>NC_143163.1:36862500-39262500 GCF_047325235.1 Durio zibethinus | reverse complement strand
GTATTTCTCCTATGTTTCTTTATTAAAACACATGGCCCAATTGACAAAGGATCTACTGATGGAAAGTTTTCATTTTGTAAACATACAAGGTAACACAGTTGCACTTGTTATTTATATTCGTTGGTATTTCTCCTATGTTTCTTTATTAAAACACATGGCCCAATTGACAAAGGATCTACTGATGGAAAGTTTTCATTTTGTAAACATACAAGGTGCAACATAGTGGTTCTTCATCACAAGTTTGAGCCTAATCCTTTCAATTTGAAATTTTCTACCTGTATTTTGGTTATATAGCCTAGTTTTGCCAAAAGGTTTTTGTGAAAATTTGACAATCTCGTATTCCATTGAGATATTTGATTGTTTCAATTGCTTAAACTTAGGTCCTATTTTGGTTATATGCCTCATATTTTATACTACAACTATTTTAACATTTGCTTTCTCTGTCTTTTTTTTTTTGGAACTTTCTCCCAATTGGATGATAGTAACTTTTATTCCAAGGAAGTTGAGCTGAATACAGCGTTAATAGTCAGGAATTAGTGAATGAGTTATCTTTTGTTTCTTTCAAGCATATTTCTGACCTCATCATGTTCTGATCAGCCGTGTCTGTGTGCTTCTACATGATAGGAGAGATTTACTTCTTGTTTCTCTATAATACATACTTCAACCGTAATAGTTTGTTGATGTAATATTTTGCTGGCATTTTTTTGACATGTAGAGAAGAAATTGGTTATGATGGATGGAGGCTGGATTTTGTCAGAGGATTTTGGGGTGGTTATGTCAAGGACTACTTGGATGCAAGTGAACCTTACTTTGGTGTAGGTGAATATTGGGATTCTCTCAGTTATACATATGGTGAAATGGACCACAATCAAGATGCCCACCGACAGAGAATTATCGACTGGATCAATGCTACAAATGGAACTGCTGGTGCATTTGATGTCTCAACCAAGGGAATTCTTCATTCAGTAAGCAGTCATCCAAATTTCTCCTGTTAAGTTTTTCATGAAAGTTTTGTAGAAGTTCATTTAAAGAAAAATACAACCTTGTTCATATTGGTTGTCTCCCTCGCTCTGCCCACAAATTGAGAACCACTATTTGGTGTTTCTAGGTATATTTCACTTAGCTTTTTGGCATGCATGATATTCTGATACCTTTCCATCATTTAAACATTTAACAGGTTGAAAAACTCATAGAGAAATGATTTGCTCTTAAATTGGCCCTTGTTCTTGGTCCTCTGTCCTCGGGAATTTTTTCTATTCATTTCTTTTCTAAAGTAATAAGGCGCTGGATATATTTACGGATTATTATTTCACTCAGGCTCTGGAAAGATGTGAGTATTGGAGATTATCGGATGAGAAAGGGAAGCCTCCTGGGGTTGTTGGATGGTGGCCGTCTCGTGCTGTTACCTTCATAGAGAATCATGACACTGGTTCTACCCAGGTTTGAATCTCACTTGAGTCTTTCACTCTTCAACTTTTTCATTTTTTCTAACTGAAGGCAATCAAAAGAAACTATAATGCATGCCAAATCAAGTGTTTGTTAAAGTAACACTTTCACTGAAACTGAGGCTTGATGATATTGTTGAAGTTCTGTCTTCCCTTTGTCTTCTTCTTTCTCATCTATGAGAATTAATTTTCTTCTTTAGGATTCAGGTACATATAGGTTTCAGTTAAAATTTACTGAAACGTTTTTTTGAAGAAGAGGGCACTGTTCACATAAATAAACATGTTTCAGGAGTTTGTCGAAGGAATTTCTTAATAGATGGCCCTAGATGATTTTTCTTTGTGAATCTGTATTTTGTTTTAATGCTCTAAGCAAGTTATTATTATTTCTTTAAGATTTGAAGGTAAGTTTACTTTTAATATTAAGTCAGGCTGAAGAAGTATTCATCTTAATAGATGGTTGATTCTGAATATAGAATGTTATATATATATATATATATATATATAAGGGTCATAAGTTTTACACTCTTTTCTCACTTTTGGATCGAAATTAAATTCTTAACTAAATTGGATTAAAAAATATTTTAAATTTTAGCCATTTTGATCTAAGGATAAAAAAAATAGTGTAAAACCTACACTGCTGGAAGTGAATCCATTTTTTATTATATTATTTTTATTTCTCTCGTTTCTTGAATTTATTAAAATCAAAGGTTAAAAAAATGTGTAAAACTTTTTACAAAAAATTTTTACACAATGTAAGTTGATCCTTCGTGTATATATATATATATATAGTATAACTAGTTTTTGAGAGTAGCCCACACTTCAAGGAGAGAAAAGGATTCCGGTTTAGACCTTGCTATAATGCTACTCTCATGGTTCGTTGAATTTTTTTTTTACTTAATTATCCTTTAATCCTTTTTTGCACCACTCCTGAAGGGTCACTGGAGGTTTCCAGGTGGAAAGGAAATGCAAGGATATGCTTATATCTTGACTCACCCAGGAACCCCGGCCGTGTTCTATGATCACATTTTCTCTCATTATCATTCTGAAATTGCTGCTCTTATCTCTCTCAGAAACAGAAACAAAATCCATTGCCGGAGTACAGTAAGTGTCAAAAACTCTGCTTCATGTGTGAACTAAGGTTTAAGTGGAAAGCTTTTCCAAATAATTTTATGTTCTTTAATACTTAAGAACTAACCGTTGGGCATCTACTCTTTGATGAGAAAATTTTGGGGAAGTAAATATAAACATTATTTATTACATTTCCAATACAGGATATGTGAAAAGCTAGAAACCTTTGCTGGACTATTTTGCTTATATGGACTGCTTTCTAATTTATCTTCTTCACCACAAATATGCTACATGACCGCTCTTCATTTGCCCATCCGGGAAGAGTTTAGGCAGTTGTTTTGTTGGCAAATTACCAACCAGGTTAAATATTGACTTCATATATCGAAATGTATATGGTAGGTTAAAATTGTCAAGGCAGAGAGGGATGTATATGCAGCCATCATCGATGAAAAAGTTGCAATGAAGATTGGACCAGGTTATTTTGAGCCTCCAAGTGGTCCCCAAAGATGGTCCTCAGTCCTTGAAGGGAGGGATTACAAGGTCTGGGAAGCATCCTAATGCAAACTACGGGCATTATTTATGTTGCCAAGTGTGTGTGTATATATATATATATATATATATATATATATCTCCTATAAAAATGTCCACCATGAAACCTTCATCCTTGTCTTAAATCAAGTTAAAGAATCTCGAACACAACACGTGTATCATATTTGTTCTGAACAGCACGGAGGCTGTACTCCCGGTCCTCACCAATGTTCATGCCATTGTTGTACCATTTTTAACTCGAAATACAAGGGGTAATCGACTAAGGGCAGGGCTGGACTAGGTGATTGTTGAAGCCAGTTAGCTAATTTTGGAGATGTACCCTTATACACTATAGTTTATTTATAATGCCTAACGAGTATTGAGATTAATACCGGATGGGCAATTTCTTCCCTTTTGCATACCTGTAATATTTTGCAAGAAATCATTTTCTTGCGAATTGGATGTATTGTTATTATTTTGTTATCAAATAAAGTACTGACTATTTTTTCCTTACCAAATTTCTAGTGGGCCTGTGTTCCAGGTCCGCGATCCTGTCTTCTGATAGCCTGGTTTCTATATCTGATTCAAGCCTCACTTGGAAATAATCAAATACTAGCATGGAAGTGATACAATTTATTACTACAATTGCAATCATGAGGATGCTGAAACATGTGATTATAACACTTCGGCCTATCACTTGCCTATCAGAGACTTGATAAGCCAAGCTTAGTTTATTGGTCTATTAATTTTTTAATACAAAAGAGACCAACTTTAAGAAAAAAAATTATGAAATGAAAATTTTTACACGATGAAATTGATCTTTTAAGAGAAGTGGATGAACTATTTAAAGTAAAGCCGGGCTATATTGGTGTTCTAATTTGGTTAGACAAAAAATAATACTATTTAATTTAATGAAGGTGGAAAAAATTATAATACTAATTTGGTTAAATGAAGGTTGAAAATTATCATTATCAATACATAATAAAGCAAATGATGATACATGCATAGCAGTTCATCGAACAGTCCATCTTCCGTCAAGGGCAGAATAGTAGAATTTGTCAAAAATGGCGAAGAAGTTGCACTTCCTCTTATATAAAACATTAAGTTACTTCTTTTAATAATTTCGTCTTTCCATTCAACATGGTGGTTTCATTTGATGAAAATAAAGGAAGATAGTAAGATCTTAATTATGAATTATCCAACAAACTTTAATAGTAACTGAAAATCCCATAGTCTTCCAATGAAAACCATATGTATTGCATTGGCTAGTTATGGAGATATGGATGCAAATTCGCCTCCAAATTATCAGTAAACTGTAACCGTTTACCAAGAATTGAAATGCTTGCGGTTCCCCTTCTTTCCCGCCGCAGGAAAAACTCCTACTCACATCAATGATTCCTTGTCTTGTTTTGGGACCTCTCTTCTTGTATTTAAACAATGCCTGTAATACTTTCTAATTCGGATTCCTCTTCCAAACGCCCCATTCTGTAAGTTCAACCTGTTGACTGGGGTTGTTTCTGGTCTTGGTCCTGTCTGCAATCAATAAATGTTTGCAGGACCTCGGCATTGAAACCTTTTTTTCCTTTCTTTTTCTTTTTCTTTTGCCAACAGATTGAACCACGAAGCCAAAATCCAAAGCCTGAAACAAAAAGGGCTAGAAACATGGCAGCCAGCAATGGAAGTTTTAGCTTGTTTTTCTTTTTCTTGTCTTTTGTTGTCATAATCCCAACCCTGCAAGCTCACATTGCTGAATATGATGATTACTGGAAGCAACGTGAAATGGAAGCTAAAGAACATACCGAGAAGGCATATAACCCCAATCCCGAGGAAGTCACCCAGCATTTCAACCACCATGTTGCCAGGTATAAGAGTGTGAGATTATTAATTGCCATTTTTCAAACAACGATTTTCTTTTTTTTTTTTGTTGAATTGTTTTGTTTAATAAACATGGATTGCGCATTTTTCTCTTGCATTAAGGACCTTGATGGGGTTTAATAGCACAAGGCGGAATTTGAGGGGAAAGGGGAAAGGTGGTCCCTGCGAGGCAACCAACCCCATCGACCAATGCTGGCGCTGTGATCCTAACTGGGCAAGAAACAGGAAGAGGCTGGCTGATTGCGCCCTTGGATTTGGTCGTGGTACTATTGGTGGAAAGAACGGAAGGTTTTACGTGGTGACAGATCCTTCAGATAATGATATGGTTAATCCTAAACCTGGAACTCTACGTCATGCTGTGATCCAAAAGCGGCCTCTCTGGATCGTCTTCAAAGGAAGTATGATCATCAAGCTCAACCAGGAGCTCATTATGACTAGCGACAAAACCATCGATGCTAGGGGAGCCAATGTGCATGTGGCTTATGGGGCTGGTATTACTATCCAGTTTGCGAGGAATATCATTATCCATGGCCTCCATATTCATGACATTGTTCAGGGCAGTGGTGGCATGATCAGGGATGCTGAAGACCACTATGGATTCAGGACAAGGAGCGATGGTGATGGGATTTCTCTTTTCGGAGCAACCAACGTTTGGCTTGACCATCTTTCCATGTATCATTGCTATGATGGTCTCATTGATGCCATTCAGGCTTCAACTGCCATTACCATCTCCAACTGCCATTTCACTAACCACAATGAGGTAATCAAAACTTTTTGACATTTGATTCTAGGAAAAAGTTGAACAAGCTCGGATGACAAATAATTTCATCTGGTGTGGCGATGCAGGTGATGTTGTTTGGGGCAAGTGATAGCTACTCCGACGATCAGAAGATGCAGATCACTGTTGCTTTCACCCACTTCGGTAAAGGATTGATACAAAGGATGCCAAGATGCCGATGGGGGTTTATCCATGTGGTCAACAATGACTACACTCATTGGCTCATGTATGCTATTGGAGGCAGCAGCCACCCTACCATCATCAGCCAGGGCAACCGATTTGTTGCTCCAGCAAACTCGGCAGCCAAGGAGGTAGCCATTCACATTTTCAATTAGTTAATTTTCCTAGTGATAACTGATCATATATTGTTTTCTTGCTAACGTAATTTTCATGTCTGGTAAATATTGGTGAAGGTGACCAAGAGGGACTATGCACCACCAGAAGTATGGAAGAGTTGGAATTGGAGATCAGAGGGTGATCTGATGGTGGACGGGGCATTTTTCACTCAATCTGGAGATCCAAATGCCAGCAAGAAATACGCAGGCAACAATATGATATATCCTAAGCCTGCTCATATGGTGTCCATGCTCACAAGACATGCTGGATCACTTGACTGCATCCGTGGCCGGCCTTGTTAACACTTAAATGCAAGCCTACTCTCATTACTGCACTAGGAAGCACAGCGAGTGGAAGTGGTAAATGGGAATTAATTGTTCTTGTATTCCATCAACTTTCCCTCGTATAAATCAGTCGGGGAAGATGGAATTGCGTAAGGGAAATTTTGAATTGGGGCTTGTTGCAAGGGGAATGGAAGCAAATTTCAAGATTATATGAGTTTCTGTTGCTGCTGTAGGTTGGGGGAATTTTGTTTTATGTTGTTTTTTCTTTTTTTTTTCATGAGGTATTTATCAGCTTTTGCATCTCAACGTCAAAGGCTTTGCTATATATGTACACATTGTATTGCATAACATGTACTCTCACTTATACATATTGAATTCGACAATAAAATAAAAAGTATTGTTTGTATATATCTATTTCAATGATATAAAATTTTTTTTTAATTAAGTTGACTAGTAATTTTCGTTTCTTAAGTTGCCTTGTCAGTCGAACATGTACATTTGATTTCAAATGGAGAGTTGCTGTTGGTATGCATAGAAAAGAGATTGTATTACTCCATGCAAGCATATGTTTTGCCATTCAATCACTGTATTAAAAAAGTTATTTATTTATTACTAAAATCATTAATGATTTTATTGAAATAAATATTTATTATTTAATTATCATAGTGATGTATAATAAATTCTTGATTTTTTTCAATAATGTATTTATGAAGTATTATTTGAATAAAATGGATATATGCTGATATGAAATATCTATTTCATATAATTTTTTTAATTAGTTGGTAGTCATTGCTGCATATATATACACGTGTGTGTGTGTGGCCTTTACCCTTAACAAGCCCACCCTACCTTAGCAAATTAAAATAAAGAGAAGGAAAAAAAAAAGCCCACTAGCATATAATTGGAAGTCTTGCAACCTCTTCTGTTTTATGGTAAACATCGCCATTCAACCTCAAGAGCTCCGTGGTGTACTCAAACTTCATTTTTGACCCACATAAAAACTTGTCAAATTGTCAACTGGAATCTGAAAATGTAAACAAAAGAAGCCACAGATGATTAATGATTTATTTTCCTTGACGAAAAATCTTAAGCATGACCAGACATAAACAATATAGTTCCCAACTATACCATTTTGTTACTTTATAATTTTCACAGAAGACAAGTTTCCTGTTAGACGTAACTCATCCCAGATGACAAAAACTTGCATTTTCTCCAAGAGTAAGCCAAATTTGAATTTGTCATAGGAAACTTGTCGGTTTGGGTCCTCCCAAAAGCTCAGACCTACCATTGAATTCTTCCACTTAATTTGTCTATCTGCAATATGTAAACAGCAGTTCAGTTCCCTGCATAAAAGTTACTACTTATAGACATTAACCTAGTGGTCTGATGGTAGAGCGTTGTATTCTTAATTTCAGTAACTAAAATTCAATCCTGGTTTAACATATATTGCAACTGGAGATTATTGGATGACTGTTACTTAGCTGGTTTAACCTAGGATAGGGTTCCATCACAAATGTAAGAGGTGACCCTGGTAGAGTGAAAATAAGTTCTAGTACTACCCATCAACACGGTTCCATTTTGAAAAAAATTACAACTTGAGTTAATTGAAGTAACTTGCTACTTCATGAAATATTATCTTCACTATCTAGTTTTAAACATTATTGACATGGTAAAACTCTATCCGATTAAGGATATGGTTTAAGAAGAGATTAAGTAATTATGTCAAAGTCATTTAGTACCTTGAAAATATCGGCTAACCGGGTCAGTTTTGACACTAGAGATCTGCTACATGGCAGATGGATTATTATCTGAGGCCTTCATTACAGTCCTTACACTGTAGTCCCTGCTTGGCTGGGTATAATAGAGTATAGACACTTCACTTTCTCCTGGCTGATATTGTGAGCATCGACAAGTTTTGTCCTAATACACTAACGACAATTTCAACAGCAAAAAGACAGAATAAGTAAAAGACCAAGTTGCGGCACTTATATATCTGAACACTAGTTTTCGGTTTCTCATCGTCCCGCAAATAAATCAATTATTTATAGCTCCTTGATAGTGAGATCAGAAACATGGAAACGGTTACTGCAAAATCTAAATTAAGCCCTGGAAGGCGTCGGTTGTGCATGGCAGAAGATGACACTATCGAGACCAAGTGTATTAAGAGACGCCGAAGAGATCCCTCCACCGGTGCACTAGGCTGCAACAATCAACAAGGAGAACAACAAGTACAAGGTGATCAACCTACTGCCACTACAGTGAAGAGAAGTTCAAGATTCCGGGGTGTCAGCAGGTTTTAAATGCTCTTTTCTCTTGGGTTTACTGTTTATTATGCTTCGAGTATCAAATCAACAAGATTTTAAATGGATGAGGCTGATTATTTCCTACTGCAAGACATCGTTGGACTGGAAGGTTCGAAGCTCACTTATGGGATAAAGGTTCCTGGAATCCGACACAAAGGAAGAAGGGAAAGCAAGGTATGCGACTTATATAAAGCGATTTCTTATCAGATACAAATGAGCAAGTTTTTGTGCTTTTATTTCTTGTGCTATATTTGCTAATAGCATCTTGATTGTTTGATTTGTCATCTGCTTACACCTTGGACGAAATTGCTGGATGGAGCAGTTTATCTTGGTGAGTCCTTTATTGATGAAAACCATCTTTGCTTCGGAAAAAAATAATTAGTGGAAAACTCACCATCTTTTGTGATTGCTATCTTATCAGGAGCTTATGATGAAGAAGAATCTGCAGCTAGAGCATATGATTTGGCTGCTATTAAGTACTGGGGAACATCAACTTTCACAAATTTTCCGGTACAATTACTCTTTGTGCTGATCTGACAGTTCCCTTTATTTCTAGGGCGACATGAAATCTAATATTTTTTCAAATGCATTTATGGTATATTTTCCAGGTATCTGATTATGAGAAGGAAATTGAGATAATGAAGAGTGTAACAAAAGAGGAATACTTAGCCTCTTTAAGAAGGTAATTTTCCCAAGATGTGGTTGTTTCTTATTTCAAATTTTGCTAATCCAAATATTAACCTTTTTTTATTTCTTGGTTTATAGGAGAAGCAGCGGTTTCTCAAGGGGTGTTTCCAGGTATAGAGGAGTTGCAAGGTAAGCAGTAAGCAGTAAGGAGACAGAGTGTGACTTTATTTATCTTGATGTTGAAAATAAGGACTAAATTCATAGACCTTTACTAAATGCACTGCAGGCATCATCACAATGGGAGATGGGAGGCAAGAATAGGGAGGGTGTTTGGAAACAAATATCTTTATCTTGGCACATACAGTGAGTTTTCATGGCCTAAATGTGTTGTTACTTACTGCAAAAGTTACTATTCTGCCCAAATATTGACATAAAAAAAATAGTTGATCTGGTTCTGATTTAAGGTTAGAGAGAACTGCAAATTAGATGCAGTATAGTTGTAGACTGATGCCATATTATTTTTACAATCAATACCCAACTGGCTTAAGAAACATTTCTTTGTCTTATTATTATAGGTACACAAGAGGAGGCTGCTCATGCTTATGATATTGCAGCAATTGAGTATAGAGGGATCAATGCAGTAACCAACTTTGACCTAAGCACATACATCAGATGGCTAAAACCTGGAGCCAATCATGCCCTTGTTTCTGAAGAAGTTAAAACAACCTTGGCATCTCAGCCCATGACAACATCTAACCTTTTTCCAAATGAGCAGACAAATGACTTACCTCTCTTCAACTCGAATCCTTTCACAATAGAAGCCTTTGACAGACCAAAGAAACAAGATATTTTGCAAAAGAAGGCCTCTGTAAATCCTCGTGCCAAGTCATCTTCCCCAACTGCACTTGGCCTCCTGCTTAGGTCTTCAATGTTTAACAAACTAGTAGAGCAGAACTTGAATGCAAACTATGATGAAATTGAAGAGAACGACACAAAGGGGCTGACCGAGATAGTCGACAACAATGGAGTGGGAGAAATGTTCTACAACGAAATTGATCATGTCCCTTTTATGTGCTCCTCCAATAGAGACGTCCTGGCTGGGTTAGAATCAAAAGAAAGTGAACTGCCATTATATAACAAAACAGTGCAGTCCCTGTGGAATGGTGCCTTAAACATACCTTCTTTACGTTAACTAACAACCGCAACTGTTTCCAAACTGAGTAGATTAAGTTATTTATTTCTCCTCTTGTTTTTGTTGAGTGTTGACATAGAGGCAGTGGATGTCAACCAATCCCTGGTTTTGTTGTATTCATGTATATGAAATGCAAAGATAAATGGGATCATCACTAAGCTATGAAGGAATCAAAGTCTTGTAATCTATGTTGAAAGGAGAATGGCCGAAAGCGAAGTTATTAATCCACTGATAATGAATTCTTGCATTGGCAACAAACTAGTACCATTTTTAATTCTTCATCATCGTTGGGAAGCTGCTGCATCACCTCCCTCACCTCCTCTAGATGAAGATAAGCTATCATTTTACCGTCTCCACATAACGTTTCTAGGAAAAACAAGTTCAGAGTGAAAAACTAGTGCTTCCAACCATTGGAAACAATTTAAACTGGAGCGATCAATTGCTGGTTGACCAAGGGACTGACATTCGCACTAGGACAAATGCTAAACCACCTTAGAGACTTTAAGGAATAGACCTTGGTCCTGTTTTGATTCCATCGAGAACATGAAGGCAATCGTGATAACCGTAGGCAACTCATCTAATATCTGAAAGAGAAAGAATAAGAAGGGCGTTGGAAGGGACAAGAAAGAAGGCCATGTCAGAAAAATGACAATACAAATAAAGGATAGTAAACCTATAGTAAACATTTGCATTATTGAAATCATGAACTAAAAAAGTAAATGGAGTCAAGCCCACTCCTGCAAAATTTCCCTCAACACAATAGAGGCCAGCACTAGGAGCAGGGGATGAGGAAGCAATGCTGATGCCTTGAACAAAAGAACAGACAACAAATCAACCGAAGATACTTGAACTGTGGTATAGTAGTATTCTTAAGGAGGGAGCTGCGGAGCACAAGTTTGAGGATTAACTATTGCGGACAGATGAATAAGCCTTCCACATCACATTATTGAAAAACAAAAACATTATGATTGTTGGGATGCATACCACTTGGAGTTGATACGAAAAACCTTTAGTCACAAAAGAAAAGAAAAAGGGAAGACAGAAATTTGATCACTCTATACTTTGAGGAAGTAATAAACAATTGCATTATTGAAATCATGAAATCTAAAACTACGCGAAGCCAAGCCCACTCCAGCAAAATTCCCTTCAAACAAATACCATGCCGACAAATGTCAAAGCAATTGCCACCAAATTCTTTGTAAAAAATGCCCGTGAGGCCCTATGAACAAATCCTGGATGCATGCAAACATAAATTTTTAGTTGATATTTTGTTTACCCAAAGAAGAGAAGAGAAGAGTCTTCATATATGTTAACACAGTTACAAGTTTTACTTCATGTTTCCCACAAGAACACAAAACGAAAAGTTTTTAATTGATAGATGGAGCATGCTCAGAGAGTGAGAACAAGACAGTCTTGCTCCAAGTTTTCCAGTTCAAAGTTCTGAGTTTTGAATCACGTGCCGGACAGGAGAAGGAGATGGTTCCTAGCATCCCTTGTTTTCAAGTTTCAGTTTACGTGCAACGTGGATGGAGTAAGATGTTCACAGTTTCCAACTTATGTTTGAGTTCTTTCTTATTCTAGGGCTTTAGATCTTTTTTTGACTCTTCTCTAGGGAAGCCAGCACCAATCTCCTCGGCCCTCGATTTTATTTTAAGTACATTTTTTTTCTTTTATTTTGTCCCCTTGGTGAGAAAGGTTTTACCTTTTTTTTTCGTTGGAATAAATGACTATTTAATAATTTAAATTTAAAAAAGAAAAAAAGAAGTGTGAAAGAGCAATAAATTATAGATATGAATCTAAATTGGTTAAACAGTCAAAGTTCATTTATGATAACTAAATATTCAAACTTGCCTCATACCAAATTTAAGAGTCTAGCTAGACTAATTAAATTTTTATTTTTAATATATTTTTATATATAATAAAAATATAATATTTAATGTCTGCATTTATAATTTTACAAAAGAGTAAAACTCAAAGTAAGTCATAAGTCAAGAGTAAGAAAAAATTTGATTAGGATCGAGCTCGAAGCTCTTGAGCTGTAGCCTATAGATCGATTAAAGCTTAGGCTCTTGGCTATTGACAATTTGTGTCGAAGGTCTAAAATGTTCAAAACTCAAATTAAAAGGATTAAAAAAAAAAAAAAAACGATACGGCTTGCTTTTCTCATTTCCATTAATGCTTTGTCTACCATCCTCGGGACATTTAAGACTTTTGCTTTTTATTTTAATGAATTAAAGAGTAATGTTGCAAACTTTAAGATCGTAATATTAGTGGCTAATATTAGTGGCTAAAGACGTTTGAAGAAACATAAAGATTTGATTTCAAGCTATACTTTTTCTTTCCTTTACTTGTACTAAAGCTTTGCATGTAGCCAAAAAAAAAAAAAAAATCATAAATAATCAACAAAAAAAGGATGACTAATTTCATGGAGTAGATTTATTATGCACAAATCTTAGAAAATACAAAGGGAAAAATCAAAGACCGTTACACAACTTGTTGGGTTTTTGAATAATTGCATTTACTCTAAATCTTGTGTACTTGAATTATTATGTTATTATAGACATAGCTAAATGCTCTCAACTGCCACGCTGCAAAAAGGTGGTTGTGAACATGCTATCAACACCTAGCTGAAATGCTCCTGCAAATATCAAATTGCGTAAACAAAATGGACCAAAGTTTTCTTTTTATTAAAGCCAAAATGACATGCCCCAAGATTAATAAAAACATTGCCCTCCAAAAAGTTTTGTACCTAGCACATTAGGTTAAATCTTAGGTGCATTGAATAAAAAAAAAAGATTTGCAAAATTATGAATCACACCTATGGAGGCTTCTCGGCTCTTCATCCAAATTATCAATACCATCTTGCGTGATAGCATCTTGACCTGAATCATTCATATTTCCAGATAAAATATCCGCAACGTCTTTCAGACCCTGAAACAAACCAGGTAAAGCTTTTATAGATAATGATATACATGCCAAAATTTAGACATTACTGTTATCAGTTTAAATTCTAGCAAGTCATTACATAACTCAAAAAAGGTTCCAAATTGAAATTTTTACAGCAGAATGAACACTTGAATTGGATTCTTCATTAAACTTTACGCTAGCACATCCAACTAATATTGATACCTGGTCAATGCACACTTCATTTGACCACAACAGATTTAAGTATAATGCGTAGGTGCAAGTGTAATTGCGAGAGCACAAGATTTTTAAACTTTCTCAATAAACACAGAAATATACCTTCAAAGTGGGAGTTCCTGAATGTGTGAGTAGAGTACGAGATTTCCCAGAAAGTTTAAGTTGCTCCTGCAAGAAAATGTCAAATCAGACAATCAGATTATGTTCATAAAAACGTTTACAGAGTTGGAAAGACTTAGGTCATTTTTGAGTGCACAAACATGTGTCATATAATCTTTTATAGACCAGCAAATTACCACCAGGTTTATAAGAAGAACTGATCCAATATGGAAAGACAAATGACAAAGACAATCTCTACCCTCTCCCCCCCCCCCCCCCCTTTTTTTCGTTTTGCCCTTTTAAATATGATGTAATGAAAATATTATCATATTGCAAACTCAAAAGGTGAAAACAAAACTAAATAGTCATCTTCCCACTAGTACCAACCTGCAAAGCTTCAGGCATCTTTGTTTTCTTGCCACCAACCATGTTACAAAGGTACCACACACCAGCATTGGCAAGATCCTGCCACAAAAAAAAATGTCTAAGTAAATTCTGTTGAATAAAATCAATAAAGAAACTGCATGGACAAAAAAATTCACTATGAGATGTGAAAGAAACTAATATCATATTCTTTTCATCAGTGCCACAACCAAACCTTGCAAGTGATCACAGGACAAGGGGGAAATAAGTAATCCAAGTAATTCAAAATTTTCAGTCAAATATGGCAAATTTAACAGTTACAATGACATTTTGATGCAATTTCCTGCCCAGAAACACACATTCAACTTCCATATTGCAAAGTACAAGAGAAGGTAAAAAAATTATTTACCTGCTTATATTCCAATGAACCTATTTTTCCATCCTGAAAGTGGGTAAAGTTGTATAAAGTTATCACCGAAGCAAAACAAATCAGATACACATATAAATAGATATGAACTCAAAAAATTCTAAAGGTCTGTATGACATTTAATTTGACTCTTCCTAAGAACAAGATAGAGACATGAAAAAGATCAGTGATGCTCCTTGTCTATGTTTCTAGAAGACCAGTTGACTTCATTAACAATTTTAATATCTCCTGAAGTGGGGAAAAATGACAGAGCAAGAGAAGAGACACGACACTGCAGCACCATATAACGACCACTTCTCAATAAGTGCAACAACCATTAGAGAAGAAAAAAGAATCCTCACCAAACCAGAAATCATTCTCTGCAGTGCATCCAAATCATATTCAATGTTAGAAAGATTCATACGAGCCTCTCCTACCTGTTTACAAATACAAACAGCATTAGAGATGGTAAAACATTAATTCTTTTGATCTATCTGGCTAGTTCTCTAATGACCCCAAAACCAAGTACATTAATCAAAAGCCCAGAATCAAAAAGCAAATAAAAGCATGGTAAGAATATCATTCTAACATCAAGTTCAAATGAGTAGCATTTCAAACAATCATGTATGACCTGTAGCACTCTCTTCACTCCTTTTTTAGAACTAAAATTCATAAGGAATGCAAGAAGAAACAAGAGCGAAGGTTGATGAGGAGGAGGGCCTTATTTAATGAGGTTGTGTAGCATATGCTATTCTGACTTCAAAGATCAGGTAAAAGAAAAGGAAAAACATGTTCACTTACACTTTCTTGAATGCTCTTTGAGATTTCCTTTTGTATTTCCATTTTATCATCCAGGTTCTGAATACGTTGTGTCAAATGCTTCTTTGCAGCCTGCCCACATAACATGTGTAAACTAATGAAAGGCTGTATCCATATTTCTTAGTGTGCGATTTTAAAAGAAATAATATTTCAAAACTAATTAGGTCAACTCATATCGGAAGATGTATATTCGTTAAGCAAACTTTAACACCAAAACAAGTGCACATAATGAAATAGCCTTAATATATTAATCTGGACAGTAAAACTTCCAAGATAACAATTCATCAAATAATAACTTCAATGAACCTACACTTGCAAAAGATGAATGAGCACTGGAGGAGCAAATAAAAATGAAATCTTTTACTTCAGGAAAACTATGCCCAAAGTTTTTTGGTTTCTACTCAACGTTCTCACCATTTATGGCAGTAGTAAAGGCAAATTTTCCATCAATATGAAGCATAATAACTTAAAACCAGCCAACTCATTTTTTAATAAAAAATACATCAAACATTGTGATATTGATTATAGAAATCATTTGGTTTGCAGAGAACATGGTTCAATGAAAATGAAATGCTAAGAAAATGTGATCAAGAGAACATAAACGTACAGAGAGAGCATCTGATACAGAATCCAGATGTTTTGTTAAGTTCTCCACAGCCATTGCCATATTGCGTTTTGTTACCCAGAGAAGATCAGAGAATGAAATGCCCTAGTAATTAGAAAAGGAAAACAACAGAAAGAAAAAGAGCAAATTAGTCAAATTGCAAAGCAGAGAGCATGAATGAACAGAAACAGAGCTAGTTGCAAAAAAAATTGATATCAGTATGCAAAAGTATATTTTCTTTCCCTTGAAAGGCATTAATAATGTGGACCCAAATAAATCAAAAGGGACGGGGAAGCTGTTGCGAGATTTTATTTTGTATAAAAAAGATAGCTAATTCTACATAGCCACCAAAATTGTACAAAAGAGAACTTATCAATAATTTATGAAAAGATGCCAATATCTCTAATTACAATACCTTCCACCACATGTAACCGTAACCCAATGCCCCCATCGTAGCAGCAGGGATTACAAGAGAGGTTAACTTACCTGCCAAATCAGGAAAAAGCAAACAACCAAAGTACAACCACTTAAATAATGCTTCATGTAATCTGGATAATATAATTATAAACTGGGTTTCGCTTATTTTTTAATTTTAATGCGTCTAAGTGTACTACTATTTAAGCAAATATAACTAACAAATACCGCCGGAATCCCCATTCAAAACAGTTATCTGCCGTGCTGAGGCCAGTTGCCTAATCTCCGTTGACAAGCGACGCACCTATAAATTAATACAAAAAAATCAAAATTACAACCAAAAGGTTTAAAATTTAAGCTATATTTCATAAATTAATACAAAACAATCAAAATTACAACCAAGAGGTATATATCATATACCTGAGCCAGAAGGGCATCTGAATCATCTGATTGCTCCCCAGATTTTTCCAGGCCCTTCACCAGTGACTGCCAAATCACAACAACATAATATTTAAAGGCCACAATTTAGAGATAAAAAACCCTAGCCAACCAAAATAATAATCTAAGGATCCGAATAATTGAAATAAATGCGAAACGGTTACAACTAACCTGCAATTCGCCTAATATGTCTGATAATTTACCGTTCTTGAGGAGGATCGTACCAGTGTAACCTGGCGGGAAAATTAGGGCACCAAAAAAAGTCAAAATTGAAACAGAAGAAAACAAATTGAGAATATAAGACGGATTGAAGTAAGAGACTGAGTTTAAGCAGTGCCTGCGCCAGCTAGGATCAAGATCTTCGACAAGCCGACTCCGGTTTGCATAGCCATTGCAGTGTTTTTGACAGATTACCAAAGAGAGTTTGGCTTGGTTTTGGTCGAGACTGAGAAAATATTGGGGGCGGAGAGAGAGAAGAGTCAGATCACGGTGGTTTATCTGGCTGCGGGCAGATATAGTTTCTTTCTTACCTCGTTCTAATTACTAAACGGCGTCGGTTCAAGTCGTCTCCGCCTTGCTTGAGCAGGAAGAAGACGGAGTCGTTTTGGTGTGGGCCACACGGACAGGGGTTTTTAAAGCTTAGTCTAAGATCAATCCAACAAACAATCCACGGGCTTTTTTATAATAATTATGAAAATATGAGCAATTCCAAATCCATGGGCATTTAGAATTCCTAAGCCCCAATGGCTGAACCGGTCCTACAAGGACAACGGTCACCCATGCTCAACTCTTATGACATACTGTGGCTCTTCCTATGAGTCCTCATCTTAAAGCATTTTTGAGCAGTGTTGGTTCCTTTTCCACGCTTTTTTTGACTTTAACCATCTGCTATTCTGCTGTGGGCCCACTTATCTGATAAAACAATATTGGCGTAAGCTAGAAAGGTTATGAATTCCCGGTTCCTTGCTTTTGAATAGATTGAATTCTTAATTATTTCTCGGGCATTTCAAAGCAGATAAAGTAAATGTTTACATGGAAGCAACTTGCATTATTGAACTATACTCTTGGGACCCCAAACTATCTCTTCTCTCTAAGTGGAAAAACATGAAGTTGCTCCTTGTCTTCACAGTTATTTCTAGCTTCTTCTTCTGCTTCTTTTACGGTGCTGCTGGTGAGCTAATAAAAGCTCTCCCAGGACAACCTGCCAATGTCGCTTTCAAGCAATACTCCGGTTACATTGTCACTGAACCTCAACATGGCCGAGCTTTGTTCTACTACTTTGTGGAAGTGGGTTCTGCCAATCCACTCTTACATCCCTTAACATTGTGGCTTAACGGAGGTAAGAGTCTTATTTATATCTAGTTTCCAAAGTTCTCCTTGAATAAACTGCTGTACATTGGTTTCTTCTAGGCCCCGGTTGTTCATCTCTTGGCTTTGGTGCATTCATGGAAAATGGTCCTTTCCAGCCAGGGGAAAGTGGACACTTGATCAAGAATAAATATTCATGGAATTTGGGTAATTCTTCACTATTTGTTCAGTAGTATGAACAATAATCTAACTGTGAAATTAAGTTACTCAATGGATCTGATATTCTTAATGAACAGAATCAAACATGTTATATCTTGAGAGTCCAATTGGAGTGGGGTTTTCTTACTCAAACACAAGCTCAGATTACCTCGGAGTGAATGATACTATAACAGGTTGATATAACTAGTAATATGTCATTATTGCACATTGGTAATTTTTAAACTCAGAGCATTGATAACCAGTGTTTTCAGCTAAGGAGAATCTTCAATTCCTTCTTAATTGGTTCAAAGAATTCCCACACTATCGAGACTCGGCTTTGTATCTTTCTGGGGAAAGCTATGCAGGTTAGGTTTCATTTATTAGCAACAGCTCTACTTTTCTTTGTGCTTTCATTATTTAGTTGGCTGTCAAATAGAGGGAATGTAGCCATCTGTATGCATTCAAATTAATTTCCCTCTTCTGATCTATGTTTTTCAACTATTGCTTCTTGCTTATCTTTAAAATTGACATAGTCTAATAATTTTTTCTGCTCAAAATGAATTAATATAGGTCACTACATTCCTCAGCTGGCGGCCCTAATCCTAAATTACAATAAGCGTTTAAGTGTCAGACCCATCAAGCTTAAAGCCATTGCAGTTAATCTCTCATTGCTCTTAATATTCCGTCAGCTTCCTGTTACCAAGTATTCATGTTTTAGATTGAGCTTTACCAATTTTCAATTTTACTTTTTGGTCATTCTGCAGTTGGGAAATCCTCTTTTAGATCTGGAAATTAGTGTAAACAATGATGAGTTTTTGTGGTCACATGGAGTCATTTCAGATGAAATGCTTATGCTGAGAAAGATTAAATGTAATGAACCAAGGTACCTTAAAGAGTCCATTCACCAGAATCTGTCCAAAGAATGCATAGATGTGCTCAAAAAACAGGAAGAAGAAATGGGTTCATATACTGATCCTGGAGACTTGATTTTGCCAATTTGCTTGTCACCAACTGTACTAGGCCAGACAGTTTATCACGGAGCACTCAAGCTGTTACATGCGAAGGTAAGTAACTAAAGCATTACCTCTAAGGCATGAAAGTGGATTTCGTAGATATGTCATGCAAATGTACAGGTTCTTTCGAACTAACAATAGTCTTTGATTATTCTTGCAGCTTGCTATGAGATCAGGTGTTTCCACTGATCCATGTCTTGCAGATAGGATACATCAATACCTCAACTCACCTAAAGTACAAGAAGCATTTCATGCAAACACAACTCGCCTCCCTTCAGTTTGGGAATTCTGTGGAGGGTCTCTCTTTCTCGCAATTGGCAATTTGGCATATATATTTGTGTGTGTGTGTGTGTGTGTGTGTGTGTGTGTGTGTGTATATATATATATATATGTATATGATGTGCCAGTTTAACTTATGTTTATGCAAGTATCCAAGCAAATTAAACAACCTGTTTCTGTTACAGGCATCTTGTCTATCAAAGAGAGAATCTAGGAATCAATATCTTACCACTTTTGTCAAAACTTCTCAGAAGCAGGATACCGCTTCTCCTCTTCAAGTGAGTAATCCTGCACCTCAAAGGTGTTTAATTTCAAGCTTCATTTGCCTTAATTGACTGAAAGCCTCTGCCATATATTTCACTGCAGCGGAGATCAAGATTCAAAAATCCCATTAACACAAACAAGGATAATTGCCAATATGCTTGCAAAAGAATTGAAGTTTGTTCGATTTGGAAATTATGCTCCTTGGTATGACAAGATGCAGGTATGCGTTTGCAATGCCACAATAAAGTGTTGCATAAATTGCCAAATTATGCCTGCTGCTCAATTCTTTTCCCTCTATTTATCTCTGGTTCATAGTCTAAAAAATTTACGTTCAGGTTGGTGGGTGGAGTCAATCATTTGGCCGAGCAAGGAAAGGAAAAAATGTGACATATTTGACCTTTGCTACAGTCAGAGGTGCAGCTCATGAGGTCCCATACACTTCGCCTTCAGAAGCTCTCACTCTATTCCGAGCATTTCTTAGAGGATCTCCTTTGCCTAGAACCAGAGTCTAAGTTACTTAAAGTCAGGATTAATAACTTGGTATTGTTGTACGTTTTAATTATGATTTTCTTTTGCAGTTCTATAAGTGGAGAATAAATCCATTAAAAAAAAAAAAAAACTGAGTAGAAAGCTCCATCTGCATGCCTGGCTGGACTAATAGGAGAGAACTGTTCATGTCTTTTTATAATTGGTTTCATTGTATTTTCTTTTTGTACTTATTGTCCTTGATCAACTATTCTGCGAAGTCTTGGCAAATTTTGGAAATCTTACTAACCAGATGGGAAAGAGAAATAGCTGAGAAACAAATACAATTTTCAACTAAAATTTTCATGTAACTGGGTTTAAAACAAATACAGTCGCAATTTTTTAATAGAATAATGGGTTTGAAGTTTGAACCAATAAGAACCGGAGTTTGACAGTACCTAGAGTAGTTCATTTGGTGTCATAAATTAAAAAAATAAAAATGCTTGGCTAAATAAAAGTAAAAATCATGAGAAAGTGGTGCATATTGGGAAATTTTTAGTATGAATATTTTATTTTGAATAAAACAAAACTATCAAATCTTCACCGAGTCAGAATTATTTGGCCACTTATATCATGCTAACATATTCCGACAAATTAAGCTTCAAAGTTTTTTTAGAGGAGAGAGATTTGAATTCTCCTCTTCAGTGGAGAATACATGACTTACCCTTAAGCCTTAATTTTTTTTTTCATGAACCTCAGTTTGAATATTATAAGGCACATAATGCATCTTCACCATTGGTTCTAGAATTTCAACCTCAAAACAAATTTATTTGGAATATATTGTGATTACCATTTTCCTTTTCTGCTAACTTCGATTTTTTTTTCCAGTTTTGATGGAAAAAGCAATTCGAACATAATTTTTTGAACGTGAACGATATGCATTTTATCAATGAAATAAATATCGACACTTTGATTCCTTTTGAATTTCTTTTTTGACTACAAAGTTTCTGCTATGGCCTACACACATGTGATGAAGAATTTTGACCCGTGCTCAAGCTTTGATTTTTGTGGAAAAAATGAAAGCTACGTTAACATTATCCATTATCCATCCGAGAAGCTATACTCTCACTTTGATTTCTACTTCAATTCTTGTTTTTCTGAAAGAAGATGCAATTATTGGTTTATTTCACTTTTATTTCTTGCTTGTTGCTCGTTTCCAGGACTTCTGCCGAGCCGATAACAAGACTTCCAGGTCAACCTCCCAATGTTGCTTTCAAGCAATACTCAGGTTACATTGTTACTGATGCTAAACATGGTCGAGCTTTATTCTACTACTTTGTGGAAGTCGGTGCCGCTGATCCACTGTTACATCCCTTAACATTATGGCTCAATGGAGGTAAGAGTCTATGTTTAAATTTCGTCGTTGTTTTACTCTTCCTGGATAAGTTCCAGCTTTAGCTTAATTCGCGTCTCTTTGCATATTGTTTTCTGGGGTTTGAATTAACGTTTCTCCAGGCCCTGGATGTTCATCACTTGGCTTTGGCGCATTCATGGAACATGGTCCTTTCCAGCCAGGAGAAGATGGATACTTGGTCGAGAATCAATTTTCTTGGAATTTGGGTAAAGCTTTAGACTTCAGTATATTATTCAGCTACATCTTGATATGGAAATCTAACTGTTAAATTAAGTTACTCAGACTGGTTTTCATTTTCGTAATGAACAGAATCAAACATGTTGTATGTTGAAAGTCCAATAGGAGTTGGATTTTCGTACTCAAATACTAGCTCCGATTACATTGGCGTCAATGATACTTTTACAGGTAGATATAGTTAATTTAACATGAGATTAGGCAGTCGGTGAAGTGTTTAATTCAGACGACTGATTTTGAGCCTTTTCAGCTGAGGAGAATCTGAAATTTCTTGTTAATTGGTTCAAAGAATTCCCTGAATATAGACACTCAGATTTGTACCTTACTGGGGAGAGCTATGCGGGTATTTATTGGCAACTGTTTAGCTTTTCTTTACTCTGTTTCTTCTCTGCAGTTGTTGTGTAACATTCTGCTGCCATTGAAATAATCAGCTTAAATTTATTTCCCTTTTTTGCTTTATCCTATTTACCTTTGCTTATTCATTGGTTTATGTAAAATTATGCAGGTCACTATGTACCGCAGCTTGCTGCCTTAGTGCTGGATTACAATAAGCAGTCCAATGGCAGACCAATCAGGCTCAAAGCAGTTGCAGTTAATCACTTCTTGCTTACATCCTGTTTTCAGCCTTATAATACTTTTTTTTTTTTTTGCTAAGCCAGATTTATGTTATCTATTAACTATTTTTGACATTTTTGCAATCAGTATTTCAGCTTTACCAAATTTCCAACATTGATTTTTTCTTTTTCCTATTCCTGCAGTTGGGAAATCCTCTTTTAGACTGGGAAATTAGTGTTGACAACACTGAGTTTTTGTGGTCACATGGAGTCATTTCTGATGAAGTGCTCATGCTGAGAAAGACAGTCTGTAGTCGCCCGAGGAATTTAAAGGAGTATCTTCATCATAATTCGTCCAAAGAATGCATTGATGTCAGCCTCAAACAAGATATGGAAATAGGTGCGTATACTAACTTTGGAGATCTGATTTTGCCTCGTTGCTCATCAACAAGTCTATTTGGGCAGTCTGTTTTTCTGGAAAAATTCGATGCAGAGGTAAGTGGTCCATTGTCCCCAAGGAATCTCAGTTAATTTCAGTAAAAATATATGATGCAAATGTCCAGGTACTTCTTTCTAGTACTTAGTGTTAGTCTTTGATTGTTCTGGCAGCGTACAATGAGATCAGTTATCACCGGTGATCCATGTATCCAAGATCGCATACATCAATACCTGAACAAACCCCAAGTACAAGAAGCACTTCATGCAAACACAACTGACCTGCCTTATCTTTGGGAATTCTGTGGAGGGTCCCTCTCTTTTCCTGACAAAACTATATCTGCTGCATTTGTCTTGTTCATAACTCATTTTTCTTCTAGTATGGGAACATTTTAACGTACTGTTCCTGTTGCAGGCCTAATTTGGTATATCAAAGAGAAAATTTAGAAATTAACATCATACCTCTTCTGTTGAAACTTCTAAGAAGTGGTATTCCACTTCTCCTGTACAAGTAAGTCAACACTCCAATTGTTCCTTTCGAGCTCCATTAGCCTAATTGACAGATAACTTGAGCTATTTCAATGCAGTGGAGATCAGGATGCAAAAATCCCACTAACACAAACGAGGATAATTGCCAACATGCTTGTAAAAGAAATGAAACTTGTGCCATTTGGGAATTATGCTCCCTGGTTTGACAAGATGCAGGTATATATGTAATATTGTAATTGCAAAGTCACCCTAAAAATGTATAGCTTAACCATGTCTATTCAATTCTTCTCCCTTTATTTGATTTCTGATTTCAGATTGGTGGGTGGACTCAATCGTTTGGCCAAGAAAGGAAAGGAAAAAATATGACATTTTTTACGTTTGCTACAGTTAGAGGTGCAGCACACGAAGTTCCATACACTTCTCCCTCACCAGGCCTCACTTTATTCAGGGCATTCATAAAGGGATCTCCTTTACCTAGAACAATCGCAATTTAATTAGCAACCAAACGGTTTCAGACTAATGGATTGAAACTTCATGCTACTATGTGTGTAATTTCAATAACAATGATCATGTTTGCAGTTCAATTTCTGTACCAAACAACTTGCCTGCCTGGTTAGACTAATCAAAGAGGGATAGTTTCGGATCTTAATATTTGGTTTTGTTTCATCATTTATCATTACATTGTACTTCACCAACCAACCATCCTAAAAACATCAGAAGTGGTTCTGCAAAGCTAGGCACGAGTCAAAGAATCTAGAAGAGGGGTTTTGGCTACATCAAGAATTAGCTAAAACTTGAATGAAAATAAAGCGATTGATGACAGCAAAAATGATCAAATGATGTTCATCAAGTTGGAATAATTAATTTATAAATATGCTGATGAGGTTAATCTAATTAAAGGAAGGAAGAAAGGAAGGAAAAAAAGTTATATTTCTAACTACTTAAAGCAGCATCCATTGACTTCATTTTTATGATAACCACAACTTGATTTAGATCATATTAATTAAGAATCTTAATAAAGTTTTCAAGCCATTTGACAGGTTCAATACTCTATCAAAAGACTATGATAAGAAGTATAATATTTAATTCTTCCATTTTTATATGCAGACCTTCATATACATATTCTTGATTGAGGTGTCAACACCATCCTCCTCTTTCACTTATGACAAGTTGATCCCTTGCAAGCCAAAAAAAAGATCATATATATATATATATTATATTTCTTGTTTTTATATATATTATATTTCTTGTTTTTAATTGGACTTGAGATCATAATAATAATCCTTATAAAATGCAACATGTTAGAACAATAAAATATGCATTATACCAACCTAATGAAGAGTCAGGGTTGAATAAAAACCCATCCTTTGTATAATAAGGTCTTTACTTTTCAATTTTTGAAATACATATGTAGCACTTTAAACTATTAAACCTCATCTTATAACTAAATATAATTCAAGTAATAATGTTTATGTATAGATATACGGTATTGCAAAATTATTAATTGAACTAGTTTGTTACCCATATAATACACGGATTATCTTGCTTTATTAATTTACTTTTAATTATTATTCAATCAATTATTTTTCAATTGTAATTAAAAATTTTATTTAAGAGATTTAGTTTGTGATGTAACAAGTTAAAAACTACTTATCATTTAATATAGTTATTTGTTATCCACTTAATAAGGTAATCATAAATAATTTATGCATGTAAAAAAATTTTATCTTCATGATGACACATAAGATCATTTCTAATTTTATGTTATTTATCAAATAAATATATTTAAAATTTTATTAGTTATTCAAATCTTTAAAATTTAAAAGAAGGACAATATCATATATATCTAATTATTTATACTTGAAATTAATTTATAGTTAAAATACAATGGAAAAAATTCCTATAAATTATGGTTAATTATAAGGTTTTTTTAGAAAATCACAAATTATTTTTTTATTTCAATTTTTTTCTTACCAAATAATCTCAAACACTTTAAGTATGATACTATTATTTATCATATGAAAACTATATAATTTTATATCAATTAAATATTAGAAATTTAGTTAAATAAATTTAATTTAATTAAACTAATTAAAATAAATTAAAAAAAATACATATTTTTAAATTCGCATTCATGTTTGATTAATGAATATTTTTCAAAATTCAAGCAAAGGAAAACAAAAAAAAAAAAAAACAAAAAAGGACCGTAATTGAATATAATTCTTTAACTTTATCAAGAAGTAGACTTGTTCATTAATTAAATTATGAGTTGGATTTATGATTTTATGCATAATTTTTTGAATATAGATTCAAAATATTATTATATTAAAAAATATTTAATTTTAAATTTTAAAAATATTTAATATTATAAAATTTTAATATTTTAATAATAAATATAAATTAAATAGGTGATTTGAGTCAGACTTGAAACAGAATCTAAAATTTAGAAATGTTTACAACTGGATGCCACTAAATTCATGGACACTTATTAATTTTTTAAATTCATATATTTTTTTAAAATTATGTTTAAGAAAATATCAAGTACTTACTAAATAAGATTTGATTTGAAAAATAAAAAAGAATGAAATCAAATTGGATTTCAATTTATCCTAACTTTTTTATAAATAAAAAAAATGTTATGACTTTGAAGAGAAAAAACTACAGCAAATTATAAATTTTATACAAAATCATAATTGATGCACTAATTATATTATATATATATATATAATATGATTTCAAAAGTCAATTAGTTCTTTTTATTTGTAACAATATTTTGATATAAATAGTAGGTTCAAATCAATATAATCAAGTAGATTATTAATGAAAGTATTTTTGCATATTGTAAGAAAGTTGAATTAAGAGAAAAAAATATTACATGATTGAGTGAAGAGTCAAATATATATATATAAAAAAAGGTTTATAGATAGCACTTACAAAATAAAAGAAAAAATATTTTCTATAACTTTGCACTTTGTAATATATGAGAAAAAAAAAAGGACAACTGAAAGAAAAAAATATTACCTAATTAAATAAAGAGTTAAAAGTAAGAAAAAAAGATCTGTAGATAAAACTTACAAAATATAAAAATATATGTGTTTATGAACTTTATATCTTGTAATATATATATAAAAAATTAAAGTTAAAGACTGTGTGCTTACTATAAGTATCTAAAAATAAATAAATGCTTCTATAACTTTCACTTTTTAATATAAAAAAAATGAGATAACACAAAAATGGAGGACAATGACAAAAAAAAATCAAATTGATGTTAAAGAATGATATTAAACAATCATTTATAAATTATTAAAAGATTAAATTTGATCCTTTTAAATAATAAAAGATTATCATGAAATCTATTAAGATAAAATTATATTTGATATTTTTAAAATTTAAGATATATAAAAAATTAATTTTAAAAGATAAAATATATATTATTGTCCTAATCGAAAATGATAGGTAAAGTTTTTTATATTACACAGGCAAACTTTACAATTATTAACATTACAAATTTAATTGTAAAGGTAATAAAAATATAAGCATTTCAAAATATAAGACTAATTACTGATCAAGAATAATTGTGCATTTCCACTAGCTATTTGGTCATTTAGGACTAATCTCATGTCTAGACCCACACATATAACTAATTATTAAAAAATTAAATTTTAAAAATAAAAAGATATATTTAAAGGTTTATTTGACAAATAAATATGATTTTTTTTTAGTAAAAAGAAAACTTTGGATAATTTAAAATTTTCAAATAAATATGTCTTAAAAAGATTTGGATAACTAATAATTTTTTAAATAAATTTATTTAATCCATAAATAAAAATAAGAATTAATTTAACTTATTTAAATAAAATCTTACCAAAATAAAAAATAATAATTTTATCCCTTTAATTATTTTAAATCTAAATTGATTTTTCAATTAAATTTTAAAATTTTGGATAATTAAATAAAATTTGAAATTTATTTTTTGATAGTCTACAATTAAAAAATGTCTTATATATATAAAGAGAAATTTTAGTAATTTTTTAAAGTATCAAAAATAAAAACTATCTACATAAATATTCACATAAGCAAACTTTATATATAATCATGTATGTTGTAATATAATATAATATAATATATATATATATATATATATTAGATTAAGTGACAAAAGATAATCCACTTTTAATTATTACTTTTTTAACTGTCAAAACTAATCGGATTATTAAACCTAATATTCCTCCAACAAACACTATTAAACTAGCATAAGATTACTGACATTTTAGAAAATTTTGTGACGATTGTGTGACTATCACTTGATATTAAAAAAGTTATGATGTGCTTCCAACAAAAAAAATATATATATATATATATCTTCTTTTTAAATTTTTTTTTTTATGTTAGATAAGATTGTTTCATCTTCTGGATAAAATATGTCGTATCAAATGATTAAAAATCATATATTTAAAATAATTTCAATAAATGATCGTTAATTATACTCAAATTTAAAATTTTTATGTCGAAGAAAACGATTTTTATTAATTGAATCAATCATTTAGTAATATATACATATATATATATTTATATATATATATATATAAATGCACACCATTAAGCTTATGCTATAATATAAAAGTATAAAAAGATAAAGTGGCTCTTCATTAAAGACAAAATACTCTGTCGTCATTGACTCAAAAAACCTATGATAATCCTCTTGGAATGAATTGGCTTAGCAGAACCAATTAATCAAAACCCGAACAAAATTTCTGTACTTGTTTATTTTAACAATTTGACTTTTACGAGGAAAGCTACTACTATATAATTAATTATCTAATTAGTGATTGACAGACAATTAATTTTTTTATTTACTGATTTAAAATCTCAGACCAATCATCAACAAACTCAATATGTATTGTCTAATTGAAATTAATTGTTAAAAAAACACAATTTTTTTTTTTTAATTTTACATTGTATAATTCAATCCTTCTTCATCCTTCAATTTATCACTTCAATGATTTCAATATTGAAAGTATACCTACGATACATATCCATCCATGATTTTTCTCTAATTAATTTTCTCCACTTTCTTCAATTTTTCTTTTTCACATTCAAAATTTTGTACGAGGAACCTTTCTCAAAACCACAAAAATTGACTTTTTTTCTTCATATATTTTTGACTAACTACATTTATACTTCATTAATATAAAAAATTCAAGGTTGAAACTTGACTATAAACAATTATAGAGTTAAATCAACCTATGCTCTTCATTTTTCTCCCTAATTCCTTTTAGTATCTAAACTTTTTAGTTTCAATTTTCAACAATTTGAGCCTCAAATTCTACAGAGAAAGTACAAAATGAAACTTTGATTTAAAATGTTGACATCATATTTAGAAAATGTAAGATACCAATTTTTAATGACTTTTTCAGATTAGAAAATGAAGTAAACTTGCCAAATTTTGCATAAAAAAGAAGCAACCCTAACCTTAATGTGTAATTTCTGTTTTTGTTCTTTTCTTAAAATTCCATCTAAAATAATTAGCTTTAGTATCATAGTCAATGGCTGCATCCAGCTGGAACATCCAGAGTGTATACGGTCAGGTCAAGCCATAACTTATGACCGCCTTTTTCGCTTGATTGGATGACGCGGCAACCCATGATTGGCTAGTGTCCCAAGAACATTTGAGGTGTGTAGCCTTACATGGTCACCGCAGTCAAAAAGACGGCAGCTGAATTCGGTGGTCGCATGTCATCTAATGCACGCACGTAGGAATCTTCAATATTTTGATTGATGGTTTTAGTTTGTACACATTAAAACGCCGAAAATTGAACAATTCTCTTTCTTTTTCTTTGTGTCTGTCCAATGATTTTTGTAAGAACAAATTGGTTCGGGAAAGGAAAATAAAAGACATATTGAAAATGGAAGGAAAAGAGTTGCTTCTTGGATTGTATAAGAGAAGATGAGTAACAAATTGAAAAACAGAAAAAGATAAGCACTGTCTGTGGTTTGAATTATTTTTTGGTTTTGTTTTTTAAAGTCAAAATCTGTAGCCTGGAGGTGTTTCTCTCCTTATATAAGACGCTCCCATGTTCTGACAATTTTGGAGATTGAGAATTAAAGAAATCAATCAAGAAAAAGTAATGGAGACCAATTTGGAGAAGTCTGCTGCTGTTGGAAATGTTGTGTTTGAAGAGAAGATAACCAAATCTAGGAGCTCTGGTGAAGAGAGTGATGATTTTATACAAAACAAGGTGAGCTTATAGGGTTTCAAATTCAATCTTTAAAATTAGATTGTTAAATCAATCGATGAACTTTGGGATGTTTAAGATATATGTACAACTGGATTTCGATTGTTTTATATGCAAAGATAACAAAACTTTGAACTTGGCAGTATGAAGTTTTGGTACATGTTTATAATTTTGGCAGTACAAATTTAAAATGTTTTGAACGATCCATTGAAAGTTCATTAATGGGGCATTGGTTCATTTTTTTTCTCGGTTCTTAGATGGTTTGACTCTAAATTTTTCTCTAACTGATCATGATCTGATAGTTGATAGTAGATCTTTCTTCTGGATTTTTTTTTTTTTGGCTTTAATTGTAAGGTGATCTTATTGCCATCTAAAATACATTATTTTTTCCATAATAACTCATTATTCATGCAAGAGGATTTATTGTAACGTGTAGGGAGAAAATCAAAGGCATATCAGAAAAGAAGATGATAGCTCCAAGCCTCTTTCCCTTAACCAAAAGGATATTTCAAACGTCATCAAAGATGTATAAAGAACCGGATCACAACTTCATAAAAAAACAACTACTGAATTCTATTCAGCCACTTAATTCCACCTTTGAAATTCATTCAGGAGATTAGTTTCTTTCATTTTGTCTGCAGCAGTTAGCTAGGCTCATCATGCTTATTCTTTTATTCCATATCAGAATTAACAATGATTAAATAATCTTTTGAAAAATTTCTCAATTTGATACTACCTATCTTCTAGAGACCATTTTTTTTTTCGAATTAATTAATTCATTGAAGTACAATTTCTGTTTCCTGAAGGACCATCAGATTGAATCAACCAAAGCCAAGATGGGAGCGGTTAAAGAAGAGAATGCAAGGTTAAAACCGTTACTATCTCAAACCGTGAAGGATTACCAGTCTTTACAAATGCATTTCCTCGATATTCTTCAGCAAGAAGAAGCCAAGAAGTCCACCTGCAAGGCACCTCGAAGCCTTCCAGAAAATGAAGAATCTGATCTTGTTTCCCTTAGCCTGGGGAGAAGTTGGGATCCTGATCAGCCTAAGAAACAAGAGACAAAGAGTAGCACTAGCAACCTGTTTAGTAAGGGCAAAGAAGAACATGAGAAACCGAATAATAATGAAGGACTTGAACTTGGATTGGGATGCAAATTCGAGACAGCTGGTTCAACTGAACCTGAGAAGAACCCAAGTTCTGAAAGTAGCTTAGGGAAACCAGGGGAAGAGGAACCAACTGAGGTATGGCCACCAAGTAAAATTCTCAAGGCTGTGAGAAGTGGAGATGAAGAAGATATATCAGAGCAAATGCAGCTGAAAAAAGCTAGGGTTTCTGTCAGAGCTAGATGTGATACCCAAACGGTATAGCACAAATATAAATCCAATTTTTATTTGCATTAAAATTAAGCATTTATATTTGATGCACTTAGTTTATACACTGCCATTGAACTTCAAACTACCACATAATCAATAAATAAACTAGAAAGTTGAGAAATCCTTATAATCAAAAAATAGCTATACATATGCAAAGGAAATGTTAAAATTGTGCTGTTATATAAAAAAAACTTCATGGATTTTATATATGCAGATGAATGACGGATGTCAATGGAGAAAATATGGACAGAAAATATCAAAAGGAAATCCATGTCCTCGGGCATACTACCGGTGCACGGTGTCACCCACTTGTCCTGTGCGAAAACAGGTATCGATCAGCTGGCCTGCCTTAGTTGCAATCTTATCCAAGCACTCTAGGATCAGTTTGATTTTGATTAGACAACTTAAATCTGAGTGCTAAGAATAACATGGAGTTTCCAAATGCCATCATTTTACACAAGGAAAAAGAAAGCATTAACCTTCAGTACTACTATTATTTATATAACCGCTTAAAAGCAACCTCATTTTTAACATGTAGGCATGCATTAACAAAAGGATCGTACCTTTGGCCATATATACAAATATATATATATATATATAAACATTTAGATTTTCAAACATGGAAATTGGAAATAAAAGATCATGATGAAATTGTGGAATATATATAGTTGCCATATATTGTAGTAATCTTTTTCCACTCAACAACGACACTATTTGTCCGTGTGAAGCCTATATTAATCAAATTAGGGACAACAAATTAACAGCGAATTTGTTCAAATTATCATAATATAAAATTTCAGCATTTATGTATCACAGGGTAGTTGTTATGAATTTATGATTGATTATCAGCTTAAAAAATATATGGATTTTTTTTTGGCAGGTACAAAGATGTGTCGAGGACATGTCCATCTTGATCACAACCTATGAAGGGAACCATAACCATCCACTATCCCTAAGTGCAACAGCCTTGGCTTCCACCACTTCTGCAGCAGCTTCCATGCTACAGTCTCAATCATCAAGCTCACAACCGGGCCTTGGGACCTCAGTTTCTGCACCCAGTACTTCCACATCTTCGTCTGCTGCTAACCTCCAAGGCTTAAACTTCAACTTCGCCCAAAATTCAAGGCCATATAATCCGTACTATTTCCCTAACTCTTCAATCTCAACTTCCAATTCTCATCCCACTATCACTCTTGATCTCACTGCACCATCCGACTCCTCATATTCCAGTAGATTTTCTAATGTACCCAGATACTCATCGACATCTCTCAACGTTTCCTCTTCACCTTCTTCTTCTTCTTTAGAAGTTTCCCACCCACAAACATCTTGGAACACTAGCCACTTAACCTTTGGGGCATTTAACCATAAAAATAGTTATATTGGGCCATCGAATTATCTAGGAAGGCAACCACCTCAAGAACGAGTTTACGACCAATCTTACATGCAAATGACCAACCAGACTCCTCGCCAACAGTCTTTTTTAGAGACAGTAACAGCTGCAACAAAGGCGATTACCTCAAATCCAAGCTTTTGTTCTGCCTTAGCGGCTGCTTTCACCTCCTTAATCGGAAATGGAGGTGGTGTGCCAAGAGAGAATATTGGTGGAAATGAAGGGAAGTGGGATGAGTCACATCCTCAGAAAACAGCCCACCCAGTAGCTGTAGGGAATGAAGTAGGCTGTACATCAAGCTACTTGGGAAAATCTTCATCCATGAATCCTCATCAGAAACAACAAAAGCCAGGAAGCTTACGACTGTTCCCAACATCCAATAGTGCTTCAGATCCTCTCACAGATAATAGCAAACATATCAAATGATGGACTGCTAGAAAAGCTAGCTAGCTGATGTATATGTTTCACTTGCCACAAATCAGCCCGCGGATTCCAATTAATGATATTTTTTGCATGAATTGAGGAGAAGAAAGCGAGACCAGGGAGAGAGAGTAGACAGTACTTAGAGAGCAAAATATAGATTTTTTTTTATTTCATATTAATTAGGTATTATGTATGCAATATTATAGATTTTTTTTTCCTTTTTAAGAAAATTTGCAATAAACTCAACTTTTGCTTTTTTACTATTTCCTTTTTTACATTTTACCTTACATCAAATATTGGGAAGGAAAATATGAAAAGTAAATAGTTAAAGTGACAAGAATCATACCATTCTATTGTGTGGAATTGCGGAAAAATAATTTGGATTAATCCCAGATCCTGGACATTACTCGACTAGGGAGACAAATTCAAGGCCAGGACCACAGGAAAGTGAGGCCAGAAGATCCACACAAATGGGCATGGCTATGCTAAAAGCGGAGGCCCACCTATGTTTGCTCATGAGACCATTTCTAACAACGTGGTAACTGGTAACCAACAACGAAGAATGCCATGTGTCAAAATGCTCATGAGACCATTTCAAACAACCTGGTAACCAACGAAGCATGCCATGTTTCAAATGGTTGCACGTGGCATTTACAAGTTGCATGCATAATAATTTCACAGACTGAAATAGGAAACTGCTCCCAAGTGAATTCCGATCCCAGATTTGCTGAACAATTTTTGAACGGGTATATCATATCTAATCCTTGGATGTTATTTTTATCTAGCTTGATAACCAAACCATTTTACTTCTTGTTATTATCTCTGCAAATTTCAGATTATGGTTTACAGTTTTTACTAGATTCAAGTTTTGTTTCTTTTAACCCCTGTTAGATTTTTATGGTACGAATGATTCTTGACAAGTCTTAAAGTTCAAGAATGAATTGGCTTTCCTAACGTAAATTACATGAATAATTTTATAAATTTTGATGTTAATCAACCATTTTGAGCTATAAATTAAGTATTTAATTCAAGTGATTGAGATGTTTAGAGTCAGGTAAAAATCATAAAGTAATAAGTAATTTTCTTCTTTCACGATTGGAGAATAATAATAAAAAAAAAAAACATGGGTTGATACTTCTTTGATCTCATGAAAATGCCTAAACCCGATTTCTACTATTATTTGATCTCATGAAAGAGTCTTACATAGTTACATTCAACATAAAAGCCTTCTTTGCTCCCATTCTCCTGAATTGATCTTACTAGGATCAGCTTGTAGTTTTTTAAACTGGAAAGGGCTATAGCCCACACAACTCATAAGTTGGATGAAGGTACATCTATGACTGATTTTTTTTTTTTCAATCTATAACTTTGATTTATTACTTTAGGTACAAATTGGGATAGTTACCAACTTATGCTGTGGAGATGGCACAAGCAGAACAAACCAAGGAAAGTTCAGCACTTTCAAGCTGTGATGCTTATTTTGAGAAAATAAAGTCCAAGAAGAAATTATCGCAACCGTTTCAGGAGACTTTAACTGCTGCATTTGCAAGGATTCCTGTTTCGTCTTTCCCACAAGTTCCTGGTGGTAAAGGTGATAACAAAAGCTTTATTGCATCTACAACTTAAGCAATTTTAAGTTCATGAACTAGGTATCAGTAAAGGAAAATGCCTCAATTTCTAATAGTTGTGCGGTGACAATACTTTTGTAGTGATTGAAATTCAAGCAGATGCAACAATTGCTGATGCCGTTAAGATCCTATCAGAATGCAACATTATGTCTGCTCCTGTGAGAAACCCTGATGCAGTCACTAGCTTGGACTGGAGACAGAGGTACATAGGAATCATAGATTACTCAGCAATCATTCTCTGGGTACTAGAGAGTGCAGAACTTGCTGCTGTTGCTTTATCAGCCAGCACAGCTACAGCTGCTGGTTTAGGTGCTGGAGCCGTTGGTGCTCTTGGAGCACTAGCAATGGGTGTGACAGGTCCAGCTGCAGTTGCTGGACTAACAGTTGCTGCAGTAGGAGCTGCTGTGGCTGGTGGTGTGGCAGCTGATCAAGCAGCAGGAAAAGATCCTTCGTCAGCTGCTAACAACTTGGGCCAGGAATTTTACAAAGTTATCCTCCAAGAAGAACCCTTCAAGTCAACCAGTGTAAGTTCTATGATGCAATGTTGATTATATATACAAAGAGTTGGGGTCCAATTTACCATTATACATTCATTTTTAGTGGCTCTGCAGGTGCAGTAGGCCATCTTTGCCAATCTTTAATCCTTTAGTTTTCTTTCTCTATGAGTCTAACCCCAAGTACCCTATTATAAGATATTCTGATTGGCACCCAGTGAAACACAAGTAGAGACCGAATGATGATCTATTCTTCTTTTATGCCATCTTGAGAGGTACCCAGCACATGATTTTATATTTTTCAGGTAAGGTCAATAGTTAAATCATACAGATGGGCTCCTTTCATTCCAGTTGCAACAGACAGTTTCATGCTGAGTGTCCTGTTGCTACTCTCAAAATATAAGCTGAGAAATGTACCTGTAATTGAGCCAGGCAAGCCCGATATCAAGAACTACATTACTCAATCTGCGGTTATTGAAGGTCTGGAAGGATGCAGAGGGAGGGATTGGTTTGACTGTATTTCTGCACGGCCTATTTCCGATCTGGGACTCCCTTTCATGTCTTCTGATGAGGTGAAACTTTATGGTCACTTCAAATAACTAATAAGTATTTTTCAAGCTACTTTCAACATGAAACTTCAAATATTGCTATGAACTCTTTGTCAGGTTATTAGCATCCAAAGCGATGACCTGGTTCTGGAAGCATTCAAAAAAATGAGAGACAACCAAGTTGGTGGTCTTCCAGTCGTAGAGGGGCCAAGGAAAAAGATTGTCGGGAATGTAAGCATAAGAGACATCAGACACTTGCTTCTCAAACCTCAACTTTTCTCCAATTTCAGGTATAGCAAAAGGCATGCAGCGCATTAAACCTGCAAAGCACTACCTCGTATTTATATGTGGATATATATATATTTATATATATATATATATATATATATATATTATTCTCATTCCTGTTGGAAACTACTTATCGTCCATTAAAAGATTACATATACCGAATTGCAGAAGAAATGGACTTGAATTTGATCACGTCAAAAATACTTATATCTAGCAAAGAATGTTCCATGCAACCCATGGTGGTTTAACAATGCTTTTATTTGCTTGATTCTTAATTTCAGGCAGCTCACTGTGAAGGATTTCATGAATACCGTTGTTTCAACCGGCCAAGAACGTGGCAGACTCATCCCGCCAATAACATGCAAGGTAGATTCAACTCTTGGTAGTGTGATCCACAGTCTTGCCACCAAATTGGTGCACAGGATCTATGTAGTAAGCGAGAATGAGAATGAAGTTATCGGTGTAATTACTCTCAGAGATGTGATCTCTTGCTTCATATTTGAGCCCCCAAACTATTTTGATAGCTACTTTGGGTTTTCAGTGACAGAAATGTTGAATCAGTGAAGTGTCTGTTGTCTAATAACAACCCATGCAGAGGTGCAACTGAATCTGATTCAGTTTACAATTTCTCGCCATCCTGTACTATGCAGTTTCTCTTCATGTAATTTCAATTGAACTAAATCCAATGAATTTTACTGTTTTATGTTCAGTTAGATTTTGACTAACTTGATTGATCAAATTAATTGATATCAAGCATGTTTTATACACATATTCATATGTTAATCTTAATAATCTTGCTAGTCGAAATACATTTTTTTTTCTTCGTGGATTTTTTAAGTAACAAGTACATGTATTTATCATTATCTTAGTTTATAAAACTAAAATGGGTGATGAATTTGGGAAACAGGAAAAACCCTAAAGAAAATGATTATGGAAATTTCATAGACCTCTCATTATTCATTTTCCTCCCAATGGTTGAAAAAACCTTGAGAGAATCCAAAAAAAAGGAAGGAAAAAAAATTTGGTTAGCCATGGACCATGGTGGTTATTCTCAACTTTTTGTATCTATTTTGTTCCCCACAAACAAAAAATGGAAGAATATTTTCCAATGAAAAGAAAAGATAAAACTAATTTTCTTATATATATTCTCATCCAATGCCCCCTAAAAAAAGGCATATCTACTTTATATTTTGAAAAAAATATTTGCAAGATTGAACCCATTGTTAGAATTTATCTTTTAAAAAGGTGTAAAATTTAAGGTGAATAAAAAAAATGAATCATTTAAATTAAATCTCAAATTCATTTGCTATTTAATTTTAGCAACAAATTAAAATTTTATGTGATAATCAAATGGTTATAGAAGCATTTTATTTTTTTTATTACAAACATAAACTAACCAAACTCAAATTGAGCTTGTCTACCATTGAAGATATGCCTAATTTATAGGCATGAATTTTATATGATTAGAGACTGTGATAGTGAAATCCATGAATTTTTTTTTTTTAGTCATGAAATTTGATTTGGTAACAAAGTTTTCCTTATCAACGATGGAAATAGTGTTTTTACTTGTAGTATTACATAGGTAAGAACAATCTTATCATAATTGATCGCATTTTTGGACCGCCCATGTGCATAAGCTCTGTTGATAAAACTAATCTTTTCCATTATGTCAGCATCGAAAATTTTAATTATTCTAGGATCTTTTTACTATTATAATGAGAAATGAACATTCTAGAAAACTAATTAAATTACGTATATTATTCTTTTTGTATATAAAAGAAAATAAAATGTAGGGTTGATGGAAATTTTAAAAGATAAAAAACTGAAAGAAAAAAGAAAAAATGAAAATGTAAAGCAAAAATTGAAAAAAAAAATTATATCATTTTAGAATTTTATTATTTGTCAGGTAGGAAAATAAAAAGATAATAACTAAAAAATATGAATAATTTTATAATTACATATAGGCACCTTCTCACACTTCTTTTTTTTTTTTTTTTAACTTGAAATAATTTATTTTGAATTATAATAAAAAATATTTTTCTTCTTCTCTCACGAAATAAAGTTAATTTTTTTCCTCTTTTATCTGTTCATCCTTCAATATTTTTATTGATTAAAGGGTCGTAAAAGTCATACAACAAATATTAAATAATTATCTAAATTTTTATCATTTTATTACAATAAATTAATTTTTAAATATTTATTTTTATCAATTGAATCCTTATTAAATGAATTAATTTATTTTTAATATCAATATTCATCTAATCAAAAACTTAATTAAAAAATATATTTAAATTTAATTGATTTAAAATAAAAATTTTAACTAATTATAGTAAAATATCAAAATTTTAAATATATATATATATTTTTGTCATTTTTATTTTACCAAACACGTTGTTATTTGTTAACTATTATCAACTTGACACTGGCAGTCAAGGGCCCACCCACAAAAATAAGGAGAATTAAAAATTTATTAAATAGATGGTATCAGTAAAAATAAAATTAAAAAAAAAAAAAAAAACTATATATAAAGGATCACTGACCCAACCAAGCCATCGTCTTCTTTATCTGTTATGATTAAAAATAATAATAAATAAATCTCTAGAAAATAAAATATTTTCTTTGGGATCTGTCGGTTTATGATTAATTGAAAAGAAGAACTAAAGAATCTTTCTCGGGTAGAATTTTCTGTTTGTTTCCTTTGAAAATCTTGGGAAGGAAATTTTTTCCTTTTTTATCTTTTGTTAACTCGTGATTCTGAAGCTTTTTTTGGAGAATCCTGGTTAACTCGCCGCGTTAACTCAGAAAGTAAGAACTTTTTTTTTTCTTCATTTCTTTTTATTCTTTGTTTTCTATTTCTTAGATGAGATTAATTTTTTGTTTGTTTCTTTAATTTCGCTTTGGTTTTTGTCTGGTAATTTTATCCAAGTGTAACTCTGGTTTTGATTGCTAAGATCTGTAGAAGCTTTGGGTTCTTGATGTTGTTGTTGCAGTTATGGATCTAGGGTTATGTAAGATTTGAAGATTTAGGATTGATTTCTTTTGGGTTTTAATTAGATGTGTGTTTTTAGCTGATTTTTATGTTGATTTTAACTCTTTATGTTTAGATTCTCTGAGTTTTTTATTGCTAGATGTTAATTTGTTCTGATAATTCAAAAAATGGATGAACTTTAATCTTTGTTTTATTGTTTAATGGTAGTGATCTGCTAAATCAGTGTTCAGAACAAAGCTTAAAAGCAAAAATCTGCTTTATGTCCCCTTTGGTCTTTCTCTTTGTTGCCTTATGTTTAAGCAAATTATATTATAACTTTTTTCTATCTGATGAGTATGCAAATTGATGTTTCTCACTTATTGGAGCATGAGATTCCAAGTTGGAAGTGTTTAGTTTGAACCATGGGGTTGTTGGGTAGATCTATGGTGTGGGACAGAGTTGGCTGCTGTTGTGTTGTTCATAACTTAGTGACGCTGCATACACCTCAAAGTAAAAGATTGAGGTGTGCATGTCAATCTGCATGTAAAGTTATAGAACAGATGCTCTAAACTTGGTTTGGTTATAGAACTCTGGTTTTAATCCAATCTGTTTGATGTTTATGTTAAAGAACTCTGGCTTCTTCTATTGTTCATTTTGTGCATCTTTGTATTGATTTTGGATCAGCGTCCTTTAAATTTGTAGGCGGTGAGGCATGTCGACTCCAGCAAGGAAGAGACTGATGAGGGATTTTAAGAGGTTGCAACAAGATCCTCCTGCAGGAATTAGTGGTGCTCCTCAAGATAACAATATTATGCTCTGGAATGCTGTTATATTTGGGTATGTGACGAAATGAGACTGGAGTGCCTTTTTCCTACTTTCTTTACTTGTTTTTTAGCTAAAGATTCTATAGAATTGTGCTCATGTCTTTACTTGATGGATTTGCAGACCTGATGACACCCCATGGGATGGAGGTAAAGTAAATTCTGGGGCATATTTTGGTTTGAAGTATCAATTTGTCTGTAATTGCTTGGTAGATTAGTTTGCTTGTCTCTTTAGATGATTGTTATGCACGCCATATGTTGATATAACATATCTAATTGGAGGCAATTCCCTAGTAATTCTACAGTTACATAATGATGTTATTAATTTCCCATTCATTAATTGATTAAATGCTCCATCTACACCTCGCTTTTTTTAACTAGATTTTCTGAATGGCCTGAAAACAGAACAGAGATTCTTTGAATTGTATGAACTGGTACTTCATACAAAATGCTGAGGGTTAGATTTGTTTGATAGAAGTGGCATTGGTAATGGTTCCTTAGACATATTTTTCATGTGAATAATGAAGCAGAAGATGTTAAACAACCTTGTTATGGAATGGAGCCTTGAGGAAATCTTTAAACTTCAATGACCCTAAGATTATTGTTAAGGACATTCTTAAGAGGATGGCCATTCGACCTCTGCATTTTAACCTTCAAACCAGGAAATGGTCATTCTTATTAGTTTGATAAACTAGCATTTCAGGATCATTTAAGCTTATTTTTTAACAGTTTTATCATAGAATGTAGGTATTCTTCTAGCAACTATAAATTGATCTCCTTTTTTATATTTTTGACTACTTCAGGTACGTTTAAACTGACACTTCAGTTTACAGAGGATTATCCAAACAAGCCACCAACGGTTCGTTTTGTATCTCGAATGTTCCATCCAAATAGTAAGCCTTTAGACTAATCCTATTCTTTAGCTACATCCGCATTTTCAGTTGACATTTTCATTTATTCTTACATGCCCTGCAGTTCTTAAAATTTTTATTAGTCTTCAACTGTTGACATATTTGTTTAAACTTATCCTATCTTGCATGATAGGTGTAACATATAGGGTGTAACTATAGTGTTTATGTTTATGTCACACATCAGGCTGTGATCTTTTATTGACTATACTTGTGAATGACTAGACCTAATAATTGGAAAGTGCGTGATATTTGTGCTTTGTTAATGAGTGGACCGCTACTTGGAAAGTGGGTGCTGGAGGAGGACTACATGTAGCATTTGTTTTTGAATTGCAAACATGAGCTAATATTCTGGAGACCCAATGCCATCATTTGTTATTTGTTTGTTGCATAAGCACCCATCCATCCAATATGATATACACACATACAACTGAAGCTTTTAAGCTGATTTTGACTTAACAAGTTTACATGTGCAGCTTCAGTTTCTGGTTTTCTTCATTTGAAATCTATATTATGTTTTATTTGTTATGAAGAAGTTTTATCTGTATGCTCTGATATATTTGTTAGGCAACAGTTTTAGCTGATCTTGTTCTGATCCGTATTTATCCTGCAAATTTTTCAGTTTATGCGGATGGAAGCATCTGTTTGGACATTCTACAAAATCAGTGGAGCCCAATTTATGATGTAGCAGCAATACTGACATCTATTCAGGTACAGTGTAATTCTTCAGGCATTCATTTGTGGCTATCTAAGGACCATGGCATCAAATATAATTTAATTCCAATTCAAGCATGTCATAGTCTATGCTTCTAAAACTATCTGCCTAATATTGTAAACTTAATATGAAAGTCGTGGAAGCAGAAAAATTGGTTGCCTTTGCAAGGTTCTACTGACAAACTGCGGCTTGTTTTTGATTGGGAGATCTTTCATTATAATGATGACATCAATGCATGTGTTTGTGTTAATCTGGAAAGTGGAGCCGTAGATCCAGGTGGCAAGACAAATATTGCTTGATCCTGTCAGTCAGTCATGTTAAGGAATTAGAACTTTCTTTTAATATTTGTATAAATCATTTATGAGATTGCATAGCATTGACCTGGTGTGTGTGTATATACTCACAGATATACAAAACATGTAAAATTGGGCCTTGGGCTAAACAATTGGATGTAGCTCTTCCCTTCCTCAAACTTGATAGTTGATACCTCTAAATTAAGAGTCCTTGGTTCTAACCCTAGATAGGTATCTTGTTATGAAACTGTGGTATTTATGCATTTAATGTGTACAACTCTCTCTCTCTCTCTCTCTCTCTCTCTCTCTCTCTCTCACTGTCTGCCCTGTTGTTTTGAGCCACAATTATTTTGTGTATGCAGTCGTTGCTTTGTGATCCAAATCCTAATTCTCCTGCAAATTCAGAAGCTGCTCGGATGTTTAGCGAGAACAAGCGTGAATACAATAGGAGAGTACGTGAGATTGTCGAGCAGAGTTGGACCGCTGATTGATAGCTCGTGGTTTGATTCCATAGTAAGAACAAGCATGAATAGAATAGGAGAATATGTGAGATTGTCGACCAGAGTTGGACTGCTGATTGATAGCTCACAGTTTGGTTCTATGGAATGGCAAAAACAGTCCAATGGCCTGTCTAAATAACATTTGACACTGAAAATGTGTTGCAAACTATTTTGACTTTATTATGTTGTTTGTTTTATGAGGATGGATGATGCTTCCTTAATTGAAATGATTGCTCTATCTTCTTTTAAGTCATTTGTTCAAAAAGTTAGTCTAAACTTTCTTTTTGGTGCAAAGACCATTAATGACGGAATGATTTAAGACTTTTTGACAGACAAAATGATGTTTGGCATCCGGGCATGGATCATGCTGGCATTTTCTTTCCGTCCTCTCTTTTTCTTTGCTTTTACTTGTCTCTTCCCTTTTCCTTTGGTGGAAGGATGGGGGTGGTGGGGGGGGGTGGGGGCGCTAGCATGATTTGAATGAAAAAGATAACCCATCTACCGGTAAAATTAAAATGAACTCCCATGTGGGAGCTTTTAAATCTTATGTAAATACAAGTAGAAATACTAACAATTATTTTTTGCTACAGTTATAAAATTATATACTGAGTAGATAATAAACTGTGGCTGTTGGAGGGTGGAAAAAGTAATGAACTATTACATATGAGTGGCAAGGTTTCCGCTACTGGTCCATCCTTCCTGAACTTGAATTGAGTATTGCAAATTCCAAAGAACGTCTTCTATCGAGGGACGCTTGGTTGAATCTTTGGACAGGCAATTGATTGCAAATTCAACTGTGGTTCTCATTGATTCATATGCAAAAGTGCCCCGTACTGACGGATCTATTAAACCTCTTAACTTTGATGGTCCTTCAGCTAAGCTCTTTTCCAGCTGCAAGGAGAAACAGGCAATTTAATGTAGTTTCTAGTTGTTTTTATAACAGTTTTGCCTGGAGAAGTGGAACAAATAAACAACCTACCTCAAGTTTAAGCTCATCCAACTCACTTGTGAATGTAGCCAGTTTACCAGTAATAACTTGAAGTAGAAGAATACCCAGCTGATAAATGTCTTCCTTCTCAGCATTTTCGTCACTGCAGGAATTGTTATAAGTTATAGCCTTGCCCTTGCGGCAATGAAAATTGAATAGGACAAGTTGGGAGAAAGACGTTACCTGCTAAGACAATTGGCAAGGGGGCTTTCTGAACCCATCTGCAATTTCATCAAGGAAAACGAAGAAAAATAAGAAAGAAAGAAAAGATTATGTTCAGAAATAATGCAGTCAAATTAATTTAAATTTCCCTCTGTTTCCTATATACCTTTAGTGGCAAGGGGATGTTGTAATTACTAATTTTGGCTGTAAGAGTCTCATCCAACAAAATATTATCAATCTTTAAATCGTTCCCGTAAATGCCTGGTGCAATTCCTGTGTGCAAGAATTGGATCCCCCTTGCAGCACCAATGGTGATTGCCATTCTCTGTGGCCACTTCAGTATTTCCTTCTTTCTCCAATCTGCCAAATCAAATCAAAAGTAAATTAAATTCTTGCTTTTGCCCTGTTGCCTAAGTTACGTGTGGGGTTAACTTTACCGGTAAGATAGTCCCGCAATGATCCGTTCGAAATGTGTTCAAAGACAACGAATACAGTACTGGCAGTATTGGGATGATCCTGGTAAGTTACAATACAGTGTCCCAGAACGCTGACCAAATGCCGATGCCTTAGCTTGGACAAAACTTCCATGTGTTGCATAAGGTTTTGAGGTAAATGCTTCTGCTTTAGTTTCAGACATTTTACCACCACTACCGAGCCATCTACAAGCCAACCTTTATAGAGCTGCAAACATCAGGGTAACCATTTTTCAACTTGAATATAACCAATCTTATTGCTATCACATGATAAGCTTCATGTCTTAGGGGACTAATGACATTTAACATAAAAGTTTTACCTGCCCCTGAGATCCTTTCCCCATAAAATTTGTTGGGTCAAAGTTGTTTGTTGCATCTTCAATTTCCTCCAAGCTGAAAACACGATATCGAGGAAGCCCAATTGCAGCTGATCTCATTGTCTGAGGCACACGCCCTGTAGTGTAGCAAAGCAAGCAGGTTTAAATGATGTTACAATTTGCAATCTTATGTGAATGGTTATGAATAGTAGAGGTGGAAAGGAACAAAGATAGTCTTACTTGAATCAATGGCTGGTTTTGGAGAGCTACGAACAGACATTTTGTCCGCAGTGGATCTTTCATAGTTTGCATCTTCAGTTTTTTCTGATCTTCTGACAATGACCAAAATTAACAATGCAATAGTTCCTGCAATGCCAACGGCGCCGCCAATGATACCGAGAATTAGGCCTATTTTGATTCCAGAATCCTTTTCCTTTCTTCTAACCGGAGGCTTAACCGCCAATGCTTCTTTGTTGCAAAATGAATACGGATGCTGGCGATTTGAATTCCCACCAGACAGACAATTCCATGAACTAAAGACTGTTCTATTTCTCGAATTTGATCCTATGCATGGAGGGAGATTTCCTATCAAAAGGTTATTTGAGATATCTACAAAGGCGAGGTTCTTAGAACAAGATGTATTCACTGCAAGGGCACCGGTTAATTGGTTTTGTTTCAAATTAAGATACTGAATTGAAGGCAGGGAGAATAGAAAAGATGGGATTGGTCCGATAAATTTATTAGAAGAGATGTCCAGCTTCTGAAGCTGATAGGATTTCTTCAGTCCTAAAGGGATTTCAGATCTAAAGGAATTATTCCTCAAGATTATACTTACAAGATTCTGGCTTAATGAAGGAAATCGTGGTCCAAGGTGATTGCCACCCAAATTCAGCTCTTCGAGGCTTGTTAAACCTGTAAGATCTGGAACGCTCCCATTGAACATATTGTCAGCCAAAACAAGACTCGTTAGATTCTTGAACGATGCAATCTGCTTAGGAATCTTCCCGGAAATGAAATTTGAGCTTATGTTAAGAACTTCGAGTGAACGAAACCTGTTGATCTTGGCAGGCAAGGGACCCCATAACCCCGAGGACACCAGGGACAATACTTTCAAATCAGAAAGCTTTGTCAGGACTGTGAATAATGCATCAATGGAGAACGTATCAGACAAAGCCTGTTGAGAACCTGTAACATTCCCTGAAGTTGTCTTTGTGGTGTGAGCTGGAGAGCTCTTGTTTCCAACAATAGTTAATTCTGTTACTCGACTGTTTGTGCAGACAATCTTGAGAGAAGGAGAAGTAGGGAGATAACAGAAGTTGGTCCAGTTTTTCCATCCTTGAAGAACTTCCGGATATTCAAGAAGCCTTTGAACTTGGAAAAAAATCCTGGTTTCAGTTGGAGTAAGCTGCCCTATTGAAACTGGAACAAGCATGAAAATCACAGAAAGCAATGAACAGAAACCAACCCTGAAAGTCTCCATTCCGCTCTTCTACTTAGTTAAACTCAAAAAAAGAAATAAAGAAGCTAAAACTTCAAAATCTTGTAGTAATAGAAAACATTTCTTGGTAAGGGAGAATCACATTAACTTCATGTGTTCAGTCACATAATGCACATAACCTTTTAACACATAGCCCCTACGCCCCCATAAATGCAGTTTCATCTAAAAAAGACAAATTCGTAGTCTGGGTTTTCCTCACTTCTTATTAAAGGTTAAAAATAGAAGCAAAATGACTGAACAGGAGCCACACAGACACAGTTTAGGATCAAGCCATGCTTTATTTCACTAGACTTGAATAGTTGGAAATCGTTTTCGGGACAAAGTAGATGCGAAAGCTAATAATCGAGAAAGTGATGGAACTTTTTTTAAAGAACTTGAAGAAAAGAGAATCAAAGATCCAAGGAAGAGTGGGAACTTCAAAAAAAAAAAAATGTATTTATTTGCAATGAACCGCTGGCCTAACAGGCAGGGCATGCAAATGCAATGGAATGCAAAGGAAATCTTGATCCTAAGATACGCAATCTGTCATATTAAATTGCAACTGGGTTATTAAAAGAAGGAAGTCAACTTTTGGCTCTGAATTCAAACGCTTCCATTTGCGGGAACTTCGGTTTCGTGTTGATTATCCATGTTATGGTAGACCCTCGAGGACGGGCTAGTAACGTAAAGTCACGCGCCAAGTGGAACTTGGGATTCGTGAAACAAAGCACAAAAAGCAATGCTCAAGGAAGTCACAAGCCGTTCACCTGCCTTTATGACCAAAATACCCTCTTACATCAGTATCGAGATTCAAAGCACTGTTTTATAACGGTCCCCAGGGAAATTGAAAGTGAAAATGACGACAATGGCCCCTGTTGGCCGTTGTTTTGTGTCCGAAATGCCGTGTTGTCGGTGAGAGGTGTTAAAAAAGAAAGGTAAAAAGGTTGCCAGTTTGTCAAACACGAATTTTAATGATGTGTTAGCTCTACCTAATTCGTTATTATCTTCTTGTAATTTTGATTGATGGGATGGCATGCGCTGTGTTTATTCTTAGACTTAGCCGCCTTCACCGATAAAACGTTAGTTTAATTGGTGCGAATCGTTAACGATGATGTAAAAATTTTGAAATTTTGAGTTCAAATTTAGTAATTAATATTTTGTTGAGGTTATTTTAATTATACAACTTTCAATTATTATTTTTATTAAATATGATATATTTTATTTTAATTTAAAAAATTAAATAATTTATTTATCTTAAAATTTTGGTACAAAAAAACTTAGCTGTCTTTTTTTGTTGTGTTATTTTGTTCTTTTCGTGAATGATGGAAACCGTAGCTTTCTTTGCATAAGTCGACAACAAGGAGTAATTTAGCTCTAATTAATAATGTGACAAGCTATTTTAAAGAATTTGGCATTTTCTCCATCATGGAATTTTCTATGTGAGAGCGAAAGTCTTTTATTTAATTTTTGAGATGAAATTATAATTTTTTATTTATCTAAACTTATATATAATTCTGGCAAAAAAAAAACTTATATATAATTAAATTTTATAAAAAAAAATATTTAAAAGATTTTAGGAACTTTGTGGCCAATGGCCAACCGCCCTTACTTCCATTCATCATTTTCTCCTAATTTTATACTTTTTTTTTATTTTAATACGCTGCACTTTACAGTTTAATTGTTTTTTATGATCATGCATTGTTATCATGTAGTTTTATAATTCATTGTGATTTGAGATTTGTTGATATCCGTAACCCTTTATTTCAATTTCGCTTTAATTTTTAATTTTTAAATTATTTATTTGAATCATTTTAAAATGGTTTCAATTTGGTATTTTCATCAAATTGATTAGTCAAAATTAACCTAATATCCACGCTATAGGTTAGGTGGCACATCGCGTGGATATTTTTCTTAATCATAGTCAAATAATATAATGAAAATATCAAAATAAAATCATTTTAAAAGATTAAAAATATAATAATTAAAATTTAAAATCGAACCAAAATAAAAGGAAAGATTATGGATGAAATTTTCTTATATATGTTATTTATTGATAATATATCAAATAATATATATACATCTTAAAAAATTTTAATGTTACTATTCAAGATTAAATTGTTAATTGTGATGGAGCTAGTTGACCATAGAATAAAGACGAGATGAACATGGCTCTTCACATGCTAATGTAGCAACAGTATTAAGGGAAGGTATTTTTTTTTTTTTTTACAAAAAAACCATATTTTTGGAATAAAAAAAAAGGATTATACATATTAAGATTTAAATATCATATTTGTTAAATATTATTTTTTATGTGTTAAAATTTGAATATCATAATTGTTAAATATCATTTTTTAAAATGATTATATCGATCAATTAAATTAAAATTTTTACTTATATAAAGTAATTGAGACTTAACACTCTAATCTATTAAATGTATTAGGGGAACGGCAGTTTTATAACAGCAGATGCACATGGAATGCCTTGGAGAAGCTGCAGTTTTTGCTATTTAAAATGCTTCCCCAACCATCCAAAATACAGTAGATTAACAATAGGAGAAAAGGTAAGTCTTCGCTTTTGGTGGAATCCTATCATTTATGTTGAACAAAATATGTTTATTTTATTACCATATTTTTTATTTCTTAATGATGGTATGCCAGAACAGACAACCGACTTTGCCATATAAACTTGCAGTAATTTTTTAAGATCGTGAATATCTCAAATTCATAGTGGTTCATCCTTCAAGGAAGGCGATCCTGTCAACTCTGATGGGTGAAAATGCTAAAAGCCAAAAGTAGGAAGCAATGATTCCATCGGTCCAGCCTGGGTGGGAACTGGGAAATTTGACACCAATGGCTTCAGCGACTCGAGGGCGGTTGGATGACTCCATTAATGAGGGTTTCCTCTGTCTCAGTGCCGGGCCAGAATATCCATGCTGCTACTATTGTTTGGACCAGAAGAAAGTGGTATAAATATTATACTCACTTTAATTGTCTAACCTGATAAAATCAAAGTGTAATCATTTAATTGGGTGGGTTTTTGAATCTATAAGTCAATGGGGGACTGTTAAATAACTATATCTTTCAAAGGTAAATGTAAATGCGCTCTTTGTTGCCCTAAAAGTTTTTAAGGTTACTTTAGTCGATAAAAAAATAATTTCTTTTTCTTGTTGTTCAATTTTCTGTGATAGGTATTTCAAAGAATAAAATTTTAAATACATCATATCAATATGAGAGAATATAATTTTAAAATTTAATCTTATAATTTAAAATATGATACAATGACATAATACGAATATAATATAAAAATAAAATAAAAAAAATGACACGAGTGAAAATTTTAATAATATATATGGATTTAACAAAATAAAAAAGAATGCATTTCATATTTTCGTATTAACATGAATTGTAAAATATAATTTTTATATAAAATATGATATAAATTCATAAATTTTAATATTTTACTCGATATAAATACATAATTATCAATTTATTTAAAATTCTTGAAAGAAAAAAAGCAATTCTAAAAACATTCATAACTGCATATATGTAGTAGAGACCTTATTAAATTAATGTAATTTTTATATTTTTTATTCAAAATAATATTTTTAAACATAATAATTTTAATCTTAACATTAAAATATGTATATATATATATATATATATATATATAAGAGTTAAAGTAACTGTCTAATTCGGCTTTGGTCATTGTAAATCATTGGGCTGGGCTAATCTGCTTTGACTCTCCTAAGTTATTGGAAGAGAGTTAATAGGCCCATGTTAGGACATATTTAAAGCAAAGGGCCCAACATTGGCCCATCAATTAATCACTAGCAATGTTGGGTCAATACTCAATCCGACATGATTACTTCGTTGATTAAAAATGCTTTTTGTTTGTCTAATCTCACTTATCTGTTGGACAGCTGTCACTTAATTACACTTTTTTTTGGTTTGATTAGAGACTTAATGACAATTAATCCGTTGAAAATTGTCATCAATTCTTAAACAATCCCATTAGTTGTTAGTAACCATTGTTACCAGCCGGCAACCACCATGTATAGTATTTTTTAAAGAATCTTATTACAACTCGACAGTGAACCAACTACTTGTCTTAAAAGAGTTTATTTGAGTAAGTACATTTAATTTTGTCTGTTTTAATGTTTCAAAGGAATATTTAGTTCTTTTAATGTTATTATTATTATTAAAAGTAACATGAGAACATATGGTCTTTAAAAAAGAATTATTTATTAAATGAATTTTTTTCATTAAATGTAAGAATTTAGGAAGTTAAATATAATTACTAAATTAAATGTTTTTTTTTTTGGAAAAAAACAAAAAAAAAAACAGGAAATTGAAGCAAATTGAGACAGGAAACCAGCAAAAGCAGAGCGGGGAAGGAAAAGGGACCATATTTATATCCCCATCACCGCTTTTATTTTCTTGGGCCAGCTCCATCACCTCTTTCATAGGGACTTGAAAGGGGCCCACTTTGTGGCCCAGTGAAAACACAAACGGCGTCATTTCATACTTTTTCCTCTCTTTCCATTCATTTCACTTCACTCTACGCATCAGAAAACAAAAAAAACCTGCTCAAAGGTTCCATTGTTCGAGGAATGCTGCTCACTGTTCAGTAATTATCTTAAATCGTACATTTATCTTCTTCATTCTTGACATTAAATTTTCTTCTCTGATTTTTTTTAATCTTGGAAAATGAAATTCTAAGAAAAACAAAAAATTTTTCTTCAGATCTCTGAATATTTACTGTTTATTTTTCTTCTGTTTTATGGGTATTTAACATTTTATTTTTCAGTAATGGCAACTTACTAGGCCTTCAAGTTTACTGCATTTTCAGGTAAAAGTTTTTGATCCTTTTTTTTTTTTCTTTTTACCTTTTTCAGTTTTTGCCGACACGGTTGGCGCATGCATCTTGTTCCGACGAGATCTCTGCTTCTTGTTCTTTTTTTTTTTGTCTTGATTTACTGGCTTTAGTTGTTTTTTTTCCTTAAGTTAAGTAGATGTGGACTTTGTTTATTAATCTTTAATTTTTTTACTGTTGAGATTGTGAAGGTAATTTGAAAATGACAGTGAAATTTTCGAATTTTTTTTGTTTTTAGTATTTCATCTTTTAAGGTAACTAACAAGCTATTGGTACTGTAGTGTAGTAAAATTTTAACTGCCATTAACTGCAAACTGTAGTAAGATATTGAGAACATTGGTTGTCTTTTTAATGCTATGTTTAGTTTTATTTAATCCTTACATTCTGTGCTCCGGATTTGCAGATTTACAAACTTGAGGTTTTAAATATTTCTGTTTTCAAGAAGATGGGAAAATCCCCTGGAAAATGGATCAAGACCTTACTTCTTGGGAAGAAATCTTCAAAGTCCAATTTGTCCAAAGAAAGAAAGAAGCTGGTAAGAAAAGAAAGTACTGATTGTCCTCAAATCTTTAAATAGTAATTGAGGAATGGAAATACTACATGTTCTATTTTTTTATTATATGTGCAGAATTCTGCAAATAAAGGAGAGGTATTGGTTTCTTCCAAGGTAACTGTGTCTGACCTATCAGTGGATCCTCCATCAATTTCAGCACCTATTCTGGTGAGCGGTGCTAGGGACATGGAGGATTCTGAGAAGGGTATGCCTACCCAATTGCCAAATGATGGGGTAAATATCTCATCTTCAAAAGCGGATAGAAATGATGCTGCAATAAGTAATTTTGGTAATCCAGAAGATCCTGATAGGATTAGGCTCGATCAAGCTGCTGCAAAGGCACAGGCTGCTTTCAGAGGTTATCTGGTAGTTTACTTTCTATTTAGAGATTACTGTTATACTTAAAGATCATGCGCAGAGTAATGAAATGCATAAGCCTTTTACTGCTATAGTCTTCATTCAGCTGTGTGAAAACTCTGCTGATTATTGTTGGTAGTAACTTGTATGACTGTCAGTGTTATACTTATTTTGTTTGAGTTGGCATTTGGGTGGTAATATTGGACCTTCTCACTCTGTATCAGACCTTAGGTTGTTGATGATGATTGCACATATTTAATGGTAAATTTATGTGAGGATTGAATGAGAAATAATTCATTCCTACTTCTTTCGTGGTATGATCTAAACCTTTCTTTTCATTGGGTGGTAAAATATTCAATCAGTTCTTGGTTTAAATGCTTGTGCATGTCAGACTGTACAAACAGCTGTTGCCTCTTTATTTTATAGTTATTTCATACTTTCATTAGTGTTTATGTGTGTGTATATTAAATTTAGCCCCTTGCTGTTGGAAAAAATGAGTGTAGACAATGTAAGTGGATGCAAAACTCTTTAAGGTTAAAGTAACTTGGGTGGTCTGCCACTCATTTGACTAAACGTAACTTCTCAGATTCATGCATGTATCATTTTTGTACAAGCATCTTCTTGTTTAGAATATTTCAATCCGAAAATATTTAACTACTTACTGATTTATAGTACTCGTTTGACTTCTAAATGCAAATTTGGTAAGCATGGATTTGCATAAAGTGTAATAAAAGTATAGAATCTGCTGTCAACTGTTTGCATGACCTTATATTAGGATTAGCATCCTCCCTAAATCATGTAGTTTATTGATGACAATATTATGTGTTGGAAGGCTCGCAGGGCATTTCGAACCCTTAAGGGCATTATAAGGCTGCAAGCACTTATACGTGGTCACTTGGTTAGAAGACAAGCTGTTGCTACTTTATTCTGTACATGGGGAATTGTTAAGTTCCAGGCAGCAGCTCGTGGTCAAAAGGTCAGGTGTTCAGATATTGGCATTGAAGTGCAGGAAAAACATCTAAGACTGCTTCAGGTGATTTTTCCTATAGACCAGCGTGCAGTGTCCTGTCTTTTCTTGATATTCTGAAAAAAACTGTAAACACAAGTTGTTTAATGTCCTGGTTATGTTTGTTGTTTATGTGAAAGTGCCTATGAGAATAAAGGTAATTTTATGATTATATCAATATTAATATGGGCACAGATATAGTAACCATGCGTTAGTAATAAAGGATTATTTTTAATTCAGGATGCTTATTTGAGAATCAAACTATACCTTCTTTTTGTCTCATTACATGGCTTGCTGAGTAGCTAATTACACATACCATGCTTCTAAGCTAGGTATGATTTATTTATTTATTTATTTATTTAAGCAGGGTTCTAAAAGCTCGGATTCTTTCAGAGTGACTGCATCTTCTCAGGTGAAGAATTTATCAAATAATGTGTTTGTTAAGAAGGTATGGTCTTTTTCTTTCATTTGCTCTCTGTTACCAATGTTAGATTGAGCTTACTATATAAATAAGAACTTCTGTGCTGATGGAGAGTCAATGATGTTTAGCCTTTAGGACATTTTTCGTACTCCTAAAAATTCCTGATTGTGCTGCCACACTAGTTGTCTGACCTCTTTTATATAGTATTATCATAATATTGCTCCTGTTTCTTGTGTTTTGAATTTGCACTGTGCTCCTTGATTCTTAGAATGATTCTTTTTACTTCAAGGTTACAATTTTCTATTGCAAACATTCTTACTCTTTATTAGTCTTTGTTCTTTTTTCTCTATGGTACTTAATGTTTATAACAGTACAGTAGAAGCGTGTTTCCTATTTAAACTCACCAGTCAAGTGTAAATAGACATATGCCCCATCTTATCTTGGGAGCTTCCTCACCTGATTCCTTTTTCTGTATCTCACCTTCTGAGAATCACAAATGCAAATGTATCGGTTTTTTCTAGATCCCTTGTGTTTTTATCAAAATGACTATGATGGTCATGTCTATTATTTTGGGTCTCCATCCACCACCTTGTTTTAGATTGTTATTGTTTATCTGTTTTTTTCCTACTCAAAAGTCTTGGTAACTGCTTACTTCTTAAAACATTCTTCTCAAAGGACTTAAATCTTAGGAACTGCCTTCAATTAGCTTAGGTTGTTTTACGTGGTAATAAATGTGGGCTATCAATAAAAGCCAAGGTTGCATTGCCTTGCTGTGGAACATTGTGAAATGGTAAACAAAAGAGTCGTAAACTTTAGAACTCTAGCATGATTTAACTTGGCTCCTTTCTCTTTAATAAGGACAAACTTTGTCAGTGATGAATGTTTATATGTATGCCACCACTTAATTACTTGTTCCTAGCTGATGGAATGTTGCGAATGGCAAGAATCATGATGTCTCAACTTATGTCAGTTCTGCTTTGTTCTTTTCACTGCTGCTCCAAACTGTATAAGTGACTATGCATTTCAATCACTTTCAGCTTCTGGCTTCATCACCTTCTGTATTACCTCTACGACTTCAGTACGGTCCTGAGGAACCTGACTCATCATGGCAGTGGCTTCAACGCTGGACAAGGTCACATTTTTGGGAATCACCTTCACAACCAATTAGGAGTCTGGCATCAAAGTCTCAGACAAAGGGTGTTGAAAATGGGCAAGGAAAGACAAAGCGAAGTGTTCGGAAACTGTCCAATGCAAAAGTTGAAAATGGATCTAGTCGTTCTATTTCAGAGCATGAAAAACCCAAACGTGGTCTGAGGAGAGTTTCTGGCAACTCAGCAGCAGATTCAGTTCAGGAGCATCCACAAAATGAGCTTGAGAAGGTTAAGCGAAATTTAAGAAAACTTTCTGACTCTGCAAAGGAGGTTTCTGATAAGTCTGAGGTTGTTAATGAGAAAAAAAGGCAGACTCTGAAAAAAACTTCTACTTCTGATGCTCCTCATGTTTCCAAACAGGAATCTGCTGTGAAGATGAGAGATGTGACTGCCACACTATCAAAACTGTCAAATCTTGAGGCAGATCTGAAATTTTCCTCCGAAGATGCTTCTCTTGCCGAGCCTAATGTCTGTCCTCCAGTTGACTTGCCACCTGCTGAAAACAATGGTAAAATTGAGAACATATCGGTAACAGAGGAGTTAAGCTCTAAGGATGAGCAGGTCAGCGATGAGAGCTCAAAAGCAAACCAAAGAAGAGCTTCTTTCCCCGCAAAAATTGATAATCAAGAAAATGGGTTAAATAACATGCCAAAAGTGCCCAGTTATATGGCACCAACTGAATCTGTGAAAGCTAGACTTAGGGGTCAAGGCTCCCCCCGGTTTACGCTTGAGGTGGTTGAGAAAAATGGGTTAAACGGACGATATTCTCTGCCATCTTCAACCAATAGCAATCGAAGTTCACTGTCACCACATGCTCAAAGACTGGTTCAAGTAGCTGGCAAAGGAGCTATCCACAGTGACAAATCTCTATCATCCTCTAGAAATGCTAATGGTAAGCAAGACTGAACACTGGATGTTTTATGCCTTTCCATTTGTGTTTTTGTTTTGCTATATCAGTGTCATATCTGGATATGCTGCTTAGTTTTTCCCCATTCTTTCAGTAAGACATGGGAATTCATCTCCATCTTTGTTCTTATTCATGACTAAATGTCTAGTTAAGCATGCTCATATATTGTTAGGTCTATGTAACAGTTAGCATGCAAATTTCATTGAGTAATGCTATCTGAACCGGATAGTCATTTAGGGTCTTTGCTAATTATTTCTGCTTTATGAATCTTTCTCTTGTGGTAGGCTTTTAATTTTACCTTTCATTCTTGTCCAAGTTTTACTTTTGTGAAATTGCACACAATATATTTGTTTGTTCACTACATTATTTCTAATCGTTGTTTGAGAGGAAACTATCCTGCCACCCATGCGGTGTCAGGTGTTATTTTATTTAGCTTATCTTTCTCAATATTTTTCTCATATTCAATTCAAGGCTCTCTCGCTGTATAGCTATTCTGCACGATGACTGTTCGTTATTGTTGCTTGGCAATTTCAGATAAGGTGGTCAAAGCTGAGTGGAGGAGGTAATTTTTGCACAAGGAAGCGTGTCATTGAAGTTCCCATGATTCAAGCAGAGATGTAACGTAATATGAGTTTCATTATATGTTGTCACTTCTGGTGTGCGGTTGTAGAACCAGGAGAATTAATCATCTAATCTTTTATTTGCTTGGTGCATTTTTAAGTTCCATTAGCACTTTCAGGAGTGTAGATGGGTAAATATTTATAGATGTTACACTTAGTTATTTGGTTTCTTTTTGTTTTTTGTGTTTGTATAATTCTTTAGCTCCCCTTTTCACCCTCATGTATCAGAGTTCAAACATGATAATCTCTTTCCATTTAATATCATGACGAATACAGTGTGCTGATCTGCCAATGGAATGCTTTGGCTTTCATAGACGTTGATGCTCCGTTATAACAAGTTGATTCTGTAGAGGGTTCTGCTATAAATCACCTCAATTTGAGGTAGGATTCCACATGTTGCGGGGTGTTCTCAGAATTATGTAGTCAAATGCGCACAAATTAACGCCTAAGCTGACTTTTTTTTTCTTTCCCCACTTTTGAGGTTTGTTCAAAAGATCGAATTTAATAAAATATATTTCATAGTACGGGCACAGGTTGAAATATTTGTTGATGGTTCTGTGGCTTTGCCAAGGTCAAACCCTTAGCCAATGCAAAATGCATAATATGAAGTTCCTGGAGTCCAAGTGGGGTGAAACCTTTCCGGGCAAAATTGTATATCCATTTCCTAGGAAAATGCGCGCCCAGAGCTGGCAGATATACCACAAATACTGTAGCAGTTGTTTGTTAATAGTACATTTCCTGTGTTGGTATCGGCCGCATAAATGGGTCCATTAGGGGCTATGGACCCTGCGGTAAGGACGCCATTAGCCACTGTAGCAGGCACCTGGGCAGTGTCATTACTGGGATTCGCTGTGGATTACAATTTCTCCTGTTTTTGCATCCAAAGCTCCTTGCTCCTGCAGCCGTTGATTGCTTAGATGGTGTGAGCATGAAGCTTTGGCAGTCGCTGTTAGCGGTGTTGGTGTAAATTCTCCCATCTGTTGATGCAACCCATTGTCGTCCTCCCTCCCTTGCCACCCGGTACTGCTAGCTGTTAAAGTCAAATTTTAGTCAGAAAAGTGTGTGGTATACTGGTCTTCATGTGAACAGTTTCTTTATTTTCCCTTTGGAAGTTACTGCAACTTCAATGTTTTGCATCAGAAAGGCAAAAAGAATATCGTACTTACATTAAACCAGGCTATATCACCATTATCACAGCCTAAAGCCCAGGCAAACCCACTTTGTTGCATACCGCAACATCACGAAATGTTTTGTTAGAAATTATATTGAGGAGCACAGAGGCCTCTTGTATGGTTCTGAAGTGCTGGGAATCGAACCTCAATCTTGCTGAAATTCACCTCCTAAGGCTTAGAGCAACAGACTTTGCAACAGGCATTCAAAGGCTTAGAGCAATCTTATTCCTGATGTTTTGAAATGTAAAAGGAGTTATTGATCAAAGCTAAAGAGTAATAAGATTACCCGGCTTATCTTTTTAATCTGTGTCAGGTGCCAGCCACAGTTCCTCCAAAAATAACCAGAAGGGTAGACTCAACCTGATCAAGGGTCAATAAGAGAACTCCATAATTATTTATTATGAATGCTTGATATGTTCTGAATTCAGTTTCGAATGTGGCACTTTGGCTGTAAGGGACCATTAGAGATGAGAATAAATTATACATAACAAGTTACTGAAATAGAATCTAGCAAGAATTGTGGTCATAAGTTCTCCGTACCTTTCCGTAGTGTTATGTTGGATACCTCTCTTCTGTCTATCAAAGCTAAGGTGTAAGTAAGTTTCTCAAGAATGACCTGCCAACATTGTCTTTCCAAATCATTGTCAGGCGCCAGCCAGAGTTCCCCCAAACACTTCAGTAGGTCAGGGACCTTCCTATTATTAAGGGTCCAAGAAGATCAGCCCCCAATGAAGTGATCAGGGGAACTCCAGAGGACAGCTGACTCTATATTTCTTCTTTGTGGTTAGATGATTAGGAAATAGAGAGCCAACCTACCTATTTATAGTGAAGGCTCTATACGTGCATGTAGTTCGGTAATTGTGGCCCTTTGGCCGGTTGAGGTGCGTTAGATATGAAACAAAATCCACAAAATGGGAAGTTACTGAGATTGAATCTAGTCAGAATAGTGGGGACTGGGGAGTAGAGATGATGATATAGAGAATGATCTTGAAGTGAGTGGACCTAAGCTCTCCCCACACCTTTTCTACACTTCTATCTTTCCTTCTCTTCTATCCTTTTCATAGTTCAAAAAGTGTTATATCAGCAAAAGGATTCCTGATATTCCCCTTAATCATGTGTCATTAATTGTCCAAGCTATCTTTATTAACAGTTGTCTTTATGTATGTTTTATAGAAGAGAATCAGAAAAGCTTCGTTGGGAAAACTAGATTTCAATTAACAGCTGCTCCGATTCTATGGGGATGAAAATGCTGGATAGAGACTAAAAGTATGGCCAGAATTTATTCAACTTTTGACCTCAGATCCTCCCTAAGGATTCATCCGGCCTGTTATTACGTCTAGATTCATTTTTCCTTGAGGAATTATCCTGGCATATTTCTCCCACTTGAATCAAACCAAAAAACCAGCAATAGTGAAACTAATTGAAAGTCTCACAGAATAATTGAGGTGAATCGGCAGATATTTCCACACGAAGCAACCAGGACAAGGGAGCTAAAAAAATGCAGATATCTGTTTGAAGGTACTAATTCAAAAATAATGGTTACTTCCAACTGAAGTTTTTTGCAGATAATCCTGACATAATTCAATACACTATAAAATAAAGAGCAGTGTTATTGATGGTAGTTTAAGAATGTTTTAGTGGTCCTGTTTGCAGCCATAAGCTATCTCAATTACGCATACCAGTGTTTTTGATAAGGAGGAATAATTGTTCCAATAGAGCAGAAGGGCTTCAGCTTGTAGCAAATTTCCTTTTGGGGATCACAAGAGGAAGCACAACAGCTTGAAACTTAAGATCTTTGCTCAAACACCGCCTTAACTACTAAGCCGAAGTGCCTGATTTTAGAAATTTGTATCATATATTACACCGTTGGAGATTAGTATTCCTTAAGGTCCAAAATGGAGGTCATAAGTCTAAATCCCATATTCCCAACCTTACTATCAAATATCAGCAAGAAAAAGAAGTAAAAAACATAAAACAAGTTTCGGTGTCATTTTAAAGTTTATATAAATTAAATATATAGCTAGTTGCTGTATGGTATTTCCTCTGAAAATGAGATTTAAAGTTTCTGTATTAACTGAACAGGCTCTGACATTTTGTCTACAAGAAGGGAACTGAAGCATATTGTATGAACTAAACAGTTAGTAAAATGAAATGTGCATACTTCATAGGATATATGTTACATTTCCACATTGCAGGTTTGCAGCTATATTATGTCCCGTTTAGCAAGCAACTAGAAGGAAGAAGATTAGAACAAAGTAAAATTGGAATTTGCCAATGTATAGCATTAAAGGCACAGTTTTTTATTCATAACAATTGTGTCTCATCTTCATAAGTTATAGGTTAGAGGCTCACTGCGTCAATTTCTTTTAAAGGCATTCAGTGCTTCATTTTGATAGAAACCACAAGCTAAAACACAAAAAGAAATGGATGCATCATTAGGTTTGTTTCTTACTTGCTCCAAAGAAAATGAGCCGAGATTTTATAGCCCTTTAATATCAACAAGAACATCAGTAACTGGAAGAATGAGCTTCTTTGTTACACACCAGCTCTTAAAGCTAGAACTTTCTTGTTAATCAGTTGATTGCACCAGGGCAAGATCCAATATAAAAAAGAAGATTGTTCCAGATTATTCTTTTTAACATTAGATGTGGGGTTTTTTGTTAGACTAATCTGATTGATAATGTTTAAGATAGAAACTTATGGTTTTCTCACTTAGTGTCAGCTGTCTTTCCTTTCATGACATTAACAAAAAATGTCATTAGGACTTCTCCCAAACATTGATAATTATCCATTTATTTCAAAGTTCATCTTTAAAGTGCTTAAGCCTAACTCTAGGCAACATTGGATGAGAGATGCTTCAACTTGGTCTGGTTGATTTGGCAAATAACCATACGTTGTATTCGGTGGATGTGCTGCATTTCTTTCATTCACAAAGAGAAAAGTCTCTGGCAAGTGAACCTAGACGAGACTATGGGATAAATGGGAAGTAAAGAAAAAAAGTGGTGTCAGTTGCCTGTTGTTGTACACTCTTCCTGCTTTTTCACTTAAATATCCTTCTCCAGTCGTTCCTTTTCAGCTTATTCCTAACCAGAATCTAGTGTATAAACCCAACCGAAACAGGATTTTGATGTAGTGCAGATGCTACAAGAGATTTCACTAAAATAAACAAACCATAATATCTCAAATCTATCGATAACCAATATTTCAAGCTTATCAAGTATATCTGGCTTATCTGTTGGATAGCTTCTTCTTAATGACTTAATCCTCAAGGCAAAGGAAATAATCCAACTTATGTTGCCAAGCATGAGGTATGGTCTGCTATACTTGAAAAAGGTTTTTCCCTTCTGAAAAGTGAAATGAAAAAGTTGAAAAGGATAGGCCTTATAGGTGAAAGACTAGGAGAAATCCAGAAAGATTTCTAGCCACTAGCTACTATTGTTTTATACCCTTTACTTTCCCTCACATAACCATTTTCCCAACCATAGATCACCATTTCAAACTGTTTCAATATCTAAGCTTGGTGAACCTTGCCTATATATATACAGTAGACCTTCTGTGCATTAATAAGAAACTGTAACATGAGAAAGGGATGTCAGCTGTTCCCTGGAGTTCCCTTGACCACTTCACTAGGGCTATTTTAAGACCCTGAGGAAAGTTTCGCCCTACTGAAGTGTTTGGGGGAACTCTGGGTGACAGTTGACACTGGCTAGCAGGAAATATGGTTGGCAGCTCATTTCGTGTATAGGCAGGCTTACCCAGTACCATGTAAACTACTTCATCCTTTTATGTAATTCAATGCTGGTTGATAGAACCATCTGTTCCACACATGTTCATGGAACATAGTTGGGTGCCTTTCCATCCACTGACAACATTATAAACTGAAACATCATTCTTGGTTTCTTTTTGCATCATTGTTTTGCGCATTCTTTCTTGCCTAATGTTATGTTTCTTGATTTTCTTTTTTCATAGGCTTGCAGATACTCTAATGCCTTCAATCTCTCTTTTTCTTAAGGTACTTTTTAAGTTTTATCTTGCATAATTATCATTTACTGCTCCAACATTGCCTACATTGAAAATGGATATCTTCCCAGGGGAGCGAGTTCCCTTACCAACCCAATGAACTGTTCTAATTAGGTTTCTTGTTTATAAGATTCAATCTTCCATTTAATTTATATTAAAAAAACAGACCACAAAAATCATCCAAATTTTGGTAATGCAACAGATAAATAAAAGAAGTATATAAAAAAAATCACAACAGAACTAAACTGAAATTAAAAAAAAAAAAAAAAAGTAAACAAATAAAAACAAAAAGAAAAAAAAATTCTTTCCATGCAAAGAACAAACCTTTCACCCGTCTTTGATACTTTCTCTACCCTTTTCACATTGATCTCCATCTTCCACTCTAACTCGCTTCAGCATCTTCTTAACCGATGATTCTTCCGCTGGAACCATGCCATAGTTACTCTGTGATGCTGATTCCTCGAATGCTCCTGTGATCAAAACCCCCTCGTTGTTTACGTGTTCCACAACTAAGCCCCATAACTCAGCACGTAAAGGCAAGATTTTACGTCCCATGTTGGACCTCAAGTTTCCAATTCTAAGTCCATGTCGGATAATCTTATCAATGATAGCCTCAACGGTAACAGAGGTTGGGCTGATTCGGAGTCTTGTTAACATGGGACCAATAAATTAGTAAGCTAGCTCCTGGTTTTTCAGAAGATGGAGACTGAAACGAAGAGTTTCTTGGGAGAAGTGGCCGTTGGAGTTGGTGAAGTGGCCCGTTAAGCAATCGTGGCGGATGACTAGGAGACCAAGGCTGATAGTTAATTCAATTTGGACGAAACGGCTAGTGAAATACTTGGTTTCTGGTATAGTGTGAGGTTGGAAAACTACATGGTGTAGGCGATCACACTGGCAGGAAACGGACGCCATGGAAGAAACTTGAGGAGAAAGCTCTCTTAAGACAATCAGAGTAGGTAAAATTTTAAGTTTAACTCACAGTAGTATTTATAACGGGGCAATGGCGGCATGGTGAAATTCTGTATCTAATATGAGTAGGAAATCCCAAGCATTTTAAGTTACTACAATGCTTCAAATATATATCTAACTAAATTTAAAAGGACAGAACAAAAATAGGAACAAAATAGAAAACCATACTCTTCAGTTCACCTCAGACCAAATTCTTTAAGAAAGTGTCACTGATGAGATACAAAGAAATTAAGCTTCTCAACCAGATTAACTAATTAAATTCATCATTGGTTCAAATGGAACAGGGCAACAACATCCAACAGCAAAAGCCATCAGCAAAGGAATTAATCGGTTAATGTGCTGAGCGAGTGGTGGGTGTCTTCTTAAAATCAATTTTGTCGACCTTAACTTCACCATCAATAAGTTCATACACATATACCACAACACGCAAGCCATCGATGTCCATGAGCACAAAGCTTGGGTTTACATCGTATGTGAAACTACTATATGCACCAGTGGCAGAGCCAGGATTTATGACGACACCACCCTCATGCTTGTACGCTTTGAACTGATGGGTGTGACCAGTTACGAGGATATCAACATCCAATTGCCTTTGCAGCATTGCTAGTGAATCCAAATCCCCCCATGGAATGACCTGTTGAAAGTTAAAAGGAAAACAAAGGGGGAAAAATATATATATTAATGTTTGCTAACTGGTGCTATAATCATACAAACATCTACTTGCAATAAGTTGGAATGGCCACTACAAGCTTCTCATTAAACAAATTCAGGTCAACTGAGAAAACAACCTAGCTTAAATCTTTTTCCTTTTTCTCTTTTTGACAATGAGCTCATCCATTCACAGGGAAATTGAAAGCAATGGGTGGAAATCTGCTACCTAACACTGAAGAAGGGTATCTTAAACTAGCTAGGAAAAGTTCCCACATCTCAGATTGCCCATGAAGCACCTGGATGCAACATTTTCTCTCTGCTGACAGAGGACTTAGAAGTAGTTGGTTAAGCATGTGTACTAGACATTATAGAACAAAGGAGAGACAAGTCAATGACACAGTTAGTGCCCCTCAATCCCAAACATTATTCTTGCATCCAACATGAAAAGACATCAACAAAGGAACATTGAAAAGCTCTTCTCATTTTCATCTTATTATCACTAAAAAGATGGAAACCAATAAAACCATATAATGATTATACAAAATGCTCAACTGGATATAATATTATGGTCCACTTTATAAGAAATGTTTGTAAATGTAAAAAACTTTGGGACTCAATTACCCAAATATATTCTTTACTGCCACTAGACATTCACAAAATCAGTATCTAAAGTCATCATATATTTCAGTATAGCAAACCAAAAAAATAAATTGGGATGTTATTGGATGGCAAATACATTTACATTCAAAGTTGGGGCAGATCAAATAAAATATGAAAGTACACAGACGGGAAGAAGATAAAACCTGGTGTCCATGGCATATCCCAAGCTTGAACTGACCGATTGTCAGTGTTTTGTTCTCTGGATAACGGTAATCCTCATCATATTCACCTCGAGTAATATGCAAATCAGGACAAAGACTCTTGAAGTAATCATGAACTTCCTGATCATAAAAAGCACATAGAAGAATAAGTTTACTTGCAGGATCAGGCACTTGCAAGAAGGAAATACAAGAAAACGTTAGAAACAATTCAGCAATACTACAATGATAAATATCTTGTTGTGTTTGAAATTTTGAGATTTGATAGATAAATGGTAGTTTCATCCTGAAAGCATGCAGAATAAAAACGTCAACCCTAATTCCAAAGGGTTAAGTTCATGCCAATAAAAATGAAAACATATAAAACAGAGCTAATGAAATTATTTCTGGTAGACTTGATGGCATTGCACAAAATGTTTATGACATTGATATATAATCTACTTTCAATACTAAAAATTTGTAACAGAACAAGTTTCCAGCCAAGGAAGCATTCAAGTTGCTTTCTTTGTACACCAATGCCTTCTCACTTCTATAATTATACAAGGCCACTAGAGTCTGGTTCTCTTAATAAGAATTTCATCAAATATCTGGCATATGATAAAACTACGGCTAAACCCATAAAGCACAATCTGCATAAATGCACAGAAGAGCAACTGAAGATACACATAGGATAATTACAGCAGTTCACCTTAAATGTATCAGCATCTCCATTACATTATCCAGCCCTCAACATAGACATCATTTTGTAGTCACTCACAACCACAAGGACACTCAAGACAGCATAAATATGTTCTTTCTAGAAAATTTTGTCTTGTGTAACACCATTGATAATGCAATGAAGCCCAATAGCATAAAGAAGAATAAAAAAATTCTTGTAAATAATAAATACTACAATTAGATAGAACCAAAAGGAATTCTTAACATCATAAACAGAAAAAGAAAAGAGAGAGAAAGAGAAAGAGTCAAAAGTAAAGAGTGATAAAGTTACTTTGATACAGAGATTGCCAGTGCAAATGATGTGCTGAATCTTTCCAGGTACAAGCATGGACTTGAACTTTGGAGGCAGATCAGGTGCCCTGTGAGGAATATGAAGGTCCCCTATTGCTAACACCAAAACCATCCTTCTACTACGAACCACTGAACCAAGTTAACAGCTTTTCTTAATTCTATACTAAAAAAAAAAGAAGTCTTTATTTTTCTGTATCAATTCTCAATCATCCTCAAAACCTGAATAAACCCAGATCATTTCTCAGCAATTCGTTGATAAAACAAAACTACCCATATAAAAAAAATGAAATTTGAACATTTAAATGATCAGCTTTTAAACCCAGAAAGAGAAAAAATGATAGATTAATAAACTACAAACTCCAAATTAACAAAAGGAATTATCAATTATGAGAAAAGTGAAGAGATCATAAAGATATTTTAAAGGAAAGATCGCCAATTACCCACGCCTCTTAAGTGGAAACAAAACCAAACTGATTCGTTCCAGTCCTTCTCGCCAAGTCGACACTGTCGAACTAAAAAACTGTAAATATTTGTGAAATTTTCTTTTTTTTCTTCTTTTCTTTTTTAGCACAATATTTCCAATGCGGGTGTTTGGAACTTCGGATAGTGGGCTGCTCTTATCCCGAAATATAATATTAGAAACTTATATTAAAGAAATTTATTATTATATCCCAATTCCCAATTCCCAAATATATTTTAAAGGGAACAATGCGAATTAGAAAGTTACTGCAAATAATTTTGCTTTCAACTTTACAAAAATGATCTGTCAAGTAACATTGTTCTCAATCGGCGAAGGCGGTTTTGAAGTTGTCACCCAAATGCGGGGATTTGCATCAATCATCCGCCAATGCCTTGGCCGAGTGGCTCAGACCCTAAGGATCAATCCACCATGGGTGAAGAACTAGCAAATCTAGAGCAATTGCAGCTAGGCTTGGCAAATTGTGCATTTATATTGTATAAAATATTAAAAATTTATATATTTTTATTATATTTTTATTAAAATTATATGTCATAATTTATATTAATATAAAATATTTTTTTATTTTATAAAATTTATTAATAATTTTTATTAAAATTTTAAATTATATTATTTTTATATTTTTTATTTATATTATTTTCGTATAATATCATCGTATCATATTTGAAATTATCAGATTTAATTATAACAAACCCTATTACCATGCAATTTTAGCTCACATTGTACCATCCAAGTACCATAAGATGGCACACATCTTTTAGCATGTTACCCAGAAGAAACAGATTTTATATGTTTCTTTATGGACAAATTGCTTAGCTATAGAACAAGAAACTTTTGCCATCCCTTGATTATAATTCACAAACACATATGGATAAATGATGGATTATATTAAAGTAATTCATAAACACAAAGATATAATTCATAACATTAATATGCATCACTGAATAGAAGGTAACAATACAGTAATGAAAGTAGCTGACTACCACAATGAGAGTCTCATACCCCTTACAAAACGAAGGAGCTGCTAATTTGTTACTATGTTAAATGCAAAATTGCATAAAAAAAACACGCTCAAAAATTACATTTTATAAGCAACAAAAAAGATATACATACACAGGAAATTTACAGAAGAAATCAATGTACTCGTGGGGATTGCCTGTGAGATGGTAATGGAGATGCACTGGGAGTTAGATGCATAGGAGAGCGATGCTGTCTCATTGGAGATTTACAGACAGGGAGTGGAACTGAGTGCTGTTCGGATTGAGAGTGTTTGGATGCAGTTTTGGGGGCTTCGAGCTGCTCCAATGCTGTCAAAACGTCTGACATTCTAGGCCTGAGTTTTGATTCACCACTTAGGCACTGTAAAGCAAGGGTCGCAGCTGTATAAGCCCCTTTCTGGGGGTACTGGCCCCCCAACTTAGTGTCCATAATTCGAAATAATTTTCTTCTGTCACCTAAATATGGTTTAGCCCAGTCTACTAGATTCTGCTCCACACCAACTTTTGTTTTGTCAACAGCACGCCGTCCAGACAATAGTTCAAGCAGCACAACTCCAAAACTGTATACATCACTCTTAGCCGTCAATCGACCTGTTCAACAATGGAAGCTTCATTACATGTTACTTCTGAAAAGATATAATAGGGAAGCTTCATTGACAGGAGAATCATCTGACAGACAGCATATTATTATCTGGGTGCCTACTTTTCTCAGACAAACAGTTTGCATATTAAGGATAGAACCCAGAAAATAGGGCTTGGCCTAAGTATTTGGACCAAGGCACTGCATATAAAAGACAGAACAGAAAATACGTTGCCTTCACTTTAGATTCCTTCATGGCAACTAGAAAAATCATTAGATAATTAGAGCTACCCACTATCAGACTGTGACTTTTGTTATCTGGTACAGTCTTTCCGCACTAATAAAGATGGAATATTGAAACCCAGAGGAGTACGAAAGAGTCAAGAAAGACAAAGAGACCTGAATTTTCAAGTTCAACAGGATAAGTTTCCTTTTCAGTGATTTTGAAGCTTTCATTCTTCAAGAACAATGTAAAGGAGGTAACTTCTCAGATTTATGATAAGATTTAGTTTTGTTCAGCAACATATATCTTTTATAGCAAATTAAGATAACTAAGGATTTATGAACAGGCTTCAAAACAGCAAGCATTCACATGGGATTTAACTAAATCTAATACCTGTAGCAACATATTCAGGTGCTGCGTAGCCGTGAGTACCCATGACTTGAGTTGATACATGAGTCCTATCACCAGTAGGACCTGCCTTGGCCAATCCAAAATCAGAAAGCTTTGCATTGAATTCCTGCACCCAATGGATTATTAACATCAGAACATATAAAATTTGCATTACATACAATTCAGACCTAATTTTGAAAGGAAAAAAATTATCCATTTTCTTTACTCAGCATACCGAATCTAGTAGAATATTAGAAGCTTTGAAATCACGATATATGACTTGGGATTTCAAATCATGAAGGAAAGAGAGCCCTCTAGCAGCACCTATGGCAACCTTAAGCCTCACTGCCCAAGAGAGTGGCTGTGGCCCTCCTGTAAAACAAGACATAGCATCAAAGGTTATAAAATACTTAGTAGTTCCACAATATCCAGATGTCCTATTGTTCAGCTGATTAAGACACAACAGTGAATGGGAAGCCTCCATCAGGGCTAATCAATAATTCTGGCCATCAACTGTTTGTAGGTTTATGTGTTCAGAAAATGCACCCTGTCAAAGCCTTAACAAAAAAAAAAAAACCCACACAGCTATGTTAAAAATAATACTCATGCTGAATAATTATTACAAGAACTAGATAAGCCAATCAACTTCACTTTATGCCATCCAGGCAAGCCCATCAAGATAAGAAAATACTGTTTAGTTTCTAAGGTATAGGAGGAGGCTAAAGCCACTTGTCTAGGTCCTGGTTGATGTTACGTGCTCATGATCTATTGAAGCCTAATAGGATGCACATTTTAAGACACAATGGTTACCCAAACTATTCTTGCCTCTACAATTGTGTCGTCAAATTTTCATGTTAGGATAACACATGGAACTAATGGCCATTTTAGAAGAATAAAATGATGATATTCTAACATACTAGCAAAGTAGTTCCAAGATTTTGCTTTGCTAAAAGACTAGAAAGATGATCTCTTCACATTTCACAACCTCAAAAAATTAGTATAATTAAAATGGTAAACATTGGAAAATTAGTGTAAAGAAAACCATCTGACATGTCCACAAAAATGTTGGAGACAAGGGAAGATACTAACCCTGTGCTTATTGCCACAGAAAAGGAGGAAAAAAAATTGAGATTCTTAATTTTGACAGCTCGAGCTGACCAATATATGTAACAACAGCTCAGTACTTCAGTCTCCTTGGAACTAAAGTATAAGAAAGCAAGGGTCTCCAATTCCCTTTTTATGTTTTCATGAAAAATATTTGAGGGTAAGGACTAAGTTCCGCAAAGCAACAACATATAGTACAATGGAACTGGATTCCAAAAAACTTCCTCATCAGTTCATGGATGCAATACTCTTAAAAAGATGATTCTCTGAAAAAAATTCATAGGATGTGATACTTACTTCTAAAAAGATGATTCTCTAAGCTTCCCTTAGGCATGAACTCATAGACCAAAAGTCGGTTCTCACCCTCTGAGCAATATCCAATCAACTTAACCAGATTTGGATGATGAAGTTGGCCTAGATAATTAACTTCCGTCTGAAATCAACTGGCTATGAGTAAGTAGGGCATACACACATGCAAACAAAGAGAGAGAGTGACAGGGAAGCAGAAGAAGGAATAAAAAGATAAAGATGTCATAGAAATGAAACCTACCAACCACTCTTTGTGGCCTTGAAAACCTTCAGGTTTAAGCTTCTTGACAGCAACAACCATTCCAGATCCAGGCTTTGCAGCAGCTAATGTGTGTTCATCAATCCATCCTTTAAAAACATATCCAAAACCACCTTCACCGAGAAGACTGTGAGGACGAAAGTTTCCAGTGGCATTCTTCAACTCACCGAATGAAAAAGGTTTCAAATTGGGGGATGACAAAATATCTCCTTCAGTCCTTGGTGTTGGAAGACATCCAGTACTACTTGTATCACTGAAAGATGGGATGGTCAAGCTTGAATGAGCTGAAGAACGACTAGTTTTGCTGGAAATTTTTGAGCCTCCTGACGCTGGAAAGAGAAAACGAGTTCCTTAGGTCCATTAATTAAAATTGAAAACATAATACTATCTCAAATGAAAGAGAAATTCAACTTAAAGTTATCTAACCCATGAAAGCATTATGCATCACAAAACCACCCACCTCAGGTAGTATTTTCATATATTGAACATCTAATATGACAATATATATTATTGTAATTCCCTCTAAACCTTTCCTTATTTTTTAGAACCAAACTTTTTTACATCTCGCTTGTGATAGATGACAAAATAACTCAGAGCTTAGATAAAACTTGTCAATCCTCACTATTGTTATGGTGAAGTCAGAATTGACCTAGTTAACCAAACAAATTTATTTCAATAGAGGTTTGCCACATAAATCCCTGTTTTAAAACACTGCAACAATCATTAGGTAAAAAATCACAGAGTAGCATAGGTCATAGCACTCCAAGCGATCACCTACTGTTCTTGTGCCTACCATTGCATTTCCTTCAAAACATAAATTTGTAGTATATCTTTTTCCTACAAGAACCCTTCATAATCATGTAACATGCAAACCTCCAAACATTATAACAAACAATTTGCCAGTCGTGCTTACACTTTCTTTTAGTTTGCACACTGAAACTCATTAAAAATTCATTGGAAAAAGAGCACCATCCAAAACCAACTAGTAAGTGAACTAGATCTACTCCCAACACAAACCCTCACACTCAAACTCAAGAATTGAAGTATAGTCTCAAGAATCTAGCTTTGAGCAGTCCTCTCTATACCTTGAACCAGAACTAAAACCCAGGGACAACAATATCAGAGATGATAATATGAATGCAATTACTAAGGATAACCTTCACAAGGACAAGAAAAGGCAAATTCAACATAAAAGCTTAAACCTTTATAGTTAAAAAACCATAAAAAAAATCTTCAGAAAAACAATAATCCATCAAAACAACAAATACCCATCAAAAGAAAACATTAAAGGAAAGAAATGGTTACCAGAAGTTGCATGGGGGCTTTGGCTGGAATCGACTCTAGTAGAAGAAAATAAGCAGTTGCCCATCAGAAAGAAACTAGTACTTCAGCAGAAGATTAAAAAACTCCCAACACTTCTCTTTTCTTCTTTCTTTTGTTTTACAGAGCTAACAATTCAACAAGTCATGGTAAATCCTAAAAGAAGAAAGGAAACTGAAAAACGGGTCTCTTTGGATTGGAATTTGTTTCTCTTAAGTGGAGCTTTGGTTTGGTTTGGTCAGTCAAATGAGCTCAAACTAAGGAGAAGATGGAAAAAAGAAACAAAAGAAGAGAAGAAGAAGAAGAAGAAGAAACAGAGAGAAGGAAAGCTCAGAGAAGAAAATGGAGTTTGGGCCTTTCTTCTTTCGTCTCTGGGAGGAGAAACGACAAAGGCGTGGTAAGGGTCGTGGGGGACTTGGCCTTTGCTATGACGTGTGCACCCCACAAAGGCAAATCGACTTTGGCTTGGTTCTGGTGGCAAGCATGAATTCTCTTCTTCAATGGCCTCTTTTTTATAGCTTTGACAGAAAATTCCCTTTTGTGAAATGACTGAATTCTCCCTCCGTTCATTACCCACCTGCTTTTTCGGGACTACAAGTCAACTTCCAATGGTGTCTCCCTTTTATTTTATTTTTATTTAATTATGTGAAATTATTTTTTATAATGATAAAATTTTTTAATTTTATAATTAAAATTAAGAAATTATTTATGATATTTTTATATTTGAATATTCATAATATTAGTGCTATCTCCTCCCACGATAATATCACCCTCGACCTTTTTTATTATTCGTATATGAGTATAAATTAGAAAAAATTAATTCTACTAAGTATAATGTTTTATTAAAATTTTGTACTTACTATCAATTTTCATTATCATTTTCACGGCCTTTTTTTTTTTTTTTATAAATTCTACCAAATAAGTAAAATGTTTTATTCATCTTCGTGGTGTATGTCAAACATACTTGAAATGGAAGTGGAAGACAAACAAAGCATGTGGTGTATGTCAAACATATAATTATTCATCTTCAACAAAATACGGGAAGTCAAACTTAAAATATTTTATAAAAATAATCAAAGTTTCAAATATAAAAAGGGATCAATTTATATAAATTTTTTTTATTTTTAATTTTAATAAATTCAATAAATAATATTTACAAAATTTTATTTATCTCTCTCATCTTTTGGATCAATTAAAATTAATAATTAAAATATATATATATATATTTTTAATTTTTATATTATTATAAATTAATCTCTTTCCAATATTGTATATATATTTATAATTCATCAAGGGATGAATATAAATTTTGGTAGTGCTTTCGATGTTTGTGGATTGTTGTTGACTACTACTAAAGAAGTGCGTTTTTAATCTTAAATTATGTTCATTTAGTTGATATAATTATTTTAAAAAAAATATTTAATGACTTTAAAATTTAAATTTGAATATTAATAATTTTTTTATTTTCAAATTACAGTTTATTTTATAAAAAATAATGTTCAATTTTATTACTAACAAGTATAGCAATAACAAAATTAGATTGACTAAATCCTTTCCTTTTGTTTTTTGCTTTATTTTTACGTTTTTTTGGGAAATTTTGGATGGATAGAGATGATGTCATTTTCATGTGGACATTAAAGCAATTGTGTGGAGCTTTCAATAATGGAACAGACATTTTGTTTCAATCTAGTTGGTAATTTTTTTTTTTTTAGATAATTTATCTTAAACTTCTATTTCTTGATAATTGATTGAAAACATAAATGAACAAAATTGAAAGAAAAAAAAAATAAAAGAGAGTAAATAACGATACCTTTTCCATGTAAATGTGAAGGCAAATGTGGAAATTTTCTAAATTATGTTGCACGTGCTACATATCAAATAGATTTGCTTTACTTCCAATCCACCTCTTGCAATATCTTCCCACTAAATAAATATCCAAATTTCAATGATGTGCCATTAGATTTTATTTTTAACTCTTTATTTTTAAGTTTTTAATTTATTTTTAAAAATTTTATTCAATTATTTATTTAATTAAAAATAATATTACACACTTAAACTCTTTTAAATTCGTAATATTCAAATATTAATTCTATTAACATGTCAATTAATTTAAATGAATAATCTATTCTTACTTTTAATTCAAATCTAACTTTTTTTTATATATAATATTATTTATTCATTAAATATATAGTAACAAAAAATGGCAATTTAATAAGATGATAATTATTACTGTTACATTCTCTTTTCCTTTTTAGTATGGGTGAGAGAAAACCGGGAGCTTATTGTAAAGCTATACAATTTTTTTTGGATAAAATTTAGATAAAATTTTTTAAATAAAAATTGTAAAATTATTTTTTAAAACAATTTAATAAAAACTTTAATAAAAACATAAATTTATAAATTGATAAAGTTCAACATAAAAATTAAAGATATGTAAAAAAATTTTTAAAATATTATTTATAATTAAAATTTGATTAATACTTATTTAATAATAAAAAATTTATGAATACTTTTACTAAAAATGCTTCAAAAAAATATATCAAAAATTTTTTAAATTTTACACATTTAACTATGTAATTAAATATTTTAATTTATCAAATTTTATTTAATTGTTGTTAATAAAAAATTTTATGAATTTTACTTAAAAAAACTTCAAATAAGTTTTTTGCTATAATTTTATTATGTTATGATATTGTAATATCTTATAACTTGCAAATTATTGTAAAAAATCATGTCTTTGTAGTTTGATTTATGTAAAAAAAAATCCAAATAAGACCAAAAAGTACGATTATCTATAGATAAAGGGCATATCGTGGCTAGAACTTAGTGTTATATATCTCTTTTACTTTTTTATCCTTGAAAAATAATTGTTGCTCAATATATAAATTGAATTTTTAAATATAAGAGAGAGTAAAAACTAAAATAAAAAATTTCATTTATATCTAATTTTTTAATAATTAAGATCATTAAATTTAAATTTTGATCATTGATACCATTTAAATTAAATCAAATAACAAAATTTTAATTAAAAAATACAACGTCAGTATTAGCTAAGCAAGTAACATCAAATGACGAAAGAGGGCCAAGGTCGAGAAAAGGCATTTAATTTCTACGGGGAGGTTCCCATCGATCCCCACATGGCCAATGTCCATATAATTTCATTAGTGTTGGATCATTAACTCGAATATTTAGAATTTTTTTTATGCCATTTGACCAAAAATTCGTTTCCGTGTGCTCTCTCTTTTCACATTTTGGACATTCCATTTAGTTTTGAAATAACTTTTTAAGTTTCTAGATGTGAAGTATCTGTCACCTTTTTATACTTTACACATAAGCTAAATAATCTGTTTATATTTAAATTTAGTTATTACTTTAAAATATTACTGAATAATACGATATAAATATAATATAAAATAAAATTTTAATAATTATTATATATAAATTTAAGAAAATAAAAATATATTTTATATTTATATATTAATAAAAATTATAGTATATAATTTTTATATAAAATATAATATGAATACATAAAATTTTATATTTTTTATAATATAAATATACGAATCATTAAATATATATATATATAGATAACATTTAAAATTCATATATTTTTTATAATAATCTCAAATGTTATTGAATTTGTAAAACTTTTCAATCAACGTATAAAATGTTTACTAACGTAGGGAGGGAATCATGGCAAATTGGCCGCTGTGGAACGTGCCTATTTTGAGAGTGATCTTTGACTCTTATCTGGCCAACGTGGGATAGATGGAACGTGCTAATGGCATATATATTGCTTGAAAGCAAAGCAGCAGCAGCAGCTGTTTGAAAATTGGACTTCAAGTTATGCCAAAATTTAATTTTTATTTTTTATGATTTGTTTGATTTTTTTTCTCTCTCATATGTTTAAAGAATGATATGTTTCATGCAAAATATTTTTGATCTATTACACTTTTTTAATTCTCTTGGTACAAACTATCACTGATCACTGCAAAGTTGAGAAAAAAATATAAATCCAACCATCCCTAATTGCCAAACCATATCTAACGGTGAATAAGCAATTGAATCTCATAGTAAGAAATCTCACAATAGTTTCACCCATTTTAATGAGAAGTAAAGATAAACAAAATGTCAAAATATCATTTTTCTCAGTGCCATGGATGGGAATTGGGAAGTCCAGGCTTAGCTAATCCATTGATCAGCCTTATTTTTTCCTTTTTCCTTGCCTGCCTACAAACAAAAAGCCAAAAAGAGCATTTTGTAAATCAGTAGCACCGGCTGGTTTGATCAGCCCTTCTTTGGTTTCTCTGAGGAAAAAAAATTGAAAAAATAAGAAATTGATTCGAAAATATAATATTTGATTTGCTTTCAATTAAATTTTTTTATTCGGTTCGAATATTAAATATATATATTAAATTTGAAGCGAAAAATTAAAAATTAAAAAAAATGAAACTAAATCAAATTATATATTTTAATTAATTTTTATAAAATAAAAATAATTATTTTATATCTAAAATTATATAAATATATTAAAATTTTATATAAAAAATAAAAAATAAAATTTTAAAATCACTGACCTAAATCAAGTCAAGTTGAAAAAATTCAATTGGAACAAATTATATAGAAGATCGATTTAAATTTAAATTAAATTTTTAAAATTCATTCGTTAACCACATTTGATCTAATCTAAATAATTATCATCTTAATTTTCCAAATAGTGTTACTGTATATATGACAATTTCACGTTTTGACATGGTACCGAAAATTCCTGGCAATTATTTTCTTAATCTTTTTTGAAAGATTCTATTCAGAAGCTTCACAATCATTTTCATAATCAGACAAACATGAGTTGAGGTTGTGATAATCCTTATTATGGGCCCTACACGATTTGCGTTTTTCTGGAAACTACGTTAAATTGCAGACAAATCATATATACATGTATATCATCTCTTTCAAAGTTCCCAAACAAAATTAATGAGGAAATAACTCAAGAAAAATCCTCATCGATCGAGTGCGAAAACCAAAGAAAAACAAACTTGATGCATGTATGTGCCTCAACGACAATTGGTTTGAGTTACAGCAAATTTGATCAAAGAGTATTAACTTATTGACGTTATTATGGGGTTTAATGACAGCAATTCCTAGCCTCAAAAAGTTAATTTAAAGCCGCGTTGCAAGATTGATACTGCCCGGGAGGGGGAGGCCGTGGGGCACGGTGGTCCCTTTCTGACATGACAATTTGATTGAATGAAGCAAGGCCCAATGGCCAAAACGCTCCTCCCTAGACCACGGCAAAATCACAACAAATCTTAACACTTAGCCTTTGTTTCAACGTGCAAGGGACGTATAAAAAACTTGTCTAAATCCCATGTTTTTATCTTATATAATTCTTCTGTTTGTCGACAAATCTCATCCAGGTTTTGCCTTGCTGCTTAACACTTGGCTTTGTTTCATTACAATGTCAATAACATGTTCAAAAGTTTCTCATGAGTTGAGACAGGGAAGCTTGTCTTGTACTATTAAATTCTCACCAAAAAGCTGAGGACTGAATTGACTGTACTGTCATAAATTGAGGATATAGCAATTCTTACAGAAGCCTGGTTAAAGCTGGTTAGTGGGTGTCGGGACATGTTTGCGATTGCAAGGACTATCAATGTTCTTCAGAAAAAAAGGCCACCGTTCCTTAATAATAACGTGGTTTGTTTTTTCGAACTATAATTATTATGTTGTTTTGTTATTGCATTTATAGCACAGTTTCAAGAGCAAATTTGAACTTTTTACCATAAGTACAACATAAACTAATTGACTTCCATACATAGCTACATTTTTCACTAGTTATAGCCATGAATTTTCAGGAAAACAGATTGCCCTTTAAAAGTGAAATGTTGGCGAAGAAGGAAAAAAACAAAAAACAGGGTAGGTGCTGTTATGATAATTATTTATTATTATTACTGTTAGGAATCTGAATAAGGACCGCCGAACAGGGAAGATAAGGCATCCATGGCAATGGGGTCAGAAAGGAACATCTGGCAAGCCCAGTACTTGCAGAGTTTTTGGCACACTTGGCCACTTGTTTTTTGCTTTGCAGCCAGCAGTTCTGGAAGGGTATTAATGGTACTACCCTTCCAATTTATGCTAATCAATGGCTCTCTTTCAAAGCTGCCCAACTTTTTTATACTAAAAATTAATACTGTATAGCTAATGGCAGATGCTGAGACAGGTGGGAAAGGGCTCGGATGATTGGGGTTGTGGTAAACGTTTTCAAACGAATTCAAGATTTCCGGTCATAATGCTCTTCTTGTTTTATACAAAAAGAAACGGAGGCCAAAATAGCTGGCACCTTGAGAAATACTGTGAAGTTTCATTGCTGATGAAGAACATTTAGCTCATGCTGGATCTAAATCATTTTCAGAAAAAGATGGTTCCGTATCCAGATTCCACCCCATGACCCAACAATGGTCATGCCTGGTAAGATCAAGGGCCACCGTGTTCCCTTCACGCTTTACACGACTGTAAACAACGATATTGAAATGCCTTCATCAATCAGCTGGTGGTGATATTTCCTCGTCATGGGTTCATAACCACAAAACTAAGCGACAAGTCTATGAATCAAGCATATTTGCTTTATTGTATTGTTGAGTGTTGAATCAAGTCGATTCAATGTTTAAGTATGTGTAGTTTTCCGTTATAAATGTTAGGTTGCAATTCTCCATCAATGATTTGAAGCCTAACAAACATAATTAATCCTTTAAACATATTCAATGGTTCCTTTTCATCGTATGATCAAAAGATAGGTATCCTGAATCCTTGTAACTTTTACCTAGGATGCCCAATGGACTCCCAACTATTAATTTTCTTAGTTTAGTTCGAATAATTTACAAGTAATTTGAATTTACTATAAACGTTAATTATTTCATTAAATTTAAAATTTTATTGAGTTTAATTTATGTTTGAACTTTTTAATTAACATTCAGTATTATTTTCAAGATCATTATAGTGATATGATTATCATGATAATAAAATTTAAAGTGATTAGATCACTAGTAATTTTAAATTATCAAGTTTAGTGTAATATCATAAATTATTAGTGATCTTAAATCATTATATTTAATATTGCATAAAAAATTACTAATTATAAAACACTCAAAATAACCTTGCTATAATAAATTAAATTATTTAACGAAAGCAATAATTTCAAATTTTATTGAATAAACAATTTATAGAATAAGAATTTCTTGTATAGAAAATTACAAGATATGAAAAATAACAAAAGATTTTATATTAATATTTTTATGTATTTTATTTTTTGAATTAAAATATAGAGGAAAACCAAACTGGGCTTGTGGATAAATACTTAGCCCAAGCCCAATCCACACTCCAACCGGTTTATTTATTTGGTCGGTTCCTTCCTTCATGTCAATGGGTTTTTCATTGGTAGACTAGTTTTGGTGGGTTTAAGCATGACGGGTGGTTTGATTGGAACCCAATATTAGGTCGGTTCCTTCCTTCAAGTCAATGGGCTAATGATTGGTAGACTAGGTTTGGTGGGTTTAAGCGTGACGGAGGGTTTGATTTGAACCCAAAGGGACCGTCGGTCCCCCGATTCGTGAACCAGCAAAAGTACGCGTTTCAGTGGCCAATCAAAGAAGAGTATTGAAGTCACCCATCCAATAAGCAAAATACACGTGGACAACCCACGTAGCTTGGCGCTCCTTTAGTCTTATAATAACAATCGCCTTCACTTTTAGCTTGGCCGTTGCAAGATCTCTCTCTTTCCTCGTTCGTCGGTCCTGCCCTTCGATCTTCTTTCTATTTTGGATTAATTATCATATTTTTTTTAAAGAAAAAGGAAGAAGAGGGGAGAAACAGTTTTTAAGCGACGTCGTAATGGAAGCACACGGCGCCGGACTCCGGCGAGTGTTAGTGTTGGTATTTTGCGTGGCCGGGATTTGGTCGGCCTATATTTACCAGGGCGTTCTTCAGGAAACTCTGTAAGTATCTTTAATTTTACATTCGTTATTTCTTTTTTACTCAAATTGTTCTTTTTTTTTTTGTTAAGTTTGATTCTTTCGACTTTTTCGATTAATTGTTGCTTCGTTTGATCTGTTGTTGAGATATGCATTTGATTTGTAAACATGCAACGAACTATTCCTAATTTCTTACTTCATTCGTAAGTGGATTTAGATGCAAAGAGGCCAAAAAAAAAAAGATTGGATCTTAGTGAATATTTTACCATTGGTTTATAAGTAAGTTTTAAAATGGCCGTTATTTGGGTTGAATTAGAATAATTTGCGGTGAATTCTTCCATGTCGATTCAATTGAACCTATGTTTCAAAAATGGAACTGTTCATTTAAACAGTAACTTTTTTTTTTTTTAGTGATTTTCCGTTGGGATTTTCAAAATGTTAAAATGGATAGATGGGTGACTAATTGTCTTGGGAAAAGACTGTAGCTTTTCTATGAGTAAATCATGGTCAGTTATTGTTTCCTGATCACATTTTTATCTTGTTTCTTTTTCATTTTTAGGTCCACCAAGCGATTTGGCCCTGATGGAAAGAGGTTTGAGCATCTTGCGTTCCTTAACTTGGCGCAAAATGTGGTTTGCTTAGTTTGGTCATACATAAGTAAGTTTGTCCTTTCCTTCTACCATATTGTGTATTTGATAAAATTGGCTATTCATGTACCATTGACTGGCCGGTAATAATTTGTTTGTTTGTACTTGTGCCTCATTTACAGTGATCAAGCTTTGGTCCAGTAGCAGCAGTGGTGGTGCCCCCTGGTGGACTTATTGGAGTGCTGGAATCACTAATACAATTGGTCCTGCTATGGGTATAGAGGCATTGAAATACATCAGTTACCCTGCTCAGGCATGTCTTAGATTCTCTATAGTTTTGGATATTTTCTTGTTTTATCTCACCTGTTTTAGTGCCTATACTTATTGAGATATAACCTGAATTGACCAATTGTAGGTGAACTTGTGTAGTTGGACAAATTCTTAATTAATGATGCCTTTTCTGCTCTAGTTCATGTAATTGGCAAAATATTTTTTATTATTTATAAAATTAAACAATCAACACTTGTTAATATAATGTGATGAATATAGTTGAATCCAAATGTTTTCTGCTTAGTGATGGGGCTTTATTTTAGTGTTATGGTTACTGTTGATTTTCCAGTGACAGTTAAGTTGATTGGTTTTAACATTTGTTGTTGTTCGTCTTACTTGCAGGTGCTGGCAAAATCCTCTAAAATGATTCCAGGCAAGATATACTTTATTTTCTATAACCTATTTTTGTCATGGATCTTAATTAATTGGTATATTGATAGTTATGTAAAACATTAGTTATTTTTGAATTGGTAGTGAATTCCCAAGTGCAAGGGGTGTTTAGGTTAAAGAATTATGTATCATGATGTTTTAGGATGAGCTAATAACGTATTTTACCTTTATACAGTCATGCTGATGGGTACTCTAGTTTATGGTATTCGATACACTTTCCCTGAGTATATCTGTACTTTCCTTGTGGCTGGAGGGGTATCCACATTTGCACTTATGAAGGTGAGAAGTGTGTTATTTGTTAGACTGTAATAACAATGCTACTTCTATTTTTTTGAATTTTAATTGTCATCTCACTTCTTCACAAGGCTTATTGGAAGACTAAATGTCATTAAGGACCCCCTACGAAATTTCAGTTCTGAATCATATAGTTTGCTCTTGTGTCTGCTTTGATCTTATTCCAGACTAGCTCAAAAACAATTAGCAAGTTGGCACATCCCAATGCACCCCTTGGATATGGGCTTTGTTTTTTTAACCTTGCATTTGATGGCTTTACAAACGCCACTCAGGATTCAATAACTGCAAGGTATGTTTGTGGAAAAGTTTTTCCTACTTTAGCTTTGATGTTTTGCTATTTTTTATGAAGACTTATTATGCATTCATTGCGATAGTATAGTTGTTTTATCCCCTCATTTCTTTGTTACTGTCAATGTATAATCAAACTATCCAAGAAATATCTCTTAATCTAGTTTGTTTGGTTGTTCAACTGAATAAGTTTTCAAAGTAAATTTAGGAGCAAAAGCTCTGTACTCTTTTTCCAAAGGAGAACTTTGGTTCATTCATTGCAAAATGTCATATGCAGAAACATTATCAGCTTTTATAGATAGTTCACTTTAAAGGCTTTTCTCGTTCTCTTTCTTTCTTTGCTGAGATGTCAGCTCATGTTTTTCTCTTAAAGCATTGTTATTTTCTTGATATGTGCATTACTTTTTGGACAATAAACCTAGTATTTAGAAGATAATTGCAACAAAGAGGGAGCAAATTTGAGGTTTGCAGCAACTGGCTGACTTCAAGATACGTTTTACTCTGTAAATCTTAAAGAATGTATTTTGGACAAGCAAGATTCATGAGAACTAAACAGACCAGCTTGCTGGTGCTACAAACTTCTGTTCCTCCATTTTCTTACTATAGCCTCTAAAATTCCGCATAAGTTGATCGAATGCTAGCATTGTAGATATTTCATTAGAACTGATTTTCTCTTGTTAATTTGAGTTTGTATCACTCAATCTTTTTGGTTTACCTTGCCTAGGTACCCAAAGACAAGTGCTTGGGATATCATGTTGGGAATGAACTTATGGGGTACCATATACAACATAATTTACATGTTTGGCTGGCCACATGGTAGTGGCTTTGAGGCTGTCCACTTTTGCAAGCAGCATCCAGAAGCAGCATGGGATATTTTCCTCTATTGCCTCTGCGGAGCTGTTGGCCAGAATTTCATTTTCTTGACCATAAGTCGATTTGGCTCCTTGGCGAACACAACCATTACCACCACACGCAAGTTTGTCAGCATTGTGGTGTCCTCTCTGCTGAGTGGCAATCCACTGTCCACAAAACAATGGGGTTGTGTACTCATGGTCTTCTCAGGGTTGTCATACCAAATCTACCTGAAATGGAGGAAGTTGCAGAGGCTTCAGAAGAAGAGAAAAGCCTGAAGGATGCCTGTAACAGTTTTGAGCTCTAAGTTTAACTCGTTTCCGTTTCCCTTTTGTAATTTTTTACCATCCCCATGGTGTACTATCTTTACAGCCCTAAGCTTCATTGATCCCAAATTTAAGACAATACTTAGAAATTGGTAGATGTAATCGAATAGATCTTCATTTGAGAAAAAAGAACGATTGGTATCCATCGCTAGCCGAGAGTTGTAAGTTTCAAGTGCTCTATTTCAAAAAAACATTATGTTGTTAACTTATCATATCAAGGTATGAAACAAGGCTTTAGTTACATTCAAGGTTGTCCCCATTAAGAAAGCCTCTCTCTACTTTATGGTGAAGTGGGGGCAGGAGAGGTAACCGTTGCATATCATTTGAATAGTCGACTATTCACTCTGCAATGATAACATAGCTTCTACCGTGCGTTTCAGAGTGATATTTGGGGCAAAAGTGTGCATTATTTGCTTGGATCTGGGGGTCAAAACAGTCAAAATGCACCTTCTATGGAGAAAGTTTATGGCCAATAAGTTCACTTTATTTTGTATGAGGTTCCCTCTCCCTGCTTTTACCCTTTGCTTTTGCTTTGGTCATAATTACACTTGTCCTCCACTATATCTGGTATCCCCCCACCGATGGTCTCACTTGATAACAAAGTTCCAACACTCTTCTTCTCTGCAAACACTAATTTCAACTGAGATCATACAGTTTTTGTGAGAAAGAGAGAAGGGAAAGAAAGGGGTGGTTCATTTCATGCTTGGTCAGACAATGGATGTTCTTTTGCATTCTTTGTAAGTATGCTGCTTTACATTCTTTATTTTCTTATATTCCCTTGATTTGCTCCTCTTTGAAAGAATGCAAGAAAGAGAGTAATCTATTGTATGCTCAGTTTTCCCAAAGATCCAAAATGAAAGTTTTAGCTTGATTCCATTGCTACCTGCTGCATCATGTTTTGAGCTGTAACTAACTGTCAAATCTTCTGTCTATTTAGATTCCATAATGCATGAAGTCAAGCTGGGGAAATTAAAAAAGAGTAAGAGGTTGTTTCACACCAAAGCCCAAACACATTTTCACTCAAATCATATCTGAGTTTCATTACATTAGAAATCAGGATAGAAAACCACAAAAAAGAAAACTTATTCTATACCCTTTGCACACCCAACAACATCAAATAGGAATCCAATCAATGTTAATCCTCCTTTACTGTTTCTTTTTTTTTTTTTCTTCCTCTGTTTCTTTTATCATATGCAGGCAAGTTGCCAATGTATAATTACACTCTTAAGGATTTTATATAGAAGGTTCTGTACAAAATTACAAATCAAGGACAAAAACTGGATCAGAAGGATGGAAGAAGAGATGCCGAAAATCCGATACCGCTCGGATGAGATGACAAACAAAAGAATGAGACACACAAAAAAGCACAAACGGGTTTTAATGTGAGTATTAAGGTTGTACTCTCTAGGAAATTAGAGGAGAAAATTAATAGAACTCAGGACATCTTATTGGATGTGTCTGAGAAGCTAGAATGCACCAAAACATTCTAAGCGGGGAGGTGGGAATGCAGATCATTAAATGCCCTTGTGTAAAATTCCAGGCTAAGATGGCTGCAATCCTAGGACAAAAAATAAATGATGAAAGCTCAACGTGAGCTATGTTGCACAAGGGAACAAATGATGAGATATATGGACTATAGCCCAATGTTGGTTTCAGAATGAGAGATGATCAGAGGTTTGTTATAGACTATGGAGGAGGACTCGTTTGCAAGGTGGTGGTTGTGAAAGATTATTTGCTGGATTAGGTGAAGGGGACTCCATTCCAAGTGTCTTAAGTAGGAAGTTCCTTTCCTGAAAAGGAAACAAAAACTTAGTGGTTAGTTTCGTATTAAAGTTTGAGATAATGTGCCTATATGTGTGTAATATTCTTGCATTTCTATGTTAGATTACAAAAAGGAAACAACAATACAAGCAAAGGTAGGGCAGCACTCTATTTTGAGCTTCACATACACAATGGTTAATTGGTGGTTGCTTCCTTTATTAAATGCAGAAAAAATGTTTAACTACAAATAATGAGAAATAATTATGAGCGGTAAACAGTTTATGAAGTAAAAGCCTATAACAAAAATATATTTGAGGGTAGAGAGAGTGTAGTCTTAGGGTTCTACACAAAAAAAAAAAGAAGCTTATAAAGCATTTTGCAGCCCTTGTTATGTTCTAATCTACCATTTTTTTCCTTTTTCACTCTGTAATCTACTTTTTGTTTAATTTCTTTGTTAACATTTGGTATGGTAGTTTCTGGAAATTTAACTGTATACTATATTTAGAGAGGAAATGTTATTCTCTGATTTGCCTGGCTGTTTCTTTTCTTATTGATAGTGTTCTTATTTGTGATAGCAGGAACTTTAATTTGAACTCTGATTCAAAATTTTGGCCACTTGGATACAACTTAATCTCTGAAAGTTCCTCAAAAGTGAAAAACAACTAAGGTGATATGGCTTTAAACTTGCTCTTTGTTTCAGATATTGACAACTCTAGATGCTGAACAAGTCTGCTGATGAACTTCTAATAAAAGTTTAAACTGTTTCAGGATAGATGTGGAGGATTTAGATTGCATTTAATAGGAAATAAAGCTTTTCGCATAAAGGAAAGCTCATGGCAACCACAGGCGGCTTATTCTGTCTAATATACTGGTTAGAACTGGCAGAACCAGAGTCCAGTTAATGGATAGAAAATCATGAGGCACTATGTTGCCTCCTAATGATGCGCTTTCCAATGGCTTCATATGTACTATTCCAATTTCTAACTATATTGTTCGATAGTAGTACTTGCAGATCTAGAAAAGTGGGATCAACGATTATTGGAGAAGAATGTAGTAGCACCTTTATCATTATCAGTTTCACAGATTATATTCTCACCAGCCACTAAAGCTACTAATGCCTTGAAAGTCTGTTAAGCCAACTACCCAAGTGCTCCTAACACTTATTGACTAACAAGTTCAAAGTCCTAGCAATGGTCCAAACAACCTCTTAACAGTGGCTGTGAAGTAAATCAAAATTCTGCTCTTATTGCTGGTATAAAAAGATCCATAACTATTAATCCACGCTGGTATTATTCTTGGTAGACTAAATAACTAGACACTGATAAGTTCACAACTCTACTATGACTGCAGATGGAATTTAGGTGTTAAGAAAGATGCAGAAGAGCTACTACCTGCTACTGCAAATACTATTATCTGCTACAGCTCCCACTTCTAGTAAAATGGATCTATAGTTGGTAGAATCAACAGTTCAAAGATAACTTACACTTTCTGAAAATTTCGGGCTGGGAATTCCTGCTGCTAGAGATCTGAAAAGTGGGGTAACATGGACTGGGGAACTGAATTCTGCGCTTGATGAGTTAGGAGCAACCATAATGTTTTTTTGATCATCACAAGATGGTACTATCTCGACTGCGTTAACATAAGACATTTCATCAGAAACATCATTTTATCTTATTTATCCACTTTATTGTCATAAACAAGGCATTCCTAGGCCTTTATACCAGATATAGCTGTTCATTACCATGATTTATCTTTGCACTAGAAAGAGCCATTTTCTCCTCTTCATTCCGGCAATTCTGCTCTCCAATATGACTTGACAGTATGTCCCGGTGCAGTGCATCTATCTTGGCTTGGTTTTCTTGTCCTTTTTCCCCAGCCGGATGAGGCATCAGTGTTGACCCTGTACTGTATTCTGAACTGGCTGGAGATGCCTCATATAGATCAGGTTGCCTAGAACAAATTAATCATCAGTTAGTTTTAAGTAAGAAACTTTATTAAGTATAAATTTTAAAAAAGTCCACTGATTTTTCTGTTACCTCCAAGATGGTCGATTTCCCTCATTACTACTCCTTAAATCCTCTAGCAAGTCTTTGAAATCTTCAAGTTGAAAATCAATATCAGAGATTGTATATCTGAAGATGTCATTTTCTTTACTCTGATTCAGAAAATCTTGGAGAACCTGAATATAACATAGGATGAAGGTTAGAAGCACGCAATGCATAGGATGCACTATTAGTGGAGACCCACACCCAATCTACCATAGCAAATCCTCGCAATTTCCCAATGTGGAATTGGGCGTTACACTGTTAGCCACAGTATTTAAGAAGTAGCAGTTTACCATTTGGCAAGCTACCATGTTGATAGTATTGGATATTGATAACACAAAAAATATAAAAAATACAAAATTACTTCTCACCTTCCAAGCATTTTCCAGACTCTGTTCTGTGTTGTCTGTGTTAACTTTTAATGCAAGTGAGCTGAGTAGCTCTGCTTGCTGCATCAAAGCAGTTACCTTCGGATCATCCTTTTTGAGAAATGTTCCTTGAGTTCTATTATTCTGAGCTGCTAATGAATAAAGGAGAAAGAGAATGTAAATGTCATATTATGAAGAAGGAACAGAAATAATAGAAGACTGTATGCACAGTGTTGGCTGATCTGCAAAGTGATTAGCTATTGTAAAAAGTTCTTTTTGCAGGTCTAATAAGAGAAAGAGCAAGAGAAATGCAAGTGCCAATGCCAAGAATTTGTTGCTTAAGCGGATTTACCATCATTAGAGACCTCCTTAACATTGTTGACTTGAGATTGCACCACCACATTGTGAACATTATGAAGATTTTGACCCAAAACAGCGAATGGATGTCTCAGGTGCTGGTTGATTATTGTTCCAGATACTCCATGAGCTCTATCTCCAAAGTTGCAAGTTTCAGAGAGATCAGAGATGTGGGATCTCCTGATTTGGAAAAGGAAAAGATTTTGATTTGTAAAGTGACATAATTCTTAATCATTACTATGTATATACATTTGTAGGTTTATGCTACCTCATTCTCTTAACAGGAGCAACACATTCCGCTGTTCCATCTGTATTGAACCCATCTTGGAGTAAAATTCTTTTGTTATTTGGGTTTATACATGAAGTATTGTTCTCTTTTACCAAAGCTTCATACTTGGCTCTCTTCTTGCATAGTGTGGAGAATCGATTTTTAACAGCATTATCCGTTCTGCATTAAAATCATAATCAGCAAAATTTGATAATCTACAACAGAAAATGAAAAAAGCAAATGATTGCAGAAAAGAGATAACTTTTTCCACAAAGTTTTTATTTTTTTTATCTACCTGCCTGAAACCACCTTTGCTATTTCTGTCCATCGATTGCCAAATATTTTTTGAGCCTGCAAATCACCTCAAGTCAATAGCTCAGAAGCCACATTCAATGATCTACAATAACAATTATCCAAACTGAAATTAAGTGGCTGTTGTTTGCCCTACATTTGAAGGACAAAAAACTGGTGTCAATTAGTTTAAGGTCTGGCCTACCTCTAAATTTTTTTTTCTGTTTGGAAAACTCAACATCTACTGTACCACTGACATGCAATAGCCTGGTACGACTGATCAATGAAAGTAACATTTCCTCCAAAAATTTCACCAGAAAATATAAGTTTTTGAAAAATTGATTTGAAGTTTTATTTAAAAACCAGTCTGACTATGACCCCAGTTAGCTTGAATGAAAATTACCTCACATAAAAGCATATCTTCCTCTGGTGACCATCCTCCTTTCTTGAAATCAGAATTCAAGTATGTGTACCATCTGTGTTTTTATTATAACAAATGCATTAGATTAGATTAAAGCAGCAGTAACAAAAAGTCAAAGAAAGAATAAATAATCAAATGGATCAAAAATAGAAGATCATCAATAGAACTTTTTGAAAGCTTTATCATCATCATGGTTTCACCAACCTTCTTCTGCACTGTCTTGTGGTTTTATCCTTGAATTTAGAGGCAATGATCGCCCAGCTGCAATCAAAGATTAAAACACAAACAATCAAACTCCTTCAATTTCATTCATCATTAAAAATAGCAAACAAACTTTTAACAAATGAAATAAAAGGCTCACTTTTCAGTTCCATGTAAACTGATTTGTTGACGAAGTATATCATCTTCCTGCAAGAACACCCATAACAAAGAATCAATCAATCAATCAATAAAACAGAGGAAAACAAAGAAGAAAAAAAATTTTTTTAAAAAAAGAAAACCTCTTGAGTCCACGTCACTATATGACGCTCCTTCTTCTTGGAATCTTCATTGCCACCTCCTCCTCCACCATTCTTCTTCTTTGTTTCCTGCATTTTTTTACTTCACTACTCTCTTATTTCTCTCAATCTATGTCTCTGTCAGTCTCTGGCCTTGACGCTCCTTCCCTTTTATTAAAACCAAAGTGGCATACTAAAAAGCCAACCCCTTTGTGACCCTTTATAAAAAAAAATTACACTTGAATCCCTGAAAAAAGGAACCAAACCTTCCTCCACTTCCCTCTCTTTTCTCTTCTATCTTTACAAACCTCACTGTTGGGTTCAAACCGAATCCTTATTACTCTCAATAACTCTATGTTTTGTCCCCCATACACTCTCCTCTTCTACTCCATTCCTCGGATTCTAACCTTTCTTTTTTTTTTTTTTTCTGTTTGTACTTAGAAAATGGAATCACAAAGCCTCCACCACTCTACCATTCAAATGCTACTAAAAGCTTGGACTTTCTGATCAGAATTTACATGTATATACGTAGAATCGAAAAGGGTAGATCTAAAATGGGAAAAAGAATGAAACTTTGGAAAGAAAAGAAAAAAAAAATGGAAGAGTGATATGAATACGATCTGTCTGAAATGAATTACTATATTTTGGGTCTTTGTTTGGTCGGTTTATCCTTCAAAGAAAGAAACTTTTTGAAATTACTAATATTTTCTCTTTCTTACAAGGAGTTTGGATTTTGTAGGTTTTCTTTTCTTATATAAATTAAAAAAAATGGAAAATATTTTTTAAAATATTAATTTAAATCAACGGATTCTTGCCTTAGTGCGCGGTTTTGAAGGAGAGTTTGAAAATATTAAAATAAAATTCATAAAAGAAATTCATAAATAAATAAATAACGCTGAATTTCATGATGGTGTGTTTTTAATGAAGAAATCCACTGTGCTCCTAATGCAAACCCCATTTTTTATTTTTGTTTTTTTATTATTTTTTCATTTTATAATTTAATAAATTTTCCATTTTCTTTTTTTTTTATTCTGAATAATGATGATTTTAAAGGAACTTGACCATCTTCGTGACCTAACCTTCACACTTCTTAAACAGCTCATATTTTTTGATTTTCCATTTAATTTCATTTTCTTGGAGTGGAAAATGTAATGTTGTTTGTTGGATCATTTTTTAAAATTGAATTTCTTTTTTTTTGTGTGTGAGAGAGAGTTTGGGGGGGCATTAATGGCATTTTTTTATTTTTTGCTTTTTTACTTAAATGGGGTTTGTTGCTTTCATTCATTTTTCCCACTTCTCTTTTGTTTTTATTCATGTGAAGCATATAAATAATTTAGATTTTAGAGGGAAAAATGCCAATATGTAAATCAAAATAGGAAACTTCTCTTTTACTTTATGTTTGGAAGATTTGAAGAAAAACAACACAAAATTTTTTTGTCTTTTTATAAAGAAGAACATGGCAACATTCCAAATAAAATGTTGCAAGCAATTGCCTAGATTCAACATCATTTAATTAAACAAGCAACTTAATTTGTATATCATGGTAAAAATGTTTAAATCATAATTTTTAGTGTTTTTTAATAAAAAATATCGTAATTTAAAAATAAAAAAATTATAAATATTAAAATTTAAAAATTAAATTTATTAAATATCGTCTTTTAAAATTAACCGTATAAATTAATTAATTTAAATAGTAAATTCATGCTTTTCAATTTTCTCTTTAGAGGAATTTAAAAGTTTTTTACAAATATTATTGGGCATGTTAAAATCAAATTTTCCTTTAAAAGTCAAAATTTTTGGCTAATACATATTCTTTTAATAGAAAATTACAAGTACAATAAAGTTTCAATAAATCAACATTCAAGCGAATTTGCTATAATCCATCTAGAAGCATTTTTTCTTCATTTTATCAATTGAGCAAAAAAGACCAGGATGATCATGCATAAATTAACTTTGGAATACTATTTTTTTTTCATATATATATATATATATATTGCATAGTTTCAACCATATGTAACCGACAATAGTTTTGTACTAGAAAAACATGACTTCCGGTTCCAAAGATATACAAGAAACACAACCAAAATCAAAGTCATGACGTGAAACTTTCTCAATGAAGTGACCCAAACCTAACTATCTTCAATCCTATTCGTTAAAATTTGAATTTTATTAAATTGATCAAGTTGACAAAAATTTTAAAAAGATTTAAAAAAAAAAAACGCATGGGCCTTACTTTTAGCCGGCCACTCTCTTGTTATTATTAATAAAATCCACAAAATCGATAAACGAAACTTTTTTAAATGAATTAATAAATCCAAAATTATATAAAATAAAATTACAAAATACAAATAAAAAATACCATATCCTCAATGTAATGTACCGAACCCTAGGCCAGTTGCTGGAGTTCAAAGCCTATTGAAACCCTACAAACTTATAACTACCACTCTTTGTTAATGTTGTTTAGATTTCACTTATACATCAACTGAACCGGTTTTACTTACTTGCTTTAGAAGGCCACTTGGACAAGGAATTTGCATTACATGTGGATCGAGAAGAGGTGGGGAACGAACTTTTAAAATCATTGACAGAGAAACGTTATAGATGGCAATTTCATTGGTCTCTTTCTTGATAGCGAAATCTCCCGCCCAAAAAGAGGTATTGATTCAAGCAAGGGACTCCCCTTACGTTTGTTTATGTTCATCGTACATGTGTGGACGGTTTAAAGCAAAAGGATAACGTATAAGATACCACATTTCAAAGTTAGAAAATAATAATATTTTTTAAAAATTAAAATTTATTAAAACTAAAAAAAATTACAACGTTAAAATCACGTTATTAAATCTGCGATGCGATTAACATTTATGAAATCCACAAAATGATTTGTTTTTCTTGACACATAAACAAACGAAACATTTAAAAAAATAATAATAATAATAACAATAATAATGACATAAGGTCTTTGGATAAATACGAAATACTTTGATATGTTTTCACTATTGAACAAGGCTAGTTTGACTTGATCTTGTCTACTCACATGAATTATGCATTCCATCTTATCAAATATCAAAATAAATATTGAAACTTTATGTAGCAAAATTTTGATGAAAGTAAAAATTGGACCCTGTATTGCTATATCAGTCTATTGAGATTGTTCTATTAATAAATTTTCGTTTTGACTGAAATTTTTTTTTATGAAATTATCTAACAAATTAAACATAAATAGATTAAACTACATTTCATTTGATTGATAGGAATTGATTTTTCACTCAAATGATTGATCCATGGTCATATATATACTTAATTTCAAAAATAAATGTAAGTTTATATATATTAATTAATGATTCTTGTATAACATTATTAAAAAAATCATATATACATGAACAGTTATATATGGGGAGGGAATCTGATAAAGATGTAGGAAAGAAAAACTTTTATATCGAGAGGGAATCTGGAAAATGGTAATGTAAAAGTGGAAGTGGAGAGATATCAGAAATGGACATAGAGAGAGGTGAGTCGGTGATATTTGTCCCATCCACAAGCAGCCATCAAAGAGCAAGACGACCCAGAAAAAGACCAACCCTGTGGAACCCTATGCAAAAGTTTCATTTTGCTATACACTATTAAAACCCTCTTTTTCTAAAATAATCTTTTAAAAGCTTTCAAACCAACAACAAAAGAAAAAAAATCTCTCACAATGTATATACACCATACACACCCAAAATATAAAACCATCATCAAGCTGCCCCATAGCCCCTCTTATTTTCAAAAAGAAGAAAAGGAGAAAACTCCCTCCTCTTTCTCCTCCCATTATGCCTCAATTTTGTCAGTTTTCAATCGGCTTTTGATTGAGAGTGAAACATTAAACTTTAGTCATTTCTCTTGTCTTGGCTCGACCCCTATCCCTAAAATATATATATATATATATATGTATGTATATTTTCATCACTTTGACAAATGGTTTTTCGTGAAAGATAAATTTTAGACCAGCAGCTACCAGTTTTTCTTGCCACAGGGTCCCAGAAAACGTGTTAAAAAAAGTCCATTACGGGTTCAACATCTTTCTAGCTTCTCCTACCTATATTAGTTGTTCAAACTCTAGGCCATCATATTTTTTTACTACGTTCGTGAAACAGCTGATGGATTAAGCTAGAAAAAGGAGAGAGATAGCGAATCATGGTTTATGGGGATGGATTCGGGCAGGAGGGCCAAGGCCAACCACTATGTCATGCTAGAGATTAATTTGTTATATCAACTTGATGATATTACTAGTATATTAAAGCTCGATCGGCCATAGGGGAATTATTAGTAGTCTCAAGATATTGGCACATCTAAAGGCAATAGGGGTCCCTAACAAAGAAGGCTGATTGATAAAATTTTCCATGGCCAGGCCAGCCTTGAAACGACTTTGCAGGAATAATTTGACTGGTCTAACTATATATAGTGGATTCCTCTACAATAATACAAAATTAACAACATAAAAGAAATTAAAGAAGATTCATGATCATGAACAAGATAGTATTATTTTTGGTTTATAATCTCATATAACCGTAGTTTCGAATGTTAATTCTAACAAATTAAAATAAATATTAGTCTTAAGCAAAAACTATAGTTAGGGAAATATGCTATCTCCAAAACCATGCATTACTATTTTTTCGGCAAAGGGGGAGATATACGAAAGCATTACCAGGATATATAGTTCAAGATCGTGTAATGATAATTTCCACTAATCCTTAGTGAAAATCTAAACAAGATGCAAAAGGATGATGGAGGTAGTAGGAGAGGCCCAAGTTCCCAAAGAGATCGATATTTGATGAGACGGGAGGTGGCCACTGGCCGATGTGGGTCTTAGTTTTGATCGTCTTTTGATGAACTCTTCATCATGCCCAGTAGAGCGCACACCCAATCAATTGCTGCTAGTCATGTGTCTCATCCGCTCCCTTTGCTTTTGTTCTTCTTTCTTTTTTTTTTTTTTTTTTACTCTAAAATTAAATAAAAAAAACACGTGGGCCTTTTACAAGCTCCCATTTCTCAACATAAAGGAAATTTAAGAATGATTAAGTACAAAATATTCAATGAGCTTATCATACATGTTTTTTGTTGCTTTGCCTTAGCCTGTTAATAAGCTAAGAACCGCTTAATCAAGGTGCTCTACCTAGGTCATCATATAATTATACCCTAAAATGTCATGTTCTTTGCTTTAATTTTTTTTTCCAAATTATAAAGATTATAAAATAAAGATAAAAAAAAAATTACAAGTATTGAAAATTAAATTTCATATATATTACATGACATCTCTTAAAGATGATTCATAATTATATAATAGGTATGTATCCTATCTTTAAGCCTCAGGTTTTAATTTGCTTAATCAATTAGTTTTTGACTTCTAAATTATCAAGTACGCTATCTTTAAATGATGATATTGATAAATTTATGATCAAGCACTACCTCCATAATTTATGTTAACATCAAATTAAACGAAGTGGAAAAATAAAGAAAGATAAAGCTTTGATGAGTCGTAAACATTTTCAAAAGTTCTAATTAGGAGCCCACATTGTTTGATAAGTTTGGTTTACTTTAGGGTCATGTTTTTCATTAATCAAATTTGGGTATATCTCCTAATACCTCTTTTGCCTTATACATGGATGAAAAGGTTATACTTTTACCAGCTATTTTTCCAATTGAAAGGGTCCATGATCGATCTTTTAGTTTCAATTTTTTTTAAAGGGCATAGCTGAAAAGAAAATTAAAGAGACACAGAATTTAAAAGTTAAAGGAAGAAAAAAAAAAAGGTCTAGAATCTCTTTAATTGAAACTTGGCCGGTGATATTTTTTATCCGAATTAGTTCCAATTCAATTAGTAATTGAATATGCTATATTTTTCTTAAGCATTGGATTTAATGATCAGCACAAGTTATTTACTCAAAAATTTTAAGTTCGAATTTCTTTATCTCAATAAAAAAATAGTTTTTGAATAACTGTATTCGCTTCAATGATTAGGGTTAAATACTTGACAGTTTTAAAGATTAAAAAATAATTTTGTTTTAAAAATTAAGATATTCAAACAACAGATATGACCAATATTATATATTAATTTTTTTCTCCCTTTGTTGCCCGGTCTCATTATTTTTCGGAAAGAAAAGCAATTTGTCTATGGGGACAACTTTAGCAGACGAGTTACCTTTTTGAATAGAATACAATGCAAAGTTGTGTTTAATATTTTTTTTGCTAAGTACACATTAATTTGTCTTGTTGTTTGTGCATTGTCCCATAATATAACAATTGATTATGAGCTATTCACTAAAATTAATCTCCACTTTTTCTTTTCAAGGGTCCCAATTTGGGATTTGTTTAGCGCTCCCCCCTTTCATTATTTGTTTTCGTCACTTGATGAATATTAATCAAAGTTAAGACTTAAGCAAAAAGTAGACAAGAAGGTCGAAAAAGAAGGCTGGAAAAAGACATTGTGTTTTATCCTACAAATTAAAGCTAGCTGTATGTCGATTAATTGAGCAACTGACCTAGACGAAGAGTACAAACCACTTTCTACCATTTTTCTCTTAATTTTAATTATCATTGTTAGAGATATATATAGCGTTCATTATTTTTTTATACAAAGAAAGTTGTAATATGAGATAAGAAAAAATATTATAAGTGATGAGAATTAAAATTTTGATCTACTAGATATGATTTTTTTAAAATAATTATATGAATTAATTAAATTAAATTTTTTATTTAACACTTATTAATTAAGTTATTGTGTTTTTCATGTTACCCCAATATCCAATTATTATCACTTTCAAGTAAACAAAGCGATCAAATTTTAATCCCAACCAATTTCAAATAAAAACATTTCATGTTACCAACTTATATAGTGAATATATGTATATATATATATAGATTAGAATATCAATCTCATTTCATTATTTGGTTTTTCTTTTTTATTTTTGTCCATTCTTTATTCTCCCATGATCTTCTCTAGGTTATGATCATTCCCCCATTTGATAAAATGGTTAAGGAAACCTTTAGAAAAATTCTGCTATGTAAACACCTAGTCTGCAAATTTTACCTATAATATATACAAAACAAGCAGCAATCATGTTTTTCATTAAAACAAATGCAATCATATTTGACCAATGGAATGGATCAATTGGCTTAATAAAAGTGCATTGAATATCAGCTTTGTTGGTCAATATATTCTTCAAATTAAAATGAAGCATGGATTAAAATGTAACATAGTCAAGGTACAATCTTGTTCTTTTTTGTTTTTATTTTTTATTAGTTTCCCTTTCTTTTCCTTTTATGTGAAATGACAAATCTTGTTCTTGTTGAACCATATTTTTGAGAGGGAGAAAATATTCTTTGATCCCATGTAAGAAATAGAAACAGGAGAAAGAAAAAGGCCCCACGTGTGGAACAAAATTTGGAGCATATGAACACTATTTTTATCCATATTTAGCTTTATGCGCTTGTTGGGACTCCCTTTGCTTGGGATTCCTACATTTTTGTGGGCACCTTTTTTTGATATTTGAGCCACCTTTTCAAGACTAGGCCGGATCTTCACTTCACCTCACTCCCTTTCTCTCCCCATCTTTTCTACAAACCACGCTCTTGTTAAAGGAAAAGGTTTTGGGAATCCTATGCCCTTCTTCAGTCTTCACCTATCCTCCTTTTATATTCCTATCACTTGCTTCTTATTGCTGTATCCCTTTTAGCCATGACTAAATTCCCATATTTTATCATCAATCTTGCATATTTTCCCCTTTCAATTTCGTATAATTAGGACCAGGAAAAGCTTCATTGATCACTCCAAATTTTACTTTTCCTGCAGCCTTCAATGTCTTGCTGACCAGACCTTATTTGAAAGTTTTAAAATCTATGTGTTCAATTTGAATTTCATTTGATTAATTGAGTATAGTTATTCTTTCATTGAAAAGCAAAATGATGAAATGAAAATGGGACAATGTTATCTTGCAGCAAAACTATACCTGAATTAAGGGTGGTCAAAATGAGCATTTGAATTAATCATGCACAATACTCAGTGGTGTCATATCGTCTAGATCCAAGGATCTGTGGCTAAATATTGACTTGAGGAGTCATCACTAATCTTTTTTATTTATGTGTGATTGATTACCTAAAGAATCTATCATTTCAATGAACATCTAAACTTAACTAAAGGTCTTTAAAAGAATAGATTTGGGTCTATTAACTATAACAGGGTTCGAAAGTTCGGTTATGAGTGAGAAAAGTTATAGCACCCTCACAACGCCCATCGAAAGATGGTACCAGCTCAATTTCATGTTATCCATTAAGCCTAAAAAATTTTACCGAATATTTAATTATTGAAAATTATCTTTAATTGACTCCAATACCTTTGACAGAAAATTAAAAAAATTCTCTCACCTTAAGAGTATACAAAAAAACTATTATTTCACTTGCAGATGCTCCATTGTTAGATTATTTAACATTAAAAATTTTTCAAAATGAATTCAACTTTTGATATAGATTTTTTTTTTATTTTATAAGAAAAAAACTCATGCTTTTATATAAGAAAATTTGATACTTTCAACTTTTTCTTAAAACATTTTAAGATTTTTTTTAAAAGAAAAATTAATACTTTCAACTTTTCCTCAAAAATATATATTTATTTTTTTTTTAATTGAAAATATTTTTTAAAAAAATTTATTTTCAAGAAAAATTGATACTTTCAACTTTTCCTCAAAAATATTTTTTAAAAATTTTTATTTTTAAGAAAAATTGATATTTTTAATTTTTCCTCAAAAAATATTTTTTAGAAATCTTATTTTCAAGAAAAATTGATACTTTCAACTTTTTCTTCAAAAATATTTTTTAGAAATTTTTATTTTCAAGGAAAATTGATACTTTCAACTTTTCCTCAAAAAAAAATTTTAACAATTTTATTTTTGAGAAAAATTGATACTTTCAACTTTTTCTCACAATTTTATTTTTAAGGAAAATTGATACTTTCAACTTTTTCTCAAAAATATTTTTTTTTAATTTTTATTTTAAAGAGATCATTAAAAATTAAAGAATATTTGAATAAATAATTTTTAATTTAATTCATAGATAAATTGGCAAAAAAAATAATAATCATATTAATAGATAAAAAATATATATATATAAAAAAAATCTTGAAGCGACTCGGCTTGAGACACAGGAGGAGGTTGGAAAGCACGGCTTGGGGTGCACGGCTTAGCTCGGCTTGACTCAGCAACAGCATCTGGGAAGCGGGTTGAAACGCAGGTCAGTGCTCGAGTCAGGTTGTCCAAATAAAAACGCGCGAATCAACTTTTCCTTTGAAAATATTTTTTAGAAATTTTTATTTTCAAGGAAAATCGATACTTTCAACTTTTTCTCAAAAATATTTTTTTAAAATTTTTATTTTAAAGAGATCATTAAAAATTAAAGAATATTTGAATAAATGATTTTTAATTTAATTCATAGATAAATTGACAAAAAAATAATAATCATATTAATGGATAAAAAAATAAAATATATAAAAAAAAACCTTGAAACGGCTCGGCTTGAGACACAGAAAGAGGTTGGAAAGCATGGCTTGGGGTGCATGGCTCGGCTCGGCTCGGCTCGACTCAACAATAGAGTCTGGGAAGCGGGTTGAAACGCAGGTCAATGCTCGGGTTAGGTCATCCCAATAAAAACGCGCAAATCATAAGAAATCACTTAACTCCAAAACGACGTCGTTTTAGGGCCCTATAAAAGGTCAAATTCCTTCTTTCTACTTCAATTTCTCCTTCTCTTTCTCTATCTACCTTTTTTTTCTTTCATTCTCTCTCTAAACTCCAAGAACACCAGTTGAATTTCACCATATTATAAAAATTTGATCAAAATCTAGATTTTTCGTTGAAAGTTCATTAAAAAGTTCAACGGTTTCTAGAGATGTGTTGCCAAAAACTGGGTAACTGGCCAAAAAATTTAATCGACTCCAAAAAAGTCATCGAAAAATTCAACCTGTGTAAAAAAATTCAATCGAAATCTGAAATTTTCAGAAAAATTTCCAAAAAAATTATTTTTTTTACACAAAAAAAACTCTCAAATTTTTTTTGCTTTTTGCTTTTCTCTCTCTATTTTTTTTTTTTATTTCTATCCATTTTTCTGTGTGTTTTCTGGCCTTATTTATAGGGCTTCAATTTGAGAGGCCTAAACCAGATGGGATTTCTATCCTTTCTAACTTTTAACTCCAAACCCTAATTCAATTTAAACTCTTCGACTCAGTTCTTTCCAAATTTAACCACTTTTCCCATTTTTTCAACCTTTTTCATTTTTTAATTAATTTTTATATTTTTTAACAAAAACCAAATATGACCCATGGACATTTAGGGTATCTATAACTGTCTCTCTTTGCATATTTTCTGTAAAACTAAAATTATGCAAAAACGTAGACAACCCAATCAACTTGACATAATTTTTTTTGTTTTATTTTTTTCTTTTTTTTTTGAAAAAATAAATTAAGCTCCTCTAAACAGAGGCTTAATAACTTTTGAAAATAAATTGCTCATCTAAATAGAGGCACTATAACTTTGGAAAGTAAATCACTCTTTTAAACAGAAGCACCACAACTTTGAAAAATAAATTGCTCTTCTAAACAAAAGCACCACGACTTTGAAAAAATAAATGCTCCTCTAAATAAAGGCAACCACAACTTTGGAAAATAAATTGCTCCTTTAAACAGAGCAACCACAACTTTAAAAAATAAATTGCTCTTTTAAACAGAGGCACCAGAACTTTGAAAAAAATAAATTGCTCCTCAACAATCATGTCTAGAGGAGTCATAGATCGTGTCTGATGAAAACTTCAAGATTCACAATTTGAGCTCAAAAATTAAAAGTTTAGATTCGCAAGAACCTTTTAATTTCACAAGAATTCACTGAAATTTGAATATCAAAGTTTCAGTTCAAATCTGCAAGATCTCAGGATTTCCATTTGCAAATTGCCAGGCTCGTATGCATCATTTAAAGACTCTTATTTAAATATTGGATATTCACATCCAAAAAGTTTAAACTATTTTGTTTGAACTTTGGAGATTCACATCCAAAAGTTCAAAGCTTTTCATTCAGGTTCAAAGGTTCTCATTCAATAAATCTCAAAGTTTTATATCTCAAAGATTCTCAATTTGAAACTTAAAACTCAAAGACTTTTTTTTGAAGTTTAAAGATTTTCATTTGAAATTCAAAGACTCTCATAAAAAAAGTTCACAATTTTTTTTAGGTGACTCAAAATTTTGTATGAATGAATGTCATGATCAATTATGTAAATGCAACAACCTAGATTCTCATAATGCCACATTCTAAGTCATAATTCAAATGCTTACTGGCTTATGCAAATACATATCCAAACTAAAATTTTAAACAATCTCCAAACAATAAGGCAAATGTAATACATGTAATGTGGATGTCAATGTCATGAAATTCTAATCAAAACGTGGTAATATGATTCTCAAGACTCCACCATCTCACATTTTCTCTTTGTTCAGTTTCTCAATACTTTGGAACAAGTTTCATTAACTGATCATCAATTGATCACCATTTGGAGGCTTCTCAGCACTAATAGATTCCAGAATAAGTTTCGTCCACCATCACTGAGTCATTACTCATAGGTGTTTCAGCATTAGCCATTTCAAAACAAATTTCGTCATCTATCACTAGGTCACCACTCATAGGTTTCTCAGCCCTAATCATTTTAAAATAAACTTTATCCATTGATCCATATTATTTTCATCATTCGATCATCATTGATAGGTTATGTCGATTAATTCATCCCCATATTCATCACCTGCTCATACCACTTTTCTCAAATCATCCATTTTTTAAGTTCCTACCATCTCTTTATTTTTCTCTTATCATCTTGGATATCTTTTTAAAAGAATGCAAGATTCTTTTATGCATATTGTCACTCATTCATCATCATTCCAAATCAAGACAAATATAATGCATTCACACATTTTTTGATTCATTCTAGGGATGCAAGAACACAATGTGAATTAAAAAAAAGGTAATCAATGAGAAACGAGTTTGGTATCAAAACAAATGGGGAAAGAAATAAATTTGATGCATGTCATTGGGGAATCATATATCAAACAATGAATATTCAGATAATTCTAAACATTAATCCATGATTCTTTTTCAAAAACTCATTTTACTAACTTTAAGCTTATTGAACTTTGCCCCAGCTTCAAGAGATTTTTATATATCTTTCATCTTTCATCCATGTGAATTGGTTATCAAACTTTTAGCTCAAAAATTTTTCTACCCAAATCGCCTTTTCATATTTTCAATTTGAGTATTCTTTTTCTTTTTTTTCCATTTTTCTCTTTATTTTTTTCTTTATTTTTTCCTTCCTTCATTCGTTCACCCATCTTTCACATCAATCTTTAGAGCAACCAAGCATGATTCTGTTATTCTATAATGAGCATGCCTTAGCCCAACATATGATCATTCAATTCGAGCATTCACATTTGATCTAAATAGACTTTTAAAGGTTGTAATGTAGGCCATGGTAAAGGGTTATGAAAGAAATGGATATAATATGCTCAAAACATGTATTAAAAGGGTTCAAAACCAAATGATCATTACTTGATGCAACTTGGCATTTTGCCCTATTATTTCACTACTTTTTCTTTTTTCACATTTACCTCACTCCTCATAAAAAGATTAACATTACTTTGTCCCAAATCAGATATGACATTTTTCTTTGCTCACTTCTTTTTCTTTTTTCTCTTTTTTTTTTAGATTTTTTTTATCTTTAGGCTCTTTTCTTTTTTAAAAATTATCTTTCAGTGTGAAAGGTGATCATTGGAAATGGTTCTTTTAAGAAAAAAAATTATAGCAGGTTCAAAGGGGTAGCAATGAATGATTTTTTAAATGGTAAAAGAAAAAATGGTTATTTTTCATCTCAAATGTGAATACTTTCCTTGAACATCATCTATTGAGCAAAAATAACTCATGAATTTGTATAAAAGACTGCACATCTTTAAGATATATTAATTTCACATCTGCTAGTAGCTGGCTTCATTTGCTTAAATAGTCTCTTTATATCAATGTGAATGAGTTCTCAAAATTAAATCCTAAAATTATTGTTATCATGTCTAAACATTCATCATTTAAAATTTAAGAATAGGAAAAAAAGTTATAAAAGGTAACAGAGCATAGAATAATGGTTGAGTGAAAGAGAAAATGTAATAAAATGCATTAACTTGCCTTTATTAAAATGATAACAGATGAAATCTTATTGCCTAAAAGAAATTCTAACATATTATGAAAGAAATACTAAAATGACAAGAAACTTACAACCAGCATTATCATCATTCTCCAAAATTATGTCCCTATGCAATCAAGTGAAAGATCTTTATTGATATCTTACTTCTTAATTTATTTTAACTCTCGAGGCATTTTCTATAAAGAAAGGTGATCTGAGGTTAAATCGATGATATGTCGATACTGACTAATAAAATCATGGGTCATATCACTCTATGATCGAATGCGAATTCTATCCAGTTGGACATATCATCTAGTAGCAGAGCCAATAAGATTGTTTTGAAATACATGCATCAACAGTTTCTTATTATTAGCATGGGCTGTCATTTTCTAATAGTATATGGTAATGTGAATCTTCGGACACTTCGTTCTATCATATTTTTTAAATTTTAAAACTTTGAATTTAGAGAAATAACCACATCTGAGACTAAACAAAGTCTAACAGCATCCACTGAACCATAAAAACCAGTGCCCTCTATGACCCGTAACCTTTCCTCTAACAAGTTCATTTTTTGTTCAGCTTTTGAGGCTTCTAAAGTCTTTTTATCCTTGGGCTTTAATTTTTCTTTATTCTCTGGATCATCTAAATTAGGGATTGGTATTGGTTCTACTACCTTTTCAATAAAGACAAAATTTATGTAACTTTGGTACTGTGGTGGATTTGAAATTGATGGCATATCAGAGTATATGTACCCTACTAGATATATAAACTGTTATAATGGTGGACCTTGTGCAAGTTAGGCTTGATATGGCCCAAAATCATGAGGGTGCAGTAGGTCATCCACCTCTTGTGATGAATGGTCTTGTTGGCTAATACTTTTTTTATACCTTTTCTTTTGTTTAACTTGTTCAAGGCCTCTAGAATCCTGTTTAATTTTCCTTTAAGCTTCTCTTGAGCTTTCTCTATCCACTCGAGGCGATTGGAATTTTTTTATTTCAACTATCTAACTTGAACCCTTAACTTGTATTGGTGATGGGGTTTTTGCTTGGTGGAACTATCTTTGAACCTTGAGCACCATAATTATGATAAAAATGTTATGCCTTATGCATGATATGTTGATGCATAAATGAAATGTGTATTTTCATGGATGTAGGTATGAAATGTGATAAGTATTCCCTATATGAAAATGACGTAAATGATAATGTTAAAACATGAGTATGAAAATGATGCATAGAATGAAATGATACAGATGCACAAAATCAGACAAACAACATATGAAAATGATGCACAAAGTTAGATAATCAAAATTGTTAGATAAACACAACTTGTTCCTTTTTGTGTCCTAGTTTCAGAGTATATTTATCATTGGGTAGGAAGGGCTCTATCTTAGAGTTGACCTCTTAAGTGTATACTATATACTGGGTTAGACGATTTTGACCACTAAAGGTTTTTAAATTATTTCTTACATCATCATCTATCACAGATTAGTAAGGTAATCCAAACCTCACCTATCACAAGCTACCAACGAAAAAGATTCAATTTAAATGAGAGTATTTTGCTAGCCACTACGGAGGCATTAGAACCTCACGAAAGCATAGGTACTTTACTCCCTCCTAAAGGGATGAAACTCAGGTATAGAGATCATGTTATGCATATGCATATGAATGACATAGTTTGCAACATAAATAAATAAAATGAATGAAAAAGAAAGAAAAAGAAAAAATCCTTACAAAGAATTCAATTTTATTAAGCTTTTTGGATAACACGAATTTATTTACTAGCCTGACTCTTGGCTATCCCCAGCAGAGTCGCCAAACTGTCATAACGTCTAGATCCGATGACCTATTGCTAGACATTAACTTGAAGAGTCGCCAACAATCTTTTTTATTTATGTGTGATTAGCCACCTAAAGAATATATCCTTTTAAAGAACACCTAAGCTTAACTAATGGTTCCTAAAAGAATAGGTTCAGGTTTATTAACCAGAATAAGGTTCGAAAGTTCAGTTACGAGTGAAGAAGGTTATAGCACCCTCACAACACCTATTGAAAGATGATACCAACTCAATTTAGTGTTATCTATTAAGCCTAAAAAATTTTACTGAATATTTAATTATTAAAAATTATCTTTAATTGACTTCAATGCTTTTGACTGAAAATTAAAAAAAATTTCTCACCTTAAAAGTATATAAGAAAACTATTGTTTCACTTGCAGAGGCTCCATCGTCAGATTATTAAACATTAAAAATTTTCCAAAATGAATTCAACTTTTGATATAGATTTTTTTTTTGTTTTATAAGAAAAAAACTCATGTTTTTATACAAAAAAAAATTGATACTTTCAACTTTTCCTTACAGCATTTTAAGATTTTTTTAAAAGAAAAATTAATACTTTCAACTTTTTCTCAAAAAACATATATTTGATTTTTTTAAAAAAATTAGAAATATTTTTTTAGAACTTTTATTTTCAAGAAAATTGATACTTTCAACTTTTTCTCAAAAATATTTTTTAGAAATTTTTATTTTCAAGAAAAATTGATATTTTCAACTTTTCTTCAAAAAATATTTTTTAGAAATCTTATTTTTAAGGAAAATTGATACTTTCAACTTTCCCCAAAAAATATTTTTTAGAAATCTTATTTTCAAGGAAAATTGATACTTTCAACTTTTCCTCAAAAATATTTTTTATAAATTTTATTTTCAAGAAAAATTGATACTTTCAACTTTTTCTCAAAAATATTTTTTTAAAATTTTTATTTTAAAAAGATCATTAAAAATTAAAGAATATTTGAATAAATGATTTTAATTTAATTCATAGATAAATTGGCAAAATAATAATAATAATAATCATCATCATCATATTAATAGATAAAACAAAAAAAAAAACAAAATATATAAAAAAAATCTTGGAGTGGCTTGACTTAACGGCTAAAACGGTTAGGCTTGAGACACAGGAGGAGGTTGAAAAGCGCGACTCGGGGTGCACGGCTCGGCTCAGTAACAACGTTTGGGTAACGAGTTGAAACGCGGGTCAACACTTAGGTCGGGTTATCCGAATGAAAATGCATGGATCCTAAAAAATCACTTAACTCTAAAACGATGTCGTTTCAGGACCCTATAAAAGGTCAAATTCTTTCTTTTTGCTTTAGATCTCTCCTTCCCCCTTTCTTTTTTCTCTTTCTCTCTCTAAACCTCAAGAACATCGGTTGAATTCTATCGAATTCTGAAAAATCTTATCAAAATCTGAGTTTTTCGTTGAAAGTTCAACAGAAAGTTCAACGGTTTCTGGAGATGTGATATCGAAAACTGAAAAACTAGTCGAAAAATTCAACCGACATCGAAAAAGTCATCGAAAAATTCAACCGACGTCGAAAAATTCAATCGAAATTTGAAACTTCCAGAAAAATTTCTAGAAAAATCCTTTTTTTTTAACACAAAAAAACTCTCAAATTTTTTTGCTTTATGCTTTTCTCTCTCTGTTTTCTGTCCATTTTCCTATGTGTTTTTTGGCCTTATTTATAGGGCTTCAATTTGATAGCCCTAAACCAGACGGGATTTCCATCTTTTTTTACTTTTAACTCTAAACTCAATTCAGTTTAAACTCCTCAACTTAGTCCTTCATAAATTCAATCACTTTTTTTTTTTTGTTTTTTCAACTTTTTCATTTTTTTAATTAATTTTTATATTTTTTAACAAAAATCAAATATAAACCCTTTGACAGATTAGGGTGTCTACAAGTGAAATCTTACATGAAAAACTAATTGCTTGATGGCTCTCTTTCCCACTACTGCATAATAAAATTAATGATCTCTCTAGTATTGTCTAACATACCACATATTGCAAAAACATTAATGAATGATCACATTCCGTAGGTTGTTAGACTGATCAACTTATGTCTGAATATGATAATGAACTATACCTATTTCCATGTCCACAAGCTAAAATAAATCACAAGAATTGGTTAAATCTGATTCAATTTATGGTCCCATAAAAGATTTTATCATTAAGGATAGGATTCTCATTTAATATTAGTCAATTGATAATTCAAATCATGTCCCTAATATGGGACCTTGCTCCATTTTCCCGCCGGTATAGTTATATCCTCATCTAGAATTCTCATTGCTATTAAGATAAGTTCCAATTTGAACGGACATAAATGTTTAGTCTATTACTATCTTGAAAGAGCTAAGAGTCCCGTATTCAAATCACATCAAGTGTGAGTTTTGTCCCATTATATTGTTGATTTGTTAATAGTTGGTTTGATTCGATCGTTTATTTCTTCTTAATATATATTTAAAGGTTATTTGATTATGATTATAATTATTAATGATACATGTAATTTCATAAAAGAAAAGAAAAAGAAAAACAGATTGGTTCCAATTTGAAGCCTGAAGGGACATAAATGTTTAGTCTATTATCTTGAAAGAGCTAAGAGTCAATCTCCCAATCATATAAAATCTTTGTACTGTTACATTGATTAGTTGGTAACTCTATTGAGACTACCCAAAAAGGGAAAATTTTCAGTTTTTTTTTTTTTCACAAAAGGATTTATGTATTTATATATATTGATTTTGTAGCAGAAACCTGCAAAAAGTGGGATCTGGCAAAGGGGGAATTGAAGATGAATTTACATTCTGTCACTCTGAAATGGGGCCTCACTCTTTAGCTACTTTCAATAAAGATGTGTTTATAGAATAGCTCACCTAACACACAACAACACAGCAGAGTGCAACTGTGCAAGCCCCTACTCTATATTAAAACTATGACATGACACCCCTTTTGATTCCTCTTTCTGAATTCTGATCCCTCCCCCTCAACCCTCAAGCCAATATTCTTCTTCTGCCATCTTTGTTTCTGCTTTTTCCCTCCTGAATATATAAACAAATAGTAACTGAAAAAGAAGTTTGGTGAGTGCTGAAACTTGGTCAAAAAGTATACTCCTCTCTCTCTCTCTCTCTCTCTCTCTCTCTCTCTCTCCCCCCCCCCCCCCCGGGGGTAATGAATTGATAACCCCAGCTTCACAGTTTCTCTCCTTTACTTTTATATGCCTTGAGAGGTTGGGCCATTTTCTTCCTTTTCTTTAACTCTGCCCGAGTGAAGTAGGGATCACTACATTTGATAACCAAAGTGTGGGACTAGGCATGCATTTTGGAGCATATAACCAAAGAATGGCAACCCTTTGAAGCAGCAATCCAAATCCAATACCATCCCAACGTTTTTATTATCCCATGCATACACTAAAAAATTTATTTTGCCATACTATTGTTTATGTATATAAAATGTTGACAGGAAATATATAATTAAGTTGGTTGATGCTGTAGCTAGCAGTAATGAAATAATAACCCCTTCCAAAAATCTCATGATTGTGATGAGAAACTCCTAGGAAGCTCTCTTCCAAGCTACAATTGATCAAAGTGTGTCCCCCAAATGCTGTACATTTATGCCATCTAGCTCTAAAGCTTTGATTTGTACATTTGCAATTGTTATCAACCTAGTGACAGATTATAGAAGAATAGAAATTTTTGTAGAATTTTAATATTATTTTAAGATGCTTGTACAGGCATGCTTACTCTTTGAGCTTGCTGACGGTCTCTCAAGGAAGAGGAAAAATTAATTGTCTTACTCTTACATGATTGCTTACTTTTTTCACAGTGAACCTTTTTTTCACATCATCTGTCAGATTCTAATGAGTAAATCCCATTAGTTCCATGCCACATATATGTATCATTGAAACAGCAAGGATGTTTTGATTGGGCCTTTCAAAGTTTTTAACTGAAGTTCACGTCTGTCAAATTAATGATACACTTGCAAAGCCTTATGGAGACCCCTTTCACCACTCAACGACAGACACAAGTTGGGGAGAGCTTGTTTTGAAGGCCACCTTTTTCCTGCACTGTCTCCCCTGCTTGAAATAATGAGATTTCATTCAATATCTGGCTCTGAAGCTTAACTGGAATGGAGCCATGGTTGAACCCCATGTGTCACTTGTCATGATAACAGTGTCCTTGGGCTCCTTTTTGTTTCTCTGAGATGCATATGGGCCAGCATTGGTCTAATCACGTCTCATCCTTAAAACTACTTTACTTTTGCTGCTCCCTTTGGATTCAATACCAGTACATCCCCGGGCCTATCTTCTCCCTTTTCTCTTTGGGCTTTGGACTTCTTGAGCCCAAGTCAAGTCAACAGTTTGACCTTCTTGATTTAGCATGTTAAAATGTTATAAATTCAAGGTTAACAAGTTAATTATGGTAAGTTAAAGGTTGATTAGAAGTAAAAAAATTAAAAAAAAAGTGCTGTAAACTCAGTGTGGGGTCATTGCTAGAGTCCATAATGACATACAAAAGGGAAGGGTGTCTCTTGATAATGGCACAAAATTACCTTTTATTTGAAAAACAAAGGCCTAATTGTTGTTAAAGTAATCAAATAAATAACTGCAATTTTCAGAGCCTTAATTTATGTTGCTGTGACCCATCAACAATTGAGAAACATTACCGATAGTAATGCTTGTCGCCATTCTCCTCTCATAAAAGTGATATCCACAGGATTCCATTTTGTTGGCTGGGCTGGTCAAGTTTTTGGTGGAGCTGGAGCATTTTTGTCAAATTTTAGTGAAGGGACTGCAATATTTTGGGGGTCAGCAAGATCCATGCTTAATTTCAAAACACTGGATATCGACATAATTCTATTCTATGGTGGGTAAAATTATAAACCCAAAATGAGCTAAAAAGAAGAAACAATGCTAGTTACTCTAATAATAACATTTTTTCTTCCTGGGTTGGGGATGTGGGGAGTGCTGATCCAAATTATTTCACCAAGATTATTTTCTATTTTCACAATTACTGTAGTAGCTCGCACAATTGACGTAAATTTTCTTGGTGGATGTTCTCCTACGTATACTTTTAAATTTTCTTCCCCGTAGATATAATAAAAGTTGATTGGTTTGAATGATCCGAGTGACTTGTCCGAAATCCAATCAAGCTCAACTCAAATTGATTCAAAATACATGCAAGCTTGAAATCACGTCCTGACATGAATTCAGAACAACCCACATTTTGAAAGAAACAAGCCATAGTATAATTCATTTGGAACTTTGAAATACTGAGAATCCTGCTACCAACTTCAGTGACAATCCTCTGAGTTTCTGATGATCATGAAGATGAAGATTCTTATAGACCATTAAGAGCATCTAAAGTAACAAATATTCAGAATCCCCATCCTCAATATCATGTCAAATTAAGACCGGCTTCCTGAAGCTTTCTTCTTCATTTATACAACAGCGAGCTTCATCAAATAAAAATTTTCACAGACGAAAAGCGTTAACCACATTTTTACATTTTGACCGATCACTATTGTAATATTGTTGCTCTAAAGAAACAATAAATTACTTTTGGATGGATAACATGTGGTAAGTTTTTAGTATGCACATCGGTAAACTGTTGCAGCAAAATGTCATATCCAGGGAAATCTGGAAAATTGGAGCATTAACTCAGAGCTATTCATGAGGATCTATTTCCATTGCACACACATATATGTAACCAAATCAAAAATGAAATTGATACAATTTAGCTTCAATTTCCATTATGATGAGAAATAAAACAATAAAATGTGAGACACCAACATTCTATCAAAATCAAAACAAAGCACAAAATTTACACACCTTCCCAAGAAAAAAGGGGGCTTGACTTAAAACCCTTTAGGTCCAGTTTCTTTCAAAACAGCAGGTTTCTCAGCCATAGAGAGACAGTACTTTGCAATCTCTCTAAACCTAGGCACACTCCTAAGATCAACTTTTGTCCCATCTTTCAAGGTAATGATAACATCACCCCACTCACCTATGAAACGAGGCACCACTTGTACGTCCTTAATCACCTTGTAAGAGAAGTCACTCCTATCCTGACCCGTCAGTCCTGAAATTACCGTCACCCGCAGGTTGGTGAACCTGTACCTCAGGAAAAAGGCTCTTGAAACTGCAGCTAGAGTCAAAGGCAGCCACAGGAGAGTGAAACCCAGAAGCAGATTAGCTAAGAGGTCACCGTAATGGGCTCCACCATCGAAGAAGATGACTTCTTCTTTGGGGTTTTTGGAGGATGGTTTGGAGGGAGAACTGCCGGTAGTGGCGGGTCGGTTAGTTGGGGAGGACACGTGGAGCTTGGTGGAGATTCTGTTGTTTGTAGAAATGGGTTTGAAGGGGAGATTAGGGAAGGGAAGCTTGGAGGAGAAGTGGAGGGACTTGTGGGTGATGGAAGTGGCGGTTGTTGCGGTGGAGGCCGGTGAAAGAAGAGAAGTGGAGGCCATGATCAAGGTTTATCCGTTCGAAAGAGAGGAAAGGAGAGGGAAATGAGAGGCAGATAAGTTAAGCTGTCGATGGTCATGTGTTTGCCACGTGGAATGACAATACTCACCGGTTGATCTTCATTTTATTTCCCTTCTTTTATTTTTTATTGAATGATGATTTTGGGCCAAATGTAGACCCATATTTAAATAACATAACTGGGCTGACAATAGACCACCAGCGACAGCACGTTGGATTATCTGAGCCTCATTGCAACGCCAGGCTCCGGTTTTCAGCCGCGGGCTTGTGGCCTGGCTAGCTCGGCTCTTTAATGGTTGAAATAAGCGACTGCAATGTATGATAGTGTAAATAACACTAATAACAAAAAAAATGTTAGCCTATAATTAATCACTGCCACTAATACTGATTCTAGGTTCACTTAAGATTTATCCCTTTCCTGCCAAAACGATACATAATTAATATTTTTTTTTTTTAAAACCATAATATAAAATTAAAAGAAGAAATTGCTGGTGAGCTTCTCCGAAGATAAAAAAAAAAAAATGTGACCGAAATCAATTGTTTAATTAGTTAGTTAAATTAAATTTTATGTAAAAATGAGATTAAATGATGAAACATGAGATCAACCTCGAGCTTGGATTAAAAAAAAAAAAATTTTAATAAATAAAAAAATTTGATAGTTGTGTATGAATTGAGGTATAGGTAGACAACTTTCTTGGTCTAGTTGTTTCAATTGATTAACTCAAAGGTTGCTCCTTAAAATATTGTTATTAGCCGTTGACACAACCCAGATTCATGTTACAAACCATTAATTAAGAAATGCAATAATTAATTATTTTAATTCATTATATCATTTGTGATATTGCTGCTTACATGTTATGTTCATCAATTTTTTTTAGACATACTGGGAATCCTCTTCTTCTGTCCTTAATTTTAAAATCCCATATTACTCAAAGGAATTAAACCAGCATGCACATGGCCACTAAACAATCTCTATCTCAACTAGCAATTTCTTAAAATTTTTTTGGCACTAAACATTTTTAATTAATAAAATGCCAAGGTTTCCAGCCATGTTGCCAAGAGATTTTCTCAAATCTCTTCACATGATCCAATAAAAAAAAGTATAATTTCACAAAATTTAAAAGTAAACTATTACGGCGCGATTACTTTAATTACATCTTTAATCTTGCATATCAAGATATGCAGATTTGATCACATATGTTTGAATCCAATTGGGGTTCTTGGAGAATAGAGAATCCAAGTTTAAATCTATTTAAAGATTAATCCTAGTCCACCAAAAGTAATTACATTGATTAATTACTGGCTAATCTGCTTTATTGATTATTTTATATATTTTAGAACTTAATTACTTTTAAAGGAAAGAATCCTATGTAAAGGTGGCCTAGCAAGGAAGAAACAACGTTGTTCATTTTTCAATGTCTCCAATTCAATTCAAATCAAACCCTTGTTGCTTCTTGTTTCCATGTGTTACACATTGTGGCCAAGGGATTCAAAATTATTTGTTTAATCTTACTGCACTGACATGACATGTAGATCATCCATCATATTCGGTACTAAATTATAAAAATGGCTCGAATTCACAAACCAAAAGCAACGACTATAATTTTGAAACTTTATCTTATCCATATGTACACGTACGAAGATGATGTTTCGCGTATAGACAAAGTAATTTGTCTAAATCAAGCAAAAATAATAAGAAAGAATTTCTTTAAATCACTTTCTCGCTTCATTGAATTAGATATTGTACTTGAAAATGATAAATTTAAATTACGATGATTTACAAAGATGTGTGAAGTTTGAATTTAAAATTTAATTTAATTAATTTATATATATAATTATTGTTAAAATATATTTTTTTATTTTTAAACTGTGATTTCTTTCATAAAAATATTCGTACGGTGCTTATGATTGAATGATAGGATCATAGGTTATCTACCAGACGATGAGATAATTAGGTGCCAAACACATGAACAAGCTTTGGATGAACAGAAACATATATATATATATATATCATGCTAAAAGAATAGATCATGCAATTGACAATTACTTTGTATCTGTCATTGAAAAGAAGTGGAAAGGAGTAGAAGTAGAAGAGAAGAAGAGAAAGAAAAAGAGATTGAGAAGAGGAAGATTCATGAAAGTGGGGGCAAAAAGAGGACTGTGTTGGATGCTAGGGAGTGGGTGACAGTGGGTCACATGATTTTTTTTTTTCCTGCAATCAAAGACTGATCAAAAAAGGAGGGTGCAGTAATGTAGTAAGACTCTGCCTAGTGCCAAAAGGTTAGTACATTACATTGGCTTTTGGATACCATTCCCTGTTTGTCAGCACAAGTTTGCCAAACGTCCCCTTCACGAGAATGACCATTTCCAACTCTCCTTGTTTTCTTCTGCTCTGGCATCTGTTTGTCATTTTCTCCTCTTGGAATGTGCGTTGGATACTCTCTCTTTTTTTCTCAATTTTTACAAAGAAAAAAGGTTAGAATAGTTTAATCACTTACTGTAGATTTTGTTCACCATTGGCGTTAACCGTTTTGTACTGAATGATGAAATCAGCAAAAAAATCATGACAATGGACTCTCTTAAATGCAACTCTCAAGCTTTTTTTGTTTTTCTTCAACAGTACAAAACACATGATTCCAAAGCAAGTAAAAAAAAGAATAATAAAATATATGTAGCAAGAGAATCCCCTTTTTATTTTTTTCATCGTCCATGCTAGCTAGAGCAAACCAACTAGTCATCACTAGCAAATTGCTTGGAAATTCTTCTCGCGTGATCAAGCCTAGCAAACATCTCTCTCTCTAAGCCTAGGAAAACTGATATATATAACCCAAAGACACATTTTTATTGCTCCATAATCATCTCTTCAGCCCCTCCTGATGAAAAGTTTTCACTTGATGATGATATAATTCTACTTTATACACCACTCTCTCTAGGTACCAAAACATTGATATAATATATAATTAAATTCTTGATATGATGATTAGTTACCCTCTTGATCTGAAACTTTTTTGTAACTTGCGGAAATGAGGGACTATTCCAAATTTGACACCTTGATCGATGAGTTTCAAATTATCAATTGAAATGTTGTTGCTCAAGCCATGGCCAAAACCCCGTTTGATCCTCAATGGTGCAGAACATGTTGCTGAGGCTTTCTTCTTTAACCATTTGATCCACCTTTTGGCATTGAAGGTGATTATCAGTCCTTGATGATGCGGCTTGGAATAGTTGTGCAAACCCACCACTTGGTGGCCTAATGGATGTTGGGAAAAAGGTTCTGCTTGTTGGATGAGTAGGTAACGGGCTGTCAATTGCTGGTGTTCTTGAGATATCCAACTTGACATCTGAGCTGTTTTCACTTCTGTTACTACAAGATCCTTCAGTTTCTTTATTGAGGTTGATAGATTCAGTTGGTTCTCTGTTTTTCAGCGCCATTATCTGCAACCATAACAACTAATTTATCCAATCAAAGATTAAGCATGTTAGACAAGTACTAGGAAACAACTTATTCCCTTAGTGTCGATTTTAAGTGTTTGAATTGATAATTTGATAAAACAATGAGATCATTGTCCACCAACAAAAAAAAAACTATATCCCAGGTTTATTGCAACTTGTAAGAGAGATTTCTAACTCATGTCATGATTACCTGACCTTCAAACTATGATTGATCAACCCATGAAAAGTAAAACATGAAATAAAAAAGGAGGTTGATGATTGAAAACCATTGATTCAAGAAAGTAGAGTCTGAAATGAGGTTCTGAAAGTCACGATTCCATAGAAAGTCAATAAAGCGTGAATAATAGAGTAGACGATCATAGTCTTCAAACTCAATTATTCAACACACACTCGATTAATGAAATAGAAACATTAAAGCTTTTCTTAACATATAAGAAAGACTTGATATAAGAACAAGAAAAGCAGAAAGGAAAATAAATATATTAAAGAAGTATTTGTATTAATTTATTTATTTTTCATTAATTATAAGATTACCTCTGCGTGAAGCCTTTGGTTCTGAGCTTGAAGTGCATCATTATCTGCTTTGATTGCTTCGTACTGTCTCTTAAGGAGATCATAGTCTTTCTCTAGTTGCTTGGTTTTCCACCTAGCTCTTCTGTTTTGAAACCAAATAGCAATCTGCCTTGGTTGCAAACCAAGGGCTCTAGCCAGCTGCATTTTTCTCTCAGGTTCAAGCTTGTTACCCAACTCAAAGTTCTTCTCTAGAGTCTTTACCTGTTCCATGTTAAGCCTCCTTTTCTTTTCTCCTGCCTGTGAACCATCATCTGATAAATCATCCTCCCCATTTGCTTCTTCACATACATCTATCCCTGAAAATGACATTGATCTCTTCCCTAGAAATGATGCGACACCTATGCCCCCCTCCCCCCCAAGAAAAGAAATCAAAATCCTTCATATACAAGATTATAAAATGATAAACCCTTTTCTCCATGAGAGAGAGAGAGAGAGAGAGATATACCATGGAAGTCTTGGGGCGTGCATGAAGGAAGCATTTGATTGATAGAAGTGGGGGGGTGATGATGATCGTCCTCGTGAGGAGTTGGGAGCATGAAATTTGCAGGGAAAAAAGCCATCCCATTGCAAGACATGACCCAACAGGCTGGTTTTAATAAGCCTCCAATAGTATTAAGAAAACGCTATTCATAATCTGATGACTGTCATGATGTTCGTCAAGGAAAGAAGGATATGAAGCAGATCCTCGGAGTGGACACAGAGTTTAATGTATTAAAAGCAAAAGAGAGATTTGATATATCATACTAAAAGGAAAACTAGAATTTCTTGAATTGGAAGGTGATGCAGAGATTTGTGTAAAATGGATAGCTTATATACCTTATCAACTTCTAGGAACAAACCATTTTTTCTTTCATACTATCTATCTATCTATTCTGAGAGAGGGAGAGAGAAAGAGAGATATGCATGTAAGATGACTCTATAGACTATAGTTCCACTTCTCTTTATATGAGTGTTTTATTTCATTAAAACAAAAAAGGTGGCTAATGGAGAAGGAAAAGCTGTCTTTTTTCCCTTTTAAAATTGATTAACAATAAACAAAAATTCATGAAAATTTGCTTAAATAATTGTTGATGCACGCATTTGCATGTTCAGGACAAAAATGAGAAAAGAAATATAAGGGCATATAGCTAGAAAATTGAATGTGCGAAAAAAAAATGAAAAGGCTACTAACTGAACCTGATAATGCGGTGACTCTGAATACAATTTCAAGGAGTGATTTCAATCCAAGTACAATTATTTGAGGTCATTTTCATTTTATTAGTCTTTTTCCACACTTAAGAGACAAATAGTGGTGTTTTCTTGATAAAGACATTTGTCTTTCAGGATGGGAAGCAAAGCATTTTTGAAGAAGCTTGATTCCATAGCTATGACGATCTATAGACAGTACTGTATATTTCATATTTTAATATATATTCCCCTTTAATTAATGTGAAGTGGGTGACTTTGAGAGAGGAAAAAAATACTAGTTTATTCCTAAAGAAATCTGATTTTGTTTGTTTAAACAAATTAAAAAAATCAGAGTGTTCATATGGGTGGAAAGTGTTTAGGGTTTCTTAGAAAAAGAAACTTTGTGATATTTTATGTTGTTTTAGTTATGTGAAGAAAAAGAAGGGTTACTTGAGAAGAAAGGGAAATGAGTTGGATGTATCTTTTAGAGTCTAAAGGGGATTTACATATGAGGGCCTGAGGGGTAAGAAAGAGAGAGAAGAGGCAGGAATCTAGGGATGGGTCCAATGAGGGGGGGCAGGGGTTGCTACCTAACCCACCAACAGGTATCGTGCATTAGGACCAAGCCTCTTTCCCATCCATTATCCTTTCATCAGTTTCAGTCCTCTGATGCAAATGGCTCTTCTGTATTTGAAAGAAAGAAAAAAGAGAGGGGTTTGAAAAGCCCAAGCAAAACTCCTGTTGTTAGGAACCCTACAAGTGCTGGTCTTTTTTTTGTCTTTGAGTCCCATTTGTCCATCTCTATCCCACTGCTCCTCTCTCTTCTGACACACCCCCCTCCCCTTCAATACTTCATGCATGGGTCACTCATTTCATGTCCTATCCGCATCATCTTCTCTCTCTCTTTCAATTTCCATTCAGTTTAATTTACAAAATAAAAAAGAAAAAAACTTTCCCATAAATCCCATGCTAAAGCAAGATTCTGCAATGATCAATATGAAATCTCTGAACTTCCCACTTAACAAATTTGTTCAGATTATCTGATTAGACATAGATGCTTCCATGTATCATTTTTTGTTTCAGGAGGGTTGGATTTGGATAATTAGGAGGCGGGTCATCCCTTTTAGAAACCAACTTTTTAAGCTTTTTTCCATCCAAATCTGCTGGAATTTCTTTTTAATTACCCTCATCAGTTACTACTGATCATCAATAGTATGAATGTTTATAAGCTACCAAAAAAAGTCAAATACGTTGTTTTCATACAGTCACAAGATTGTCCACCATCGTTCAAAAATCTTATGACTATAGCAGCTGCTAGAATGGTCTCTTTGATCATTTTTTTTAACCTTATTGCACTGTGGACTACATTTGAAGATACTGTTAAGTGTCTTTATAATATTCTTTCACTTAGCTTCTCTTTATGGATCCTACCATGATCATGAACTATTCACCTCTTCTCTCTCTTACGCACAAATTAACCAAAAAAAGTCTGAATGTTCATTGTTTGCGTATGAAAAGAAAATAGTCATTGATTGTGAATTAAGATGTTTGTATTATTGGATGAAATTACACATGATTATGACTAATGGTTCAAAAGAAAAGAGAGAAACTTTTATACTATATATGTTACTCAAACATGGATTGAAGTGTTGAACTTATAAAGACATGACAGCTGAAATATACTACATACCAATCTACTTTGAAGAATCTAATATATTTTTTTATACAAGATATTGATACAAGTAGTTAAACATAAATGAGGAGGTATAAAAAAACCTTGTTCTGGTAACTACATATATTTACCAAAGTTTGTAAAAGGACAATGAAAAGGGTGATAAAAATATATTGATCCAAGTCAGAAAACACACTTACTGTGAATTTCTCCTTTGACCACAGTACCACACCAATAATGGGTTATGAACAGAAAGTGAAAAAAAAAAAATTGTGCTTCTGCAAGGGCCAAAAACCCACAAATTCTTGACCTTTTCTAACACAAAACAGAATCTACCAGTGCTAGAAGAGAAATGCTACAATGTTTACTAGCTGATAAGGACCTAAAAATCTGGCCTGAGAGTACCATTCTAATTTTCTGCATTGTTAATTGCAGTAAGATGTAAAGATCTAAAGTTAACCTGTAAAAGGACTTACACAAAATTTTACCTCCTGCATGCAGAATATTGAAACATTGTCATTCTATTCAGGCTCAGGGGCTGAATCTATTCAAGTTTTCACTGTTTTTTTTTTTTTTTTTGTATGTTCAAATTGTTCAATCCCCTTTTTTTCCCTTTGATAGTTTGTGACAGCAAAGGAAAGAAAAATGGACAGATAGGACCCATGAAAGGAATTAAGTATCCGACATATGGCCCCAAAAGAGGTAAACTTAGCCACAAACGTACAACTGCCACAAAATTCATAAATGATGCAACGGGGCTGGCAAATTTCCGTTTAGTATTGAAGGTTAGAATTGGAGGTTTGATCTTGACATTTGAGAAAAAGCTAATGTCATCAATCACACCAGTTTCCCTTCTTCTTTTTCAGTTAATAATGCCCCCACATATAGTACACATATAAAAACATCCCTTAAACCCTAGTAACATCATATTCAAAGTAATTTTTTTATATATATTTGAAGTTGTCATCCCAGATAATTAAAAAAAAAAAAAGTTCTTGCATTAAACAAAATTAAAAGTTCAATGTTTTATCATCAAACACACAACTATTGGTAATATAATAAATCATACATTACCAGTTATATAAATACATATATATGCCTTATTTGAATTAAAAAGATAATTAAGGCAAAAGTTTTGAAGCCAAGGGTCTAAATATGAATTTGATCTAATTTTATATAAAGATCTTGTTAACAAATATTATTAGGATATTCTTTAATATTATTATTATATTAAATAATATTTTCTTTCGATGCATTAGAAATCAACATTTTATATAATTTAATTTTCTCCAACTATACATATGCTAGTTGGTTCACTTGATTATATGTTTGTAACATTTATTTTCTTCTATATAAGCTTTTGAAAATATACAAAAGATCAAAAAGGGATTAGGCCATAGATTTTGGTGATGCAAATAGGAATATAAAAGTGCATGCATGGGAGAAGGAGAAAGAGGCATTAGGGAGGCAGCTTAGGGGAAGTTTTTAATATGATATTTGCCTTGAAAATGTTTTGATTGGAAAAATGATTAGCTGCTTTTATTCAACAGCTGGAATGTATATAAAGAAGAGAGGGATTGGGGAAATGGCATAGTTAGGACCCCACCAATCTTAATATTGGTGATGGTGGGTTCCATTGGGGGGTCCTAAATACTGCTTTTAAAAAAGAAAAAAAATGGGCAAAGACAAAGCTACTTTCACTGCCTTCACATGACTTTATTAGTTGAAGCTGAAGCCTACCCCATTTCAATGGGAGTGGATTCATGTTCTCAACCTGTTATATCTCCATTTCTTCTTTCTTTTTTTTTTTTTTAATTTTTAGTTCATCTTTTAACTTTTTCATCCCTATCTACTTAATTAAAAAAAAATTACAAGTCTAAATCTTCTCAAAATCATAATCTTAAGATCTCTAACCAACATAAAATAAAAAAAAATTATACACTTAAGAAAAAAATACTATAAAGTTTACCAAAATAAATAAAACAGAAGGGCTGAATCTCCCACTCAACATGCCATCCTTGTTCTCTAATGGAAGGGGTTGATTCAGCTTGCAATCCCATGTGCTAATCTTTGCTTGACGTCACCTGCTCTCTCTGTTCTGTTTTCGGGTGATTTTATTTTTATGTTTCTGCTCAATTTTTTGGGCCAAAAGGGAGGAAAAAAATGCAATTTGATAGTGATTTGTCAGCCACTGGTCCAGTTACTGTTTTTATTGTTTAATTCTTTTCCTCGTAGGCATGCGCCCATGCTGAACATTTTTTTTTCATGAAATATGGCCCACCATTCACATCCGTCCATTAAACAGCATACTTCTCGGATTCGCCACAAATCAGAGCAACGTGTTATATATATTTGTGTAGATAATAATCTGAGAAACAATGGTATTTACATAGTTATTGAAACGAAGAAAATATATTTCAAAATGAGAAATAGAGTTGTATGATTCAGACAAAACCCTTTTTTTTCTTTTTGATAAATTTGGTTTTCTCATTATGTTTCTTAATTCAGTGCATTGACATGGCTTATATAATTCTGTAGCTGTTCTATTCCACACGTTCTATAAACAAATTGCATAGTGATGGTGAATGGAGTGGAGAATATTTAGAAAAAAGCTATGATAAGAGACAGCTCGCATCTAAAAATATAACTAATAAATTAATATTTTTAAATTATTCAAATTCAACTCAAATTTAACTTAATTATTATAATATCAAGCTCAATTAACTTAACTTATTGATCGAACTGAATTTAAATATTTTTATATCCAATTTAAATAACTTAAGTGTAATAAATTTTTATATTTTAATATATTTTAATTAATAAAATATCTCAAACTCAAGCTTGAGCTTAAAATAAAATCTAATTAATCGAATTTCTATCAAATATAAAAATATATTTACATATTAATCGAACTTAATCGAGCAAACTCAAATAACTCAATTTTTATTTTGAGTGAAGCTTCAACCAAAATAAAATTCAATTTAACTCAAACTGAATTTCAAACCTCGAATTTGAAATTGAATTCAAGCTCGAGTCTAATGTTGCATCAGTTTAAACTCGATTTATTATACCCTTGCTTGCATCACATCTATTTTAATGTCATGCTTCCCTTAACATGAAATCTAGTATCCAACCCACTCAATTCTAAAGCTGAAGCCAGCCAATTGGTTTAAAACGTGTAGTTTGTAAAAACTTCTAAAAGGTCTAGGGTATGGGAAGAATGAATAGCTTTTCTGAGAATTCGGCATTCACATGGCATGGCAATGGCACCAGACTTTGCATTCACAAACAGTTGAATCACAGAAATAAGACTTGGATGCCGAGTGAAGCATATTCTTGGACATGATTATACAATTCTCGAAAAATAAAAAGGGTCAGTGGCCCCAGCCCGAATGGTGCATTCTTTAACCAGATTCAATCTGGTAACCTTTAGAAATCTATTTCTTTCTATTTTCCAGAAATCAATGAGAGTTTCACCAAAACCTTCTTCCTACTGTGTAGTGGCTAATACACATAAATAACCCCCAAATCTGTTTGGAAGTGATGCATATAAAGAGCAAATGCACATACAAATTCAAAGGCACAATCATCCTCTATCAAGCTCTAAAATTATTTTCTAGTAAGCAATCCAGACAGGATATAGTTCATCCATTTAAAAGAAGTGTGTGGAAGAGCATACAGTATGGTTTATTGGTTCTCATAAGAATCCTGCACAAGATATTTACCATTTATTGGAAAAATATAATTACAAGGAAATTATATAATTAATATATATATATGAGTGTATCCTCAGAACCAAAGGTGTTAAGGCCAATGAGACAATAAAGAAAAGTAATTAAAAAGGGTATCCGTTGAGAAGTGCACCAAACAATGTCTAAGGTCGTGTTTAGAAACCGTGTCAGAGTTAAGTGGCAGTCAGGAAGGAGACATTCAACCTTTACATAATCAAGCCAGAGTTCCAATTTCAGTCTGCATATCATCACATGCCATCCAGAAATGCCAAGCCCAAAATAGCTGCTGTATGCTGCACACTTAGACAGAAAGAAGAGCTACATCTAAGCTATAAAACAAACAAATGCTCAAGAGAGTAACGTCATGACTACACAAGTGGTCAAGAATCCAGGGCCACCTGGCATAGTACCAAACAAGCTATATATGAATACTCCTAAATCATCCACATCATAAATGACATATGCTTCCAATGAACAGTTTATCAGCTACAATTCTATAAAATTGAAATGACCACAGCAATGAGAACAAAGGAAATAACCTTTTTTCCTTTTTGTACATGTGAGGCCACAACCTGAGAATAAGGGAAAGGGTTGCAAGTACTGAGATTTCAATCCTTTATAATGTGAGAAATAATACAAGTAGAGCTTTCGAAGTAAATAAGACACTAATCACCCTGTGCATGTATATTCTTTTCAATATAATAATAATTAGCAACTTACACTCTACATAAAGTACATGCACCCACGAAGTGGGGAAAAAAAATGAATGAATATGGATATGTAACATGCAAATCTTTTAGTATGAAAATTATACCTATGAATCATGGAAGAGCCTTCCTCTGAAAGCAAATGTCAGCATTTCAATGGTTGCCAAGCATCAAATATAGAGTGGTTTTCACCTTATTAAGGCCATTTTGGTCCTTAACCAAAATGAAAACCAGATGACTTGTAGGAACTTGAAAAATCAGGCAACCTGAGAGTTGCAATAACCCCCGCAGCCAGTGCAGAGAAAGAAGCCAAAATAAAGGCTGGTATATTTCCTCCACCAAATAGGGCATCCCATGGACCCGCACCAAGAGATATAATCATCTGAAGAAACCAATAATACATTAAAAATCAGCTTTAACTAAATTGGACTAAATAGAGAAAGCACAAAAGGTACCAGTTCTTTATTCAATTTATAATACAATCAACATTTTATTTTATATGCCTAAAAGGTAACCAAAATACAAACTTTTGGAAATACAAGGCACCCAAAATACTTAGATATTTGAAGCTCAAATAGGTAGACCATATGAGCTATGAAAGGAAAAACCAACTTCTGAAGTTGTAAGAAACATTCTGAAATAATAAAAAGTAAAATTAAATACTACAACATATAAAATTTTGTACCTGTGGAATAACAATTGCAAGGTTCAAAACACCAATTGCCAATCCTGCACAGACATGTAAATTGTTACAATTTTCCAAATTCAGCAAGCATATAAAGGCAGAAGATAATGGAGAAATAAACCTTGGCCACCACCAGAACCAGCGGTCAACTCTGCTGTAACAGAAAATGGAACACTATAGGTAATCTGCAAGAACAAAACAAATTAATGTGCAAAAAATACAACATTTTTTAAAACAAAAATGATATAGAAATTTACTGCAAATCGTTTGATACATACAGCTAGAGGAAAGCCAAGAAGAGCAAATATAACCAAGGCAACAATCCTGATTGCTGCACTCCCTCCAATTACATGTTCGACCCCTTGAAAATATTCTCTGACAGATACCAAACTAATGATAGCTGTGACAGCCATACAGGCAAACACAGTATAGTTGCTCATTGCCCAAACAAGTCTTGACCCCATCCGTTGACACATCGGTTCAATAAAGAAAGAACTAATGCCCAGAACAACCTACATGAAAAATACTGATATATAACAACTATTGAAATGAATAAAAAAGAAACTTAATCATCAACAGCCCTCAATGAATAACATCATTACATTAACTTCAAACGATGGAGAGAAAAGAAAATCTAGGAAAGACTAACAACAGGTGATCAACTTTTAGTTCTTACAGAATTTAATAGCAAACCAAATGCACCTTCTCTGACACCTTGATCGTACAATTTTATTTCAGAAGCATTCCCTTTTGGATCTCCATGATATACTTCTCTTCCCATCCAATCCGTATCAAATAAAAAGAATGGAAACCAGGAAAGCTGCAAATAAGACCCAAATAGACATAAAATCAATAATAATAAATGATTACTTTGCTTTTCCTCCTTTTCTTATTTCTCATTGGAGGAAGAGAAAGGGTTGTGAAATTGTAGCCAACCTTCAGATGAAAATGTTAACAATCCTTAAGCATCTACTATCAATCAACAGATAACTGGCTCAAGGCCAATTTCAAAGAATCAAATTATAGAAAACAAAATGTTGAGACTTACCCAACTGAGAGCCATAACAATAAGCACTGAGTGCATTGCAGGCGGTAAATGCCTTACACTGGTCAATAAGTTGACCAGTACTGCTCCAGGCCCATCACTGAAAACTTCATTTTGAACATTTGTATCTTTTGAGTCAGCATGCTTGGAGTTTGACACTCGTTCATATCCATTTTCAGCATCATTCCTATTTGCATTGGCAATAATGGACACATCAGCTTTTGATTTTGAGTGTTGAAAGCCATTTTGTGTGGAATCATCCAACAAAGGAGCAGAATCCAATAGGTGAGTTGGCTGATTTGCTGGCAATGGAAGTGGAACCTCCTTAGCAAAACATATAGTCACAACAGTACAAAATAAGAGAAAGACCTGCACAAATGCCAAACAATTTTTCGATCATATATGGGATGGCATCAAATAAAGTGTTAGAAAACATGTGTGACGAGAAAATGCACAAAACCGGCATTCAAACACAGGAACTAGCTACTGAAAAGCCACTCAAAGCATGGAGAAGCTATACTGTATCTCTACATCGTTGCAGTAGCAGAAATAACTATTTCTAGGTAAACTCATGAGAATATTTGGCCTAACAACAAAGAAAATTATTTTCATAACTCATGAATAATCAGGATAATGGTAAATGCAACAAATGGTCCACAACATATGCAAAGCAAATGGCATATCAGATCAACAATTTCAAAGAATCAGTAAGCATGCCAAAGCGACATACCATAATTCAAAACATAAATTGACAAATCAAATGTACTAAAGTAACATTTAGGAGATGAATTTCAGTTTTAACATCCTAGAAAGCTTTATCAGTGTGAAACTTCAATGGATAATGCTACTTACAACAGCAACAAGAAATGTTGCTTTAAGATTGGCACAGGCTTCACAGCAAGCTCTACTTTTCAAGAAAGGAAACCATCTGTGTCAAAATAATTTGTAGAATTAGATCAATATCTAAAAGCAGTAAACGATGAAAAAAATCACTGAGTATCCATAATTGTTTGTTTCATCAAAATAAAAACACATGAAAAAAATTTAACCTGTGCCAACTCCCACTAGCACCAGCTGAAAATCCCAAGATGTTTCCAACAGCCATCCAAAAGCAAAATATAGCATTTGCAGAATTGTGTTGGTCAGGACCTAAAACATAGCCATACAGCATCTTGTCATGCACAGTATTCAAACATGTGTAGTATTATAGGACCTCGTAAATGAGAGGCATCAAACTTAAACATCATAATGATACTATGTATAGACTAGAACTTTTTCCATTTTGCTTAAGAAAGATGGGAGTTCACCTGATAGATCAGCCAAAAGGGCACGAGCTGGTCCCTAAGAAAATAAAAGTTCTATTATTAGCTCACATGCAAATGGAAAGGCAAACTGGAACAAAGAAATCATTGACATGTAAGGCTTACCTGCACTGTATTGTTAGCAAGATCCAACATCCAGAACCCAATAACAAAGACAAAAGCTGCCCTAGTTCGTGTACCTTTAAATGTACTGCATTGCATATATTATTTGGTCATTTTTTTGAGGGGGCAGGGGGGTTTGCAATAAGATAAGAGAAGGAATCAAAAGGAAGAAAAGGAAACCTGCAGTGCTCATTTGTATCGCCTAATATGTATCCCACGTCAGCAGAAAACCCAATTATTATCACCTAAATTACAAAACTTAGTTTAGCAGATATAAAACACAGAAAACATAGCATATAAGAATGAATTATTTAATTTTATTTAATAGGTAAAACAATCTTCTTCAATGCTTACAGCAACAGAGATCATGAGCGATCCAACAAGGATAAAAGGCCGTCTCCTTCCAAATTTTGAAGTGCATTTATCACTCCAAATACCAACACAAGGTTGAACCTAACATCAAATGTAAGCCAACTCAATAAATCACAAATATAGATGGGCATTATTTCTCTGATTTCTTTTAACTGTGGTTATTTACATCTATTAAAGCAGCATCACATCTATAGCCAGGCTTTTAATCAAAAATATAGCCAGCCTCCTAATTCGCGCACACACACATGGGTGAGAGAGAGAGAGAGAGAGAGAGAGAGAGAGAGAGAGAGAGAGAGAGAGACCATGAAGCAGATCAACTGCCTACAGTGGGATAAAAGTACCACAAGAACCCTGGGGGATGAAAATGAAAATTTGAATAAATAAAGTAGTTCACTATTCAGCAATCAAACAAATATTCTTAGTACCCCCATCCTCCCCCTTCTATAAGGACCTAGGATACATAAAAGTGCGCCCAAGGCACCCATCCCTTTTCTTAGTTAGTTTAAAATGCACCACAAGCTGTTTTATCAGATTTATCAAGTTACCACAATAAAATATCATGTTACACCCATAACGATTCCCTAATAATAAAAATGGCAATAATGTAAAATTATATGTATTATGGTTCCCATCACCTACCACAAGACCAGTTATTGGACCACAGAGCCAAATAAATGAAGAAAAAGCATGCTCTATTCCAAGTGTCTGCACGAATCAACCAAATACACACAGTCAAACAAAAGGGAAAGCATCATAAGCTCAAGAGAAGCACAAAGCAGTGGAAAAGAAATCATGGCTGAGGCTAACAAAAAAAAAAAAAAGAAGAGATACTATTACATGAACACGAATTTGACAAAAGATTTTGAGAATTATATTATTATCCAAAAAATGTTCTTCACAAAATGTCAATCCTATTCTTCTCTGTTTCACATGCATGCCAACAATCAACATGCAAAAAATATTGGCTATGTAGTTAATAGTGAACATTACCCTTCCTATTTCAAATATTTAATTTATCTTTTTCTTCAACTTATGGCCATCTTGTACGATAACGTTAAAGATGATAAGTATTTCTACAAATTATTAGAAGAATTTCTACAAAAGGGTAATAAATAAAATTTCTCTTTCAACAAAATGATTTCTCTTTTCCAACTTGTAATTACGCACAAAATTCTTTCTAAATTCCATGAGAATTAAGTAAACTAATGACTAAACAATAATGAAAAGTATTGCAGTGTCTATTCTCTAACTCATTCGATTCACGAATGCCTACAAAAAGTACACCCAGCTATTTTTTTTATTTCCTAAAAATTACATAAAAAAGCAAAATAACTGTCATCTAATAATAAAACTAATCAGAACTCAAACACATTGCATCAAATTCAAATTGCACAAGATTCATAGTTAATAACCTAATTCTTTCCGTTAAACACCTGAATGTAAGGAGTCAAGAGCGATAGTTGCAAAGCCCAACCAAACTGCACCCCGGCGGCGACCGTACAACTAGGAACCAGAGTCATCAAGCTACAATCCTTAGATCTGACATGGATCGGCGACGACAAGTTAGAGTTTCCATTGGGAATCCTCGACGAAGGATTCGAGGAAGAAGTTGAAGGAGAGTTAGGAGACAAATTCAGATCGACCCGACGATGAGGATCGTCGATCATTTCAACCTCGAATTCCTTCTTTAAGTTCCTGTATGGAACCCTGATCGAATCCGAATCACTCATTCCTGCCGTGGCCTCTTTGACTCAGTCGCCGATTATTTATCCTCCACGAGTTAACTCGATTAAACCCTTCTTATTAAAAAATTTGAATATAAAATGAAAATTTTCTCTTTTCTTTGTTTTAATTTGTATCTGCTTGCTAGGGCAAGTGTGGAGGAGAGTGAAGGAGCTTTGCAAAGATTAGAACGACTGACGGTCTCTCGCTTTGTGATTGGCTACGTCGCATCTGGATCAAGATCTTAAGGTGTAGAGTTTGTTTTCTTGTTTTTAACCAGTGATTGTGACGTGTCAGTCGTGGGACAAAAGTTGAGATCAAGGAGCAACAAAGAAAAGTGTTGAATCAGGGGCGTTGATTAATTGGGGAAAGGGATGGATCAGGACCGTTGGTTTAAACGACTTTGTGATTTAAGGCATGCTTTTCGGACAAGGGAAAAGACCACGCCCGCCGACAAGGGAATGATGGAGTCAAGTTCACAGACCAGAGGAGGGTATTAAATAAAAACAGCCAATCATTGACAGACACGTGCACAAATGAGCAAATCTCGCTTCCGAACGCATTTACGCTAAATCTTAGAAGCAGGTGTGACGAACTTAAGCAAGAGTCTTGAATTTCACATCGAACATAATAGAAAGGTTACTGGGATATATAAGGGTTCACACCACTTTCGTCTTGTGAGGCGTCTTTTGTAGGATAAAACCGTAAGGTCAGAACGGATAATACCTCACAAGGATGTGAACCGTACGGGTTCGGAGCTTGAGTCTCGACCTGTGACAAGTGGTATCAAAGTCAACCTTAAACCGTTCGATCCACGCCAAGCACCTCAAAAGAGGTAAGCAGGGTGGACAGCCTCCGTGACGAAGGCGTCACGAGATTGGGTGCAGGAGAATGTTACGGACTTAAAGAAAGTCCTGAATCTCACATCGAACATAATAGGAGGGTCACTGCGGTATAAAAAGGTTCACACCATCTCCGTCTTGTGAGACGCCTTTTGTAAGACAGAACCGTAAGGTCAGGGAGACCAAAGCGGACAATACTTCACAAGGGTGTGAACCATGACAGGAAGGCTGACCTGAGACGTCGGAAGGATGAATGCTTGGGTCTCGAAGCAGCGTGAATTCGGAGCTTAATCTCGACTCGTGACAAGTGGTATCAGAGCCAGCCCTAAACCGTTCGATCTACGCCAAGCACCTCAAGGGAGGTAAGCAGAGTGGCCAGCCTCCGTGACGAAGGTGTCACGAGGTTGGATGCAGGAGAATGTCACGGACTTAAGGAAAAGTCTTGAATCCCATAACGAACATAATAGAAGGATCACTGAGGTATATAAGGATTCACACCACTTTCGTCTTGTGAGGCGTCTTTTGTAAGATAAAACCATGAGGTCAGAGGAGGCCAGAGTGGACACTACCTCACAAGAGTGCGAACCGTGAACCGTGACAAGAAAGTTGATCTGAGACGTCGGAAAGGTGAATGCCCGGATCCTGAAATCGCACGAATTCAAAGCTTGAGTCTCGACCCATTACACTGGTACAATCCTAATTGAATCAATACTAATTTTTTTAATTTTTAATTTATTCATAATCCACCAATTTAAGTAATTACGCATTTAAGTCTTTTCAAATCCATAATCTTCTACATCTCACCAGTATGCATCTGAAGAAATTTTTAAATGTTTGTTTAAGTCATCATAAAAAATACTTTTTTTTTTACAAGATTGTTGACTTACATAAAAGATAAAACAAACATTTTTCTTACAAAAAAGAGAAAAACATTACTGTACTAGATTTTGATTTAGTAGTAATTAATTAATTGCCAAGGAAGCCAAATTCGAGCACTCTAAACATGTAGATTTGGACTTCACTACCATTTCCAGCTAAATCACAAGTATAGGTGCCTTGAAAGGAAAGAAGCAACTCAACTCTTCCCCGTATACAAGCATCAAATTGCTAACTACGTATACGCTATAAGGCGCTCATGCACAACACAAGGAACTTTTCAAGTACCAAAACATTACTGATGAACATTACGATTACCGAGTTCAGCTGCAGCTTTAGCTGCTCGATCTAATGCGCCTGAAACCCAGAGAGCGCCCTTGGAAAAGTAGCTGCTGCTGACCACAGTGTTTGCAGCAGCCGCGGCTGTTCTTCCTGCAGCAGAAATGGCTGATTTGGTGTTCTCTGAGACATGGTACCTCTCGTCCACTGATCTCACAGCATCAACACCGGCACAAATTTTGTCCGTGAGGCCAGTCCTCTCACTTAGTTCAGCAACTTTAGCTGCGGCAGTTGCTGAAACTTGATGAGATTCATCAAAGGCTTTGGCCTTGCTTAAAGCATCTTTGCCTAATACATATCCCTTGGCCAACATGGCTTTGACAACATCCTGAGCGAATGAAACAGCTTCTCCAGCATGAGATACTAATCGGCTTCTCAGCGGTGGTTGCTACAAAAGGTGAAAAAGAAAAAGAAAAAGTGAAGACGGAACACAATAACTGAAGCAAAATTAACACAAAGGATCAATTCATAGGCACAAAAAAAAAAAAAAAAAGAAAGTCACATACACTTGAACTTGTTTCATATTCATGGCTTCTTGAAAGGTTCCAAAAAAGAAGCTCCTCCTCACATTGGCCCCAGCTAGCTATACATATACGTTGATCAAGAAGTGTCGCACCCTACAATGATAAAATTTTCAAAGAGCAATAATACAAACATGATTATAGAATTATCAAGGGAGAACCACCATTCACAAACTAAGATTCGAAATTATCCTGAATATAAATAGTAACACGATGAAACCATTAAACAAAGAAAACAAAGGAATGAAACTAAATAGAGCAACGAAATATATTTCACTCAAAAGTCAATTTACGTACATCCTGACGTCCGATGCCAAAAGTTTGATATAACAAAAGAAAGAGAGAGATAAAGAGACAAAAATGCAGAAGTTACATCAACAAGCTAATCATCAGTTTTAACAACAAAACACAGAAAAAAAATGTATATATATTTGTATCACTCCAATATGAACCTCCATATCTTATTTCCTCAAAACATGAAAGGACATGTTCTGCATCTTGGTTCAAGGTCATATTCCTACAAATGAACCAAAGTAGAACACTTCTCGTAATCGATTGTCTTCACTTATTCTTCATTTGCTATTTAACTTAAAATTTTTGTAACTAAGACTACAAGTTCAATGAAAGTGATGACATGAACACGTCTGCCACAAGATGCACATATATATTCCCCTCAATCCATTCCTGTTGTAGTACTGCATAATCAATTCAATGGTATTCAAAACGCATAAAGAATTAAACAAAAACAGCTAGGCACAAAAAGATCAAGTTCCCCTCATTAGAGATTTAAAATATGCGGTCGCATTTTCAATTATGTCGTATTTATCGTGATTGTAAACATAACAGATAAGATAACAGTAATTGGATCCATTGCGATTGTGAATTTTTTTAAATTTTCATAATGAAGCAAAAGAATAGATTAATATATAATATTTATTTATGATATTTTAATCTTACGTTTATAGGCTAAAATATTTTTCACATAGTTTAGTTATAAGTCAGAATCAATATGATATAAAATTCATAAATATATTAAAAAAAAAGCATAAATATCAGTTATAGCATCCCGTTACAGTCGCAACTTTCTGCTATAGCGCTCTTTGCAGACACGATATACTGTTATTTTATATGAATGATAATTCACACTTTCATTGTGGTGAATAATGGTGGTGGAGGGCAACGCTACTGATAAATAGCGGTGGCTAGACCATGTCACAGACGCTATTTAAATCCATGCCCCTCGTACCAAAAACAGCTATCCAACGACAAGATCCTAAATATCAATTTAAACTTTCGAATGAAATATTGGGATCACATACACTAAGCAAGACGGCCGTCTCTTGAGAATAAGCATTTTTGAATGTCACATAGGCAGTACTAGCATAGTCACCCGACCTGCTTTGATCCAAAAAAATAAAAAAGTATAAAACAAAGTAAATATTTTTCCACGTGACTACCTCCAAGAAGAAGTAAATACAAAGGATCAATTTCAAGAATTAACCGAGAAAAAAATAAAAATTTTGACAAAATGAAAATCTAATCGAAATTAGAAGAAATTTTGTTAAATTCAAATTTCAAAGTACCTGACAATTTCGACATGTTCAATCGTACCAGAGAAGGCGAAGAAATCATAAACATCTTTCTCCGTAGCTTTGGGAGACAAGCCAGTCACTTCCACTGTATATCCAAAACCACTCATTTTCCTAGACAAAGGATAACGGATATTGAGCTTAAATAGAATTTTCATGGAAAAAAAATTCAAGAATAATGAGCACGAACAGAAATTAAATTGACAGAAAATTCAAGGAGTATGGAAGAATCAATTAATAACTCATCACGCGCAAAAAAAAATAATAATAATTTGATGATTGATTTTTGAAATAATTGAGGGAAAACATGAACCTGATTAGATCAGAGATTGAACGAAGAGGGAGAAACGGGAAGAACACCTGGAGGAAGCGCGTGGACTGGGGTTTTACTGCAAATTAAAGAAACCGGTTTGTTGGTCACTTTAACCTTGAAAGGCGGTTATTTGGCCCGTTTTGATTTTCTGATCGAGTTTGGGTATTTTTGATCCGTATAAATTGAATAATAGAAATCTTTTTTTTTATTCCGTTTATTAATCTCAAATTTAAGCATTCAATTTTGTCTTAATCTATAGATTATTTTTTTATTTTAGTAATTTGATATTATAAAATTTGATTCTTTTATACTTCAAATAACCCTCTCTTTTATTATGAAAAAAAATTGTTAGTAATTTTTTTTTTACATTTTTTGAATTAATCTTTTTTTATTTATTCTTAATCAGAACTTATTGATCACTCGTAATAAAGAGTATTGATAAAGAAAATTGAATTTAAATTTACAATCTTTATCATATTAAATAATCACTTCGACATTTTTTAATTTTGTTATTTCAAAGAAAGGTTGATATATATTTTAATTTTCAATATGTGTTTTTTTTTTTTAAATACCCACAAAAGGGGTCTACACCGTTCACCTTGACCCAGCCCCAAAACTCTGGCACCGTTCAAAGTTCAAAATATTGTTTTAAACTAAATAATGTAGCTCATCGTCCACAACCCAAAAAGGGGAAATTTTCGGCCTTTCGGCTAAAAGAGCAAGTGGTCAATCACACAAAATGAAATAGGTGAGTAAGAGAATCCACATTATCTTTTGGGCCTAGCTAGAGCCTCAATTTTTATTTTTGACCTCAGCCACTTGTACGGATGGTAACATATCCGTGTTTAGCATATTCCGATATAATCTTTTTTTTTAGGATCAAATTTTTTTAATTAAAAATCAGATTTCAGGTCAGAAAAGGTCGGAAAACAGTAAAAAAAATTTTCAAGATCAGGTAAATTCATCCCAACCCAATATATATAATTATTTTTTAATTATTTATTTAATTTTATATTTATAATTTTTTTTAATTATATGTTTATATTTTTAAAAATAATATTTTATTAATTTCAGATCGAATCGAATATGATTTTATATAATATCGGATCGAATCAGACATTATGAATATAAAATCGAGTCGAATTTGAGATGAGTAAAAACTCATCTTCACTCAACCCGTTGCTATCGCTAACCACTTGACATAAATTAAAAATAAAATAATTTTTAGGTAAAATATTAAAATTTTAATTTAAATTATCAAATTTTAAATTTTAATAATTTTAAGTAAAAAAAATTTTAAAATATAAAGTAAAATGTGAGGAACAAATAACCCAAATAATGTTTACGCACATAGATTGGTGCATAATCTCTACAAAAAAAATAATATTCGAATTTTGTTTCTCAAATAAAAAATGTAAATGTATAATCAAAGTTAGCAAGCATCAAGGATCAAACAAATCATATAAAAAAGGAAAAAGTAAAAGCCCTTTTATTATCTTTTCATCCGTTAGTTTTCAATAAATTGACCTTTTTTATTTTTTTGCAAAATTTATTTTTTTGTTTGAATCGAAGCGATAAATGATTTCACTCGAAATCTTTCAATACATGTATTAATGAGAGCCTCACTACAAAAAAAAAAAATCTTTTTTAATTTTTAATCTATCTTTAAACTCTCTTATCATCATACGATATATTTAACTAAAGAGAATATTACGTATATAAATTTTCTCAAATTCGTAATTTTTAAATATTAAATTTAACAATATATCAACTAATTCAACATAGGGTCAGGAAAAAAAAAGTTTGCTTTTAATTAGTGTGAACCAGGATCACCAATAAAGTTGATTTTCCTTTAAAGTAGAAAATACATTTGCTGGAGGAATATTCAACCGGGTTTGGACACAAAACTGATATACCAAAATTGGTTTGCTATCCAATTTGCACCGAAGAAATCAACCAAAATTAATTCTGTCGAATCGTACAGCTATAATGTCGGTTGTCTCAAATCTTACCATGTTCTTTTAACGCATCTAGGTTATATTAGCTACAAAAAGATTTTACAATTAAAATTTATATATTTTTTCTGCTTCTTTCCTCAATGGGACTTTACTATAGTAGATTTATATCTTTATCACGTACGTCTATTTGTTTTTGCCTTCATGCAAAAGAAAAAAGAAGAAGAAAGCTCCAATTTCTCTAGATAATATAGTTTAAGAAAAAAAAAACGGGGTTTAATTTGCTTGCCCTCCACAATAATGCAACACATCTTCCATCCACAATAGGACGATAGAATCATAAAAGTAAAGAATTTTCTTTCTTTTCATCTCTTTGCTTTTACTAGTTTTTCTACTCTCCTAATTGCATGCAGGATTAATGACGATTATCAAAGCCTAGCTAGTGCACGCTTATGCCTGAAACACGCCATATTACGTAATCTCGACGGCTGCGTTGATCATCTGCTAGTCGGCAATGAGCACAAAATGACGGCCGAAGGCAAATCTAATGAAAGTCGTCGCAACAGACTTAAAACCATTTCTTTTTTTTTTATGACTTTAATTTCTCTAAGTTAATACGTTCAAAAACGAGAATCACGAATTCACGGTTCAAACCCATTCGGGAAAAAAAAAAACAAATCAAATGTGACACTCTGAAGAGAATTTTCTGCAATGAGTAAATCACGTGTCAGCCATTGTCATCAGCTTTTGAGGTTGACCTTTATGGGTCCACTCCTAAAACGTGAATCTCTCTTTTCTTAATCTCAACCAATGTCATTAACAGAAATATACACATTTATATATATAAAAATATAGCCATGGCTCGCCTTCCTCTATACTTTGAAATTTTGCCATATTCGTTTTATATTCTTGAGAACCGTCACCATCAATAAACAGAGATAATATTAAAATATAGGAATGTAGACAAGAAGGCAGTGATTTTCATTAGTAATCGTAGACTCATGAAATCAAAATATTTTTTTAAAACACTAGAAGTCTTTTTTTATTTTATAAATATATTATGATAGACTTGGTCAATATACCAGTCTCTTGATGACAAGGATTGTATAACATGGTTAACTGCCCCTTGTTTAACCCTTGTTCTGCATTACTACCATACAACTTGTGATGAGATCACCAAACCCTAGATATATATGGAAAACGTGAGAGAATGACAAAGGCTGGATTATTACATAAGTAAACTCCTGATAATGGCTGCTTGCTCGCTATCGGTGTCTGTCGAAGCTAATAGCTCTGATAACCGGTCGCTTAGGTCGTCCACTTCTCTGTGTAAGCTTCTAATACAGTTGCAAGTCTCCTGTAAGATCTTGGAAGCCGACACCTGAAGAGAAATTAGAGGGAAAAAGATTAATAAAACAACATGAGTTTTTAAGAATAATTATGGGGTTTTATTTAAGTTTAAAGAAACATCAAATTAAAGTTGTGTTTTTAATTGTTGATACATTTGAGTGTGATAGCTAAACATGATGCATGCTGAAAGGGAACAGATTGAGTCCCACACCTCAACTTGTTGTGAGATGCACCACATGAAAATAAATGAGAATGTGAATATGACTTTATCTACAAAAGTGAACGAAGGCCACACAAAGGAAAGAGAGAGTTTGGGACTTTGGAGAAGGAGAGAAATGTAAAAAGACCACTGTTTGGTACCTTGTCGGAGCGCCTTCCACGAAGCTCAGGGATAAGCTGTTGCAACTTGGAAACAAGATCGGTGATCTGATCATCGGTGATCTGATCATCAGTGATCCTGGAAACACCTGATTGCCTGGAACGTGATCTTCTGCTTGACATTGTGTTGAAAAATCTACTAACTACTAGTATATATATTTGTGTCAGGAAACAAAATGAAAGTTTAAGGATAGAGGGAGAGAGAGAGAGAAGGAAAACAAAGTGATGATGAAACTCTTAATGAAAGACAAATGGGATGTGGTTTTGTCAGACAAGAAAACCTAAGAAAAATGGGATTATAAGGTGAGAAAAACAAAGAGAAGAGCAAGAAAGCTTTAGAGAAGTGAAATGCTTTGGCAGTGAATTACAAGAGACAATTGCATGGAAGAAATCAGTGGGCTATGCTGCTTATTAAATAGGCTTCTCCTCCTAAGTCGTTTTTTAATGTGTATGATATGCGCCGCGTGCATGTACAAGAAGAAAAGGGGAGAGGAATCAAGAAGAACAAGCAGAAGAGCGATACGCCATACTGTCCTTCTCCGAGTGTCCCCAAACTGGGGTAAATAGGCAAGTGGATTAAGGGCAAATGTGCTCGATAATCACGATGGCGGGCCTCCCTTCTGTCAGTTTTTAGCACGCAATCCCACGTTATCTTATTACTACCTGTCATTTGAATTATACACCCATAAAATGTTTTTTGGCCAAATACCTTGAAATATCACCGTATATAGTTCAATGTTCTCAACATTTACCAATAAGTTATTGGTTCAATTGGTTAAGTTCGTCTTCCTCGATTAAGAGATCTTGGATTCGAGTCCAGTCGGTGGTCATTTATTGGAATCATCTCGAATGTACAACTTGCAGCTACTTATTTTAGACTGTTAGATACGGTACCTCTTACTTTAACCTGAGAGATTGAACAACCTATCTACCCCTATCTTAGACTGTTAGATATAGTACATCTTGCCCTAACTTGAGAGATTGAATAACCTATCTATCCTTATCTTAGACTGTTAGGTACGATACATCTTGTCCTTACTTAAAGAACTGAATAACCTATCTACTCCAATCTTAGACTGCTAGGTACGGTACATCTTGTCTTAACTTGAAAAATTGAATAATCTATCTATCTCTGAATTTTTTCTTACAAAAAAAAGTTCTCAACATTTTTTTAATTTTATTATTTCAAAAACAAAAACGCCCAACAAGCCAAAACTCCTCTTTTTTTATTTTTTTTTTCACTTTGGCCAACCATACCTAGAGAGAGACACAGAGAGAGAAAGAGGAGAAAGGGAGACATTGTTGACCAGTAGATTTTAGTATCCTCCGTTCATAATCTTCTCTTCCATAATCATGCTCACGATATGGCACTTGTCGTCTCGTAACTCTGTGTTCTGCACCCAACCTGATTCCTTAACAACATTTTCTTTCCTCTCGTATTTATTTTTTATATGTTTAAAAATTTTCTTGAAATGAAGTAAGCATTTGAAATGGTGAAAGCAATCCTTAGAACACACTTTTTTGGGCATATCAAATTTCCCGGCAAATTAATTTCCTAGTTTTTACTTATTTAGGGCATCATATATAATATGTACTTTTATTCAATATAGAAATTTGAGTAAATATATATAATAGTACATCTAGATAGTATATTTTAGTAGTAAAAGAAGAGGGTGTTTCCTGTCCACATGTGATATATCATTTGTTGTACCTATCATAACGTCTAGATCCGGAGATTTATCGTTAGACATTGACTTTAAGAAATCGTCACCAATCTTTTTTATTTATGTGCGATTAACCACTTAAGAAATCTATCATTTCAAGAAACACTTAAGCTTAAGGGTCCCTAAAAGAATAAGTTCGGGTCTACTAACCAAAATAGGGTTCAGGAGTTCAGTTATGTGTGAGGAAGGTTATATTACCCTCACAACGTTCATCGAAAGATGGTACCAGTTTGATTTTGTGTTATCCGATAAGCTTTAAAAATTTTACTAAATAATTAATTATTAAAAATTATTCTTAATTAACTCCAATACTTTTGGTAAAAAATTTAAAAAATTCTCTTACCTCAAGAGTATGTAAGAAAACTATTGTTTTATTTGTAGAAACTCCATCGTCAGATTATTTAATATTAAAAAAATTCAAGAAAAGAAAGAAAAAAATAATAAAATAAAAAAGAATAATGATTCAACTCTTGATATAAATCTTTTCTTTTTATAAAAAAAAATTCATTGCTTTTGTACAAAAAAAATTGATACTTTCAACTTTTTCTTGAAATGTTTTTCTTGATAATTTTTATTTTTAAGAAAAATTGATACTTCCTACTTTTCCTCAAAATATTTTTTTTAATTTTAATTTTAAGAAAAATTAATACTTTTAACTTTTCGTCAAAATACTTTTTGAAAAATTTATTTTAGAAATTTTACTTCCAAGAAAAATTGACACTTTCAACTTTTCCCTAAAAATATTTTTTTTAACTTTTTTATTTTCAAGAAAAATTGATCCTTTCAATTTTTCCTAAAAATATTTTTTAAAACCCTTTTTTATTTTCAAGAAAATTGATACTTTCAACTTTCCCTTAAAAATATTTTTTTTGAAACTTTAATTTTAAGGAAAATAAAAAAAAATGTATAAAAATAAAAATAAAAATAAAATAAAGAATACCAAATAATTTTAATTTAGAAAATAATAATAACAATAATAATAATAAAATAGAAAAAAAATCTTAAGGCGGCTCGGCTCGACTGAAAAAATTGACTCGGCTTGAGAGACAAAAAACAACTCGACTTGGTGCGGCTCAAGCAATTCGGCTCGGCTTGATGACTGAACTTGGGTCGAAAGCGGGTTGCATTGCTGGTCGGGTCGCCCTAATAGAAACGTGCTGATCCTCTGGGTTTTATTAATACCAAAACAACGTCGTTTTAGCTGGGTATAAAAAATTCTCACCTCTGTTTTTTCGCAAATTGTTTCCTTTCCTCTCTCTCTCTTTTCTCCCTTTTTCTCCTCCTTCTCTCTAAAAGAATCACAAGAATATCGGTTGAATATCGTCGAATTTTGAAAAATATCGTTGAAATCTGGGCTGTTCGTCAAAAGTTCGTCGAAAAGTTGATCGATTTTTTGAAAATGGTACACCGAAAATTAGGTAACTGGCCAAAAAATTCAACCGGTGCCAAAAAAATCATTGAAAAATTTAAAGTTAGTCGAAAAATTCTACTGGAATCTGAAATTTTCAAAAATTACCTAGAAAAAAAATTGCTAAAAACTCTCAAAATTTTTCTAAAATTCCTAAGATTGCTCGTAACCTTTCTAACACCTTTTTTTGTTTTTCCTTTCTTTCTGTTTCTCCTTTCTGTGTGATTTATGGATATATTTATAAGAATTGATTAGAAGAGTTTCTGATCAATCCTAACTTCATCTGAGATTTGGATTCAAGTCTTTAAATCCAATCCAAACTCCTCTAGTCTCATATTCACGGCAGAATTCATTTCAATTTTTTCTGATCTCTCAGCCAAAAATTGATAAAGAAAAAGATAAAATCAAAAAATATATATATTAATAGATAAATAATAAAATATGTTAATAGATAAATAGGTAAAAATATATATTAATAAATAATAATAATAAATAAATAAATAAATATAATATAATATAAATATAAATAAGCTTACTCAATTAGATTAAATTCAAATGGTTCGAACCTAAAACAAGTTGAATGTCTACTATAACTTTTTCCGGCTAGATTCCTGCAGGTAAAAGCTTTTAGAGTTAGTGGACAGAGTCGTTGCACCTAGTGATGAGCCGTGAACCATGAAACATGATCCTACCTATCACAAAACAACTTAATTGGATCTAAATTTTCAAATGATTTAATTATAAATTATAGCAATTAGCAACTTAAGCTCAAGAGTTAACAAAAGTAAACACCGTGCCATTTACGTCATAATTAAAAACTTAAAAGAATTTAAAATTTAATTCAAATGATGATTTATGTAATCATTTTTAAGATATGATATTTAATAAATTTAATTTTTAAATTTTTAAATTACAATTTTGTTTATACTAAAAAAAACTTTGGTAAAATCTTTAATCAATGCTATTTATGGCAATTTCCTCAATCAACGTCGTCAAAATTTTGTTGCTTGGGTCAATGATTGGAACGTATATATATATATATCTAAAGTTTTGGGAAATGATGATATTTCACCTCCCATGTATCATGTGACCTCTAAAACTTCATGCATGTTACAACACATTTGAAAGTCTCAATTAGGAAAAGCTAGCTACGTTACACGACACAAATACAGATTTGCAAACTGTTTTATGCAAGTAAATATCAAAAAGATCACCGATCGACTACTGCTTTTTTTAATCAATCATTGCCTCTTCTTCCCTTTGTTAGCCGTTTTTTTTTTTTTTTTTTGGTGGGGAGTAGTTGTAGTTCTCCATGTGCATCCATTGAAAAATGTTACAAACTCTCAAAACCTGAAACACATTGAGCACAAATTTTGGGTCTTTTTCTGCATCATAATCGGCATACAACAAGGCAACCATCGAGGAAGGAAACCCAGCTTTCCAAACCAAATCTTGCAGCTCAAATAGTACTCAGGATCACTGTAGCTTGTTGAATTCAATCGTACTAATAATTTCCAATTTTGATTTAATTAATTAGTGAAAGAGATCGATCACCGGCCCCTTAAACATTATTGTTTATACTTTTCAACTCATTAGTTATCGATCCAAATTAAATATGCTGTCAATAACGTTAAAGAACAAAATCAACATCAACATTTATGGAAATCTTAACGATAGGAGAAAAGATTCAGCCTTAATTAGTTTTCAATATTCTTAAACAGATAGGTTAAGTCAAGTTTCTAAATTGTCTTTTTTTTTTTTTTGTTTTATAGGAGAGCAAAGTCCTTATAAAAAGAAAGGAGATTGACGAGGTTAGAACCCATACCCACATGCCTTCCTTAAAAATTCTTAATAATTAGGCCAAAAAGTGGAAGGATAAGTTTAAGTTGTCTTTATCTTAATTCATTCTTGCAACTTATAGACACAATATGAAATGGCAATAGAGTTGGTAGAATTAGGGATGCAATTAAATTAGATAAATTAAAAAAATTATAGTAAAAAAAATTATTACTAATTGAAAGTGGCTGGATGGATTTCATTTTTTAGGTCCAATAATGTACTAAACATTTTTTTTCTTTTGAGTAATGATATCTAATAGATAAGAGTTTAATGCAAAGAAATAAATTAATTAAAATGGAAATAGTAAATTATTAAAGTTAATGAAAGTTTTTTATTATCAAAACAAATAAATGATCACTGGACAAAAAGTTTGGCTAGATCTGTTTTCATATGTTTTAAAATGGTTGAATGTATTTCATGTTAATTTTAAGTCCATTTTTTTTTTCTGCAAGTACTATTAAAAAAATTGTATTAAAGCAATAACCCACAAATCTTTTGTGTCACATGACCTCAGCTTCAGCTATCTTAATTTTTCAATTTCTGCTGACAATATCATGTGTCCTATATGTGTTTTATATATATATCAACATTAATTTTAGGTGATTTGGGTGTGGCTGGGAATGTATTTTACAACAAAAACAATCTGCCAGTTAACAATGAATTATATTGTTAATTTATTAGATTCCTCAAAGATCTTTGAGTGTTAATAATTGATCATCAGGGTTTACGGGGCAATATTTAATTTGATCTACTTGCAAATTGAACGTGATTCCTCATCAAGATCAAGAGTTGGCTTAGATTCCATAATTGTACACGAAAGCATGTCAGGGATTTAGAAGAAGAGAGCTGTAAACTGTACGATCCCATCTTCCATGATAGCTTATTATGAGATCTTTAAATGTGAAAATGTCAAATTAATATAAGGTTTTCTGTATACTTATTCGAGTTAATTAATGTCAAACATTTTGTAGGAATGCAACTATTTATTTTACCCGTGATGAATCCAACGCACCTTTTCAAACCGAAAAAATAATTAATGAGTTTGTTCATGAACTTAAATATATAAAAAAAAAAGGGCAAATTCTAGAAAAATTAAAGAAGCAAGGGACAGTCTGATGAATAACAGGATACTAGGTGAAAAACAATATTAAAAGGGAGACTTGGGTTGCCAGGATTCAAACTTGAAGGCTCAAATACTATGTTAAATTAGGTTATCAATTATCCTTGAAGCTTAAGCTGATAGGAACCGATTTCAACTACACGTTATATTTATGTTCCAATATGTTGTGCGTAATCTTTTGAACCTTGGATGACCAATATTACTACAGTTAAATATATTTGAATTTTATATATATAATATAAATCTTAAATATGATTGGTAAAACAAAACAGCTGCAGAAAGAAATTTTAAACATTATAGTTATATATAAGATAATTAATTTTCTCATGGCCAAATTATTTGAGCCAAACCCTCTTCCATAGCTACAAGAGGCATGCAACTAGTTCCTTTAAAAAAAGACAAGTAGAAGAAGTTTTATCTTATTCTTGTAATTTTCTGGAACATGATTTTGATCTAAAGAAAGAGACTTATTGATCAATGATTTGATAAAAATGATAGGATATCTAGCCAATTGCTTGTCAGGTTTCCTGTGAGAACATAGAATTTGGTTGCAAACATATATAATTATATACACAATTAATACTATCTACCATTGAATTACAGGTCTTGGCCTATCACTTCCTACTTCCCACCAACTAACTATGTTTGGTATCAAGAAATTAAGAGCAGTTTCAGGAAAAAAAAAAAAAAAAGATTTTCCCTTCACATTTTCTTTGCTTCATATACCAAATTCTTCAATACAAGCGAAACCGAACCCCGTTCTTTTTATAGGGATACACTTTTTTTCTTTCAAGTATCCATATTAAAACTCATATATTACATATAGATCATGTGCTTGCCTTTGATAACAACAACAAATAGTGAAGTTGATGAAGTCAAGTTTTTTTTTTTTCCTTTAAACAAAAGAAATTGCAACACGATAATAAGAAACTTAAGTGTTAAGTTTTGAATTTTAGATTTATGAAATGTCACATTTTAAAAGTGATTGCATTAATTAATTAAATAAAATCAAATTATTATTAATAATTGATTGAACAACAAGTTAAGCAAAAACTGATGAATGAGGTTTCTCACAATTTCGTACTCCAACAATCTTGCAAAAATCATATTATTATTATTATTATTAAAGCAAATCTCGTATCTCATCACCAATATTTAGTATTTCTGGCCAGCTTCTCTCACTGAACTTATATCTAGCCTAGCTAGAACAAAGCAACATTTAAGTAATTCAGTTCAGAATTATTACAAAGTAAAATTTGAGATTTCATTCATGGATATATGACCTGAATGAGTAATACTAATGGCTTGAGAGGCAGTCATTCGTGACAAATTTAGGTTGGCCAATGTTGTCAATAAATAGCATGGCAAGCCACGAGACTGGCCATTTGCTGCCTAAAAGGCTGACCAATTGATGTAGTTCAAACCCCGGACAAGCAGCTGCCTCCGTTCCTTTATTCTCTATATATTTTCCTAATCTTTTTTTGTTTTATTGGTTTATTTTCTAGTTAGCCTAAGTGATTAAGAGAGTTGGGTTCTCGTAATTAGGCTAGGGATCGATCCCAACCCTTATAAATTCTCTTTTCCTAATTTTCTTAGACTCCTCTTTTCTCTTTATCCAAAAAACTTAACGTTGCCATGATTAATTGAGTTATCCAAATTTTAATACAGTAACAGTCCGAAACAATGATTAATTGAGTACAATGTTGCTCAAGAACCATGAAATTAATTAGAGAAATATGGTATCCGATGCTTCTGTTTATGCTTTGGCTCTTTTCTTATCTAGTTCCATTGTTTTTCTTTTATTTTGTTTATTTATTTACTTTTCCATGACTTTGAAACTTTGATCAGCAACATTATTACAATTGCCCATGATGTATTTGGACCGATCGAAAAGGATAACCAGACATTAAAATGTGAATGTTTGTGCTCCATATTCATGTGGCTGTTAGCTTTGTTGTCTGATAATAGTCAATCCCTTGAAATTGACCCTTGCCAAGTAGAAGGAACCCAATTTGCCATGCAATAAGAGAAGAAACTATAGATGTGGTCCAAAATTGATCTTCCGAATCAAACCTTGTGCCATTGTTTTTGCAATTCAACCATGTGGGATGTTTCCCTCTGCCTTGTTTGAGACATCCATCTTGAAGCATTAAAGTGATGCATCCTAAGACTGCAGCAACCCAAATGTCGACACATTGGTTTTTTTTTTTTGTTCTTTTTAGTGTTTGAGACTGTCTGGAAATTGAATTTTACTAACTGAAATTAAAAGTTCAATATTTTATCAAGTATGAACAGACCAAACTGCTGTTGACGGCAAAACTGGTTTCTTATGCCTCTTGCCCCTCAGTTGTTTTTCTATGACAAGACAACAAACTGAAACCTGTTTCATGATAAGTCAGTAACCTTGGTTTTATAAGAAACGCCATTTCTTTCGGGTTTTACAGCAATTTTGCTTTAGCAAAGTTTATCAGCTGATAACAATGATCCTAGAAACCTTATGAAGAATGAATTAATAATGGGAAAGGATGCATGTTCTAATGAGGACAAGGGAATCCAAATTTGTCAATGAAGTGAAAAGTTAAGTTTGGTTTTTCAAAAACAGCAGGAGGCAGCACATGTAATGTTTTTTAGTGAATTAATTTAAAGCTTAAAAAAAAGGACAATTGAATGTTTTTGAGACAGTTGTGCTGATAGAAATGTGGCACAAATGAAAGTGCAGAAAGACAACAGAAACGGTTAATAGATGGACTGATGGCGAGTCACTGTCTGAAAATTATAGCTGAGTCAATCATACATGTGATTATTATATGAATCCCCATATTGTTGCCGGCCCATCCACATTTCAAAAGTCAATGTTGATCTTGGCATGTTATATTTGCATCACTAAAAAATTTCATCTGTTTTGTTTCTTCCTCGTTCAATCTTCTTTTGATCTTCTTTGCCTCTAATTGTTCAGTAATTACGTGTTGGGGTGACAGTAAAACTCTATGTAAACAACTGTGGTGATAAACCTTGCTGTTTATACAAGAGATTATGCTTCTGTCTAAACATGAATCGTCAACCCACATCAATTGGTAGTTCTGCATTAATTTATGTCAGCACCTTGTCTGGAATGGTAAGAGAGATTTCTGCATGCAAGTGGCTGGTCCTACATGGTTTTTGCAAAAGATTGAAACGTTTCAATGTTATATGCAATAACACAAGACACAGAATTTTTATATATATTTTTATGAATACCCATCAAATTGATTTTTTTTTTTTTTTTTTTGGCCACCATCATCAAGTATCAATAAGGTTACTGCCACTAAATTCAGTTTGTGAGTCAAACATTATTAGTACCAGAAGGTGACAGAATTCACTTGGTCAACAACCACCACTACCACAAAGCCATTTCCTCAGAACAAGAAGAAATTATAAGCAAAAGAACAGAAATTATTATAGTCAAGATACACTTTCTTTTGTTCGTTTATCATGCTTCTTTTGGAACAGGCTAGGTACAAAGTATAGAACACTTGTTTGTCACCATTTTTCTACCAGAATTCGCATCTGCAATGCTGTCTCCGACTTTATACAACATAACAACCTATGAGAAAAATGGACCTCCTTAACTGATGCAGCTGTTGCTTAGAAATTTAAGGGAAGCATTTCATTCGCTGCAATGGCACTGGATTAGTCCAAGCTAACCATGAGAAAAACAAAAAGGTACCAATTATAATTACAGGTTAATCAGGACTTCTAGTCACCTGTCTTTCAATTTCAACAGCAGATGCAGCAAGCCTTCGCTTCAAGATACCCCTCTCTTTCTCGCAGCTCTCCAACTCAGTATCTAAAATCAATCAGAATGACAGCAAGATTTACAATGAGTAATACATAATTTCAAAATTACTGGTATATTCCCATTTTCATGTCAAAATAGTAGGCTATATTAAATTGTTAGCAACATTCTCCATTGGCATGTGGTACAGTTCTTGATTAGTTATAAATAATAATAATTTTAACTTCCAGCTCAGCAAGCAGACATGCATGATGCTATTAACCTTCAGAAATTATTACACAGGCCACAATTTTTGACAAGGAGAGTGAGCTTTTGGTACAAAAGTAAGGTTACTGCATTGAGACCTAGAAGTCACAGGCTCAAGTTGCAAAACATCCTCCAAAAGTAAGGCTGAGTACATCTGGAAACCCCAGATCCAACAATGCCGAAGCCTCATGCATTGAGCTACCCCTTTTATAAAATTTCTGATCAGGAATTGCAACCCTATATTATTGGGTAAGACTCATAAAATTTTGCGTTCAAGAAGGTGTGACATATCTATGTGCAAATGCAGTGCCGCTCTTTGTACAACCTTGCCCCCTTCCAAAAAAAAAAGCCACACACATGCATAATATGACACATATAAACAAATGAGAAAAAATCATTCATGGCCCTAGCATTTAGCTGAAGTCATAAATGAGCTGTAAGGTACCCAAAAGGATAGGGTAAGAACATTACATCCCAACAAATAGCGATTGGGTTGTCATTCCTATATACTCATACTAAACCATATACTAACACTACATGTCATCAGAACCTTGGAGTTATATATACTAAATTGTTCAGTTGAGGAACAAATAAAAGGACAAAGATGAGAATGCATGCCAAGCAAGTATATCAAATGTGTTTACAACCTGCAAGTTGATTGGTTTGATCCAGGTATTAAAGTTTACCTTTAGAAATCACTTAGTCAAGTTTGAAAATGAACATTTCGCATGTTAGAAGTTTGAAAATGAATGTTTCACATGTTAGATGCACATGCATTGAATCAACTAGGTTAAGCAATTTCCTGTGTCATGATTTTTCTAGCTGTAGCTAGGTAAACATAGTTACTATATAATGATAATGATTCACCTAGGCATAGCTTCTTGGATCCCAGGGACTACTACTTTGAAAACAAGATACGAAATGTAATATTAAAATGCATCATATGTATCTCCAAATTTTTGAATGGAGCAAAAGTTTTTGTAAGAAGATGAAAAGGAAAAGTATTATGCATGTGTGTGTGTGCGTGTGTTTGTGTTTAATTCTATATAGATGAGGGGTAAAACCATTCTTTAGACCATCCAATTATATCAGTCAGAGCCCTAGCCCTTGTCCAAGGAAGTTCTAGATTGCTTCAACTTCTAACATAAAACTCCACTACACTATTAGACCTTTTTCAAATTTCTCTCCAGCCTCATCCTTCCCCAGAACCATGTTGATGTCATCAGAATTTATCTCTTTACTCATCACAGATCACCCAAAATTTTGTTCCTTAGCATTTTAAAATGTTGTTCTAATAAAGCAAGAACATGTTCTATTTCTTGCAATTATCATATTGCTATACTTCCTCCATTTCTTCAAAACTGAAGAAATCTCTAGAATAAAATTATTTTATTCTCTTTTTTTTTTTTTATTATAATTCTAGAATTGTATGAAAATATATAGGCTAAAAACTGAATATTCTTAGTCTTAAAACCCAAGATTTTCATGCATTAAAATAGCTAATCAAATGAGTAATTTACTCTCTACACATAATAGGAAAATATCTAATGAATTTGATATAATTACCCAAATCACTTCTTATTCTAAAAAGACTTAACTAAAATAGATAAAGTCAACCAATCAAGTAATAATTAAGATTAGATTTCCACACTCCCCCTCAAGCTTAGTGGTAGATGTCAATCATGCCCAACTTAGACTTCAAATTCTCGAAGTTGTTCCGAGAGAGAGCCTTAGTGATTATGTCTGCAATTTGGAGGCATGTGGGAGTATAAACTAATTTAACAATTCCTTCCTCTATCTTCTTTTTAATGAAGTGATGATCAATCTCTACATGTTTAGTCCTATCATGATCAACAGGATTCTTTGCTATACTTATGGTAGCTTTGTTGTCGCAAAATATCTTCATGGATTCTTCTACAAAGACCTTTAACTCCCCTAACAATCTTTTCAGCCAAATTTCCTCACATATGCCATGAGACATAGCTCTAAACAGAGCTTCCGCGCTACTTCTAGCCACCACAAATTGCTTCTTACTTCACCAAGTAACCAAATTTCTCCACACATAAGTACAATAACCAGAAGTTGATCTTTGGTCAATAACGAATCCAGCCCAATCAGCATCAGTGTAAATTTCAACATTTCGGCGTGATGTCTTCTTAAAAAATAACCTTTTGATAGGACTCTTCTTTAGGTACTGTAAGATTCAATACACAGCCCTCAAGTGTTCTTCGATTGGGTTGTTCATGAATCTGCTTACCATGCTAACTTAAAAACCGATATCAGGTCTTATATGAGAGAGGTAGATGAGTTTCCCAACAAGTCTTTAATATCTGCCCTTATCTGTTGCTGGACTTCCTTCTTCCATTCCTACCTCATTCACTGTGTCCATAGGGGTGTCAACAGGTTTGCATCCAAGCATTCCAGTTTCTTAGTAAGTCTAGGACATACTTACGCTGTGAAATAAAGATGCCATTCCTTAAGCAAGCTACCTCCATGCCAAAAAAATATTTGAGGCGTCCCAAATCTTTGATTTCAAATTCTTTAGCTAGGAGGTTCTTGAGGTTGCTCATTTCTTCCACATAGTCTCTAGTAAAAATAATGTCATCCACATAGACTATAAGAATGGCTATTTTTCCTTCAAGTGAATGTTTGAAAAACATGATGTGATCAATTTAGCATTGTGAAAAACCATACTTCTTTACCACTTTTGTTAGTCTATCAAACCATGCACATGGGGATTGTTTGAAACCATATAAAGACTTTTGAAGCTTACATACCTTGCTAGAATTGTCCTGGTTTTTGAATCCTTGAGGGATTTTCATGTAAACTTCTTCTTCTAGGTCACCATTAAGAAATGCATTTTTGACATCTAGTTGGTAGAGTGGTCAATCTAAATTTGCTACCAATGATAATAACAATTAAGTTTAGCAACCGAAGCAAATGTCTCCTCATAATCAACAATATAAGATTGAGTAAATCCTTTTGCAACAAGGCGAGTTTTCAATCTGTTAATACTTCCACCTGCATTGTGCTTGACAATAAAAATCCATTTGCACCCAACTAGATTTTCCCTTTGGGTAATTCTAAAATCTCCCATGTTTTGCTCTTTTCTAAGGCCTTGATTTCTTCCAAAGCAGCCATCTTCCATTTTGGTTACATGAATGCTTCATGAATATTATCGAAACTCTACATATTGTTTAGTGTGGTAACAAAAGCCTAATTACTAAGTGATAAACCTTCATAAGAAACCACATTACAAATTGGGTGTTGAGTACATGATCTCACACCTTTCATCAAAGCAATCAACTGATCAAGATCACCAAAAGATTCAATTGAATCAGATTCAATAAGAGTATTACCTGTGTTGGTTTCAAGTATCTCTGGAATAGGTTCAAATTCTTGGATTTGCTTTGAAGGTGTACATTCTCCTATATCCTTTTGAGTTTTTTTCTCTTCTTGAATAGTCAATCAATTCTTTGTTTGTTTTCCCTTGTGTGCATTTCGAGCTTTGAGGATCTGGTTGGATGTTTTGGACTTAAAAGGGAGTTGGAGGATCTGGTTGGATGTTTTGAACATGAAAGGGAGTTTGAGAAGTGTTTGGTGGTTCAGTAATAGGATATTCCCAAAGCAAATATTCCCGTATGATTGGATTCTCCCCATGAATGACAGTTTTGGGAAAGTAAAGTTAATTTTAAAAAAAAGTAACATTCATGAAATGGTAGAATTTTTTTTTTACTAGCGAGTAACACTTGTATCCTTTTTTATTTACAGAATATCCAAGAAATATACATTTGATGGATTTGAGATCTAATTTGCTTTGGTTTTATTGGCTGGTAAGAACAAATGCAGTGCATCCAAACACTTTAATGGGAATAGACAAGATAATTTGAAGGAGGGAATAAGAACTGAGAAGGGATTGGCAAGGGCTTTGAAATTTCAGGACTCGAGAAGGCATTCTGTTTATAAGATTTGTAGCAGTAAGAACAACCTCACCTCAAAAATGCTTAGGTACATGGATAACCATCATGAGGGACCTTGCAACTTCCAACAAATGTCAACTCTTTCTTTCAACAACGACATTCTATTGAAAAGTGTCGACACATGAGCTTTGATGAATTATACTTTGCTTCATTAGATATGATCCAAGAATTGAATTGTAGTATTCTTTCTCATTGTCGGTTCTCAACACTTAGATTTTGGTTTTGAATTGAGTTTGGATTATATTGTTGAAGTTTTGAAATAGCTAGCCCACTTCTGATTTTTCCTTCATAAAGAATACCCAAGTAACCCTGGTGTAATCATCAATAAATGTGACAAACCATCTGAAGTCAATAATGTTATTTATTCTGGAAGGACCCCAAATGTTATTGTGCATCATTGAAAAAGAATGGGATAGTTTGTAAGGCTGATTAGGATATGTGATACAAGTATGCCTGAATAATTGGCAGACTTCACACTGAAAGTTGTTAGAATTTTAATTGAATAATGAAGGAACAATCTTTTGAGGTGCAAAAAATTTGTATGACTTAACCGATAGTGCCACAACATGATAGTACCATCTTTATTATTACTAAAGGATGAAGCCACACAAGAGATCTTTTGATATTGTCTTTCAGAATCATTAGTTTTTAGGATATAGAGTCCTGCACACATCTTAGCTTTGCCAATCATCTTTCTCGAATCCAAATCCTAAAATTCACACATATTTGGAAGAAATTTAATAACACACTTAAAGTCTTCTGTAAGTTTAAAACTCAAGATTTTCATGCATTAAAACAACTAATCAAATGAGTAATTTACTCTTTACACATAATAGGAAAATACATAATGGATTTGGCGTAATTACCCAAATCACTTCTTATTCTAAAAAGACTTAACTAAAATAGATAAAGTCAACTAATCAAGTAATAATAAAGATTAGATTTCCACAAGAACCAATCTCAGAAACTAGCAAGCAAATATGGGTTTTCCAGAAGTATGATGTGATTGATTTTTATTTAGATGATAAAAGGATCAACGGATGCACAAATGGTGTTGTTTGAAGATCCGTAATGGTTTATCTTATGATACAATATGTTTTTATAAACTGATAATATTTGGTTCCTTTCCTGGTGCGACAACTGGATAGTGTAAATGATAGGTTTCATACATCATCCAAATGTATACTGGGGGAAAACCAGACTGAGCTCAGTGATTTTGTTGTATACTAAGTGCACGTGACATCAAGGAAACACAGAAAGTCACTACATGCAGTCATTATGTGTCCTTTTTACCGAATATTTTGTCAATGCTGTATGGCACAATTACTAATTTCACATCTTTGAAAAACTCCCCAATAAAAATACCGTATCTCCTGCTTGACAATATCCTGGAAGGCTCAAGTACTCATATTTTTTAAGGCAATATAGTGATCGAACTTTTTGTCTCTGGAATAGTTCAGGTGACAGTATAGAATTAGATATAAGAAATGTTGAAGCACTGACTAAAAATATGAATGCATCCTCGACTTCAGTATAGGAAATGCACTCCTAAAACAAAATGCCATAAGAGGCTGCTTAATTCTCACCATAATAGTAGGATGACAGAATTGTGATGCGCTCCACAGGCTGGAATAAGTAAATAAACATTAATTAGTATTCATAGTGTAGAAAGAAGTTACATAGATTAAAACCAGTCACCAATTGAATAACCCTTGTATTCTGAATACCTACATCAGGGAAACTGAACCACCTTGAGAAGTGTCAACAGTTAAGCGAGGACATAAATCATGATGTCAAAGGTTATTACAGTGCATCCACCACGATAACAATTCTTAAAGCAAAAACGCATCCTAAATTTTCTTTGCATCACAGAGAAAAACAGAAATAGTATCAGATTTATACCATTACAAAGATCCCCTCACGACGTGTAGGAAGTTCCTCAAGCTTTCTCAAAGTCTCGTCACCTTTAGTGACTTTACCAAATATCGCATACTGAAAAGATAAACAGAATCAATTATGTACACTATCTTGCCATAAAAGATTCTGAAATAATCATTATAATCATTTGCAACGATGCTCAGCAAGTGTGACAAGAATACCTGCCCATCAAGATGAGGGGCATCTCCAAGAAGTATTGAAAATGAGGATTGCGCACTGTCTGGATCAGAATATCTACACCAAAGCAAAACATGGTGCCATATATATACATAAAAAAAAAAAAAAGGAACTTTGTGCAAAATTAAATTAAACATACTCACAAAATAATAAGGTGTTTTTACCTCCCCATAGAAAGAATGCCTCTCACATGTTTTACATCACTAAATTCACCAACAATTGTCTTTTCAGCTTCCTTTCTTTGCTCCTCATTCATGGGAGCTGATCTTCCACCTGCAACATCTGCCACTTGGGCAACAAAGCCCCTATCAACCTGCAACAAAGTTCAGAAAAATAGTTCTTACCCACATCCCAAAATCACATTCATCAACTAATTTAGCAACCAGAATACATTCTTTTCTCCGTTCCTACACGTACCCTGAAGAAGTGATTCGTGTTATAGCAACCAAGACGCACAAGCTTGAAAATGTGATCAACAGTTTTGGGTGCAATACTTGGAAAGAATCCAAATTCAATGTCTCCATAATTTGTCTGCATTACAACAAAAAATGCTTTATAAAAAAAAATTAAACAAACTCATAGAATTCAAAACCTTTTAGCTACTACCATTACCCACAAAAAAAAAAAAAAAAAAGCAATTTATTCCATAATTCACAACATGTAACATCTAACATATAGTAAAACAAGTCAAGAAATGGAAAATTAAAAAAAAATTACCCAAGTCCCAGAACCCAAAAAAGACAAGCATTCAGCTATTATTGAAATTAAATAGGAGAATTAGCAGTGAATTGAAAAGAAAAAAAAGATAACTGAAATTGAAGTCAAAAGAGAAATAGAAAGAACCTGGAAAACAACACGAGCAGAGCTTAGCTGGGGCTCTTCAGACAAGGCACCAACATTAGTAATTACAAATGCTAAACAAACCGAACAAAAGATCTTCATCTGTTCCCTTGGATTTTTTTTTTTTTTGGCACCTGATCTAAAACTATGTTTCTCAACTCCAAACCTTCCTACTTCAATGGAAAAAGTACCATTTGTTTTCATTATATTGGGTTGAGTTTCAGGCTGATGGATAGCCCAATATGCTTTTGGTATAAAGATCCAACAAGGGCCCAATAAGGCCCAATTCCATCATTATTAATTTATTATGTGAAATTTTTATGGATTGTTAATGGCAGTGATTAAAGTGAAGTCTAAGGAAAAAAAAATTGTAATTAGTGTGTTTGTCTTTTATTGAATTTAGTGAAAATAATATATTAAATGTAAATTTTTTTTTTGAAAAAATATTTTAATTATTTTTAATTTGCCTTTATAAGCAGTACTTATTATTATATCATACAATTCATTTTTCTTAATGTTAAAGTTATGAATACACTTTTTAAAATAAAAATAAATTAATTAAAATATAGATATATGTGCTTTTATAAAATTGTAGGCAACGGGCCCCACTTTGGTTTCACCAATTGGCCCATGGTTGAGCCTTTGATCACTGGCCTTTATAGGGCAAATCCAATCTTATAGTCAATGAGTGAAAGTGGCCCACTGGCCCTCCTAATTAACATGGGTTTTTACTTTTGAAATATATATTATTGTGAAACAAACAATTCAATAATGTTGTGGCTGTTGCCAAAATTTTAAGACCATATTTATTTTCAACACCATTAAAACTTTGTTGGGCATAAATGATTCACCTTAAAATTTGTGGAATTTATGTTCAAATTCATTTGTCAATCAAGTGTGTAAAGTATAAACCAACATTTAGCATTTTCAACTGAAATGAAAATACATTTTTTTTTTTACGGTGAATTTCATATTTGTATATATAAAAATAAAGAAAATTTTTAAAAGCATGTTTTTGTGTGAAACTCGTAATTTATTTAGTTCATATAATTATTTTATTTTTAGGTTGCGACATTTTTTTTGAAAAAAAAAAGCGAAATTTATGATAAGTAATTATTATCCTAACATCAACATTTATAAGGTATAATAATGCTTATTAATTGGCTTATTGATTTGAGTACAATTTTGGGACCATATTGATCATTAATTCCAATCATCTTCATTGACTAATAACAAAATTCACATCAATATAACTTAGATTTCACCTAATGATTATTATCTCTCCAATGGAGAATTTTTTTTTTAAATTTCATAATTTTTTGTATAAAATTCAAACTTCTAACCTAACTTTTTTTTCTAGTAAAACTAGCTTTAAATTTCACAATTTAATTAAGAAAGTTGGCAAAGAGATATGTTTATATATAATAAATTGGTTTTTCAATATATAAACTAAGTGCATGGCTTAGATTAGGGATGACCCTTTAACAATTAGCACTTTAAGATATGGGACACACACACACCAACCACTGGCCAATCACCCATGATTGAGTTATAGAAACCAAGAGTTCCTCGACTAGTTATAAAAGTTGGTTATGTCATCAGTTGCTGTATATAGGTAATCTCGAGTTTCCATTTGCTAATTAAATTATTTGGTAAGGTTATGAAAGATTGAAACACACCGGCATCATCTCATCTCATGTAAACGTAGGTACTATTCCAAACTAATAAGAAAGATCGTACAATTGCAGCAATAATCATCACAGATTCTACCAAAAGAACAGCTAGAACAAACATCCCATGACCAAACATTGCTTCTAAAAGAAGATTAGAGGAGAAAGATTGACAACAAAGTGATGGGTGCAATTGCTTTGGGGGATAAATCCATTTATGACAGGCAAAGGCAGCATTTATTCCATTTTCATTGCAACTGATAAAACCCTGTAAATGAAAACATGTATGCATGCATGCCCCAATTCGATGTCAATCATCTGAGGAGTTTTTGCGGTTTTTTTTTTTCTTTTTTTTCCTTAGAGAACCTGATTCTCCAATGGGAAATTCTTGGTCCCCAGACAAAAGGTAATAATAATATAAATTAATGTTTTAATTTCATATATAATGGACCTGGACCTGGCTAAAGTGCTAAAAATAGTAACCCCTGGAAAGGGTTATACTTATATAGGTTAGCCCCTGATTTTTTTTTTTTTCTTTTTCACAATGTTTTTATTGTTGAGATATCAACATCTAAAGTCAAAATATGTTAGCAATAATATTCACATTAATTGCATATATCTATCAAATAAATAAATAAACCCACCTATCATTTCTTGCTACAAGGGAGAAAATGGAGAAAAAAACATGGATGCCCGAAAAGAAAGAAAAGTTGGAAAAGTTATATATTCAACTCTCTACAGGATTAAGAAGGGAGAGGGGCACACTGATTTGGAAAAGTTGAATCTCCCTTCCCTTATCTATCTAATCAACCGACCTTAAAAAAGTTAAAACATTCTCACTAAATTAATCAACTTTTTTTTCCCATTCATCCAAGTCTTGTCAAATTGTTTAATTGAATGGGGTTTTTTTTAATTATTCTTATGGTTGGTAAACCATGCATGATGATTAATATCATGTGTGTGAACACTAAGAACTGGTTTTAGTGAATGTAAAAAAAATTTAGGCTGGGTTTATTATATAATTATTTGCTTATATTCAAGACATATTCATTTGCATGTAACCTTTTTAAACTTTATGTGAAAGATTGTCCTAACTTTAACAAAATAATTTGAGTTTAACCTAAAGTAAATAACACAATTGTAGCATGTTACAGTGATTGATATATATCATAAAAAGAAAGTGACAAATAGTAGAAAAAAAAATTAAGGTTGGAAGCAAAAGGGAATGAAGTAATGTCAAACTTTGTTATGTTTTGTTTGGGAAATGTTAAATCTTTGTCTCATGACGATTTACCTTTGTCCACAGGCTTTGTCTACAAACAGCTATTTCTAATTCAAGACAACAGTTAAAAAAGAAGAAATTGGTCAATAAATAAGATAAAAATGGTAAAGGAGGAAATATTTGATTAATGATTACTTCATTTTATATATAATTCCAAAAAAAAATTCCGAGTATAAAGAATTTGCACACAACCAAGCATGGTGCTCTCCTATATGGCTATATGTAAACAAGACAAAAAAATGAGGAACCTTCCCACGTACCAAAGTTTTTAGCTTTAGATTACGGCGTTTAGCAAAAATTAAAACAAACTAGCCCAAATTCAAATTAGAACAAAAGAATTCAACGTGTGGAAAATCTTGCAAATGCAATGTAAAGCATTAAAAATAAATTAAACAAAAAAGAAAACCTAAATGTCATACATGACATGGAATCCTATAATTGATTGATAGATAACTAACAAAGTATTAGGTTCAATTATTTGGATGCAGGTGATTTTGAATTTCGATTCTGACAATCTTTTATTAGTGCTAATATTGAATACGGAACATATACGGGTCATAATACATTTTTTTATCTTTTTAAAAGATTAAAAAATTTATGTATCTTAGATTTTATCTAAAAAATTATGATTAAAAAATGTAAAAGAAAAGGGGTTATCAAAAAAATTGCTTAATGAATTTTAATTTTTAATGTGATTAGTGATTGTGCTCAATGCTTTTGCTTGATACATCAAATCTAATACAAAAAGGGTCCCCCAACTAATCTTTTATGTCTAGAATCCATCCACTTGTTGCCAAACTACTCTAAAACTGAGGGTTTTTCTCTTCTTTTTTTTTTTAAAGAACAAACAAATTAAAGAATTTCCATTGACAAGGGCTCCTCTATAGCTAGATGAACATGCACTATATATATTCTTTGTCTTTCGATAGAACAAGCCATCAAAAGAATATTATTTATACTACAAATATCATTCATTCTTCTTACAATATAGCATAAAACCAAATCCCATGCGGTGTCGCTCACACCTAAAGATTCTTCAACCCAAAAAAGAGAAAAAAAAAAAAAGAAAGAAAATTATTGCTTCTACAAAGCAAATGCCATGATTAAGAGAGGTCACTCATTTCAAGCTGCAAGATTGGAATAATCGATCCCATCTCACTTCTTTTAGCATTTCTTTTGGGGGGGAGGGGGAAGAACTTATGATTTGGTTTAGCCAAAGTTCCAAGTCATGTGTCATTAATAGGAAGAAAAGCATCTAATCCATCGGCTTTTTAGAAGTGAAAGAAGGGAAATTGAGAGGCAATGGCAAGCTAGCTATAAGACTGAAAACGAAAAGATGCTTTTTTATGAAATAATAAAATTGAATTTTTCATTTTAATTTTGGTATTCTTAATTTTTTTTTTCTTTAGCAAAACCATCCATGGGATAGCTTTGGTTACGCGAGATTCACGGATTTCATGTTCCCCTCTTTATTATGAGTGAAGACGACATAAAGGTAACATTATCAACCATTAGATGGGAGAAATAGTGTGCATATCAAAATTTTAAAAAATAATTTAAAAAAATTCTTCAAGTAAGCTGAGATGGGTGGGTTTGAAGGTGACGTTTGCCTAACAAAGTGTTATTATTTTTGGGATAATATTCTTTCTTGTGGAAATGGAATGGAGAGGGGGAGTCCACAAGGAATACGTCTCTCCTTGTTGACCTTTCCACTTGGCTTTTTGTGCTTATTGACTTAATTGTTCCAATCAAAGTGTCCCCTTCCACCGAGTTATCTTCTCTAAAATCTCCCCCCCCCACCCCCCCCTATGACTTGGTAATCAAACCCAAACTTTAGCTTCAAGGTTCATATGATATATATGCAATATATATCTACTAACATAAATCTTTTTATGCTTTTGTATTTCTAACTTTCCAAAATTTCTCTTTTTTTTTCTTTTCAATATCCAAACACACAAGTCATCTATTTTCATCAAAATTAAATCTGTAAATTAATTGGTAATTTTAGATTGATAAACAAAATTTGGTCGTATTAATTAAAAGATTAATAATAATTTATAATTGTGCTAAAACTCTAAACATGGATGAAAGATTACTACATCACAACTAACTTCTTTGCTAATTAGCAAAATATTTAGCCACTTTCCCATTAGTGGGAAAAACAAAGAGAAAGATGGAGAGTTAAGTAATTGCAAATAATGGAAAAAAAAAAGTGGATGAGATAACCATTTCTTTTAAGGCCCTTGTAATTAACATATATGCTTTTTATATTTTTTTTTTTCCTTTTCAAGATCAGTTAATTAAAATCCAAGTTATAAAGTTAATGTTAAAGAGAATCTTTTTTTTTTTTAATAAATTGATGCGGGTGCATTGGTTTTAAACCCACTTTATGGTGTTGGAATGGGCCCTTTGCCAGATAAACCCCAAACTAATATGCAAATCTGTGTCATGTAAACCACCATACATGTCACATGGGTTGTAGCCCCCTCGTCCCTCAAGTTTCACTTCTCTTACACTTGAAAACAAGGCAACAACACCACCCAACAATGGCCAAAGTGGAAGAGAAATTAAAAGCAAAAAAGAAAAAGAAAACACCCAAGTTGTACTAGAGATTTGCATTGTTTATACTAATCATCCCCTTTCCCCCCAATTGTCATTGTTCATCCCTCAATTCCCTTTCAATAATTATTATCCCTTAGTTGCCTTTGCGTTTCCTCCTAACTTACCTCCCATCTCAACATCCCCACATTGACACACACAAGAAACTAGAAGGCAAAATTCCAAACCTAATATCTTACCTCACCCCCCAAAAAAAAGTTACTACTAAAAAAGATATATCATATGTGTGACACATTGGACAAATTTCGCCCACCATTTTTTTTCTTGCTACATTGCGTATTAATGGTGACCACGACTCCCTTGTAATTGATATGTACTATTTTTTTCATCCTCTAAAAATTTTTAAAAAATGACAAACATAATTATGATTCATATTCAATATGATTTTCGTAATTTTAATCACATTATTAAATTAATAAATAAAATAAAATTGAAGTCAATGGGGTTTTTCTTTTTTTTGGGTATAAAATCAAAATTTAAGTGTGGGTGTGTGTATTTAGTGAGTTGCAACTAGTCATTTAACACCTTTCTCACCGTCCAATAAGGTTTCACATGAGCACACGTCTTTACACGAGTGAGCAACACGTGGCATAGACGGATTGGATGGAGGGTTTTCCTCGGTTTCTGAAGAGGGGAGGGATTATTATAAGCGGTTAGTGCACGCCAGAATCTTTCTCTTTTTTTTTTTTTTTGTGTGTGTTTTGGGGGATAGTGGAGTTGCTTGGTTTTGAAGTTTGTTTTATTATTATTGTGTATTCTACACATTTGTTTATATCTTTTAAACATGATGTTTGCACGTGGCCATGTTTACAAAAATTTTTTACTTTTATATTTTATAAAAACAAATTTAATAAAATTTGTATAATTTTTATTAATTTTTTATTTTTGCTGTGAAGCCCACTCCTTTTGGGCTATTTGAAAATGCCACCCTACAATTGTCTATGAGTGTTGAATCCTAACATAAATTGGAGACTTAAAAACATTGTACGTCTACATAAACAACCCATTAAAAAGAAGATAGTCTCACAAAAATTTTCACTAATTTCACCCATTCATTTTAAAAATTTAAAAGATTCAAACAAAAATCATAAGTGAATGTAAATATATATATTATCAATAGCAAGTTAATTTGTTGATAAAATATTAAATTTTAAATTTTAATAATATCAAATAAAAAACTATATATAAACTGCCACAATTTTTTAAATGAAAATTTCGTAATAAATATAAGTAGAATTTAAAATGTTGACTAGTTAATTGGATAAATATCAGCCAAGATCGCAACAATTTTATTTTTTTTAATTAACCCCATGCAAGACCTAATCTTATTTTATAATCATTGATCATGCTCCAACTAGTTTCACTCCTAAAAACAAAAACTTATACTATAATTAAAATTTACCTTTTCCATCTTAAATTATTTGAATATTATTGATTTTCATGGAATTTTAAAAAAATTATTTTAATACATTTAATATTAAATTTTAATTTTCTATAAAATTAAAGTTTCATGACTTTTAATGTCAAAATATTTAAAAAATCATAAAAATAATTTTAAAATATAAAAATAATAGTTTTAGATATTAAAAATATATAGAGTTTTAAGAAATCTTGAAAAAAATGAAAAAAAAATAGGATGGAAGGAGCAACATTAAACATAATATTTAATTGAAAGATTCACATAATCACTTCTAAAATTTAATTTTCAAATCTTAATATTCTTAATTTTTTTTATCTTCAAACAATGTTTTTTATAAAAAAATATAATAATAATTATTAATGTTATTATTAAAAGTGATTGTAATGATAAACATATGAATCATCATGATCATTAACGTCTTACAATAAATTATGTTTAAGTTGGAAGCAAAAGCCGGCACAGACGGACATTCTCCCATGTGTACTGTTTTCATATTTCCGGGCCTTTAATGCCTTTTTACCGATATTACAGGCAAGGGTAGAGGCGGCCCTTAATTAAAAAATAAAAAATTTTCCGCTGAAAATTGTAAAAAAAAAAAATTAAAGTGCAGGGGCTCTAGTATATTATATTATTTATTTATTACACTCAAAATAAATTTACCTGTCATCCAGTTAGAGCGCCCCATGTGAGCCGACACGTGGCTCCTTTTCCCAGACCGATGTCTTTGCCTTCCAATGGTCGCCCGCTTACCCCAAAAAGATCTATCTTCCGGCACGTGTACACGTGTGTGCGTGTTTTTAGCTGGTCTTTTTTGGTAACTTCCACTCTTTCACATCTCTTTTTTTTTTTTTTTTAAGTCACGTGCGCCGCACGAGCTACTAGTTGGTCTCCTTTCTTGGTCCTTTTGAACAAAGATATAAATGATACATTAGTATTCATAAATTATTCAAATTCAATTCGAATAAAATTTAAATTTTGTTTGATTATATCGAGTCGAGTTCGAATAATTCGATTCATTGATCGAATCGAATTCAAATATTCTTATATTCGATTCAAATAGTTCGTGAGTCTAATAAAATTTTTATATTTAAATATTTTTATTATTTTAATTAATAAAATATATAAAATTTAAGTTTAAGTTTCAACACAAATAATCAAACTCTTATCGAATATAAAAATTAAACTTATTTTTATATATTAATTAAATTTAAATAATTAAATTTTGATTACGAATTAAATTTAAATTAAAAAAATAAAATTCGATCAAATTTAAATTAAATATCAAATCATAAATTAAAAATCAAATTCAAACTCAAATTTTTTATTACATCGAATCAACTTATTTACATCTACTATTGAACGACGCCGTCAAGTCATACACGCGAAAAACAACGATCCAAAAGCCGGAAACTAAGAAAAATTAAAAATATATAAACCTTAAACCCTTTTCAAATCCCGAAACCAACCCTCATTAAACGAGTTCAAAAACTGCAATATCGGTGAATACTATGGGTAAAACCGTCATTTCATACGCTGCAGAATCACATCGCCCACAATTAGTAGGAACAAAATTTTGACAGTTGCCATTTATATCAACCAAAATGATTAAAATATTTATTGGACGGAGGATAAATAAAAACATAAAATAAATAAAAAATATTATCTTGTTAGAAATTATCAAAATTTTAAATAGAGGTCAAAACTCGTGATAGTAGCGAATGATTTTGGGCCGTTTGATTTGAATATTGAGAGACGTGTTTGAGAGAAAGAAAAAAAAGTAGGTGTGGGACCACTCAAAACCAGCCTTGACGGTTTTGAACCACATCCACCAAAGGAGCTGACTCGGAAACTATTCCAACTAAATTTTGCTATTTTTTCCCTTTTTTAATATATAAATATTAACTAATAATGCCAAAAGAATTTAATTCAATTTATAAGATTGAATATTTTACTTGTAATATTAATAATTTTTAAATTAAAAAATTAAAAATCTTGATTTTAAAATAAAATAAATTCTAACTTCCTTGAAAAAAAAAATTGGCCTGGGATAGAGATTGAATGAGGGTAGTGGTCACTTTCATTATCTGATTTTTGAAAAATACAACATCATACTATTCGTCAAAGGGCAAAAGGGCGTCACCAAAAATCTTATAGTAATTAGAAAAGGATGATAAATTAAATAATTGAATTAATTGAAATGTGATTAACATTGACCAGGTCGTGTAGCTTTACCCTAACCAGCCAGCTGGGCCGTCTTTTAAAAGCGGCGGTCGACAATTCTAAATTACAATATTGCCCCCCCTTGAAAAATGTCGGAACGCTATGATTTGATAACGGCTTGTTTGCGTAGGCGAAAGTGCCTTTTTTTTTTTTTTTTTTTCCTTTATGAAATAAGGGGGAGGGGGGTGCATTTAATCAAAACATAACAGCGTTAGCTTAAGAGCAAACGGAAGGAAGGGCCTAACTGATGATTGTCAGATATGGCCGGAACAAGCAGACGTTTTTGCCTTTTCCCCTAAATGACTGCTGCTGGGGAATTTTTTAGAATTTGACCGAATTCTTGTTTCATTTTTTTCATGTTTATTTCGTTTTCCATATAAGATTTTTTGCTTACTTTTTTCGTGAAATTAAAAAAAATAATGAGAGATTCATGTATCACTTGAATTGCTGTTACTTTTAAACTCATTAAATGCATACAGACCAAATTTGTTCACAGATTTAATATCTATAATAATAATAATAATAATAATATAAAAATTCGGATGTAAAGAATTTTTTAAAAAATAAATATGATAGTTAATTATGTTTTATATATTATGATTTATTATTAAAATTATAGCAAAAAAATTAAATCAAATTCATATTTTTTTTTGTAAAATTTTTTTGAATTTAATCCCTATTTCAGATGATATTTATTAAAAATGTATATTTTTATTTTAAAAATCAATTATTTTTTAATTAATTGATATATTATTAAAATTAATATTTAAATTTTACGAATTGAGATAATTTATGCTACTATTATTTTTTTAGTCAAATAATTAATAGAACAAAGAATTTAAAGATAAATTAAAAATTTTAAAATATATATTTTCAAAAGATTGTTCATAAAAATCAACTTTTAATTGATGAAAAAAAATTTTTATCAACCGAATTAATTTGTATGCGTTCGAATCCACATACTATCACATACACATTAATTTGTATACATTCGAATTCACATACTATCACACATACACGTATATATATGCTTATTGGTGACTCAAATGCATTGTTTATAAATTTTGAGATATTGAGATGATTAACACTTCCCGGTGAAAGAAGAAACAGAAAGTGATCAGGTGAATAAAGAAAAGGAAGTTTTGGAGAAAAGGGGGGAAGGAGTGATGATTATTTTTTGAAGGATTGTGGGGAAGAAAGTGATAAGCCGACCACCATCATCTCTAAACTATAAAATTATATGTATAATTAAAAGTTGAAATGATTATTGAGAATCTTGGCACAGTGGAGGTTGATGAAAATGTGTTGTTATTACATATAAGAGGGATGGGAAGAAAATAAAATATATTTTTTAATTTTTTATTTTGCAACAAAAAAATTGAAAGAAATAAAGAAAATTAGTTGGTTTGAATTTTTTAAAAATATAAAAAAATGTTGTTCAATTTAAATTGATAATTTTATTTTTTATTTAATAAAAATAATTAATTTTCTTTCTCTTTATTCTTTTTATTTTCTTAGGTTTTTCATTCATTTCACTTTTCTTCTTTATCGGTAATGGCGTTAGAAACGTGATGCTCTTAGATTAGTTGCTGTAAAAAAAAAAGTAAAATACAACTTTAGAGCGAATAGACATTGAATTTTTCAAAACTGCCGACCCAAAGGTATTGCAATAAAAGGAAGAATAGAGTAATTGATTATGCTAAGACGATATATATATATTTCATGTTAGCAAAAACTTGATAACTTCTTTTTATCTACATATACAATATGGTTTCAAATAATATTTTACACATATCATTTTTAATCATTAACCATAATATTTTATATCAAAATAAAATTAATATTAACCATATATTATACCATTTTGAATTACATATAAATAAGTAATGATTCATACAAGAAAATATGATAATTACGTTACGAATTTACATAATTATACATGTTTTAAGTTCAATATTATCTTACTTTTTATTAATGTAAGATTTAAAAAAAAAAAATTTAACTTTTAAACTATAAGCTTAAAACCATTTTCATATCTATTTGATGTATAATCTGTGATATTTAATCTTGGGTAATTTTAAAATTTTATATCACCAAATATATTGAATATTACAAGATTATATGGTCTATTATTAATTCATTATCAAGTACTACTTTTATAACATTCTTGTTCTAACTTACCCAATGTATTTAATTCTTTTGGATACGAGAAAATGGGAGAGTTGCGAGTCTACATACATCAATATCAAATCACCAATCACATTAAGTTGTCTTATCCCAACTAAGCAAGAACCAAGAAACAAATATGTGCTGTATTAAAATGGAAAGTAGTTTGAAAAATTCAAGCATTGAATAGTAATTAGTTTGTATCAATAATTTTGTTTTGTCGTCAACATTTTCTATTTTTGATTATGAGTGTGTTAAATGGTTCGAAATTGATAATAAATTATATCAAATTTAAGAATAAAAAATTTTAATATATGGTTTTTGGTGTGCATTTTTTTAGCTATTTAATATGTTTCTTTAAAAAATGAAGAAAATTAATAGTAATTAGCTTATCTATTATTGGCAACAATAATTTAAAAAATAATGTAACTTTTAGGAATTGAATTCGTAGTGTTAAATGTTTGAATAAACCATTCCATTTTTTTTTATTTTAAAAATTAATATTAACTAGACAAAATTAATTGTGTATGTTACATCTTTGTTTTCTCCTTAAACATTCTTTGATTCAATTACTTTCCACATTTGAAAAAATAAATCTTAAAAAGTAAATATTAAGGAAATAACCAAAAGATTTGGTTCCTAAGTAATTTTTTGAAACCAAAAAAAAAAAAAAAAGGGAATACATGAAAAACATAAAACATGATAATTTTTTGTATTCGTATCGTATAAAATTTTAATAATTTATATTATATTTTACATAAAAATTATATATTATAATTTTTTTCAATATAAAAAATAAAATATATATTTTGATTTTATCAAACCTATATTTGTTTTGAATTAAAGTTTTAAATTTTGTCACTTTTCATGTGTTTTTCATATTATTTTGTATTTTAAATTGTTAAATATACTTTTAACTATTATTTTAATAATTTAACCAAAAGTAAAAAAAAAAAAAAAAGAATTAGAAGTGGAACTGATTTGATAATTGATGTCCGGTTTCCAATTCAATTTGTCTAACATGATAAGAATGTTTTTGTATTTTATATTTTTAGAAAATTTCAAAAAATTTAAAATATGTGAAAAATAGAACTTAGAAAATTAGAAAGAAATATAAAATACATCCTTTAAACAACAAAAAATATATTTAAAACTTAAACTAAATATGAATCTTAAATGATTTAATTTGATTTTTCGGTTCAATATTTTTCATGACTTTGTAACGGTTCAATCCCTATTTAAATATAATTCGGTTTTTATATTTCTGGTCCAATCCATCCATTTGATTAGTTCGATTTTGACAACAACTCTCTTAACTATTTTTTACTATTATTATGTTATTTTCTTTCATTAACAATAAATATTTATCACTAATAACATTTTATCCCACTTAATTAGCTAATTAGTAGTACTATAACTTAGCAAATTGACCAGTCTAATTAGCAAAATCAGGGATGATTATGATTCTGATTATGATGATGGATCGTAAAATGAGTAATTGATTAGTCAATGGGATAATTAGTCATAAGCTTAATTTTTCCCAAAACGGTTTTAATCAAAGCCAGTGGTTCCTGTACCGCAGGGAATCAAAACTCCACTAACGGAGAAATTGACCAGCCATAATTAGAACAGTAAAAGACGTATGCGTAACGGAGTCTTCTTCTCTCTCTCAAAAACTCAATCTAAAAAAAAAGGGACCGTTTTTATTCAGTCACATATCACAGTAGTCAACACGTGTGTCAACCGGGCCTTACCGGTTACCGGTTGTTTACTCCCCTTCCTGGTCCCCACCAGCACCACCGCCTCCCTTCTCCGCACCACCACCCCTCCCATCTTTTTTTTTTTTTTTTATTTAAATTAGACTCCAAGATGAAACAAAGAGCAAACGAAATTAAAATAAGGGTTTTTAATTATTTCTAAAATTTTTTTAAATTTTATTTTAAAAATTAAAATTCAAAAACAATTTTTTTGTTAGTTTAAGAGAGATAAAGGGGACCTCTTTAAGATTTTGCTCGGAAAGCCAAAACCCAAAGCTCCCTTGCTCCGATTTGCAGAGAGAATCCAAAGGACAAACAAGCAGCCTATAGAGAAACAGAAACCCAAAAAAAGGAAAGCTCAAACGCAGAAACAACAACAACAACAACAAGCGAAGAACAGAAACAGCAAATCCAAAGGAACAAAAAAAAAAAAAAAACACAAAACAAAACAAAACAAAAAGAAAAAAAAAAGAGAGAGATAGTGTCTTAATTTTTGACAGAAACGAAAAGAAATTCAATTCCATTTCTTCTTATCCAATCAGTAAGTCCCTCGCAACATTCTTGTTATTATTACTATTATTGTTCCTTCTCTTTCTCTGTCACTTCTTTCCTTTTGTTTTTATTCATCTTTTATGTTTTTAGTTTTTAATCACTTTGTTTTTCTCCTGTTTAATATAATGAGATTGATGAAATTATAACCAGATCTAATTCGCTTTTTTTTTTTTTTAATGTAGTAGTTCTATTTATATATTTCTTTGTTTGGTTCTGGTTCTTGTTCTATGAAATTCTGAGATCTGGTTCTTCTTTTTCTTCAGCTCGTTTGATCGTGAATTCTGTTCTTGTTTTAACAAAAATTGTTTCTGTTACTTCCTGTTTGACTTAAAAAGAAAAGAATTTACCTCTGAAAATTCTTTTTTATTTTCTTTTATAAAGCTCAATTTGGATCGTCCTTTAATTGGATTCAATTTTCTGTTTGGTTGGGTTTATCGTTTTGAATTTTAATTGAAACTGGTCGTTATTTTTGTTTTCTGAATAGGTTGAATTCGTTAATTTTGACTGCGTTTTTTTCGTCGGGACAAAAAAAAAAAAAACTTGAGGTTGGTACAGTGATTTGAAATTTCCCGTTGTTGCTTGGGGAATTTTCGGGAGGGGGCAAGAGAGTCATGTTAGAGAACCGGCCTTGCGAGTCGTATTTGGTGATCGCAAGCTCTTGTCCACGAGGAACCAAGTGGCCTTACATGTACAATGGGAAGCGTCCGGGGGAATTCGACGAATCCGATGGTTGTTGTCGGGAAACCAAGTTGTCTAAGTTTTCTTCCGATGATTCCTCCAGCGACGATAATAATAATACTAATACTACTTCTTCCCCACGAGACTCACGTGACGTCCTCTTGCCTGATTCACGTGACCAATCCGACGATGATAGTAAGTTATCTGATTCTTCTTCGGATTTGGATTCTTCACTTATCCACCGCCACTCCATTGGGTTAGACAAAACGGATTTGAATAACCAATCAGACGATGACAGCCTGTCGGATTCTGTGGAGGACTTGCTGGAGGAACAATCCGAGGAAGATGATGATGATAATGGCTTTTTGGATTCTCCTGAGGCGGAGGAGAAGGAGGATGAGGAGGAGGGGAATGAGGATGGCTACCGGAAACATGCTGGGGATTCATCATCCAATTTGGATGCGTTAATCCAACCAATTGGGAGAGACAACTCCATCAGTTGTCTGATTAGGTGCTCAAGGTCTGATTATGGTTCCATTGCCCTGTTGAACCGAAGTTTTCGTTCCTTAATTAGGAGCGGAGAGATCTATAAGTTGAGGAGGCAGAATGGTGTGGTTGAACATTGGGTTTACTTTTCATGTCTCCTCCTTCAATGGGAGGCATTTGATCCAATTCGACACAGGTGGATGAGTTTGCCAAGGATGCCTCCCAATGAATGTTTCATTTTTTCGGATAAGGAATCCTTGGCTGTGGGAACTGAGTTGCTTGTGTTTGGGAAGGAGGTGACTTCTCAGGTTATATATAGATACAGTATTTTGACAAATTCATGGACTTCTGGGACCAGTATGAATGCTCCGAGGTGCTTGTTTGGGTCAGCTAGTCTTGGAGAGATTGCGATTTTAGCTGGTGGTTGTGATTCTCAGGGTAATATCCTGAGCTCTGCAGAAATGTACAATTCTGAGACACAGAGGTGGGAGACTCTCCCAAGCATGAATAAGCCAAGGAAGATGTGTAGTGGGGTATTTATGGATAAGAAATTTTATGTGATTGGGGGAACTACTGGAGTGGGGAATGATACAAGGGTACTCACTTGTGGTGAGGAGTATGATTTAGAGACAAAAAAATGGACTGAAATTCCTAACATGTCTCCTGGAAGGAATGAAGCAGCCGGTGAGGCTGAGGTGCCTGCGGCAGCTGGGGCACCCCCTCTGGTTGCAGTAGTAAATAATGAATTGTATGCTGCTGATCATGCTGACATGGAGGTAAAGAAGTATGATAAAGTTAGAAACTCATGGTTGACTATTGGAAGATTGCCTGAAAGAGCAGTTTCAATGAATGGTTGGGGTCTTGCATTCAGAGCATGTGGAGATCGCCTTATAGTGATTGGTGGACCTAGGAATTCGGGTGAAGGTTTTATAGAGCTCAATTCTTGGGTTCCAAGCGAAGGGCCTCCACAATGGAACTTGCTTGACAGAAAGCAATCGGGTAACTTTGTGTATAATTGTGCTGTGATGGGATGCTAAGAGATGGATTTTCGTAGCATCGTGTGCAGTGGAATGGTGATGCACTGCCACTGGGGTTTACATGATTGGTTTCTCCCCCAACACATAATTCTGAATTCTTGCTAATGGTAATTTCCCTTTCTTTTTTATATCTTTTCCCTTTTGTATGGGGAATGATGGGGAAGAGTTTCAGATTTTACTCAAGACTCAATAGAATGTTTTATTGATAGGACGTCTTGAGTTTTTATTTCTTCTTTCAAAACTTCATTCAAAATTTCTTCCATTAAATTTGTGTCTTCCCCCGTTTTCAGTGACATGAGAACTTGCAAAGGTTGGCGTCATGTAGCACAGGAATAGGTTTAATAATTTGAAGTACCAACATATTGGTAGGTTGCCATTAGAGTTTGTTGAAGCTTTTTTAAGAACACAGAACTAGTCATATGGGTTTTTCATCCGTAATTTTCTTGGAATTGTCCTTAAAGGTAGGAAATAAGTTCTGGAGGTTGTTATCTTGGATGTTGGCGGATGTACTGATTACATTGATCATTACAATTGATGGGCTATGTATTTCCAGAATTTTTCTTATGCACACTTTGGAATTGTTTATTGTTTTTAATTTCTTTCGTTCAGCTGATGGTGTTAGTTTTTCTATTTGCGCTATTTGCCAATCCATAAGTTGTTTTATTTTCCCATGATTTCCTTTAATTAGTCTGATATATTCAATGGTGTTGATGACTCTTATTCCTTTCAATTATTTCATAAGCATGGAATTTTTACATTGAGTTGTAAAATAGAATTTTTTTTTCCACTTTGACAATCTTGATAAATAGAATTGTATTCCTATAATTAAAACATATCATAGTATAATTACTAATTGAAAACCTGTGCATTCTGCAAATTAACTATTCATTCATTTATGTTGATATGTTTCATTTCTTAAGGCAAATACTGCCAATAAAGTTGAAATCATCAGCTAGTCAGCCTGATGTTTTTAATGATAAATATCAATATATTCACCTAAGGTTGGACTATTTTAGTATTCTATTTTCAGTGGATGCTAACAGCCTTGATCTTTGCAAATTTACTGTTAGCATGGCCTTTCTTCTCTACGAAACATCTATTTGGAGTTCAGAATGTACTCTGCAATAATGAAAATCTTAGTTTTCATGGTTTTAGGAGAGACCATGTTTGCGTCAAAGAATATTTCACAAAGTGAGTATGAAGGTTTTCGCATGGTGTTGTGAACCTACAAGGAAGTAGATCAGCAACAATAGCATAAGATACAGTGTGATTAACTGATAACAGCAAATATGACATTTCCACCTTTACATTCTTTCTGGGGGTGGGGTGCAAAGGAAGGTTTTCTTTTAGAGAGAAGCCTTTGCGTAGTATCTACTCTTGGCTTTTGTGTGGTTGATACTAGATATAGGAGGTCGTTAGAATTGTCTGAGGGCTTACAGAATGACATACTTAAATCTGTGTGTGTGTGGTTTCCATTTTTCTGCTCTATACTTGGGAATATGGGCTATTTTCTTTGTACTAGTTTACTTTGAATGTGAAAATTTTTTTATGACTGTTTTTGTATGTATGTTAGATATGTCTCTGAAAACCAGAAAATTTTGGCTGAGGAAATCTAGCAAAAATGTCTTTACCATCCTGTTTGTCCTGTGTTTCTATAACAGTTCTCTTTACCACTTTTTTCTGCTGTATTTAATCCAATTCACACACTGGTTTCAATCAGTCCCAACAAAGTTCTATTCAGTTTTCTTTCTCCTGCTGTTGTTTTCTGTGTGCTGACACATACTAAATTCAGTTGGTGGTCCTGTACCTCAAGTTATAATTTTTCTACGCAACTCTTTAGTGCTTTTGTCATCTTTATTATTGGTGACTTTTGGTGTTGTCCCTCAACAGTGTTTAGTACAATCAGATATTTTACTTTAAAATGATTGCCAATTATTTATAGGCAATCTTTCATTTGATTATGAATATGGTGAGGCCATGGGTTTTCATCATCAACCCACATTCTTTCTGCAGTAGCCAGGATCAAATATTAGAATTCATTTTTCATTTCACATTTTTCAGTCGATGATGCAACAAATTTCCGGTTTCGGTTCATTTGAGAGCTCGATTGAAAGACTCATATCGTATCGAAAATGGAGGTTGTGAATCAGTGGCTAGAATGAATTCCTTGAGTTTTTTTTAACAATTTACCCAACCTCATTTTCTATTTTTATCTAGTTTTGAACTGTATTGTTACTGCAGCCCCTTGGTTCATACTGGCAAGTTTGACTCCTGGCTGAACTTACCATGGACCATGTGGGCTCGTAATCTTTGATTGGCTCATGATCATGAAGCAGTTGTCCTGCCTCCAGGAGTTAGCCCTACCATTAGCTTTTCATTAATTGTTTCTGGTAGATCATGTAAATTTTGCCGTGCACAAAATCAGATGAACAACCCCCCCCCCCCCAAAGTACTGTACTACTGTTCTGAGCATATCAACAGTGAATATGATTCAAATTATGCATGAGGTAACTTTGTCTTGTAGTGGAACAAGTAAACACCACAAAAATTTGGGTACGCACGTGTTTGAATTGAAGGTACATTGCTTAAAAATTTTCACCCAAGAATCTCTTTCAATTTAAACACTTATTTAAAGATTTTTTAAGGTCAGTTAATATCTTATACTATTTATTAATAATGCTTTTGGCTGAGTTTGGTGTCACAAGTGATTAACTTACTAAATAAAATTATAAAAATATATATATAAAAATTGGTGTAATAATAAAAACATAAAATAAAACTATTTCTTTTTTATTTATAATTTTGTTTACAAGTTTTTAGAAAAAATTACTCAATCACAAGTTTAAAACAGGGTTCAATCAAACCCTAACTTTAGTTGGCCTTGGTAATTCGTTTAAGTCCCTTTGAAGTTTGTGTTTACAGTAAAACTCCATAGACAACCCCTTAAAACCTGGCCATGAGTTACCCAATGTTACGTTGGGGACAATGTTTTTCATATTTGTACTTTTCAAGACAGTGACTAAATGAAGATATACATAAATCTTCAATGCATGTAATGATAGCCGAAAAACAATGCTTTCCGTAGTGTTAATTTTGGCCATGCTCAATGCTTTGAAAATGGAAAGTGCATGTGTTTTTCCAAATGGATGGTCCTGCCGGATGATGCTTTAATAACAATTTAATGGTTTACTTTCCATAACAAATAGAACCATCTCTACTCCAAAACGCTCAGAGAAATGGTTGCCATCGCTGTTAATTTCAGTTGGGTTTCATTTGAGTTGTTTTAGTTAGGACTTAGAGTGGAAGGGCTGTAAAAACTAAAAACCAGGCTCAGATTTTGTTCATGTTTTTCATTAGTGAAAAACCAGCTACAGTTATTGAATTACCTGTTCCCTTTGATTGAAGCCATTGGGTCCAAAAATAAGGTTGAAATGTAGGCTGGCAAATGTCTTTTTCAACTTCAAAATCCAATCCATATTTACTAGGGGCTTAAACCCAGCATGGCAATCAATGAAAACAATGAATCCTACTATCTTTTCAAGACCTGGAAGAAACCCAACCCATTTACTTGGCTTCGAAAAGCAGCAAAAAGAATTTATATTTATCTTTCTTTTCTTCGGCTGTGTTCTCTTTCACATTCATGATTTAATGAAAGAGCTAGAATATCAAAGAATCCTATCCATTTCTTTGTTTTAGGGTTTTAATCATAGGCTGGATTGAATGGCTGTAATCAAATGTGTCTACTTTAAACAAATAACGATGACAATTTGACAAAGCTGCCAATGAGCTATGGACCAGAGTGCATGTTAGCTCCTCAAAGCTATTAGCTACGAGAGCTTGAAAAGGTGATAGTAACCCAAAGAAGAGTGTCCTTTGTTTAAGGATCCTGTTCAAATTAATTGCTACACTCAAGGGGTGGTGGGGCAATTGTCCTACATTTAGGACAGGTGAAGTGCTACAGCAAAAGCATGTATAGCCGACAGTAGTAGTTTTAGTTGTAAATTTAATTCATCAAGACATTACTAAGACCAAGTTCTACCCAATAATTTTCCATTTGCAATTTATCTTTTAAAATTTTAGCAAATTATTTCAAGCCAACTTTCAAGTTGAGAGAAAGCTTAAAAAAAAAAAAGTAGTTTTTATTTATTTTTTATGCAATTCATCATCTACTCTAAAACCTGTCTCCATCAACTTTTTCTGCTAGAATTTTGGCTACATTTACTTGATCAAATTCTTGACCAAAATCCCAATATCTAGTAGAATTATTTTTGTACATGGTCTCCATTATCTATATAAATATTCTAGAACATGTGAAATAACTTTTCTTTTGTATAAAATTCAAACCCAGGTGTCAAATTATATCTCTATTCATATCTCCTAAGAATCTAGAACTTCCCAACTGCTCTTCATTCATTAGTTTGGAGCATGTTTTTTTTTAAATCAAATACACCATTGATATCTGAATTGACCCTTAATAAAGCTTTGTATTTTATTTTGTTATCAATTTTTTTTTTCTAAAGAGCAAATGACTGTTTAATTTGTTTGGTGCACATACTGTGCTGGTGGCCCCAACCAGCATAAAGTGCAGTGCCAGCTAAAAGTTTAATGGCGACTAGTGGGGGATTGAAATTCCTTTTGGTGCCTTAACAATAATGGGCTATGAATTATACATGTCCATCTTCCCACTAATTGCAACAAAAAAGAAAGGTTGCAGATTTCATTTCATTTCTACTTTTACTTCTCTCCCTCTAAACCATCACTTTAGCTAGCTAGGAACATTATTAAAAATTTGCTCAACTAAAATACATTACTCAATATATATTTGGAAAATAGATCGTAGTTTGAAAATTCAAAAAAAAAAAATTGTAGATTTTGAACTTTAAATTTACTAAATGTTGGTGATTATAGAAATTAATCGAATTAAGATTCGGATTTCATGAATATATGAAAGTGGGTTTTAGATATATAGTATGTTATATAATTGTAGCTTAATTAAATCCATGAATCAAATATCTCTTGATCCCCCAACTTAGGAAACAACGTAGCATTAGTATTAGGGGTGTAATCGAGTCGAGTCGAGTCGAATAGTGAAAAATTTGAACTCGAGTTCAACTCACAATTCGAGACTCGATACTCGGCTCGAGCTCAATCGAGTTTTATTTTTCAAGCTTGAACTCAATTCGTAATCGAATTCGAACTACTCAAGCTCGCACGATTAAGCTCAATTAATATGTAAAAATAAGCTTAATTCGTATACTCGACAAGAGTTCGATTATTTATGCTCGAACTTGGATTCGAAATATTTTATTAATTAAAATAATAAAAATATATTTAAATATAAAAGTTCAATTAGGTTCGCGAGCTACTCCAGTCGAATATAAGAATACTCGAATTCGACTCGATCGATAAGTCGAGCTATTCGAGTTTGAGCTCGATTCGATAATAATCGAACCGAATTTAAATTTTCTTTGAATTGAATTCGAATAGTTTACGAATACTAATATATCATTTACATCCCTAATTAACACCCCATTACCAAGATTATATTATCTAGGATCTTCATTGCAATGGAAAGCGCATATAAGTAATCCACCTTTCGGCTCTTATCCTTTTGTTTTTGTTATCTTCCATTTATATGGTTTTTGTTAAGATCTGATAAGTGGATCATTGGTATCTTCAGGTAATGATTATGAATCAAATAGCAACATATTCAAAGATTTATATTTGTTTAAGAAAATATATTTTTGCAAAACCGAATGGAAAGAAAGAAAATAAATTCCAGAAATTTAATGATACTCGATTGGAACGATAGAGTATGTTCATGGAAGAAAAATTTCACATTCCAATATAATATTAGGCAATATCCTTTGAATCTTTGATTGATTGTGAGCGAAGGATAGATTATGGAGCCACTTGTGGTCATAATTATTTTTTTATTCAAAAGAAGGGAAATTCGAATTTTACTCTTAAATGGATGATAAACGTTTTTTTTTTTATTATTATTATTAATAGCAAATATTTGAGTGAATAATTATATTTTCTTCGGATTTTATAGAGCAGTTAAATCAGTTGGTAGTTGGTTGTCAAAGGTAATCAAAATCAACCCAAACCCACGTTTAAAATTTAGGTTTTAATTATATATGTGATATTCTCCTCTCGAGGAAGGATTCGTTTACATAGTATTTTATATAATTTTTTTAATTTTTAAATTTAATAAATTTAAAAAATGAAAGAAATAAATAAAATATTTTATTTTATTTTTAAAATTTTTTAAAATCAATAATTAAAAAAATATAAAATTAAAAACGTTTTATATTTTAACACTTTATTCGATAATAATTACTTGTTAAGATTATTTTAAATACATGATTTATAATTATTTATTTTAAATTATTAGATATAATACATTTTATTTTATTGTAAAATATTAAATAATTTATTTATTTAATTTTTTTCTTGAAAAAAAAAAAAAAAGCGATTAACAAAGAAGTCAATTCTTCCTACTTAGCCATTAAGTTTTTTGGTACAGTGGCGTGTGCTTTGCTCCAAAGCTTTCAATGAGAAAAATGAATTTTTTTTCTCATTTTAGAACTAATTAGTAACTACTAGAACATTATTTTTTATGGTCCACATCAAATAACGTGTCTAAACTATTTTCATTGTTTGTCTTAGTTTGATTTGGGACACTATATATTAAAAAATATGTGCTGAAATGTTAAAAGTATTCAAAAATTAAATTCTAATTGTTAAAATTATTTATTTTTATTTGAGATTGTTAAAGATAAAATTTTAATTATTGAAATTAATAATTTAATATTTTATTAACATATCATATTAAATTTAATAATATAAAATATAATATAATGATACGATATAAATATTATACAAAAATAAAATATGAAAATGACATAATTTAAAATTTTAATAATAGTTATATATAATTTAACAATGTAAAAAAATATATTATATATTTTTATATAGATATAAATTATAATATATAATTTTTATATAAAATATAATAAAAATTTAATATTTTACACTATATAAATATATAAATTATTAAATCTTAATGATATGACTATTTTAGATAAGCACATAAAATAAAAAAATAGGGTTGGTAGATTTCCATAAATATTATTTAAATGGCATTATTTAATTTTTCATATGAATTAGAAAGGTCAGATTTCTGCACCTGTCAACGATCAATACTAGTTATGCAAATGACTTCATCCGAATTAAACAATATTTGAAAAGAAATTTTGTCCTTTAATTTGCCGGAAATTTTGAACATAGACTAAAAAATTGCTTATTATTATCTCAATATTTTTTTCTTGGATTTACTTGATTCTCCTTTTTATCATGGAACGTGCATTGGGATTTTGAGAGTATCAATTCCTCACTTTAAAAAATATTTTTTAGCCATTAATATTCCTCCTTGAGATTGATTCTCTTCCCTTAATTATCTGATCATATCTCTATATCAAGAGTCCAACACATGTTTTTTCGCGAATCAAAAGTTAATTCCTTCAAGCGATCGAACCCTTGATTATGATATATCTGTGGAGTTCTTAGAAAATAAAAATCAGATTTGAAGCTTAGTTAGTAGGGATTGATGTTTAAGATATTTAATGATTCAACTGTTCTTGGGTAATCCTTTAATCAACTGCCATTAATTAATCCAAGCAAACATAAATAGAACCCTAAAGGCAATGCAACCAAACAAGATAGAATGGTCCATCTGCCTAGTAGTTGAGGCACAAAACATAATAATGGAAACTTACAGCACAAAAAAGGGCTTTTTTTTTGCCTTTGGCATGACTTGAAATGAAGCTTTCTTTTTTGTAAAACCTAATCATGGTGGTGGCGCCAGCTCAAACATTTGAGGCAGAAGCTATAACTAAAAGGCCAAGATCCATGTTGGATGGAAGAATCATTTAAAATTAGGTCCAGGAACCATGTGCATGGCACTTTCAGGGCACCCAATCCCCCCCCCCCCCCCCCCCCCCCCCACCATCTTGGCCTTCCTAACCCACATGGACCTCTTTTTTCATCATGTTAGGTGAATTAGCACATGGGGTTGGGTACGTTTTCTCAATTTCTTCATCTTAATTTAGAGAACGGGCATTTTGTTTTGTGAAATAATTTGACATTTGACAAACCTTTTTCTCCATAAAAATGATTAGCTCCATTGGGGCTTTGTAAATATTTGCGGTCCCCCAATTCTTGATGAATTAGCTAGCTTGTTAGCTCATCCAACATTCTTATTAGCTCAGGAGAATTGATTTTTTTTTTTAAAGAAGAATATTTGATCTGTGGATTAAATTTAACTCTTTTAGTTCATTGGAGCTGTACTACTATAATATGTCCAAATTAATTCATTATATAGTTAGATATGTAACAACTCAAGTTTGGTTTATCGGTTGACATCCGTTCGAAGGATTTGAGATCTAAGATTTGAATTCTCAATGTATATCTTTTGTATTTCCCATATATATATCACTTTAATCAGATGTATATGAACAACAAAAAAAAAAAAGGAATAAACACGATACATTGTCCTGTACAATTTGATTTCTTTTTTATTTTTAAAAGAAACTTTTCAATGCGACAATGGAGATAGTCTAAAAGTCTTCCACTTTGATAACATTATCTCAATTTGCAACCAAGATTTAAAAATTCACTAAACCCTAAACTTTGCTCGCTCATTAACCTAGGTTCATAAGTAAAATCTTTTTTTTTTTTTTAGTGTGGAACATGATGATCATCACAAAGTTTTTGTTTTTGCAGTCAAACTCATACATGTTCAAGACTTAAAAGATTTGGCAAGATCTGGTCCAGCATAATCAAGACAGTGCAGCTTCGACAGCGGGGTGCGTTTTTCATTTCTTAATACCATTGATTGATCGCAACTCCTCATTGGGATACCTTTAAGAAAAAAAACAATTATTTTTAAGAACCCTAATTTTTAATTCAACAAAACATTGTTTGAGATATTATGATTTCTTTAACTTTTACATGGTACATGCGATCTGAATCCCCACTCCAACAAGAAAATATTAAAGGGTACCTTTTTTTTTTTTTTTTTTTTTTAGATTTTGCTAACGAATGGTATAGAAGTATTTTTTAGATTTATTTTTATAATGCATTGAAATTCATAATATTAAGAGTCAAATTTCTCATTTAATATTAAATTTTAAAAAATGCATTAAAGACACTGCAAACATTAGTATTGTTAATAACAACAACACGTGATTTAGATCCCAAAACTCAATGATGAAAATGGGTTTGCTTTTTTTTTTTTTTTAAAGTTCATTTATTTAGTCAAACTCAAGCATATGAACTTTCCCTTTTATTAATTACTTTATTTAAACAAAAAGGGCACCAAAAAAAAAAACTATTAGATCAACAAAAGAAAGAAAAAATAAATTTTCCTCAAGACACGCAATTAATAAAGTAAAACACTTTGTCTTTGTTAATTATAACTGTAATTAAATTAATTTGATGGGGTGGGGAACATGAACATCTCCCCAATACGGTCAAATGAGTGCTTTCTTTTCTTTCTTTCTTTAATTAAACTATTAAAAGTAAACTCTTTCTTCAAAATCATTCTCGTTTTGCAATATGAAATGGGAAAATTAATTAGTTTGATTCCATTTTTTTTTCTCGAGTCATGCAACATGTTTTATTTTTTTATGTTGAATGAGATTTAAATTGTTTTACTTTTTTTAAATGGTTAAAAATTTTCTATAATTGACCTAAAAAAATTAATTTATTTACATCAGATTTAACAAATTTATAAAAAATTTATTTTTTAATAACCTTACAATAAATTTAAATCCAAATAACTAAAAAAAAATTTAATTCCACTTGAGTCAGCATCAATCGATAAATTATGCTATTGAGATACATACATATAACTAACCATGACCTAATATTAATAATACTATTTTTGGGTGGGTGAGATCTCAAGAAATGAGCTGTGTTTCAAATTTTCTCAAATGTCGCATCAATTCATTTTTATATATTTATTTTAAAATAGTCTTTACTCACCTTTTGCAATGTTGCATGGAACACGATGAAGTATTGCGAAGCTTCCTCCGATAACAATAATAATAATAATAATAATAATAATAATAATAATAAACATCGGCTTAGTGGTTTGTAATTTAATATGATTTTTTTTCTTGAAAGAAATTTATTTATTTTTTTATTAAAAAAAATTCAGAATAAATAAATTATTTAATCTTTTAAGTTATGATAAAATATATCGTATTTGATAACTTAATATAAATAATTATAAATTATATATTTAAAATGATCATGATAAATAACTATTAACAAAACTTAAATCTAAAATTTTTTTTATCAAAAAAATAATTTTAATTAATTAAATTAATCACTTGTTACTTCGTACTCTTTTTTTTCCACCTTGTTTTGGCTACTAGCTAGCTAATGGTTCTCTTTCTTAGGCTCTCAAATAGCCTTTTTTATTTGCTTTGCTCGCTGTATAGTGCAACATGTACAATATATTTAACTTACAATTTATTTATGATTAATATTATAATCAAAACTTATTCAACTCAGCTCAAAATAATTTAATTTTTGTTACTTTACATATATAAATTAGATTTATCTGTAAATCGGATTAAATTTGATTGATTTTTTAAAATTCTTTATCAAAGGTTTGATCGAATTCATTAAATTTAAAAATAGATATTCATTATATGTAAATTATAGGTTTGATCCATGTAAAAATGTTCATGTTTTGCTACATTTGGAAGAGAAAAGAATTGATGTATGTTAAGTATGAATTCAACATGCATGACTTTTGGTTCATACAAAATTCAATTTTTAATTAAAAAAAGAGAATTATGTATTTAAGTCATAATAATTGAAGTTTTGTATAATTGTTGTTATTCATCTTTGAAATGGGTTGAGATCTAGCATTCAAATCTCCCCTTCTTTGTTGCATTTTGTTAAATGTTAACGAATTGAGAAATAGAGAGATAAGAATAAAAATAAAACTATTTTTACTATTTATAATAAATCAAATTCTTATTATCATTTAAATTCTTAGTATTGCGAAGCTTCCTCTGATAATAATAATAATAATAATAATATAATAATAATAATAAACATCGGCTTAGTGATTTGTAATTTAATATGACTTCTTTTCTCGAGAGAAATTTATCTAATTTTTTTTATTAAAGAAAATTTGATATAGATAGGTTGTTTAATCTTTTAGATCATGATAAAATGTATCGTACCTAACAGTTTAAGACAGATAACTATAATTTATATATTTGAAATGATTTCAACAAATGATCATAGATAAAATTTGAATTTAAATGATAATAAGAATTTGATTTATTATAAATAGTAAAAATAGTTTTATTTTTATTCTTATCTCTCTATTTCTCAATTTAAATTAAAAATAATTTTTTTTTTTATGAAACTGAGACTTAATTCAAATAATTCATCCATCTCTTTTAAGAGGAAAATTTTTCTTGTTCGATTCCTCCAAAAGTTTAACCTCTTTTGTAAAATAAGACAAAATTTCCTATAAAAAAAATTAAAAACAAAATTCATACGAAGTAACATAATCCAAAGAAACTTTTCGTAAAAAGATACTCAGTGTGATTGGATTAATTCCTTGCCAGCAATGGAAACGAAATCAATGAAAAAAGTTTTTTTTTTTTTTTTTTAATTTGAATAAATCAAAGAAAGAAGTTTTCCAAATGTGGATATACCCTTTCCTTTCCCATTAACTTTTTTGTTGGTTTCCAGTTGTAAGCAGCAGAATTTGGAAACTTGCCAACTATAAGGACTTTTGGAAGCACTCTCTCGGAAAATACTCAAAAGTCAATCGACGATAAATGAAAATTTTTAATTTGAATATTAAATTATTAGATATGAAATAATTTATTTTAATAAAATTTTATTATGTATAAATAAAAATGAAAAAAATTTATTATATGATAGATTAAGAAAAGATAATAATAATAATTTTAATTTTAATATCATACTAAATATTTAATTTAAAATTAATTAATAATAAATAAATAAATTCAATTTAAATATAAAATTATAAAAAATTAAATATTTATTAAAATTGAGATATCCTATTTTAACATGTGTAAGGATATTCTCTTCTAAAGTAGGTTTTTTTTTTTCCTCTTTGGCTGCTATCAACGACTATCCCAATACGTTAGGGTTGAATAGTCATTCGCCCTCGTCGAAATTTCGGTGAGGGCAAAAGCAATTTTTACATTATATTAATTTTTTATTAAAAAATATTTTAAGAATAATAAGTTTTATAAACATTTCAAACTGTGCTTTATGAGCGATTAAATGCCATTTTCCCCCCGGTTTTTTGTTATATTCAAAGTCAATGAAAAAACTTTTTTGATTTTAACATCTTAACTTCCCATAAGAGATGAAAGTCAGTGCTCCTGTAATCTTTATTTTTTAATGTTATTTAAAATTGGATTGCTTAAATATGAAATAAAATGTAAGATGAAAATGCTGTCGTCACCTCTCATTGTTTTTTTTTTTTTAAATATATATATATATATAATGAGTGCATTAAAATATTTAATTTAATGATAAATGTATGTATATATCAATTAAAAAATTAAGCTCAAATTTTTTTTGTCCCGAATTAAAAAAAAAAGTTAGAGTTTGAATTTAAAATTTTTATTTTAAATTATTCCATCCCTTAATTTCAATCACCGTATACCTCAAATTGACAACCCATTCTATAACAAGAAAGATAAAAAAAAAATTACTTTGATTATTGATTTTACCTAATAAAACCAACCAACATTTTGGTTAGTCAAAAACTGTCCATGAGAAAACCTTTTTTATAATCTCAAATTATTAAAATTAAAATTTTAATATTTTATTAACATATCACGCACGTTATTAGAAATGAAAAACATTAAATTCCAACCAAATGAAATATTATCCACGTTAAAAGTGAAATCTTATGTGAAATGACAAGAAAACCCTTAGCTTCCTCTGCATCTGAATATCACCCATAGATAATAAATGGATTGGGTGACAAGTGGATTACTTGCGAAGTGCATCCCATTCTCTTCCCATCCCATCTCCCTCTCATTCTTTTGTCATTTCCCCCGCACATTTAATTATATTATTTATTATAATATTTCTCTACTATTTATAAAAGGAAAAACATCCATAAACTTTAATAAATTGTTTTTATAAATTTTTAAATGCTGCTTTGTTCCCACATGAATCTCATCAGATTCAAGAATGATCACCATCTACATTGATGTGCACTTACAAACCAATCTCCACCGTCCAATTCTCAATCATGGTTAACATTTTTTTAGGTCCCCGACAGTGACAAGGCTTATGGCGTAGCTACACCTTAGTATTTATTACGTGCATCACCTCAATCAATCCATCTCCTAAAATATAGATATAATCCGTTATTAATAATATATAATAATATTAATTATTATCAACGTTTGTTGACATGAACGATAAGAGATTTAATTTTTTAAAATAAAATTTTAATTTTATGAATAGAAATGAAATGAGATGTGATTTGATTTTAAATTAATTGAAATTTTAAATAATTATTTAATATTAAAAATTTTTAAATAAAAAATAAAATTCATGTTTTAATAGATTTATTTGATCATATGATGAAAACAAGTTTTTTATTGTTTCGGTTCAAAAGATTACAACGAATAACTTTTTTTATGAAATCATTAAATTGAAAGAAAATAAATAAATAAATATCTAAAAAAAATTTATTTGGACCGATAAAAAATATACAGAATAAAATCTAAGAATCCTGACCGTTCAAAGAAACTACAATCAGGTTAAAAAAGCGAAGGAAATAATATAACAATAAATTAGAAAAAAAAAAAAAAAAGCGGGACCATCAAAATGAAAAAAAATATATACTAAACTATCAAAAGGGATTAGCCCCACCGTTGTGTAAACTATGTTTCTTTGTTCTACAGAGAAGAGAGTACAGACATAACTCTCTCTCTCTTTTTTCTCATTGCCCTTTTATGTCTTTGAGCTTTGATATCTTTCTTTTCAGGCTAATGTTTACATTGATTTTCAAGCTTTGACATGTCCCTCGGGAACCACGACGAGTTAATCCAACGGTTTAGAATAAAGGGTATCAACTCATGAAAGGCGATAGTAGCCTTTGGATTATTTGCATCTTTTTTCTAAGCATCTCTCTTCTCTCTTATACTTGGTAAGGTAGTATTTTTTTATTAAAAAAATTATTGCCTTCATTTTTCACTCATTTTGACTGGAACGCCACTTCCTTTCCCCTCTATATAAGTCTTTCCACCCTCCCTCTCTCTCATCATCCTTTACTTGAACACTCAATACCTCTGTGCAGAACCCCATCTGTCTTCTATTTCTCAAGCTAACTATTGTCGTTGTCTCCTCTCTCTTCCTCTGTCTAATTACAATGGCTGGGCAGACGCCTTCAAAGCGCCAAAGAGAAGAAGAAACCCAGAGTTTAGATCAAGAATATGTTGAAGAATCAAAACGCCATAAGTCATATAACCACATACTCTCTTTGCTTGAAGCAGAAGAGGATGAGCCGAACCAAGATTTGTCTTCTCTCATCACAACTTTACAACAAGAACTCTCGTCTGACTCTGTTTCAGATGACTCTCTTCCTGCCTACCAAACAACCACCCTAGAAGCTGACCCTGAAAACCTTTCAATAACAATAGCAGCAGCGTCAGCTGCCAATACCATGGGTAGCAACTTAGAAGACGACACGTCAGCAACTTCTTCCTTGAAAGATGAGGATCATCAGGACGATGATAAAGAGCGAGTCATAAGGCATCTGCTTGAAGCTTCAGATGATGAGCTAGGGATTCCAAATAGAGAAGATGGTGTTGGTGTTGAAGTTGTAGACTTTGAAGAAGGGTGTAACAATGACGGAAATGTGTTTGCTTTATGTGATGGGTTATGGGAACTTGAAGATGAGGCTGCTAATTACTATACTTTGTTGCAGTCTGAACTCTTTACGGCTAGAGATGGGACTTTGTAAGGATGAAATAGAAGCGGAAAGAAGTGGTAGGGGTAAAAAAGTAGAAAAGGGAAAAATGGGGAGTGTGTGAGAAATTTTGAAAAAATGAAGGCGTTTTTTGGGTTAATTCATTTTGGAATCCTCCCTCTCTTTGAAAATATCAGAACTTTCCCTGTGTTTCTTTCGAAAATTAAATCGTAGAAAAAGGAAATTGACTAATATTTTATCCCAAATGTCCCATTATTTCATCCAATGTCAATATTGATATGGGCACCCAACCCATAATAAATTAAATTAAATTGAGAAGGGTAAATATAAATTAAAAAATAACACATAAAAGCCACTCTACGATTCGAGTGGTCTTAAGCTACAGTTCACTTTAGCTTTCTACTCTTACTGCTTGAGACGATAATCAGGCTTTTGCCTTGTTCCTTCATTTATTGGATACCCTATTTTTTTTACTTTATTTGTTGGGTTTTTAACCTTTTGTTCGTGAATGGTGTGACATATTTTACTCGCCAAACTAAGGCGTGGCTACACGCTCCAAGGTAATTGGTAAACGGTTATCCGATCCAGACACAATCTCACTCCTCTCTGATTGGAGGAGGTGACCGAACAGTCACTTTTTCCATATTAAATAATAAAAGAGAAATATATGAAAAAGTATAAAATTTTATATATTTTTATTTTTTAACTATAGTTAGTGATTTATTAAATTTTTTTATATGTTATTGAATAAATTAACTGAAGATTTATTAAAAGCTTTGAAAATAAATCAAAAATTAAAAGATGAAACAGGTGATTTGTTAAATTATAATTCAAAAATGCATAATTCAATAATCAAAAATTAAAATTCAAAATCTCATAATTTAATCAAACAAAATTTTCGATTGAATTAACAATTTTTTAAAATTAAATGATTATCCGATCAAATTTTATTTATAATTTATGTTTATTTCTAATTCAAAAATTAAAAAAAATTGTGACAAAAAACCAAAAAAATTAAAGATAAAATAAAAATTTAAGTTCTTTTAAAACTTTTTCATTTAGTATTATCTGATATTGTAAATAAAAAATCTAAAAATAAAAGATCTAAAACGTCAAACTGTCTAAATCTCAAAAAAATCTTAAATATTGGATTAAATTTATTCAAATAAAATCAAGATATCAAAACTTTCAAATAAAATTTTTGTTGAAGACATATTTTTTTAATAATTTATTTAATTTAAAAATTTTTAAAGCCTACATTCTTTTGACTCTAAATTTTTCGTTATCCTATTTTAATACACGATATGTGTACCAAAGCTAATTAATTATTGGTTCGTGACGTGGCGTGCAGCGTGATGGGTGATGATAAGAAACGACGAGGCTTATGCATGAAGATTGAAAAAAAAAAAAAATCGAAACCAGGCAGCTTTAGGGACAAGGTAATTCTTCCTGTCGCTGTTTGGACAATGAAGGGGGCCCATTTACAGAAGATGGGGGACCCACTTTTGATGTGAGATGCTGATGGGGTATGCATTGTTTGCCATGTCTTTCACGTACTTTGATCAAATCAAATAATTACGATGATGGTGGATGATGGATGGCAAATTGGCATGGTCTGTGGAAATGTACAAACCGTATGATGGATGATGACAGATGGGGACAGGTGCGGTGTGTGATGATGGTGAAGATCATGAGAATGAGATGCCCGCCAGATTTGATTAAGCTACATATACATAATAAAAATTATTCACTTAGAGTTTTTTTTCTCGAACAGCATTACGGATTCATATCATTTATAATTTTTAATTAAATATTATAGTTTATTAATTATAAAAAAAAATTATTTAAGACTCACAATTTAAAAATAAAATTTTATATAATTTTTTTATAAATCTTTCTTAGTATTAAATTATAATTAATTAAAATTCCAAGTTATCTATTATAAAATATAACATTTAAATCCATATACGAATTCTAGATTATGCTTCGATTTTTTGTAACATCTGAAGTGAAGTTTTGAGTAGCCAAGAAAGTACCATGTTGCAAGAAATGTGAAAGGAATTTGATATGCAAATTGTCAGTTGGAAGAACTTTGCTTTGAAAGAAACGCATTTGTGGATATGCTCAGACGACACAGATTTCTTACAAACCACTGGCCCACTCTCTATAATCTTAATGTTTTTTTGTTAGGAAGGATGTATTTGATATATAATATTATAATATAAAAAAATAAAATGATATTAAATAATATTATTTTATTTTATATTTGATGTATATAAAAATTATGATAAAATAATTTATTTATTGATTAAAATTATTTTTTTTTAAATTTATATAATTTAAATTATTAATATAAATTTTAAAGTATAATAAGACATAAATTTAATCTATAAATTAATTTTTTTTAATTTTGAGATGAATAATTTATTTTATATTAAAAGAATGATTAATTTTTTTGTAATTTTATTTTTTTAATTATATATAAATTAAATATAATATTAAATAGTGATTTTTTTATCTTACCTATCACCTTGTATATAAAATATAACTGTTTAATTTCAATTTATAAATTAAATATTCCTTCAAGTACAACTAAAATTTATAAAGTTTATTTCAACTTTGAAGAAAGAAGTTTTAAATTCGACTGTTTTTGAACCGACAACACACGTTTTTCGATTATGATTGGGTTAAGGGAAGATGAAGTTTGAACAATAATAGTTATTGCCAAGACAAAAGCCTAAAAACAAGAAGAACAAGATGGCTGTAAGAGCCAATATAATCTTAAACAGACTAATTATTGGTGTTTTTTTTGTTTTTTATTTTTTAGTTCAATGATCATCAATTTCAGACAAAGTCAAGAACAATTTTCCAAAGAAAGTTGCGTGTTGGTTTCGGTTATACGGCTGCTAGCCGCGGTCTAATTCCAAGTGTGTCTAGAACCAAAATTTTCAAGTTTTGAATTATAAATGTTTCAAGCTTTTTTTAATCAAGTAAATGGTTTTGAAATTTGACATGTTAAATGTTGAATATTATATATATATATATATTTTTTCGAATTTGACAAGGTTGAAGGGCCGTGCCGTATCCGCCATGATTTTTTATTTGTGGCTTAAAGCTTTAATTAGACAAAATTTTCTGGTTAATTTCTGAGTTCTATTTGTTAATATTTCTAAGCAGTTGATAACATGTTCAAGCCAAACTATTATTATTATTATTATTTAAAGAGGGAAAGTAAAGCAATTGTTAATTGTGGTTTCAATTGACAAATCTTTGAGATGCCCCCATTGCATTATTCAAAATAATTGCAAATGAAATTGGAATTGGAGACGTCATTTTTAAAACACAGGCACTGCTTTTCTACAGCAATTATGTCAACTGTTTTTGAGAGTACAAGCCAAGGCTGCTGCACCACAAATTGGGCATCTAACAATAACCATTGGCGGACAACACACACATAAAAATATCCTCCCCCCCCCCCCCCCCCCCATCACTTCGGTCAAATTAAGGTTGTTTTTCCCCTAACCCTCAACAACATCACTTTGAATTTGTGCTACTTAATTTAAAATTTTTTTAATTCCAATTTCAAATTCTTTCTATCTTTTTTCTTTAATTACAAAAGCAAAATTCAATTGCATGATGAGAATTTTACGAGCTAATTTAGCTAATAACTTCCTCCACTTTAATTCATATATAGATATAGATTTTGCTAATTAGTACTTTTAAGACACTTTTTAAAATTATTTTATAGTTTTCAAATATTGGGCTTAATTAGAGAGAATAAAATGAGTAAATAATTTGTAATATGTTAATTTAGATATAATGATTCGTGTATTTATGTCGTATAAAATATTAAAATTTATGTATTATATTATATTTTATATAAAAATTATATATTATAATTTATGTCAACTAAAAATATAAAATATATTAATTTAATATTATTAAATTTATATATAATAATTATTAAAATTTTACATCATATTATTTTTTTATCATATTTTCATATTATTTTTATATTTATTTCATTACATCATATTTTAAATTTTTAAATCTCCATACCATATTCTAATTTATTAGTCGTGCGAACACCATCTACATTGTTACAATAACATGCTGTGCTTGGCACGACTCTTGTCAAAGTATCTAAATTAAATCAAAATATTTTTATCTATGAGCTAACACAAATGATTCATATGAATTATCAGTCGACACGTGATATATGAAGTAGCAGCCACCGAAGTCCAATTCTAAGGTGGAGATGAGGGCTCAGCAGGTGCCGATTGCACCTTGCTATTATCATAAGATGAAAGAAAAGATGGGCCAATTGGCAAAATTGGTCCAAGCAACCCATAACGGATAGTTGGGCCACTGGAAGAAAGTAGTTGGTTGAGGTGTCCAAATCAGATTCCCAAAAACCACAAAAAAGAACCCTAGTACGTGTACGACAACGCTATTTAAGAGATCTGGAGCTTTGTAGATACAGCCTGGCTTTGATAACATCAAATTGTTGTTGATCGGTGTTTGGTTCCAGCACATCAGCACATGCTCAAAATATCCTAAACCAATACATGAACAACCCATCAATGGGTGGTTAGTTGCATTTTCATGTGTATGGTCCCTCTCTATCTAATCTTCCTTTTCTTCAAATCATGGTTTGTTTTTAGCTGGAAATGGGAGAGGGAAAGAATATATTCATCTTTTTTTTATATTTCTGAACATTTGAACCTGATTTAGGCCAACCAGATTATCAATTACTATATATATATTTTCATGATATAGTTGCAATCAATTTGAATTCCTCCTTTTTTTGGTTTAATCAGCCAACTTTCATTTGATTGCAATGCTTGAATTAGGAATTTGAGGCAATTGATAATGACAAATCCTTTGGATTTTAGTTAAATGCACACACATTGTCACATGTCTCGTCTAAAAAAAAGTTGAAATTTCTAATCACCATTACAAGCCAAAGATTTTCTTGAGGGGCCAAATTCTTTGAGGAAGAAAAAAGAAATAATTGTGGTTGCAACTTGATAAACAAGAATTGTTCAATGACGTTCACGACAATATACATACAGTTAATGATTGCGGGAAAAAGACGGCAAAAAGCATTTGATCAACAAACCCTAATGGCATAATTTTCCCACAGTTGGACTCAAAAAGAAAAACCAGCCCTTTGGTTTGGAAAAGACAAGAAAATTTCAGTGTGGAAATGGTGTTGCGTGTCAATCCATTTGTATCTATGGATGAAACATGGGTGTCAAAATTTCAGCCTCAGCGCTCAGCCAGAGGGCTGGAAACTAATGAAAGTTGTCTTTTACATAAGAAATTGGTTTTAGTTCAATTATACACAATCATTGAAGAAAAATGAGAGAGGAGAGATGGCAAGTAAAGCAATCAAAAAGTGGATATCGATAACTGTGATAATTATTGGGGAGCTTTACTGTTGGTTTAAATTTTTACTAGCCGGTTGGCACCACAAAATTCCTATTGGCTTTTTACAACGTTTGGCAATGTTCTATTTCTTACAGTGAAACATTGCAATGAACTTTGCAAACACAAACAAGGAATATTTATCTGTTTCTCAAAGTGCATGAACGCAGTGTTGATTGGCCCAAAATGAAAGCTCTGGCTTTCTGCATAAAATATGGGCTATAGTTTGCACCAATCTCCACTACCTGATCAGTGGCTTATTGTCAAGCTGAAGCCCACTTCTGTATGGATGAAAACTGTTTATGTTATGGCCCCTGGCCCTGCTATGGTCCAGCCGAAGGGCTTTGAACTCCTGAATAGGGTAGGGTTTAAGCTAGAACCAAAATAATGGAGTTTTTCTTCTACCTCTGGTTCACAAAAATAACATTTTATAGCTTAACTCGTTTTTTTTTGCCTGAAAGTTATGAACTTTTAAACACTGAGCTCTAAATTCAAATTCCATTTCTTTCTATAAAACCTTAAAATCATGTACTTGTTTAACAGGATTGCCAAATCCTTCACAAGGCCAACGATCAACACAATTCACTCAAAATTGGGTCAATCCCACTTGAATCCTACTGCCCTTTTCAAAAACTTCTCCACTAAACCCCCCCAAAAGGACAAAGATGACTCTTGGAATGATGCCTGGGAAACAGCTTGGCTCCCTGATGACATTTCCCCCAAGAACAGAGCTCCTTGGGAAGCTGACGTTAACTTCCCTTCTTCTGAAGAGTCAACAAGAACGGTGCTTTCAGCGGATGTTGATGCAGAAACCAAGGCGTTCGTTGAAGACATGAATGAGAATTGGAATGAGAGACGAAAGTCACCTAAACAGAAGCAGAAAGAGGAAGCTGAAAAGGAGAGGAAAGCAGAGGGTGGTGGATTGTATAGTTTGGAGAATATGAAGAAAGATTATAGGTTGAAGAAACAGAGAATCCATGCTGGGTTGTGGATGAAGGAGATTGATAAGTTGGAGGAAGCTAAGTTGGGGGATTCTGCTGATGATATTGATAAATTGCTTGATAGCTGCTCTGAGTATGTCCTTCTTTTTTATCCATTTTGTTTTCTGCTACGTTTATAATTGATTTGTTGGATTAATGGGATATCTTGGTAGAGTTTATAGTTAAAGAAACAAAAAACTAAGTGGGTTAAACTTTAAAGATACATTTTTGAATCGTGAACGATAGTGTCAGCCTTTATGTCCAAAAAGTACAGTTGATGTGTTGTGATTCGTTTGGTTAAGACTTGAGAGAGTATAATCTGTCAACTAAGTTTTGATTGAAGGCTCAGCTTTGGTTTAATACGCTTAAAAGCGTTTGAGTTGTCAAACCTTATAAGAGGAAGATCAAAGCTCAATAGATAAAACATTGTTTATTTCAAAGTAGATTTTCCTATGTATAGAAACAAGTTAGAGTTCGTTCTGCAGGTTATTTGATGAAAGACAATAATAACATACAGGGAGAATAGTGTTTGCCGTGTTGAACACTTGATGACTTACAGGACTATGCCTTTGGCTACATTTGTCACATTTGGTATCATCTTTTAGCAAAAGTTGAAGTTCAATATGCAAACCCCTACCTTAGATGGATGAATGTTAAATACAGATGGGCAATCCTGAACTTATGTGTCAGGAGAGTGTCAATTAGACAAATTTGGGAGCAAACATTTCTCCTTTCCCTCTATGTATGTGTAAATTAACAGGCATTTTGGATGCCTTGAAAGTTGACTGGTAAAATTACTAATTAAACTCAGTCTGAATATCCATGTCATTATTCTTCAAGACATGAAATTGATTGCCAAAAAGAATGTTGATTTTATTATATAAAATTCTATGAAAGGTGAACACTGAACATTGATTTATCACAAATATCATCATATGCTTGCAAAAAGCTGTTGTAAGTTATCATTGGTATTGCTCCACTTCTTATCCTGTGGTAGGATATAGAAAAATAGTATCCTTTTATGTTGTCTATGTGATCTTCTGTGGTTCTTTACATGTCTGTCAAAGAAGTTGCTTATCTTCGTATCATCCCAACTACAATATTTTCAGATTGTACAAGCCAAGGAGGTTATCCGCCATTTTATAATTGTGCTTGTTGGGTTTAACACATGTATAATGGCCAGGATTTTTGACTCTGCCAATGCTGACTTGGAGAATTCAAAAATTCCAAGCTCTTCTGAGTTAAAAAATAAGCCTGATGGTTGGGAAACAACATCAAGAGCACCTGATGGAAATGTGTGGGAAATGTCACAGAGGGAAGAAGACATTCTCCTCCAAGAATTTGATCGCCGAATTGCTTACTGTAAATTCCAGGTGCGTGTTGTTATTTATGAGCATTTTGTCACCAAGTGCTTCGGTTTTCTAACTACAACATTCAAGCTGCTAGTCCCAATGCTTGCTTTTGGTTTTCTGAAATTATACAGATAGCTAGTTTTATTAAGACTCACATATTTAGCCGGAGGAGACCTATCGATGGGTGGAAATACATGATAGAGGAGATAGGGCCTAATGCGAGGAAAGGCAAGGGCAGTGTTTCAAGGTTGCCTAGTTTGTCAGATGCATCAACACAACCTTTTAAGGAGGAAAAGTTACAAATTGGAAGCAGTGTGGCCCGCTTGAAGGGGAGGTAGTTTGGTTCCCGCCTACCCCAAAAACATTCAAAGATCATTACATGTTCTTGGCTAGTGATTGTAATAGATTGTTGCATCAAGCATCTTCAATGTGAAAATACTTTCTTTGCTACATGAGATTTTGTAACTGAGCTCCAAAAGGAAAGATGAATGTGTTAACTCTGTTTTAAGCACCAAGTTTAACTGATGCATATAGTAATTTTGTAACGAATTAATGAAGAATATTGCGGTCATATTCATATAATTCTAAATACTATGACAGGGTGATGAAAAGTTTAGCAGAGTTCGGTTATGTAATGTTATCATAGTTTTTGAGGCAAGATGATGATGGGCCCATAAGATGGAGTTCTTTAATGAAAAAAAAATGTTAAGAGCCTCTTGTTTTCATTCTCAATGCTATCATAAAAAGTGATTAAATCATTATTTTAAAAAATAATTTAATTTTTATTAAAAAAAATGAAAAATTTTATTATTAAAGTAAAATAATATGTAAAATTAATTATAATATTATTACTTATTTAATATATAAATTAAAAATTTGTATTCATTTAAAATTTTAATTATTTTATATTATAAATTTTTATATTTTAAAATTAACAATCATCATAATAAATTCAAAAATAATTTGTGCTTATTTAATATTTTATTAAAAATGTATATTTTTGTTTTTCTTTTATTATAAATTTAATAGATTAGTTTTATTTTTTAATTCAAATATTTTTTTCATAATTTATATTCTATATTTATTATTAATATATTTATTAATTTAATAATTTAATTATATTTGATTATAAAATAAATAAAATATTACCAATATTTTATAAATTATTTTCTTTAAATAACATTAAAATTATTAATTTGTGTAATTATTACAATATGTATTATTATTTTCATACTTTTAAATAAAATAATATTTAATTTTTAATAATCTCAAATACAATAATATTTAATTATTAAATATTAATTATTATTAACTAAACAAAATGATTTCAAACCATTAGTGATAAAATTACTTCGGTAATAAAATCATATCTGTGATTACATTAATACGGTGATCTTCCAAAAAAATACCAATAGTTACTAAAGTGTAGAAAAAAGGCAACAAAATGCTCCAAAGAAGAAAATGATCTGTTAACTAATCTTAGGATCCAAGAAAAACAAAAAGAAAAAGAAAAAGCAGTTCCTCACAGTGCAATTTATCGTATCCTTTCACTTTTTTTCCTACATTCTTAATTTCTTCATCACTCTACCTGCCAAGTTCTGACCAGGAAATCCTTGATAAAAGCTCCTTTTGTGTAATTTGGACAAGAAATGTACAGTTTTCCAGTGGATAGGAAGAGGGTCATGTAGAATGGCAATGCCAGTACCAACTCCAGTGGTGGTCAAGCTTCACAACTAATATGCATTCAGGATATTATGCCGCTCACATACTTTAGCCCCATTTTTAGCCCACCATTTTTCTGCTTGTTCTTCTGTGAAATATTTCCGACTGCAAAAAGAGCATAAAATCTTTCACAATTAGGCTCAAAATTTTCTTTCAGTTGTGTTGACTTCAAAGAGAGGATCATGAATACATACCTAAAGCGAACACGCTTGAGTTCATTACTGCCATTGGGCAAGGGGAACAAAGTTATGTACACTCCTGGTTCATCTTGTATTACCGTCTCTGACTTTTCAGTTTGTCCTTTGGTTCCACGAGAAATGTTTAGGTTTTCTGAATTGCAATTTGCTTCACTTCGTGGAGATATCATGCTAGCTGCATGGCTGTTATTTGAGAACAGGTGCTCGGTGTCTGATGCGTGTTTGGCAATAGAACTGGATTTGTAGAGGGCATTCTGGCCTGCTGGAAGCATATCAACCACTTCCTTCAACTGCAAGATCAGTTGACCATAAACAATATCAGAGAATAGTGAAGTATGGGTTTCCTATTTCAAACCCACGCTCTCTTCAAACAATTGAAACTTTGTTAATCTATTTTCCTAAATCTGAACCGCAAAATCATGAGCAAAGAAATCCAACCTGAGCAGTAAGAGACCTAATAACTTCCTTGGCTGATTTGCATTTTTCAGCTTCATTTTCTGCTATTGCAGTGGCCTCTTTTAATTTCCTTGATGTCTTTTCAAGTTCAGCTTCAAGATGTTGAGATTTGCAAGTAAGATCTTCGACCTGCAAGAATATCCAACATGTTTATCTTCTCATCCTTCCTATCAATTTAGATAAGCAAGACGGGTAAATAAACAAATTAATCAAAACTCAACAGCAATGGGAGTTTCACTCTCTCTCTTTCTTTATACTTTAATCTTATACCCCAACTACTTTAACTATTGACCAGCTTCTATCCCATTCCCATTCTAGCTGCAGTAGCTTAAATACACAACCCTTCAACTTCCCACCGAGGAATTTCAGGCTCTTTTTGGTTTACATAAGCAACTGATCTTGACAACTTGCTTCTCTTCATACGTTCTTTCCTTATCAGATATGTCTAATCAAATACAGAAAGAAACGACCTCTAGCAAACAATTCATCACCATTTTATAGACAAAGCACCCTAAAGGACAGGACAGGTATAAAAAAATAGCACAAAGAGAGACAGGAAGGGGGAAAGGGAGACAGATATTACAGGGATCAATAGAAAGAAATAGAGAACAATGCATTGCATTGCTCAGTAATGCCAATGCCTCACATTGAACATAATAAGTAACGAAGTTGTATTTGCTAAAAAGGAATTTAACAGGCTACCTGTGCCCTTAAATTTATGATTTCTTGGTTGAGACTGTCATTCATTTGCTTTGAATCATCAAAAGTTACTACAGAAGATCGATTTGGGCTCGACTTTCCTGAAGCAGGAGACATTGCCGGAGAAGTCTTTCTGGAACTAGACATGGAAGCTGATAAAAGTTTCTTAGAATGATCTCCAACCGGAGAAATTGATACCTTTGGTGTATACAATCCTCTGAGATTAAATTTTCCATTCTGAGCTGGGAAGAGAGGGCGATAGTGTAATTCTAGTTTCAGTTCACGCTTGAAATTCCGGCTTTCAGCCTGATTACTCGCGTCAACAGAAGACAGTCTGAAGAGTTGTGCCTGTAACCTGGGTGCTAAAGCCTCTCTATCTATCATCTCAATGGATTTACGAGGTAAAATTCCATTTCTGGCTTTAGGAGTCCAGACAGTAGAAACAGATTCTGCACTTTTTCTCAATTTAGCGAAACAGTCATCACACACCCTATATGGTTTGTTCATAGTTGGAGCCAGAGAAGCCTTCAGAGATTTTCTAATAGTACATGCTTTGCAGAAGACTAGTCCACAATTATAACAGTTGTGACGTTTTCTTCTGAAACCAAAAGGATTTCGACAACCGGAGCACATGGAATGATCAGCACTTGAAACCCATTTATGAAGACTTATAATTGCAGTAAAGTTTGAACCACAAACTACACTCTTGACTTGCTTGTCTTTCAGAAAATCAACGAGCGTTGGTGTATTTCTGTCATTAATATCTCCATGACCTAATTGACCATTTGTGCCCTTTCCCCACGTGTAAACCTCTGTTTTGGAAGTCAAAATAGCTACATGATACGATCCACAGGCAATCTCTTCCACAAAGCTGTCTGCTATTTTACCTTCAACCCTTGTTGGAACCTTGCCGTCAGCTGTAGCACTCCCCAATTGACCATAAGCCGAACTCCCCGTCGTATACACTCGTCCTGAGGTTGTAAGAGCAACTGTGAGATTATGTCCACATGCTACCCGGCAGATACTGTCATCAGATAGAGCAGCTACACATTCGGGAGAAAGTCTAGGTTCTTTATCGCCATGCCCAAGTTGGCCTTTATCTCCATCCCCCCATGTAAACAGCTTTGCTGAAGAAGAGATAGCTGGAGATTCAGAATCAGATGATTCAGTCACAACCTCAACAACTGCAGCAGTGTGCCAAGCACCACAGGCAACCCTTGTCGTCCGTAATCCGCTCAAAGTCTCCACTTCCCGTGGAATAGTTGAGCTACTACGATCCCCATGGCCCAGTGCACCAAAAGATCCATCTCCAAATGTGAACAACTGGCCACCAGATGTCACGAGAGCTGTATGCCAAGGTCCACAGGATATATATGAGACATGTATACCCTCCATGTCATTTACCTTTCTGGGGATCCAGTGACTTACTTCACTTCCATGCCCAAGCAGACCAGAGTTGTGTGTTCCATCGCCCCATGTAAAAAGATCCCCAGAGACTGTAACAGCACAAGTGTGATACTCCCCACATGCTACTGATTCAAAATTCATGCCACTGAGAGTATCTATTAGCTTAGGGTGGGGAACATCTGCTTCCACACCATGCCCAAGCCTGCCCCCTGATTCCTCCCCCCAACTGAAAATCTCACCCTTCTTTGTGACTAAAACTGCATGCTTTTCTCCACAAGCAATATTATGCACATCTAGAATCACTGTTGATTCCAATGCTTTTGGAAGAAGTGCATCCATCTTTGTGTTGAATGAATTGCCAACTTTATCCACACCACCACCCAATACTCCATCACCAATACCTTGTCCCCATATAAAAACATCAGCCAAGGCATCAAAGTCTTCACGACAAGAACCATGGCTTGATGAACTTAGAGCACTTGATAAACTGACTCTAATTGCATCTGCCCCAGAACTTCGACTATTTGAGTTCTCTACAGACCCAGCTGATGATAAGCAAGAGTCAACTAAATCTGTTTGACTGACATTCTTGTCTAAAGCAGTATGTGTAATTATGTCAGCGAATGCCTTTCCAAATCTATTTTGTGCCTCATAAGGTGCTTGAATTCCTTGAGCGTCTCCCGGATCCTGTAAAGATGAGAAAAGAGTAAAAGCATAAATTAAGCACTTCAATGTTATCATGCTTTTCATAAAATTGAAAACAGAGAAAGATATTATAACATACAAATGGTGACTTCAGAGAATTTTTTCGGTTGCGTGATTGAGGACTATCTGGTGATGCACTATCACTTCCTACTTCAATTCTCCACTTGCGGTAGGAACCATGAGAAATCAATGCCTTAAGACCAACGAACCAAACTTCAGCTTCATCCTTATCTTTACATATCTGTCCATAGTGAAGGATGGTATAAAATTCAATATTCACACACCATAGTAGCTTCAGTATATTTTACTGGCATTGATGCCTTTAAAAAATTTGTATGCTACAAGAACATCCATAAACATGCACTCACCAAATCCAAGGACCTGTCATTACATATCAATGAAAATGATTGATACTCCTTTTCAGGCCGAGGATATCTTTGAAAAACTGCCTGCAAGCCAAAACAAAAAACCATTATGATTATGAAAGTTTTGGGAATCAAAGAATAACAAAGAGGATGAAACTCACAGTACGCTGTCCAGGTATGATCCTGGAAACTTGACTAAGCTTAAGATATTTCTCTTCTTTCCCAGAGTACCATATCAATTTAGACTCATCCTGAAAAAGAAAAAAAAAAAGAACCAACCTCAAGTATCTGATTACAAAGAACCGAGAAACGAAGGAAATTTCCAGTGACAATTCATGTTCTTTTTACTGATGATTAAAACTCAATTCGAGGTTTTGGACTGAATTGTCAATGATTTATAGCAAAATTTTCCATCAACAATGCCAAAGACATAAAATGTCAGTAAATGACAAATGGACATGTTAAAATGAGAACAAACAAAGCCTTCAAAAGCAACATACATTGGAGAGTTGGAAAGGGCAAAACTTGGGTTTCCCTCTACGTCCATACTTGAGCAAGTACGCTCCTTTCTTTAGTGCTGTAATGGCCTGTAAAATGAATCCCCACCCCCCCACCCCCCCCCCCCCCCAAAAAAAATACTCTTAATCTCCAAGATTAAGAAAATAAGAAAAATTTAATTAAAAGATGAGAAAAAAAAATGAAAGGAACCTGGTCGATATCCCTCTCGGCGAGACCAATTCTCTGGGAATCAGCCATTCAAGGTGCAGCCATTAGACCACCAATCCACCCTTATTATTATTTTCCAACTTTGCTCCATGAAAACACCTCCACTTCACAGAGCTACCATTTGTGTAAATTTTACAACCTAAACAAGATTTGAATTCCTTTTTTTTTTTTTTTTAATCTAACCCATAAATTCGATAATTCCAGCTCTCAAAAAACAGCTCAAATTTCACTTCAAACCCTATAATTCATATATATTTCTTCAAAATATAGCAACAAGCTCCTCCTTTCTTCAACATTTGAAACAGAGCTTCGATTTCAATAATGCCCATGTAATGTCACCTACAATGCCTGCAACAACGCCAAATTCTCACCCCCCCTGAAAAATTTTAAGGCCGTTGAGCTTTTGACAGATAATTTCGACAGCTGTAAATAAAAAAATTACATATATTCGAGATCTTTGAAGGTGAGAACACGAGAAATTTTGAGATTTCGAAGGGTTTTATTTTTTTAAGTTTCTTAAAAAAAAAAAGGTTCGATTTTTCCTTTTGTCTCTCTCTTTCTATCTATTTGTCCGAAGGATTGGCCTTTTTTTTATTTTTTTAAACTGTCTGTTTGTCTCTGAAATTTTCGGTTCTTGAGCCGGTTCTTCACGCCACGTCAGCAACTGAAAATCTACGTGATGGGGATTGTTCGTCGTTTTGTCTGTTGTTAGTTCCGTTGTTTGTTACGGCATTTGGCAGCTCTTGGTTGGTTAGTATGATCCCCTGCATCATGGTCTACGTTACATCCTTTTCCACTTTGCTTGGAATTTGGTGACATCAAACCATTGATCATGATTAAAACAAAGTTGGATGCTTTTGTGTATTCCATTTAAAGAAAATTGGCCCTTTACTTTTTTTTATAATTGATAATGTTAACCTTTAATAATAGGTATACTAATAATTTTTTCAAAGTTATTTTTATTTTCACATCAACTTAAACATTATTAATTCATTTAAAGAAAAAATTTTCGGTTTTTTCTTTGAATCTTAAAATAAATTAGACAAATAATCATTAAATCTTCTCACAATTTCTGTTTTTATTATTTGAAATATGTTATGATGGTTTATGTAATGGCCACCTCATTTTTTGATCACTTTATAGGTTAAAATTCATTACATTTGATCAAATTTGATATAATTAATAGATAACTCTAAAACTTATTCGAGACAAATTAAAGTTTAGTAATTAAAATAAAATTTGTGTAAAAAATTAATGATTATTTATGTAAATTATTCTTTTTTTTTTTTTTTTATTTTGCATTGTGTAACAAACAAAAAGCTTGGGTTTGATTAAGTTGAAACTAACCCACATTGGAGCCTTTAAGAAACAAAAAGAAAAAAAGAAAAAGAGAAAGCATACTTTATCTTCCCTCAATAAAGAAAAAGAAGAAATCACTTTATAATTATTTACCCTAAAATCATAATATCATTCTCCTTCAAATTGGGCTTAAAACTTACAAAGGAAAAAGGTCCCTGATAATCGAGCCCGTGACCCAAGCCTAAATAGGCAAAATGTCAAGGTGAAAATGATCATTTGAAGTGGAGATGCGGGGTATCGATCCCCGTACCTCTCGCATGCTAAGCGAGCGCTCTACCATCTGAGCTACACCCCCGACGGATAGCAATTTCAACTTTTAATCTTAAACTAATAATAAAAAATTTTTTTAGAAGCATCTAAAAAACAAGTTTTTTTAGAACTAAAAGGAAAAATTGGAAGTGAGAATTGCAAAAGAAATTATAGACGACATGAAGGTTTATATGAGAAATTGGAGGAAATTAATTGTGATTAATTAATTAATTTTCGTTATGACATCTTTCGAAGGATAATTCATACAATACAAAATTAAAAGAAGAAAAACCATATATAATTTGTACCATATCAAGAAGATGATTGGCCTATCACATAGATTTAACATTTCTTAATACCATACATGTAGATTATAATGAAGGCTGATAAAAAAAAAATTCAATATATGTAATCATCATCAAAGATCATGTAGTTGTTGCTACGCCGTACTCTTTCTTCCTTTTCAGCCTGATCATTGAACATAAAATTTCACAAATTAATTTCTTTTCATAACCATAAAAATGGATACTAAGTTCATGACATTGAGACTAATAGTTCTGTTTGCTAAAAATAAGTTAATTATGTTAAGAAAAATGGTTGTCACAAGCCATAATGATTGATTCTTCTCATAACAAATGGTCGAAAAGATCTACACTTTTCATCATCGGATACACATGATTCTTTTGGATTCAATTTGGTTGTAACAAGTGTTACTATCAGAGATAAAATGGTGACATTGAATCTGTCAGAGGCCTTACTGACTCCTTGATTATGCATTTCCCATCCTTTGGCTTGTGACAGAACATAACCATTTTTTTAAACATAGTATTAATCATCTAAAGATGAATGACTATGTATCAGAACAGAACACTTGCAGTATATAACAAGATATATACCTTGGTTATAAGCCTTTCAAATTCTTGAGTCCCATGCTCTTCAATGTACTTCTCAGCAGCAGTTAGGATGTCATCTGGCTTGTTGAAAATACCCTTCTTGCGTGGAACATACCAAATTGTGGCACTTTGAGGATTCATTTAAAATGGTCTAATGAAGTGACGATAAACATATGCTGCGCCATTGAAGTGAGGCAAGACAAACCAGCACGTAACAATTAGCTTAGCGTAAGGCGAAATGGGGAACCTGGATTCGACAACGAAAGCCTAAATGATTGGATACTCATTGAGATTTAAACCTTCTTTTTCGGTTCTTTTGACAAACAAGAAATCAATCATTTTTTAGCTGAGTGCTTGAGCCCTTAGTAACATAAATGAATCTACAGCCAAAAAGCGACTACTGAAGATCAATTTCTCAAACATAGTTGGAAGGAAGTCAAATGCTGCAAATTAATGAACCCATTGACGTTTTGAGGAAATGCAATCATATGATTATCTCAATAAAAATGATTAGCAACTGTATTATCAAGTTAGCTTGCTTTTGCTTACATACCATTCAAGGACTTTGGCAAATGTAAGTTCAAAAAGTGTAATCATAGAGTAGAGGACCCAATATGTCAGCCATTGTTGATCATCGTAGCTAGACCTTGTTTCTATAGCCTTAATTGAAGCATATCTTCCAAAAAAGACAATCTTGGAAGTGTTAAAAGCAAATACTAACAATAATGTTAAGGTTGTTCTTTGTTCAAAGAAGGAAAAACCTACTTACAGAGAGTAAACCAGAGTGACTAAAGGCCTGTAGACCAGAAAAAAAAAAAAAAAGAACAAAATCTCACTTAGAATTAGAAAAGAAAACGAGTAGAAAAAAATGACAGAATCCTCTTTAAGTGACAGAAGCATCAATTTTAAAGTAAAGTTCAGGTTGCAAAAGAGACGTACAAAGCAAGAACATCAAAGTTTTTGTCAACAACTTCAAGAAAGTTCTGGGAACCCATTGCTCATTCCTTGTTTTGCTTTACTAAAATCAACTTTATTGTCTTTGGGTGTTGGTTTTTCCTTACAGCTTCTAAAAGTAGAGAGAGATGGCTAAAACAGAAGCGTGGGGCAAATGTGAAAGGTTTGAAGATTTAACGTCGAAAGTGAAGAATGAATAACATGGGGAATGTGGGGTAAAGGGCGCCTTCTTTAATCTGATGCTGCACGAGAAAAGAGGCACCGAATTTCTTTGAATATAACCAGGTATGGTTCTGTATTTGATCTCACACCTGAAGGACCAACAAAACCCTGCCACGTAAGGGATGATCATGCTTAGGATTCAAGATCTTAGTCCCTAGCAATAGCCCATGATTTTGGGCCCTCTGTTGTGTGGGCTTGACAAAATTTTGGGCCCTCGATTTAGGTGGATGCATGGTAGCAAATATTATATAATTTCCACAAACTTTTCATGATTTTGTCCAAAACCCAAAATATTTTAGCCATAATGGATAAAAAGAAATCCGCAAAGTATTAAGCCCTTAATTTTTAATCCGAACCAATTGATCCCTAATGCTATTAATGATGTATAATAATATATTGTATAATTAAGACCCATGTGGTAACGTGCAGTTGTTTTCTTTCAATTTAAAACAGCTAACAACCTCTTTATCTATCTCATTGATGGCCATGAGAGAGAGAGAGATGTTGGAGCTGTGAATATGTAATTCTACCTAGCTAGCTATAGCTAGAAGATTCATGCCTGCCAGCCAGAGTACTTTACATGTCGGTTGCAACTTGTTACAAACTATTAATTTGACTGATGCTGGTAGCGAAATTGGACTTTAAAGGAGTTTTCTTTTCATGTAACATAATGTTAGGGAGGTGAAAGAAGAAATGCATCAGATTTGTACTGTTATATTTACTTTATCATGATCATGACATTTGAAATTAACTCTGGCTGCCCACTTTTCTGGTCGATCTAATTACTTAGTCATGTCATGGGACAAGAAGTAATCAAGGGAACTTGTAGAAAAATTAGACCTGTAATTGCAATTTATAGTGTGGGACCCAAAACCAGAAACTGTCAAACCCCGGGGCCTGAAAATATGGCCTGACCCCAAATTTGGATTAGACTAGCTTAAGCACTTTGGGAGAGTCATACTCATGATCATTACAATTGAATTTGATTCCCTGGTAGTGGCAGATATCTATGTATGACTCGGAAAAAGGTTAGGAAGAGAAACTGTCACGTTGCTTTCAATACTCTACAATGGTACTGGTTTAAATGGTGATAATAATAATAATAAGAAATAGCATTAACAGAGAAAATATGTACTAGTACATATGACTGAGCAATTGATCAGGGCCATAGAATGCATGATGATTTTGTACGATTCCTCCCTCAACAATATTATAATAAAGCAGATGACAAGCAAAGATCATTTTAGTGATGATTAATACTGAAATCAACAGTTGTGGCCACCACTTGATAATTAACTAACAGCATGTGAAAATGTCATGAGAATATAGCACTTTGAAAATGTGCTATCAGCATCCTCATTGTTGAACCATGGAAAGCATCATGTCCTACGTGATCAGCGTTGTCGTGTGTGATTAATTACAATACAAAACCAATCTTTTTTCTTGTTATAGAGCACGAAGTAGGTACCTGACTAATCTGTTTTTCTAACTTAATTATATTAATCATAACTACCTTAAACTGACCTATGCAAATCAGTGCGTAATTAAAAATAATGCTGCAAAACAAAGCAATCTGACATGGTTCGAGGATAATAAACAGGGATTCATCAAAATGTTTATTATTTGACGATTAATAATATCCTAAACAATAGTCATCAAGCCATGCAGTTCTTTCATATAATAGTTAAATTATAGGGCTAGCTCTTATATCTACTCTTAGAAGCTCCATCTCCTTTTTCTTGGAAAAGAAACTCTTACAAATCTAGAAATAATCCCTAAAAGCTAATTTTGTTACCAACAACATGAAATGTAAGTATAAATCTTGTGACAGCTGCTATTTGGCTTAATTACTGTAGAGCAGGTAGTATTGCATCTAAGGTTTTGAATTTTGATGCGACTATTAATAATACCCAGAAAGGAAAATGTTTTAGTAAGACTACCGTGTGAGACCAATGGAGTGTGTCAGACACTCTTTTTGAGAATGCTAACTTGCATGGAAATGCTGCCTAAAAGAAAAGGTTTCCCAATTTAGACAAAAAACCTTCAACCCAAAGAGAGCCACCATTGCAACTTGCAGCACCGCTGCCCTTGGAATCTTAGTTGTGTTTGAGAAGAAGGAGAAGAAGAAGAAAAGATACCAACTTCTAGGAGAAACAACTGATAAACTTAAATGCCTAGAAGACCCACTTCTAGGTTACCTGCTATGCGGTGCACCGGTTTAAAGGGTTATGAGAGAGAAATCCATCAAAATTAGAATGACCCACAGCTTGATGAAGTGTTCAGTGATGAATAAATATATGGTGACAGGTTTGTGTGGTAGGGACATTAATAAACCAACCTATCAGTCTCTATATCACCAGCAAATTACTTCCTTATAAGAAGAAGAGGAGGAATGATCCTCTTGTTAGTTAGTGATTGCTTACTGCTTTAGTGACCTGCATACCCAGAAGGGGGCTCACTCACCTGAGAGTAAACCTCAAAGTCTGAATGTGATCACGTGTGGGCTCCTCTCTCTATTCTTGCAAACATGATTGAACTTTCTTTTTCTGATGATCTAATGGCACCAAGAATCACAAATGCCAATGCCAGTGCTTGAAATTATGCAGAATTAGGGAAACCATGTGGTTGTGGAGAGAGATCAGCCCAAGTGGTGAACAGTACTAAGTTTTAATGTATTAGTAATGCACTAAAAGAACGCTGAAATCCCCCCCCCCCTCAATTACTACTCTCACCATTTTAGTGAAGGATTAATCAAGGGAAGCTTTTAGTGTTAGGAGAGTATGATGAGTTTGTTAAACCTTACCTGATCAACTGAAAGGTAGTAATGAACCTTAGGTATGCAGTATACTATTGCATGCGTATCTAGTCTCACATTGATATCAAACTGTTCAGTCACTACCCAAAAAAAAAGACCTCAAACAACCGCTAATATATGCTTAGTGCTAATATAATATTAATTCTCTCATATCAAACCCTAATTAATAAGTTTCTCATTACTCACAACAAAACCGAATATCACACTCAATTTCAAAGCATTCAAACTTGCGCCCGTACGTATTGCAAATTGAACATATATGTACTACTAACAGTATAAGTGAAAAAGAATAAAGCAAGATCAAGCCATACACTTGTAATTTGCTCTAAAGGCATGGCCGAACGCTAGCTAGTTGAATCATGCCTATCTTCTCCAACATGATGTACTTGATGTGATCCGCTGGCTGGAGACTCTAAAACACTGGTGCCTGGAATCGGCCTATAAGCGTTTAGTGCCGCGATAACGCCTAAATGACTGTCGGTAACAGAACCACCAGCAGCAATTCCTGAACCCAATTGCTGTCCAGGCAGGAGAGCCATTGGAGTAGCAAAGTTCATAAAATGCACCCCACTAGACATAGTACCCCTATACATATTAGTATAATTACTTACTGAAGGAAATGTCCACATAGGATCCCCAGCACCACTCCCGCTGATGACTTGGTTGCTAGGATTTGTCACCATCCAAAATGTTGCCGGAACCGGATTATGACTCGCCGGAATTGAACCTGTGGTCGATTGTATCAAGTAACTTCCCATCTGATTTTGTGACAATTCTTGCTGCTCAGGCCTTCTCTTCTTCCCCATAGTAGTATCCGCCGCCTCCACCACATCCACACTAGCGTCCCGCAACTCTTGCTTAGCTTGCAAGAAAGCGTTCACACTGCTACTACTGGGAAAGTTTGATGAATCCTCTGATGATAAAGCAACACCGGGAAATAAAATCCTCCTTTGTTGCTGAGAAGATAAGTCGTCAAACACATTCCTTTGATTCCACTCACTCCTCATCGTCAATTGTTGTGTAGAAAAATTTGGATTGAAATAAGTATTCCTCAAGTGGGAAGCTGACATACTGGAACCTGAACTTCTGAGTGAAATATTAAGGGACGTAAAATTTGCAGGAATAGTACCTGTCCCCGTGGCAGCAATAACTGCAGGCTCAGCTTGTTGAAGCAGCCATTCAATGGTTTCACCATCTGATTTGTGACCAAGCTCTCTTGTTAACTGGAAAACCCTAGCAGCACACGTTGCAGGCATGCGGATGCGACGGCCTCGGCCTTCCACCTTGGTGTGTCTGTCCTTGGTTGAAGTCCTCTTAGGGGGAGGTTTCTTTGGTGGATCCAAGCTAGCTTTGGAGCTTGTCTCTGGGTTTCCGGTGTTGGAACAAGGTTGTTCTTGTTGTTGTTCCTTCTTTTCTAGAAGCTGTAGAGGGAAGTTTGGCCTCCGGATCCCATTTTCACCATCCATGATCATGTGTTGGAATTATATGTTTTTTTTTTCTCTTCCCAACCACAACCCCAACACCTTTTTTTTGCTCCTAGTACATGATCTGTAGGTGACCCTCAATTCAGTGACTTTGGTGGCCTAGTGGGTCTCTTTTTTCTCTTTCTTACAATATGCTTGGAATTCTTTCAGATGGCGATGGTGGCACCTGAGTTGTTTTCTTTTCTCTCTTCAAAGAGAGAGATCGAGAAAGAGAAAGTGTAAGGGAAGAGGACGAGCTTTAAGCAACAAATACAATGAGCGAGAATTATAAGGGTGGGCTAGGAAAAGCAATGATTTCTTTCGCGGGATTGGAAATATTTTGTTTCTTTGAGGATGTGTTCGTAATTTTGTGCTTCCTAAATTCTTTTTTTTATACGTATTTCGTTTTTATTATAAAAAATATATAAAAGAAAACCTTTGTATTTTTTTTAGGGGGTATAAGTATATAGACATCCTTTTATTGTGGTTGGACAGTCCCTTGATTCAGTCTCCACGTGCGGTGGTCTTCATCATTCAATCCATAAAGACAGCGGTGGCCTGAGTTGGGAGTTGGGACCCCATCCCTTTCGGTCAAAAATACTGAAACAAATCAAACACTGAAACAAATCAAACACTCTCTTCCTCTCGTTAAATTTAAAGAAAATAAAAGCAAAAATGATATATAATCAACTGGTTCCCATCCCTTTCTTGTAATCACATTGCCGTTTCCCTTTGCTCTTAGTTAAAATTAAAAAGGAAAAAAACATGCTTTCCAGCTTAGCTAAGCTAATTCCCCATAAACAAGTCTGCAGGTGTTGCTGCCTTGTATATTCTTATTTTGTTCAATTAAATTTCAAGACTTTTGCTCTATTATAATGCTGTCTTTTGAGAGTTTTTTTCGGATTCTCTTTTATATGTGTAATTTTTTAAATTAATTTCATAATGATGTTATTGTTTATATATATGCAACTAAAAAAACTAATGAGTATATATGTAGATGAAAGTGATAGTAGTATATTATATGTAATCAATTAAAATTTTTTAAGATTTCAACCATGCATGGACTCAAATTTGTCTTAATTATTTTTACTTTTTTTTTTTTTTTATAAAGAAGATTGTAAATTGAAAATAAAAAAGAGATTGTATTTGTCAAGATTTCAGTCTCAAATCAACCAAATATATGTCCTACCTTAAAAATAATTATATGAACCAATTGAATTAAATCTCAAATTCTTAATTATCTCCCACCTCATTTTCCTTTCTTTCTCAATGTCTTCATCATTAGTAAGTTTATCAAATGGATAATGCTTCAACTAATAAAGATGATTACTTTCTTATGCTTGAATTAACCCCAATGATTTTATCTTGAACAAATATTGTCCATTGCTAAATTTATAGATATCAAAATAACATTCATAAACAAGATTTTGGTAGGGGGTAATCCACATTAAGATTAAGAAGTCCCATATATCTCTGTGTTTTGGTTTCTATCCATATTGAAGGGTACCCAATTGACCCAACAAAACTGAAGGAATGATCTCAAACATTTAATTCAATCACAAAAAAATTTCTTAGTTTCAAAAGAAAATATATATGATCAGGAGAAAAGATACTTGATGGACAAATCTTTCAGTAGATTTCTGAGTCAATACCCAATACTTTTCGGGTCTCCATCTTTGGACATGTGAGCACCATCAGTCTGCAATATATAATGTGATCTTTACAAGTTTTATTTGAAAAGCTCATATTCCCAAATTTTGACTTTTTTTCATTTTGCCATAAAAGTCTTCCAACTCAATATTTTTTAAACCTTTGCAGGAGTAGGACAACAATTTTCTAAGATCAATAGTCTTAATTTTTGGACCAATTGACTTGCCCATAAGGAATGTTTTGTTCATGAAGGTGGTAGAATATAGGTTTCAACACCTTTTCTATTATGATATTTCATATGAGAAAGATTATATATTCATAATCACTACATAAAATTTATACATATGATATGATAATATAAAAATTAAATTTAAGAAAAATAAAATTTAAAATAAAAATTACATGTATACAATTTATGTGCATGTAACACTCGGGTGCATAGTCACATAGTATTTTATGGGGTCGATACCCACTTAATTTTTAAAAAACAAGATTTGTATTTATATGAAATAGTAAAATTTTAGTAATTTTTGTGTATTGATCATACTAAAATTTAATAAAAGACATAAAGTCAAAAGGTCAAACAAAAATTTTCATTATTTTTTCAAAAACATTATCATGTATAAATTTAAGAAAAGATGTTCAAAATATATTTCAACAACCAACATACCTAACTAAATGATAAACCCATCTTCTCTTTTTGAAACAATGATAAACCTAATTTCAAGTAACATTTTCTCTAAACCCCGCCAATAATCACTGTTTTGATATCGACAATGACCCTACCTAAGATTGTCGCGAGCCTCAAATTAAGTTAGATTTGTACTAAAAATTGTGATTTAGATCGAGTACCACAATTTGTCATGTCATTGATCAATTCCCCACATCTTAGCATACATATATATAAAAAGATGTAGCTTTTTCACCCCACCCCCAAAATTCGAACCGTGGCTTCTTGTCTCAATTTCACATTCCTTTTCCTTCCTTTATTTTTAATTCTCTTACAAACCAATGATTCTTGATATCAAACCAATAATGTCAAGGTTGTCCTGATGAAGTACTACTGTTAGTAAAGCCAATGACATAATCACGTTCCTCCGGAACTCCAAACATAACTATGTAGGATTTACAATTATTTATGTGTCTGATGAAACTCAACAATCTGCAGCTTTTTGTCAGCCAAATCATCGGTTCATATATGTTGTCACTAAATAGGTGATTTGGTATGTAATTGGGTAAACAATTAGCTTTAATATAAAGAGGTAATTTTGAACTAAGCAACTTTAACATTAATTCTTCAACTAAATAATAATTGGATTTCTTCCACGCCAGTCATATTTATTGTTTCATGGTACAATAGGTGGTTGAAATTTCTTTGAAATGATAATAAAATTTAGTTTATATAATAACAAAAAACTCTCAATAATCTTAATAAACAATAAACTCTATACGTCATTTCAATTGTAGGGTATTTCATAATCGTGTAATTTCTTGACAGAATGTTGAATTTTTTTTCTCAATTATAAAGGAAAATTGCTTGGAAATAATAATCTTTAATTACTTTACTTTCATAAGAAAATCCTTATAGATAAATTAACATGTGGGGAGTTGTTTACAATTTTCTCATCTGGTCCCAGTGTAAGTATCTAAACATCAAAGAAACAATGAAAGCCACTAGCTGATGATCTGTTTGAAGTGATATATGTAGTCCCCATTGGATCCAATAGTAATGGTTGCTGTGGTAAAATCACGTGCCTTGCCATCTTTGCTGGTGATGCTGATGGCTTACCCTCCATTTGGGCTAATTATTCAAACAAATTTGTCGGAATGTTGGCGTTTACTGAGCTAGAAATTAATCAGTCTTTTCCCCCCTATTTTTGGTGACGCTGGCCACTCTCTTTGAAAATTACAAATTTAATATCCTAATCGAACAAATCATCCATTAATTCCTCTAATTTTCCTCTTTTACAGTTGACAATGTATTTAGTTTAGATATAATAATTTTAAATACAATACGATAATATAATATAAAAAATAATATATGGGTTTAGCATGTGACAAAAATTTTGACATGATAATGTTCGTATTATATATATTTGATACAAAATAAATACGATTTAAATATATGAATTATCATATCTAACTTAATTAGTATATTAACTTCAAAATATATTTCTATTTATTGGTTAAGTTTATAACATAAGATATTATTTTTATCTTATCCCTTTAATTACTTGACATTTTTTAAGAAATTAATTTATATATTAAACTATAGAGGTCATCATTGACTTTTGTATACCATGCTTATCTTAATTAAATATTTGCCCATTCTTCAATAATATAAGAAAAATGTATCAAGAGTGGTCAGCCATGAGAAAAATGTTAGGCGAGTCCAATGAATCCAATCATTAAAAATCTGGCTAGTTAATTTTTAAAATATTGTCCCATTCTTTAATTTTATCAAGATAAGAATGGAAAAGAAATGATAAAATCTAAATACATCATTCTACTTAAGGTGATAAATTAAATTCAATACTGTAATTATTTTTGAACACGTGTAATTTTAGTAATTTACTTCAAAAATAGTAGCAACACAAAATATAATTTTAAATCAAATTAAAAATACAATGATAAAATTATTCATTTGATCCATAGCTAGAAATTACAATATTGAATTTAGATTTTATTCTGAAAGAAATAAAACTATAAAATAGAGAAAAAAAATCAATACTATATAGCTTAAGAAAGATGTTCCCTTAGCTAATATATATAAATATAAATATATTCCCTTCAATGATTAGAAGAACAATACGAAGGAGGTAACCTTTCTAAAAAGAAAAGAAAATTGAAGGGAATGACAGGTTGGAATGCACAAAAAAACTTGCTAAAAAAGATTTGACAGACTTACAGAGGGAGAGATGGATAAAATTGTTAACTGCACTATTTCAAAAAAGCTGACAAAAGCCAATCACAAAATCCACCATCACTTTCCGTACCCAGCGCTGCACACTTAAAAAGATTAATTTATGGCTCTGATCAGTGGGTCATTTCCCCTTTAGACCTCATCCTTTTGTTGCTACTGACCTTACCTCGTAGTCATTTTCCTTTGTAAAATTTGTCTCCGACTCCCCTCCCTATAATCCCGATATAATTCCCACTTTTTTTTTTTTTTTTACTACCATTATTATTTGATTTTTTTTTTATATAATTGAAGCTGTGAGTGAAATATTAAACTTCAAAGTATTAAAATTAAAAATATAATATTTTATAAACAAATAATAAAAATTATCAAATTAAAAAAAAAGATACTTTCTTTATCCCTTTTTATGGTTCCGATTTAAACATGTTTTTTGTTTACAAATTTGACAAAAAAAAAAAACATAATTAAAAAACGCATGTTCGTTTTTTTTCCTCAAAAAGTAGGTTAAAGGTTGAAGATCATTTTAAAATTTCGTATGTGTTGTGTAAACTGAAACCCAGAATCCAAAGTGTAAACAACTTTTTCTTCATTTTGGACCTAACGCCAGCTAAATTGACTCTTAGAGATTTGAAGTCCAGAAAGGCAATTGTCAAGGCAACTTAAATTAGAGAAAGCTTTCATATTAGAAAAATCAACGCCATTAAATGATAGGCCAACATGAGAAGAAAAATTTATCCTGGAAAATTTTGAATTAAAACAAAATTCACCAATTTGATTTAGGTTTAGTCAGTGAACGTGTGCTGACATTGGAGGACTTGAAAGAAAATTCTAAATAAATCCCAAGTTTGGAAATTCATTAGTTTGGCCTAAAATTGTAAATGCGACATTAATTTCATTGGACAAAATAGAAAGAATTGGCTATGGGAAGTCATTTTCTTTGACCTCCATTCCTGCCTTTTGACCATGGCATTCTCCAAATGACCACCACCTCATTATTTTGTCCAAAGAACATAATTTACGCTGTCATATAATTAACTGATAATTACAATGTCGAATTGATTCTATTTAAAATAATCTCATTTAAACATTTGCAAGGTTTTCTATTCATCCCTTGTTGGAGCCTCAATAGAGATTGAATCGAGTTTTAATTTCAGTTTGATCTTGATTAAAGCTCTAGTGTGGGACGAATGAAAACATTATTATATTAGAGATTTCATCGAATAAGTATGAATCTTTTTAACTCTTTAAATAGAATTTGAATTTTGTTTTCTTTAAAATTTTAAAAAATAATAAAAAATAACTTTTTTTTTTATGTCAATGTTGATTCAAATAATTCAATCAAACTGTTTTGTCAGGTCTCTGATAAAATAATTTCTGTAAAAACATCTAATTGAAGAGAGAGGAAAAAATTTAGGTGGTACAATAATTAATAAGCACAAATGGGTTAAAACTCGAGTGACAAAGTACAACAAGGTAAAGCCAAACAAATGATGGAGACGAAACAAAGAAAGCTAGTTAAGGTTGGAGGAGCCTTTCGAAGGGGTACCTTTGCAGTATTGCACATGCCCTCCAATAAATCTGGTTAAAGTCGAACAGTCTTTGGTTTTCCCCGCTCCTATATAGATTGCTAGTAGTCGGTATAATATTACTAAGTTATAAAATGAAAAAAACAAATTTTGGGGGGGGGACCCACAGTCCAGCTCACTTATTGGAATGTCCTTCTCCAGTCTGTCTGGCAAAGTTGGTGGGTGGGCTGACAGTGACACGTCAGTCTCGACAGTTGGAATCTTCTTACACTTAAGGCTAACGTCATCCATATCTAACTCTTACCACGTGGCAGGTTGCAGTGGCACCACCTATCCTCTAGTTCTTCCCTCCAAAATCCTAGGGCTGATGTCAACAACAACAACGAGGTAACGACAAAAATAAAAGGAAAAAAAAGAAAAGAAGGAAAAATTATACAAGTTGGGTCACATCATGCATGACTTTTAGCCACTGCTAGGCTTGCTTTTGAGATTTCAGTTATGTATTTGTGGGCTGGGCTGGGCTGGGCTGGGCTGTTTGCCTCAGTGCTATCCAAATCTTTTCACAATCAGTTGTGTATAGAAGGTGTGGTGTGGTAAGATTGAAATTATGTATAGTTTTGTCACTTATGGTAAGGAGCTTCAAAGAAACCTTCAAATTCTATGTCATTATCAATGAATCATAATTGTTATCTTCATCTATATTTTGGCTATCATTTTATGTGAATTGCCCCACCAAAGAAAATTCAACATTAATGGTCTACATCACACATCTATCATATTCATATAATAATATAACATGTATATATGCAGAATAAACCTTTTTATCGACTATATATATAGAATAATTTATGGAATGATCTTCAAAATTTTTCAATTCCATTAAGCCATGATAATAAAATAATTGACATGAATGATAATGAATACCCACTTGGGCCACTTCAGATTTTTCAGTCAGACCGGACCAATCATTTTGAGAATGAAGAAGTGCAGTTCAATCTATAGAGTACCTTGTCCATTGCATTCTCCACCGTCAGAGACACAGCACAAAATGGGGCATTAAGGAAAAGAGAAGTATGACTCAAAGCTTAGGCCATATATCTAACGCCATGACCCCAGGAAAGGATAGCAAACTTAGTTCTTGGTGGTGGGTGTCAACCTTGGAAAACTCTTGGCGTCAAAATATTTCTCCACCAGCATTCTCAGGCCGCATGTTCCATTCAACCATCGGCATGAATCCATTTTGCCTATCAGAAACAGCTAATCCTGCAGCAACCGTACTAGTGTTTTCGCTCAAAGGACTGCAATTATAATAGATAATAGCAAAAGTGAGAGAAAAATGAAGGCATAATTCCACAGTCAACTGAGCAATTAGATGACAAGTTATTGCTTTTGGGTCAAATAACTTGCCAACAAGTTAAACCTCACCTCACCTTGGAAGAGCTGGAAAATGAAATTTTGAGTAAAAAAGAAATGGCTACTGAGACAATTTTTAATACCATATTTGCTTTCACAATGTCTTAAATGACAAAAGGACCATGAAATGGTGTCTCTTTCTTTTCCTGTAGAAAAAGAACAGCAGTGTAGCTCTGACTCTTAATTTATCAAGATGGGCTCATATGCAGTTATCAGAACATTTTTTCCCAACTTCCTTAAGACGTTGTTCGCAAGATAGACCTGCAAGGATATTCGTCAAGAAACCACTAAGCAATTTAAAACAACTCAATGAAAACAATGAAAACTGAAAACACAATAAAATTACCTTGATAATATTTTACGCTTCTCTTCCTTGACATTCCTTAGAAACAGCCTATGCATGAATAAGAAAATTAATTATAGAAGGTATTAAAAGATATGAGAGAAAGATGGAGGACAGGAGAAGGAGAGGGGAGAGTTCAATGAAATTGTCGAATTTATGAAGCAGTTGTATGGAAACCATCTTCAACATGCTGTTGATCTTTATATAAAAACTGGTGTTGAAAGCAAAATTTACCATCCAACTAGTAAATGATTTAAAAGCACATCTTTATACTTTCAGAAAATTTTTTTCCGCATATAAGCACACCAAAATGTAAGCAAAGTTGGTCTTGCTGCCTTAGGGAGAAAGAAGGAAGGAAGAAACAGAGTAAATCTGGAACTGAATAGCCAACCCAACAATTGGTTTTCTAACCAAGTATCAAGCACATAGCTCAGCCCAAGCTTCCAAAGTTCCACAACCACATCCCCAGAAAATTCAAAAAGAGGAAAATTTAAGGGAGAATTTACAACCAAGGCACATATTACAATCCCAGCCAGTCTATGTTGCAACCATTTATTGTCATAAAATTACACCCCAAAAACAATAAAGCAAAACTTCCCGTTCCATTCAAACCAAGGGAAATCACGTCTAATCTAGGGGCAGATCAATCAGACTGAAAAGCTCAGGACATTGAAGATAAAGGACGAGCACTCCTGATATTGACCATTCATACACTCCTTCCAAAATCTCAGGTTCCTCTTTTTAAATTAACTCAACACAAGACAAATTCTAAACCAACAGAGCTATGACCTTGCTAAATTATCTAATCCTACAATCTCAGTCCAAATATAATGCACTTTAATTTACAGAACAAAAACAATGATCACAACATGCAGTAAGACTACTTAATGTTACCCAGTATCAGATATGCATATGCATCTCCTCCTTTTCAACTTAAGAAACACCTAACTATAGGAGAACTTGAGCCACATCTAAAATCATAAAATTGGTCCAAAGAGGTGGGTTAAAAAAATTTTCAACCTCAATTTTAGCTTTTAGTACAAGTACATGCATAAACATACCAGTACATACAAAGGACACATAGTTAGCATTTACTTCAGTAAGCCTCATACTTCATTTGCCTTTCAAAGGAAAAATCATAAATTGATATTTCAATGAGAAAAGTCCTACATATATAAAATAACAGTACACAGAGAATATACGATCTGACATTATCTGGCAGAAATGAAAGGTTAACAAACCTAGCATATAACATAAGACGGTAGAATGCTTGCTAAAACGAAGAAACATTAGGACTCATAGAAGAGCACCATGTGATCACATAATGTTTGTTAAGGAAGGGATCTATATAGGCGGCAGAAAATTGAAAGATGAAACTAGTAAGAATGAAATTCTAGTTACATGTCTTGTATATGACTCGTACCATTTGGCCAACTGCAGTTGTAACAACAGCTGGAATGTTTCTGTAACATAATCCAGGGGCCTCGACCACTGCTGACTGCTCAAGCAGCTGAAACATATAGCGAAAAAGAAAATGTTATATCTATAACCATATCAAGTCTCAAATGGTGGTCAAGTTTAGAAACAATGTTCTGGATGTTTTAAACATCAATGGGACATTGTTAAATATAAAGACGATCATGCCAATGCATAAAGAGCAGTAGTCCTAATTATCTAAGAGCATGTAGAGCTTATAGTTCTTATTTGGGATGAAAAGCCCCCTAAATTATAGTGAATGTGCCACGTGCTAACTGAACTTTAAAAATATTTAATATAGTACTTGAATTATGAATCTTTAACTAATTTGGTATTTAGAAAGTTGTTTGTCCACTGCATGTCATTATTTGGAGTTAACCATGTTAAGGGTAAGTACCATATTAATGGACAGATTTATAATTCAAATACCACATTAAAGATTTTTAAAATCCAAATATCTCATTACACTTTTTCACATTGCACTTAATAATTTAGAAGCCATTGATAACATCAACCCTTCTTATTTTATTAATGCTATAGCCGTAAAGGCAAAACCAAACATTTTCTTTTGTGGGGTATACCTCAGAGTTTAAGAGCAAATAAAAAGAGAAATAGAAACAGGAATTAAAAGTGTAATAAGTGTTCGGAGCCATAGGAGCATAAAGGTAAACCAAACCAAGCAGCACACTACTGGATACCACATCAAAGTTCGAGGGTAATTATCTGCATGTTTATGTCATAAACCAACACTTTCTATTTTTCGTAATATAAGATTTCTCAAAGGATAAGCCATGTGAAGCTGTAAAATCAAAATAAACATAGAACCAACTTTACTAGCAAGTATTTTGAGGAAGCTAATTCAAATACATAATTGCTTTAAATTACTCTTGTCCTTTCAATATAAGGACAATTACGATAAAGTATATACAATACAATGCCATAAATAAAGCATGAAGATTACCGTGAATCCTTCACCGTCTTGTTCGATGGCAAGGTCTTGAAGAAACCAGACAGCACTCTCATCATCTCCAACTTCATGCTTGCAATCTAATACCTCAAAGATCAAGCTCCCATCACGTGCATGGTCCACAAAGACCTCCTTTAATTCCAAAAAAAAAAAAAATTCAAAATAAAGAGTACCCAAAAACAGAAAATGGCAAACTAACCTGATGATCCGGAACTTGCCTGATGTCACTAACATCCTACAACAACGTACAACGTTAAACACGAGGGGATTAGTTACAGTTGAGATTGCCCTACCAAACAAAGGCTTTTCAGATGATAAATCTGCCGACGAAAGAGAAGAATCTAGTATTTCCTTGGGGGATTTTGTACAAGGCGCGGTTTCTGTAAGGTGTTCTTGTAAGGATGCGTTTTAAATCACTTCATCTCTGATTTGGAAAAAAAAAAAAGAAAAAAAAACTGATAACCGGTTAGGGGTAGAAGGGGAATTTGGATTAGAACGGCTAGTCCGAAGGACTGAACGACGTCGGTTGATGGGAGATAGAGTTACAGAAATTGGAAAGACAAAAATAATGAAATTTGCCATTTTTTGGAAAGCGTTTTTTCTTGCACAAGAAAAAAAAAAAAAGAAAGCTTTTAGAGAGTTCATCTCCTCCCAAACGGCATCCAAAAACTAACCGAAAAGGGCGAAATCTTCTTAACCCTTCCCTCTTCCTTTCTTTATATTTATTTAATTTTTTAAAAAGTAATTTTCATCCCAAACATAATAAAAAAAATAGTCTTTAATTCATAACTATATATATATATACATATCTAATTATCTGTTGTTTCATTTTAATTTCATCCAAAATTAATTTCATTTTTCATTTTAGGCCCTGCCGTTCAAATCTTTCTTTTTCTTTATATTTTTAATCTTTCCATTTTCAAAACCTAATCCCGCGCCATCGTCCGTACGCGAAATTTATCGGTCAATCGCTCGTCTCCGCCTAATACAAAGTTCTTTTTTTTAAAAAACCGGACGGTTTTATAGATCGTTTTAATTTTTGTTTGGTCCTTTGTTTTCTTTTTTTGGATTCGGTCTGTTTTCGGGCGGGTTTTCTTTTGATTCGGATTGCGGATTTGACGTTAAAAAGAAAGGCAAGAAGGAAAATGAGTAATCAAAAGAAAAGGAATTTCCAGATAGAAGCATTCAAGCACCGGGTCGTGGTGGATCCGAAATATGCAGACAAGACTTGGAACATTCTTGAACATGCAATCCATGAGATTTACAATCACAATGCTAGTGGCCTCAGTTTTGAAGAGCTTTACAGGTTTCTGCTTCTTTTATTTTCAATTAATTTATAATAATTCCACTACGTGATTGTTTCTTGCCGCCTAATATGTTATGTTATTTTCAATTAGGGTTTTGTGTTTCAATGATTTAAAACTATGAACAGTCTCATCCGTGATCCCTTAGATTGTATTGATTTTGGATACTATTTAGGTTATGAAGATGTTGAAAATGCTTTTTAAACATGACTGGTAATCAGCTTGGAGAGATTTAATTGAATTATTCTCATGGTGGTTTAGTAACTTAGATGTTGGGAACAATTGACTTGTCCGCGCATGATCTTAGTGCGGTTTAGTGTTTTTCTATTGGGCAGTTTTGGCATATTTGACTATTAAGGTGGATTGTATTTATGCCGGTGTGATTGGCTGGAAATATCGGTTGGTTTCTGGTATTAGATTCCGTAAATTATAAAAAGTTAAAATTGTTTATCTGTATTATTCTTATAGGTTATGGTAACAGTGATTCGGATTTTGTTTTTTAAGAGGGATCATTAAAAGAGCTACCGAGGCAGTTTTGTATGCAGTAGTAGTTGATGTTGATCATATAGTTGCACTTGCATCCAGTTTTCTGATTACTTTTGAACTAAGCACGTTGTTGTGTATGTTCAAGATTATCGTATGTTTATTATATATTATGCCAGAGAAAAGTTTCCTGGTATTTCAAATAGTTGCATCAATTCTTCTGCTGGATACATGGATTTCATTTTTGCCAGCAATGGCTTCATTTGATTGCATTGGTGCTTATGTTATAGAACAATCATGTTACAAATGAAGAGTGACAACAGACTAGAAATTGGAGCATTTCTTCATTAGAAAGAGGGAAAGTTAACATGGAATCAGATCTTTGAAACTCCAAACATCAATCCTCTCCAAAAATAAAATAAAAAGCTTAACAGATGAGGGAAAGGAAAAAAGATTCTTTTAGTGTTTGGGATGAATAGCGATGACATAGAAGCTGAAAAGGTTTTATATAAATTTGTTATTGATATGAATTTTGGTTAGAAAGCATCTTATTAGAGTCTTTTCTTTGTGCATCTTTCTGCCTTTCCTCAGCAAGCGACAAAAGTTTTTATGTCTCTGAAACCCTAGACCCTTTATCTTAATTATGGACGGGAATCAGTTTCTTTGTTGGAAAGAAAATAAAAGAAAAGAAGATTCTTATCCTGCTTGTGGTGAAAGCAATAAAATGGTTTTATTATAAATTCACTATTGATATGGAATTTCGAGTAGTAACTGGTTGAGTCTTTCTTTGATATATATGCTTCTTTCTTCCTTGCCTTCGCTAGCAAGCAAATGATATTTGAATTTATTAATTTTTTTTCCTTTCATTGTTTGCTTTTGGATAATCGCATTTAGCCTTTACCATGTTGTGTGCTTAAAGTATTTCACCAAGTCATAATACAAAACGAGTTCAGGGTCAGTTCAGTTATTGTCATTTCACTTGCCCATAGTTGTCTCTTCATAAAGTAAGTTTGCATCTATGTGTAAAATCTTAAAATTTTGTTATGTGCTTGCAACAGATCTCTCTTTGCCATTTCTCCTGACTAAATTTCACATGAGCTGATCAAAGTTTAGATCTTGTCCTTATGATATTGGCTTTGTGACATGAATTCAGGCATGCATACGATATGGTTTTGAACAAATTTGGTGAAAAGCTGTACTCTGGACTTGTTACAACTATGACTGCACACCTCAAAGAAATATCAAAATCTATTGAGGCTGCTCAAGGTGATTTGTTTCTTGAAGAGCTGAACAGGAAATGGAATGACCACAACAAGGCATTGCAAATGATTCGAGACATATTGATGTACATGGACAGGACTTATATCCCAAATACCCATAAAACCCCTGTTCACGAGCTGGGACTCAACTTGTGGAGGGACAATATTATACATTCCAGCAAAATACAGTCAAGGCTTCTGATCACGCTTCTTGAACTAGTACATAGAGAGCGAAGTGGTGAAGTTATAGACCGGGGCTTGATGAGGAATATAATGAAGATGCTTATGGATTTGGGTTCTTCTGTTTACCAGGAGGACTTTGAGAAGCCATTTCTAGAGGTTTCTGCTGAGTTTTATAAGGGCGAATCTCAGAAATTTATTGAGTGCTGTGACTGTGGGGACTGTCTGAAGAAAGTTGAGATACGTCTAAATGAAGAAATTGAGAGAGTTACCCATTACTTGGATGTCAAGAGTGAAGCCAAGATAACTAATGTGGTGGAGAAGGAGATGATTGCTAACCACATGATGAGACTAGTCCACATGGAGAACTCTGGTTTGGTAAATATGCTTCTTGATGACAAATATGAAGACTTGGGTAGAATGTACAGTTTATTTAGAAGAGTTCCTAATGGTCTGTCAACGATACGAGATGTGATGACTTCTCACCTCAGAGAAAGAGGTAAACAGCTGGTTACTGATGCAGAAAGGTTGAAAGATCCTGTGGAATTTGTTCAGCGGCTCTTGGATGAAAAAGACAAATATGATAATATCATTAGCCGAGCATTCAGCAATGACAAGACATTCCAAAATGCTCTGAACTCCTCTTTTGAATATTTCATTAATTTGAATCCCCGTTCTCCTGAATTCATTTCCTTGTTTGTGGATGACAAGCTTCGAAAAGGTTTGAAAGGAGTCAGTGAGGAGGATGTGGAGATAATTCTTGACAAAGTTATGATGCTGTTCCGCTACCTGCAGGAGAAGGATGTGTTTGAAAAGTACTACAAACAGCACTTAGCTAAGCGGCTTTTGACAGGCAAAACCGTATCTGATGATGCAGAGAGAAGTCTGATAATCAAGCTTAAGACCGAATGTGGATATCAATTTACTTCGAAATTAGAAGGCATGTTTACGGACATGAAGACCTCCCAGGACACAATGCAAGGGTTTTATGCATGCCATCCTGATCTAACTGATGGCCCTACCCTAGTTGTTCTGGTTCTAACAACAGGGTCTTGGCCCACTCAGCCTAGTATTACTTGCAACCTGCCTGCTGAAATGTCAGCACTATGTGAGAAGTTTCGCTCATATTATCTTGGAACCCACACTGGTCGGAGGTTGTCCTGGCAAACTAACATGGGGACAGCAGATATAAAAGCAATTTTCGGGAAGGGTCAGAAGCATGAGTTGAATGTTTCAACTTACCAAATGTGTGTGTTGATGCTTTTTAACAATGCCGATAGGCTTAGCTACAAGGAGATTGAACAAGCCACTGAGATTCCTGCTTCAGACTTGAAAAGGTGCTTGCAGTCAATGGCATGTGTGAAGGAAAAGAATGTTCTTAGGAAAGAACCTATGAGTAAAGACATTGGTGAGGATGATGCATTTTTTGTCAATGATAAGTTCACAAGCAAATTCTACAAAGTGAAGATTGGAACTGTGGTTGCACAGAAGGAATCGGAACCTGAAAAGCAGGAGACCCGACAAAGAGTGGAGGAGGACAGGAAGCCGCAGATTGAAGCTGCTATAGTTAGGATCATGAAATCAAGGAGGGTGCTGGATCACAACAATTTAATAGCTGAGGTTACAAAGCAGTTGCAGTCGCGGTTCTTGGCCAATCCAACCGAGATTAAGAAACGGATTGAGTCTCTTATTGAGCGTGAATTCTTGGAAAGGGACGACAATGATAGGAAATCGTATCGGTATCTAGCCTAAAGTCATGGATTCAATAGATCTCATGTTTCCGTTCGGAAGGTTATTGTTGACAAATGAAATTGTACACTAGTTGGTAAGTGAAAATTTGTTTATACATACTATGCAAGCTCCATTTGTTTGAATGGATATCAATTTGTTTCTGCTTTTCCTATTTCATTGCACTGTTTTACATCCTACCGTCGGTTCTGCACCCACCCCAAGGACTGGCCCCTATATATTTGGTAGGTTCGGCCAGCCTTTTGTGAGAAAATCTGTTGCATAATCCCTTGTTATACTACTGGCATTACTAGAGTCGATGAAACTGCAATTTGGCAATTGGTTGCATTTCTTGGCATAATTTCCTGAACAGCTCACCCACTGTGATAATCGTTCAGGTGGCAAAGCACAAATATTTCTATTGCAGTTAAACAAGCAAACATCTCTGAACATAATTTCCGTTCTTCATTCTGCAGTTTACATCTCAACAAAATTTTGGTGTGCTTAACAACCATAAAAGCTAGGATACACGGATCCCAAATTCCAAAATCCATATAACTACAAATCCTTTGACAATAAAGAACTAAGAATCCTTTGACAATATAAAGAGGTCAAATCACCATCCCTTACACTCGCAACAATCATGCAGGTCAAATCAATGGCACCATCAAAGAGGTGCTAAATGTAGAGATGGTCCGCATTGTATCAATGCAAATTATGCAAAGGGGTCTGGCATTCCAATCTAATTTTTATTTTCCATATGAGACCTAAAACATTACAAGCTATGAATCTGAGATGAGGATACACTTCTGTATATCTGCGAATGTCTTTACATCTTTCCCCCACAACCTGCTTTGTTAAGATAAATGGATAGTGTCATCTACACAATCGTAATGGACAAATTAGATATACCACTAAATGAGTGAAAATGTTTTCACTAAATGTTTTGACTCAAAATACATATAGGAAGAAAGTAGAATAGCCATCAGTTTCAAATATGATTATATGAAGCACTTGAATGCAAGTTAAAGTGTGTGATGTTTCATTTTGGTAGCAAACTCAAAGAACACCATGCATCTAAATACACAGAAAGAAACTAGTATTTATACAAGTGGAAAGTAAACTTTACCAGCAGTTGATGCCAACAGCATTGGCTCCCACCTTATCTGCTTTTAGATCATCCCCCACATGTACCACCTTGCCAGCCTCCAAATCAATTTGATCTACAACAATTTCGATTATCTTTTGAGGAATGGTTCGATAAGGGTTTATCTTCATTTTTTTCTTTGGATTATTGATGGGCTTAAAATAAATCATCTTATGTCATAGAAAAATAAAAAGAGTTTGCTTTCGGAACATATGGGAAAGTAGAGAGTCATCTGTTATGTTTTGTGCAAATTGAAGCACCACGCTATGTTTTATGTGTTATTGTATTTAAAGAATTATCATACTTTATCATGCAATTGTAAGGGAAAATAGCAACCAGCTTGACCAATTAAATTAAAAATTCCCAATACTAGCACACCGTGGAGAAACATGGAATTAATCATAGATATTCTATGTGGTTATTACTTTAAATGTTCCTTGATTGTAGATCTTTGCTCCTGAAAAAATATAAAACAGTGAATGCATCCATTATTCCATAACATATGGAACAAGCAAAAACATTGGTAGTGAAACAAATAGCAACTAGATATTTAAGCAGAAGACAGCAAAATATATAACAGTCATCGTTCTCAAGTTTTTAAACAAAAACAATATGTTAACACAAATTGATAACCATGCTAGTCATGAGATGGAAAATTTAGCCAAGCAGGGCATGGTAGTAAATGTATTATCTTTTTGGTACTAGTAAATGTATGATTTACCAATGAGTACGATATTTATCTTTGGTGCTTTAATACAAACCTAAAGCAGCTTTAAATATCCTTGCATCTGGTTTTTCATAACCAACCTCTGACGATATAATTATAGCATCAAACCTGAAAATGGACTACAAATCAAAAGTAAAGTAGAAGTAAAATAGATCATGGTTGAAAGTAGAAGTGGCAAACAAGATGGAGGTATGAAACCAAAGTCTCAATCATCTTTTTCTTTGTATGAGCCATCACATGCTGAGCATAGAGGAACTAAACTAGATATACAAATAAAACATCCATCTCAATTATACCAAAAGATGTATCCCAAGAAGTTTTAAGAGTAAAAAGATATGACCATCGCTAATTAAGGGGAAAAACAAAAGTGGAACGTTTAGTTCTTTCTGATTAAAGTGGCAAACATTTGTAAGGTACCTCATGAATAATTGATATGTTAAAAAAAGTTGCTCAATATTCAGAACCACAAGACAACAGCACCAACAAAGTACTTGATACGTACAGATCTATTACGTTGAGTTCCTTCAATATCTTCTTTAATCGGGTGTCGAAATTGGACACAACAGCCACTTTAACTGTGCCATCACTCACCACATAAGAAATAAATTGGGGGGGAAAAGAGTCTATTCTCACCATTCCATGTTACTATTATTAGTTGTGAAAGAAAAAGAAGAGGAATACTTGATGAATACCTCCAGCATTTTTGATAAGGAATATTGTTTCAGAAGCTCCATCTGGAAGAGACCATGCATCAGCATGTGCATAATGCTGAAAAAGGTAGTAAATGAGACTTAAGATTAAACGATTCAACATAAAATAAACTGATGATCTAATTACTTGCATTTGATACAGTCACTAATTATTAGCAGCTGCTTAAGTTCTTGAAATTCTTTTCATTACTACAGTAGTTTACAATGCTGTCAGACCGAGGAACATGAAAATGGAAAAAAAAAAAAAGTATACCATTACCTCATAGACTTCCTCAAAGTAATTGTCATTGGAACAACCAGTGGCTTCGGCGACAACAAGTTTCCAAAATGGCTTTCCATCCCCCTATCAACAATACAGCAGGAGAAAATAGAGTGGTGTTCAGTAACAGCTTATGAGTAATGATACTCAAGTCTAGAATGTAGCTAGGGAACCTAAGTCTGCCACAAAACATCCAAATTGAATGGACAACAAGGAAAAGGAAAAAAGCTGGGTATTCCCGGAAGAAGCTATCAACAAAAACTCACATGTAATGAATATTGTTACACTTTTCAGTTAATTGATTATCAATAATGCAAAATGAAAGACTCACCACCTTTATAAAGAAATGAATTACAAAAGATAGACTTTTCAGGTCAGTGCCATGTACTAGAATAGCATACATCAGTCATAGTCAATACTTACTGGCAGATGCATGCACGTCCAAGCACATCAAAAACCTCTTTGATCAATACCATGCATTCCATTTAAAGAAAATAGTTTACTAAATTAAATATAGTAAAAGAGAATGGACTATGAAAGTGTGTTTGAACAGTTGATGACAGATTCATTCTCCTTAATAAAATCAAGAATACGAATACAATCACACATCCAGTTCCCAACATTCAGTTGAGACAATAAAAAGAGCAAGAGAGTAAACAAGGGACCTCATAACGGAGCTTCTCAGGCCATGGTGCAGCCAAAGCCCTCTTAAATCCTTGCTTTATTTCAGCTGAATTCACTTTCAGACCTGAAAAAAAAAAAAAAAACCTTGTCAAATTTAAATAGAACTAAACACTAGAAAACCATAATTGACGCGTAAAATCAAGAAATAACGCAAAACCCACATTGAAAAGTCTCTAAATTTAAGAAAAAAAAATTGATAGCTAAAAAGAGACCGTATTTAGCTCCAATGGAAGCGTAAGTTTCTTCTACAGGTTTGGGCAATTGCAAGAGAGTGCCCGCGGCGTCTAACAGCAGCCCATCGTATGCTTTTTTAACGGAATTTCTAACTGCAAAAGATCCCAAATTAAGAAATTTAAATTGGGTTTCAAAAAACAAAACAAAAGGTTTTTGGTTTATTGAAGTATAAAAAGAAAGAGAGAGCACAAAAAACCAGAGTGAATGGACATGGAAGAGCGGCGAAGGGAGCGAAGTGCTCTCAGAAAACCGTTGCTATGGCCGCATTTAGTCAAGCAAGCTTCCATTTTCTGAACCAGACTGCTTTCTTCTATTTGGGCGATTCATACTAGGCCAGGCCTCAACTGTTTTTACGCCATACTTCCTAGTACTACTTTTCTTTTGTTTTTTTCCATTTTAAACCTCCTTGCGCTTAAATTATTTTTTATTTTCTATTATTTTTAAATAAGTATTTAGTAACACTTTTAAAAATTTTAATTTATTTAGGTTAGAAATGTTTTATAGTTTATTTAGTTTTAAATGGAAGCTTCATTGAAAAGACTATAAATTATAACTGCTTACTTTTTCTTTTTAATTTATTTGAAACAGGAGAATTCTATTTCTATTATTGATAACTAAATTTGTTTAAAAGTTAAATTATCCGCTCAAATCCAAAATTTTATTCAAATTTTTAAAAAATTTAGACAAAAAATTAAAATTCGTTAAATAAATTTTGACAATTTTTAAATCTGTTTAAATTTTGAACCCAAATTTGAATAAAAAGCTTAAAACCTAAACTTGATTCGACCTAAATACACATATATATTAATTTTTATTTATATATATAAATTAAATATAAATTATTTCACATGTAATAAAAATAAAAATGATACATATTTCATTAAACTTAATTTTTACGTTTATATAATTTTTATTTTTGATTTATATATATTTATAAATTAAATATAATCACATTAAACTTAATTTAGTCATTTTAAAAATTTTTATTAAATAAATTAAATTTAATGAATAAATTTGAGATTTATTTTTTAATTTAGATCTGACTTAAAAAAATTTTAAGATCCAAAATTTTGAGTCCAATGAGATTTAAACAAAGATATAAATTATTAATACTAAACATGAACTTAACTCATGAATACCTATAATGATAACTCATAGATTAAATAAATCAGATGCTCAGACATGAGATATTGGATTTAGATTTGGAGCCAACCATATAAACATAAAGGCTGACCAGCCTTTCTTATATGGTATACTCCACTTCTCACGTACAGCATTTACATATTTCATTTATCCATCTGAACGAGGGTAACTTTAACAAAATAAATGTCTAAGTCAAGGCTGGACATGAGACATTAGAGGGAACTAAATAAGCACAAATTTATAATAGCTTTTTTAGTCCCTCCAACTCTCATATACAGCATTGACACTGTTCAATTTTGCATCTCAAAACAAAGCTGCATTGTATAGCCTCAGGGACACGCAAAGTGTTGATAAAATTTTTGCAACATCACAGCAAATAGGATTAAAACATTATGGCTACCACATAAATAAAGAGCTGGGCAGCAGCTACAAAATGAGAATTTGAGAGAATAAGGATATACAAACAAGAACGACTCCCAATGAAAAGGCAGAATAAATTGGATTGGTAAGTAATACCACTCCCAGGCCGCTGTTCCAGGCAAATCCATTATATGTAAAACAAGAGATAAATAAATGGAAATGCTTTTCAGCAGCTAAAACAAGATGATATTTACAGAGTTTCAAGGAGTAGAACAAGCGAACAACATAAAAATTACGAGAATTGGTAAGTAAAACTAACAGGCAGAACTTGGCTTCTCAGAAACAGTTATGACACGCATTACATTGCAGGCGGTACAAAATCTTCATCAACAGAATTTAAATGTTACCCTTCTTTCCAAGAGAAAACAGCATATCCCCTCTGTAGCAAACAAAAACGGCATGGCTAGCATGCATACAAATTGTCTAGTGTCAAATGTCGAGAAATACGATTGAAACCAGCATTTTTGGCTGTTTCACAACAATACCAAAAGCTATCAACAGAAAACCAGGGGCTTCAACTTCAAAAAAAAAATTTAAAAGAATATGAGAATATTACCAAGTGTTATGAGAAGCTTGTAAGCAATATGAATTTTATATATGTATATTCTCTTCTTTCTTGGGAAGGGGATTTGGGAGTTGGCTTGGAACTAAAAAGCAAGACAGAATGGCAGATAATCCCGATGTAGTTTCTCCAAGTGACAGTGTGCTATCATCTCCAAATCAGACACCAATGATTATTAAAAAAAAAAAATCGATAAACTTAAGCCTCACTCCACGTGTAGCCTCTAATTCTCAATACAGCCTACAATAATAAACTTAGATCTTTATTATCTTGGAACCACATTGAAACATTTGGTAAGGCCAAATAGTTCCATTTCTTCGGCATAAGTCCACTCTGCCAAGTGCCAATAGTATAAAGCACTTACAATTATCTGAAGAAACTGGTCCACTTTTAATTCCTTTCATGCTTGAAAAATCCATGAAATAAGATTCTTGGAAGAAAAAAGGGTTGTGGGTGTACTTGATAGAGAGTTGCTGTGAATGCATTTGTGCTCCAGAAAAACTAGCATAATTTTCTGTAAATGAAAATTAGAGAACTTCAGGATTATAATTTTATCAAAAGTAGTTTCTAAGGACAATTGAGATACATTTTCACTGAATTCAAGCGTCTCTTCACTGAATCATCCATGTTACTTGTAACCAGCCTAACAATTATGCTCCTGTTAAGTTTGCCATCTAATTTAAAATGCCATTTATCCCATATAGTCTCCAACCAGCAACTAGCTGGTTTGAGCTTGCTTATATCTAAACAAATTACCCTTATCTCACAAATAAATCATATTGGTGCCTAAGCAAATGATATTATGAACCAATTTGCAGTCAAATTTAAGAGATTTTCACTAAGCAAACTACATTTAAAATGTCCTTAATTTATGGCAGCATAATATATTAGCAGGTCAACGGGACCTAAGTTAAAAAATGAAGATCATGTAATCAACTTTAAATATCTACCATCAGCATTGGTTACATACTTGTTATTTTCTTGACTAATAGATACGGACATACAGTCAAAGTAAAATTATTTTGCTTGGTACCAAATGAATGCCAACATTGAGGTAAATTAGTCCAGGTGGAAGTTGCCATCACCAGCTACAGCTGGACAACAGTTCCTAAAAGTATAAAAGGTGACAAGACAGACCCATTAACTTCTAAACTTCGAGTTAGTACTTTGCTTCTATGTAATAAGGATACATTCAGATACAAATTATACAAGCAATATTAGCCATATTTCATCATACCAGATTGGTCAAGGAGGTGGGAAAGATGGCACCGTCCGATGCCTGAATAATTTTGCTAGTGTTCTGCGCTGACAATCCTGCATAGAGTTAATATATACAAATATAAATCCTTAACATAGTAACCTTTATAGTGATTAACGACTTAATGTGTTATTCATGCATATCATGTATTTGTGTTGTGTACAGCACAAGAAGAAATGCACATATTTTCTATTAAAAGAAGATTTTCTATTTTTTTTATTACAGTGTTGTCATGGCATATACGTGATTCTAACAATGTCAAAGGGAAAATAAGTTGCTTCAATTCTCTTAGGGCAAATGATCTTAATTTTCTCATCCTCCCACCAGTGGAAATCCCACATACATAAAGGTTTCAAAGGCTCCATTTTTCTCAAAATCGTTAAGCTGCATGCAATTGATTTAGAAATCATTCAGCAACAGAACTACTTTCAAGAAGATTTCACATGAACTGGAAGGCACTTGTTAGTTGGAAATATCAAATCTCAAAGCAAACCATATTTATTAGGGCACCTACATATTAATGTTTTATAACAATAATATTTGAGAGGCAATTAGATTCAATGGCTATCAGCAGTCATCTATAAGAAGCTTATTTTACAGATCTCAGATGTCAAATAAACCATTTGATAAACAAGAGTTTGCTAACACATAGAGTACAGCTCAAACATAATATTTGAGAAGCTTTAAAAAGGAAATCGATCAAATTCTATGTAGAAACCATAGTTTAGCAACATCATGCCCCTGCAGCAAGCAATGCGGTGACAAATATCTTATAACATACTATAGTTTAATGAAAATGTAAAAATCACCTTAAACATATTTAGATGGAATGGTTTATCTGGATTCATTCTCCTCAACTTCAAATAAGTGTAGGCAAAGCTTAGTTGGTCACGCGAGGTAAATCGATCTACTTCATTGAACCACAAGCATGAAAATAAATTTGACATTGGTGTATGGGCCCGGATGATAAAGGAACCTTCGGGCACATCTGCAGGGTTCATTGAGCACAATCAGTTCCTGGAATACAAGACAGCTAAGATAAGAAGAGAAGGCTGATAATCCAAACATAAAAAGACACCAAGATACGCACAACTTGGAAGAGGAGTATTTGGGTCTGAAGGATCAAACTTTCTGAGGCCATCAGACTGGTAAAACTTAAACTGGTCATCAATGGCTGTATGGTTGTACTTATTCAGACGTTTATTTTGTAAAACCTCTTCCCAAACACAGTGGCGATCATAGTGGTTTGAAATGGCATACTCTGCTCTCATTCGCCACATAAAGAATTCAATGATTAGCATTGGGTCAGCATTAAGTCGCATCTTACTGTCAATCCAGATTGAATACCTGAAATAAACATTAAATCATAGTATTTAAGTTAAAGATTTTGTCAGACTTAGAAGGATAAGCATGAGGCTTACAAACTAGAGGCAAAACCTTACCTAGAAGAAGGGAAAAGACGATGTGATAAAAACTTTGGCACCTTTCCAGTTTTCCGCATATCCAAGTACGGTAAGTTCCTCACAACAACAATTTTCCACAGACCAACATATCCTTTATCATCAGGTGTATGTCCTTCGGAAGACAGTTTTGACAGTGTTTGCTCATCCACAAACATAACAAAACACACATTTTGCTTGGAAAATTCACTAATCTGAAACAAACAAAAAACATGGAGCATTACCGACAGAATAGAAAGTAGAGCAAATTATCCTAAAATTAAAGCAACACCATAAACCAATCACCTCGTTGCTTCTTCTGCTATATTACTTTATCAACATTTAGTTAAACCCAATTAAACATATCTAGACAAAAAATTGTTGTAGGCAGTGAAGAATATAATATCATCCAACATAAGATTTTCAACATATGAGAAGGAAACAGAGACAGGAAAGACACCAAACTAGAAAGTTGATCTAAACTTCCATGTATTTCATACATCAGACTGAAGTCTCCTGACAGTGAATTTTTCCATAAAATAGTTTTGTATGTCTATCCCTTTAAAGCCTTTACAATGAATTTAAGCTTAACTTTACCAATAATACTTTACTTTAAAGAACTCCCTCATGTCCTCTGTCTTAAAATCTTCAAGTTTGTATCTATTCTTCTCTCTTTGGTTGAAATAGGTGATGTAGACAATATATTCTTTAGAAAAGTTTATGCTTCTTATCAAGTAGCTAAATGAATAATGAATGCGTAAACGAAGTATCAATTCACTGAAGAACACAAGACATTTGAAATAAAGAAGCTCATTCTCAGTTCTTCCGGACATGAACACATCATACATGGCAAATAATGAGATTTGATAAGGAATGGGTCATTTACCAATCTGCTTGTGGGTCTCCTCAGAAAGTCAGAGCTTCCAAAAATGCAAGAAGATACTGCAATTCGGCAAGTATTCATGTATGCCTTATCATTTTCACTCAACTCAAATCCAGTGCTTGACAATCCTGGCAGGCCTTTGACAAAACCACAGTGAATAGTTTGATTCCTTGCAAAGAATGATTTCTCCCTTTCCGCGAGAGTTTGATACCCTCCAAATCTACTCTCAAGTGAGTTGGCATGCAAAGGATTCACTTCCCTCTCTAAATACTCGAGTGAAAACTGTGTGAAATTCATATAATTCTTGGGCTCCAAAATATTATCAACTGCTGCTGCAAGCTTAACTTCACAAGGAAAATCTGAAACAAAAATATGTGGAGAAAAACAACACTAAATGGTGCTAGACATGAGAAATAATTTGCACAAATAAGTTTGGTTTTAACTTTCAAGGATTTGGATCTTTACTCAAGAAAAAAAGACTTATTTAAGCATATCAGTAAGATAAATCAAATGATTATCAATGACAACTTAGTCAACATAAAAAATCTGGATAATGCATTCACATAAGGCAATAAGAATCACAACTAATCAGTTATGGTTTAATTAGGGGTTTGTATATGAGGTTGCAATTCATTACTCCATAGAATAGTTCACTACTCATGCCATGAACAAGAAAATGAATGGAAACTTATCAGTCTTCACAAACATTGTTTCATGCTTTTATCGAGGTTCTTTCTGACTTTGTTTAGATTTAATTATGTCAAGGTTTGATATATTGTACTACAAGACATGGCAGTAATCATTTATGTTAATTCTCTCCTAGCATTGTTCAAAAGGAAAACAATGTGACAACTCTAACATAAGGAAAGGGCAAAGGATGATTAGTTCAGACCATAAGAGCTAAAATGAGTAAAGCTCAATAATCAGCCATTTTTTAAAGTGATGAAAGCATTGAAAATAAAATTTTAATGAATTCAATGTTAAATACAAACAAAGATTTGAATTTGATTAGATTTTTCTCTTCTGCTCCTTCACAAACAATTATAAATGTTTTCTCAAATTATCTTAACAACAAACAAAAGTATAAAAATTAAAGGAAAAAAATAAAAAAAATCTCTTACGCTGCTTACGACGCTTGCTTTTCGGTGGCGTCAGGGCGGCATAGGAGCCGGAAATTTCATCATGTACTTCTTGTGATAAGAGGAGATTATTCTCTTCCTCATTACCTGGATTTATATAAAACAATTAAATTAATTATCCAAAAAAAAAAAAGAAATGTAGGGTTAAGAATAAATAAATAAATGAGCGAAAAGGAAAGCTGCGAATCTGACCATTGGAGAGTAAATTAAGGCAAAATGTAGCAAAAACGAGCAAGAAGAATACAGCGAGAAGAAACAGTAGCCAACGGAAGAATCTAGGCTTAAGAAAATTACGAGGAAACCTCCTTCCTCGACGACCGACTCGAAAACCCTGCCCGCTTCGAGCCACCGAGTTCAAAATCACACCGATTAAGCCGCTTCTTCTCTCTTGTAACCATTCGCCATTGTATTTATACAAAGCCATCGCAAAGAAAGCTTTGAAGAAATCATCATCTCATCTGCCACAAAATCAAAAAATATATATAATAATCATGAGATCTACACATTCGTCACTGTTTTAAAACAACCGCAATTTTCAATTTTTAGATTCGAATGTTAAATTTTTTGAAGCTTCATTTCTTTTTTGCTGTTCTTCTTCTTCTTAGAATTGGTGACGGTTAATGGGAGAATTTTTATTACCGACGGTGTCTGGTCTTAAGCGGGGTTCCGAATAAAGCGCCGAGGTCGATTGCGATGGACCGGACTTGTATTTTTTTTTTTTGGATAATATTTCGAACACATTTTTTATCATAAGATTTTTTTTTGGAAATATTTTATCATAAGATTTGAGGGGATATCGTTTAATTACGTACTTAATTTGATTTCCTTCGTTAATGTATAATAGTGACGGTCGATGGAGATAATTATTTTTTGTTAATTGGAAATAACTTGATTTTAACTTAATTTGATTTCCTTCATTTGGGACTTGTGAGATTAAAAGCCAAAATCAATCATTAAATAAATAAAAGTGTTATTGAAAAATAAATTATTAAAGATATTAATTTAATTTAACTTAACATTTAATTTAAAATCAAGTAATTAATTGTAAAAGTTATAAACACATCAAATTATCAATGCTCACTCAATTTTAATATCACAATTAAATTGACAATCAATCCAAATAAAACGAACACTCATCAAATTAAAATAAAAAATTCATACTTATAAATACTTTTATTTGAAATAATTTAAAATCAAACATTTAAACATAAACACATGAACATTCTCATTATCCTTTGATTTTATGAAACAATCTCAAATTAATACATTCAAATACGGACACTCTCAACTTTCTTTGATTTTAAGATTAAGAGATATTTACTCATAAAATACTATAATGTTACTTATATCTTTTTTTAATATATTTAATCTTATGAAAATTTTTATCTATTAATAAATGTATTAATTAATTTATTAAAAATCTCTTTTAACTTAAATTTTTTATTTTTTTATTTTTTTGTTTATCAACCGATATTTACTTAATCTCAAAAGATCTTAAAATAAATCTTTTACAAAATCTTTTAATATTTGAGTCAATATTTTCAACCGAATTATGCGTTCACAAGGGCTGATTTATTCTTTGAAATTGTTGTTTCCTTATCCTAATTATTGGATTGGGCTTCCATTAATATTGTTGAAGAGATTAAAATCTCTAATGTCTAAGCTTTGCATGGATTATTCATACGTGGTCTTGCAACAGTCTTTCTTCTTTCTTTCTTTTTTTTTTAGAATTACAGCAATCTTTCTTAATGATTCTAAATATTTGATGTTCCATAAGCAGTAAGGCTGGCCTTTAAATTTGTAAGACAATCAGAGCCATCATTGGTATATTAGACCAAAAAGCTACTACAAGTTTGTCATATTGTTCTTGACAAACAATAATCTTAATCGCTGGTCCGCACAATTTCATTTATTTTCTTGTAAATCAAAATACTATAGCACTAACATGAACCTCTTGCAGCTTTCAAGTTACAAGCGGCATAAGAAAACAGAGAAATTAAGTTACTTTCGAAGAGTGGAAGTCATATGTTCTATCTGCAATAAGAACAGCACAAAAGGTAATTTCCTTTACAGTACTGCACAAATACACTCAAAAGGAAACAAGCATAACCCATCTTTTACTTATTATCTGTATGTGTTTTTTCTTCATCTCCTTGCAAGCGGACCACTCAAACCAGTCTTAACTTTCTCAAGGAAGTCTCTGAGGCACAGGAGTTAAAAGACTGTACAGGCATGTATTTAGGCCTTCATTTCTAGATTTTAAGTTGTTTGAGCTAATCCTGCTGAACTTTGTATCAGAAGAAATAGCTCGCAAGTAAGATATAGATCTCTATGACTATAAATTTGCATGAACAGAAATAAATTAAAGAAGCGTGTTGATTAAATTATCACTTATGCAATTTTTGTATATGACATGTCTGTATTTTGAATATGTTTGATATGGTTATTGTCGTAATGATTTTGTGTTCGTCCGATAAATTTAAAAAAATAAAAATAAAAAAAGAGAGTGGTCACCAATTTTTTTTTTGTTATGTGTAATTAGTCACTTATTAAAACATATTCTTTTAATAAAATCTTAAAATTAATTAAAATTTATTAAAAGGATAATTTTAGGGTCTGTACAACAGTCTGAGTTTGAAAGTCGATTATGTGTGAAGAAGGATTAGCACTCCCACAATGCCCGTTTAAAATGGTACCAATTAATTACGTGTTATCCTTTAATTTTGATAAAAAAAAGTTTTATTTTCGGTATCTAAAAAATAATTTCCTTGATTTTTCATTTATTAGTTTTTTTCTTATATATTATTATTTATTGTTTCATTTTTTATTTGAGAAAAATAATTTAGAACCTTTTTATTAAAATAATTTTTAAAATATTTAAGTATGTTGGTAACATTAAAAGAACTTTTTCTCATTTAGAGATTTCTTAAGCATTATTTCTTGGAATATCGCAGAATCTTTTCCTTAAAGGTTCAAATTTATTTTTCATAAAAAAACTATGTCGTGCATGTAATGCAGAATGTTACTATGTTGATGCACACATTTTATTCTCTTTTTTATAATTTTATTAATTATTTTATTTAATTTTTTATTTTTAATTTAAATTTTTGAAGAAAATTTTTTTTTATTATATTGAAGTTTTTCTATAAATATTTCAATACACTTGTAATATTTAAAAGAATCTTCTTACCTAGAGATTTCATAAAGTATTACTACTCATAATACTTTTAGAATCCTATCATTTGATAAAATTTTATTTTTTCTTATTTATATTATTATTTTATCATTTTATTTTTTAATAAATTAGTTAATTGTTAATGTTTTATTTTTATAAAAAGAAAATTTTTATTGTATTAAAAAATTTTTATAAATACTCAAATACACTGGTAGTATTTAAAAAAAATCTTCTTACCTATAGATTTTGTAAGTATCACTACTCGGAGTACCTTTGAATCTCATCATTGGATAAAAAATTTCTTTTTTTTTCTTACATTTTTTATTAATTTATAAGGTTTATTATAAAATTAACAAAATTATCAAAAAAATTTTATTATATATTTTTATTTATTAATTATTTATTTATCACAACAAAAAAATATTCTAACAAATATAAATATTTTAATATGCATAATTGTTATTAAAATAATATATAAAAAAATAAATAATTTTTTTTTGCCTAAACCGGTCCAATCAATGCGGGGTTTGGTCCGACGATTCGGTTTGGTTAGGTCGGTTCGGCGTCAGCAGTTTGAGAACGGTCCAGTTCAGTCTAGGTTAATTCAGTTGGATCAGTCAGAGGCTGAAAGAGAAACGAGTCACCGGGTCGAGTGCGCGGACCCTAGGTTGGGTCACGGGTTGACACACAGATCCTCAGGGGCTAAAACGACGTCATTTTGGTCTTTATTGAAGTGGCGTCGTTTTAGCTCTTGCAATTTCTATAAAAGGCCCAAAATTATTTTTTTTTCAATCATTCTCTCCTTTTTAAGAATAAAAAAACCTCTCCCCTATTCTTTTTTAGAAAAAACCCGATAGGGACGGCTAGTTGTCGTCACCGCCGTCGCTATTGGTCATCGGTAATTGAAAAATCCAAAAAAAAATTAAAATATTTTTTTCAACCTCCAAAGTCTAAATCTGAGCTTAGTTTTACCAAAATATGCTCCAAAAGGCGTAGATTTGGCTTGAAAGGTTCAGCCAAAATTGTGTTTATGTTGTTTTTTTTTTTTTTGTACTGGTGTTGGGTTCCCCTACGTTGGGGATTATGGTTTTTGGTTCCTTTTTTTTTAACAGAAAGTTTTTTTTATTTAAATTTTTTTTTTTTGCTTTGGTAGAGCTTCTAGGTTTTTAATCGATAGCCCCATTTTTTACAAAGAACGAGCTCTATTTATAGAACTTTATGGGATTCAAATTTCAGATTTTCTGGGATTTAAATCTCATATTTTCAACTGACATAGTAGACATTTAGTGATCGAGATTTACGCTACTAGATTAGGCAAGGTGTCAGACGACTACCGGTGGTGGCGGTGGCTAAGATTTTGGACTTTCGGGGAGAGTACATTTAATGCACTCAGATTTTTGTCAAACTAAACCAAAAAATAAAAGAAAAAAAAGAAAGAAAAAAAATATAATAATAACAATAATAAACTATAAAATGGTGTTTACAACTATCTCTTTTTGCTTATTTTTGAGAATCAAAAATAAAACAAAGATAAAAAAAAAACCATTTTGTTTGGAAAGAAGAAACATTGAGCACAAATTTTTTTTTTTTTAAAAGGGTTTCTCTAAACAGAAATTCAACAACATTTTTTAAAATTTAAAAAGCTTCTCTAAGTAGAGGCTCAACGACTTTTTAAAATTTAAAGAGGCTCTTCTAAGTAGTGGCTCAACAATTTTTAAAAATTTAAAAAGGCTCATCTAAGTAGAGGCTCAACGACTATTAAAAATTTAAAGAGCTTCCTCTAAGCAGAGGCTCAACAACTTTAAAATTCAAAAAGACTCCTTTAAGTAGAGGCTTAATGGCTTTTAAAAATTTAAAGAGACTCCTCTAAGCAGAGGCTAAACAACTTTAAAATTCATCATCTTGAAAAAGCTCCTCTAAGCAAAGGTTTAACAACTTTAAAAATTCATCTTGAAAAAGCTTTTCTAAGTAGAGGCTCAACAACTTTAAAAACTTCATTTTGGAAAAGCTCCTTTAAGCAAATGCTCTACAACTTTAAAAATTTTATCTGTTTTCAAAACTGAGTTTTCATCTTTGAACAAGTAAATTTCTCTTTTTTGAAATCTTTTGTTTGATTATTATCTTCATCCGAATATCAAAATCTTATTTTTCATTAGGAAATGAAAAGTCTCTGTCCTTATTATAACTGCTCATGGATGCATGTACTGAGTGCTTTAAATGCAATACATACAATGCAATCAAAATTATTCATTATAGTAAAAAAGTTCTTGAAATCTTTCATTTTTTTACTTTTTTTATCAGAATTCTCAATAATTGCCATATGACCAATTTGTTCTTAACATCTGACCATTGTATTCTTCTTTAACAATATTTTTTTCTTCAAAAGTCTACAACATCAATGTCTTGTTATTGCTTTTTTCATCCTTTTTTATCTACCTTTGTCAACTTTTAAAAAGTAATGCTGAAGTTTTTCCTGTTTGTTTTTTTTTTTCATCATTTTAAGTTCAAGACAAACAAAATGCAATCACGCATTTCTTCTATTTGTACGGTGAACAAAAATATTAAATGAGAATAAAAGAATGGATAGGCATTATTTTCAAAAGAAAGATAGCATATTTCATTAGATGACAAAGTGTTTGAGTCGAAATAAAAGTGCCCAAATAATGATCATAAGATAATCATGAACAAAATATTCTCAGATTCTTTTTTCTAGAACTAAATCAAATGACTTTCTTGATCCTTCAAAGTTCGTTAAACTACATTTGTCCCTGTGTTATGGGATATTTTCTTGATGATGCTTTTCCTTCATATCCAAGCCACCTTTTTCAGGTTTTCAACTTAGATACGTCATTCTTTTTTACTTTTTATTTTTGCTTTTTTATTTTTTTAAGCAAAATATTTTTTTTAGCATCTGAATTTATCGGAGTAGATAAATCATTTCCATCCATCTCTGTCAAAATCAATGCCCCACTAGAAAAATACATTTTTCACCACGTACGGGCCTTCCCAATTTGGTGTCCATTTTCATTGATTGTCATGTTGATTTGAAATGATCTTTTTTAGCACTAAGTCTCTTTCTCTAAAGTGACGAGGATAAATTTTCTTGTCATGTGCTCTTATCATCCTCTTTTGATATAATTGACCATGACAAAGTGCTGTAAGTCTTTTCTCTTCAATGAGTTTCAATTGCTCGTAATGATTCTGAACCCATTCTACTTCTTCTAACTCTATCTCTATCAGGACTCACAGTGAGGGAATTTTCACTTCGACTGGTAACACAACTTTCATTCCATATACCAAAGAGAATGGGGTGGCCCCAGTAGATGTTCGGACTGATGTTTTATAAGTATGCAAAGTAAAAGATAACTTTTCATGTCAATCTTTGTAAGTATTAGTAATTTTCTTCAAGATTCTTTTGATATTCTTGTTTACAGCCTCCACTGTCTTATTCATCTTTGGGCGATATGGTGTCGAATTACGATAATAGATCTTAAATTGAGTGCACATTTCATTCATCATTTTGCTATTCAAGTTTTTGGCATTATTAGAAATAATTATTTATAGAAGCTCATATCTGCATATTATCTCTTTTTTTATGAACTTGCATACCACAGATCAGGTCACACAGGCATATGATTTAGTTTTTACCCACTTCGTGAAGTAATCAATCATCACAAATATGAATCTATGCCCATTTGAAGCTTTTGGAGTTATGAGAACGATAACATCCATGCCCCACATAGAGAATGGCCGCGGAAGAGCCAAAACGTGTAATGCTATTGGAAGAGCATGAATTTTGTCAGCATAAATCTGACATTTATGACATCTTTTAGTATAACTAATATAGTTATTCTCCATTGTCAACCAATAGTAATCGACTTTCATAATTTACCTAGCCATCATATAACCATTTGCATGTGCACCACAAACTCCATCATGCAGTTCTTCAATAATCCTCTTCGTATCAGTTGCATTCACACATATTAAAAGTACTTGATTTTGAACCTTTTTATAGATGACATTTCCATCAAGGAAAAAACTCATAACCAACCTTCTGATAGTCCTTTTATCATTTTTTATTGCATGTTCTAGGTATTGTTGACTTTTTGATGTGTTGCATAAGGTCATGATACCATGGTTTTTCATCAACTTCTTTTTCGACACCTAAACAATGTGTTGGTTCATCCTTCACATCTAGCTTGATGGGTTAGATTTTAGTATTTGCATATATTTTAATCATTGCAACTAAAGTGGCCAATGCATCAGTAATTTGGTTTTTTTCTCCAAGCAAATGCTTAAACTGAACTTCTTTCATTTGTTTGACCAATTCAGAGATGTATTTATGATATCGGATCAATTTAGAATCTCTTGTCTCCCATTTTCCTTGCAACTGATAGATGACTAGAGTTGAATCTTCAAACATATCCAACACTTTGATCTTCTTTTCAACCGCTGCTTGTAGACCCATAACACAGGCTTCGTATTCAACTATATTGTTTGTGCAATTGAAATTCAACTTAGCTGTGATGAGATAATAATGTTCATCGGGAGATATTAAAATTATCCCAATACCATAACCCAAAGCATTAGTAGTGCCATCAAAATACATCCTCCAAGACCTCTCAATTGGTTCATTTTCTTCAATGGCAATCACATCTTCATTAGGAAAATCTAGTTTCATTGGCTCATAATCTTTGGTTGCATGATCAGTAAGAAACTCGACTATTGCACTTCCTTTAATAGCCTTTTAAGCTACATAAACAATATCTATTCGGAAAGTATAACTTGTCACCATGCTATTCTCCTCGTCAATGACGACTTCTCGAAGATATATTTAATAAGATCCAACTTTACTATGAGCTAAGTGGTATGATAAAACATGTATTGTCAGAGCTTTCGAGCTGTCTAGGCTAATGCACAACATATCTTTTCTAATAGAAAATATTTGGACTCGTAATCAGTGAATTTTTTGCTCAAATAGTAAATTGCTCGTTCTTTCCTGTTAGTTTCATCTTTTTGCCCCAGCACACATCATATTGAATTTTCATGCACTATTAAGTACAAAATCAAAGGTTTTCTCGAGATTGACGATACCAACACGAGTGAATTTGACAAGCTTCAGAGTCTAAATTTGAGCCTAGTTTTATGAAAATAGACTCTAAAAGGCGTAAATCTAGGTTAGAAGGTTCGGCCAAAATTGTGTTTGTGTTTTTTTTATATAATAATAATAATAATAATAATAAAAAAATACAAAATAGTGTTTACAGTTATTCAAAAACAAGAAAAAGAAAAGCTTAGAAACTATGTAAAGGCAAATATTTTAGTCGAGATATGGTTTTAGAACAGGACTTTAAAACAAAGGAAAACGTTAATGGAAGTTTAAAATGCTGTTGTCTTTATTCTCCTAAATCTTTTAAAAGAATATGTTCACTCGTTACGAGGGTTAATAATAATAACAATAATAATAACAATAAGAGGATTGGGAATCTGTTGTGTTATTAAAGAAAGAAAAAGAGTACAAAGCTTAAAATTTAATTAGTTGGCCCTTCAAGTTCTTAGTGATCAGGCAGCTGGCTTAAAATTTTAATGAGATTGATTGGTTTCAGATTCTTCTAAATTTTGATTGCTTTCATGATAATATCAGATAAATTTTTGGACACTTTAGTATGGATTATTGTTCATTAGATTTATTTATGAATATTTTGATAGTTATAGATTTTTTTATATAAAGAAGACGATTCATCACTAATTAATTAATTTAGGAAAAGGAATATTGTTAATGATATTATTAAACAAAAAGTTTTTATTCTATAAGAGGGAATCGTAATTTTATAAAAATTTAATCATTTCAATCAGAGTAAAAAGTTTGTTTCATGATGGATACAATGAATTTGACAAATTCAATTCTTTGAATATACCCTTGCGATATATTTATAATGTTTGTCATTTTAATAAGTAAAGTTTGTGCCACGTATTAAACTTGTTATTTTCATCGTTGAAGTTTATCATACGGTAAGCTTATTGTCGTTAATATAAAGTTTATATCATGCGATAGAATTTTAAAGTAATAATAACAAATTTTATATAATAAATAAGTTAAATTTGAGTTGATTGAAGAAATTAATTATGTGATTATATTTATATTGTAAACTCTTCAATCTCAAGTTCTAATTCGAGGACCGTGAAGGTAATTTTGTGAGAGTGACAAGGTAAATATATAAGTAAATATTCTAATAATTTATATGTTCAATTAAAATATGAATGATAAAAAGTTATATATGAATTAATGTTAAGAAAAATAAAAAGATTCTGTTTTCCTTCAGTTGCCAACCTTGATTACACGAATTTGAATGTTTGTTTTTTCATTTTCCTTTTTTATAAATTGGAAATAATTGATTTTGAATTATTATTCCAAAATATATTCTCAATAGTACTAGGTTTTAAGGCGTACATGATGAAACCCACAAAAAAAGAGTTAATAAAAGTTTTATTTGATTCATACTTTTACTGTTAATTTTTCTTAATAAAAAAATAAAACATAAAATAAATTGAAAAACAAGAGATAAATAATAAAAAGCAAAAAACTTAGACCGTGTTTGGTCTTCCTTATTCAATGATGAACAGTAATATTTTATTTTATTTTATTTGCATCTTTATATAATTGAAGAGGAGAAAAAAATGTGACGTCTTAAATTTGAGTGTTCTGTATTTGGCTTATGCACAACATGTAGTGTTTAAAGTTTCAAATATGATAATTGCAAATAGTAATTCATTTGAGTACCTAATTAATGCATGAAAACTCATTTTTTGTACAAAAAAAAAAGCTTGTACAAATTTTATTTCCTTAAAACTTTAATGTTTAAACTTCTCCAATTTTATTACCCTTTGTAATAACATAAATTTATTAGCTTCCATCCAAATTAAAGGCGTTTTATATTAAAAAAGATTTTGAAGACATTTTTTAATGTTATTAAAAAAAATTATCTTCATGCAATGTATTAGAGATCATGAATGAAATTATCCACTATTATATTTAATACAAATTTACTACTATATAAATAGTATCAAAATTTAATTAGTGAATGCTTAAAACGTTTTAAGATTATTATATAAAATAATATACATTTTCCATGGAGAGTCAACAAATTAACTGTCAGAAACCATAAAAATATTATTTTATAATTAAAAAATTAATTAACCTTAAATAATTTCTTTAAAACATTCGGTGACAAAATCGATTAACTAACTTAGAGAATGCCCTTAGCAAATACCCTGTTAAAAAATAAAAGTACTATAAGAACTAGAACTTGGACACATCTCCCCAAGAAAATGGATGCCCAAATTAATGAAGCATAAGCCACCCCCGACCTGCCCTCATCAGCAGTCAGGAGCCGCCCCAAGTAATTGGTGTCGAGTCCTAGTGCTGAAGCAACAGGAGCTGCGTTTGCTCAGTTTTCATCATCCCAAATTAATGTTGGATTTGGATTTCTAGTGCTTTGATACGATGTGATTAAGCTGATTATATTATTAATTAAATTTAAATATTAATTTTAATAAAATTTATTTAATATAAATTTTTATTAAAATTTTTAATAATAATTTAATAAAATTTTTTAACTATAATTATAATAAATATTATTATTATTTTTTAATTTTATCAAAAATAATCTTATTTTTTTTTAAATAAAAAACTTAAATAAAAGGTTACTACAATTTATTGAAAAATTGTTGCACCCTAAAACAAACGTCATGGAATTGTATTGCATTTATTTCATTTCATTTAAAACTAAATAAGGTGGACGCGTGGATCCGTGAAGGCAACTGAGGAACTAACAGACAAAACACATCACATCATTGGAACAATGATACATGTCGATAGTTTCGATAATTTGTGTATTTTATTATATTTATTTTATATAAAATATAAAAATATAAAAAATTATTTATATTATAATTTGTATTAATATATCAAATATAAAATATATTTTTTAATTTTTATTAAATTTATATATGATTTTTTTTAAATTTAAATTTTTTTATATTTTTTGTATTATATTATTATATCATATTTATAATTATCAAATAATATCATTTTTATAAATTGATTTTAGTTAGTGAAAAAATTAAGATAAAAAAACTAAGCAAATTTTTTTCAAAAGAAAAGAGAGCCCTCAAAGATGTTTCAAACCATATATGTTATTTTTGCTTCTAACATTTATCTTTAATGAACAAATTTTATATAATAACAATAAATAGATAACTGATAAGTCTCGTACACCAATTTTATAGTATTTCTTGTATATTGATGTTGTGAAAGAAAATTAGAAGCCAAATTTAATGGGATTTGACATTCAAGGTCATCTCTCTTGACTATAAGTTGATGAGTGACAGTTTCAAGAATTTTCGTGATGATTTTTTTTTTAGAATAATGACTTAAATTTTATAAAAAATTTATTTATGATTTATTAGATATTATATGATGGATAAATTTAACTTATAAAATAAGAATTTTAAAAAAAATAATTTTTAATAGATAAGTTTATATACTTATAAATAGGTAAAATTTTTGTAAAATTAAATATGAGAAAAATATGTAAAAAAATTATAAAATTTTATAATATAGATACCTTATAAGAGTACTGGAGATTTATATTTTATGGATATGTATATTTGAATATTTGAAAGTGGACTAGAGGAGATTGAGATGATTCATATAGGTATGATGAATAAATACATATGGATATGTGTTTGATTATATTAAAAGGGTGCACATGAGTTTGTATTTGTTTGGATTGAAAATACTCCATACGATTAGAAGATATTAAGAAAGCCTATGGGTATTGATTGTTGAATGTGATTGATTTGATGTATGTTTGTAATTCTCTACAACTAGTGAATCTTATTTCTCATCCATTGATGTAGGTCGATTGGATCGAATCACATTAAATTATTATCTTTTATGTGTTTGATTGATTATTTAATTATACTTCCGTTGACATAAATTAGATTGAGTCTTTTAACTTAACAAATGGTATCAGAGCTTGGCTTCGATATAGGCAGCAAAGTCTGCTAACATGTTGTATCAGAGCATGGGAAAAGGCAAACTCAGAGGAGTTCAATTCAAGAAAAGAGTTTGAATTTGTGTTTTAAGGATTGAAGATCGATTTACGTGAAGCTTGAAGCCATGCAAGAAAAAATGATTGTGAGGCTTCAATTGCAGGTGGAGCCAAGTGTGTCTAGCATGAAGACAAATAATTGAATAGAATTTGAGTGAAAATATAGATTGTTGGGAATAATGATTCAAATCCTATAAAAGATTTGTTTAAGATTTGTTAGATATTACTTGATGGGCAAGTTTGACTTGCAAAAAAAAATTCTAAAAAGAAAGAGATTTTTAATAAGCAAGTTTCTATACTTATAAATAGATGAAGTCTCTACAAGTTAGGTATGAGAAAAAGATGTAAAAGAGTTATAGGATTTTATGGGATAGACGCCTTATAGGAGTATAGGTGTGTATATTTGAATGTTTAGGAATGAACTAGAGGAGATTAAAAAGATCCACATAGGCATGAGAATGGGTACATATGAGTATGTGCTTAATTGTGTTGAAATGGTGTGCATGGGTTTGTAATTTATTTGGGTTAAAAATATTTCATAAGATTAGAAGAGATTGAGAGAGTCTATAGGTATTGATTATTGAGTGAGATTGATTTGATGTATGTTTATAATCTTTTATAATTAAGAAATATTGTTTTTCATTCGTGAACATAGGTCGATTGGATCGAACTACATTAAATTATTATCTCTTATGTGTTTAATTGATTATTTGAATATGTTTCAGTTGACGTGAATTAGATTAAAGCTTTTGGCCTAATATTTCCTTGGTCTTCTCGTTCGCATTGAGTAGTAGAGAAGATGGCTTTGGCAATATCGGATGAATTGCTGGGAACTTTTGTTCCGATCGTTGTTTATTGGATTTATTCAGGCATGTACATGGCTTTCGGGTCGCTGGAGAATTATAGATTGCATTCAAAGAAAGAGGAGGAAGAATAGAATTTGGTGTCCAAAGAGAAAGTCATAAAAAATGTTCTTTTGCAACAAACCTTTCAGGCTTTTCTGGCCATCTTTTTGTATACGGTACGAGTTAGCAACTAAGCTTTTTTTTGTTCTTTTTTTTTTTTTTAACATAGTAATTATAACGTTGGTTGTTGTTTTGTTTCATAATTCTGGTTGAAAACTTTGAACATCAAGATCAATATACTGTTTAAGATTCTCTTGCATGATTCTTATGATCTGTTTCTCGAGTTATATATATATATATATGATTAAGGTGCAAATTGCTCACAAGCTGTTTTTCATAAGAGTTTACAGCCAATTTTGGCTAGGCTCGAATTTGTTTGAAAAACAAGTCAAACGTAGTGGTATATTTAGTCACTTTTAGTTGATTAATCTTATATAAATATATAAAAGTCAAAATTTTTGATAAAAAATATTTAATGTAAATAATTTATAATATTGATATATAAATAATTTTTATCAATCATCATGTTTCATGTATTAAATATATTTATTTAGATTCATTTTTCTTCAAATTGATATAATTTAATTTGATTTCATAAAAATTTTAAAATATTTCAATGCATTAATTATATTTATTTTTTCAAAATTTTCAATTAACTTATTTTTTATTTCTAATAAAATATACTAAATCTTAATTACATAAATATATAAAAACCAAAGCCTTTAGTAAAAAAGAAAAAAGGTCTAATGTAGAATGTTTATTCTTTTGACATGTAAATAATTTTAGATAATTTTCACGTGTCTTACATTTAATAAATATACACTCTTAATTTAACAAATAATTTTATAAAAAAATTAATTACAATTATTCACTTATAAATAACTAATATTCTTGCTTTCGATAAATAAAATACTATTAAATACATTAAATTACTATCAATCAAATCAAATTAAATTAATTAGACAATTTTTTTTTCTTTTATACTACAAGTTTTCAATTAGTTACAAATTAAGACAATTTAAAATACATCATATATATTATTTTTCAGATAAAATCTTCTGATATATTTGAATTTTATTATAGAATTTTCATTTATATATTCATTTGGATTAGTAATTATATGAAAGTAAGCTATTATTATAAATCTAACATATACGTTTATTTTTTTTAAAGAATAAATAACTTATCTTAAATTAAAATAAATATAAATAATGCAAAATTAAGAAAGCAATATTGAGTTAATCCTTATTTTTTTTATTAAGCATATTATTTATATGAATATATAAAATTTGTATTTTTATAAAATTTGTATATACACAATTTGTATATTTTATATACATATTATTTATATGTATAATTATTATAAATATAAAAACAATAACCCATACATTGCACTAGAATATACCAACTTCTTATATCTTATATAAATATATAAAAGTCAAAATCTTTGATAGAAAAGGAAATAGTCCAATGTGGATAACTTATATTTTTAACATGTGAATGGATTTAAAAAATCACCGTGTTCTCTAATAAATGCATTTTATTTATTTAAAACATTTATATTGTTTTTTATAATAACATTTTTATTACTTAAAATTAATTAGTTAGACTAAATTAATTGCATTTATTATATTTTAAATATCCAATATTTTTACCTTATATAAATAAGTTAGAAATAATTTAGTCAATAATATGGATAAAAAACGAAACTAAATAAAAAAGCTAATTACTCATTAATATACTTCCATATCTTATCATTACTAATGAAAAATTAAATGAAATTTAATATAGTAAATAAGAAAAGAGAAATAAGCCAAGTTGACAATAATGATATCATTAAATTAGGGAATATTTAGTTTTTTTTTAAAGCAGATTAGGTAAATTTTCAAAATTTATAATTTTGAAGGAAAAATTGTGTTAATTTCATGTCTTTTATTACTTATTACATTATACGGTTAATAATGGTAACTTTTTAATATATTTACAATAACGCCTCTTGATAGTAATACAAAAGTTCTTCCAAAAAAATTTAAACAAATTGAATTTGACTATTCTTCAACTTTGTTTAACTGCAATTTCATTTCTATTATCTTATAAAAAATTTATTTCATAGTACTGCTGATTATTCTTTTGTAAATTTATTGAGGTTTTACTTATATTTTTTTGTTGGTACAATTGTTAAGTTTTATTTTTAGAATAGCAATTTTATCAGCAATATATTTTAATAAAAATTTTTTAATTTATAATTTAAAGGTGAATCTTTGATATTTTCTATATATATGTTGAATGTGATGTAGCTAAAGAATTCTTTTCTTTTGTAAGGTATTAATTAGGAGAAACTTAGCAATTTTGTTTTATTTTATGAAGTTACTCAATAAGATTATGTTAATTTGTAAAATTTAACAATCAAATATCAAGGACAATTGATTAATTTTGATGTTACCATGTTGGGCGGCTATGCATTGGTTGGGAGCCAAATCATAAGGATTTTCAAATATTATATAGTAAGCCAAATCGATCTAAGATGATATAGTTGATTATAACATGGCTAAATATGTCTTAGTTTTAATTCAAAAAAATTATTTTTTAAGTTCTTAGTGAATGAAACTTTAGATAATGTAATGGGTGTTAGTTTGTAATTTTTAAAAATCTTATAAAAAATAGAACAAAATCCTTAATTTTGTAAACTTTACAACATATTTCATTTAATAAGTCCCAAATTACTAAGAGTATAATTGAAACTCTTATACCCAATCTCCTATATTCTTTTATATTTCTTTTTTAGATAGATATTCTTGATTCAATTTTTTTTAGATAGATTGATATTTCAAGATACCATATTGATATGCTACCAATTCATAACAAAAACACAAACAATGTTAAAATAAAAATGCCAATGGTTTATTTTAATATAAGTTCAACTCCTTCATAATATAAGATATATATATATATATTAATACAACTTTTTCATCTCTTCAAAGAAAATATACATATAATTAATTTCTAAATTTAATATATTAATCTTACAAAAAATTTTCTACAATTAATTTCAAATTTTATGTTCACATTGATTTTTTTAAACATGTAACTTTATTTGATTAATTATTGCTCTATCCCTTTAAAATTGGATGAATATATATGATATTAAATTTAAAGTGGCAATTATATCCTTGAACAACTTTGGAAGGAGCAGAGAGTTTTTAATTGTTATAAGTAAGATTGAAATTGTTGATTTTGCCATTTAGGGAAGCAAAGTAGCAAATTATATTGTTGATTCTTTAATGAAGATGTGAGTGGAAAAAATAAAATTATTTTAGGTGATAGACTCATTGTGTGTGTTTGAGAAATTAGATTTTGTGTATTATTAAGTGTTGTTACAATTGTTTTTATATTTATGCATTGGAACCTTATGGATTCTTAAGTTTTGTAATCCTTTATGCTATGTTTGGATAAACATTAGTAAAAAGAAAAAAGAAAAGTAAAGAAAAAGAAGGAAAGTTTTTTAAAGAAAAGGAAATGATATATGTACAATTTGTTTGGATAGCTAAATTAATAAAAGAAAAGAAAGTAAAGGAATCCTATCAACTATTGTTTGGTTAAATAATGGAAAAGGAATGAAATGATTTATTATATTATATTTTTTGATTATAATCTTTGATAATATTTGTTTTTACTATAACATTTATACGTTTATGTTATCGTATTCCATGTTTTTAATTTTCTTTTATTTTTTCATAAAAATAATCATCAATGAAATTTATGAAATTCATAAAAATAAAAAAAATTAAAGACAATAAATTTATTGATAAATGATATTTTGTATTCTCAATCTAATTTTAGAATTTAAAATCATATACTTTTAATTTAAAGAAATTGATAAGGATATAATAATCATTTTATATTTTAAAATTTTTATTCTTTTCCTTTCTCTTCCTTTTCTCCCAATTCGAGGTAATTAAAAAATGAAGAAAGTTTAGAGAAACTAAGGGGAGCTAAGCATACCTTCCTTTCCTTTATTTTTTATTTATGTCATATGCAAATAAGGGAAATGATTCCCCATTTCCTTTTGTTTCTTTTCCATTCATTTCGTTTCTCTCCCCTTATCTCAATTCAAACATACTATTAGTTTATGAATGAAATTATCAGAAAAAATCTATATTATACTTTTTTTTTATTTTGTTCTTTTATAATTTTATTTTTAATAATCAAATCACAGTTATTTGTTAAATTGTAAATAAAATAATAATAATAAACTATTTAAGGTGACTTAAGTTTTTTATTAACCACTATCAATATTTTTATAATCATGAAAATAAAATTTAAATTATTCTCTAAAATTATAATTATATTAAATTTTGAAATAATATTTTATTACAAAATTATTATAAAATACTTGCCCTGTGCATAACACAAATATAAACTTTAAATTTTTAAATAAGTGATATTTACCAATTATTTTTTGAATTGAAAAGAATAACAATTTTTTTTACCTTAAAATTTTGAAATTACATAATATTCTTAAAAATTTGATAAAAATCAAAACTTGACTTTCCAACATTGTAAAAAAAATTTAGTTTGTTAAATATAATCATATATTTATTATGTCAATATAGACCTTCTAATATTTTATTCATACAATTCTTTTAAAACTAATAATGTAATACAACGAAAATCATAATCATTTATATACCTGCGCATAGCACGGCTTAAAACTAATTTGAATATAAAGAATGAATTTGAGTCAAAAGCTCACATGCACGTTTATTAGTATCTTCTTTTTTTTTTTTTTGAATTATGCAAAATGGCTTGAGATGACCTAAGTCAATTAAATAGGGAAAAAAATCACGTTTACTTATTATCTGTATGTATTTTTCTTCATCTCCTTTCAAGCGGACCACTCAAACCAGTCTTAACTTTCTCAAGGAAGTCTCCGAGGCACAGAAGTTAAAGGCCGTACTGGCATGTATTTAGGCCTTCATTTCTAGATTTTAAGTTGTTTGAGCTAATCCTGCTGAACTTTGTATCAGAAGAAATAGTTTGCAAGTAAGATGTAGATCTCTATGACTATGTATTCGCATGAACAGAAAAAAATTAAAGAAGCGTGTTGATTAAATTATCAGTTATGCAATTTTTGTATATGACATGTCTAAATTTTGAATATGTTTGATATGGTTATTTCAAAAACAAGAAAAAGAAAAGCTCAGAAACTATGTAAAGGCAAATATTTTAGTCGAGATATGGTTTTGGAACAGGACTTTAAAACAAAGGAAAACGTTAATGGAAGTTTAAAATGCTGGTTTCTTTATTCTCCTAAATCTTTTAAAAGAATATGTTCACTCAATACACGGGATAATAATAATAATAACAGTAATTGGGTTGGGAATCTGTTGTGCTATTAAAGAAATAAAAAGAGTGGAAGGCTTGAAATTTAATTAGTTGGCCCTTCAAGCTCTTTGTGGTCAGGCAGCTGGCTTTAAACTTTAATGAGATTGATTGTTTTCAGATTCTTTTAAATTTTGATTGCTTTCATGATAATATCAGATAAATTTTTGGGCACTTTAGTATGGATTATTGTTCATTGGATTCATTTAGGAATATTTTGATAATTATAGATTTTTTTATATAAAGGAGACGATTCATCACTAACTAATTAATTTAGGAAAAGGTATGTTGTCAATGATATTATTGAACAAAAAGTTTTTATTCTATAAGAGGGAATCGTAATTTTATAGAAATTTAATTATTTCAATCCGAATAAAAATTTTGCTTCATGATGGACGTAATGAATTTAACAAATTCAATTCTTTGAATATACCCTTATGTTTGTAATGTTTGTCATTTTTATGAGCAAAGTTTGTGTCACATATTAAACTTGTTATTTTCATTGCTGAAGTTCATAACACAAGGGTTTTATCACATGATAAGCTTATTATTGTTAATATAAAGTTTATATCATGTGATAGAATTTTAAAGTAATAATAACAAATTTTATATAATAAATAAGTTAAATTTGAGTTGATTGGAGAAATTAATTATGTGATTATATTTATATTGTTGTTACAAGTAGACTCTTCAGTCTCATGTTCTAATTCGAGGACCATGAATGTAATTTTGCGAGAGTGACAAGGTGAATATATAAGTAAATAAACTAATAATTTATATGTTCAATTAAAATATGAATGATAAAAAGTTATATGTGAATTAACGTTGGAAAAATAAAAAGTTACTGTTTTTTTTTTTTTGAATTATGCAAAATATCTTGAGATGACCTAAGTCAATTAAATAGGAAAAAAACACTTCAGACTTTTCGGACTTTGACTCAATTACTACTCTTGAAGAGAAGGAGAAAGATCAACTATCTGGGATTAAAAATTCGGAATTTTTGTTATGGGCTCATACAAAGTTGACATACTTTCTTTACTTTCCTTCGAATTTTCCTTTGGTTGGGCAATTCGTCTGGTCCGATTTTGGTCAATGTGACTTTTTAAATTTAGATTGACTTAATTTGGGTTATTTTTAATTAAAAATAAATATTTTTATTTAATTTTAATTTTAAAATATATTTAAAATATTAAAATAATAATATTTTAATATTTTTTAAAATTTTGGACCTCTTCAATCTGACATTGGATAGAAATTTTGAAAGGTCAGTTAGACCTGGGTCAATTCGGTCCATGGAAACACACTTCACATTTTTTTTTAATCCATTATAAAATTCCTTTCTTCAAGATGGAATTTATAGGAGTTTTTTCCTCTATTGATTTGGTCAAAATATCACGTTTTTTATTGTAATAATGCATTGTTGCATTTGAGTATATAATTTCTCTTAATCAAAGGGAAAGATTCAAATCTTTTTTTTTTTTCAAAATAAAAAAGTAACAGTCTTTTTCTTAAATTTTTTTTAAGTAATTAGCCCATTAAATTAACTTGACCGAATTCATGGGTAGGGTGATTCTTTGTTTTGTGCAGATGATTGGAAACGATACGGCGGCTTCGAAAAGTCAATGATCTTTCCCTGTTGTTAATGCAAGACAATTTGTTATAGCAATGTTAAGTTTTGGATACTCGGCAATATTTTATGCATAGATATTTCCACCACAACAAGTTCTTATGCCGACACTTTCATTCTCATCACCAAAAACTTGTTGTTCCCCATGCATTTGGAGCTATCTACAATCACCGATTGGAGGCTTTTGTCTTTGACATAATTGGTGGGACCTTATCATATATCCTCTCTGGCATGTCTCCTCGAACTTCAATATTTTTCTTCTCTTTGGCCACCATTAAATCAGTTGATGACCATTGCGGGTTATGGCTTCCTGGAAACTTCTTCCACTTCTTTAATAACAATTCGGCATACCACGACGTCCATCATAATGCAATTTATATGGAGGCAAATTTAACTTTTCTCAACCATTCTTCGTCATGTGGGACAGAATTATGGGAACATATATGCCTTATTCACTTGAGAAGAGATACGAAGGAGGCTTTGAAGCTAGGCCTATTAAAAGAGCAAAAGAATGATGGATCCTTTGTTTATTTTTCTTTTTTTTCAGTCGAAATTATAGTATGTGATTTGCACATAATTTATATGTTTCTTTTGATTTTTCAAAAAAGTTGGAAAAATAAATTTAGATTGTGAATCTGCCTTCAATTTGTAGGAGTAAAAATATAATAAGAAAAGCACAAAAGGTAATTCCCTTTACACTCAAACCAGTCTTAACTTTCTCAAGGATGTTTCAGAGATACAGGAGTTAAAGGGTGTATATATAAGAGATATGAATGTAGGCCTTCATTACTAGTTTTTTAGTTGTTTGAGCTGATCCTGCTCAAGTTCATGATATTAGAAGAAAAAGATTTACAATTTACATGGGTAGAAATATATAGGGTTAAAGAAGTGCATAAATTAAGATCATTTATGCAGTTTATGTGTATGACATGTCTATATCTTGAATTGTCTAATGCATGTTTGTTATAGTTATTTCAAAAAAAAAAAAAGAAGAAAAGAAAAGAAAAGGTCAGAAAGGCAAATATTTTACCCGAGATATGGTTCTAGAACAGGACTTCAAAACAAATGAAAATGTTAATGGAGGTTAAAAATTGATGGTGTCAAACTGAATTTACGATGCTATCGTAATTGGGTTGTTCTTGAGAACCTGTTCTTCTTCTTCTTTTTATTTTATTTTTATTTTATTTTATTTTTTCTAATGTGAATGGTAAATAAAGAATACTACTTAATAAAGAAAGAATAAAAGTGTTCTCATCCAAACCAAAAGGGAAAGAATAAAAGAGTTGATGGCAATCATCCATAAGCCACCACCCATATCGGAATTGTAATTTATTTTTCATATTGGCTTTCAAATTCAACCTTGTCAAACTGAATTATTTGTATTATTACTAGTATAAATTTAATGAGAAAAAAATTAAGAAAATGCTGCATTTTCTGTGGCTTTTTTGACCCATTGTGGTCAGGGAGGCTCAAAATTTCAATGAGCTTCATTGATTTCAGATTCTTTTTAGAATTTGATTGATTTCCTGATAATATCAGATAGATTGTTGGATATGGATCAATGTTTCGTGATATTTAAGAAAATGAATGCCAACAATATCATTGAATAAAAAAATCTTTAATCTATTAGAGGGAATTGTAATTTCATAGAAGCTTAACAATCATGAGAAATCATTCCATCTGCATTATATAAGTTTGCTTCATGGCGAAGATAATGAGTTTGACAAATTCAATTCTTTGAATACACGCTTATGACATGTTTTGTAATGCTTGTCATTTTCGTAAGCAAAATTCATGTTACACGTTTCTTTGTCATTCTCATTGGTGAAGTTCGTAACACAAGGGTTTCTTAACACGATAAGTTTATTATTATAATTACATGTGAAGCTTATATCACGTGATAGAGTTTAATTTTAAATAATAATAAAAAATTCTATATCATAATTATTTTGTTTATAGCACTTTATTATTTTGTTTAAACAAGTTTTTATATTTTTATTATACCAAAATAAATTTTTATTTTTTTAATTTGTATCTAAGTATGCTCGTATTTAATTAAAAAAAATAATTTATGTTAAAAAATTATTTAGATACAAATTAAAAGACAAGGGTTTATTTATATATAAATTAAAATTTAAGAGTTTATTTGAATACAAAATAAATGTTAAGGATTTATATAAATATAATAAAAATATAAAAATATATCTAAATAAAATAATAAAATTAAAAAAATTTTATTATTATAGTCAAATATAAAATTTTACACCTTCCTTTACAACCATAATTTCACGAATTTCCTTTTTTATATAAAATGGAACTGATTGCTTTTGATTATTATTCCAAAACATTTGACTTCTCAATGCCAAGTGGTACTAGGTTTTATGCGAAACATGACGAAACCCACGAAAAATAATTATTAAAAATTATATTTAATTGATATTATATAATTCCTTTTTAATAAAAAATTAAAAATTAAAAATAATAGATAAAGAATAAAAAATTTATATCATGTTTGGTCCCCTTGTTCAACAACACAACTTTTTTTCTAGATCACTGAATGTCTATTCAGTGGAATAGCCATCCAGGGATTATTCCTCAAAAACAACGAATAGTCATTCGAGGGAAAATCTCAGGATGTCTATGCTGTGTGCTTCAAGATGTCAATCCTTTTTTTTTTTAATCATTTGGCCCTTACAATTTTAACGTAATATCAATCTTAAGGATAGAGAAAGCTTGCCGCCACCATTGGTCCGTCTTAGAAACTTCGTCAGAGATAAAATAATAATAATAATAATGGCGATTCAATACCAAATTTCATCTTAGTGCCGGACTGTTAACGCCGTCCCCAGGCGTGATTGTGATTTATGGTAAAAAGGCAACATCATGTTGTGAGAGAGAAGCTAGATTTGCACCTTAAGTGTCGGAATTTGGCACCAAATGCTATAATTGATAATTTTATTTATAATTTTTAAAGTATTGAAAAAAATATTAATTTATATAGTAACTTTAAAAATTATCTTTAAAATATTCTTTATCAGAATCTTAAATTAAAATAATGAATTTTATTATCATTATTATTAACCTATTAATAACGGGTTTATAGGGAACAAATATGCATGCAGTGTCACTCATCCCCTCAAGGTTATCAATTTAATCGTAATTTATTATATAGAAGAGGTTGTAAATTTGAAAATAAAGTAAGAGATTTGAGAGTGTTGAGGTTTAAATTTTATATATATTAAATATTATTTTTAAAAGTGATTATATAAATGAACTAAGTTAATTTCTTAATTCTAATTTATTTCACTTCATGTGGCTACATAAGTGGAAGAAACAATTGAGACAACAACTAAATTTGGTTTGTTGGTTTTTTTGTTTTTTGTGTTTTGGTTTTCACAAGCAAGACAGCGTGTTTGGATAAAAATGCAAACAATATATATTTTTTAAAATTATAGATAAAACCTGTAATTCTTTTAGATATATAACAAAAATGCATAATTATATTTTTATATTTATGTAAATAAATTTATTTTATAATTAATGTTATATTTAAATTATTTATTTGTATTTTTTAATTATCAAAGAGGATTCAAACCTTATACTTGAGTAAAGATTATGAACCAAACATTGAATTAAATGTTTAAGTAAATTTATTTGTATTTAATTAATTATGATTTTGCTTTGCTTAAAGATTTATTTAGATGAGCTCTAAGTTGAATTAGTTTTGATAATATTTAAAATAGCGATAAAGGTAAAATTAATTATCATGTATTTTGATACAAAACAGTAATGAATAGTATGGTGATTATATAATAATAATTTATTTTTTATTATTTCATAATTATTAAATAAAAATTATAAAAAATAAAAAGTTAAGTTGTAAGGACATTTTTGTCTCAACAAATTAACTTAAGGGACAAAAATAAAAATAAAATAAAGAGCAACGATAAAGTCCACTAAAGGTGTAATGGCCATTGACTGGACGGGGTCTATCGCACCTGAGACCTGTTTGGATTTCAATTAGGCGGTTGGCATAGAAATGAAAAACAACTGACCTTCCATCAGAGGTCCAACTGCATCCAAACGGAGCCTAAGACATTCTAAAAAGCAAAATACAAAAATATCAATTAATTGTATAATATGGTTGTAAATTTCCTTTTAGTATTGGTGGAAACATTCAATATATTTCAAATTTGGTCAAACATGATACATTAATGAAAATTTTTTGTATCAATTTTAATTTCAATTAATTCCAATGAATCAATTGATTTTCCGCTGGTATGAAGACTAAGGATTTTACCTTATTTCTAGTTTTTGTTTTAATTTTTTTGCAATTAAGTGACGATAAAAAAGAAACAAAGAAAGAAAGAAAAAAAAAAGAATGGAGAGTAAGAAAGATATGCAGGAAGTACCAAAAAAAGAAAATAAAGGGGAGACGAGGGATGGGGCCGGGAAGCTGAGATACAGGGTAGAAACTGAGAGTGAGAATAAGGAAAGATCGTAGAAATAGTTCACGTGGAGGTGAGATTGAGTTTTGCAATTTTTAATAATTAATTATTTAAAAATAATATAAAATTAAAAAATGAATAATAGTTTAAATAGAATTAATTAAATGAAATAAAACATATTATATAAAATATAAAAAATTTAAAGGTGTATTTAAATAAATAAATTAATAATTAATTAATATAATTAATAAAAACTATTCTTATAGATAAAATATTAACCAATTTTGACAATATCCTCAAAACATTCATTGACAAAATCCGTTAATGAACCTAGAAGTGGCCATAGCAAAACCCTATTAAAAAAATAATAATACAATGACAACAGGAAATTGGACACATCACCCCAAGTGGGTAAACAGCTGACAAAGACAAATGGATGGTCAAATTAATGGATCATACTTGATCAACCCCATCCTACCCTAGTCAGTTACGCAGGACCTCCCCCAGTAATTGGTGTAGGCAGCAGGAATTCGCTTTTACTCGTTTTTATCATGCCAATTTATTTAAAAATATTGCTCCCAAAGCCGCATTTATTTCATTTCGTAGGAAACTAATTAAGGAGGGATGAAGTGTAGAGCCCGCAACATGATAATGTTTTAGACCGAATTTTTATATAATAATAAGAACTAACAGATAGGTTTCATGCACCAATTTTCCACAGCTTTCTTTTTATATATTAATAACAGAAGCCGCATTGATGTTATAGGTGATATCTGTCGCTATAAGATGATGACAGTTCCAAGAATTTTCATGCCCGTTTTCCTTGGTGTTCTCCTACACATTGAGTAGTAGAGAAGATGGCTTTGGCAATATCGGATGAGTTGCTGGGAACTTTTGTTCCGATCGTTGTTTATTGGATTTATTCGGGTATGTACGTGGCTTTTGGGTCGTTCGAGAATTATAGATTGCATTCAAAGAAAGAGGAGGAAGAGAAGAATTTGGTGTCCAAATGGGAAGTCATCAAAAATGTTCTTTTGCAACAAACCATTCAGGCTTTTCTGGCCATCATTTTGTATAAGGTACGAGCTAGACACTAATTCATTTATCTCTTTTTTTAAATAGTAATTAATTATAACATTGGTTGTTGTTTTGTTTCATAATTCTGGTTTAAAACTTGGTAGATGGAGATCAATATACTGTTTAGGATTCGCTTGCATGAATTTTTATGGCCTGTTTCTCAAGCTATATGTATAGGAGGATCAACTTACACTTAAAACTTTTTTAATTTTATATTTTTTTAATTATTTATTTTAATAAATTTAAGGAATAAGATTAAATTATTTTTTTATTTTTATTTGTTTCTCTCATATTTTAGATCTATTAAAATTAAGAATTAAAAAAATGTATAAAACTAAAAAAATTTTATATTATATAAGTTAATCCCTTCTCTCATATATATATATATATATATATATATATGAAAATGATAGGGGTGCAAATTGCTGACAATCTGTTTTTGAAAATAGTTTGTAGCCAAATTTGGCTATGCTCGAATTTGTTTGCAAAACAAGTCAAAGAAAGAGGCATGTTAAGGCGCGTTTAGCTGATTAATGAATGAATAGCTCTCATGCAAATGAGCCAAATACGTATTAGTGCAAACCTATATATATATATATATATATATATAATATGGCAGTTATTAAAAAATATATATTAGTATTGTTGTTGTCTTATGAATGATATTTTTTTTATTCATTAGTTGAGTTTAATTTAAAGTTATTGTCAAGAACAGCTCCAACTCAAAACTTGATGAGTTTATCATGGCTTGACATGACCTAAGTCAATTAAATTGCTAAAAGAATTTCACTTGAGACTTTTCAAACTTGAACCCAATTACTCTTGTACACAAGGGGAAAGATTAATTATTTGGAATTAAAAAAAGGGAATTTTTGGTATGAGCTCATATAAACTAACTTGTTACGTGCCTTAGGGTTGAGCTAACGTCAAATGTTCTCAAGAGCAACGACACATTTACATGTGTTCAAAGGTCGGGTCTTGGGTAAAAGTTTTTAGTTTTAGATTTATTCATATCCGAACTATTATTTTATTAATAAAAATATTTTTATTTGATTTTAATTTTAAAATATATTTAAAATATTAAAATATTATTTAAAAAAAAATTCGAGTCTCCAAATCATACGTGGGGAAGCGATTTTGAATGAACGGTCAGGCTTATCTCGACTTAGCCCAAGAATGCTTCTAAACACACTTCACTTTTTTTTTTTTTAATCTCTTATAAATTTCCTTTCTTCACTATAGAATTTATGAGATTTTTTTCTCCATTGGTTTGAACAAAATATCACGTTCTTGGGAGTTAATGCATCTTTGTATTTTAGTATTTAGTAGTTAATGCATGATTTTTATTTTTTGTGCAGGTGATAGGAAACGATGCTGCGGCTTCCCAAAGTCAATCATCTTCCCCTTTTATTATTGCAAGACAATTTGTTATAGCAATGTTAGTTTTGGATACTTGGCAGTATTTTATGCATAGATATTTCCACCACAACAAGTTCTTATACCGACGCTTTCATTCTCATCACCACAAGCTTGTTGTTCCCTACGCATTTGGAGCTATCTACAATCACCCATTGGAGGCTTTTGTCTTTGACATAATTGGTGGAACCTTATCCTATATCCTCTCTGGCATGTCTCCTCGAACTTCAATATTTTTCTTCTCTTTTGCCACCATTAAATCAGTTGATGACCATTGCGGGTTATGGCTTCCTGGAAACTTCTTCCACTTTTTCTTTAATAACAATTCGGCATACCACGACGTCCATCATAATTTATATGGAGGCAAATATAACTTTTCTCAACCATTCTTCGTTATGTGGGATAGAATTATGGGAACTTATATGCCTTATTCACTTGAGAAGAGAGACGAAGGAGGCTTTCAAGCTAGGCCTATTAAAAGAGCAAAAGAATGATGGATCCTTTGTTTATTTTTCTTTTCTTTTTTTTTTTTCCTTTGAAATTATAGTGTATGATTTGCACATAATTATATGTTTCTTTTGATTTTCCAAAAAAGTTGGAAAAATAAATTTAGATTGCGAATCTGCCTACAATTTGTGAGTGTAAAAATTTACACCATCTAAAAATTACTATGTATTTGAGAATTTAGTATCAAGGAATGGATGTAATTTTTTAAATCATAATATGTATTCATTTACATAATAGAAGTGTGCCAAAAAAACAATTTTTAAATAATATAGATTGTAAATTTATATAAGGAAATGTTATACACATAAGAAATATACATATATGAAATACATATATAAGTGTTTTTTTGTCACATCAATTTTCAATAATGTTAAGTGATATATATATATATATATATATATCAACATTTACATACATATGTGTATATTTTTTCATGCTTAGAAAATTTTCTTTTTCTGGATCATATATCAAATTAGAATCTTGTGAATGGAAAATTTGCATCATGTGATATTTCCTATGTGAAAAAGGGTAAAGCTAGCTTTCTATGAATATTTATGCACGTAGATAAGAGTGAATGGTTAGAATTGTCTTTTGGTCGAATAGCCATTAATGAATGGAACAATTATTAGCTGATTTCAAAGGTTCCCACAACCAGCTACCGATAACATAGATAATATATATTTTCTCCTTTGAATTGTTCTTTGCTTTAGCTTTAGTATGTCTGCTTTTTCATTTATTCTCCACTTGGAGGATTTCAAGTTCTTCATCAACTGTGGATTATTATTCATAAATTTTTATATTGTTCGCTTCCTTTTTGGATACATTAAATTTATTAATTATAGAACTCTGATTGAAGAATAGTTTGAAAAAAAATCTAGGCCACACCTTTTGTTAGCTGCTTGATTGGCCAATCAAACTCTCTTAGTCTCCTGCTTATAATAACAATAGAGGGGCAGGTTCAGGGCAAGTTTAACATTTTTCATGTGTTTTTTGGTCTTGGTTTCCTAAAGTTGTGTAGCTTTGCTATGGCTGCTTTTCAGGTATCAGATGAAATTTTGGCGTCTGTGGTGCCCAATATCGTGTATTGGGTTTATTCATGGATGTACATTGCTTTAGGGTCTTGTGACAATTATAGATTGCATCCCAAGGAGGACGTGGATGAGAAGAATTTGGTGACCAAAGAGGCTGTCATCAAAAACGTCCTTTGGCAACAATTACGCCAGGTCATCGCATACCTCCTTTTGTATAAGGTATGAGTAGCCATGGGTTTCTTTTCCTTTTCTTAAACTTTGTTCATCATATATTATTGGCTTTTACGTCATTTATTATTTTCTTTTGCATATTTGAAGCTGTCATAGATTAAATTCTTATCTTTAAAAATAAAAGTCAAACGTTCTATCAACTTATCAAAAAAAACTGTTGAAATTTTTTTTTAATTGAGATTTGCATTAAGACAATTTATCATGCAGGTGACCAGAAAAGATGACGATTCCATAGGGCAACCATCTTCTTTTATTGTTATAGCTACACAATTTGTCGTAGCTATGGTGGTTTTGGATACTTATCAATATTTTCTTCATAGACTTGTGCACCAAAACAAGTTTTTATATAAACACCTCCACTCCCAGCATCATCGGCTTGTTATTCCTTACACATACGGTGCTATCTATAATCATCCAATCGAAGGATTTTTCTTTGACATAGTTGGTGGGATCTTAGCCTACGTCGTCTCTGGCATGTCCCCTCGAACTGCTATCTTTTTCTACTGTTTTGCCACCATAAAAAACGTGGATGACCATTGCGGGGTGTTGCTTCCTGGGAACCCTATGCAGTTGCTTAAAAACAGTACTGCATTTCATGATTTCCACCATCAACATTGTGGTGGAAAATACAATTTCTCTCAACCATTCTTCGTCTTTTGGGATAAAATTTTGGGAACGTACATGCCTCTTTCACTTGAGAAGAAAGCAGAAGGGGGCTTCGAAGCACGACCAGCTAAAGACAGCAAGGAGTAGTTAATTACTGTCACTACTATATAAATGGCGTGAATAAGTGTGATACTTATGTTACTTTCGCTTGGGGTTTGGTTCTGTTTGAATAAGTTTATGTATTATAGTTTGTGGCTTGTGTTGTGGCCTATGTATTATAGTTGTGGCTAGTGTTGTGGCCTATTTCTTTTCCCATTTTTATGCAACTGTTGTATCCAGCTTATGTAATGGTTATTGAACTAATAAATAAGAGCATGTCTATTTGTTGGGATAAAAGGTTTGCATGTGAGTAAATAATTCCACATTACTAAGAAATTTGAATGAAATGTCCTATATACATGAATGATCTAAAAATTTAATAGCTTAAGTTTTTTGGTTCAAGTGATGTTCAACATGTATGTATATGTTTTTTGGTGTACTCTTATGGGCTCCAAGTGTAACTTATCTCTCTAATAACTGGTATTAGAGCCAATATTATAGGTCCAATCTTAGTGGTGTTACTAGGGAAAGAGATTATTGGCCAGATTAGAGGTTGGCTGTATCCATCAACTCTACGTGCTTGAATGTCGGTATCGGAGTAAGAATGTTCGACATGGACATAGCAAGTGTATGATGGAGTGCAAGGTTAAGGTCGTAATTGAGGCCAAGCTTGAGAGACACTAAGACAACCTAGGCATTAAAGTTGTGTGCTATGATTGAGTCCAAACTTGAGGGGAATTGAGACAATCTAGACCCATACAGAGGCAAGGCTAAATGCTGGGCCTAAGATGCACTAAAACCATCTAAGATATGAGGTTAGTGTTGTTGGGGGGAGATTGTTGGTAGATCGGTTGTGTCTATCAACTTTATGTGCTTGAATGTCAGTATCAAAGTAAGAAGGCTCGACTTGGACATAGGAAGTGTGTGATGGAAGGCAAGGTTAAGGCCATGATTGAGGCCAAGCTTGAGAGATATTGAGACAACCTAGACAGCAAGGTTGTGGATTATGACTGAGTCTAAGCTTGAGAGATATTGAGACAACTAAGACCCACAAAGAGGTAAAGTTGCATGCTATTTGAGCCTAAGGTACATTGAGACTAAATAAGACGAGAGGTTTTGCTTAGTCCAAAAAGGAAGTGTTGATAAGACTTACTCATAAAGGGTGCTCAGATGGGACTTGATCAGAACTTATAAGTGAATAAAAAAATTTATTGAGATAAGATTTACATGTGAGTAAATAATCCTATATCATTAAAAAATTTGAATGAGATATCTTATATATACATGAATAACCTAAAAACATAATAATTTAAGTTTTTAAGTTTAAGTAATGTCTAACATATATATATATATGTATATATGAGCTTTTTGGTATACTTACTTGAACTCCAAGTGTAACATATCTTTCAACACTATTATCTTCAGAAGAGTGATTCACCGGTTCTTACATTTTCTTTTCTCCATAAAAATTTTTTCTTTTTTAGTAACTACTCTTTTCTTATGCTTTTCCTAAGCAAAACCCAAATCTTATTGCTTAATGCATGACACGCCATCTATCCTTCATTTATAGTTCTGCAGTTCTTGGAATTTGATTTTCTTTATAAAGTTAGTTAAAACCCAAATCACCTGATCTTCCAAAATTGATTGCAGTTGCTTCCATAGTTGCTTATTCCACCTTTAATTTTTTTTTTTTTTTTTACGAAAGCCATAGTATTATTATTTAGTAAGAAATGGAACTTGATACAAGAAATATATTCAGGCCCCAATTCATACATCCGGCCACATTACCCATATCAGAACATTTTTAGCAAAGCATATAAAAAGAACAAGTCTAGGTATACAGGGAAACCTTCCAGTCGGCATACATATAGCAATACTTCCCATATAGCATCTAAGACAATTAGGATACATCATTAGATCAATCATTAGCAAAGTTAGAACTCCTCTACCACCAAGCAATAAAGCTTTTCACTCTGTCTACCCCACCTCTTGCTAAAGAATTAGCCAAACCTTTTGCATCACTATAAATTTTTTGGAAACTGGTTTCACACTTCAAAATTAAGTAGTCAATCTGGTTCAGGATGGGCCAAAGCTTCCAGGCTCTAGATTCTGTTTTATATCAGTGCAGTGCCGCCAAGGAATCAAATTCAATAATTAAATGGGAACTAGTATGCCTTCCGAATTAACAAACAACTCCAATGCAACTTTTACAGCCAGGAGTTCAGCAATGTTTGTCTCTGTTTGAGTCTTGGATTGATTGAAGACAATATATTCAAACTTAAGGTGTTAATTTTCATGAAAGAAAATAGAGAAAAAAAATCTTTTAAGTTATTTTCATTTTTAAAATATTTTTACATTTTAGGTTTAGAATTAAAATTTAATTAATATATTATTTATTAATATAAAATTTTTTAGCATGGTTCTAAAAATTCATATCCAATATCCGAGTTGAATCAAGTTACTCTTGCGAGATTGAAGAATAGCCCCATTGGTCATTGGTGAATACCTCTATTTTTAATCATTTTCAAATCAAATTAAAAAATGTAATCAATGGTAAAACTTTATCATTGAAAATAAAATTTATTTATAAATATCTAATTTTGTTCAGATTAATCAAAATCAATCTAAATTGCATCTTAATGTCTTATTTAAACCTATTAAGATATTTTGATCATATTTTTGGTTTAATAAGTATAATTATTATATATATTATTATTATTTCATTAATTAGTTTAGGAAAAAAAGTAAAAAAAGAAAGCTGAAAACTTTGAAAATTTTGGAACAGCCGAATTCAAAGATTCATGACTGCCGCCTGATTGTCCCCTCTGCCATGCCAAATTTTGCAGCACAATTCAAGGGAGACTTCCCCCAATCGCAGGAAATCTGGGATTTGATCGTAGATTGGTTCTTTAAATTTGAGCCTAAAAATCGTATGGGAAGAGGAAGAGGAGGCTGACTGAAAAAAATAACGTACTACCTAAGTTGAATCCAAGCTCCTCTCTGTCAACACCTTAAGCCAAATCACCTCTGCATCCACCATTTCAAGACCAGCCTTGCCAAAAACTCATCACTAGACCCTTCCTCTGCCCAGTATCCTCTCCCATAAGACCCCAACTTCATCAACCTAGCACCAGTCTCATTAGCCCCAGCACCAGCCAAGAATCCCATCCCCATCCGGCAGCCAACTCTTCCATACCATAGTCCCCATTGCATAAACCCATCATCACTAGAACGATCACCCATACACACCCCTCACTAGCCCGATGTCTAAACCACCGTCATCCAAACAAACCCAAAACCTTCCCCAATCTCTAAAACACACCCATTAAAAAAATTAATTTTTTTCAACTTCAAATGAAAACCATAGCCAACCAAGCAATAGAATTTGGTGGATCCGAACAGTGGAAAAATAGATTATGGAAAGTTGATGAACATATTAAATTTTTAGAACGATCTGACGGCAGTGGGTGGTTTTTCGATAATTTCAATTTTTGGATCAAATTTTGGATCTACTATTTTTAAGAGGGTTTTGGGGGATCTGAATAGTGAAAAAGTAGATATAGGAGAAGAGAACAACGTACTAAAATTTTAGATCCATTGGATGGTGGTAAGGTAGTTTTTCGGTGGCCTAAGCTTTCAAACCAAAATTTAGATTTAGGATCCTCTAGACGGTTTTTGGTAAATCCCAATGGTGAAAATCAAGGTGAGTGGAAGACTTAGTAAAATTTTGGTAGTCATCGAGGTGACCTTAATGGTAGGTTTGAGTTTTTGGGTTTAAGCTTTTCTTAATTTTTAGGAAAAAAGAGAATTGCTTTAGAAAATATAAGCCATTAGATCAAAAGAGGAGGCAGAGAGGAGTGTTTTGGCATTTTTGAAAATTTTTGGTACCGGTGATTGGTGGCCGGTGGTTGCGTCGGTGACAACTCCAACTATTGAAAGTCAGAAGAGAGAAAAAAAATTCTAGGAAAGGGAAGAGAGAAAAAGGAGAGAAAGCAAAAGAAAATGAGAAAATTTGTTGTTTTGGAGCGAATAAAAATGACATCGTTTTGATTATATAAACGTCAAATTTGTCCAGGCTTTTGAGTCAGGCCTCGATTCTAAAATCAAGCCCAAAAATATTATTTTTGTTTTATTTTTATTAAATAATATATATTAATAAAATAATATTAATTTATTAAATAAAAAAATAAAAAAATAAAAAGGACCGGTGGCAGTAGGTGCAATGCATGGCACCACTGCCATCCCTTGTCCACCCTTGTTTATCGAGCACAGTAGCCCCATCACCCTTAAAAAACCACTCCTTTATGCCTCTAGCTAAGCAACTGTTTCACCTACTTTTCCCAGGTAAGCGGCCCTATAAAGCACCCATCCAGACGAGACTAGACACAAAAAAAGCCCCCTCAACATCTCATTCACATTCAGAAATCCTATCATCCGTGTCCTTCCCAGTCACAGCCTTTATACATTTTTTTTTTTACACAAAAAAACCAAAAACAAAACCAAAAACAAAACCAAAAACAAAAAAAAAATGCCCTTTCGAAAAGGGAGGAACTTAGTGTTAAGAGCTTCTTGTGAACAAAAAGAAAAAGAAAATGAGTAAAAAAAATCAAAGTTGAAATAAAAAAAATAGAGGATTTGACCGAAACTTTGAAAGTTGATTTAGGTCATTTGAGATATTTTCAGGTGAAATTAAGTTCAGATATGTGTTCAGGAGGTAAAGAAAAATTTTTTAAAAGTTTTTAAAATTTTTCGACAATCAGTAACCGACCACTGGCGACTGACGGGGTAGACGACAACCTGCTAATTGTGTTTAGAAAGAGAGTTTGAAAAAAGGAGAGGGTAGAGAGAGAAATAACCTGAAGAAATGAGCTAAAAAAATTGGGCTTTTATAGAAACTGAAAAAAGCTAAAACGATGCCGTTTCGATAAATGATCAAAACGATGTCATTTTAAGCTCTAGAATCTGCGCTCAACCTGTCGACCCGACCTAGGATCCGCGCAAAATATTATAGTGTATTGGAATATTTATAGAAAAATTTCACTATAATAAAAATTTCTTTTTTTTCTTCAAAAATTTAAATTAAAAAAAAGCAATCAAATAAAAAAAATCAATAAATTTTTTTTAAAAAAATAAAATACATGCATCAACATATCAGCATTTTGCATTGCATACATAATAAAGTTTTTGCGAAAAGTAAATTCGAGTATTCGATGATGAGATTCTAAGGTATTTCAAGAAATGATGCCTAAAAAATTTTTAGGTGAGAAGGAGTTCTTCTAATATTACTAACGTATTGAAATATTTTAAGAATTATTTCAATAAAAATGGTTCTAATTTATTTTTTTCAAATAAAATTTGAACAATAAATATGGAACAATAATAAAAGAAAAAAATCAAAATTTCAATAAACAAAGGAAACTAAGGAAATTATTTTTCAAATATTGAAAATAAGACTGTTTTTATTAATATCAATGGATTACACATAATAATTGATACTGTTTTAAACGGGCATTGTGGGGGTGCTAATCCTTCCCCACACGTAATCGACTCCTAAACTCAAACTGTTGCACAGACCTTAAAATTATTCTTTTAATAAATTTTAAGATTTCATTAAAATGATATATTTTAATATGTGACCAATCGTACATAGCTAAAAAAAGATTGGTGATGACTCTATTATTTTTTATTTTATTTCCAAATTCATCAGGCGGATAGAAAATCGTTACAACAAATTAAAATTGTAGCCAAGCTGCCACGTTAAGCCATGTATTCGAGCCAAACTGATCAAACCATTGATTGTGGATTTAAGTCGGTTGATCGAACCGTTTGAGCCACTCCTTTAAACCTTTGACTAGAGTTGATTAGGGGCATTTTAAGTATTTTCGTCATAACTTTTTATTTTTTATTTTTTTTGCTCAATTTTTTAGATATTTCTATTATTTAATTTTTGATTTTTTTGGTATTTTTATTTTATTTTTGCATAAACTTTTGATAGAAAAATAAAATAAATAGTAGAAAATATAAAATATTTTTAATCGAAGTTAATTTAAAATAATTGCTAAAAAATAAATTTAGAAAAATTTAAAATTTTATTTTTCTCTGAAATAATATAAAATAATATGAAATAATGAAAATAAAATTTTAATGACCAAGAATAAAAAATATATAAAAAAAGACAAAAAAATAATAAATAAAATAATAAAATAACAAGAAAGTCACAAGTGATAATTTTATTAAAAATATTTACATAAAAAAAAAACTTTCTAAAACATTCTAAAAATGTTAGAAATATTTTAGAATTTTTTAAGAAAAAAATAATAAAAAACATTATTAATAAAAATGAAATTATGAGTGGTGATTTTTTTTTCATACAAAGAAAAATTCTAAAATATTTCAAAAGTGCTGAAAGTAATTCACAATTTTTTATAAAAATAATAATGACAACCATATTCACTACAAATAAATAGAAATAAATAAATAAATGCATAAAGAAAGGAATAATAAATATAGTAATAAAATCACAAGTGATGATTCTTAAAAAAGTATTTTTTAAAAATTTACCGAAAAGTGTTAGTAAGATTTTTGAAAATCTTTTCAATGAAAATTAATAAATATAAAATATTTAAATTATCAAAATAAATAAAATTTTACAAAAATAAAAGTCATGAATGGTGACTTTATCAAAATTTCTTAGACAATATATTTTTTTCAAAATAGTTCGAAAGTGTTAAAAATATTTTGAGAATTTAACCAATAAAAATTTTATCTTAATAATAAAATAAACAATAAATAAATATTACAAAGTAAATTAAAAATTTCATTGATAATAAAATTAAGAGGAAATCACAAGTGGTGATTTTTACTCCAGTTCTTTAAAATCATGTCATAAGTATCAGTATAAGAAAATTATAATCTACTAAAATAAATCTAATAACGAAATCTCTTCAATAAAATAAGTTATTTCTTTAAATACTTTTAAGATAAGAAAAATTTTAAATTATATGGAAAGTATTGGAAAAACTTAAAAAATTTTCAATATTTGAACAATAATAATAAAAATAAATAAAAGACTATTCAAACAAGATTGCTCTAGGATCATATAACATTAAATGGTATTATTTTTCGATTGACATTGTGAGAGTATTATAACATTTCTCATATGTAATCGTATTTTTAAATTTAATCTCAACTTTATAAATAAAATATAAAATTGATAATAAATCATACTTTAACAAAGAATATTAATGATGATTTTTGACTTTTCACATCTAACGATTAAATCCTCAAATTGAGACATTATAACAATAAATTAAAAATAATTAATTGAATATTATAATTAGCGCTTATAATTAAACATTTCCTACATAAGCAACAACAACTACATAATTTTAATCAACTAAAAATTTATCATATTTACAAGAACTCTATATGAATATAGAGTATCAATCATTGGATTAAGAAATATAAGTTGCTAAATCGAGAATCAGTTATATATTTGCTGATTTGACAAGTTCCCGCAACCTCACCAACTAATATGCCATGGTTGACGTGGTGTCAGTACATTTCTTTGGGCTTCCATATTTATTAATTTCCACTTTGGAATTTTAAAATTTTCAGCCACGGTAAACCAATATTAATTTATTAGAAATTTCTCTGTGCATTCTGCCGAGCAAATTTTTTTATTTGATTTTTTTTTATTTTAAAAATATGTTTTTTACATTCTTATCTTGCTATACACTAACATTACGTATTAGTAAATCATATAAATTATAAATATTTTATTTTCTATTCACGTTAGATCTTACTTTCATATATAGTTTATTGAATGAACTGTCAGGAAAAAGAATATAGTTAACATTCAAGCATTTTATCTCCTTATTAAAGTATAGTTTTACTCTTTTTTGTGCTTAAGAGGTTAAAAGAGTTTTTTGGAGATTATGAGTTGAGAAATGGTAGCCACTAACATCCCAAAACCTTTGTTTAATGTACTTAAAATTTAATTTAATTAATTTATATAATAATTTTTGAAAAAAAATTTAATAAATTTAAATTTTAAATTTTAATATCTATAATTTCTTTTATTCTGATCGCGATGGCATTTGTAAGAAACCATTCTTTAATATATTTAAATATTAAAAGTAAATAAACTTATTATATGAAATATAGAATATTATCTTATAGTAAGTATATATAAAATATAGATAGATGCTGACGCTTTTTTTTCCTTTTTTTGTACTTCAATAATTGAAGAGTTGTTTAATTAAAAGAAGGCCATAGTTGTTAGGCTGGTTGATCCAAGGTCTCTTTTCTCACTCTTATTTAGTATAAATTGAAGAAGAAATAGAGAGGTTCAACCTTGTGATGTTATAATTTTTGTTTTGGGTTTCTAAAAACTGTGTAATTTTTTTTTGTTATGGCTGCAGCTGATTTCTGGTTATCAGATGAAATGCTGGTGGCTTTGATGCCGGTTGTTGTATATTGGGTTTATGCAGGGATGTACACGGCTTTAGGGTCGTGGGGTGACAATTATAGATTGCACTCCAAGAAAGACGAGGATGAGATGAATTTGGTGTCCAAAGTGACCGTCGTCAAAGGTGTCCTTTTGCAACAATTCCTCCAAGTCCTCGCGGTCCTCCTTTTGTTTCTGGTACGAGGCAGTCATCGAAGGGTTTCTTCTCCTTCTTAAACTTTGTTCCTCAATTTGATATTCTTGACTTGTTTCTATGTCTCATTAGTAAGTTTTGGGGTTAAAACAATAAGTTTCTTATTTTCTTTTCACAAAAATAAGCAAGATAAAATAATATTACGAATTGTCATGTTGTTTAATAAAATAATAAAATTTTTAATTTTTAATTTTAGTGATCAAACTTTAATATAAAATATTAAAAAAAAAAAACTTTACCAACGCATACGCCATTTGGACTAATACTCAACTAGCACCATTAAATGTTAATTATAAAGTTTACCTTTCATTCTAACCACTTAAAGATTCCACTCATTATAATAAAAAAAATAGAAATTCTTAATTAAATAAATTTTCGTTTTATAATAATTTATGCAATGGGATTTTTTTAATTATTGGTTTTTGTTTTCATAGTGGATTTAGTTTAGCATTTGGCAACAGTGTAGCATATTCGGATTTCTTGAACATTATCCCTAGAGAATCTTGTGTTGTGGTTGTTGCATCTTGCACCTCTTATCCCTTTATCTTTGCGCCGTCAGTTGCAGAATTGGTGGCCTCTTTCAAGAATTTTAATTTTGCATAAGCAGAAAGATTGATATTTTTAAATAAAATATGAAAATTTCAGTTCTGCAAGAGCCTTATTAATTAGCTTTTGGTCAGAGTTAAATACAGTTGATAAAATGATAACATTTTAATAAATGTATATCTTCACCAGGGCAGAACCTTAGATTTCAAAATCTTTTTTATATTCGTTGATAGAAATTGAACTGTGTTCATTAAAATTAAAATTTCAATATTTTATTAATAGACTAGGCGACTATAATCTTGTTTATTTGAAACTTTGCATTTGGAGCAGGTGACGGGAGGAAACGGTAATGGCGCTTCTGCAGAGCAACCATCTTCCTGGATTGATATAGCTAGACAAGTTATAATAGCAATGCTGGCTATGGACACTTACCACTATTTTTTTCACAGATTCGTATTACACAACAAATTCTTATACAGGTACATCCATTCTCATCATCACCGGCTCGTTGTTCCCTATCCATTTGGTGCTATCTATAGTCATCCGCTAGAAGCGTTTCTTGCTGACACAATATCTGGCTCCTTATCCTTGGTCTTCTCCGGCATGTCTGCTCGAACTTCAATCTTTTTCTTCTCTTTTGCCGCCATAAAAAACGTGGATGACCATTGCGGATTATTGCTTCCTGGAAACCCCTTTCATATATTTTTTAGAAACAATACTGTCTACCATGATCTTCACCATCAGCTACATGGAACCAAATACAACTTCTCGCAACCATTTTTCGTCATGTGGGATAAAATTTTGGGAACCCATATGCCTTATTCACTTGAGAAGAGAGCAGAAGGGGGTTTCGAAGTACGTCTTACTAAAGACTACAAGGAGGATTAGTTAATTTCTACTGCTATTATTTAGCTGATCCATGCCATGCATTGTGTGCACTCTGTGTTTTTACATGCTTCGTATATATAATGAGAATAAATGTTGATCTTATGTAAAAATTTATATTAATGTACGTATTTCAAAGCGTATACATAGAGAAAAATATAAAATTCACTTGGGTGCATGAGATAGAGCTGATTTCTTGTATACATGCTTAATTTGATAAATCACTGTTCTTGTATAAGTATTTTATTATCCATGAAATTGCTTTCTTGGCTAAGCCAAAACAAAAATCATTATATATCTAATAAAGATCTACCAAATTTATATCTTAATGTGTAACCATAAAAAAAAATTATGAATTTTGAGCACAACCATGATGTTATATATGCCCAATAATTAATTATTGTTGTCAGATATAATAATTTAAAATGTATCCAAGTATTTTACATAATAAATGATAATTTGATATGCATAGTTTTATAAAAATATATATAATAACTTCTACAGTACTTCTTATTTATTCAATTATTATCTTGGTCCCTAAAGCACTTAGAACTCATTAATGCAAAATACGGTACATTATTTCATCTTTATAAATATTAACTAAATATGGTTGAAATTTGACATGCGTTCATCTGCTCAAAGAATGGATTCAGGTACCTCCTTCCTCGAGTAAAGACAAAAGATTTGTAAAATTAAGACATGAATTTCTCTTTTTGGCCAAATTATAAATGCCTTACCAAATTAATCGAATAGAAAGAACATATATGCTACAGAAATTAGAAGTAGAACATGTCAATCTCACAAAGATTTAATCCACCTAAGTTATGTCTGATATATTAGCTATAATCTTTTCTTACAATCAATTTCACTGGGGTTCAATGCTAGAACTTTCCATACATCTACATCATTGACAAATAAGGGACCACCTTGAAGATAAACCAATTATCATAAGAGTACAAACGCACTACTGCTTTTGATGAAAATATGGAATATTGAAATGATCAATTTGTGAGGAGGGAAGCCACCAGTGTTCTTGTTCACCTGTACTATATTGGCTTATATGCACCATGTGTCACTCATAGGTGAGCCTATAGTCAATTTTAGATTATGTTTATATTAAAATTGAAGTACAGCTATCTCTTTTTTTCTTCTTATTTGTAGTAATTGAATCAATCTTGGCTGTGCAGGTAAGAGGCAATGATGTTGGAGCTTTCAATCAGTTTTGGCAACAATAGTGGACTTGGCAATAATATACGAGTAAATATTTCCAGTTTCCGGCCACCACAAGTTCTTGAAAGAAATAGTACTTTGATTCATTCTCAGCCTCATACTCACATGTTTGCTTTTGCATTCCGTACGCAATTGGAGCTATCTGCAATTATCAACCACTGAATATTGTTTGGCCGTGGACAGAATAAGGACATCGCCTTTTGCCCCATTTCAACGTGTGCCTTCATCATAGCTAGTCGGTGCCCCACAAGTATAAGGACACCACATATAATTATGTCTCCTCTGCAACGTCCAATATAATTTTTTTGCCACCATCAAAATCAGAAATTAAATGACCAAAAACTGTGGGCAATCGGCTTCCTCCAAACCTCTTCCACATATTCTTTAGCAACAATTCTGCATATATCACCATGTCCACCATATTATTTATGTGGTGGCAAATCACAAGCTTCTCAGGACCAATTCTTTGTCGTGTGGGATAGAATTGTGGGAGCATATATGTTTCATTCACTTGAAAAAAGAGTCCAGAAAAGGGGGTTTAAAGCACTGCTACAAAGGTTATTAATTCGTCTGGGTGCTCTCTTTTCCCTCAACAATGAGCCTCACATTGCTTGCGCATGTGATTTATATATGTCCTATATGTGGGAGAGTGAATTTAGATTTTGAAATATTTGTCATTTTTTTCAAAGCCAAAATAAAATATATTGAAAAAGTAATAAAAAAGTACAAAAACCCAACCCCAAAAAGGTTAGACAACATTTAAATTGACATAATTTAGCACCCAAACATTTGACATAATGGTTGGTACATCATGCCATTCAAAATTCCTGATTTTTCCAACTCAAGAATATTAAGAAATCAATGTTATAGGATAGATTAATTTAGAATTCACTTCTACATGAATCCACACAGACATATGGAGGGATGGAGTTTCATTAACATATATAGCAAAATTGCTATGTAACATCTTTTGGTAGCAAGTGGGTTTCGCTCAATATATATATTTTTTTGAGCCGATTCAAATAAAATTATTTATATTAGATTTAATGAATTTATGAAAAATTATTTTTTTACAACTTCCTAATAAATTCAAACTCAAATAATAAAAAAATTTATTTTTTTTTTATCATTTGAGCCAATTATCTGTTGATAATTTTACACTTTATTTTTTTTATCATTTGAGCCAATTATCTGTTGATAATTTTACACTTTAATTACCATTATTTTAACAAATTATCAGTTGAATTTAACAACATAATCATACATTTTTTGTATATGTAAATTTTCAAGTGAATATTGTGTCACATTTTTTAACATGTTTTTTTTTAACTCCAATTTTCATGATTTTATATTTTTTATATTAAATTTATTGATCATCAAAGTTATGAAATTTTTTTTTAAGTTTGAACATAAATACCTTAGAACTAATTTTTTTTTTTTAATTTTTACATCAAATAGAAGTATGAATAATAATTTTAGGACAGAAAAATATATGTAATATTTTGTTTGAACGAAGAAAATAAATAATTCGAATGTTGATCTTTCGTACATGAAATAGAAGTATGAGTATTGTTTTCGTCCACATGGAAGGGGTGAAATAATGAAAATTCGATATTATTATATGAGGGACAACTTTGGCACAGGGTATCGACATTGATTTTTCGGTTGCTTTCTACATTTGGCCAGAAGCCATTAATGAATTCAGCAATTATTTGCGCACAGTCCGTGCAATTCTTACACATCACACATGGTTCCCGTTCCTTTGGATTTGTTTGCATTTTGCATTGCTTTTCTGAGGTGAATGTCGCTTTTTTATTTTTATTAAAAGAAAGAAAGAAAGATTTGAATTTAATTTTAAAAAGTTTTAACCCGTAACATTAACAATAGACATTATAAATATTAAATATTAAATTTAATAATATTATGTTTTAAAAATAATTTTATAAATGAACTAAATTCAATATTAAGTTTTAACTTTTATATATATAATTTTGAATTACATAGCATGACATAATCATTTTTCATCCTAAAATTTTACCCTTTTGTTCAGGACAATTTTTTATTTGATTTAGACACAGCAACGGACCCCAGAATGTCGTTTGCTCTAACATTTTTCCAATAATTCAATAGGTCGAATGCCCCAAATAAAAATAGTGGTCCACACACAAATTTTAGCGAAACTTCAATATTGGCCAAAATGTTCATTACAATTTACACCCCGCCACTTTTTTAATAGCTTCGTGGACCCTTTAGTAATTGTTATAAGTTATTTATTGAAGAGGGGCAGATTCAAATTTTCCATTGCTTGGGTTTGGAGTTCCAAAATTTTGTGGAGTGTGCTATGGCTTTCGAGATAACAAATGACATGCTTGTGGGCAGTTTAATGCCAGTCGTTGTGTATTGGGTTTATGGAGGATTTTACACGATTTTAGGGTACACTTGTAACAATTATAGGTTGCATCCGAAGGAAGACGAGGATGAGAAGAATTTTGCGTCCAAAGAGACTGTCATCAAAGGCGTCCTTTGGCAACAGTTCCGTCAGTTCATCGTGACGAACCTATTGTATATGGTATGAGTAGCCAAGTTTTTTCTTTACTCGATCAAGGCCAGACGTAATATTACTCAACAGTTGTTGTATATAGAATTACGTTAAAAACAACTAATTAATGCATTAAAAATAAAAATAAAGAAATGATCAAATCACGTACGACAAATATGTTTTGGGTTTATGAATATTTTATCGTAATGACATTTTGTTTAACATTGGGTTATTAAAATGGTTATATGGTGATGATGTTTACGATTATTTGCATAAGCAATTGGTATTCCTGGATAAAATTTGAACTATTCATTTTCGTAATGTTTTAGAACTGATTGCATTATGCCATTACACATAAGCTTCAAGCTTGGTTTTGTTTGCAGTTGCTTTTACCCAATTTACGTGGATTGATTATGATGTAATCTGTATTGTTCGTGCAGATGACAAAAGGAAATGATACCGGAGCTTCTTCAGGGCAGTCAACTTCCCTTATTGTTATAGCTAGACAATTTGCTGTAGCTATGTTCGTTTTCGATACTTACCAATATTTTCTTCACAGATACCTACACCAGAACAAGTTTTTATACAAGCACCTCCATTCCAAGCACCATCGTCTGGTTGTTTCCTACCCCTTTGGTGCTATCTACAGTCATCCAATAGAGGGGTTTCTCTTCGACATCCTAGGCGGTTCGTTAGCTATTTATCTCTCTGGCATGTCTCCTCGAACTTCTGCCTTTTTCTCCTCTTTCGCCAACATGAAATCAGTGGATGACCATTGCGGATTATTGCTCCCCGGCAACCCCTTTCACATCTTCTTTACAAACAACACTGCGTATCATGATCTCCACCATCAACTTTACGGTGGCAAATACAACTTCTCGCAACCGTTCTTCTCCATTTGGGACAAAATTTTGGGAACGTATATGCCTTATTCACTTGAGAAAAGAGAAGAAGGAGGCTTCCATTTGCGGCCTGTTAAAGAGTGCAAGGATTGAGTAGTAATTAATTACTACTCCAACTAGTATTTAGTGCCAAATCACTGTTTGCATATCCTTTTGTTTTTAATCGTTACAAAAAGTAGCATGTACTATATTCATAGTTACATGCTTCATTCGGGAATAAGTAAGAAAAGTTTAATATTGGGGTCTGATTTGTCATAAAACTAGTAAGAATAAATTTTAATATTTTGTGTCAAAATCACTGTGTATTTGACTAAATATGTTTGACCGAACCAATATGCAATTCACTGCCTAATAAAGGTTCAACAAATTTATATCTTTGTGTTTGGCTATGAAGTTAATATTACAAGTTTTCAAACACTAATATCTATTGTTAGAAGATTAAACTTTTAATTTCAATAATGATTGGGTTTAATATTTAATAATCTCAAATATATAAAAATATATATTATTTTATTCTCTTATTATTATATTTGTTAATAATTAACCTATATATATTTATATATTCTGTAGAAAAGTTTCCCTTGATTGTTTTGGTCCCAATTGGAAGTTGTGGTTCGACAATTGGAGTGGGCTTTTATTGGCCTGTGACGACAACTGTCATGGCACCAGGGGGCATTTTGTCCTGGCTTCGGCATGTTATCTTGCTTAAATTTTAGTAGACTCCAATTTTCAAGGACTTTATGTTAACAAATACAAGGAAAACATGGTTGTTTTTTTTATTGTTTTCAAATTTCAATAAAAAATTTCAATTTTTATTTTTTTTATATATAAAGCAGGAAAACATGGTTGGGGCATTTATTGAATGATGGAACAAATCCAGGGAAAACATTATTTTTTTTTTTTATTGTTTTCATATTTGAATAACAACTTTCAATATTTATTTTTTAGATACAAAGCGGGAAAACATTGGGGCATTTATTGAAGGACGGGGACATGACTCCATCTTTTTTTTTTTTTTTTTGAAATTGAGTGGCTATTCTTTAATCTTTAAAGTGATTACAGTCGCTTTCAACAGCAAACGCAATATATTTTGGACATTCCTCCACTCAATATCTAGTTTCATCACTCCCAACTGCTAGTTTTGCCAGTATATGGGCAACTTCGTTTGCTTCCCTCCTGACGTGAAGACACATTAAATCCCCCATATTCCTCAACTTCAGCTTTGCCTCTGCAATTAGATTATCTATGGTGGATAAGTCTTCGCCATCATGCTGAATCTGCTTGATTATACTCAGTGCATCTCCCTCTAGCTCCATCTTGTTGATGCCCATGTCAGTAGCAAAATCTGTAGCTTTAGCAGCTGCCAGCTCTTCGATGTGCATGGGATCGTCAACATGCATCACTGGCATTGACATTGGACCCAAGACACTCCCAGAATTGTCCCTGATGACAACCCCAATTCCACCTTCCCTACTCGTGGTCTTCACCGCGCCGCCAACTGTAAGGCGGTTGCCAGCGGGTGCTTTCCACATCACCTTCTCATGCGCATCTTTCTAGTCTGCGTCTCTTGGGCCCTTTGATTCTCATCCAAGTAGTTTTTAGCAAACAAAGCTATGTTCTGCTGCGATCTGTCTACATGGTTCTTGACTTTATCATTTCTGCTCTTCCATATCGCCCAGCATAAAGTAAGCCACAGCTCAAATTCGTTGCTCTCCAGGCTTCCCATGATTGAGCTGATCGAAGCTGCTGTATTCAGATATGTACCATTCAGCCCTGCATTTTCCATGTTTGCAGTCTTCCACACCTCTGCTACTAATGGACTGTCTTTTGTCGCATGCAATATAGATTCCTCATGTTGGTTGCACCTTGGGCAGTATGCATTATCCATAATCTTCCTTTTCCTCAGATTCCCATAGACTAGCAACAGTTCATGAATGAGCCTCCAACCGAAAATTTTCACTTTACTTGGTGTTCGAGCCTTCCATATTTTACACCAAATTTCCTTGTTGCTCATTCTTTCCTCGTCCTCGATTGCCTCTTGAACATCCTCGTTGGCCCGCTCCTTATTACATAACAGTTGATACCCGCTTTTGGCACTGCAGTAGCCATCCTTTGTGAAATGCCATACCTTCACATCTGGGTAATCATTCCTGCTGATCGGGATTGCTTTGATTGCCCTTGCTGTTTGGGTAGAGAAAAGCGCATCCACTTTCTCTTCATCCCATCTGTGAGCATTCCAGTCTTTTAAGTCCTGAACCACATCATTGGTTTCAACAAATCCCTCACGTGGTATTGGTTTGAAGCCCTTAATATTTGGAACCGACCTATCAGTCCATGAATGACGTACTAGGAAAATATTTTGCTTTGAAGACTTTGTATATACTCCATCTGATTCCATTTTGGAGTACCTCTCTTCCCGAGCATATACTCCTCCATGAATATGATGGTAGTTTTCCCCGTTCAACTTCCATGAATGACGTACTAGGAAAATATTTTGCTTTGAAGACTTTGTATACCAGTGATGCTGTATTGTGCATGAGTCTCTAGCCCTGTTTTGCAATCAGTGCTTTGTTGAACAATTCAAAATCTTGGAAACCCATTCCACCCTCCAGCTTGTTTGTGCACATGTCTTTCCACCGCAGCCAGTTCATGTATACCTCTACTTGTTTCTCCCTGTTATCATTGGCTGGCCTAAATATTTCTCTGGACTGCTTGTCACTCTGATTCCAAATAGCTATTTGACCATCTCCACTCTGTCAACTCTAGTGTTTCGGCTGAAAAACAAACCGGATTTGTCGTAGTTGATTTTCTATCCCGAACCTTCCTCATGGATCTTTAGCAAGTGTTTCACTCTTTCGCATTCCCTCTGATTTGCCTTTATGAATAGCAAACTATCGTCTGCGAAAAAGAAGTGAATGATCTTTGGGCCATTCACATTAGCTTTAACACCTTCTAACCTTCCTTCCTGGTGATCCTTCAGTGGAAGTGCGGATAGTCCTTCTATGCATAGGATAAATAAATAAAGTGAAAGAGGGTCACCTTGTCTAAGGCCCTTTTTTGGAAAATTGGGTCAATAATTATACCATTAAGAATCAACTTGTAAGTAACAAATGATATACAATGCATGATTATGGACGCCTACTTCTCACTTAAACCTAATCTTTCAATCATGGCCTATAAAAAATTCCATTCAACTCGGTCATACGCCTTACTCATATCTAGTTTTACAGCTCCCTATCCCTCATTTCCATTTTTCTTGCGTTTCAAAGTGTGGAGAATCTCGTAGGCTATGAGAACATTATTAGTTATTAGTCTCTCTGGTGCAAATGTACTTTCATTTTCACTAATACATGAAGGAAGCATATGTTTAAGCCTATTAGCAAGAGTCTTAGAAATAATATTACTCCGATTTTCCGAATGAAAAGTATGCATAAAATTTTTATTGAGCCCAATATTTATGTATGCATCCAAGGAGTTCCTTTATAGATTTTAATAATTAAATTGATTAAATTATATATTAACAATTACTCCCTCTATCTCATTTTCTTTATCTATTTTTTTTAGATGTCTCAAAATTATATATTTTTTTGAACATCTAAAACTCTTACTTTTTTATATTTTAAAATTATTTTTTATAATTTGTTTTTTATTTCAAAAAAGTATTAATACAACTATGCGAATTATTTCAAAATTTGCCTAAATCTGTTTAAAAATTTCATCAATTTAGGTTTCAGCTTTCAATTTTTATTTGAATTAGATTTACTGTTCGTTGGTAGGTCAGTTTTCTTTTCATATGTCCAAAAACACAAACAAGCTTTTTGTATTGGCACATTAGATCTGAAAATGATAAGCCATATCATACCATCATTTTTTTTCTTTTGATGAGAATCATGCTGTTATTAATTTATCGTTATGTGATCGGAGAGAAATTTTTAAAAAAATTACCATATTATTCATGGCCGTCATGATCTCTCGAGGTCAACGTCCTTCCTCTTCTTAAATTGAAGGGAAAATTAAGGCAGCTTCATCAATAACATTATTTCATGTGCTTATCCTCTCGGTTTGGTTTCTGAAAAAGTTTGTGAAGGACGACGTAGCTTTGGAGATATAAGATGAATTGATGGGTATTTTCATGCCTATTCTTGTTTACTGGATTTATTCAGGGATATACATGGCACTGGAGTCGACCACGTCATTTGACAATTATAAATTGCATTAGAAAGAAGATGAGGATGACAAGAATCTGGTCTCCAAAACAGCAGTTATCAGAGGCGTTCTTCTTAATCAAACTCTTCAAGCTATTGGGGCCTTCCTTTTGTTTATGGTATGAATAGTGAAGGATTTTTTTTGATATAATAGTTAAATTGTTGATACTTGGTAACCTTAGAGAAAATCAGGTTAGGGAGAATTTATAAGCGTTAAAAATTAAATCTCAGCTGAAAATTCACGTCGATCATTTGAACCATATAATAAGGAAAGAACCTTCTTTATATGAGTAATAATTAAGGTTTTCTTCATTATTGGAATTTAGGACATTCTTTATCGTCTATGTAGCTTTCATTTGATGTATAGTTGTTGATATATAGTTGGTACACTTCTACTGTTGTAGGTTCTTGTTCCCTTCATTTTTTTGTGAACAATTTTTTAACAGACAAGTAGGTTGAATAACTAATTATATATAAATCAGCCGACCATAAAAACAAAATTATAAATTGGATAGAAAATATTTGTTAGGTACTTAACTAGTTGGTGGGCTTGATGGGTATAAAGAGATTAATTATTAAAAGGTAGGGTAGATATTTTAATTAATTATGTGTAATTTCAATCAACCATTTTTTTCTCTCATCTCTATTATTGTTTAAATCGAATGATATGTACTTTTAAATTTGCAGGTAGATGGGTTGATCTTTTGTATCTCAAATTGACACTTAATCCATTGTTATTAGTTCATTGGTTTGCTTAATACTTATTAAATCCTCATGTTTTGACGGACAAAAGATGACTATAAGTATACAAGCCATGTCATATTCTCTTCGAATAGTAATTATTGGAAATCCAGCTGCGTGTTTTTCTTGTCGAATTTTTTTTTATAAAAAGATTGGTTTTGCGTTGTATTTCTACCATGAATTTAGGTAAAAACCAAAAGCGAATGCAAATTATAAGGGGATATCCATGGAAATTTTTCAAAATTAGAAAATAAAATAATCTGGAGGTTATTTTTTGAACATTCTCAAAATTTTTTTATTTTTTAATATATATTGAAAAGAATGTATTTGATAATATTAGGGATGATGCAATTATATCATTTTCTTTCCAAGATATTATTTCAATTTCTTTTACAATATTTTTATACATTAGAAGTGGACACTTCTAAAAAAAATTTATGGATCCACCTCTACGTAAAAATCTGCTTTATTTTATATAAGAATTATGGTTTTTATTACTTGGTGCAGTTGACAGGACGAAATGAGGTTGGTGTTAGGGATCATCATAATTTTGATATCACTCCTTAGGATTACGATAACTTTGATACCACTTGTTAGGATTACGATAGCTTTGATACCACTTGTTAAACCAAAAGGTCTCAATCCAATCATACTAGCAGAAACAAAATCAAACAATTAATCAATCACATAAGAGACAATAATTTAACGTGGTTTAGTCCAACCGATCTACATCCATAAATAAAAAATAAGATCCACTAGTTGTAGAAAATTACAAATATACATCAAATCAATCTCACTAAACAATCAATACTTATAGGCCTTATCAATTTTTCTAGTCCTATTGAGTATTCTCAACCCAAACAAATACATACTCATATACACCTATGCACCATATCTATATGGACCCTCTCAGTCTCATCTAATCTACTCACATGTATCATATCTATGTGGACCATTTTAGTTTCCTCTAGTCCACTCAAACATATACACCAATAAAAATGTTAATATTCTGTAGTCATATGGGGTATCTATCTCATAAAATCTTATAACTTTTTTACATCTTTTTTTCATATCTAACATTATAGAGACTTTACCTATTTATAAGTATACAAATTTATCTATTAAGAATTTTTTTCCTCTTAAAATTCTTCTTTTGCAAGTTTTCTTATTCATCAAGTAATATCTAACCAATTTCACACAAATTTATTGTGGGATTTGAGTCACTATTCCCAATAATTTTCACATTGACTCAAATTCTATTAAATCATCTGTTTTCTAGACATGCTTGGCTTCACCTATAATGAAAGTCTCACAATTATCTTCTCTTGTATGTCTTCACACTTCATGCAAACTAATTTTTAAACACGAACTCAAACTTCTTCAATGAGTCGAGCTTTTCTAGATTTGCCTTTTCCCATGGCTCAAATCTTCAACTCTGATACCAATTATTAGGGATCACCATAACTTTGATACCATTTATTAGGATCACGATAGTTTTGATACTACTTGTTAGGCAAAATGCCCCAATCTAATCACGCACTAGCATAAACGAAATCAAACAATTAATCAATCATATAAGAGATAACAATTTAACGTAGTTTGATCTAACCAACCTAATCCATGGATAAGAAATAATATCCATTAGTTGTAAAAAATTATAAACATATATCAAATCAATCTCACTAAATAATTAATACCCATAGGCTCTCTCAATCTCTTCTAGTCTTATGGAGTATTCTCAATCCAAACAAATACATAACTATATACACCTATGGACCATACTTATATGAGCCCTCTCAGTATTGTCTAATCCACTCACATGCACCATACTTATGTGGACCCTCTTAGTCTTCTTTAGTCTACTCATATATGTCATATCTATATTGACCATCTCAATCTCCTCGAGTCCACTCAAATATACACACCCACAAGGATGTTAATCTCTTGTAGTCCTATGGGGTGCATATCCTATAAAACCTTATAATTCTCTTATTTTTTTCTCATACCTAACCTTATAAACATTTAATATATTTATAAGTATACAAATTTGCCTATTAAAAATCTTTTTCCTCTTAAAATTTTTCTTCTACAAGTTAAACTTGCTTATTATAAGAATCTCTTTTTTTTTAGAATTCTTCTTTTGCAAGTATTTTTGTTCATCATGTAATATCTAACCAATCTCAAACAAATCTGTTATAAAATTTGAATCACTATTCCTAACAGCTGAGACATCACCGAGGGAACCATCTTCCCTTATTGTTATAGCTACACAATTTGTAATAGCGATGCTGGTTTTGGATACTTGGATATATTTCACATATAGATACATGTACCAAAACAAGTTTTTGTATCGACACCTTCATTCTTGGCATCATCGGCTTGTTGTTTCCTATGCATTTTAAGCTCAACACACGCATCCACTAGAGGCGTTTTTGGTCGACACCGTGGGTGGAGCACTAGCCTTTATCCTCTCCGGCATGTCTCCTCGGACTTCCATCTTTTTCTTCTCTTTTGTCACTTTCAAAATAGTAGATGATCACTGCGGGTTGAGGCTTCCTGGAAACCTCTTTCAGATATTCTTTAGGAACAATTGTGCATACCATGATGTCCACCATCAACTTTACGGTGCCAAATACAACTTTGCAGTGTACTTCGTCATATGGGATAAAATTCTAGGAACTTATATGCCTTATTCAATTGAGAAGAAAGCCGAAGGAGGTTTTGAAGTACGACTTGCGCGGATCAAGAATACAAGGATGATTGAGTAACTCGTAAATTATGATGAGCATGGATGGATCAATTGGTTTTTATATATGAATACTTATATACTTCATTCGGGATAAAGCAATTGGAAGAGTCCATGATCTGTATTTTATGGTTGTATGTTGTTTCAAAGGTATTCTGGATTGGTGTGATCGGAGTTCTTTTTTTTTAATCTTTTTGTTTAATATTTAGGGGTATTGTATGTTGCTCCACTGCCTCATGCTTTTTATGTCTTTTTTGGCGATTTTTCGGATTGTTTGGTATTGTAACCTATCATTTTTTTGCTGTTGCTAGTTTATTACTTTATAACGTTTTGGTTATTTCATAAAATTTCTTGACTTAGAAATAAAAATGATGTTTGTTTTGGTTAAAACTTTTTCTTATACTGAGCTTCAAATTTGAGGGACATTGTATTAATTAATTCACAGGTGACGTTGACGTGAAAAAAAAAATGTCTTAGAAAATTTGAGAATAAAGAGACGAAGGAAGAAATTTGTTTGAGGTAAAAAAATATAAAAAATCACTTAAAGGCTGTTATACCGTTAAATTAAGACTATTATGTCATTAAAATATAATAACGTTTCAAAATTTTTTAATAAAAGTAATGAAAATGAATTTATAAAAAATTATATATATACACGATGAAAAAGTATAATTTATCATTAACATATAATTACATTTGGAGGTTGAGGAAACATGTATTACATTTGGAAATCTTGAAGAAACAACTAAGAAGTTGGCAAATCCATCACATGTCAAGGGAGGCAAATTACGTTATAGCCTGGCCAAATTAGGAGTGAATAGATCCCAAAACCTTATAGAATGGTATAATTAGGTGTTTGGTTTTGTCTCCTCAATTGTACTCTCTCTTGACAGGACATGCAATTTATTGTTTGTTATCATTATCATTGTTTTGTATCTCAGTTTTTCATCAATGAAAATTTCTACTTTTCAAAAAAAAAAAAAAACATATAATTAGACGTATTACTAGTGTTAGAGAATAAAGTCAACTATTCATTTGGTAAATAAACATAATTTTTCATATTTATTTTAATTTATGAAAGTTAGCTAGAATAGTTTGTCACCAATATCAAGTACTTGTTTCACCAAAATAATTTCAAAGAAATTTTTTTTTCTAACATGGAATAGAGAGATCCACTGATATTCTAAATTATTAACAATCTTTTATTAATATGAAATGTTGGTATTTAATTTTAAATATTTCGAACAAATAATTATTATAAAACAAAATATATCTAAATTAAAACTTTCAATTAACATATATATTTTAAAATTTTAATTAACGAAGTTGTTGGTATCTTCAAATTAAACCACAACTCTTATCATTAGAATTGAAGATAAAACATAAATAATAATTAATTTTTATTAAAGATTTATAACTATTTTAACATTATTATGATCATTTTTTTATCTTACTTATAAGCATTTATAACAAATTAAAAGTGTCAAATGGGCCTTGTCAAGTCGACACAATCCATATAAATATTAGCTCACGTTGTAAACATTTAATTTGGTCCAGGTCCGGATCAATTGAGCTTGGTCCAAATGAGGTATGATGGCCTAATTTTAGTTTTAATTTTATTTATTTTAGATTTTTTTTAATTTTCGTTTTTTTTTTGTTTCTTGGTTCGAAATTGAGTTTTAATTTTATATATGATTTTTTATTTTTTCCATTTCTTTCTAGAAGATGGGGTGGTAGGATTAGACTGAAATTCATAATCTTGAATCCCAGTCAAAGAGGAGTTGGCATTGATTAAAAATTTTTCTGATCAATACCTATAAATATAGGTTTAAACAAAACCAAAATACACAGAAAAACAGAGGGAGAAATACAAAAAAAAGGGTAAACAGAAAGCAGAAGTGGGTAAAAAATGTTTTGAAGGGCTAGGGGAGTTCTAGGATTGTTAGAAATTTTTTTTGAATTTTTGGCTTTTTTTTTTTGAAAAATTTTCAGATTTCGGTGAATTTTTCGATACTGATTGAATTTTTTGGCTACTTTTTCGGCACCGGTTGAATTTTTTGGCGATATCCCTAGTTTTTGGCATAACATCTCTAGAAAACGTTGAACTTTTCAATGAACTTTCGACGAAAAACCCATATTTCAGCCAAGTTTTCCAGAATCCGGTGAAATTCAATTGGTGTTCTTGGGATGCCAGAGAGAGAGAGAGAAAAGAAAGGAAAAAGAGAGAACGGGGAGAAGGGATTTGAGGAAAAAGAACTGAGCTCAACCTTTTATACCCCGTACGAAATGACATCATTTTGGCCTTTATAATCCCATAAGATCCGTGTGTTTTGCCATTAGACGACCCGACCCGAGTGTGAAACCATTTTTGACCTGCGTGCCAACGAAACCTTTCACCTGCGTCAAGCCAAGCCGCGCTATTCCAGCCTCTTTATGAGTTTACAGTCGAGCCGTCCCGAGCCACTCCAATTGAGTCGTTTTTGGTATTTTTTTAGTATTTTATTTATTTATTTATTTTTATATTTGTTTTTAGTTTTTTTTTTGCATGATTAAATTTAGAAAAATAAATAAATAAAAATAATAAAAATAAAATTTTAGGAATAAATATTATTTATCCAATGATGGAATTTATAGAAATTTCAAATGTTAAATTTGTATAAAATTTTTTGGTGAGAAATGTTGTCTAAATTTGGCCCAAATTGTGCAATAATTTAGATAAAATTTTAATAACAATAATTAATATTTATTTTCAAATAAAAAAAATTAAAAATTAAAAAATATAAAAATTGTGGGAATTAAATACAAATTACCCAATGATGAGATTTTTAGAAATTTTAAATGGTAAATTCTTAAGAAATTTTTAGGTAAGAAATTTTTTCTAAATTTATCCCAAATTGTGGAATAATTTAGATGAAAGTTTCAATAAAAGTAATTGTATTTTTTTTAAACAAAAAATTTTGGTTGAAAATATATGATAATTATCTAGGGATGAGATTCTTAGAAATTTCAAATGATAAATTTTTAATAAATCTCTAGGTGAAAAATTCTCTAAATTTGATCTAAATTGTGGAATAATTTGGATGAAATTTCAATAAAAGTAATTGTCATATTATTTTTTTCCAAGAAAAAAAGAAAAAAGAGAATTTCTAAATAGGCCCAAATGGTGAAAATTTTAGATATTCAAAAGAGAAAATAATTCTAATTTGGCCCAAATAGTCGAATAATTAGATTTATTTTCAATAAAAAATGATAATAATAAAAAATAATAAATAAACTTTTTTTCGACGACAAAGCCTCTTCAAGAAATCAAATCAGATTCTTGAATACTCTTGAGGTGAAAAAGTATATTTTTTAAGAGTTCTACCAGATTGATGGAGAATCTTAAAAATTATTTTCAATATTTAACTTAAAATTTAAAACCATTAGACTAAAGACTATAGGATGAATTCAAAATAATATGATACCATCCTTTGGATCGGTATATGGGGGTGCTATAACCTTCTTCACATGTAACTGAACTCCCGAACTCTATTCTGGTTAGTAGACCCGAACCTATTCTTTTAAGAACTTTTAGTCAAGCTTAGGAACTCCTTAAAAGAATAGATTCCTCAAGTAGCCAATCACACCTAGTAAAAAAGATTGGTGGTGACTCCATTCATTTGTTAAGTCTAGTTATAGATTTATGGATCTATATGTTTTGACAGTTTGGTGACTCCACCAGGGATGCTAGAGAGTTAAGCCATAATTTTTGAATTTATTTTACTTTTTGATCTAATGGTTTTAATGATTAGTGTCTACTAACATCTTTCCTTTTTTTTTTTACTTTTATTTGATTTTTGAGGCATGAAACTTATGTGTTCCTTCACACACTATCACATGCATCTACATTACATGAGCTTTACACTCGAGCTTCGTCCCTCTTAAGTGGGAGTAAAGTACCTACCCTCTCGTGAGATGATAATTTCTGTAATGACTAGCGAAATACTCTTGTCATAACGTCTAGATCCGGGGATCTATCGCTAGACATTGACTTTTGGGAGTCGCCACCAATCTTTTTTATCTAGGTGTGATTGGCCACCTAAGGAATCTGTCCTTTCAGGGAACACCTAAGCTTAAGGGTCCCTAAAAGAATAGGTTCAGGTCTACTAACCAGAACAGGGTTCGGGAGTTCGGTTACGTGTGAGGAAGGTTATAGCACCCTCACAATGCCCATCAAGAGATGGTACCAGCTTAAATTTGTGTTATCCAAAAGCTTTAAAATTTTACCAAGTAATTAGTTATTGGAAATTATTCTCAATTGACTCTAATACTTTTAGCAGAAAATTGAGAAAATTCCCTCACCTCAGGAGTATGCAAGAAAACTACTGTTTCACTTACAGAGGCTCCGTCGTCGGATTATTTAAAGAAAAAAACAAAATCAAAATTAAGATAGAAAGGAAGAAAAGAATGATTTTTTTTTGTAGGGAAAATTGATACTTTCAACTTTTCCTCAAAAACCCTTTTTTTGAAAATTTATTTCTAAGGAAAATTGATACTTTCAACTTTTCCCCAAAAATATTTTTTTTGAAATTTTGATTTTTAAGGAAAATTGATACTTTCAACTTTTCCCCAAAAATATATTTTTTTTGGAAATTTATTTTTCTTTTAAGGAAAATTGATACTTTCAACTTTTCCCTAAAAATATTTTTTTTCGAAATTTATTTCTGAGGAAAATTGATACTTTCAACTTTTCCCCAAAAATATTTTTTTTTTGAAATTTATTTCTGAGGAAAATTGATACTTTCAACTTTTCCCTAAAAATATATTTTTTTTTGGAATTTTTTATTTTTATTTAAAGAAAATAAAATAATAAAAAATAAATAAAAAGAATATTACATAAACCTAATCTAATAAATAAAAATTAAAATAAACAAAGAAATAAATAAAATATAGAAAAAAAAAAAAAAAAAAACCTGGAGCGGCTCGGATCGCGGCTCGGCTCGGCTCGGCTCAAGGCAGGAAAACGGCTCGAGGGGAGCGGCTTGGCGGTTTGGCTCGGCTCGGCTCGACTCGGAGGGGGCTAGCACGCGCGGGTCGACGCCCGGGTCGGGTCGGGTTGCGGCAAAACGCGCGGATCCTCTGGGTTACTTAAGGCCAAAACGACGTCGTTTTGGGAGGGTATAAAAGGCACCTTCCTCCGTTTTTCGGCAGAACGCTCCTCCCCCTCTCTCTCTCTTCTTCCTTTTTCTCTCCCTTCTCTCTAGAAACCGAAGAACACCGGTGCCGGATTCTGGAAATTTTCGTCGGAATCTGGAAATTTCACCGGAAGTTGGCCGAAAAGTCGTCGGTTTCTGGGATTCTTCGTCGGAAACTGGGCAGGTCGCCGGAAACTTCAATGTTGGCCGGAATTTTCGCCGGAAAATTCAAACTTCGCCGGAATTTTCGCCGGAATCTGGAAATTTCTGGGAAATTTCCAGAAAAAAATTTCGCCAAAAATTTCTAAAAATTTTTTTCTCACTCCCAGAACACTCCTAAACTTTTCCTAGCTTCCTATACGCCTCCTTTTCTCTTAAATCAGTAGCTTTGCTTACTGTTTTCTGTGTTTCTGAACTGTTCCAGGAGGTGCTTTATATAGGGATTGATCAGGAGTTTCTGATCAATCCCAATTCCTCCTTGGACGGGAATTCAATCTTTGAATCCCACTGGACTCTTCTGATTGAATTCCCACTTCCAATGGGATTCTTCAGCCTTCAATCTCAGCCCTCCAAAATCAAAATAAAAAAAAACTAGATAATTAGAAAAGAAAATCAAAAATTAAAAATTAAAAATAATATCAGATAATTCGGGAAAAAGAAGATAGAATTAACAGATGATTAAAAAAAAATAATAATAACAAATAAAATAAGATAAACCCAAAAATATATTACACAAAAAAATAATAATAATATATAACTGTATAAATAAAATACATATAAATCTAATCTGAATAAAAATAAATAAATAAATAAAGATATACATAATAATAATAATAATAATAATAGAATACATAAAATACAAAAGAAGAAAAAAATATACAGGATTGAAATGGGCCTTACCCATTTGGGTCAGGCCCAATTGATCTGGGCCCGGACCCAATTGGGTGTCTACAGCTGCCCCTCTTTGCACATTTTCTGTGAAACAGAAATTGCGCAAAGACGTAGACACCCAATCAAGACTCAACTCAACATTTTTATTTTTGATTTTTTTTTTGTTTTTATTTTTTTGATTTTTTTGATTTTTTTTGTTTTTGTTTTTTTGTTTTTTTTTGTTTTTTTTTTTTTGGCCGAAGCTCCTCTAAACAGAGACTCAACGACTTTTGAAAGTAAATTGCTCCTCTAAACAGAGGCAACGGACTTTGGAAAGTAAATTGCTCCTCTCAACAGAGGCACCACGACTTTGGAAAAATAAATTGCTCCTCTCAACAGAGGCACCACGACTTTGAAAAGTAAATTGCTCCTCTAAACAGAGGCACCATGACTTTGAAAAAATAAATTGCTCCTCTCAATAGAGGCACCACGACTTTGAAAAGTAAATTGCTCCTCCCAACAGAGGCACCACGACTTTGAAAAAATAAATTGCTCCTCTCAACAGAGGCACCACGACTTTGGAAAAATAAATTGCTCATCTCAACAGAGGCACCACGACTTTGGAAAGTAAATTGCTCCTCTAAACAGAGGCAACGGAACTTTGGAAAATAAATTGCTCCTCTCAATAGAGGCACCACGACTTTGAAAAGTAAATTGCTCCTCCCAACAGAGGCACCACGACTTTGAAAAAATAAATTGCTCCTCTCAACAGAGGCACCACGACTTTGGAAAAATAAATTGCTCCTCTCAACAGAGGCACCACGACTTTGAAAAAGTAAATTGCTCCTCTAAACAGAGGCAACGGAACTTTGAAAAATAAATTACTCCTCTAAACAGAGGCAACGAAACTTTGAAAAATAAATTGCTCCTCTAAACAGAGGCAACGAACTTTGAAAAAGTAAATTGCTCCTCTAAACAGAGGCACCACGACTTTTGAAAAGTAAATTGCTCCTCTAAACAGAGGCAACGAACTTGGAAAAGTAAATACTCTTAGACAATCATGTCCGAAGGAGTTGAAAGTTGTGTTTGAAGGGATTTCAGGAGATTATGCCCAAAGGTCTTATAAATCAACCCTGATACCAAGAGACATCCTATTTCAAGGATTAGGAACTTACCTGACAAGTTTCTTCTCAAACTTGCAAAGTCTTTTCATATCTGTCTTTTTCATGTGGGATGTTGGAACACCCCTGCTTCTTGAATTTGTACACTATATTCTCCTGAAAGTAGTGTATGCTGTGCAATGCATATGAATTTCAATGCATGCCATGCAAATGTTGGCCAATTAATTCCTGTTCAATGTATGGTACTCAAGTTTCTCAAGCTTTTTTTTTTCTTGGGTGTCAAGCCCTTTGATTCCTCAAAGATTCAATGGCACTGTTCTTCTAAGATCGAACCAGTGTAGCTCTTAATTGTCTCTTCCGCTCAGATTCTTCCTTGTTCTGTTTTTCAATACTTTGGAATAAGCTTCATCAATCGATCATCACTTGACCATCATTCAATGAATTTCTCAACACTAGCAAATTTCAAAACAAGTTTCATCCACCATCACTGGGTCCTTGTCTCAGCATCAACCATTCCAAAACAGACTTTGTCTACTGATTGTCTTCATCATTCAATCATATCTTGCAAGTCATATCGATCAATTCATCACTTTTCAAGATTTGCCCCATCATCTCTTTTAGGTTTCTACCATTTCTTCATCATCTTAGATTTCTTTTCAAATGAATGTAAGATTCTTTTAAGCACATGTTCATTCATTCATTATCATTTCAAATTTTGACAAATACAATGCAATCAAGCATTTTCTCAATTCATTCTAAGGGTGTAACAATAAGAGGACAGAAAGTGAATTATGGTAAAGATAATCAATGGAGATCTATTTTGGTAGAAAACAAATGGGAAAGGAAATAAATTGGATGTCATTGAGGTAAATGGTATGTCCAAATGATGAATATTCAGACAATTTTCAACATTAATCTAGGATTCTTTTTCAAAAACTCATTCCATTTACTGTTGAAGTCATCTTGAGCTTGGTGAACTCTGCCCCAGTCTTTGAGGGATCTTCAGATGTCTTTGATCTTTCATTCATGTGAGCCATTTGACCTGGATCCCTTTTTTTTTTTTTTTTTTTGATACCAAAATCACCCTTTCAGGTTTTCAATTTGGATCTCTTTTTTCATTTTTTCATTTTCTCATTTTTTTTTCTTTTTTCATTTTTCATCCAGTGTTGGTATCTTCCATGTAGCATGATTCCATTGCTTCATCATGAGCATATCTTTGCTCAACCTATGATCATTCAAGTTGAGTATTCACATTTGATCCAAATGGACTTTTCAAGGTTGTAATGTAGGCCAAGGTGAAGGGTCATAAAAAAAGGATATAATAGGCTCAAAACATGTATTAAAGAGGTTCAAAACCAAAGGATCATTTGATACAACTTGGCATTTTGCCCCCCACATCATTTCACTGCTTTTTCTTTTCTCACACAAAGGATCTCATTACTTTGCCCCAAATCATGTGTGGCATTTATTTTTCTTTTTGCTTTTCTTTCTCTTTTCATCTTTGAGACCTTTTGTGGTGTTTTTTTTTCTTTTTTTTCTTTCAAAATTTACCCTCCAGTGTAGAGGGTGATCCTTGATTGGGGTTCTTCAAAAAAATGATAAGCTCAAAGGGGTAACAATAAATGGTTTTTCAAATGGTAAAAGAAAGATGGCCATTTTTCATCTCAATTGTGAATACCTTTCTTAAACATCATCTATTGAACAGAGCTCATGAACTTGTGTAAAAGATTGCACACCTTCAAGACATATCTATTTCACCTTCAGTAACAGCTTATTTTTTGCTCAAATCATCTCCTCACATTGACGTAGATGAGTTCTCAAAATTAAATCCCAGAATCATTGTTATCATTGTCTAAATATTCATCCTCTGAAATTTAAGAATGGGAATGTGAAGTTATGAAAGATAACAGGGCATGGAATAATGGTCAAGTGAAAGAGAAAATGTAATGAAATGCATTAACTTGCCCTTATTAAGATGATAACAAGTGAAATCATATTGCACAAAGAAATCCAACAATCACTCGAAAAGAAATCTTAAAATGACAAAAAACCTTCAACCCGCCTTATCTCCATTGACATCTTGCCCCTCAATTCATTGTGAATCTCCGGATCCTTTCTGTTCTTGACTTTCGCTCAGTACACTAACATTAGGTGCTGTTGCTTTTCCTTGATCAAAACTTACCATTCCATCATTGATCAACCGTTGCACCTTATACTTTAAAGCAGTGCAATTTTCAGTAGAATGGCCAGTAATTCCATAATGGTAGTCACAATGGGCTGTAGGATCATACCACTTTGGATAGGGTGGTTTAAGTGGTTCCACATGGCTGGAGGCAATCAAGTGACTATTATAGAGTTCTCGATATAACTCTGTATAAGTCATAGGGATTGGATCAAATACAGGTTTTTCTCGAGTAGTCCGTTGTTCTCGTGAGCCACTTGCTGGATGAGTAGGACGAATTTGGGTTCTTACAGGAGCTTGAATGTTAAGGCGGTAAGTGGATGAATAAGATGGTTGTGGGGCTAGCTGGTAGGGGTAGGATGAGGCATTATTCACAGCAGGATAGTATGAAGAGTAACCTTGGGATGGATAGGGTTGATAACCCCTGAATTGTTGTCTATCAAAGCTCACAGCTTGAGCTTCAGTTTCTTTCTTTTCTGATGTCTTCTTGGTTTCTCCTCCTCTCAACTTGCCATTTTTTATGGCACTTTTAATAATTTCTCCAGAGATTACCATGTCAGCAAAATTCTTTGTTGCATTCCCTATCATCTTTTCATAATAGGGAGGCTTTAAAGTGCTAACAAACAGCACTGTGGTCTCTTTCTCTGTCAGTGGAGGTTGTACCTGTGAAGCTATATCCCTCCATCTCTGGGCGTATTCTTTAAAAGACTCATTTGACTTTTTCTCCAGATTTTGCAAAGATAAACGATCAGGGGCCAAATCGATGATGTGTCGATATTGGCTGATGAAGTCATGAGCCATATCGCTCCAGGAGCGAATGTGGGTTCTATCCAACTGAACATACCACCTGGCAGCAGAACCAGTAAGACTATCCTGGAAGACATGCATCAATAGCTTTTCATCATGCGCATGAGCTGCCATCTTTCTGCAATACATTGTGATGTGAATTTTAGGGCATTTTGTACCATCATATTTTTCAAATTTCGGTACTTTGAATTTATAGGGGATAATCACATCAGGAACTAGGCAGAGCCCAGCAGCATCAACTGACCCATAACAGCTAAATCCTTCCACAGCCCGTAGCCTCTGCTCTAGCATGCTAATTTTGGAGCTTTCCTCAGCTTCCACCCTTACCTTTTCCTTCTCCTTCTCTTTTACATCATCTAGATCAGGAATTGGTTCTGCTGCCTTTTCAGTGAAGACAGGATTTATATAGCTATCATACTGCCCTGGGTTGAAAGCTGATGGCATTCTAGGACATGTTGGATATGCAAAATGTTGTGGTGGGACCTCTTGGGCAGACTGGGCTTGAGGTGGGCCAAAACCTGGAGGGTACAATGGGTCAGCCACTTCTTGCTGGCTTGTACTTCCTTCAACTCCTTTTCCTTTATTCATATTATTGAGAGCCTCCAGAATTTTGCTAAGTTCATTTTCAATCTTCTTCTGAGCTTTTTCTAGTTTTTCAAATCTATGAGAACTTTCCTCCTCCATTTGCCTTGCTCTGGATCTTGTGTTGTATGGATGAGCAAGGTTTTCGCTAGATGGAGCTATCCTCGGACCTTGAGTACCATACTTATGATTAGAAATGTTATGCTGTACCTTATGTATGATGCTTTGATACACAAATAAAATGTACATTTTTTGAATGAAATCTAGTATGAAATGAATGCAAATGATTGTGTTGAAACATGATCATGAAAAGAATACAGATGCATACAATCAGACAAACAACATAGTTAGTTCCATGGATGAAAATGATGCTGATGCATAATGTTACATATGATAAAAATAATACACAAAGTTAAACAATCAAAATGATTAGATAACCACCATTTTTTGTGTCCTAATTTTAGGGCATATCTATCATTGGGTAGAAAGAGCTCTATCCTAGGTGTAGGCACTCTTAAAGTTCACTACATGCGGTTTTACGGTCAAAGTCTAAAGGTCCTCAAATTGTTCCTTACATCCTTGTCCATTACAGACTAGTAAGGCACCCTAATCCTCACCCATTACAGGCTACAAGCGGAAAAGGTTCAATTTGAGTGGGAGTATTTCGCTAGCCACTACGGAGGCATTAGACCTCACGAAAGCAATAGGTACTTTACTCCCTCCTAGAGGGACGGAGCTCGGGTATAGAGCTCATGTTATGCACATGCATATGAATGACATAATTAACAAGGTAACTACAACATGAATGAATAACAACACATATATACAACAAGGTTCAATTTCATTTGGCTTTTGGATAACATAAATTATTTGCTGGCCTGACTCTCAAGGTCCCCAGTGGAGTCGCCAAGCTGTCATAACGTCTAGATCCGGGGATCTATCGCTAGACATTGACTTTTGGGAGTCGCCACCAATCTTTTTTATCTAGGTGTGATTGGCCACCTAAGGAATCTGTCCTTTCAGGGAACACCTAAGCTTAAGGGTCCCTAAAAGAATAGGTTCAGGTCTACTAACCAGAACAGGGTTCGGGAGTTCGGTTACGTGTGAGGAAGGTTATAGCACCCTCACAACGCCCATCAAGAGATGGTACCAGCTTAAATTTGTGTTATCCAAAAGCTTTAAAAATTTACCAAGTAATTAGTTATTGGAAATTATTCTCAATTGACTCTAATACTTTTAGCAGAAAATTGAGAAAATTCCCTCACCTCAGGAGTATGCAAGAAAACTACTGTTTCACTTACAGAGGCTCCGTCGTCGGATTATTTAAAGAAAAAAACAAAATCAAAATTAAGATAGAAAGGAAGAAAAGAATGATTTTTTTTTGTAGGGAAAATTGATACTTTCAACTTTTCCTCAAAAACCCTTTTTTTGAAAATTTATTTCTAAGGAAAATTGATACTTTCAACTTTTCCCCAAAAATATTTTTTTTGAAATTTTGATTTTTAAGGAAAATTGATACTTTCAACTTTTCCCCAAAAATATATTTTTTTTGGAAATTTATTTTTCTTTTAAGGAAAATTGATACTTTCAACTTTTCCCTAAAAATATTTTTTTTCGAAATTTATTTCTGAGGAAAATTGATACTTTCAACTTTTCCCCAAAAATATTTTTTTTTTGAAATTTATTTCTGAGGAAAATTGATACTTTCAACTTTTCCCTAAAAATATATTTTTTTTTGGAATTTTTTATTTTTATTTAAAGAAAATAAAATAATAAAAAATAAATAAAAAGAATATTACATAAACCTAATCTAATAAATAAAAATTAAAATAAACAAAGAAATAAATAAAATATAGAAAAAAAAAAAAAAAACCTGGAGCGGCTCGGATCGCGGCTCGGCTCGGCTCGGCTCAAGGCAGGAAAACGGCTCGAGGGGAGCGGCTTGGCGGTTTGACTCGGCTCGGCTCGACTCGGAGGGGGCTAGCACGCGCGGGTCAGAAAGCGGGTCGACGCCCGGGTCGGGTCGGGTTGCTGCAAAACGCGCGGATCCTCTGGGTTACTTAAGGCCAAAACGACGTCGTTTTGGGAGGGTATAAAAGGCACCTTCCTCCGTTTTTCGGCAGAACGCTCCTCCCCCTCTCTCTCTCTTCTTCCTTTTTCTCTCCCTTCTCTCTAGAAACCGAAGAACACCGGTGCCGGATTCTGGAAATTTTCGTCGGAATCTGGAAATTTCACCGGAAGTTGGCCGAAAAGTCGTCGGTTTCTGGGATTCTTCGCCGGAAACTGGGCAGGTCGCCGTAAACTTCAATGTTGGCCGGAATTTTCGCCGGAAAATTCAAACTTCGTCGGAATTTTCGCCGGAATCTGGAAATTTCTGGGAAATTTCCAGAAAAAAATTTCGCCAAAAATTTCTAAAAATTTTTTTCTCACTCCCAGAACACTCCTAAACTTTTCCTAGCTTCCTATACGCCTCCTTTTCTCTTAAATCAGTAGCTTTGCTTACTGTTTTCTGTGTTTCTGAACTGTTCCAGGAGGTGCTTTATATAGGGATTGATCAGGAGTTTCTGATCAATCCCAATTCCTCCTTGGACGGGAATTCAATCTTTGAATCCCACTGGACTCTTCTGATTGAATTCCCACTTCCAATGGGATTCTTCAGCCTTCAATCTCAGCCCTCCAAAATCAAAATAAAAAAAAACTAGATAATTAGAAAAGAAAATCAAAAATTAAAAATTAAAAATAATATCAGATAATTCGGGAAAAAGAAGATAGAATTAACAGATGATTAAAAAAAATAATAATAACAAATAAAATAAGATAAACCCAAAAATATATTACACAAAAAAAATAATAATAATATATAACTGTATAAATAAAATACATATAAATCTAATCTGAATAAAAATAAATAAATAAATAAAGATATACATAATAATAATAATAATAATAATAGAATACATAAAATACAAAAGAAGAAAAAAATATACAGGATTGAAATGGGCCTTACCCATTTGGGTCAGGCCCAATTGATCTGGGCCCGGACCCAATTGGGTGTCTACAACTCTCACTCAAATTGAATCATTTTCGTTAGTAGCCTGTAATGGGTGAGGATTAGACTGCCTTACTAATCTGTGATGGACAATGATGTAAGAAATAATTTGAAAATCTTTAATAGTCAAAATCACCTAACCCTGCATGTAGTTCATCCTTAAGTGGCCAACCTTAAGATAGAACCATTCCTCTCCATCCATAGATACAACTCAGATTAAGACACAAGAAGGAATAATTTGTATATTGTTTATCTAACCCTTCTGTTTGTTTGATTCTATACATCTGCAACATTTCCATATCATCATTTCATTCTATGTATCATTCTCATGTTCACATTATCATTTGCATCATTTTCATATAAGAAGTATTTATCGCTTATCAGTTATTGATAAATCAGATCTCACACTTACATCCATGGAAAGTCAAACGCAATCAAAGTCTGCATCAGTTCATTATGAGTCTATTCATCAATTGAAAATCAAGTCAGATGAGGGTCAAAAAAATAATGAAATTATTTGCCTAAAGAGTTTATCTCATCATTGCCTGAGAGAGTTCATTTCGAGCTACAAAAAAATGATATAGCTAATGTAAACAGTATTTGGGGATGCATGAGTAGAATAAGGCAGGAGGCATTTGAGAATAAATATGAAGACATAGCATCACTACTCTAAGTGAAAGTGGGCGATAATTTGATTAGGGCCATCATTTAGTTTTGGGATCCTTCTTATAGATGTTTCATTTCCAATAAAGCAAACATAGTGCCCACAATTAAAAGGTATATGGTCCTACTTCACTTCGATTTACCAAACCCAGACAAGATTTACTGGTCTAACAAGGTGGGTTATCGTAAAAGGCTAGTGCAAATACTTGGACTTAGTCTGCCTCAAGTCGATGCATGTGTCAAGATAAAAGCTGAAAGTAAGGTTATTTCATGGAGTTTTCTGTGAGATTTCATCCAGGGACATATAGATGATGATCAGGGTTAGTGGCTATGGCTATAGCTTTATATGGACCAGTGATCTATCCAAAAGTCATCGGGTATGTTGATGTCACGCTGATAGACTTCCTTGATCAGTTAGCATCTAGGTTAATGCAATACCAACCATTTTAGCAGAAACCATTCGTTCTCTAAATTTTTGTCGCAAAAATGGTAAAGGTCGATTCAATTGGTGCCTACCATTGCTTTATGTCTAGATAAAGAGTCATATGGAATGCAAAGAAAGTTAATTTCGCAAATCATACCTTCATTCTAGCATCCCAATCAAAGAGTTTTGTTATAGCAAATGACCTCAAACAAAGTCAAAAGAAGAATGGTTTTCTTACTTTCGAGCCCTTGATAGTCAATAAATAGTTTGGAGAGCACCTTGGATGCGTCATGATACAGTACTATACAGTTATGAAAATTAACCATAGGTGTTCTTATTAGGCCTATGGGGTGCTGTTACTTATCCCTCAATTTTAGTAAGAAGACAATCCAGATGTAAGCAGTTCATTCTAAAAACTTATGCACTTAATTAATGGAAATTCTCTTTCACTGATAAAGGGGCATATGGAATGGTCGAAAGGGTTAAAAAGGCATGAAAGCAAACCAGTATGGTTAACCAAGCGAGGCTTACTTATGACATCACCCCAGAGTATAGTGTGTGGCACGCGAGGAGGGGAAAGAACATTATGATTCCTAGTGAACAATTAGGGCATCCCCCAAAACCCATTCTTCAAGATCTTTTGCTTAAAATGGAAACAACTAAGAGAAAACTCTAATCCGAGAAAGATGAGATAAAACAAGAAAACAAGCGATTGAAGTAGAAATGAAAGAATGTTCACGACTTTAAGAGCTAAAAATCTAGAGCCTCATCGAGCAAAAAAATCAGTGGAGAGCTTTATTTAATGATCTAGATATGACATATTCGTCAGTTATACCCGAGCTTGCTCAACTCTTAAAAGAAAATAAATTGCTAAAAGTGAGGGTGAAAGAGAACAAAAGGCTACTGCTATGCACACAGACACAGTCAGATGCTACAAGAGGTAATGCATCAACGACGGCACAAATAAAAGCTTTGTCCGATGAATACAGAAGGCAAGCTAGGCAGAGTGAGCTATAGAAAGACATGTGCACTAAAAAATAAATGCATTTAAGGTATTTGTTCTATCAGTTATGCGTTGCCATAAACAAAACATCAAAAATAGAAAAAAAAGTGGAAGACTCGAAGGCTATGGTGCAACCAGTGAGAGCTCATGGGCGACAATTCCTTAATTTCCTAGATGAGGCACAAAATCATTACCAGCAAACTAGGACGTTTATAAGGAGGCATTAGAAATAAGGAATAATGTTTAGGATTTTAAAATATTGCTTTAACTTTATTAGTATGTAATTTTGAAATTTTATTTAATAAAGTTTCAAATGGAGATTTCTTTTATCAATATTGGCGATGTGGCAAATATTAGTATATTTCATGCATACATTTGCATATCATACATAGAACTCATAACTTTTAATAATTATATAATTATGATACTCAAGGTTCAATGATAGCTCTATCCAACAGAAATCCCACTCATCCATACAATACCAGAGTCACAGTCAGACAAATGGAGTAAAAAAATTCTCACCGATTTAAAAAATTGAAAAAAGCGTAAAAAAAGATTGAGAATAAGTTGAGTAAAATTTTGGATGCTCTCAACAAGTTAAACAAGGAGAAATGAGTAGAAGAAAACATAAGCCAGCAAGGCCCTACATCATAAGAAGTGACTGACCCCTTATATCCACCTGGTTTTGGTCCACCTCAAATCTAGTCTACACAAGAGGTTCCACCACAACAATTCACATATCCTACATATCCTAGAATGCCATCAACCTCCAATCTAGGGCATTATCACAGCTATGTGAATCCTATCTTTCTAAAAAGGTATTAGAACCAATTCAAGTTCTTGATTTGGATGACATGAAAGAAAAAGAAAAAAAAAGATAAAAGTGGAATCTCAAGAAGACTCAAAGATTAGTATGTTAGAGCAAAGGTTACGGGCTGTGGAAGAAATTAGTTTTTATGGTTCTGTCGATGTTGTTGGGTTTTGTCTGATCTCAGATGTGGTTATTCTTCTTAAGTTCAAGGTACCAAAGTTTAAGAAATACGATGGTACAAAATGTTTGAAAACTCATATTACCATGTACTATCAAAAAATAACAGTCTATGCTCACAATGAAAAGCTATTAATACATGTCTTCCAAGATAACCTTACTGGCTCTGCTGCTAGGTGGTATGTCCAATTAGGCAGAACCTGCATCCATTCTTGGAGTGATATGGCTCATGATTTTATCAGTCAATTTCAGCATATTATAGATTTGGCTCCTGATCGATTATTTTTGCAAAATATGAAGAAGAAGATAAATAAGTCCTTTAAAGAATATGCCCAGAGGTGAAAGGATGTAGCCTCTCAAGTGCAACCTCCTCTGACTGAGAAAAAAACTACAGTGTTGTTTGCCATGACTATGAAATTGTCTTATTATAAAAAGATGATAGGGAATGCAACAAAGAATTTCACTGATGTGATGATCTCTGACGAAATTATTGAGAGTGCTATCAAGAATGGCAAGTTAGAAGGAGGGGAAGCATCTACTAAAAGGGCCTAAAAAAAGAGACTGAAGCTCAAGCTGTGAGCTTTGATAGACAATAGTTTCGAGGTTATCAGCTCTACACACCACAGAATTACTCTCAAAATTATTTCACTGTGAATAATACTTATTAGTACCAGCCAAATCTACAACCACTCTACCTCCAAACTTATCGATCTTCTTTTGACTACAGACTACCACATATGGCCCCAACGTTCAACCTTTTCATAGACCTCAATCCTGTCTAATTAGTCCTACGAGTGGTGCACAAAAGTAATGAACTACTCGTGAAAAATTGATATTCGATCCAATTCCCATGACATATATGAAATTGTATCGAGAGCTCTACAATAATCATCTAATCATTCCTAGTCGAGTAGAGCCACCCAAACCACCATACCCTAAATGGTACGATCCCATAGCCCATTGTGACTATCACTATGGGATTGTTGGTCATTCTACTAAAAATTACATTACCCTGAAACACAAAGTGTAACGATTGATCAATAATGAAATGATCAATTTTGATACAGGAGGGGAAGCTACACCTAATGTGAGTGGCAATCTTTTGTCGAATCATCATGTAAATGCTAAGTGAAGAACGAGAGCATTATCTAAAGAAAAAAATGATAGAGATCAAGACCCCTTTCAGTCAGCTATTTAATGTTTTATGAAAAGCTGACATGATACAGCTAGCTAGTCCACCTATTTATCATGGAGCATATATAGTAAGTGAAAGTTGTAAATACATAGTGGGGCATCTAGCCATTCTATTAAAACTTGTGAGCAATTTCGTCAAGAGGTACAAAAGCTCATGGATTCATACCAGATTGAATTCTATGAAGAAAGGTATAATTCAAAGAATGTAGAAGTGTCCATAGTCGACCAGCTATTGAAACTATTCCCAAGGCCATTAACAATTTATTGTGGGAATAAGCCAAGGCCAACCATGGACCAATTTGCCCCCAGACCAGTAACTTTTAAAGTCCCTGCTTCATTCATTTACAAGAGTAATAGGGCTATGCCATGAAATATGGTTGTGACACAATAGTCCAGGGGTAAGAAAAGAATATCTCCAAGTCTGATGCTCCCAATATAATTGGCGTGGGGGACATCACCCTAAGCGAAAGGTGCTACACTCTAAAAATGCTAGAAAAAGCTAGAAAAAAAAGCTAAGGTAGATGAAGAAAAAAATAACCTAGAAGTGGTGCTTAAAGAGGATTGCCCAAAGCTAGTGTCGAAAAAAAAGGTTTATGAATTCTTAAAATTGGTAAAACACAGTGAATATTCAGTGGTGGAATAATTAATATGATGTCGACACGAATCTCATTATTATCACTGCTATTAAATTCAGAACTACATCAAAATGCCCTGTTAAAAGTATTGAACTAGGCATATATGACACACAATGTGTCTGTTGAGTATGTGAATCACTTGACTGAAAACTTGATCATGCCGAATTACATATCATTCAGTGATGATAAGATTCTTCTAGAATAAATGGAAAGCACTAAGGCTTTACATATCACTGTCAATTGTAAGAGCTATATTATAGCTAAGGTCCTCATCGATAATGGTTCTGCTATTAACGTCATGCCTATGTCAACCTTGGTAAGGCTACCTGTTGATTACTCACATATGAAAGATAGCTAAATGGTTATTCGAGCATTCGGTGGGACAAGGCGAGAAGTTTTAAGAGATATAGAAATGCTCTTACAAATTGAGCCATGTACTTTCAATGTAAAATTTCAAATGATGGACATCTCTTTATCTTATAGTTGCTTGCTATGAAGACTATGGATTCACATGACAGGTACTGTTCCTTCTACGCTACACCAAAAGATCAAGTTCAATGTAGAGGGGCAGTTGGTAGTAATGTTTGAAGAAGAAAACATGTTGGTAACTCAGCCTTTGAATGCTTCATATATGAAAGCTGCTGAAAAAGTAATGGAATACTCTTATTCTTTGAGTTAGTCAACTTTGTAGGTGAGGGACCCAAAAGCCAACAATGTCCAAAGATAGTGATGTGTTAAGTTATCAATGAGGCTGGTATCATGGAGTAAGACTAGGTAAAAATTTACAAAGGATAAGGGTGCTTCTAATGATGATGAATAATAGGGAGAGACTGGGTTTCGATTATGAAACAAAAAACTAGAAAATTAAGGAAAGACAAGCCATCAAGACAACAAGGATCATCCCACACTTATACGAGATTTTCAGGCCTGGAGGATTCATCTACCCAATTACAGAGGAAGGTTTAGAACAAAGCATAGAGAAAACATTTGCTAAGTTGTCCATTCATGCGATTAGAGACGAAAGTGGGTGCAAGCCAGAAACATGGGTTCATCCTTGCCCACCAGGTTATGAGTTAAACAACTAGAGCATTATCAAAATGCATGCTATCCTTGAGACCAATTCAATGTAATTGAACATCCCAATAGCTTATGCCCAAAGCCTTGGAGTGGTATTTCTTGTTTGGGCCATTTATCTATTATTATTTTAATAAAATTAGGAAGGATGTATTTTCATTCATTTTTTCTAGTACTTTTTTTTCACTTTTCTATACATGTTGCCAATACATCCCATTTCATTTAATTTCAGGTTTTTAAATGAACAGTAAAATAATCATGATAATGCTTAAGGGGTTAATTTTGAAAAATCAATTAACTTTGAGGAACTTGATAATGAAAATAATTTTGAAGAATATGTTGTAATGAGATTGGTTGAGCAAGAAAGTAAACCAATTAAGCCTCATCAAAAGATAATTGAATTGGTGAATTTAAGGGATGAAGAGAATAAAAAAGAAATTAAAGTCGACATATCACTCTCATCGACAAATAAGCAACGGGTGAAAAATCTACTTTAAAAATTCATAGATATGTTTGCTTGGTCTTATCAGGATATGTCAGGGCTCAGTACATAAATAGTAGATAGACTGCCCTTAAAGTCAGAATATAAATCAGTCCAACAAAAATTGAGGTGAATGACACCTAAAATGTTATTAAAGATCAAAGATGAGGTGATGAAGCAGTTTGATACAGGTTTTTTACAAGTAGCCAAATACCCAAAATGGGTAGCCAACATTGTACCAGTTCTTAAAAAGGATGGAAAAGTACGAATATGGTAGATTATCACGATTTGAATAAGCTAGCCCAAAAGATAACTTTCTTTTGCCTCATATTGACACACTGGTGGATAACATGGCTAAACATTCAATATTCTCTTTTATGGATGGGTTCTCAGGGTATAACCAAATAAAGATGGCTACGGACAACATGGAAAAAACCATTTTCATGACCATGTAGGGAACATTTTGCTACAAAGTCATGTCCTTTGATCTAAAGAATGCTGGGACAACATACCAAAGAGTTATAGTTACGCTTTTTCATGACATGATACACAAGGAGATTGAGGTGTACGTACATGATATGATTGCAAAGTCTCGAGAAGGCAAAGATCATGTCACTAACCTCAAAAAGTTATTTAAGAGGTTAAAAAAATTCCAACTCAAGTTGAACCCAGCCAAGTGCACATTTGGGGCAAGGTCAGAAAAGTTGCTATGCTTTGTGGTCAGTGAAAGAGGGATTGAAGTTAACCCTGACAAAATACAAGCCATTCAAAATTTGTCACCTCCCTGCATACTAAACGAAGTTTGAGGTTTTTTAGGTAGATTAAACTATATTTTTCGATTCATATCTCAGCTGACTTACAAGTGTGATCCTATATTTAAGCTTTTTCACAAGAATAATCCTAAAGAATGAAATGAAGAATGTCAAGTGACTTTTGATAAAATTAAGCAATACTTGTCCAATCTTTCAGTGTTGGTGTCACCTATTCTAAGGAGACCATTAATCTTATACCTCACAGTATACAAGAATTTAATGGGATGTGTACTAGAGTAGCAAAATGAGTCTAGTCGAAAAGAGAGGGCTAATTATTATCTGATTAAAAAATTCATAGAATACGAATCCAAGTATTCTTTTTTAGAGAAAATATGTTGTGCATTAGCTTGAATGACCAAATGACTCAGATAATACATGCTCTAACATACCACTTGGCTTATAGCAAAATTAAATCCAATTAAATATATTTTCGAGAAACTTTCTCTGTCTGAAAGAATTGCTAGATGGTAAGTAATGCTCTCAGAATATGATATCATATATATAAGTCAGAAGGTAATTAAAAAAAGTGCCATAGCTGAGTTTCTCACAAATCGTACTGTTGAAGATTATGAACCGATAAGATTAAAATTCTCTGATGAAGATTTGATGATTGTGTCCCAACTAGAAAAGGAAGAGCATGAAGTAAACCATTGGAAAATATATTTTGATGGAGCTAGCAATGCCTTAGGACATGGAATAGGGGCAATCTTAATCTCTTCAGATGAGCAATATTATCCTATAACAGTAAGATTAAATTTTAATTGCACAAATAATATCGCTGAATATGAGGTAAACGTCATGGGTTTACAAGCTACTTTAGATAAAAAAAATTAAAGCATTAAAAGTATTTAGAGACTCAGCTCTAGTCATATATCAGTTGAAAGGAGAATGGGAAATGAAAGATTTGAAACTCGTCTTATACCATAAGTATATCCTAGAGTTGATCAAGCAGTTTAAAGATATTCAATTTGATCATTTACCTCGAGAGGAGAATTTGATTGCTAATGCTTTAGCTACTTTAGCAGCAATGGTTCGAATTAATGATAGTGCTGACATTCAGCCCATCAAGTTAGATGTCAAGAATATGCCAGCTCATTGCTCAAATATAGAAGAGGAGGAGGATGGGAGGCCCTGGTATTATGATATTTTATAGTACATTAAAAATCAACAATATCCTACCCAAGCAACAGAGAATGATAAAAGGGTCATCCGAAGACTAGCTATGAGCTTTTTCTTGGATGGAGATGTTTTATACAAAAGAAGCCATGACCAAGTATTGTTGAGGTGTGTAAATAAGGTTGAGGCTAAGAAGATTATTGAATATGTGCATGATGGGATATGTGGGGCCCATGTTAATGAACATATGATAGCAAGATAAATCATGAGAGCATGATATTATTGGTTAACAATGGATAGTGATTGTATTGACTACGCTTGAAAATGTCATAAATACCATATTTATGCTGACAAGATTTATGCTCTGTCATCTGCTTTACATGTTTTAGCACCACCCTGACCATTTTCTATGTGGGGCATGGATGTCATTGGCCCTATTATCCTGAAAGCTTCTAATGGGCATAGGTTCATTTTCGTGATGATAGATTACTTCACAAAATAGGTGAAAGCAGCATCCTTTGGAAGTGTGACACGATCTGTAGTCTGTAAGTTTATAAAAAGAGAAATCATTTATAAATACAAACTTCTAGAAATAATCATTTCAAATAATGCTAAGAATCTAAATAGTAAGATGATACAAGAAATATGTGCCCAATACAAGATCAAGCACCACAATTCAGCACTATACCATTCAAAAATGAATGGGATAGTTGAGGCGGCAAACAAGAATATAAAAAAAATTCTTGAAAAGATGACCGAGACCTATAAGGACTAGCATGAGAAGTTATCATTTGCATTGCATATGTATCAAACGTTGGTGCGCACTTCTACTAGGGTAACTTCATTTTCTTTGGTTTATAGGATGAAAGCTATATTGCCAGTAAAAGGATAGATCCTATCTTTGAGGATCCTAAAAGAAATTGAATTGAAAGAGGCTGAATGGATTCGAGATTGCCATGAACAGTTGAATCTTATTAAAAAAAAAAACTGACGATATTGTGCCATGGCCAATTATATCAAAGAAAGATGATGAGGGCTCATGATAAAAAGATTCGACCTCATTGTTTTCAAGGGAATTGATCTTGAAAAGAATTCTCCCAAGTTAACACGATAATAGAGGAAAATAAATTCTGAATTAGAAAGGGCCATATGTCATGAGATGAGCCTTATCTGGTAGAGCATTGATACTGGATGAGATGAATAGAAAAGATTTATCCCATCCTATAAATTCTGATGCTATGAAAAAATACTATACTTGAAAAAAAGAAAAAAATTAAAAAAAAAAGGAAAAAAGACTCTCCCAGCCTAAGTCTTAGATTGAGAATATAAAAATTTGATTACAGAAAAAGAGGTTTGTGAGTTTTTTAAGCTTATTAAGCATAGTGATTTTAGTGTGATGGAGTAATTAAATCGCTTACTAGCTCAGATTTCTATGCTCTCGTTATTGTTAAATTCTAACCCTTATAGAAATGCTTTGCTCAAAGTACTTAATGAGGCTTATGTAGCTCACAATATATCTATGAAGAAACTTGATCGCATAATGAAAAATATCACAGTGAAAAATTATATATCATTTAGTGATGATGAAATTTCACCTTGTGGTAGAACTGATGCTAAGGCCTTACATATCTCTACAAGATACAAGGATCATACACTGGTAAATATGCTCATTGATAATGGATCTTCTTTAAATGTCATACTTATGACTACACTATCTAGATTACCAGTTGATATGTCTTATATAAAAATGAATCATATGATAGTGAGGGCTTTTGATGGAACTCGTCATAAAGTGATAGGTGATTTTGAGCTACCAATCCAAATTGGACCATGTACTTTTGATATAGTCTTTTAAGTTATGGATATCACTCCTTCCTATAGTTATCTTTTGGGAAGACCATGGATTCACATGGTAAGAACTGTTCCTTTCACTTTGCATCAGAAGGTAAATTTCATAATTGATGAAAAAAAAGTCATTGTTGCTAGTGAAAAAAACCTGTTGGTGACTAAATCTTCTACTGTATTATATGTTAAAGTAGCTAAAAAAGCTCCAGAATGTTCTTTCAGATCCTTTAAATTTGTTAATGCAACCTATATGAGTGAAGGATCAAAAGTACCTATTCCATGTCTATCAAAAGCTTCTAAGATGGCACTTAAAGAAGTGGTAGGAAAAGGACAACAAATGTGGGCTAACTTGCAGGGGATGCAATGACCATGGATGATGCCTAAGAAAGATGATCGGTTTAGGCTGGGATACAAGCCAACTCGAAAAGGAATAATGAAGTTCATAGAAGAAAAAAGAGAAAAAAGTTTAGCTCATTTTTTGGGACAAGAAGTAGAAACTGAAAGCCTATCTTTTCTTCCTTTTACGAGACTTTCATCTCAGTTGGTTATATCTATCCAAATGTAGCAGACAACATAGAAAAAGAGTTCACACCATCGTTGGAAGATATCTTCATTGAATTTTTTATACAAATGATGGGTAAAGAAAAAAAGAACGAAGATCTAAGCTGTCATGGGTTTATCTTACTCTTTCTAGTATAGAACTGAAAAATTGGCATGTTAAGGAGCTACTTGATGTTTTTAAATTTTTTCCAAAGTAATGTGTTGAACCTAATCTAAATGCTTTTATTAAAAGCATTAAATATCTTATGTGTGTTTGTTTCCTCATTTTCAATTGAATAAATGACAAGTGTAGTATATTTGTCCATTTATTTTGCCTCTTTCGTTTTAATTCCCTTTATTACTATACATCCTTCTTCATTTCATCCATTTCACTTATTTTCAGGTATCTAAATAATGAATATGAAGATCATCATGACAATATTTTAGGATTTGATTTTGAAAATTCTGTTTATATTGGTGAACTCGATGATGAAGAAAATGTGGAATATCATGCAATATCCCTAGAATTATTGAGATTAGTGGAACAATAAGAGAAGAAAATCATGCCTCATCAAAAAGCTACTGAAGTTATTAATTTAGGGGATGAAAAAACTAAAAAAGAGGTTAAAATTGGTACTTCAATGTCATCACCAATAAAGCAAGAATTGATAAAATTACTACATGAATATATAAATGTATTTGTTTGGTCGTATCAAGATATGCCAAAGCTGAATACTAAAATTGTAGTACATAAGCTACCGTTGAAGCTTGAGTGTAAACAAATTAAACAGAAGCTGAGAATGATGAAACCTCAAATGTTGTTAAAAATAAAGGAAGAAGTAAAAAAGCAATTTGATGCGGGATTCTTAGAAGTGACCAAATATCCTGAATGGGTGACGAATATAGTCCCAATACCCAAGAAAAATGGTAAAGTGAGAATGTGTGTTGATTATCAGGATTTGAATAGAGCAAGTCTAAAAGATAATTTTTCATTGCCTCACATTGAAACTTTAGTGGATAATACTGCTAGGCACTCTCCGTTTTCATTCATGGATGAATTTTCAAGCTATAATCAAATTAAGATGGCACAAGAAGATATGGAAAAGACTACTTTTGAGATAATATAGAGAATATTTTGCTATAAAATCATGCCTTTTGGTTTAAAAAATGTTAAGGTAACATATCAAAAAGCCATAGAAACTCTATTCCATAATATGATGTACAAAGAAATAGAGGTGTATGTGGATGACATGATTGCCAAATCCCGTGAAGAAAAAAATCATGTAACTAATCTCAGAAAGCTATTTAAAAGATTAAAAAAATTTCAGCTCAAGCTCAATCCAGCTAAATGCACTTTTGGTGCAACCTCAAAAAAATTACTAGGATTTATTGTTAGTAAAAGAGGAATAGAAGTGGATCCAAATAAGATACGTGCTATCCAAGAGCTACCACCTTCGCACACATAAAAAGAAGTAAGGGAATTTTTAGGGAGATTGAATTATATTGCTCGTTTCATTTCTCAACTTATAGCCAAATGTGATCCTATATTTAAGCTTCTTCGAAAACACGGGTTATGAGAATGGGATGAAAATTGTCAAATGGTATTTAAAAAAGTTAAAAAATACTTATCAAACCTGTCAGTATTAATGTTGCCTATCCCTGGAAGAGCTTTTATCATATATTTAACGGTGTATAAAAAATCAATGGGATGTGTTTTGGGGTAACATGATGAAATAGAAAAGAAAGAACAGGCCATTTATTACTTGAGTAAAAAGTTTACTAATTACGAGTTAAAGTATTCACCATTGGAAAAGATGTGTTGTGCATTAGTTGGATGGCTCGTCGGCTTAGACAATACATGTTGTATATACTACTTGGCTCATTACGAAATTAGACCCAATAAATTACATCTTTGAAAAGCCTTTATTGTCGAAAAGAATAGTAAGATGGCAAGTGTTACTTTCTGAATATGACATTGTATATGTGTCTTAAAAGGTAATCAAAGGAAGTGTTGTTGTTGAATTTCTTGTAGAAAGTGCTTATGAAGATTATGTGCCTGTAACATTTGATTTTTCATATGAAGACTTAATGTCTGTACTACACATAGATAAAAAAAGCATAATGAAGATATATGGAAGATGTATTTTGATAGTGCATCAAATGCTTTGAGACATGGTATTGGAATAGTTTTGATATCTCCAAAAAAGGTTTACTACCTAATCACTGTAAAACAAAATTTTGATTACACCAATAATGTAGCAGAATATGAAGCATGTGTTTTGGGTTTTTAAGCTGCTCTTAAAAGGAAGACCCATACTTTAAAAGTTTATGGCGACTCTATCTTAGTCATATATCAATTACGAGGAGAATGAGAAATTAGATACTCAAAATTGATTTTATACCAAGAGTATTTATCAGAATTGATCAAAGAATTTGAGAATATTTGGTTTCATCATTTACCTCGAGAAAAGAATAAGATGACTGATGCTTTGGCTATATTGGCAGTAATGTTCAAATTAAATGAAAATGCTAAAATCTAACCCATCAAATTGAGCTTGCGAGAGAAACCAGCTCACTGTTCAAATATTAAAGAAGGAGTTGATGGAAAACCATGGTATTTTGATATATTATAATATGTTAAATATCAACAATACCCAAAGCACGTATTAGAGAATGATAAGAGAACTTTGAGAATATTGGTAATGAGTTTCTTTCTAGATAAAGAAATTTTATATAAGAAAAGTTGAGACCAAACACTATTGAGATGTGTGGATGCTGTTAAAGCTAAAAAGTTACTAGAAAAAATTTAGAAAGGTGTTTTGTAGAACTCATACAATGGTCACATGATGACTAAACAAATAATTAGAGTAGGATACTATTGGTTGACAATGGAAAAAGATTGCATTGACTATGCTAAAAAATACCATAAATGTCAAATTTATGCATACAAGATTCAAGTTCCTCCAACATTCTTGCATGTTATGTCAACACCTTGACCTTTTTCTATGTGGAAAATGGATGTGATAGGGCCCATTGCACCTCAAATGGACATCGATTCATTTTAGTGGTAATTGATTACTTCACAAAGTGGGTAGAAGTGACTTCATATGCCAATGTGACAAGAATGGTGGTTTGCAAATTCATCCAGAAAGAGGTCATATGTCGATATAACCTTTCAGAAAGGATCATTTTGGATAATGCTCTTAATTTGAATAATAAAATGATGACTAAGATTTATGCTTAATTTAAAATCAAACATCATAAATCAGCACATTATCGTCCAAAGATGAATGGGATAGTTGAAGCTGCCAATAAAAACATAAAGAGAATTATTGAAAAAATGATAGATGTGTACAAAGATTGGCATGAAAAGCTACCATTTGCATTACATGCTTATCAAACTTTGATTCGTACATCCACAGGAGCTACACCATTTTCATTGGTATATAGGGGCAATGTTGCCCATTGAAGTTGAAATTCCTTCCTTGCACGTTTTCATGAAAGTTGAGTTAGAAGAAGCTGAGTGGGTTCACGCTCGATATGAATAATTGAATCTCATTGAAGAAAAGAGATTAGATGCACTTTGCCATGACCAACTATATCAAAGAAAAATTATAAGATCTCATGACAAAAAAATTCACTCACGACAATTTTGAGAGAGAGAATTAGTATTGAAAAAGATTCTTCTTAACCAATAAGATTTTTAAAAAAAATGGACTCCTAATTAGGAATGCCCATATATGGTGAAAAAAGATTTTTCTGGTGGGCCGTTGATCTTGACAAGAATGGATGGAGATGATCTACCAAATCCAATCAATGTCAATATAGTAAAAAATTATTATGCTTAAAAAAATAAAAAAAGTAAAATGAATTGAAAAGATATCTGAGTTGAAAACCTGAAATGACAGCTTAGATAAAAAAAAAGATAATGAATGGAGTGGCTCAATTCTCAATATGTGCCAAAAGATCTCAATGGTTTTGGACTAGTTTGGTTTACTACATTTTTGAAAAGTCAAAGGCACCAATCAAGAGTCTTCATAAAAGAATCCATGATGAATTAGTTCACGATGATCTGAATATTTGTTATATGATTACTTATTATCCTTGTTATATCCTTTTTGATAACGCATGAAACACTTCTCTCTTTTACCAAAATAAAATACCACTTTGTTTATCTTTCATTTTATCCCTCTCATTAAAAAGAAAAATGTGCAATGTGTTATAATTGTTTGGAATTCAAAAGATGATGAAAGAATAACAATGACCATACAAGACACACACATTATTTTGAAGAAGATTTAAAATGATAAGCAAAATAGTAAGGAACAAAGGTTAATGGGAAAAGTGGCCTATAAGTTATAAAATGGTCAACATGGAATATAGGATATGAAGAAAAATCTTTTTCATCGAAACTTAATCAACTATTGGAATGCATGGGATTCAAGAGAAGAAGAAAGGAAACAAACCTTGAAAAATTTTGAAGATTAAAAGAAAATGATAAAAAAAGAGAGAAAAAATGGTCTCTTTATTTGCATAATAAGTGTATTTGCATCATGATCATTATTCATTGCATGGCATTGTAAAAACATGAAAATGTTATTCACGCATGCATATGACACAATAGATGTAGGGGTCTAAGACAATCCAAGACCAACAAAAGACAAGTCAAAAGTAGAAAAGATGTGAACCCTCTGTTTAGAGAAATCTTTCAAATACCATTGGCTCTCAAATTTTTTAATTTAAAGTTCGTTGCCTCTGATTAGAGGAGCATTTTAATTTTAAAAGCCTCTGGTCAGAGGATTCTATCAAAATTAGGCATGATTTGTAAGACCAAATGGCATAATCTATAAGTCCTCTCAGATTTTTAATTTAAAGTTTGTTACCTTTGGTTAAAAGAGCTTTTGGAATTTAAAGTATGTTACCTTCTGCTAAATGAGCTTTTTGAATTTAAAGTTTGTTGCCTTTGGTGATAGGACCTTTTTAACATTTAAAGTTTGTTGCCTCTGGTGAAAAGAGCCTTTTGAATTTAAAGTTTGTTGCTTTTGGTTAAATGAGCTTTTTGGATTTAAAGTTTGTTGCCTTTGGTGAGAGGAGCCTTTTGAATTTAAAGTTTGTTGCTTTTGGTTAAAAGAGCTTTTGAATTTAAATTTCGTTGCCTCTAGTGATAGGAGCTTTTTGAATTTAAAGTTTTATAGCCTCTGTTTAGATGAGCCTTTCAAATTTTTTTTCAAAAAAAAAAATTTATGTTCAATGTTTCATCTTTTGTACATGTTTGCTCAAACAAAATTGGTGTCTTTTTTTGTCTTTACTTTATTTCTAATTCTCAGAAATAAGCAAAGAGGGATAGCTGTAGGCACCAATTTTATTCTTTTTTATATATTATTATTATCATCATTATTATTAATCTTTAAAAAAAAGAAAAAAAGTCAAAAAAATATATTTGATTTCAACTCTAGCAGCTAAAATCAAGCTACCAGAAGGTTCATTTTTCTTCCTGATACTGCTCAACATGGCAGCATGAAATTCGATGATCAAAAGTCACCGGATAGATACCCAAAATTTTCAAAAAAAGATCTCAAAAGATCTGGGATCTTAAATCTCAGAAGCTCTATAAATAAAGCTAATCTCTGCAAGGAACGAGGACATAAAGAAAAACAATAAGAGGAAACACACACAATAAAAAAAAACAACAGTAAAAACATAAAAAAAAAATTTTTTTGAGAATGAAATTCTCGATCTAGGAAGTTGTAGATTTTTTTTTTGAAAAATCTGGGCTTGGAAAGGTGTTTAAAAAGCGAAAATGATCACTGGGGAATTTTTAAAATTTTTTAAGATTTTTTTAGGTTGCCAAAATTTGAAAAAATTTAAATTTTTTTATGACTATTTGAATTTTTCGACGATCGTTTGAATTTTTCAGTGACCGTTTGAATTTTTCAATCACCAGTGTACAGTGACGACCGATCGAAAACTGAGTTTTACAGCGGTCGATAAAGGGTGCTAGGATTTTAGAGAGAGAGGAGAAAGAAAAAAATAAAGAAAAAAATTGAAATAGGCTTTTATAGGCACCCTAAAACAACGTCGTTTTGGGTGTCTGAACATAACCCAACCTGCGCAAGATCCATGCACCGACCTATGCAGCAACCCAACCTATTTTGCATATTTTTCCTTTTCCTTTTCTTTTTTTTATTTTTTGTTTTGATTTTTATTTTGATTTTTTATGTTGATTTTTATGTTTTTTATGTTATTATTATTATTATTATTATTGTTATTTTAAATTATTACTGGTAATAATTTTTTAAAAATAAATAAATAAATAGAATAAAAAATGAAACTGAAATAAAATAAAAACCTAAAAAAATATATAAATAAAAAATTTAATAATAATAACTACTTAAGGGAAATAAATTTTATTATAAGCAAAAACATGATTTAAATTTCACTAAAGTGTTGGATAATTTTAAAAAATAATTTTTACTAAAAAATAAATAAAAATCGATAAATAAAAAAATAAATTATTTAAATGAATCTTTTAAATGTAATTTTTAGAGAAAGCTAAAAGAGTTTAGTTTTCTTTAATTATTGCAAGTAAAAATAATTTTTCGAATTTCCCCATAGAGTTGGGTAATCCAAAATTATTTTCACTAAAATAAATATTGATTTAAATAATGTAAAACAATAATAAAAAATAAAATTAATAATAATTGATATCTTGAATTTTTTTAAAAAATATATAGAAAATTGAAAGAGTTCGATTTTCTTTAACAAGTGATTAATATTTAGATTTCACCGGTGAGTCGAGATAATCTAAATTTTTTTTTATAAAAAAATATAATTAAAGAATAAATAATAAAATTTTTAAAAATAATCATAATAAAGATTAATTAATTAATTCCTTTAACTATAAAAAAATAATTTTATTTAGGATCTTGTCAAAATTGAGATAATCTTAAAACTTGTTCAAAATTTTTTAGGATTTCACTGAAGAGTCGAAATAATCTTAAATTTTGTTTAATAAATTTTAGGAACTCACCAAAAAGTCGGTATGTTCCTAAAATCTTTTTTTAAAACAAATAATTAAAATCTTATGACGAAGTTTCAAGAATTTTGTGGATGATCAATTTTCTTGAAATATTTTCTAAATAATGATTTTCTATAAATTCCACCAAAGCATCAGAGAATTTATAGAATATGAAATAATAATAATAATAATTTTGTAACAGAGAAAAATATTTTAAAATAAATTTTAGGAAATTAAACTTAAATAAAAAAAAATATCACGTTATCAAAATTATAAGATTACGTATGTTTAAATGGTACCGTTCTTCGAACGAGCGACGTGAGAGTTCTAATGCTTTCCTCACTCGTAACTATACTCCTGGACTTAGTCCTGATTTCGCAGACCTAAACTTCTTTTAATAAGTTTTAATTAATTTTAAGATTTTTATTAAAAGATGATATTTTGGGTGGTCAATCATACCCTACAAAAAGATTGGCGACGACTTCAAAAATTTTCACTAAATCTAGCAATCGAGTTCTCCTAGACATAAAATCGTTATGACAATAGCAATTAAATTTTCTTTATAATGCATTTAGTTTAATTGGACTTGATGTGGTTGATTGAAAACGCATGTTCATGAAAATTAAGGAGTTGAAAATGAAACAGATAACACTTGTACATTAAAAAAATCAAAGGAAATCAAGTTAGTAATTAAGATCAAACTAAAACTATAGCAAATAATTATAAATTTTATCATATAAATCCTAAAATTTGGCAAAGGAAGGGCCTAATCAATAAAATTTTAGGGGCCAAAATCAGAGTTTTCATTTTTTTTTTTTTACTTGAGAAAACTAATGACTACATGAAAACTTCCAAAAACCACGGGGGTAAGGTGCCCCTGCCACCCAAACCCTAAATTTTGCTACTGGGCCTTTATAGTTGAAGTTCCAGCCCCCAATTATTTGCAAATCCGAATGGCCAATCAATTTGCATATAATAAGGCTTGATTGAGAGAGTAACAAGAAGCAATGACAGTGGGGTGGGTGTAGTTTTGCAATTTTTCAACTATCACTATTATTCAAGCAAAGGGAAAAAGAGTAATGATAATATTTTATATACATAACATCATGAAAGTTGAGAGGAAGGGATAAGACCAAGTACTCTTTAAAGAGATTCAAAATCCAATAATGAATTCAACCAATTATATTTGAAATTTGGATTGGTGAGGGCAATTTGTACATTGCACCACAAGCTTTTTTTCTTGGTAATATCTAATTTGGTTTTTTATAATGAGATAATGTTACTACACTAACAATATATAAGTACTATAAACTGTCAATCAACGACATAATGATAGCTCGTTAATGAGTGAATCTAAACATTATTATTACTATTATTGCTTCACTTCCCATTTTACATTTTAAAAACTTCAACCACTATCAACTATGAGTGGAGTATTACATATATAGAATAAATGTTTACAATATATATATATATATATATATATATACCACATTTTCATTGTTGATCATCTTAATTTTAAGCCTTTAAAGGTCTCCCTCTCTTCCCAAGTTTGAAGGAAGGGCAATTAGGTTCAAAATCGTCATGGCTTTGGCTACATCAGATGAATTGCTGGCCATTTTCATGCCAGTTGTTGTTTACTGGATATACTCAGGGATGTATGTGATCTTCGAGGGGCGGTTTGAGAATTACAGGTTGCATTCCAGGAAAGAAGAGGAGGAGAAGAATTTTGTACCCAAAAAGACGGTCATCAAAGCTGTTATTCTCCAGCAAACCTTTCAGTCTATAGCGTTATTCCTCATGTTTAAGGTATGAGCAGTGAATTCTTTTTTAATGTAATTTTAAACTTAATTTTTTGAATAATTTGATTTCTCATGTTTTAGTTTTTTTTTTAACCAAAAAAATAGAAAAATATTAATATCGTTGTATAAATCAACTCTTTTTTTTTCTTGAATTTTCTTTCTTTGAGGATTTCTTGATCAAATATTTATAGCAATTGATCATAAAATTTATCTCAATAGTAAAGAAAAAGTCTTAAAGCTTTTTATGATATATGGAATTTAAATCTTTCCATGCATAAATGGTATAATTTTATGTCAAATTTTCTTTCGCAGCATGCTCGTTTGTTTACATATTTGCTTTTTTCATTATGTTTTTCAGTTGAGTTTAATGACAATGTTGTATCATCTATAGATATAAAGAGTTTTTATTGTGATGGTAATTTCATTTGTATTATAATTTGATTGAAAAACCATAGGACACATATACAACATTTTACAAAGATTGTGCTTATCATCAGCAGGGAACATTATCACTTATAATTATTGTAATACAATTAATTAATTATAATTTAACATTGTGTAGGGATCATAAAAAATTATATGTAATTCTTTATTGAGATTGACTAATTACAAAATTACAACAAAGAGAATTGTAAATGAAATACTCTCTTTCCGGCAAAATTATGATTTTGTTTTGCGATTTAAAACTTTATTTCTTGCAGGTGACAGGAGGAAATCATGATGTTGGGGCTTCCAAAGGACAAGCATCTTCCTATATTGTTATTGCTATGCAATTTGTTGTAGCTATGCTGGTTATGGATACTTTACAATATTTTATACATAGATACATGCACTACAACAAATATTTTTATCGGCACTTCCATTCTTACCATCACCGGATTGTTGTGCCCTATGCATATGGAGCTTTCTACAATGATAATGTTGACCGCCTTCTCGACGCTATTGGTACAGCCTTAGCTGCTTTCCTCGCTGGCATGTCTCCTCGAACTTCCACCTTTTTTGTCTGCTTAGCCACTATCAAAGCAGTGGATGACCATAGTGGGATGTTGCTCCCTCGAAACCCCTTTCATATCTTCTTTTGGAACAACTCTGCATTTCATGATACGCACCATCAGCTTTGTGGTGGCAAATACAACTTCTCAACCCCATTCTTCGTGATGTGGGATAGAATTATGGGAACCTATATGCCTTATTCAATTGAGAAGAGAGCAGAAGGGGGCTTCGAAGTACGAGCTATAAAAGAGTTGAAGGATGATTGATCATTAATGAGTTTTGCAATGAACGCACTCTATATGCACTTATTTGCTTTTCTTTTGGGTTTGATTGTAATATAAACTAGAAATATGCCCATGCTTCATTGCAAAAACTCATAGTCTATGTTATTAGTTATGCTCTTTTAAAAAAATTATGATGTTGTATTGTTTTAGTACTTGCCTAAAAACTCAGTTTTTATGATAATTTTTTATGACTTGAAGAGTGAAAAAACAACATTAATTATTTCTAGGATTGTAAAATACATATATATATATATATACACAAATATATAATTGGGTTTAAAGCCCACGAGATATATCCAAAAATAAAGCCTAACCTTATAAGTCAACTAAACATAATATACATTTTAACAACCCCCTCAAATTGAAGATAGTTCAAAATGAAACATCTGGAGTTTGGAAACTAAATAACAAAATCCTGAACTTGAAAGAAACTTTGTAAAAAGATTTGCCACTTGTGATTCAGAAGAAAAAATATGTAGTAGCATGATGGTGCATTTGTGTATCTCCTGTTTGATAAAATGACAATCTATTTCAATATGCTTCGTCCGTTCATAAAAAATATCACTGTGAGCAATTTGAAATGCACTCTTACCATCACAAAAGAATGGAATAAGAGTAGGCATGTCAACACCTAAATCTATAAGTAATCGATACAACCACATAATTTATGTTGTAGTGTCAAATAAAGCTTTATACTCTACTTCAACACTTGAACGTGCCATAACTATCTACTTTTTGCTTTTTCAAGATATTAAAGAATCACCTAAAAAAAACATAATAACTAGTTGTAGAGCATCAATCATTAACATCACTAGCCTAATCAGAATAAAAAAAAAAGCATGAAGTTCAAGTTCAAAAGTTTATGAGAACTGCAAACCTTTATGTAGCATTCCTCACAAATATCTCAATATCTTATGAATTACAGCAAAGTGAATTGTCTTAGGTTCTATCATAAATTGGTTTACAACTTGAATTGCATGACTAATATCAAGTCTTGTAACTATCAAATATATAAGATTATTAGCCAACTGTCTATACAAAGTAATATCATTGAGAAGTTCTCCATCATTAGCTTTCATTTTGACATTAGTTTCAATATGAGTGTCAACAATTTTATTATCAAATAAACCAGCTTTAGAAATAAGATCAGAAGCATATTTCACTTGAGACAAGACATATCCATGAAATGAATAATCAATTTCAATTCCCAAAAAATATCATAATGGACCAAGATCTTTCATCTCAAAGGTTTTACTAAGACAATTTTTTATATTCTAAATGTCAAGGTTATCATCTCTAGTTATCACCATTTATAAACATAGAGAAGCAAAAATATAATATATCTTTCAAATTGATAAATAAATAATGCTGAATCATAAGGACTTTACACAAATCCGGAATCAAGTATAATAGTGTTGAATTTTTCAAACGAAGCACACAGTGCTTGTTTAAGATCATATAAAGCTTGTCGAAGCTTGCACACTTGATCAGTTTGGCAAGACAATCCATGAAGATGTTTCATATAAACTTTTTCATGAAGATCTCCATTCAAGAAAGCATTTTTTTACATCCATTTGTGATAAAAACCCATCCTCAAATGAAAGCAATAGTTATAAGAGTTCAAACAAAAGTCATTCGAGCTATAAGAGCAAAGGTTTATACATAGTCAATACCATACTCCTGTGTACATAATTTTTTTTGCAACCAACTTGACTTTATATCTCTCGATAAACCCATTTGATTTAGTCTTTACCTTGTACACCCACTTACAATCCACTAAAGATTTTTCAAGAGGTAAATCAGTAAAATCCCAAGTATAAGTTTTCTCTAAGGTATCTAATTCTTCTTTCATAACTACTTGCCACAAGAGGATTAGAACTTACTTCATGATAAGATTTAGGTTCATAAACAGAAAGAATGGTAGATAAAAAATAATGAAAATCATGATAACTTTTTGAAGAAATCCGCTCATATGTTGAACGTCTAAGTTCTGGGACAAACATCTCTAATGAATTAGACAATGGCAGTGCATGATTACTTATAGTAGAGTCAGTGATGGGACAAGCTTCATTTAGATGAATTTGTTAAAAAGTTAGAGAATTGTGAGACACATGAGAAGATTGATTAGAGTCATTAAATCAACAAAAGGATCAAAAAAGATTAAAAAAAAAAACTCATGAAGATCATTGATAGATTTTTTAAAATGAAACAATGAATACATCAAAATATTTTTCCAAAAAGTAACATGCCAAGATACACAAAGTTTTTGTTCAAAGGATCATAGCAATGATATCTTTTTTATTTAATACCACACCCTACAAACACATAAATGGTAATTTTTTGAAATAATTTATCACACTAAACTTTAATAAGCGAAAAAAATATGTAAAACTAAAAATATGAAGCTTAGAATAATTAGGAGTATTATTACACAAGCGTTCAAAAGGAAAATTTTCACCAATGACAGAAGAAAGAATATGATTAATAAAAGTTGCTAGGTTTTATGGTTAGTAAAAGAGAGATTGAAGTTAACCCTGACAAAATACAAGCCTTTTAAAATTTGTCACCTCCCAGCATACCAAAAGAAGTTTGAGGTTTTCTAGGTAGATTAAACTATATTTCTCGGTTCATATCTCTGCTGACCTACAAGTATGATCCTATATTTAAGTTTCTTCACAAGAATAACCTTAGAGAATGGAATGAAAAATGCCAAGTGACTTTTGATAAAATTAAGCAATACTTGTCCAATCCTCCAATATTGGTGTCACCTGTTCTAGGGAGACCATTAATCCTATACCTCACAGTATACAAGAATTCAATGGGATGTGTCCTGGGGTAGCAAGATTAGTCTAGCCAAAAATAGAGGGCTAATTATTATCTGATTAAAAAATTCACAGAATACGAATCCAAGTATTCTTCTTTGGAGAAAATATGTTGTGCATTAGCTTGGATGGCCAAATGACTCAGATAATACATGCTCTATCATACCACCTGGCTTATAGTAAAATTAAATCCAATTAAATATATTTTTAAAAAACCTTATCTATTTGAAAGAATTGCTAGATGACAAGTAATACTCTTGAAATATGATATCATATATGTAAGTCAGAAGGTAATTAAAAGAAGTGCCATAACTAAGTTTCTCACAAATCATACTGCTGAAGATTATGAGCTGATAAGATTAGAATTCTCTGATGAAGATTTGATGACTGTGTCCCAGCTAGAAAAAGAAGAGCATAAAGCGAACCATTGGAAAATGTATTTTGATTGAGCTATCAATGCCTTAGGACATAGAATAGGGGCAATCTTAATCTCTTCAGATGAGCGATATTATCCTATAACAATAAGGTTAAATTTTAATTACATAAATAATATCGCTGAATATGAGGCAAGCGCCATGGGTTACAAGCTACTTTAGATAGAAAAGTTAAAGCATTAAAAGTATTTGGAGACTTAGCTCTAGTCATATATCAGTTGAAAGAAGAATGGGAAACAAAAGATTTGAAACTCATCCTATACCGTAAGTATATCCTAGAGTTAATCAAGCAGTTTAAAGATATTCAGTTTGATCATTTATCTCGAAAGGAAAATCTGATTGCTGATGCTTTAGCTACTTTAGAATAATAGTTTGAATTAATGATAGTGTTGACATTCAGCCCATCAAGTTAGATGTCAAGAATATGTCACTCACTACTCAAATGTAGAAGAAGAGGATGATATGAGGCCCTGGTATTATGATATTTTACAGTACATTAAAAATCAACAATATCCTACCCAAGCAACAGAGAATGATAAAAGGGTCATCCGGAGACTAGCTATAAGCTTTTTTCTGGATGGAGATATTTTATACAAAAGAAACCATGATCAAGTATTGTTGAGGTGTGTAAATAAGGTTGAGGCTAAGAAGATTATTGAAGAGGTGCATGATGGGATATGTGGGGCACATGTTAATGAACATATGATAGCAAGATAAATCATGAGAGCATGATATTATTGGTTAACAATGGATAGTGATTGTATTGACTATGCTAAAAAATGTCATAAATACCAGATTTATGCTGATAAGATTTATGCTCAACCATTTGCTTTACATGTTTTAGCATCACCTGAACCATTTTTTATGTGGAGCATGGATGTCATTGACCCTATTATCCCGAAAGCTTCTAATGGGCATAGGTTCATTTTCGTGATGATAGATTACTTCACAAAATGGCTGAAAGTAGCATAATTTGGAAGTGTGACACGATCTGTAGTCTGTTATAAGAGAAATCATTTACAGATACAAACTTCTAGAGATAATCATTTCAAATAATGCTAAGAATCTAAATAATAAGATGATACAAAAAATATGTACCCAATACAAGATCAAGCACCATAATTCAACATCATACCATTCGAAAATGAATGATACAGTTGAGGCGACAAACAAGAATATAAAAAAAATTCTTGAAAAGATGATTGAGACCTATAAGGACTGGCATGGGAAGTTACCATTTGCACTGCATGTGTATCAAATGTTGGTGTGTACTTCTACTTGGGCAACTTCATTTTTTTTGATTTATGGGATAGAAGCTGTATTGCCAGTGGAAGTATAGATCCTATCTTTGAGGATCCTAAAAGAAGTTAAATTGGAAGAGATTGAATGGATTCGAAAGTACTATGAACAGTTGAATCTTATTAAAGAAAATAGACTGACGGTATTGTGCCATGGCCAATTATATCAACGAAAGATGATGAGGGCTCATAATAAAAATATTCGACCTCATTGTTTTCGAGGGAATTGGTCTTGAAAAGAATTCTCTCAAGTTAGCACGATAATAGAGGAAAATGGATTTCGAATTAGGAGGGGCTATATGTCGTGAGACGAGCTTTATCTGGTAGAGCATTGATACTGGTTGAGATGAATAGAAAAGATTTGCCCTATCATATAAATTCTGATGCTGTAAAAAATACTATGCTTGAAAAAAAGAAAAAAAGAAGAAAAAAAAAAGACTTAAAGCGAAAATCTTAAAAGGGCATTTTAAGTAAAAAAGGGGTACATAAGTTGAAAACCTGAAAAGAAAGCTTAGATAAGAAGAATACAGCATCAGATTTGGACATTCCTTGATAAAAAATCTAGCATGTTCTGAGGTGCTCTAACTTGTTGAGTGCATTATGTGGTTGAATATTTTGAAAAAAACTTCAAGATATGTTATCATGATTGTTTGATAGTTTATTTTTAGGCCTTGTCCCCATACCTATCTTTGTAATTCTTTCTTTGCCAACTGACTAAAGTTTGCTATCGTTCTAATAAAAGACTTTCCATTTCATTCTTTCATGTGTCTCTTTTATTGATTATTTTTATTTCTTTCTCTTCAATACCTTACAATGAGAGAAATGTGTGACTGCATTCTTACTTTTTGAGATTAAAATAATGATTGATAAATGAATAATAGCATAAAAGATTATTGCATTATATTGGAAAGGTTAAGATCGATAAAGGCAAATTTAAAGTGTTCAGTTCGTGACCAGGACATTGGATTTCTTGAAAAAAAAATGATGAGAATTAAATAGGAGAAAAGATCTAGAGTTACATTGATTCAGCCATAGTACTCAAAAGTTGAAGGGGATTTGGGGCCTAAGAGAAAGAGACTTGAGAAACTTGAATACCACAAGATCTCATGACATTATTAATGTCTGCATTCCATGCATCGCATTGGCATCATTGTTTGAATAATACGTGCACATAATTTAATTAGACATCCATGGCACTATGAGAATCTAGGTTGTTACATTTGCATCATTAAAAAGGCATTTGCATCTTTGATCATGACATTTATTCATGCAAAATTTTGGGTCATCTGAAGAGAAATTGTGAGGTTTTTTATGAAAATCTTTGAATTTCAAATGAGAGTCTTTGAATTTCAAAGAAAAATATTTGAGTTTTAAGTTTCAAATGAGAATCTTTGAAATATGAAACTTTGAGATTTATTGAATGAGAACCTTTGGGTGTGAATGAGAAGCTTTGAATTTTTGGATGCGAATCTCCAAGATTGAAATGAAAGTCTTTAAATGTTGAATATGAGTATGACAACTCACAAATGCAAATTTTGAGCTCAAATTGTGAATCTTTGAGTTCCCATTACAAACTTCATCAGATTTGATCTATGATTCCTCCGGTCATGATTGTCGATGAGCCATTTATTTTCCAAAGTTCTGTTGCCTCTATTCAAAGGAGTCATTTATTTTTCCAAAGTTTTATTACCTCTATTCAGAGGAGCCATTTATTTTTCTTGTTGCCTCTATTCAGAGGAGCCATTTATTTTCCAAAGTTTTATTGCCTTTATTCAGAGGAGCCATTTATTTTTTCAAAGTTTCGTTGCCTCTTTTCAGATGAGCCATTTATTTTTCAAAGTTATGCTACCTTTATTCAGAGGAGTAATTTATTTTTTCAAAGTCGTGTTTTTTAACTCTATTTAGAAGAGCTTTGTTTATCCAAAAAAAAAAAGAGCATGAATTTGTTAGGATAGTCATGTGCAGGGTGTCTATGTCTTTGCATGATTCCTGTTGCACAGAAAATGCATAAAGAGGGGCAGTTGTACACACCCAATTTGGTACATGCCTAGATCAATTGAGCCTAGTTCAAATGGGACAGGATGGCCCAATTTTAGTTTTAATTTTATTTATTTATTTTATTTTAGGTTTTATTTTATTTTATTTTATTTTATTTATTTATTTTTGGTTTCTTGGTTTGAAATTGAGTTTAAATTTTATATATGATTTTTTTACTTTTTTTGTTTCTTTTTAGAATATGGAGTGGTAGGATTATACTAGGATTCATAATCTTGAATCCCAGTCAAATGAGGAGTTAGCATTTATTAGAAGAATTTTTTATCAATGCCTATAAATATAGGCTTAAACAAAACCAAAACACATAGAAAAATAGAGGAATAAACACAAAAAATAGGGTAAATAGAAAACAAAAGTGGGCAAAAAATGTTTAGAAGGGCTAGGGGAATTTTAGGATTGTTAGGAATTTTTTTGAATTTTTGGCATTTTTTTTTCTAAAAAATTTCTAGATTTCGACAAATTTTTTTGGCATCGGTTGAATTTTTCGGCTACTTTTTCAGCACCAGTTAAATTTTTTGGTGATGTCCCCTGTTTTCGACGTGACATCTTCAGAAACCGTTAAACTTTTCGATGAACTTCTGATAAAAAATCCAGATTCTGGTCAAATATTTTAGAATCCAGTGAAATTCAACCGATGTTCTTGGGGTGTCAGAGAGAGAAAGAGAGAGAGTGGGGAAGAGGGATCTAAGGAAAAAGAACTGAACTCAGCCTTTTATACCTCTTACGAAATGATGTTGTTTTGACCTTCATAATCCCAAAGAATCCATGCATTTTGCCATCGAGTGACTTGACCTGAGTGTGAACTCGCGTGCCAGCCAAACCTTTCAGCCGTGCCGAGCCAAACTGCTTGCCCCAAGCCGCGTTGTTCTAGCCTTTTTCTAAGTCTGTAGCCGAGTTATCTCGAGCCGCTCCAATCAAGTCATTTTTTGTATTTTTTTAGTATTTTATTTATTTATTTTTATGTGTTTTTCTTAGTTTTTTTTTTTTTTTGCATGATTAAATTTAGGAAAAAAATAAACAAAAATAATAAAAATAAAATTTTGGGAATAAACATTATTTATCCAATGATGGAATTTATAAAAATTTCAAATATTTAATTTCTATAAAATTCTTAGGTGAAAAATTTTGTCTAAATTTAGCCCAAATTGTGGAAAATTTAGATAAAGTTTCAATAACAATAATTAATATTTATTTTCAAACAAAAAATTAAAAAATAAAAAAAATATAAAAATTATGGGAATTAAATACAAATTACCCAATGATGAGATTCTTAGAAATTTCAAATGGTAAATTCTTAAAAAATCTTTAGGTGAAAAATTTTCTCTAAATTTGTCCCAAATGGTGGAATAATTTAGATGAAAGTTTCACTAAAAGTAATTGTATTCTTTTTCCAAACAAAAAATTTTGGATGAAAATATATGATAATTATCCAAGGATGAGATTTTTAGAAATTTTAAATGATAAATTTATAATAAATCTCTATGTGAGAAATTTTCTCTAAATTTGACCCAAATGGTGGAATAATTTAGATGAAATTTCAATAACAATAATTTTCATATTATTTTCTTTCCAAGAAAAAAAGAAAAAAAATTTCTAAATAGGCTCAAATTGTGAAAATTTTAGAAATTCAAAAAAGAAAATACTTCTAATTTGGCCCAAATGGTAGAATAATTAAATTTATTTTCAACAAAAAAATGATAATAATAAAAAATAATAAATAAACCTTTTTCTGACGACGGAGCCTCTTCAAAAAATCAAATGAAATTCTTGAATACTCTTGAGGTGAGTAAGTATATTTTTTAAGAGTTCTACCAGATTGATGAAGAATCTTAAAATTTATTTTCAATATTTAACTTAAAATTTAAAACCATTAAACTCAAGACTATATGATGAATTCAAAATAATATAGTACCATCCTTTGAATGGGCATGTGGGGGTGCTATAATCTTCCTCACATGTAACCGAACTTTTAAACTCTGTTCTGGTTAGTAGATCCGAACATATTCTTTTAAAGACCCTTATTCAAGCTTAGGAACTCCTTAAGAGGATAAATTCGTCAGGTGACCAATCACACCTAGTAAAAAAAATTAGTGATGGCTTTATTAATTTGTTAAATCTAACTATAGAGTTAATGATCTATATATTATGACACATGTGTTAATTAATTATATTGACATATCATTATTTTTTAACGAGTTGTGCTGACATAACTCATGAAAGAAAAAAGTATGATCCATTGTGGCATATGGGCCGTAATCCACATGGGTTGTACTATGTCAAGCATAATATCATTTTCGTATCAAATTGTACCAAGTATGGCCCACTAATAATTTTTTTAAATTTTTTTAATTTATTATTAAAAATAACATGATGGATAAATATAAATAAAATGAAAAAAATATATGCGTAATTTGCGTGGCTCAATAAAATGTTTACATCTACGATGAGGGGTAATAAAATCTATTAAATAAAAATATTAAAATTTACAATTCTAATATTTAAAAATAGATACAAAAAAAATTATAAGACACAAAATTTATATTATACTTTTCATTCTCATCATCCAATAATTTGTTTATGTAATGTGCTTTATCTTGTGTTTGGCCTTCTACATCTAACAAATCTTTAAATAATATAAACATTTCAATAGTATGAACTTTCATTTTGGTCCTACCAAAAATATCTTAGCTATTTTTGGATAATTTATTTTTTAATGAGTTTTTTTCTAGTAATATAGTTTTAAAGTTTTTTTTTTAATAAAAAGTAACATATCATATAATTTATATTCAAAATGAATAGAAAGAATTATAAATTTATCCAGCAATAATTCAAATATTTCATAAATAGATTTATTTAATATAATTTTATTTTTATAAATTAACAAAAAACTCTAAAAAGTAAATATAATTTAATTACAAGATAAAAAAAAAAAACATGACTACAACTCATTTGGATTTGTGTATTGTGTTGTGTTGGCCCATATATCATTTGAGCTTGTGAGCCGTGCTTTGCTAGCCCATGCCATATGTTAACACTGGCTTTTAATAGGTTATGTCGTAACAACCCATGAATTTAAAATCTTTTAGTCTAAAATGGCATATATATATATATATATATATATGTATGTGTGTGTATGTGTCATGCTTGGTCTAATCCAATTATTTAATAATAAATTGTTTCAAGCATAACTCACATCATGCTAATCTGTGTCGTGCCGTGCCATAGACAACTTAGTTGACACTTTTACAAGAGATATTTTAATTTATTTTATTGAAACAATACTACTTTTATATTTATATAGGTAGAATTTTTTTGATATCTAAACATACAAAATCAGGTATTAGAGGATAAATATGTAAATGATACATTAGTACTCATAAGTTACTCAAATTTAACTTGAATTAAACTTAAATTTGGCTCGATTATTATCAAGTCAAGCTCGAGTTTGAGCAATTCAACTCATCAATTGAATCGAGTTCGAGCATTCTTATACTTGATTCAAGTAGCTCGCGAGTCTAATCGAGTTTTTATTTTTTAACATATTTTTATTATTTTAATTAATAAAATATTTCAAACTCGAGCTCAAGTTCGAGCACAAATAATCAAACTTTTATCGAATATAAGAATCAAGCTTATTTTTACATGTTAATTAAGTCTAATCAATTGAGCTTAAGTAACTTGATTTTTATTTTGAGTTGAATTTGAACTAAAAAAATAAAATTCAATCGAATTCAAACTGAATTTCGAGTTTCAAATTCAAATTGTGTTTAAGTTCGAGCTTAATGTTGTATATACTCGAATTCGATCGATTACACCTCCATTAGAAGATGACAGTAGCTAAAAAGCTTTGGATGAGGAAGATGAAGATGAAGTCATGAAAGCTACATAGACAAATGCTAGAAATGATAAAGGTGACATAGAAGAAAGAGAAAGGGTTGTTGGGGACACTAATGAAAAAATAACTAAAATAATAAAAAAAAGATATTGGGAAGAGAATAAGCTTAAGAGAAAGAGAAACCATCGTAATGAATGAAACGAGGTCAAATGAGATTAGAGGCGAAATTAGAGAACAAGTTTTAGGTCTGATTTGTTATAAAACTTGTCGTAACAATTTTAGAGCCACATGACAAATTTGAAAACAAAAAATGAATAAAACGAAAAAAAATGAAAAACAAAGTCACCATCAATCTTTTTTTGGTTAAGTGCGATTGGTTACCTATTAAAATATATCATTTTAATGAAAATTTAAAATTAATTAAAATTTATTAAAAAAATAATTTTAAGGTCTATAAAACAATCTAGGTCCGGAAGACGATTACGCGTGGGAAAGGATTAGCACCCTCACAGTGCGCGTTTAAAATAATACCAATTAACTACGTGTTATCATTAATTTTGATAAAAATAGTCTTATTTCGATGTTTAAAAAAATAATTTCCTTCTCTAACATTTTTTTTATATTTTTTATTATTTTATAAGGTTTATTTTAAACTTAACAAAATTATCAAAAATTCTAACAATATATTTTATTATTTATTTATTGTTTTTATTTTTATTATTATAAAAATAATCAAATATTTATTCTAACAGATTTAAAATTTTGTCAAGTAAAAATATAAATAATAAAACTTAAAATAACAAATAAATTAAAAAATTAAAACAAAATACCTGAACCAGATCGGTTAACAGTTTGATCAACACTGGTTTGAATGGTCTGGTTGGTTCGACAGTTCGATGGTTCAGAGCAAGTTTTTGACTATTCAATATCAATTCAACTAGACCGGTATTAAACTGAGGGAAAATGGGTCTCCGGGTCGAGTGTGAAGACTTCGGGTTGAGTCAGAGGCAACACACGAATCTTTCAATATTCAAAACGACATCGTTTTGACCCCTAGCCCCAAACGATGTCATTTTAAGGCTTAGCTTTCTATATCAAAATCAAAATTTTTTTCAGCTCATTTCCTCCCTTTTCCTAAAAAAAAAAAAAAAAACTCTATCCCCTTTCTTTTTTTTTTTTTTTTAGACAAACCAGGGACCAATGGCCGTCCATCATGATGGCCACCATGTTCCTCGCCACCAAGGAGTGTTGACTGCTGTGCTAGTAATTGAAAAAGCCCAAAACTCACCCACAAATTCTTATCACCTCCCTCTTTCCAAATCTAACTTCTCTTTTATTAAAAAAGGTCCCAAACGGCCTAAATCGGCTTTCAAAGTTTCAGCTAAACCCTTTTTTTGGTTTTTTGGCTTGTATTTTTTCTTTTTTTTTTTGTGCTTTTGTATTTTGCTTGGTGATGCTGGGTTCTTTGTTCCCAATGGACTATGTTGTTTGGTTTTGGTTTTCCCTTTTTTTAAACAATGAGTTTTCTAAAATTTTCTAGCAAAGTTTTTTTTTATGGTTTATTTTTATTTTTCTTATAGGGTATTTGGGGCTATGGGTGTGTGGCTAGGTCTTTTCTATGGTTCCTTCTGGGTTTTTTAGTTTGATAAGATCTCTTTCCTAGGTTTCTCCTTTTTGGTTTGTTGCTATAGAGCTTTATTTATAGAGCTCTGGTCATGATCCTATGCTTGGATAGGTGGTATCCAAGGCATAAGTTTGGCTGTTAAATAAGAGTATTGGTGAATTTGGGTCAAGGTGCAAGGAATAGGTACTATAAGGCTATGGGTAGTCTAGTGGTGCTACAGTAGAGGTGCAGGGTATGGATAGGTGATTGTTAAGGGCATGGTGCACGGGTCTCAGGAAGTTTAGGCGTTGGTGGTAGTGAAGTACATAAGGCTTCGGGTGCAAGGAGTGGACAGGGGCTAGCAGTAGTGCCGTGCACGACACCCATTGCCTCTAGCCCTTTTGTTTTTTCATTTTTGTTTTTTAGCCTTTGTTTGTTTTTTGTTTTTGTATTCTACTATTGTTATTATTACTTAATATTAACGTATTTTAAAATTTAAAATACAATAAAAGTAAAAATAAAAGGCTAAGCTTGAGCTTAAAAATTGATACTGGGCTTTGGGCTCGAATGAATCGAAATTGAATTTCGAACAAATTGAATCGAAATAGGGTCTCAACCTGACAACTTTATATCCGGCAAATATTAAATCGAGACCCGATTAAAATCTTAGACAAATTTGATGTCTACGAAACTGGTAAAAATAAATTTTAATATTTTGTGTTAAAATCACTGTATATTTGACTGAGTATCTTAGACTGAACCAATATGCAATTCACTGCCTAATAAAGGTTCAACAAATTTATGTCTTTGTGCTTGGCTATGAAGTTAATATTGCAAGTTTTCAAACACTAGTATCTGTTGTTAGAAGATTAAACTTTTAATTTCAATAATGATTGGGTTTAATATCTGATAATCTCAAATATATAAAAATATATATTATTTAACTCTCTTATTATTATATTTGTTAATAATATATATATATATATATATATATATATATATATATATTCTGTAGGAAATTTTCCCTTGGTTGTTTTGGTCGTGATTGGAAGTTGTGGTTCGACAACTGGAGTGGGCTTTTATTGGCCAGTGAAGACGACTATTATGGCACCAGGAGGCATTTTGTCCTGGCTTCGGCATGTTATCTTGCTTGAATTTTAATAGCCTTCAATTTTCACGAACTTTATATTAACAAATCCAAGGAAAACATGGTTGTTTTTTTTTTTTTCAAATTTCAATAAAAAATTTCAATTTTTATTTATATATATATATATATATAGCAGGAAAACATGGTTGGGGCATTTATTGAATGATGGGAACAAATCCGAGGAAAACATGATTGCTTTTTTTATTGTTTTCTTATTTGGATAAAAATTATCAATTTTTTTTTTTTTTATATAAAGCAGGAAAACATGGTTAGGGCATTTATTGAAGGATTTGGGATATTACTCCGACTTTTCGAATTGGAAGTATACGTAAAATCTTTATTGAGCCAAATATTTATGCATGCGTCCAAGGATTATTATGATTTTAATAATTAAATTGATTAACTATATATTGACAATTAATAAAAATAATATCTATACACAAATTAAATTTAATCAATAGCTAATTAAGGAAAAGTGAAAATTTCCATCATGTAACAAGAATATTAATGTCTACTTAAAAAAAGTATTAATAAACCAATGTGAATTATTTCAAAATTTGCCATCTATTTAACAATTTCATCAAGTTAGGTTTCAATTTTCAATTTTTATTTGAATCACTTACTGTTGGTTGGTAGGTCCATTTTCGTTCTATATGTCCAAACACACAAACAACCTTTTTGTTTTGGCATATTAGATTTGAAAATGATCAGCCATATCATACTTTTATTTTTTTTCTTTTGATGAGAGTCATGCTGTTATTTATTTATTGTAATGTGATTGGAGAGAACTTTTTAAAAAAGGACCATATTATTCACGGCCATCTTGACCTCTCAAGGTCAAGGTCCCTTCTCTTCTTAAATTGAAGGGAAAATTAAAGCAGCTTCATCAATGACATTATTTCATGTGCTTATTCTCTCGTTTTGGTTTCTGAAAATTTAGTGAAGCACGACATGGCTTTGAAGATGTCAGATGAATTGCTGGGTATTGTCATGCCTATTCTTGTGTACTGGATTTATTCTGGGATATACATGGCATTGGAGTCGACCAAGTCGTTTGACAATTATAAATTGCATTCGAAAGAAGATGAGGATGACAATAATCTGGTCTCCAAAACAACAGTTATCAAAGGCGTTCTTCTTACTCAAACTCTTCAGGCTGTTGGGGCCTTCCTTTTGTTTACGGTATGAGTAGTGAACTTCATATAATAATTAAATTGTTGGCTCTTGGTAACCTTAGAGAGACTCAGGGGAGAAAGAATTTAGAATCTCAGTTAAAAATTTGCCTCAATTATTTGAACCATGGAACGAACCTTTTTTATAAGAGTAATAATTAAGATCTTTGTCATTAATGGAAGTTAGAACATTCTTTATTGTCTGTATAGTTTTCATTTGATGTGTAGTTAGTTTGTACACTTCTACCTGATGCAGGTTCTTCTGCCTTGTTTTTTTATAAATAAAATTATTATTTATCCGAAAAAAGGAGTTATGGTATTATATTTATATATACCAATTAAGCAATAAAGACATACAATAAACTTAAAAATAAACAATTACAATGTACCTTTTTTTCGATAAATTATTCTTAGGATATATTTTCTTGTTTCCTCCATTTTCGCGTGAACAATTTTTTAACAGACAAGTAGGTTGAATAACTAGCTATATATAAATCAGCCGGCCATCAAAAAATTATAAATAGGATAGAAAATTTTTGTTAGGTACTGATCTAGTTAATGGGTTTGGTGGGAATAAAGAGATTAATTATTGAAATTAGGGTAGATATTTTAATTAATCAAGTACAATTTCAATCAACCATTTTGTTCTCATCTCTATTATATCTTTTTCTTTCAAGATATTATTTTAATTTTTTTTACAATTTTTTTATATTATAAGTGAATAGTTCTCAAAAAATTGTATAGATCCACCTCTACATAAAAATCTGCTTTATTTTAAATGGAGAATTATGGTTTTTATTACTTGGTGCAGGTGACAAGAGGAAATGAGGCTGAGACATCTCCAAGGGAACCATCTTCCCTTATTATTATAGCTACACAATTCGTTATAGCGATGTTGGTTTTCGATACTTGGACATATTTCACGCCTAGATACATGCACCAAAACAAGTTTTTATATCGGCACCTTCATTCTTGGCATCATCAGCTTGTTGTTTCCTATGCATTTGGAGTTCAGTACACTCATCCACTAGAGGGACTTTTGGTCGACACCGTGGGTGGAGCACTAGCCTTTATCGTCTCCGGCATGTCTCCTCGGACTTCCATCTTTTTCTTCTTGTTTGTAAGCCTCAAAATAGTGGATGATCACTGCGGGTTGAGGCTTCCTGGAAACCTCATTCAGATATTCTTTAAAAATAATTCTGCATACCATGATGTCCACCATCAACTTTATGGTGGCAAATACAACTTCTCGCAACCATCTTTTATCATGGGGGATAGAATTCTAGGCACGTACATGCCTTATTCACTTGAGAAAAGAGCCGAAGGGGCTTTTGAAGTACGAGCAGCGGCTGGTATAAAAGAGTACAATAAGGATGGTTGATTAGTAAATCATGAGCATTGATCCTTTAGTTTCTATGTACTTCTGTGCTTCATTGGAAACAAATAAATTAGAAGACTAAATCTGCTCTTGCAGTGTAATATATATATATATATATATATATATATATATAATGAATGTTGATATTGTTATGTAAAATAGTTAAACTAATTATCACTTATGTATTTCAATTGGTTTGAAGATAAATTTTATCATTAGTAACAACGATTTTTTTTTTCATCCTTGGTATTTTGAATTAATTTGCTTCAAATTCACACATTTATCAATATACCATTAAAATGAGGAAGGGATTTACTATGTTTTTATTCATCGAAGTACAACATTCCCTCCAAAATTTAAGGAAGATTTATATTTTGCTTACACCAAAAAAATTTCAATTCAAATCTTAAAATTTACAATTCATTTTTTTATCATCAGATTGTGACATTTTGTGTAAAAAAATAAGTAGATATATATATATATGTTTATCTTGATTGTTTTTAAGATATAGCGATGGACCTTATATTATTTATCGATGTTGCCTTCTTTCCTAGATTGGTCTCATAATGAAGGACCTTATATTAATTAATTCATGGGTGCTGTGTTTGATGTGTAACTAAAGATGCAATTTTAGGATATAATGGAAACCATCCTTGTTTATTTAGGAGAAAGTTTATCCAACTACAAGAAAAAATTAAAGTTTATCCGCCAAAAAGAAAAAATTAAGAGAGTTAGAATTGAAGTATATTTCACTATTTTAATTCTATGAGAAACAGATATAGTAACAACTAACAACTAATAATTGGTTATTATTATATTGCCATAATCTTAATTTATTGGCTAAGGAAAAAAAACAAAACTGAGTACTTCTACATATTGTGATTGGAGAAACGTCTTTAAAAGACCAACATTTCCATTGCTGCTATTTGACCCTTTCTTCCAAGATCTCTTTTCCATAGAGTTCGAAGTAGTGCAATTAAGTTCATAATTTTCATGGATTTGGCAATATCAAATGATGAATTCATGGGCATTTTCATGCCAATTCTGGTCTATTGGATATACTCAGGGATGTATGTGATCTTAGAGTCTTTTGAGAAATACAAGTTGCATTCCGGGAAAGAAGAGGAGGAGAAGAATTTGGTGTCCAGAAAAACGGTCATCATGGGTGTTCTTCTCCAGCAAACCTTTCAGGCTATTGTCTTCTTCCTCTTGTTTAAGGTATGAGTACTACGTTAACTTTTAACGTTTAACCTTTTTAATCTTTTGAAACCTTCACTTTCAAACCTTCACTAGCATATATACATATGCATGATGTGCCCACCACTAAAATTGGCTCCTGAATAATAATTTATTATATACAAAATTACGATTTTGTCTGTGATTTAGATCATCTTACACTTCTTGTAGGCGACAGGAGGAAATGATGCTGGGGAGGATTCTGCTGGGCAACCATCTTCCTTTATTGTTATAGCTAGACAACTTGTTGTAGCTATGCTGTTTTTGGATACTTACCAATATTTCACACACAGATACATGCACCACAACAAAATCCTATATCGACACTTCCATTCTCATCATCACCGGCTTGTTATACCCTATGCATTTGGAGCTTTCTACAGTCACCAAGTTGATGGGCTTCTCTTTGACACCATCGGGGGAGCCTTATCGGCTTTTCTGTCTGGCATGTCTCCCCGAACTTCCTGCTATTTCTCCTGCTTTGCCACTATCAAAGCAATAGATGACCATTGTGGAATGTTGCTACCTGGAAACCCCTTTCATATATTTTTTTGGAACAATACTGCATTCCATTATATCCACCATCAGCTTCATAGCGCCAAATACAACTTCTCACAACCTTTCTTCATTATGTGGGATAGAATTATGGGAACCTATATGCCTTATTCGCTTGAAAAAAGAGCAGAAGGGGGCTTCGAAGTACGGCCTATAAAAGAGAGCAAGGATGATTGATTAATTAGTACCATTCACTATATAGTTGTAGGCTTCATTTGAGTATGTACAATAAATCGTGAAAGTAAATTTGGGTTTGAATTGTCATATAAATAACGAGAACAAATGATGATATTATGTAAAAATTACAGCCCAAAAGGGTCCAAATGTTGTTCTAATGGATGAGTTTTAAAAAATTTACTCTTCAAATTGAGATTTAACAATATCTAAATCTTTGAGTGTATTATAAAAGAGTTTAAATTATATCAGAATTATCTTAAAAAGTATATTTTAGGCACTAATAAATTCAAGGGCAATTAAAGACTTTTTTTTTTTTTAAAGAGAAGATAATTATTATAATGTAAGAATACTAAAAGTTAAGGTCTTAATTCATGAAGAAGAAATTAAGCAATAAGAACTTGGCTTATCTTAAACTAAATGGTCACGTGATAAGCCCATGCCTTGGCATATGTTTTGGATGGCCTTGATTTAGCCACATCATCATTTTTAATGGTCAAGATTTTGGCAACCTAAGGATTTCTTCTTATTAACAACAAATAAGAAACCCAAGAACAGTGATAACAACAAGAGTCTCAACTTTCACAAAACCTCGAAAACCAATAATAATAATAAATCAAAAATAAAAAAAAACTGACCCGAAAACCTATATTACTAAGGAATTTGAACTTGCTCCAAAAAATAAATGCACCTCTCTCTTTGCACTGGACCAAAGCACCACCAGGCTTCAATGTCAGCATGATATAGCATCAACTGCGAAAGAAATTTGTTGAGTTAATGGCTATAAAAACTGCTTTGCAAGTGCTCTCTATGTCAAAGTGGGGGAAAAACATTTGTTGCTGAATCCGATTTTAAAGTGACTATTTCATGAGCATATCATATGAATTCCAGATCGTGAAATTGATTGATTGAGAAGCTTCATTTGGTAGGGTGGATCTTGCTCATATTTAAACGGGGCAAACTCATTTGCAAATTCATTGGTAAAATTTAGTTTGGACTTTGGATAGATGTTTGGTTATAGTCAATTGTGCAATATATTATGATAATAAATTTTAAAGAACAATAATTAATTATATTTTGATTATTCTCCAATAATTTCATAATTAATATGACATTATCCTGATTGTTTAAAAATTTTAATTCAAATCTCTTTTTCCTTTGCTTCCGAATCAGATTCTGTCACTTATCAGATCGAATATATGGCCTTGCTTTTTAAATTATTTTATTTGTCAAAAAAGCCAATAATGGAATCCACTAAAACTTGGTATGTTGCTCGCTAATTTCTGAACAATTTGTTCTTTCCTGCTTTTTTTTTTTTTCCCTTCGTAACAAGGAATCGAGAGTTTTTATTTTCTTATTCCATGTTCCACTTAACATTTTAAACACTTCAGCCACTATCAAGTATCGACTATAAGTTGAGTGTTATATGCAGTGATTGGATAAGTGGCTTTAGAAGAAATTAAGACCACATTAATTCCATTTCTAATCTTAAATTTGACCCTTCAAAGGGCAATTAAGTTCAAAATTGTCATGGCTTTGGCAACATCGGAGGAATTGCAGGCCATTCTCGTGCCAATTGTTGTTTATTGGACATACTCAGGGATGTATGTCATCTTAGAGTCGTGGTGTGAGAATTACAAGTTGCATTCCAAGCAAGAAGAGGAGGAGAAGAATTTGGTGTCCAGAAAGACAGTCATCAAAGGCGTTCTTCTCCATCAAACCATTCAAGCGACTCTGAACTTCCTCGTGTTAATGGTATGAGTAATTGATCATGAAATTTATGTCAATAATAAAGAAAGAGTCATAAATTTTTATAAGGTCTCAAGTTTAAGTTTTTTCAGAGTTCAAGCACAACTAGTCTTAATTTTGTGTCAAATTTTCTCTAACGATGTGCTTGTTTCTTTATTTATTTTATTTATTTTAAAACTAATTACTTTAAAAATCTTCTGTAATTTACTGTACAATGAATTTTACATTTACTTTTTTTTCAGAATTACGACTTTGTTTTGTGATTTAAAACCTAACTTCTTGCAGGTGACAGGAGGAAATGATGCTGAGGCATCTCCAAGGCAGCCATCGTCCCTTATTATTATAGCTAAGCAATTAGTTATAGCTATGGTGTTTATAGATACTTGGTCATATTTTATCCATAGGTACTTGCATTACAACAAGTTCTTATATCGACACCTTCATGCTCCACACCACCGGATTGTTGTTTCCTATGCATTTGGAGCTCAGTATATGCACCCACTCGAGGGGATCTTGGACACCATGGGCGGGTCATTATCTATAATCGTCTCCGGTATGTCTCCTCGAACTTCGATGTTTTTCTTCTCTTTTGCCCTCATTAAATTAGTGGATGACCATTGCGGGATGAGGCTTCCTGGAAACCCCTTTTACATCTTCTTTAAGAATAATTCGGCATACCATGATATCCATCATCAGCTTTATGGTGCCAAATACAACTTCTCAGTGTACTTCGTCACATGGGATAAAATTCTAGGAACGTATATGCCTTATTCACTTGAGAAGAAAGCCGAAGGAGGCTTTGAAGTACGACGTGCTGATCAAGAGCACAAGGATGATTGAGTAACTAGTAAGTTATGATAGGCATGGACCGATCAATTGGTTTTTATATATGAATACTTATATGCTTCATTCGGAATAAAGCAATAGGAAGGGTCCATGATCTGTATTTTATCTATCGTATATACAGTGAAAATAAATGATGATACTGGGATGGTCTTTTCACCTAAATTGGCGTCGTAAATAATGTTTTGAGTGAGGTTGTATGCTGTTTTTCTGGTTATGGTTGTACGTTGTTTAAAAGGTATTCTGGATTGGTGTGATTGGAGTTCTTTTTTAGTAATCTTTTTGTTTAATATTTATGGGTATTGTATGTTGATCCAATTTTTTTTGCTTTTTGTGTATTTTTAGGCGATTTTTCGGATTGTTTGGTATTATAGCCTATCATTTTTTTGCTGTTACTTTATAACGTTTTGGTTATTTCATAAAATTTCTTGGCATAAAAATAAAAATGATGCTTGTCTTGCTTAAAATTTTTTCTTATAGTGAGCTTCAAATTTGAAGGACATTATATTAATTAATTCAAGGGTGAGGTTGATGTAAAAAAAAAAAAAAAAAAAACTGTGTTAGAAAATTTGAGAATAAAGAGACGAAAGAAGAAATTTATTTGAGCTACAAAAAAATTTTCTTAAAGATTATTATGTCATTAAAATATAATAAAATATAATAACGCTTCAAAATTTATAAAAAAAATTTATAAAAAATTATATATATGATGAAAATGAATGTATAAAAAATTATATATATATGATGAAAAAGTATAATTTATCATTAACATATAATTAAACATATTATTAGTGTTAGTGAATAAAGTCGACTATTTATTTGATAAACAAACATAACCTTTCATATTTATTTTAATTTATGAAAGTTAGCTAGAATAGTTTGAGTACTTGTTTCACCAAAATAAATTTAAAAAAATTTTCATTTCTAACATGGAATAGAGAGATCTACCGATATTCTAAATTATTAATAATCTTTTATTAATTTTAAATGTTGGTGCTTAATTTTTAACATTTCAAACAAAAAAATATTTAAATTAAAACTTTCAATTAGTAAATATACTTTAAAATTCTAATTAATAAAGTTGTTGATGTCCTCAAATTAAATCGCAACTCGATCTTATTGTTAGAATTAAAGATAAAACATATATAATACCTAATTTTTATTAAAGATTTATAACCGTTTTAATACTATTATGCTTAATTTCTTATCCTATTTATAAGCATTTACAAAAAAATTAAAGGTGTTAAACGGGGCATGTCATGTTGGTATAACCCATTTAAATATTAGTCTATATGTTAGTTGATCATATTGACCTATCATTATTTTTTAAAGGTTTGTATTGGCATGACCTATGAAAGCTAAAAGTATGACCCAGCATGAAATATGGCCCATAACCCATATAAGTTGTACTATGTTAAGCACGACACTATTTTTATATTGAATCAAGCATGACCTATTGATGGTTTTTCAAAAAAAATTTTATTTAGTGTTGAAAATAACACGTTGGATAAATATAAGTAAAATAAAATAAAAAGTTGTATAATTTGCGTGGTTGGATAAAATGTTTATATTCATAAGGAAAAGTAATAAAATCTATTAAATAAAAATATTGAAATTTACAAATCTAATATTTAAAAACACAAAAAAAGATTTTAAGACACAAGATTTTTATTATACTTCTCATTCTCATCATCCGATAATTCGTTTATGTAATTTACTTTGTCTTGTGCTTGGCCTTCTACATCTAACAAATCTTTAAGTAATATAAATATTTCGATAATATCAACTTTCATTTTGGTTTTAACAAAAATATCTTAGCTGCTTTTAGTACTTCAAGATCAAGTGTTAATTTTTTTACCTTAATAGTTTATTTTTTGATGAACTTTTTTTAGTAATGTAGTTTTAAAGAATTTTTTTATAAAAAGTAACCTATGAATATAATTTATATTTAAAATGAATAGAAAGAATTATAAATTTATCTAACAACAATTTAAATATTTAATAAATAAATTTATTTAATATAATTTTATTTTTATAAATTACCAACAAAATACCAAAAGTAAATATAATTTAATCACAAGATAAATATATATATGAATATAACTCATTCAGGTTTATGTATTGTGTTGTATTAGCTTACATATCATTTGAACTTATGTATCGTACTATGCTAACTCATAAGCCATGTGCTGACACTAGCTCTTAATGGGTTGTGCTATGCCAATTTATGAACTTAAAATCCTTTAGTCCATCATGGGGCACGAATTTGTACTGTGCTTGGCCTAACGTAATTACTTAACAATAAATCATGTCAAGTATAACTCACATCATGCTAATCCATGTCTTGCCGTGAATCGCTGAATCTATTTAACATATATACAAGAGATACCCTAATTTTTTTTTATCGAAACAACATCATTTTTATATTTATACAGGTAGAATTTTCTTAATATCTCTTTTAGTGCTTAATAAACATATAATAATAATAATTTATTTTCACCTATTAAAGTTATTAATTCACAATTAGATTCTTATTATTAGTGCCTAACAATAAAAGTCTAAATTCATTCCACTCATAATATTACTAATCAAATACTTTGAAATTTAATTTTTTTATAATAATTATCTCCAATTGAGATTAAATTTATAACATAATAATAACTTGAAAAGCTAAAGTATCCAGATTTTTTATTTCACATATCATAATAATTATCAATATTTCACTATATTCAAATGTAATGAAAGATTGAAATGCTTACGTACTTTAAATTTTATTAAATAAATTAGTAATTTTTATAAATGACAAATTACTTTAAAAAATAAACTATTTAACATAATTTCAATAAATATTAAAATTTTCTTCAATATTAATTCATTTATAATATAATAATAAACCAAATTATTTTGTCAACAAAAATTTAAATGGTAAATGTATACTCTATTACATTTATAAACTATAAATATTAAAAAAGAAAAAACAATTAATCACTCAAATATCTTGAGCCCTGAAAGAAGAAAATTATCTAACTCCTTTTTTTTTTTCTTTTATTATTTCTCTCTCTCTATTAATTCTTACTTATCGTATATTTATAAAGATATCATGTATATATATTTTAATTTCAGTGGAGACAAACCTTTTTCTTTTTCTTTGCCAATATATGACCACGGCGGTCTATTGTTCCCTGGAAACCCCTTTCATATCTTCTTTTGGAACAACACTGCATTTCATGATATCCACCATCACCTTCATGGTAGCAAACACAACTTCTCACAACCATTTTTCGTTATGTAGGAAAGAATTATGGGAACCTACATGCCATATTCACTCAAGAAAAGAGCTGAAGGGGGCTTCGAAGCAGGCCTACAAGAGAGAGCGAGGATGATTGACAAGTAAATTTCAGTTTGAATTGTCATAAAGATAATGAGAATAAATGTTGATATTATTCTAAAATTACAACCCAAAAAAGGAATAGAACATAGCGATGCTAATTTGAATGATTTAATTTGTATGGTGATCTGCACTTTGATTAATTTAACTTGTTCTGATGTGAATGTGCTTTCAATTGTTTGCAAATTCATTGGCAAAAAACTTGGTGTGGACTGATGTGAGTTATTATTTTATGCTTGTGATGTGAGTTGTTATTTTATGCTTGGAGGCAACAAATTGGATGTTTGTTTTCTTTTACAATATGCCTAGCTTTTTACCCTCATTTTATCTTTCCTAATTTGATCGGTGTCCCCAGTTTTTAGTGGGACACTGTTATAGAATGATTATTGATTAGTAATTCTATCCTCCATTATTTTTTGTCCATGACTTTTTAATACTATAAATTATAAAAATCATATGCTATAAATGTATTAAAAAATAAGAATGGACATAAAAATAATGAAGGGGACTCAACTATGGGATGGCATTTTATTTTGATATAAATGACCCGATAAAAGAGAAAATAAATAAAAGAAAAAGAAAATTTTGAATTATGTGGTATTATATTTAGTATAACATGTATGATAAAAGTAGAAAAATAAAATAAAATAATTTTATTTTTTAGCTTCATGACTGGTTTTTTTTTTTTTTTTTTGCCATGTAATTTTAAAATTATTTTTGAATTGTAAAACAACTTTTAACAAACTGAATATTCTCTAATTGTTCTTATGATAATAAATTTATTTCAAAAATAAAAATATAATGATAAAATTATAACAATTAAAAAATTGTAATAAATTTAAACACTTAATATAAAAAAACAATAATAAATTTACGCCATATCCCATCATTTTAATTAATTCAAATCCCTTTTCCTTTATTATTATCCGAACCAGATATTGCCGGGATACATGGGCATTGCTTTTTATATTTTTTTTAATTCAGCAATCAATTATTTGCTGCAACCCACTGAAATTTAATATCGCTCATTATGGTCATTTACATATATAGATTCAATCATAACCGGCTTGTTGAGGGCCATCTTTCTGACGCCAATGTTGATGGAGCCTTGTCTTCTTTCATATCTTTCAAACTTTTCATATCTTCTTTTGGAACAATACTGCATTTCATGACATCCACCGTCAGCTTCATGGTGGCAAATACAACTTGTTCATACCCCTCTCCATTTCTTTGGGATAGAATTATGGGAACCCTTATGCCTTACTCAATTAAGAAGAGATCAGCAGAAGGGGATTTCGAAGTACGACCTATAAAAGAGTTCAAAGGATGATTGATTAATTAGTTTTACAATGCACTCATTATCAACTTATTGGCTTTTCATTTGGAACAAGAAATAATTGGGAATGTAAATTTTGGTTTGATTGTCATATAAATAATGAGCATGAATGTTGGAATGTAACATTTAGACTTCAATTAAAAAGCCTCTACATCATATATTTTTAAAATGTGTATTAAGTATTATGCATTTATTCTTATGAAATCAATTTTCGATCTTTGACTTTATCTTACATTTTATTAAAATATTTAAAGAATTTTAAATTAAGTGCCCTTAGAGTAATCTTTAAAGACAGTTAAGTTGTTATTATTTATGATAATATTTTATATTAAATATAATAATTAATTTAATAAATTTCAATACATAAAAAATAGTAACTTAATTTGATATAATCTTCTTTTGGATATTTTCTTTTAGGATATCTGTTTTTCTAACAAGCTGGTCCATAGCCACGACGCTCTTGCTTTTTAATAAATGAACATATAGGGAGATAAAGTCCTTTCATAATTTGAGCCCAAAAAGCATTAGGAAATTATTGTTTAAAAATTTTAGGAATCACATACTGACACTTACCAAATCGAACGTATAGCCGTGCTTTTTAAACTATTTTATTTGCCAAAAAAAAGAATAAGGGAATCCACTAACTTGGTATGTTGCTCTTTAATTTCTGAACATTTGTTCTTTCCTGTTGTTTTTTTTTTTCTCGGTAACAATTAATCGAGAGTTTTTTTTTTCTTATTCCATGTTCCACTTAACATTTTAAAAACATTAGCCATTATCAAGTATCAACTATAGGTAGAGTGTTACCTGCAGTGATTGGATAAGTGGTTTTAGAAGAAATTAAGACCACATTAATTCCACTGCTAATCTTAAATTTGATCCTTCAAAGGGCAATTAAGTTCAAAATTGTCATGGCTTTGGCAACATCAGAGGAATTGCTGGCCATTTTCATGCCAATTGTTGTTTATTGGACATACTCAGGGATGTATCTCATCTTAGAGTCGTGGTGTGAGAATTACAAGTTGCATTCCAAGCAAGAAGAGGAGGAGAAGAATTTGGTGTCCAGAAAGACAGTCATCAATGCTGTTCTTTTCCAGCAAACCTTACAAGCTATTGTTTCTTTCTTTTGTTTAAGGTACGCGTAGCGAACCTTTTTTTAATGTAATTGCAAATTTCAGCTTTGAAGGAATACACCTCTTAAAAAAATAAGTGAATCATTTAGGATAAGTTCGAATCTCATTATTTTTTCTTTATTAATGGATTTCCACGTACTATGCGCATCATTAAACCTCCATTTGGCTCTAGGACTATGATTTACTTTTTTACAGGTGACAGTAGGAAATGATGATGTTGGGAATTCTTTAGGGAAGCCACCTTCCTTGATTGTTATAGCTAGGCAATTTGTTATAGCTATGCTGGTTGTCGATAGGTATCAATATTTCACCCAAAAATACGCGCACTCCAGCAAATTTTTTTGTCGGCACATTCGTTCTTATCGTCATCGGCTTGTTGTACCCTATGCATTTGGAACTCTCTACAATCATAAACTCGACGGGCTTATCTTTGACACCGTGGGTGGAGCCTTAGCTACTTTTCTCTCTGGCATGTCTCCTCGAACTTCCAACTATTTCATCTGCTTTTCCACTATCAAAACAATAGATGACCATTGCGGAATGTTGCTACCTGGAAACCCCTTTCATATATTTTTCTGGAACAATACTGCTTTTCATGATATCCACCATCAGCTTCATGGTAGCAAATACAACTTTTCTCAACCATTCTTCATTATGTGGGATAGATTATGGGAACCTATATGCCTTTTTCAATTGAGAAGACAGAAGAAGTGGGCTTCGAAGCACGGTTCACACGAGAGTGCAAGGATGATTGAGTGATTAGTTCCACGTATTATGCACTTGTAGCCTTCACTTGGGTAAGAAAATGGGAAAATAAATTTGGGTTTGATTGTCATACGTATTATGCACCGTCAGCCGGCATTTTGATAAATCCTAAAGCTTGGGATTTCTTCAACTTGTTCTGATGTGAATGTGGTTTCAATGTGTTTGCAAAATTCATTGGCAAAATTTGGTGTGATGTTTATTTTCATCAATGATATGATTGGCTTGTTCAAGGTGCTACCCTCTCTTTTTTCTTCGAGTGGCTCTTCTGTTCTTAGTGGGACACTTAAATGAAATTTTTGCTAAGAAATTTAAATTTATATATTTTTTTGACAGATTTATCCAAAAAAAGATAATGAACAAGATTCAAATACACGTTCTCATGTGTCAAGATTAAAACAAAATTACCTCTACTGTTAAAGCGATTTTGTTTTATGGATTTATACACTCCTACATGTAAACTTTATTACTATCACTTAGAAGTAGTATTAGTTATTAAAAGTATATATGAATTCAGAGTTTAATTTAATTGATTTATATAATTATTTGTAAAAATTAACATCTAATAAATTTTATGTTCAAATACTAATATCTACAATCATTTTTTTTTATTCTTAGACTGTAAACTTTTTTTGATAAAAATACACGTACTTCTTTACATGTTTCTCTAAATGATATATGCTATTGAAAATCGACCTTGGATATAGTGGCGGAGCTAGAAATTTTCTTTAATGGACACTTATTTCAAACATATTAAATTATTAAAAAAACAACAATAACAATATTAGAGTTCTTAAAAATTAAAATTTCTATATCTAGTTATAATTGTTAAAAATTTTACAATTGTCTTTGACACAATTTCATACTTTGAAATGTTGTACAATAATTTTGTTATCACTGCTTTTGAACAAATTTTTTTTTAATATAAACAATTAAACTATCATTCAATTATTAATCTTTTATTTGGTTATGTAAATGAGTAATCAAAATATTTATTACTGAAAACGCTGTCTCAGCAATCAATAGTAGTCTTACCAACAAATAAACTGAATTAATAAAAGTTTTTTTAATAATTTCAGAATATTTTTTTGTCTCCTTGAGTCCCACGAGGCCCCGTGAGCCTATGTACCTAATTTCCCATACTTAAATTATGATTCAAATAAGAGTAGAAATTATAACAAAATCAATCTCTTTGATATATAAAAAAAGGAAAAAGTATTTTAAACTAAAATAATTAGTAATTAATTAGTAAAAAAATAAATTTAAAACATTGTAATTCATATTATATAGGAAAGAATATTTTTCCTTAAAAATAGAATAGAAGTTGCAAAATTTTTTTAAAATAATAATTTAAAGGATGAAAAAAAAAGGAGAAATATAAAATGAAAGTTTCTTGTATAATTGATTTTTTTTCCAATTATAGCTGTAGGCACCAATTTTGTTTCTTTTTATATATTATTATTATTATTATTGTTAATCTTTAAAAAAAAAAAGAAAAAAGTTAGAAAAAAAGTTTTAAAAAATCTTTGATTTCAACTCTAACAACTGAAATCAAACTGCCAGAAGGTTCATTTTTCTTTCTAACACTGCCTAACATGACAGCATGAAATTCGGTGACCAAAAGTCACGGATAGACACCCAAATTTTTCACAAAAAGATCCTAGAAGATCTGGGATCTTGAATCTCAGAAGCTCTATAAATAGAGCTAATCTCTGCAAAAAAATAGGGACACAAAGAAGAATAATATGAGGGAACACACACAATAAAAAAAAACCAATAGTAAACACACAAAAAAAAATTTCGAGAATGAAATTCTCGATCTAGGAAGTTGTAGATTTTTTTTTAAAAAAAAATTGGGCTTGAAAAGGTGTTTAGAAAGCGAAAAGGACCACTGGAGAATTTTTTAAAATTTTTTTGGATTTTTTTGAGTCATCGGAATATGATAAAATTGGAATTTTTCAGCGACCATTTGAATTTTTTGACGACCATTTGAATTTTTTGATGACTATTTGAATTTTTTGGTGATCGAAATTTGAAAATTTTTGAATTTTTCGATGTCAGTTAAAGTTTTCGGCCACCGGTGCACCGAGAAAGAAACAACTATTCTGTTTATCAATACTCTTTGAATACCATACTATGATAAGCTCATTGGTCATGCCATAAAAAACTTTACTGATATGGTGACTACGGGAGAGATAATAGAAAATACCATTAAAAATTAAAAGATTGATGGAAGTGATGTTTCTGGATCAAAGAAAAGAGGACCATCCAAGAAATAAGAAGTAGGAAGTGCAAGCTGTCACCAATGAAAAACCAAAACCAAAACCTTTTATCACATACCATTCATATCCTGTATACCAGCCTTCTTACCTAATCATTTTTAATATTTCCCATAACCCATACTATTACCAACCAATACAAACCACGACACCTACTTTCCAAGCTAATGTTCGCCTTCGAGTACCTTCATCCCGACCTTTCCCTCAGGAAAATACCACAGATTTTAATCAAAGGGAACCTCGAAATAATCAAAAACAATAATGATTTGATCCAATTCCTATGACATACACAAAATTGTTCCCTCAGTTATTCTAGAAACACTTGCTGGCTCGACAGCCCATAGAGCCTTTGAAACCTTCATATCCGAAGTGGTATGATCCTGAAGCTTCATGCGACTATCATTATGGAATTCAGAGCCACTCCCTGAAAAATTGTTCGGCTTTCAAAAGTAGGGTGCAAAGCTTGATTGATAACGAAATTTTAAATTTCACAACTAAGGCCAAACCGAGTGTGGAGGCCAATCCGTTACCTAATCATGGTGGATGATCAATACATACTTTAAATAGTGAGATAACTCAAAATATTAAAAAAAAGTAAGCGAGATCAAAACCCCTATGGATGAAATATTTGCTACCATTGTGAAAGCAAATATGATTCATCCAATACCTGAAAACTCAAATGATGGAAATTTCTTAAATAATTCAGATCACACTTGTGAATTTCATATGGGGATGGTTGGTTATTCACTTCAAGATTGTAAAGCATTTCAACAGGAGTTACAGAGAATGATGGATTCTTTCTTGGTTGAATTTTATGAAGAACATGAAGAAAGTTCAGTTAATGTTATGACGGAAGACTCATCCAAAAATAGGCCTTATCGAATGAATTTTGAGCCTGTTACCATCTTTTATGAAGAGAAACCAAGTGTTAAGGTTAATAAGCTAGGTCATATGAATTTTGAGCTTGTCACAATCTTCTATGATGAAAAATTAAGTGCTAAGATTAATGAACCAATTTGTACAACTATGCCAAATGTGACAATTGAGGTCCCTAGCCTATTCTCGTACAAATCAGATAAGGCAATCCCTTGAAAATATGATTGTAATATCATATCACAAGGTTTAGATAATGGTTCTCTTCAATATGGCTCATGTGATGCAAGCACAGCAAACATAATTGGCGTTGAGGGCATAACTCGAAATAGGCGATACTATATCCTAGAAACACTTGAGAGAGCACAAAAAGAAAAAGCAAAAGAAAAGGAAACGAGCTTAAAAAAATAAGATAAATTGCCCAACGATTAAGAGACTCACCCAGCCTTAGTCTTAGATCGAGAATGTAAGAATTCAGTTACAAAAAAAGAGGCTTGTGAGTTTTTTAAGCTTATTAAGCACAGTGAATATTGTGTGGTGAAGTAATTAAATTGCTTACCAACTTGGATTTCTATGCTCTCGTTATTGTTAAATTCTGAGCCTTATAGAAATATTTTGCTCAAAGTACTTAATGAGGCTTATGTAGCTCACAGTATATATGTGGAGAAACTTGATCGCATAGTGAAAAATATCACAGTGAGAAATTATATATCATATAGTGATGATGAAATTCCACTTGGTGGTAGAGGTGATGCTAATATCTTTATAAGATACAAGGATCATACACTGGCAAATGTGCTCATTGCTAATGGATCTTCTTTGAATGTCATGCCTATGACTACACTATCTAGATTGTCAATTGACATGTCTTACATAAAAATGAGTCATATGAAAGTGAAGCCTTTTGATGGGACTCATCATAAAGTGATAAGCGATATTAAGCTACCAATCTAAATTGGACCATGTACTTTTGATATAGTTTTTCAAGTTATGGATATCGCTCCTTCCTATAGTTATCTTTTGGAAAGATCATGGATTCACATAGCAGGAACTGTTCTTTCCACTCTGCATCAGAAGGTAAAATTCATAATTAATGAAAAGGTTGTCATTGTTACTAGTGAAAAAGACCTGCTGGTGACTAAATCCTTTACCACATTATATGTTGAAGCAGCTGAGAAAGCTCCAAAATATTTTTTCAGATCCTTTGAATTCGTTAATACAACCTATGTGAGTGAATGATCAAAAGTGCATATTTCATGTCTATCCAAAGCTTCCAATATGGCACTTAAAGAAGTGGTAGAAAAAGGACAACAAGTGTGGGCTAACTTGCAGGGGATGCAACGACCATAGATGATACCTAAAAAAGATGATCGATTTGGGCTAGGGTATAAGCTAACTCAAAAAAGAAGAATAAAGTTCATAGAGAAAAAAAGAGAAAAAAGGTTAGCTCATTTTCTAAGGCAAGAGGTAGAAACTAAAAGCCTATCTTTTTCTCTCATTTAACGAGACTTTTATCTCAGTTGGTTATATCTATCCAGATGTAGCAGGCAACATAGAAAAAGAGTTCACACCATTATTGAAAGATATCTTTGCTGAATTTTTCATACAAATGATGGGTGAAGAAAAGAAAAACAAAGATCCAAGCTGTCATGGGTTTATCTTACTCTTTCTAGTATAAAACTGAAAAATTGGCATGTTAAGGAGCTACCTGTTGTTTTTAAATTTTCTCCAAAGTAATGTGTTGAACCTAATCTAAATGCTTTTATTAAAAGCATTAAATGTCTTATGTGCATTTGTTTTCTTATTTTCAATTGAATAAATGACAAGTGTAGCATATTTGTCTATTTATTTTGCCTCTTTCATTTTAATTCCCTGCATTACTATACAACATTCTACATTTCATCCATTTCACTTATTTTCAGGTATTTGAATAATGAATATAAAGATCATCATGACAATATTTCAAGATTTGATTTTAAAAATTTTGTTTATATTGATGAACTCGATGATGAAGAGAATGTGGAAGACCATGCAATATCCTCAGAATTATTGAGATTAGTGGAACAAGAAGAGAAGCAATTCATGCCTTATCAAGAAGTCACTAAAGTTATTAATTTAGGGGATGAAAAAACTAAAAAAGAGGTTAATATTGGTACTTCAATGTCATTACCAATAAAGCAAAAATTGATAAAGTTACTACATGAATATATAGATGTATTTGTTTGGTCATATCAAGATATGTCAGGGCTGGATACTAAAATTATAGTGCATAAGCTAACGTTGAAGCCTGAGTGCAAACTAATTAAATAGAAGCTGAGAATAATGAAACCTGAAATGTTGTTAAAAATAAAGGAAGAAGTGAAAAAGCAATTTGATGCATGATTTTTAGAAATGGCCAAATATCCCGAATGGGTGGCTAATATAGTCCCAATACCAAAGAAAGATAGCAAAGTGAGAATGTGTGTTGATTATCATGATCTGAATAGAGCAAGTCCAAAAGATAATTTTTCAGTGCCTTACATTGATATTTTAGTGGACAATACCACTAGGCACTCTCTGTTTTCATTCATGGATGGATTTTCAGGCTATAATTAAATTAAGATGACACAAGAAGATATGAAAAATACTACTTTTATGATAATATGATAAATATTTTGCTATAAAGTCATGCCGTTCAATTTGAAAAATGCTGAGGTAACATATCAAAAAGCCATGAAAACTCTATTCCATGATATGATGTATAAAGAAATAGAGGTGTATGTGGATGACATGATTGCCAAATCCCGTGAAGAAGAAAATCATGCAACTAATCTCAGAAAGCTATTTAAGAGATTAAGAAAGTTTCAGTTCAAGCTCAGTCCAGCTAAATGCACTTTTGGTGTAAACTCAAAAAAATTACTGAGATTTATTGTTAGTAAAAGAAAAATAAAAGTGGATTCAGATAAGATACGTGCCATCTAAGAGCTACCACCTCTACACACACAAAAAGAAGTAAAGGGATTTTTAAGGAGATTGAATTATATTGCTCGTTTCATTTCTCAACTTACAGCCAAAATATGATCTCATATTTAAGATTTTTTGAAAACATAAGTCAGGAGAATGGGATAAAGATTGTCAAATGACATTTGAAAAAGTTAAAAAATACTTATCAAACCTGCTAGTATTAATGCCACATGTCCCTGGAAGACCTCTTATCATGTATTTAATGGTGCATGAAAAATCAATGAGATGTGTTTTGGGGCAACATGATGAAACAAGAAGGAAAGAACAAGCCATTTATTACCTAAGCAAAAAGTTTATTGATTACGAGTCAAAGTATTCATCATTGAAAAAGATGTGTTATGCATTAGCTTAGACAGCTTGTCGGCTCAGACAATACATATTGTATCATACTACTTGGCTCATTACGAAATTAGACCCAATAAAGTACATCTTTGAAAAACCTTCATTATCAGAAAGAATAGCAAGATGGCAAGTGTTACTTTATGAATATGACATTGTATATATGTCCTAAAAGGCAATCAAAGAAAGTGCTATTGTTGAATTTTTTACAGAACGATGTAATGAAGATCATGTGCCTGTGACATTTGATTTTCTAGATGAAGACTTAATGTCTGTACTACACATAGATAAAAAAAATATAATGAAGATATATGGAAGATGTATTTTGATGGTGCATCAAATGCTTTGGGGCATAGTATTAGAGTAATTTTGATATCTCTAAAAGGGGATTACTACCCAATCACTGCAAAACTAACTTTTGATTGCACCAATAATGTGACAGAATATGAAGCATGTGTTCTGGGTCATCAAGCTGCTCTTGAAAAGAAAACTCATACTTTAAAAGTTTATGGAGACTCTGCCTTAGTCATATACCAATTACGAGGATAATGGGAAACCAGAGACTCAAAATTGATTTTATACCAAGAGTATATATCAGAATTGATCAAAAAATTTAAGAATATTTGATTTCATCATTTACCTCGAAAAAAAAATCAGATGGCTGATGCTTTGGCTACATTGGCAGCAATGTTCAAATTAAATGAAAATGCTGAAATCCAACCCATCAAATTGAGCTTGCGAGAGAAACCAGCTCACTATTCAAATATTGAGGAAGGAGTTGATGGAAAACCATGGTATTTTGACATATTATAATATGTTAAATATCAATAGTACCCATAGCACATATCAGAGAATGATAAGAGAACTTTAAAAAGGTTGGCAATGAGTTTCTTTTTAGATGAAGAAATTTTATATAAGAAAAGTCGAGACCAAACACTATTAAGATGTGTGGATGTTACTGAAGCCAAAAAGTTACCAGAAGAAATTCATGGAGGTGTTTGTGAAACTCATACAAATGGTCACATGATGACTAAACAAATAATGAAAGCAGTATACTATTGGTTGACAATAAAAAAAGATTGCATTGACTATGCTACAAAATACCACAAATGTCAAATTTATGCAGACAAGATTCAAGTTCCTCTAACATCCTTACATGTTATGTCAACACCTTGGCCTTTTTTTATGTGAGGAATAGATGTGATAGGGTCCATTACACCTCAAATGGACATCAATTTATTTTAGTGGTAATTGATTACTTCACAAAATGGGTAAAGGTAGCTTCATATGCCAATGTGACAAGAATAGTGGTTTGCAAATTCATCAAGAAAAAGATCATATGTCAATATGGCCTTCCAGAAATGATCATTCGGATAATGCTCTTAATTTGAATAATAAAATGATGACTAAGGTCTGTGCTCAATTTAAAATCAAACACCATAAATCAGCACATTATCGTCCAAAGATAAATGAGGCAGTTGAAGCGGCCAATAAAAACATAAAGAAAATTATTAAAAAAATGATAGATGTATATAAAGATTGGCATGAAAAGCTACCATTTGCATTACATGCTTATCGAACTTCGATTCGTACATCTACAGAAGCTACACTATTTTCATTGGTATATAGGATGAAGGCAATGTTGCCCATTAAAATTGAAATTTCTTTCTTACACATTCTCATGGAAGTTGAGTTAAAAGAAGCTGAGTGGGTTCGCGTTCGATATGAACAATTGAATCTCATTGAAGAAAAGAGATTAGCTGCATTTTATCATGGCCAACTATATCAAAGAAAAATGATGAGAGCTCATGACAAGAAAGTTCACCCATGATAATTTTGAGAGGGAGAATTAGTATTGAAGAAGATTCTTCCTAACCAACAGGACCCTTGAGAAAAGTGGACTCCTAATTGAGAAAGCTCATATATGGTGAAAAAAGCTTTTTCTAGTGAACCACTAATCTTGACAAGAATGGATAGAGATGATCTGCCAAATCCAGTCAATGTCGATACAGTAAAAAAATATTATGCTTAAAAAAAACAAAAGAAAACAAAATGAATTAAAAAGATATCTGAGTTGAAAACCTGAAAGGGTAGCTTAGATAAAAAAAAAAAAAAGATAATGAATGGAGTGGCTCAATTCTCAATATGTGCCAGAAGATATCAATGGTTTTGGACTAGTTTGGTTTGCTACATTTTCAAAAAGTCAAAGGCACTAATCAAGAGTTTTCAGAAAAGAATCCATGATGAATTAGTTCATGATGATCTGAATATTTGTTATATGATTACTTATTATCCTTGTTATATCCTTTTTGATAATGCATGAAACACTTCTCCCTTTTACCGAAATAAAATATCACTTTGTTTATCTTTCTTTTTGTCCCTCTCATTAAAAAGAGAAATGTGCAATGTGTTATAATTGTTTGAAATTCAAAAGATGATGAAGGAATAACAATGATCATAAAAGACACATATTATTTTGAAGAAGATTTAAAATGATAAGCAAAACAGTGAGGAACAAAGGTTAATGGGAAAAGTAACCTATAAGTCATAAAGTGGTTGACATGAAATATGGGATATGAAGAGAAATCTTTTTCATCAGAACTTAATCAACTATTGGAATGCATGGGATTCAAGAGAAGAAAAAAGGAAACAAACCTTGAGAAATTTTGAGGATTAAAAGAAAATGACAAAAAAAAGAAGAAAAAAATACGGTCTCTTCATTTGCATAATAAGTGCATTTGCATCATGATCATCATTCATTGCATGGCATTGTAAAAATATGAAAATGTTATTCACGCACGCATATGACACGACAGATGTAAGGGTCTAAGACAATCCAAGACCAATAAAAAAAAAGTCAAAAGTAGAAAAAATGTGAACCCTCTATTTAAAGAATCTTTCAAATACCATTGTCTCTCAGATTTTTTAATTTAAAGTTCGTTGCCTCTTATTAGAAGAGTTTTTTAATTTTAAGAGCCTCTGGTCAGAGGATTCTATCAAAATTAGGCATGATTTATAAGACCAAATGGCATAATCTATAAGTTCTCTCATATTTTTAATTTAAAATTTGTTACCTTTGGTTAAATGAGCCATTTAAAGTTCGTTACCTCTGATCAGATGAGCCTTTTTAATTTAAAATTTGTTGCCTTTGGTTAAAGGAGCTTTTGGAATTTAAAGTATGTTACCTTTGGTTAAAATAGCTTTTTAGATTTAAAATTTGTTGCCTCTGGTGAGAGGAGCCTTTTAAATTTAAAGTTCGTTGCCTTTGGTTAAAGGAGGTTTTGAATTTAAAGTTCACTGCCTCTGGTGAAAGGAGCCTTTTGAATTTAAAGTTTTATAGCTTCTGTTTAGAGGAGCCTTTCAAATTTTCTTTCAAAAAAAAAAAACTTTATGTTCAATGTTTCATCTTTTGTATGTATTTTCTCAAACAAAATTGGTGTCTTTTTTGTCTTTACTTTATTTTTTATTCTCATAAATAAGCAAAAAGGGGCAGCTGTAGGCACCAATTTTGTTTCTTTTTATATATTATTATTATTATTATTATTATTATTATTATTATTGTTGTTGTTGTTGTTGTTGTTGTTGTTGTTGTTGTTGTTGTTATTATTAATCTTTTAAAAAAAATAAAAAAAATAAAAAAAAAATCTTTGATTTCAACTCTGACAGCTGAAATCAAGCTGCGATAAGGTTTATTTTTCTTTTTGACACTACCTAACATGGCAGCATGAAATCCAATGACCAAAAGACACCGAATAGACACCCAAATTTTCCACAAAAATATCTCAGAAGATTTGGAATCTTGAATCTCAAAAGCTCTATAAATAAAGCTAATCTCTACAAGGAACGAGGACATAAAAAAGAACAATATGAGGGAACACACATAATCAAAAAAAGAAAAAACCAACAGCAAACACATATAGATTTTTTTTGAAAAATCTAGGCTTGGAAAGGCGTTTAGAAAGCGAAAAGGATAACTGGGGAATTTTTTAAAATTTTTTTGAATTTTTTTGGGTCGCTAAAATCTAAAAAAGTTTAAATTTTTCGATGACCGTTTGAATTTTTTGGTGACCGTTGAATTTTTTGACCGCCAGTGCACAATGACGACTGGCAGAAAACTGAGTTTTACGATGGTCGATGAAGGGTGCTAGGATTTTAGAGAAAGCGGAGAAAGAAAAAAATAAAAATAAAAAAAGTTGAAATAGGCCTTTTATAGGTGCCCTAAAACAATGTCGTTTTGGGCGTCTAAACAGAACCCGACCCATGCAAGATCCACGTGCCGACCCGTGCATCAAACCGACCTGTTTCGTAGGTTTTTTCTTTTCTTTTTCTTTTTACTTTTTGTTTTGATTTTTATTTTGATTTTTTATGTTGACTTTTATGTTATTTTTTATGTTGTTATTATTATTACTATTATTATTATTATTATTATTATTATTATTATTATTGGTAATAATTTTTTAAAAATAAATAAATAAATAGAATAAAAAATGAAACTGAAATAAAATAAAGACCTAAAAAATATATAAATAAAAAATATAATAATAATAACTACTTAAAGGAAATAAAATTTATTACAAGTAAAAATATTATTTAAATTTCACCAAAGTGTTGGGATAATTTAAAAAAATAATTCTTACTAAAAAATAAATAAAAATTGATAAATAAAAAAATAAATTGTTTAAATGAATTTTTTAAATGTAATTTTTAGATAAAGCTAAAAAAGTTTAGTTTTCGTTAATTATTGTAAGTAAAAACAATTTTTTTGATTTCACCATAGAGTTGGGATAATCCAAAATTATTTTCACTAAAATAAAGATTAATTTAAACAATGTAAAATAATAATAAAAAATGAAATTAATAATAATTGATATCTTGAATTTTTAAAAAAATATATAAAAAATTGAAAGAGTTCGATTTTCTTTAAACAAGATATCAATATTTAGATTTCACCAGTGAGTCGAGATAATCTAAATTTTTTTTATAAAAAAATATAATTAAAGAATAAATAATAAAATTTTTAAAAATAATCACAATAAAGATTAATTAATTAATTCTTTTAACTTATAAAAAAATGATTTTATTTAGGATCTTGCCAAAATTGAGGTAATCTTAAAACTTGTTCAAAATTTTTTAGGATTTTACCAAAGAGTCGAGATAATCTTAAAATTTGTTTAATAAATTTTGGGAACTCACCAAAGACTCGGGATGTTCCTAAAATCCTTTTTTAAAACAAATAATTAAAATCTTATGACGAAATTTCAAGAATTTTGTGAATGATCAATTTTTTTTGAAATATTTTCTAAATAATGATTTTCTATAAATTTCACCAAAGCGTCGGAGAATTTATAGAATACAAAATAATAATAATAATAATAATAATAATAATAATAATAATAATAATAATAATAATGCTAATTTTGTAACAGAAAAAAAGTTTTAAAATAAATTTTAAAAAATTAAACTTAAATAAAAAAAAGATCACGTTATAAAAATTATAAGATTACGTATGTTTAAATGATACCGTTATTCGAATGGCCGACATGAAAGTACTAATACCTTCTTCACTCGTAACCGTACTCCCAGACCTAGTCCTGATTTCACAAACATAAACTTCTTTTAGTAAGTTTTAATTAATTTTAAGATTTTTACTAAAAGATGATATTTTTTGTGGTCAATCACACCCTATAAAAAAATTGGTAACGATTCCGAAAATTTTCACTAAGTCTAGCGTTCGAGTTCTCCTGGACATAAAATCGTTATGACAATAGCCACTAAATTTTCTTTATAATGCATTTAGTTTAATTGGACTTGATGTGGTTGATTGAAAACACATGTTCATGAAAATTAAGGAGTTGAAAATGATGTAGAATAACACTTGTACATTAAAAAAATCAAAGGAAATCAAGTTAATAATTAAGATCAAACTAAAATTATAGCAAATAATTATAAATTTTATCATATAAATCCTAAATTTTGGCAAAGGAAGGGCCTAATCAATAAAATTTTAGGGGCCAAAATCAGAGTTTTCATTTTTTTTTACTTGAGAAAACTAATGACTACATGAAAACTTTCAAAAACCACGGGGGCAAGGTGCCCCTGCCCCTGCCACCCAAACCCTAAATTTTGCTACTGGGCCTTTATAGTTGAAGTTCCAGCCCCCAATTATTTGCAAATCCGAATGGCCAATCAATTTGCATATAATAAGGCTTGACTGAGGGAGTGAGGCTTGATTGAGAGAGTAACAAGAAGCAATGACAGTGGGGTGGGTGTAGTTTTGCAATTTTTCAACTACCACTATTATTCGATCAAAAGGAAAAAGAGTAATGATAATATTTTATATACATAACATCATCAAATTTGAGAGGAAGGGATAAGACCAAGTACTCTTTAAAGAGATTCAAAATCCAATAATGAATTCAACCAATTATATTTGAAATTTGGATTGGTGAGGGCAATTTGTACATTGCACCACAAGCTTTTTTTCTTGGTAATATCTAATTTGGTTTTTTATAATGAGATAATAGTTACTACACTAACAATATATAAGTACTATAAACTGTCAATCAACAACATAATGATAGCTCGTTAATGAGTGAATCTAAAAATTATTATTACTATTATTGCTTCACTTCCCATTTTACATTTTAAAAACTTCAACCACTATCAACTATGAGTGGAGTATTACATATATAGAATAAATGTTTACAATATATATATACCACATTTTCATTGTTGATCATCTTAATTTTAAGCCTTTAAAGGTCTCCCTCTCTTCCCAAGTTTGAAGGAAGTGCAATTAGGTTCAAAATTGTCATGGCTTTGACTACATCAGATGAATTGCTGGCCATTTTCATGCCAGTTGTTGTTTACTGGATATACTCAGGGATGTATGTGATCTTCGAGTGGCGGTTTGAGAATTACAGGTTGCATTCCAGGAAAGAACAGGAGGAGAAGAATTTTGTACCCAAAAAGACAGTCATCAAAGCTGTTCTTCTCCAGCAAACCTTTCAGTCTATAGCGTTATTCCTCATGTTTAAGGTATGAGCAGTGAATTCTTTTTTAATGTAATTTTTAACTTAATTTTTTGAATAATTTGATTTCTCATGTTTTAGTTTTTTTTTTAACCAAAAAAAATAGAAAAATATTAATATCGTTGTATAAATCAACTCTTTTTTTTTCTTGAATTTTCTTTCTTTGAGGATTTCTTGATCAAATATTTATAGCAATTGATCATGAAATTTATCTCAATAGTAAAGAAAAAGTCTTCAAGCTTTTTATGATATATGGAATTTAAATCTTTCCATGCATAAATGGTATAATTTTATGTCAAATTTTATTTAGCAGCATGCTCGTTTGTTTACATATTTGCTTTTTTCATTAGGTTTTTCAGTTGAGTTTAATGACAATGTTGTATCATCTATAGATATAAAGAGTTTTTATTGTGATGGTAATTTCATTTGTATTATAATTTGATTGAAAAACCATAGGACACATATACAACATTTTTACAAAGATTATGCTTATCATCAGCAGGGAACATTATCACTTATAATTATTGTAATACAATTAATTAATTATAATTTAACATTGTGTACGGATCATAAAAAATTATATGTAATTCTTTATTTAGATTGACTAATTACAAAATTACAACAAAGAGAATTGTAAATGAAATACTCTCTTTCCAGCAAAATTATGATTTTGTTTTGCGATTTAAAACCTTATTTCTTGCAGGTGACAGGAGGAAATCATGATGTTGGGGCTTCCAAAGGACAAGCATCTTCCTATATTGTTATTGCTATGCAATTTGTTGTAGCTATGCTGGTTATGGATACTTTACAATATTTTATACATAGATACATGCACTACAACAAATATTTTTATCGGCACTTCCATTCTTACCATCATCGGATTGTTGTGCCCTATGCATATGGAGCTTTCTACAATGATAATGTTGACCGCCTTCTCGACGCCATTGGTACAGCCTTAGCTGCTTTCCTCGCTGGCATGTCTCCTCGAACTTCCACCTTTTTTGTCTGCTTAGCCACTATCAAAGCAGTGGATGACCATAGCGGGATGTTGCTCCCTGGAAACCCCTTTCATATCTTCTTTTGGAACAACTCTGCATTTCATGATACGCACCATCAGCTTTGTGGTGGCAAATACAACTTCTCAACCCCATTCTTCGTGATGTGGGATAGAATTATGGGAACCTATATGCCTTATTCAATTGAGAAAAGAGCAGAAGGGGGCTTCGAAGTACTAGCTACAAAAGAGTTGAAGGATGATTGATCATTAATGAGTTTTGCAATGAACGCACTCTATATGCACTTATTTGCTTTTCTTTTGGGTTTGATTGTAATATAAACTAGAAATATGCCAATGCTTCATTGCAAAAACTCATAGGTCTATGTTATTAGTTATGCTCTTTTAAAAAAATTATGATGTTGTATTGTTTTAGTACTTGCCTAAAAACTCAGTTTTTATGATCATTTTTTACGACTTGAAGAGTGAAAAAACAACATTAATTATTTCTAGGATTGTAAAATACATATATATATATATACACAAATATATAATTGGGTTTAAAGCCCACGAAATATATCAAAAAATAAAGCCCAACCTTATAAGTCAACTAAACATAATATACATTTTAACAGCCCCTCAAATTGAAGATAGTTCAAAATGAAACATCTGGAGTTTGGAAACTAAATAACAAAATCGTGAACTTGAAAGAAACTTTGTAAAAAGATTTGCCACTTGTGATTAGAAGAAAAAATATGTAGTAGCATGATGGTGCCTTTGTGTATCTCCTATTTGATAAAATGACAATCTATTTTAATATGCTTCGTCCGTTCATAAAATCAACAGAAGGAGAAGGGATATGATGTAGAATAGAAGCACGAATGAACTTAAAATCATCTTAAAGTGCCATTATGAATTGTGTAAGATGACTTTCTTTTTTGTATCGGTAATATAATTCTGCATCAAAAGTCCATTTAGGTTCCATAAGAGCTAATTGATCTCAAATAATCAGCATTTTATAATGAAAATCAGAAATTAATTGTCTTTTTCTCTGTTTCAAAGTAGCAAAATCCATCTTAAGTTTATATCTCCGAGCAAAATCAGTTTGAACATAACGTTTTTCTAGAAAATCCCAAACCTCTTTAATAGTGTCAAATTTCCCAAGTTGCATACTAATTGAAGGGGCAACAGTACTAGCAATCCAAGTAATAATTTTGCTATTATTAATCTCATATTGTTCATATTCATACATAAATTTTTTCAATCTGTTAAGAGCTCTTGGATATTTTTTATCACTTGCAACATATTTTCAAAGTCTTTTTCTTTTTAAAAAATTTAACATCAAATAAGACCAATTAGTGTAGTTTGTTCCATCTAATTTTATTGTAATAGGCTATGATGATTTCGAGAGAGCCATGAGAGAAAAATAATTCAAAGCCAATACACTGATCAACTTGTAACAAGCCAATAAATTGACCAATTTGTAACAAGTGAAACATACATGTCAATTACACAGGTGGGCAATCTAGAACCAATAAAGTATTTAGTCAACCGATAGCCAATGAATAAAAGTAGGAAAAGACAAAGGCAATTCCAATTTCACAAAACCCAAACTGTAGTCAAGGCACAAAAACCAATTCCATCCAATTTCACAAAATAACAAAATAAAAAAAAATACAAATGCAATAGCCACTTAGTAAGGGGAAAAAAAAAAAGAAAAGTCACAACAATAACAAATTAAAACTACTTGAAACAAAGAGAAATAGTAGTCACCAAAAGCTTTGATACCATGATGACTTGAAAAGTGAAAAAATAACATTATTTCTAGGATTGTAAAATACATATATATACAAATGTATAAAAGGGTTTAAAGCCCATGAAATATATCCAAAAATAAAGCCCAACCTTATAAGTCAACTAAACATAATATATATTTTAATAATTTTAATGTAATTTAAACTCATTAAAAATATATCTTATAAAAGTTTTCTGTTACTCAAATTTCTACTTAGGGCATGATTACAATATTGTCTATTGATGCTCATATTGCATTTTTTTATATTTTTTTTAATTTTTAATTGATGCATTTTAAAATGCTATCATTTGAAATTTAAAAAAAAAAATTTATTCAAACGCATTAGGATTAGACAATGACTTTAAAATTTTTAAAGTTGCCTAAATAATGGAAGATGAAGTCTATCCAAACATCTACACCTTGTTGGAAGTTTAAAATTGGAAAAAAAAGCAATGGAATATGATGATGACGACGATGATGATGATATTGATTGAAAAATCCAACGACTAAAACAAGTAATTTGTTGAGAATGAATAAGGTTTACTGCAAAGGAAGCATTTAATGGTTGATACAAGAGGAACTATGTATCATTAAAAGTGACTAGTGCATTCATATTGTCAAAGCACTCACAATCCAAATTTCAAATATAAAATTGACTCTCAAGTTTTTATTTGATGAAAATGGAAATGAACAGTCTACACAAGAGGTTCCACCACAACACTTCACATATCCTACATATCCTGGAATGCCATCAGCCTCTAATCTAGGGATTACCATAGCTACGTGAATCCTGTCTTTACTGAAAAGGCAGTTGAACCAATTCAAGTTCCTGATCTGGATGACATGAAAGAAAAAAAAAAAGAAAAGACAAAAATCGAGGCTTAGGAAGACTCTAAAATCAGTATGCTAGAACAAAGGCTACAAGCTATAGAAAGAATTGGGTTTTATGGCTCTGTTGATGCTGCTGGGCTGTGGTTAGTCCCAGATATGGTTATTCCACCAAAATTTAAAGTACTAGAATTTGAGAAATATGATGGTACAAAGTGCCCAAAGACTCATATCACCATGTACTATCGAAAGATGATAGCCCATACTCATAATAAAAAATTATTAATACATGTTTTTCAAGATAGCCTTACAGGCTCTGCTGCTAGATGGTATATCCAGCTGGATAGAACCCTTATCCATTCCTGGAGCGATATGACCCATGACTTCATCAATCAATATCGTCATATTATGGATTTAGATCTTGATCGTTTGTCTTTACAAAACCTGAAAAAAAAAAAAAGGCAAACAAGTCATTCAAAGAATATGCTCAGAGATGGAGGGATGTAGCTTCTCAAGTGCAACCTCATCTAACCGAAAAAGAAACTACAGTGTTGTTCGTCAGCACTTTAAAATCTTCATATTATGAAAAGATCATAAAGAATGCAACCAAGAATTTCGTCGACATGATGATTTCAGAAAAAATTATTAATAGTGCCATCAAGCATGGCAAGCTAGAAAGAGGGAAGGCATCAAGTAAAAGAGCCCCAAAAAAAAGAGACTGAAACTTAGGCTGTGAGTTTTGAAAGGTAACAATTTAGGAGTTATCAACCTTATCCATCCCAAGGTTACTCTCCATATTATCCTACTGTGAATAATGCATCATCCTACCCATACCAGCTAGCTCTACAATCACCTTATTTATCCATATACCAGCCAATTTTTAGCCTTCAAGATCCGACATATAGCCTTAACATTCAAACTTCTGCAAGACCCCAAATTTACCTTACTAACCCGTAAGTGGTTCACGAGAGCAACAGACTATTCGAGAAAAACCCGTATTTGGTTCAATCTCTATGACTTATATGAAGTTATACCGAAAGCTTTATAATAGCCACTTGATTACCCTCAGCCATGTTAAGCCACTCAAGCTACCCTATCTTAAGTGGTATGATCCTACAACCCACTGTGACTACCATTATAGAATTACTGGCCATTCTATTAAAAATTAAACTACTTTAAAGCATAAGGTGCAATGGTTAATCATGGATGGAATGGTAAGTTTTGATCAAAGAAAAGCAACAACACCTAATATTAGTGGCAATCCACTGCCAAATCACAATGTCAGTGCTTTGAGTGAAAATCAAGAACACATTAATTAGAAAAAGCTTGAAGAGCTACAATGAATCGAGGGACAATATGTCAATAAAGAACCTTTACCTGATCATATAGGGGTACAATTTTAGAGAATGAAGATAAGATTGATTAGAAGTTTCTTGTCATTTTAGGATTTTTTTTTTAGTAATGTTAAGTTTTTTTAGGTAGTAGGATTTCATTTGTTATCATTTCAATAAAAGGCAGTTTAATGCATTTCATTACATTTTTTTTTTCATTCAACTACTGTTTCATGTTTTGCCACCTTTCATAACTTTTGTTCCCATCCTTGAATTCCAAATGATGAATATTCAGACAATGATAACAACAATACTGAGATTTAATTTTGAGAACTCATTCACGTTAATATGAGGAGATGATTTGAGCAAAAAAAAAAGTAAGCTATTACCATAGATGAAATAGATATATCTTGAAGATGTTCAATCTTTTATATAGATCCATAAGCTTGTTTTTGTTCAATAGATGATATTCGAAAAAAGTATTCACAATTGAGATGAAAAATGGTCATCTTTCTTTTACCATTTGAAAAACCATTCATTGCTACCCCTTTGAGCCTATTTTTTAAAAGAATCCTGACCAAGGATCATCCTTCACATTTGAGGCATTTTTTATAAAGAAAAAAAAGGTAAAAGATCGTAAAATGTCTCAAAGAAAGAAAGCAAAACAAAATGAAGAAAAGAGAGGAAGAAAAATGCAACAAATCAGTTAGGGCAAAGTAATGAGAATCCTTTATGTAGGGAATGAGATGAAAAGGAAAAGTAATAAAATGATGTAGAGTGGGGCAAAATGTCAAGCTACATCAAATGATGATCTTTTAGTTTTAAACCCTTTAAACATATATATTAAGCCTATTTTATCCATTTCTTTCATGATCCCATACCATGGCCTACATTACAACCTTGAAAAGTCTATTTGGATTAAGTGTGAACGCTTGAATTGAATAATCATATATTGGGCAAAAGCATGCTCATGATGGATTCATGTTATTGCCCTAAAAATTAATGTGTGAGAGATATCAACAATGGATGAAAGATGAGAAAAAAAGAAAAAAAATGATGAAAGATGAAAAAAAAAAGAAAAAAAAGGGAAAATGGATGAAAAAAATAAAAAAAAAGAAAAAATAAAAAAATATGAAAACAGAAAAAAGAAAGACTCAAATTGAAAACCCAAAAGGGCAATTTGGGTAGACTAAATTTTTGAGTTGAAAGTTGGATGAACAGTTTAAATATATAGAAGATCAAGGCATCTAAAGATCCTCCAAAGCTGGGGTAAAGTTTGATGAACTCAAAATGATTTTAACAATCAATGGAATGAGTTTTTGAAAAAGAATCTTAAATTAATGTTTAAAATTTTTTGAATATTCATTTGTCCCCACATACAGGCAACTTGTTTCTTTCCCCATTTGCTTTTGTACTAAGACTCACTTCTCATTGATTGTTTTTCTCCTAATGCACTATCTACTCTTTTGTTCTCACGTCCCTAAAATGAATCGAGAAAATATTTGATTGCATTATGTTGGTCAAAAATTGAAATGATAGTGAATGAATGAATATGTGTTTAAAGGAGTCTTGCATTCCTTTGAAAAGAAATCCAAGATGATAAAGAAAAATGAAGAGATCGTAGAAACCTAAGAAGGATGATTTAAGATAACACGTGGTGTGATCAAATGATGAAAATGGTGATGGGTTGGTCAACATATGAAGAGAGTGCAAAAACTTAAAAAGGTGTTATGACCAAGTGATGAATATAAGGATGAATTGGTCGACATGACTTACGAGTTATAATTGAATGATGAAAATAATCAGTGGACAAAGTTTGATTTGAGAATCTAGGTTGTTGCATTTGCATCATTAAGAAGGCATTTGCATTTTTGGTCATGACATTCATTCATGCAAATTTTTAAGTCACTTGAAAAATAAATTATGAATATTTTGACGAGAATTTTTGAGAACTCAAATAAGAATCTTTGAGTTTCAAAATGAGAATCTTTGAGGAGTGAAACTCTAAAGTTCGTCGAATGTGAATCTTCAAACAAATGAAAAGTTTTAAACTTTTGGATGTGAATCTCCAAAATTCAAATGAAAAGCTTTAGATTTTTGGATGTGAATCTCAAGTTTGCCAAATAAGAACCTTTGAAAAGCCTTGAACTTTTGGATGTGAATATCCAAAATTCAAATAAGGATCTTTAAATGTTGGATACGAGTCTTGCAAGTTGCAAATGTAAATCTTGAGATCTTGCAAATTTGAATGAAACTAAAATTTTGAGAATCAAATTTCAGTAAATTCTTACAAAGTTAAAAGGTTCTTGCAAATCTGAACTTTTGAATGTTGAACTCAAATTGTGAATATTTGAGTTCCCATTACAAAATTCCTTCAGTTACGATCTATAACTCCTTTAGATATGATTGTCAATGAGCAATTTATTTTTTCAAAGTTCTATTACCTCTATTTAAAAGAGCAATTTATTTTTTTAAAGTTGTGGTGTCTGTGTTTAGAGGAGCAATTTACTTTTCAAAGTTGTGATGCCCCTATTTAGAGGAGCAATTTACTTTCCAAAGTTATGGTACCTCTATTTAAAGGAGCGGTTTGCTTTTCCAAAGTTGTGATACCTCTGTTTAGATAGGCAGTTTACTTTTTCAAAGTCGTGGTTGCCTCTGTTTAAAGAAACTTTATTTATTTTCCAAAAGTCGTTAAACCTCTGTTTAGAGGAGCTTTATTTATTTTTTGAAAGTCGTTGAGCCTCTGATTAAAAGAGCTTTGTTTATCTTTTCAAAGTCATTGAGCCTCTGCTTAGAGGAGCTTTAATAAAAATTTTAACAAAAATAAATAAATAAATAAATAATAAAAACAAAACAAAAAAAGAGCAAAAAAAATTATCGAGTTGAGTCTTGAATGTGTGTTTACGTCTTTGCACAATTCTTGTTTCATAAAAAATGTGCAAAGAGGGGCAGCTGTAGACACCTTACTTTGCTCGGGCCTAAGCCCATTGGGCTCAACAGAGGGTTGGGCCTAAACCCGTTCGACTTAGCTCAGATCTAGTCCAAATGGACCCATTTGCATTTTTTTTATTTTTGTTTATTTATTAATATTATTTATTTATTTATATATTTTTATTTTTATTTTATCATTTATCTATTAATATTTTTTATTTATCTATTAATATATATTTTTATTATTTATCTATTTTTTTTATCTTTTTCTTGATTGATTTTCAGCTAGGATTAGGATCAGAAAAAATTAGATTTGACCGTGAAATTAGAGGCTAACTGAATTGGGATTGGATTCAAATACTTGAATCCAAATCTCAGATGGAGTTGGGATTGATCAAAAACTCTTCTGATCAATCCCTATAAATAGGTTCATAAGACACACAAACACAGGGGCAAGGAAACAGAGATGTGAAATAGAAGCAAAAAGTGTTTAGAGGCAGTATAAGATTTTTAGAAGATTTTTTTTGAATTTTTGAAGTTTTTTTTTGAAAATTTTCCAGAATCCGACGAAATTTTCCAACAAACTTTGAATTATTCGATGAGTTTTTCGGCTAGATTTGAAGATTTCGATGGCTTTTTCCAGATTCCGATAGAAATTCAACTGGAATCTGGGATTGTTTAAAGAGGAAAAGAAAAGAGAGAAAAGAGAGAGAGAGGGAAGGAGGTAATCTACGAAAAATGAAGGTGGGAGTCTTTTATACCCTACTAAAACGACATTGTTTTTGAGTTAGTAAACCCAGAGGATCGACGCATTTTGCCAAGATCCGGCCCGACCTGTAGCGCACCTGAACCAGCGACCCACTTCTCCGCTTGGGTTACAGTCGAGCCGAGTAGAGACTCCGAGCCGCACGTTTGAGCCGTGATTTCTGTCTTGAGCCGAGCTGTTTTGGAATTTTTTTGGTATTTTCTTATTTATTTTATTTGTTTTTTTTGTTTTTTAATTATTAAATTAAAAATAAAGTAAAAATAAAAATTTTGTAAATGAATATTAATTATCCAATGATGAAATTTATAAAAATTTCAAATGATAAATTTTTATAAAAAAATTTTATAAAATTCCTAAGTGAGAAATTTTATTTAAATTTGTCTCAAATTGTGGAATGATATAGATAAAATTTCAATAACAATAATTAATATTTATTTTCAAACAAAACAAATTAAAAACATAAAAAGCATAAAAATATAAAAGTTTTGGAATTAAATACAATTACCCAAGGATGAGATTCTTAGAAATTTCAAATGGTAAATTTTTAAGAAATCTCTAGGTGAAAATTTTTTTCTAAAATTGGCCCAAATGGTGGAATGATTTAGATGAAATTTTAATACAAGTAATTGTATTCTTTTCCAAATAAAAATTTGGATTGAAAATATTTGATAATTATCTAAGGATGAGATTATTAGAAATTTCAAATGGTAATTTTTTAATAAATCTCTAGGTGAGAACTTTTATCTAAATTTGACCCAAATTGTGAAATAATTTAGATGAAATTTCAGTAAAAATAATTGTCATATTATTTTCTTTACAAGAAAAAAAAAGAATTTCTAAATAGGCCCAAATGGTGAGAATTTTAAAAATTCAAAAGAGAAAATATTTCTATGTTGGCCCAAATGATGGAATAATTAGATTTATTTTCAACGAAAATTGATAATAATAAATAATATTAAATAAATCATTTTCCAACGACAGAGCCTCTTCAAGAAATCAAATGGGATTCTTGAATACTCTTGAGGAGAGGAAGTATTTTTTAAAAGTTTTACCAGATTGATGGAGAATCTTAAAAATTGTTTTTAATATTTAACATAAAATTTGAAACCATTAGACTCAAGACCATAGGATAAATTCAAAATAATATGGTACCATCCTTCGGATGGGCATGTGGGGGTGCTATAACATTCTCCATATGTAACCGACTCTTGAACCTTATTCTGGTTAGTAGACTCGAACCTATTATTTTAGTGACTCTTAGTTAAGCCTAGGAGCTCTTTAAAAGGATAGATTCCTTAGGTGGTCAATTATACCTAATAAAAAAAATTGATGATGACTCCATGCATTTGTTAAATTTGGCTATAAATTTTTGAATCTATATATTATAACAACGCCAATATTGATGGAGCCTTGTCTTCTTTCATATTATGAAACTTTTCATATCTTCTTTTGGAACAATACTGCATTTCATGACATCCACCGTCAGCTTCATGGTGGCAAATACAACTTGTTCATATCCCTCTCCATTTCTTTGGGATAGAATTATGGAACCCTTATGCCTTACTCAATTAAGAAGAGATCAGCAGAAGGGGATTTCGAAGTACGACCTATAAAAGAGTTCAAAGGATGATTGATTAATTAGTTTTACAATTTACTCATTATCAACTTATTGGCTTTTCATTTGGAACAAGAAATAATTGGGAATGTAAATTTTGGTTTGATTGTCATATAAATAATGAGCATGAATGTTGGAATGTAACATTTAGACTTCAATTAAAAAGCCTCTACATCATATATTTTTAAAATGTGTATTAAGTATTATGCATTTATTCTTATGAAATCAATTTTCGATCTTTGACTTTATCTTACATTTTATTAAAATATTTAAAGAATTTTAAATTAAGTGCCCTTAGAGTAATCTTTAAAGACAGTTAAGTTGTTATTATTTATGATAATATTTTATATTAAATAAAATAATTAATTTAATAAATTTCAATACATAAAAAATGTAACTTAATTTGATATAATCTTCTTTTGGATATTTTCTTTTAGGATATCTGTTTTTCTAACAAGCTGGTCCATAGCCACGATGCTCTTGCTTTTTAATAAATGAACATATAGGGAGATAAAGTCCTTTCATAATTTGAGCCCAAAAAGCATTAGGAAATTATTGTTTAAAAATTTTAGGAATCACATACTGACACTTACCAAATCGAACGTATAGCCGTGCTTTTTAAACTATTTTATTTGCCAAAAAAACGAATAATGGAATCCACTAACTTGGTATGTTGCTCTTTAATTTCTGAACATTTGTTCTTTCCTGTTGTTTTTTTTTTTTGCTCGGTGACAATTAATCGAGAGTTTTTTTTTTCTTATTCCATGTTCCACTTAACATTTTAAAAACATTAGCCATTATCAAGTATCAACTATAGGTAGAGTGTTACCTGCAGTGATTGGATAAGTGGTTTTAGAAGAAATTAAGACCACATTAATTCCACTGCTAATCTTAAATTTGATCCTTCAAAGGGCAATTAAGTTCAAAATTGTCATGGCTTTGGCAACATCAGAGGAATTGCTGGCCATTTTCATGCAAATTGTTGTTTATTGGACATACTCAGGGATGTATCTCATCTTAGAGTCGTGGTGTAAGAATTACAAGTTGCATTCCAAGCAAGAAGAGGAGGAGAAGAATTTGGTGTCCAGAAAGACAGTCATCAATGCTGTTCTTTTCCAGCAAACCTTACGAGCTATTGTTTCTTTCTTTTGTTTAAGGTATGCGTAGCGAACCTTTTTTTAATGTAATTGCAAATTTCAGCTTTGAAGGAATACACCTCTTAAAAAAATAAGTGAATCATTTAGGATAAGTTCGAATCTCATTATTTTTTCTTTATTAATGGATTTCCACGTACTATGCGCATCATTAAACCTCCATTTGGCTCTAGGACTATGATTTACTTTTTTACAGGTGACAGTAGGAAATGATGATGTTGGGAATTCTTTAGGGAAGCCACCTTCCTTCATTGTTATAGCTAGGTAATTTGTTATAGCTATGCTGGTTGTCGATAGGTATCAATATTTTACCCAAAAATACGCGCACTCCAGCAAATTTTTTTTTTCGGCACATTCGTTCTTATCGTCATCGGCTTGTTGTACCCTATGCATTTGGAACTCTCTACAATCATAAACTCGACGGGCTTATCTTTGACACCGTGGGTGGAGCCTTAGCTACTTTTCTCTCTGGCATGTCTCCTCGAACTTCCAACTATTTCATCTGCTTTTCCACTATCAAAACAATAGATGACCATTGCGGAATGTTGCTACCTGGAAACCCCTTTCATATATTTTTCTGGAACAATACTGCTTTTCATGATATCCACCATCAGCTTCATGGTAGCAAATACAACTTTTCTCAACCATTCTTCATTATGTGGGATAGATTATGGGAACCTATATGCCTTTTTCAATTGAGAAGACAGAAGAAGTGGGCTTCGAAGCAGGGTTCACACGAGAGTGCAAGGATGATTGAGTGATTAGTTCCACGTATTATGCACTTGTAGCCTTCACTTGGGTAAGCAAATGGGAAAATAAATTTGGGTTTGATTATCATACGTATTATGCACCGTCAGCCGGCATTTTAATAAATCCTAAAGCTTGGGATTTCTTCAACTTGTTCTGATGTGAATGTGGTTTCAATGTGTTTGCAAAATTCATTGGCAAAATTTGGTGTGATGTTTATTTTCATCAATGATATGATTGGCTTGTTCAAGGCGCTACCCTCTCTTTTTTCTTCGAGTGGCTCTTCTGTTCTTAGTGGGACACTTAAATGAAATTTTTGCTAAGAAATTTAAATTTATATATTTTTTTGATAGATTTATTCAAAAAAAGGATAATGAACAAGATCCAAACACACGTTCTCATGTGTCAAGATTAAAACAAAATTACCTCTACTGTTAAAGCGATTTTGTTTTATGGATTTATACACTCCTACATGTAAACTTTATTACTATCACTTAGAAGTAGTATTAGTTATTAAAAGTATATATGAATTCAGAGTTTAATTTAATTGATTTATATAACTATTTGTAAAAATTGACATCTAATAAGTTTTATGTTCAAATCCTAATATCTACAATCATTTTTTTTTATTCTTAGACTGTAAACTTTTTTTGATAAAAACACATGTACTTCTTTACATGTTTCTCTAAATGATATGTGCTATTGAAAATCGACCTTGGATATAGTGGCGGAGCTAGAAATTTTCTTTAATGGACACTTATTTCAAACATATTAAATTATTAAAAAAACAACAATAACAATATTAGAGTTCTTAAAAATTAAAATTTCTATATCTAGTTATAATTGTTAAAAATTTTACAATTGTCTTTGACACAATTTCATACTTTGAAATGTTGTACAATAATTTTGTTATCACTGCTTTTGAACAAATTTTTTTTTAATATAAACAATTAAACTATCATTCAACTATTAATCTTTTATTTGGTTATGTAAATGAGTAATCAAAATATTTATTACTGAAAACGCTCTCTCAGCAATCAAAAGTAGTCTTACCAACAAATAAACTGAATTAATAAAAGTTTTTTAATAATTTCAGAATATTTTTTTGTCTCCTTGAGTCCCACGAGGCCCCGTGAGCCTATGTACCTAATTTCTCATACTTAAATTATGATTCAAATAAGAGTAGAAATTATAACAAAATCAATCTCTTTGATATATAAAAAAAGGAAAAAGTATTTTAAACTAAAATAATTAGTAATTAATTAGAAAAAAAATAAATTTAAAACATTGTAATTCATATTATATAGGAAAGAATATTTTTCCTTAAAAATAGAATAGAAGTTGCAAAATTTTTTTAAAATAATAATTTAAAGGATGAAAAAAAAAAAAAAAAGGAGAAATATAAAATGAAAGTTTCTTGTATAATTGATTTTTTTCCAATTATAGCCAATTTTGTTCCTTTTTATATATTATTATTATTATTATTATTATTATTATTATTATTATTATTATTAATCTTTAAAAAAAAAGAAAAAAGTTAGAAAAAAAGTCAAAAAAAAATCTTTGATTTCAACTCTGACAACTGAAATCAAGCTGTCAGAAGGTTCATTTTTCTTTCTAACACTGCCTAACATGGCAGCATGAAATCTGGTGACCAAATGTCACGGATAGACACCCAAATTTTTCACAAAAAGATCCTAGAAGATCTGAGATCTTGAATCTCAGAAGCTCTATAAATAGAGCTAATCTCTGCAAGAAATAGGGACACAAAGAAGAATAATAAGAGGGAACACACACAATAAAAAAAAACCAATAGTAAACACACACAAAAAAATTTCGAGAATGAAATTCTCGATCTAGGAAGTTGTAGATTTTTTTTAAAAAAATTTGGGCTTGAAAAGGTATTTAGAAAGCGAAAAGGATCACTGGAGAAATTTTTAAAATTTTTTTGGATTTTTTTGGGTCATCAGAATATGAGAAAATTTGAATTTTTCAGCGACCATTTGAATTTTTCGACGACCATTTGAATTTTTTGGTAATCGAAATCTGAAAATTTTTTTATTTTTCGGTGTCAGTTAAAGTTTTCGGCCACTAGTGCACTGAGAAAGAAACAACTATTCTGTTTATCAATACTCTTTGAACACCATACTATAATAGGCTCATTGGTCATGCCATAAAAAACTTTACTGATATGGTGACTATGGGAGAGATAATAGAAAATACCATTAAAAATTAAAAGATTGATAGAGGTGATGTTTCTGGATCAAAGAAAAGAGGACCATCCAAGAAATAAGAAGTAGAAGTGCAAGCTGTCACCAATGAAAAACCAAAACCAAAACCTTTTATCCCATACCATTCATATCCTGTATACCAGCCTTCTTACCTAATCATTTTTAATATTTCCCATAACCCATACTATTACCAACCAATACAAAAATCGACACCTACTTTCCAAGCTAATGTTCGCCCTCGAGCACCTTCACCCCGACCTTTCCCTCAGGAAAATACCACAGATTTTAATCAAAGGGAACCTCAAAATAATCAAAAACAATAATGATTTGATCCAATTCCTATGACATACACAAAATTGTTCCCTTAGTTATTCCAGAAATAATTGGTGGCTCGACAACCCATAGAGCCTTTGAAACCTTCATATCCGAAGTGGTATGATCCTGAAGCTTCCTATGACTATCATTATGGAATTTAGAGCCACTCTCTGAAAAATTGTTCGACTTTCAAAAGTAGGGTGCAAAGCTTGATTGATAAAGAAATTTTAAATTTCACAACTAAGGCCAAACTGAGTGTGGAGGCCAATCCGTTACCTAATCATGGTGGAGGATCAATAAATACTTTAAATAGTGAGACAACTCAAAATATTAAAAAAGAAGTAAGCGAGATCAGAACCCCTATGGATGAAATATTTGCTACCATTGTGAAAGCAAATATGATTCATCCAAAACCTGAAAACTCAAATGATGAAAATTTCTAAAATAATTCAGATCACATTTGTGAATTCCATATGGGGATGGTTGGTCATTCACTTTAAGATTGTAAAGCATTTCAACAAGAGTTACAGAGAATGATGGATTCTTTCTTGGTTGAATTTTATGAAAAACGTGAAGAAAGTTCAGTTAATGTTATGACGAAAGACTCATCCAAAAATAGGCCTTATCGAATGAATTTTGAGCCTGTTACCATCTTTTATGAAGAGAGCCAAGTGTTAAGGTTAATAAGCTAGGTCATATGAATTTTGAGCTTGTCACAATCTTTTATGATAAAAAATTGAGTGCTAAGATTAATGAACCAATTTGTACAACTATGCCAAATGTGACAATTGAGGTCCCTAGCCTATTCTCGTACAAATCAGATAAGGCAATCCCTTGAAAATATGATTGTAATATCATATCACAAGGTTTAGATAATGGTTCTCTTCAATATAGCTCATGTGATGCAAGCACAACAAACATAATTGGCGTTGAGGGCATAACTCGAAATGGGCGATACTATATCTTAGAAGCACTTGAGAGAGCACGAAAAGAAAAAGCAAAAGAAAAAGAAATGAGCTTAAAAAAAAAAAGATAAATCGCCCAACGATTAAGAGACTCACCCAGCCCTAGTCTTAGATTGAGAATGTAAAAATTCGATTACAAAAAAAGAGGCTTGTGAGTTTTTGAAGCTTATTAAGCACAGTGAATATTGTGTGATGAAGTAATTAAATCGCTTACCAACTTGGATTTCTATGCTCTCGTTATTGTTAAATTATGAGCCTTATAGAAATACTTTGCTCAAAGTACTTAATTAGGCTTATGTAGCTCACAATATATATGTGGAGAAACTTGATCGCATAGTGAAAAATATCACAGTGAAAAATTATATATCATATAGTGATGATGAAATTCCACCTGGTGGTAGAGGTGATGGTAAGGCCTTACATATCTCCATAAGATACAAGGATCATACACTGGCAAATGTGCTCATTGATAATTGATCTTCTTTGAATGTTATGCCTATGACTACACTATCTAGATTGTCAGTTGACATGTCTTACATAAAAATGAGTCATATGATAGTGAAGCCTTTTGATGGGACTCGTCATAAAGTGATAAATGATATTAAGCTACCGATCTAAATTTGACCATATACTTTTGATATAGTCTTTCAAGTTATGGATATCGCTCCTTCCTATAGTTATCTTTTGGAAAGATCATGGATTCACATAGTAGGAACTATTCTTTCCACTCTGCATCAGAAGGTAAAATTCATAATTAATGAAAAGGTTGTCGTTATTGCTAGTAAAAAAGACCTGTTGGTGACTAAATCCTTTACCGCATTATATGTTGAAGCATTACAGATATCGCTCCTTCCTATAGTTATCTTTTGGAAAGATCATGGATTCACATGGCAGGAACTGTTCTTTCCACTTTACATCAGAAGGTAAAATTCATAATTAATGAAAAGGTTGTTGTTGTTGCTAGTGAAAAAGACCTGTTGGTGACTAAATCCTTTACCGTATTATATGTTGAAGCAGCTGAGAAAGCTCCAAAATGTTCTTTCAGATCCTTTGAATTCGTTAATACAACCTATGTGAGTGAAGGATCAAAAGTGCATATTTCATGTCTATCCAAAGCTTCCAAGATGGCACTTAAAGAAGTGGTAAAAAAAGGACAACAAGTGTGGGCTAACTTGCAGGGGATGCAACGACCATAGATGATACCTATAAAAGATGATCGGTTTAGGCTAGGGTACAAGCCAACTCAAAAAAGAAGAATAAAGTTCATAGAGAAAAAAAGAGAAAAAATGTTAGCTCATTTTCTAGGGCAAGAAGTAGAAACTAAAAGCTTATCTTTTCCTCTCATTTAATGAGACTTTCATCTCAGTTGGTTATATCTATCCAGATGTAGCAAGCAACATAGAAAAAGAGTTCACACTATTATTGAAAGATATTTTTGCTGAATTTTTTATACAAATGATGGGTGAAGAAAAGAAAAACAAAGATCCAAGCTGTCATGGGTTTATCTTACTCTTTCTGGTATAAAACTGAAAAATTGGCATGTTGAGGAGCTACCTATTTTTTTTAAATTTTCTCCAAAGTAATGTGTTGAACCTAATCTAAATGCTTTTATTAAAAGCATTAAATGTCTTATGTGTGTTTGTTTTCTTATTTTCAATTGAATAAATGACAAGTGTAGCACATTTGTCCATTTGTTTTGCCTCTTTCATTTTAATTCCCTGCATTACTATACAACATTCTACATTTCATCCATTTCACTTATTTTCAGGTATTTGAATAATGAATATAAAGATCATCATGACAATATTTCAAGATTTGATTTTAAAAGTTCTGTTTATATTGATGAACTCGATGATGAAGAGAATGTGGAAGACCATGCAATATCCTCAGAATTATTGAGATTAGTGGAACAAGAAGAGAAGCAATTCATGCCTCATCAAGAAGCCACTGAAGTTATTAATTTAGGGGATGAAAAAACTAAAAAAGAGGTTAATATTGGTACTTCAATGTCATTACCAATAAAGCAAAAATTGATAAAGTTACTACATGAATATATAGATGTATTTGTTTGGTCATATCAAGATATGTCAGGGCTGGATACTAAAATTATAGTGCATAAGCTACCGTTGAAGCCTGAGTGCAAACTAATTAAATAAAAGCTGAGAATGATGAAACCTGAAATGTTGTTAAAAATAAAGGAAGAAGTGAAAAAGCAATTTGATGTAGGATTTTTAGAAATGCTCTAATATTTCGAATGGGTGGCTAATATAGTCCCAATACCCAAGAAAGATAGCAAAGTAAGAATGTGTGTTGATTATCATGATCTGAATAGAGCAAGTCCAAAAGATAATTTTTCAGTGCCTTACATTAATATTTTAGTGGACAATACCGCTAGGCACTCTCTGTTTCCATTCATGGATGGATTTTCAGGCTATAATTAAATTAAGATGGCACAAAAAGATATGAAAAATACTACTTTAATGATAATATGAGAAATATTTTGCAATAAAGTCATGCCGTTCGATTTGAAAAATGCTGAGGTAACATATCAAAAAGCCATGAAAACTCTATTCCATGATATGATGTATAAAGAAATAGAGGTGCATGTGGATGATATGATTGCCAAATCCCGTGAAGAAGAAAATCATGCAACTAATCTTAGAAAGCTATTTAAGAGATTAAGAAAGTTTCAGCTCAAGCTCAGTCCAGCTAAATACATTTTTGGTGCAACCTCAAAAAAATTACTGAGATTTATTGTCAGTAAAAAAAGAATAAAAATGGATCCAGATAAGATACGTGCCATCTAAGGCTACCACCTCTGCACACACAAAAAGAAGTAAGGGGATTTTTAGGGAGATTTAATTATATTGCTTGTTTCATTTCTCAACTTACAGCCAAAATATGATCTCATATTTAAGATTTTTTGAAAACATAAGTCAGGAGAATGGGATAAAGATTGTCAAATGACATTTGAAAAAGTTAAAAAATACTTATCAAACCTACTAGTATTAATGCCACATGTCCCTGGAAGACCTCTTATCATGTATTTAATGGTGCATGAAAAATCAATGAGATGTGTTTTGAGGCAACATGATGAAATAGGAAGGAAAGAACAAGCCATTTATTACCTAACCAAAAAGTTTACTGATTACAAGTCAAAGTATTCATCATTGAAAAAGATGTGTTATGCATTAGCTTAGACGGCTTGTCGACTCAGACAATACATGTTGTATCATACTACTTGGCTCATTACGAAATTAGACCCAATAAAGTACATCTTTGAAAAACCTTCATTATCAGAAAGAATAACAAGATGGCAAGTGTTACTTTATGAATATGACGTTGTATATATATCCTAAAAGGCAATCAAAGAAAGTGCTATTGTTGAATTTTTTACAGAACGTGCTCATGAAGATCATGTGCCTATGACATTTGATTTTCTAGATGAAGACTTAATATCTATACTACACATAGGTAAAAAAAAAGTATAATGAAGATATATGGAAGATGTATTTTGATGGTGCATCAAATGCTTTGAGGCATAGTATTAGAGTAATTTTGATATCTCTAAAAGGGGATTACTACCCAATCACTGCAAAACTAACTTTTGATTGCATCAATAATGTGACAGAATATGAAGCATGTGTTCTGGGTCTTCAAGCGGCTCTTGAAAGGAAGACCCATACTTTAAAAGTTTATGGAGACTCTGCCTTAGTCATATACCAATTGCGAGGATAATGGGAAACTAGAGACTCAAAATTGATTTTATACCAAGAGTATATATTAGAATTGATCAAAGAATTTGAGAATATTTGGTTTCATCATTTACCTCGAAAAGAAAATCAGATGGCTGATGCTTTGGCTACATTGGCAGCAATGTTTAAATTAAATGAAAATGCTGAAATCCAACCCATCAAATTGAGCTTGCGAGAGAAACCAGCTCACTATTCAAATATTGAGGAAGGAGTTGATGGAAAACCATGGTATTTTGACATATTATAATATGTTAAATATCAATAGTACCCATAGCACATATCAGAGAATGATAAGAGAACTTTGAGAAGGTTGGCAATGAGTTTCTTTTTAGATGAAAAAATTTTATATAAGAAAAGTCGAGACCAAACACTATTAAGATGTGTGGATGTTACTGAAGCCAAAAAGTTACTAGAAGAAATTCATGGAGGTGTTTGTGAAACTCATACAAATGGTCACATGATGACTAAACAAATAATGAGAGCAGTATACTATTGGTTGACAAAAAAAAAAGATTACATTGACTATGCTAAAAAATGTCACAAATGTCAAATTTATGCAGACAAGATTCAAGTTCCTCTAACATCCTTACATATTATGTCAACACCTTGGCCTTTTTTTATGTGAGGAATGGATGTGATAGGGTCCATTACATCTCAAATGGACATCAATTTATTTTAGTGGTAATTGATTACTTCACAAAGTGGGTAGAGGCAGCTTCATATGCCAATGCGACAAGAATAGTGGTTTGTAAGTTCATCAAGAAAAAGATCATATGTCAATATGGCCTTCCAGAAATGATCATTTGGATAATGCTCTTAATTTGAATAATAAAATGATGACTAAGGTCTATGCTTAATTTAAAATCAAACACCATAAATCAGCACATTATCGTCCAAAGATGAATGAGACAGTTGAAGCGGCCAATAAAAACATAAAAAAAATTATTGAAAAAATATAGATGTGTATAAAGATTGGCATGAAAAGCTACCATTTGCATTACATGCTTATCGAACTTCGATTCGCACATCTATAGAAGCTACACTATTTTCATTGGTATATAGGATAAAGGTAATGTTGCCCATTAAAATTAAAATTTCTTTCTTACACATTCTCATGAAAGTTGAGTTAGAAGAAGCTGAGTGGGTTCGCGCTCGATATGAACAATTGAATCTCATTGAAGAAAAGAGATTAGCTGTACTTTGTCATGGCCAACTATATCAAAGAAAAATGATGAGAGCTCATGACAAGAAAGTTCACCCATGATAATTTTGAGAGGGAGAATTAGTATTGAAGAAGATTCTTCCTAACCAACAAGATCCTTGAAGAAAATGGACTCCTAATTGAGAAGGCTCATATATGGTGAAAAAAGCTTTTTCTAGTGGACCACTGATCTTGACAAGAATGGATGAAGATGATCTGTCAAATCCAGTCAATGTTGATACAGTAAAAAAGTATTATGCTTAAAAAAATGAATTAAAAAGATATCTGAATTGAAAACCTGAAAGGGCAGCTTAGATAAAAAAAAAAAAGATAATGAATGGAGTGGCTCAATTCTCAATATGTGCCAGAAAATCTCAATGGTTTTGGACTAGTTTGGTTTGCTACATTTTTGAAAAGTCAAAGGCACTAATCAAGAGTTTTCAGAAAAGAATCCATGATGAATTAGTTCATAATGATCTGAATATTTTTTATATGATTACTTATTATCCTTGTTATATCCTTTTTGATAACGCATGAAACACTTCTCTCTTTTACCGAAATAAAATATCACTTTGTTTATCTTTCTTTTTGTCCCTCTCTTTAAAAAGAGAAATGTGCAATGTGTTATAATTGTTTGAAATTCAAAAGATGATGAAGGAATAACAATGATCATAAAAGACACACATATTATTTTGAAGAAGATTTAAAATGATAAGCAAAATAGTAAGGAACAAAGGTTAATGGGAAAATTGACCTATAAGTCATAAAGTGGTTGACATGAAATATGGGATATGAAGAGAAATCTTTGTCATCAAAACTTAATCAACTATTGGAATGCACAAGATTCAAGAGAAGAAAAAAAGAAACAAACCTTGAGAAATTTTGAGGATTAAAAAAAATGACAAAAAAAAATATGGTATCTTCATTTGCATAATAAGTGCATTTGCATCATGATCATCATTCATTGCATGGTATTGTAAAAATATGAAAATGTTATTTACGCACGCATATGACACAACAGATGTAAGGGTCTAGGACAATCCAAGATCAATAAAAAAAAAGTCAAAAGTAGAAAAAATGTGAACCCTCTATTTAGAGAATCTTTCAAATACCATTGCCTCTCAGATTTTTTAATTTAAAGTTCGTTGCCTCTTATTAGAAGAGTTTTTTAATTTTAAGAGCCTCTGGTCAGAGGGTTCTATCAAAATTAGGCATGATTTATAAGACCAAATGGCATAATCTATAAGTTCTCTCAGATTTTTAATTTAAAATTTGTTACCTTTGGTTAAAAGAGCCATTTAAAGTTCGTTGCCTCTGATCAGATGAGCCTTTTTAATTTAAAGTTTGTTGCCTCTGGCGAGAGAAGCCTTTTAAATTTAAAGTTCGTTGCCTTTGGTTAAAGGAGCTTTTGAATTTAAAGTTTATTACCTCTAGTGAGAGGAGCTTTTTGAATTTAAAGTTTTATAGCTTCTGTTTAAAGGAGCCTTTCAAATTTTCTTTCAAAAAAAAAAAAACTTTATGTTTAATGTTTCGTCTTTTGTATGTGTTTTCTCAAATAAAATTAGTGTTTTTTTTGTCTTTACTTTATTTTTTATTCTCATAAATAAGCAAAGAGGGGCAGCTGTAGGCACCAATTTTGTTTCTTTTTATATATTATTATTATTCTTATTATTATTATTATTGTTGTTGTTATTGTTGTTATTAATCTTTTAAAAAAAGAAAAAAAATAAAAAAAAAATCTTTGATTTCAACTCTGACAGCTGAAATCAAGTTGCGAGAAGGTTCATTTTTCTTCCTGACACTACCTAACATGGCAGCATAAAATCCAATGACCAAAAGACACCGGATAGACACTAAATTTTCCATAAAAATATCCCAAAAGATTTGAAATCTTGAATCTCAAAAGCTCTATAAATAAAGCTAATCTCTACAAGGAACGAGGACATAAAAAAGAACAATAAGACGGAACACACACAATAAAAACAAAAAAACCAACAGCAAACACATATAGATTTTTTTTTGAAAAATCTGGGCTTGGAAAGGTGTTTAGAAAGCGAAAAGGATCACTGGAGAATTTTTTAGAATTTTTTTAGATTTTTTTGGGTTGCTAAAATCTAAAAAATTTTAAATTTTTCGATGACCGTTTGAATTTTTCAGTGACCGTTGAATTTTTTAACCACCAGTGCACAACAACGACTGGCAAAAAACTGAGTTTTACAGTTGTCAATGAAGGGTGCTAGGATTTTAGAGAAAGAGGAGAAAGAAAAAAATAAAAAAAAAGTTGAAATAGGCCTTTTATAGGTGCCCTAAAACAATGTCATTTTGGGCGTCTGAACAAAACCCGACCCACGCAAGATCCACATGCCGACCCGTGCACCAAACCGACCTGTTTCGTAGGTTTTTTCTTTTCTTTTTATTTTTTTTTTTTGTTTTGATTTTGATTTTGATTTTTTATGTTGACTTTTATGTTATTATTATTATTATTATTATTATTATTATTATTATTATTATTATTATTATTATATTATTGGTAATAATTTTTTAAAAATAAATAAATAAATAGAATAAAAAATGAAACTGAAATAAAATAAAGACCTAAAAAATATATAAATAAAAAATATAATAATAATAACTACTTAAAGGAAATAAATTTTATTACAAGTAAAAATATTATTTAAATTTCACCAAAGTGTTGGGATAATTTAAAAAAATAATTCTTACTAAAAAAATAAATAAAAAAATAAAATTGTTTAAATGAATCTTTTAAATGTAATTTTTAGATAAAGCTAAAAAAGTTTACTTTTCGTTAATTATTGCAAATAAAAACAATTTTTTTGATTTCACCATAGAGTTGGGATAATTCAAAATTATTTTCACTAAAATAAAGATTAATTTAAACAATGTAAAATAATAATAATAAATGAAATTAATAATAATTGATATCTTGAATTTTTAAAAAAATATATAAAAAATTGAAAGAGTTCGATTTTCTTTAAACAAGAGATCAATATTTAGATTTCACCAGTGAGTCGAGATAATCTAAATTTTTTTTATAAAAAAATATAATTAAAGAATAAATAATAAAATTTTTAAAAATAATCACAATAAAGATTAATTAATTAATTCTTTTAACTATAAAAAAATGATTTTATTTAGGATCTTGCCAAAATTGAGGTAATCTTAAAACTTGTTCAAAATTTTTTAGGATTTTACTGAAGAGTCGAGATAATCTTAAAATTTGTTTAATAAATTTTGGGAACTCACCAAAGACTCGGGATGTTCCTAAAATCCTTTTTTAAAACAAATAATTAAAATCTTATGATGAAATTTTAAGAATTTTGTGAATGGTCAATTTTTTTTGAAATATTTTCTAAATAATGATTTTCTATAAATTTCACCAAAGCGTCGGAGAATTTATAGAATACAAAATAATAATAATAATAATAATAATAATAATGCTAATTTTGTAACAGAAAAAATGCTTTAAATAAATTTTTAAAAATTAAACTTAAATAAAAAAAAGATCACGTTATAAAAATTATAGGATTACGCATGTTTAAATAGTACCGTTCTTCAAAAGACCGACGTGAAAGTACTAATACCTTCTTCACTCGTAACCGCACTCCTAGACCTAGTCTTGATTTCGTAAACCTAAACTTCTTTTAGTAAGTTTTAATTAATTTTAAGATTTTTACTAAAAGATGATATTTTTTGTTGTCAATCACACCCTATAAAAAGATTGGTGACGACTCTGAAAATTTTCACCAAGTCTAGCGTTCGAGTTCTCCCGGACATAAAATTGTTATGACAATAGCCACTAAATTTTCTTTATAATGCATTTAGTTTAATTGGACTTGATGTGGTTAATTGAAAACGCATGTTCATGAAAATTAAGGAGTTGAAAATGATGTAGAATAACACTTGTACATTAAAAAAATCAAAGGAAATCAAGTTAGTAATTAAGATCAAACTAAAATTATAGCAAATAATTATAAATTTTATCATATAAATCCTAAAATTTGGCAAAGGAAGGGCCTAATCAATAAAATTTTAGGGGCCAAAATCAGAGTTTTCATTTTTTTTTACTTGAGAAAACTAATGACTACATGAAAACTTTCAAAAACCACGGAGGCAAGGTGCCCCTGCCACCCAAACCCTAAATTTTGCTACTGGGCCTTTATAGTTGAAGTACCAGCCCCCAATTATTTGCAAATCCGAATGGCCAATCAATTTGCATATAATAAGGCTTGACTGAGGGAGTGAGGCTTGATTGAGAGAGTAACAAGAAGCAATGACAGTGGGGTGGGTGTAGTTTTGCAATTTTTCAACTACCACTATTATTCAATCAAAAGGAAAAAGAGTAATGATAATATTTTATATACATAACATCATGAAATTTGAGAGGAAGGGATAAGACCAAGTACTCTTTAAAGAGATTTAAAATCCAATAATGAATTCAACCAATTATATTTTAAATTTGGATTGATGAGGGCAATTTGTACATTGCACCACAAGCTTTTTTTTTTGGTAATATCTAATTTGGTTTTTTATAATGAGATAATAGTTACTACACTAACAATATATAAGTACTATAAACTGTCAATCAACAACATAATGATAGCTCGTTAATGAGTGAATCTAAAAATTATTATTACTATTATTGCTTCACTTCCCATTTTACATTTTAAAAACTTCAACCACTATCAACTATGAGTGGAGTATTACATATATAGAATAAATGTTCACAATATATATATATATATACCACATTTTCATTGTTGATCATCTTAATTTTAAGCCTTTAAATGTCTCCCTCTCTTCCCAACTTTGAAGGAAGTGCAATTAGGTTCAAAATTGTCATGGCTTTGGCTACATCAGATGAATTGCTGGCCATTTTCATGCCAGTTGTTGTTTACTGGATATACTCAGGGATGTATGTGATCTTCGAGTGGCGGTTTGAGAATTACAGGTTGCATTCCAGGAAAGAACAGGAGGAGAAGAATTTTGTACCCAAAAAGACAGTCATCAAAGCTGTTCTTCTCCAGCAAACCTTTCAGTCTATAGCGTTATTCCTCATGTTTAAGGTATGAGCAGTGAATTCTTTTTTAATGTAATTTTTAACTTAATTTTTTGAATAATTTGATTTCTCATGTTTTAGTTTTTTTTTTAACCAAAAAAAAAAAGAAAAATATTAATATCGTTGTATAAATCAACTCCTTTTTTTTTTCTTGAATTTTCTTTCTTTGAGGATTTCTTGATCAAATATTTATAGCAATTGATCATGAAATTTATCTCAATAGTAAAGAAAAAGTCTTAAAGCTCTTTATGATATATGGAATTTAAATCTTTCCATGCATAAATGGTATAATTTTATGTCAAATTTTCTTTAGCAGCATGCTCGTTTGTTTACATATTTGCTTTTTTCATTAGGTTTTTCAGTTGAGTTTAATGACAATGTTGTATCATCTATAGATATAAAGAGTTTTTATTGTGATGGTAATTTCATTTGTATTATAACTTGATTGAAAAACCATAGGACACATATACAACATTTTTACAAAAATTATGCTTATCATCAGCAGGGAACATATCACTTATAATTATTGTAATACAATTAATTAATTATAATTTAACATTGTGTAGGGATCATAGAAAATTATATGTAATTCTTTATTGAGATTGATTAATTACAAAATTACAACAAAGAGTAAATGAAATACTCTCTTTCCAGCAAAATTCTGATTTTGTTTTGCGATTTAAAACCTTATTTCTTGCAGGTGACAGGAGGAAATCATGATGTTGGGGCTTCCAAAGGACAAGCATCTTCCTATATTGTTATTGCTAGGCAATTTGTTGTAGCTATGATGGTTATGGATACTTTACAATATTTTATACATAGATACATGCACTACAACAAATATTTTTATCGGCACTTCCATTCTTACCATCACCGGATTGTTGTGCCCTATGCATATGGAGCTTTCTACAATGATAATGTTGACCGCCTTCTCGACGCCATTGGTACAGCCTTAGCTACTTTCCTCGCTGGCATGTCTCCTCGAACTTCCACCTTTTTTGTCTGCTTAGCCACTATCAAAGCAGTGGATGACCATAGCGGGATGTTGCTCCCTGGAAACCCCTTTCATATCTTCTTTTGGAACAACTCTGCATTTCATGATACGCACCATCAGCTTTGTGGTGGCAAATACAACTTCTCAACCCCATTCTTCGTGATGTGGGATAGAATTATGGGAACCTATATGCCTTATTCAATTGAGAAGAGAGCAGAAGGGGGCTTCGAAGTACGAGCTACAAAAGAGTTGAAGGATGATTGATCATTAATGAGTTTTGCAATGAACGCACTCTATATGCACTTATTTGCTTTTCTTTTGGGTTTGATTGTAATATAAACTAGAAATATGCCCATGCTTCATTGCAAAAACTCATAGGTCTATGTTATTAGTTATGCTCTTTTAAAAAAAATTATGATGTTGTATTGTTTTAGTACTTGCCTAAAAACTCAGTTTTTATGATCATTTTTTACGACTTGAAGAGTGAAAAAACAACATTAATTATTTCTAGGATTGTAAAATACATATATATATATATATATAAATACACACAAATATATAATTGGGTTTAAAGCCCACGAGATATATCCAAAAATAAAGCCCCACCTTATAAGTCAACTAAACATAATATACATTTTAACAGCCCCTCAAATTGAAGATAGTTCAAAATGAAACATCTGGAGTTTGGAAACTAAATAACAAAATCGTGAACTTAAAAGAAACTTTGTAAAAAGATTTGCCACTTGTGATTCAGAAGAAAAAATATGTAGTAGCATGATGGTGCCTTTGCGTATCTCCTATTTGATAAAATGACAATCTATTTTAATATGCTTCGTCCATTCATAAAATCAACAGAAGGAGAAGGGATATGATGTAGAATAGAAGCACGAATGAACTTAAAATCATCTTAAAGTGCCATTATGAATTGTGTAAGATGACTTTCTTTTTTGTATCGGTAATATAATTCTGCATCAAAAGTCCATTTAGGTTCCATAAGAGCTAATTGATCTCAAATAATCGGCATTTTAGAATGAAAATCAGAAATTAATTGTCTTTTTCTCTGTTTCAAAGTAGCAAAATCCATCTTAAGTTTATATCTTCAAGCAAAATCAGTTTGAACATAACGTTTTTCTAGAAAATCCCAAACCTCTTTAATAGTGTCAAATTTCCCAAGTTGCATACTAATTGAAGGGGCAACAGTACTAGCAATCCAAGTAATAATTTTGCTATTATTAATCTCATATTGTTTATATTCATACATAAATTTTTTCAATTTGTTAAGAGCTCTTGGATATTTTTTATCACCTGCAACATATTTTCAAAGTCTTTTTCTTTTTAAAAAATTTAACATTAAATAAGACCAATTAGTGTAGTTTGTTTCATCTAATTTTATTGTAATAGGCTATGATGATTTCGAGAGAGCCATGAGAGAAAAATAATTCAAAGCCAATACATTGATCAACTTGTAACAAGCCAATAAATTGACCAATTTGTAACAAGTGAAATAGACATATCAATTACACAGGTGGGCAATCCAGAACCAATAAAGTATTTAGTCAACCGATAGCCAATGAATAAAAGTAAGAAAAGACAAAGGCAATTCCAATTTCACAAAACCCAAACTGTAGTCAAGGCACAAAAACCAATTCCACCCAATTTCACAAAATAACAAAATAAAAAAAAAATACAAATGCAATAGCCACTTATTAATGGGGAAAAAAAAAAAAGAAAAGTCATTACAATAACAAATTAAAACTACTTGAAACAAAGAGAAATAGCAACCACCAAAAGCTTTGATGCCATGATGGCTTGAAGAGTGAAAAAATAATATTATTTTTAGGATTGTAAAATACATATACATACAAATGTATAAAAGGGTTTAAAGCCCATGAAATATATCCAAAAATAAAACCCAACCTTATAAGTCAACTAAACATAATATATATTTTAATAATTTTAATGTAATTTAAACTCATTAAAAATATATCTTATATAAGTTTTATGTTACTCAATTTTCTACTTAGGGCATGATTACAATATTATCTATTGATGCTCATATTGCATTTTTTTTTCATATTTTTTTTTAATTTTTAATTGATGTATTTTAGAATGCTATCATTTGAAATTTTTAAAAAAAATTTTTATTCAAACGCATTAGGATTAGACAATGACTTTAAAATTTTTAAAGTTGCCTAAATAATGGAACATGAAGTCTATCCAAACATCTACACCTTGTTGGAAGTTTAAAATTGGAAAGAAAAGCAATCGAAGATGACGATGACGACGATGATGATGATGTTGATTGAAAAACCCAACGACTGAAACAAGTAATTTGTTGAGAATGAATAAGGTTTACTGCAAAGGAAGCCTTTAATGGCTGATACAGGAGGAACTATGTATCATTAAAAGCGACTAGTGCATTCATATTGTCAAAGCCCTCACCAATCCAAATTTCAAATATAAAATTGACTCTCAAGTTTTTATTTGATGAAAATGGAAATGAGAACTATCCGCTTTGTGGGTTTTTCACTTGGTAAAAATTTTCAAAAATTGACATCCGTTTGTTTTTTAATTTCAACATTTACGATTTTTTTTTTTTTTTCAGCAGTTTTATATTTTTAAATTAAAAAAATTAGGAAATGTTACTGTTAAAGGGCCCCCCCGAGCAGATCCTAATAACATGGGGCATAGCTTCCTCTTTAAAACGCGAACGCCTACAGACTTACTCGGCCCTCCTTCTGGACTTCTACTTGAACGGGCCCTTCCCCTTTGTCATGCCACTGAGCCGTTTTGAACCCAACCCCAAAAACCACCGGCCTAAGCAAAGTCCACAATCCCCGCTATCGATACCAGAGATCGCCACGTATATATTTGTTGAGTCTAGATAGAACCGCACACACCAAATTATTTTGCCCAAAGTCTCCTTCTTTCTTCCCAATTTTCTTCTCAATTTCGAATCTCCCGCTCTCTTTCCAACCCAAACACGATTATTTATTCTTTAACAGTTATGATTTCCCTATCCGATTACGAAATCGCCACCTTAGACTTTTAATCATTGCCCAAAAATTATTTAAAAAAAAACTATTCTTTTTATGCTAATTTTGACTATTGGGGAGATCTCTCTTCGTTTAAACCTTTAAATTTCGATGAGGGACAGACAGCAGAGCAGAGTCCTTCATGAGGTTTTGTTTGAAATTCGAGTGGTAAAGGGAGATGGGTTTCGCTATATCGGATGAATTGTTAGGAACTGTTGTTCCGATTGCCGTTTATTGGGTTTATTCAGGAATATATATGTGTTTAGGATCGTTTGAGAGTTATAGATTGCATTCAAAAACGGAAGAGGATGAGAAGAATTTGGTTTCCAAACAAACAGTCGTTAAAGGCGTTCTTTTGCAACAAACTCTCCAGGCTGTTGTCGTCATCCTTTTGTTCACGGTAAACCCTCCCAATGCAGCTGAAATATTTTATGATATTGATCATGTTTTAATTTGATTTTAGGAGAAACTGGTCGTTCTTGATGTTGGATTTCACTAAATTTTAGTTCTTTTTTTGGTTTATGGTAGAAAGTTCTTGTTTATTTATTGGATAAAAAGTTGGGGTTTTTTTTTTTTTTCTGGGTTTAGGCGCCTATAACTTTACTTAGTTCTGATATAGAGGTTGGTCAAGGCTCAGGGGAACTTGTTTGATTATCTTGAATTTCCTTCCCTAGAGAAGCAGATTCTTACCCTTGGATACTTTGCAGAAATGATAGCAAAAGTAAATGTGGAAATATACTTTGTTATGGATTGTGTTTGTGATCTTTAGTTTAATGTTAGACTTTAATTCAACACTGAGTACAACTATTTCATTCGTCAAAGTTCCTTTATTTTAGGAGGGGTTTCATAGGTTTTTTGATATGTTGTCACCTAAGGTGCTGTTCTATTTCTTGTGTTTCAGAACTGTTTTAGTTTTACATAATTTGTAGCTCGTCAGTTATCAGTTTTAATTTCTTTTTTCTTTTCTTGTCTTTACTTCAATTTTAATTTGTTGTTAATTGAACCAAAAATTTCATGTCTTTGCCAGCATATATAATGTGCCGTATAAGCAATTTCAGTTGTGAAATTATGTCTATATTGTAGTTTTTTATTACAAAAAAATGCTTTGTGCAGGTCACAGGAAGTGATGCTGGGGCTTCTGCACTGCAACCATCTTCCTTTATTGTTCTAGCTAGACAGTTTGTTACAGCAATGCTCGTTGTGGATACTTGGCAATATTTTCTGCATAGATACTTGCACGAGAACAAGTTCTTATATCGGCACCTCCATTCTCAGCATCATCGTCTTGTTGTTCCCTATGCATTTGGAGCTTTGTACAATCATCCATTGGAGGGGCTTCTCGTTGACACATTAGGTGGGGCCTTATCATTTATCCTCTCTGGCATGTCTCCTCGAACTTCCATCTTTTTCTTCTCTTTTGCCACCACCAAAACAGTCGATGACCATTGTGGGCTGATGCTTCCTGGAAACCCCTTTCATCTTTTCTTTAGAAACAATTCGGCATATCATGATATCCACCATCAGCTTTATGGTGGCAAATACAACTTCTCACAACCATTCTTTGTCATGTGGGATAGAATTCTCGGAACATATATGCCTTATTCACTTGAGAAGAGAGCAGAAGGGGGCTTCGAAGCACGGCCAACTAAAGAGTTCAAAGATGATTAATAAGTAAACTGTGAGCATCCTTTTGTTTGTTGTTGCAGAAATGTACCACCAGTTTTTTTCTTCTCTTTTCCTCGTCAATGAACCTTGTGATTTGTATATACCTATACTCTTGTGCTCTACACTTCAAACTTATTTTTGTTTATTGAAGTAATAACGAGATCCATTAGTCATTTCCAATAATTTCTCAGGAACTGCTTCAGGTAGTTCTTATTCTAGGTAAAGGGCTTGGGCCTACTTACCAAAATGGATCATGCAGTTTTATTCAATAATTGGAGTTCGGGCTTTTCTCTTTAATCTTTGGATTACGACTGGAGATCAAACTCGAGATCTTCGGTTTTGGAGTTGACAGTGGACTCCAATATCACTGAGTTATAAACTTTTTGGTAGTCTTCCAGGATACCTATAGAGTGAGTTAGTGATGATGTGCCTGGAAGGGATTGTCTTGATGCTTAACTGTTAGCTAACAATGCCATTCTTAAGTGCTGCAAAAATTGTTCAAGCAAATTATTGGCTCATGACGCTAAGAAAGCCTATTTTTTAATAGGTAATGATGATTAAGTCCTTAATTCACTAATTGGAGCAGGTAATCCTCGATCTTCCTTTTTGAAAATGATATAGTAACATGGAAATCCTTGTGTCGGCAGTGGAGTTAATGCCAAAGTCATTGGTTCATAACGCATTACAATTTTTATTTTGTTTGTTTGATTAGTTCAAGACGCAACAAGGAAACCGGTTTCATGCGTGGAAAATTGAATAATTTGGATATCTGGTCCTCAAGAATCTACACCATGGGTTCAAAGATATTTCCATTGCTGGTTGGCAGTCGGCTTTAGCCCCCCTTTATTTGTCGTTTCACATCCAATACTTGTAGAACTTCTATTGTATGAGTAATTTTTACCTTTTTTTTTTTTCTTTTGTGTTTCCGGAGAAAGTTTTCTCCAAACAAATGAATTAAATTCTACATGTTTAGGTTTATATCTTGTTGTAGATTAGTTATCATTATCAAATTAACCTTATAAACTCTCTTGTATAGTCAATGACAATGGTAATTACAGCCAAATAATGTAAAACTCCTTTCCAGGATTAGTCGATTAGAGTTTTAAAAGAGATTATTGCCCACTGTCGGTCAAAATGTGAAGCATAGATGAGGGACCATTCTGTCCGTTTCACCTTTTCATTAAGAACCAACATACCTTTTATGTGTTTGGATGGCCAACAGATGTACGATTGTAGAGTGATTTGGTCCATTTCTTTCATAAAAATTCCCTTTTTTGGTCCTTCAGCCTCATCCTCTTCCCCACATAAGAAGACTATTTATTTGAGCAGAAGCCTACCCTAATTTGAGTTTTAAATGCCATTCCCTTCAGAGTGGTCCAACTGAAAGTCACAGTTCTTATGACGAGATTTTCAGTGCAGTAGATGCCTAATCAACGTCATACACATTCCCACAATCCGAATAATCTCACAGCAGACTTCTTGCTGTGCTGTCTTTTAAATTGTGACCACAAAATAAGTTTCTTTCAGCATTATGTTCTCCAGTCATATTTCTTGATCTGTTGCATTTATGTCACATCTACCTTTGCTTTTCCAATTCATTTCTTGATCTCCCTATGCACATGAATAACCCTTCTACTGTTATTCCTTGATGGTCCCTAGGGGCAATGACAGTGAAATTTTGGTTTCTTGGCATGATTTTTAATTCATCAAAGTCATTACTCATTACCTTGCTCTCATCATTGTCTCAGATGGACACTTTTTAAAGGAATTGCATTGTGTTTTCACAGCTTTAACCTACCTTCTCATGTATACAGAGTAACTTCACTGCATTTGGTTTTAACTGTGATCAAACTAATGTCAACAGAAGGTTGCCAAGACTTCACCATCTAAAGCAATCCTTATGCTTGTTTATTCTTATTATTCATACTGTTTAACTAAGGATTTTGGTTACAGCAGTAGGTATAATTTTTTTTTGTTCATTCCCTTTGATGGACACGACAGGAATCTTATGTGAATTTCTAGGAAAGTGAATGTGAATATTGTGGACCAAGGTGGCTGCCGAATTAATTACGCTCCTCCTTCACAGATAGCTGGGAGTGACAAATTGTGATTTTAATGTCTCATTCCTGCTTTGAAAGTTCACTGTTTCATAGCTGGAATCGAAGAGCTTATCCACTAAACCATATTTATGAATATAACAGCAATTAATTTGACAGCTTTTACTCTGATAAATTATAAGCTATGAAAAAGTTTCATTAGGGTTGTGAAGGATATTAAACATGAATAGAATGGAATCAAATAGAAGTTAAATTGTTTGCATTTTTCTCACTTTTGTGGTGGTAATCGAAGTACTTGTATAATTCAAGCTTAGAGCTCTCTTTTAATCTGCTGAGTCAGGTCCTCGCAGAAAATATCGACAAAAGCACAGGAGATCCAATTATTGAAAGTCCAGGTCATAGCACTTTATAATAAAGGTGGAAAGATTGTTAGTTATGGTCTTGATCATTGATCTGATCTAGCTTTAAGAAAATTAGATGAGCAAATAGGCTTGTAAGTCTCTAATTTTGCCATAGAAGTGAAGGGAAGCCAAAAGTAACTTGGAACTGCCAGGGCAAATGAGGAAAGCTCCATGGACCCATATATCTGGCTGCAATAACAGTTATCTTCACTCTCCAGAATCCATGCATTTCGAGTTCATATATGTATATTCATCTGGAAAATAAATGGCCCTGCGATTTTTTGGATTAACTTTCCAAATAATTAAGATCATTTTATGGAATTCAACGCTACTACGAACCACTATAGAGACACAGTAGTAAAATTTTTCATCACAAGTTGTACTAAAACATAACTAAAATAAACTCCAGCGCCAAGCTATCCCAAGCTACTGAATATACAAGAGATGTGAAGCTCCTAGCGAATGCGAGTGGGGAAGGGAACGAGTGGCAAGAATCCGTGGTGTTTGTGTAGGTTCAAAAGCACTGGCAAGTTTAGTCTCAGCTAGAAATCTTGTGGCAGGCATGTAGGAGTCAGACACACGGCGCATTCTTGGGTCAAAACCTGTCTTCTCATTTGTTATGTGTGCATCTCCAGCAACTTTAACAGTTTTCTGGCTATTACATCCCAAGAGACCACTGGAACGGCGACTCTGAAACTCTTTGTTGTTTTCAGTTTTGGCATTGGTGGTTGTCAAAAATGATTTTGTTGGACTTGATAAAGTTATTGATGGCCTTAGCTCCTCATAATCAGACATCACTGAGAAATCTGCTGCGCTCGCAGTGACCACACTCCATTCTATACTGGCCTCACTTGGTGCATAACAAGTTGTTGGGGTGACACAGCCAGATGCTGCATCAGATGCTCGTCTCGCAAGAAAGGAATTGGCTTTCCCTGTGAGGCTTTCTATCTCAAACAAGTCTGAACTTGCATCACTCTCTGTATCATTGTAGTTACCTTTCGAATTTTCAGTTTCTTGATCTACTTTTGGAGTTGCATCCCAAGATAACATTTTTAGCCTCCTGTGAAGGTTCAAAGACTTGTTTCTCCGTTCAAATACAGGAGAGCCAAAAACCTCTAGTGATTTCCGTCCGATTTCATCTACCTCTCCTTGCAAAGGCACTTTAAGAGGCCGAATCCCCACAGTAGAATTCATAGTTGGGAAAGTGAAAAGGTCTTCCTTGATCCAGGGCTCTGCCGGTGGTTTATTGACCTGATCTAAACTGGCCTTACTGGCTGCAGCTGTTTTATTTTGCTTGCCTTTAACTACCTCCCCATTAGCAGGTCTCTTGAAACTTATTTCACCAACTTGTACTTCTTCAGTATCAACAGAATTCCTATCAGAACAATAGCATTTGCAACCAGCCAGACCAGAAAGAAAACTCTTTCCATTCACCTTACTAGGTTTTGCCCTCGGAGGATTTCTCGTAACACTCTGGAGTAATGCATTTTGGCTGTTCCAGCTTGATTCAGAACGAACACTAGGAGTTGCCTGATGCATTACAGGCTTGATTGGCTCTAGATTGACTCCTTCATCTTTCACACATTCGAGCTTCTTTGCATCTATTTTGGTTATTCTTGGACTATCCACGTCTATCCCTCCATTGAAGTATTTTTCAGCTCCAAATACCCCAATTTCTCCATCTTCTTCTTTCTTCCTTCCTGAATAACGATGTTCATCTTGGTTGGCGATCTTGTGGCTGAGGTCTAGGCTTGACTCTGAAAGCGTTCTCACATAGTTTTCCTCAGCACCGCCCAGTTGAGTAGAGAAAGAAGCATCACGAGGGCTGCTATTGCTTTTCTCAAAGGGCAATGTTTGTGAGAGGTTTGTGTGGTAACTTGATGTTAATGTTACGATAGCCATCTTCGATATTCAGACAGAATATTTGCTGCACAAAAACAAATGAAAGAGAGAAAATGACCCAAAAAAAACACAAACAAGATGCACAAAACAACAAAAAGAAAACGAAAAAGACCAAACCTGGGACTAGGAGAAGAATATACCAAGTACAAGTTTCCTCTGAAGACACCTAGAATCTTAGTTTGAGGGAGGCCCAAGATGCAATTAAAGCAACCAAGCCGAAACAAACACTAAAAAAGAAGGGACATACATACTACTTTTTATATGAAATCAAAGGCCGAAATTAGCTGAGAAAAGAAATTAATTAAAAAGAAGAGAGACTCGAGTTGAGAGGCTTCTTCCAGGCAGCTTGGCTCTTTGAGAAAATAGTCCTATCTGTAAGAACTATAAGTAGGCTTAAAACATATAAAAGATGTTAAAAGGCGTAGGGCCATATGCTTGTGGGCTTACGTAAACTCAAGAATAAATTTCTCTATGAATTAATTGTTATATCTTAATTTCATATCGAAAATTTTTAAAATTTTATTATAATATATAAATTTAAATTTAAATTTACGAGATATTTTATGAGATAAAATTATAAGATTTTTAAATTAAAATAAATAGTATTTAATAAGTTAAATATGATTTTACATAAATAATATCATAATCAAAATTTCATCTTGAAACTTATAAATTATGGACAGATCAGGCAAACTAATTTAAACTTTGAATTAAATGAATACCTATTGAATAGTAAAAAAAAACATGTATATTTATGGCTGCCAAAATGTAGGAACAGTGTTCTCTTTTTTTTTTAATAGATTTTGTGAACATTTGTGGATACAAATATAAGCTTGAATTTTTGCTTGGATTTATATGTCGAATCATCCCGACATGTTGATCACATGAAGATTTTTAGTTTTGGCTAAGGACTTTGCCAAATTCAAATATCAAACCATGTCGGATATCATTTCATTTTAGGAAAATTTAATGGGTATGATTCCTACCTATGCAATCAGTTTCAAAATTGTTATATTAAGTCTTAACTTTAATCATTTAGTAATTCAAAAAATGTGTGAAAAGTTCGAATCAATACACGATTCAAATTGAATACTTATGAGTTTCATAAATTTTTTAATATTTTATTATATTAATAATGTTATAAATTACACGCAATCATAAATTTTATTTTTAAAATTACATTAAAATAAATCAAAATTTTAATTTTAATAATTTCAATTATAAAAAAACACTTTTTTTCTAAAATAGTCTAAATGGAAAAAACCAAAAACCAATCCCAAACTTTGTTCCCATAACCAAAAATACAAAATGTTTAGAGATTCGGTAGAACGAATTATGAAGTCACGATACGAATACATATCACCCACAAGATTTTTGCAATGTTTTTGCCTCTTACGTCCATCAGCATCGTTATGTCGGGAATAAGATAATTGATGGGTTAAAAGTCCTGATAAACAGTGACAAGGTAATAAAGTTTTAGACCACAAAGATAGCAATTTTTTTCTTTTTTCTTTTTTTGACCAGCAAAATTTAAATGAGATTAAATTAATTCATTTGAAGATCAAGGTATATCACAGATTTCAAATTTTATATTAAATTTATAAATAATTTATAAAAAAATTACCAACAACGAATGATGAAAATAAATTTAAATTTATAAGTGAAATATTCGATTTTACGATAATAAATTTTTGCTTTTTTAGTTTGGCACTTGGCAGGGATGGTAATTTGATGAGTTATAAGATAGAATCCAACTTGTTTCTGTCATATGTGCAAGAGAATTATATTGGAATTGAGTGAAGGAATTCAGCACGTACACATCGTATTTATGCTGAGTCCCTACAAATTCAATTCAGTGCTAACTAACTTTTCCCTTTCCTCACAATCGTCTTCATCATAAATATACGCTTAGTGCCCTTTTTGTTGCTTTCTGCATTTACGTTTGGTTGTGTCCACACAACATTTACCGCAAATGAAACCATACCTCCCCCCCCCCCCCCCCCCCCTCCAATATCACTACACATCTCAACTAGTCAAATTCAGCCAATGCACCATTTCTATCTGAGTAGCAAAGTTATAATCTTCTCATCAAATCAACTAATAAAGTTCATACCAATTACCATCCATCTCCTGAGAGTCAAATGATAGCTCAGAAAGAAACTTGACGACTCATTGAGAGTCAGAATATGCATCAACTTTTTGAGCTAATATTATGCAACCAAACAATAATAATGCCTAAATTCAATAATCATACCTTTGTAGCTGTCTGTTCATAAATTAATACAAATGAGGATAGTCTAGTCGATACTTAATTTACTGGAATCGTGTAACTGGCCTCCTTAGACCGAACCAATCTTGCAGCCAAAATTTTCAGGCAGGGAAGTAATCGATTGATGTCACAAACTTAGTGTAACAGAGAGCAATGCCAGGCTTAGTTCATGCCAAGGTTTCAAGTTTGCACTCCTCTGCCGCTCACTGCGTGGATGTTGTGTTTCCACCTACAACCCAATATTGCTTAACAGCAACCAATATCTTCTCAGGAACTAAAGGACCATCTTCATGGTCAACCATCTTAGTGTCCCATCTCATTCCTGCTGTTATCTTCTTCACTTTAATTAGAACATCAACTTCATCACGGAATATTACCGCACCTTCTGGACGCAAAATTCGGTCCATTTCCAATAAAATGTCTTCCAGATTACATCTGCAAACATTCAATTAAATATATGAAGTTCTACAGATAAGAAATAGAATGCCAAAAAGCTCTAACAATGGTGTGCTCAGACCAAAGAACAGGTAATTAGTGAATTTCATGTTGGTGAATTTATTAAACCCTTGAGAATGCTGATGCATCATTTATTAAACCCTTGAGAATGGTAATGATAAAGATATTTCTAGCTTTTGCTAAAAAAAGGATATTTAGCATTTAGACAAGTATCTTTGAAAAAAAAAATACATAAAACAACTGCACCACAAGTTACTCTAAAAACTTTTATACTAGCTGATATAGGTATTAAATTGCTATATCAGAAAAGACCAGAGTGTAGGTGTAGCTGTTTGCATGCAAAAATAGGAGTTTTACGTTAAGAAATAAGTAGTTGCACACCAAATGTGACAATTACAATAAAATGCAGTTAAATAGAGCAGGAGCATGAGAACTAAACTCATGTTTTATTTGCAGAGAATAAACAAAGTTCACACATGGTATAACAAATCATGCATCTGAAAGTAAACTTGCACCCATCATTACTGACAAGTGAAAAGAACAAGTACTAGTAAAAAGAACATGAATTGTACATATATTAGACTGCTCAAAAGTAATAGCATGCACATTTAACCATGGATACTTACTTGTCCTTGTACAGACTGAAAAGAACATTGGCATGAATGAGATCATATGTCCTTGGATATGTGGAGAAAGCCTCACACCTGAACCAGCAAAAGACAAGAAAAAGAACAAGTTCAATAATATATGCCAACATATTAAGCTAGTTTCTTATCTAACTTAAATTGTGCTCTTCTTTCTTTTCTCTGTTCTCTCCCATGTTTCGAAAATATAAATATATATATGCAACTTAACTTCATTTTTTTCATCTCTCTTTCTCTCTTTACCTAAAAACTTTCTCATAGCTGAAAGAATATTGCCTACATTTCTAATATTAAAGATAGACAGACAAAATCATTTATTAATTTTCAAAGCATCAAAAGATGAGTAAGAACTAAGCAAGAACCATAGAAAATAGCATAACATAGCCAGGCAAATCACTAAGCAGAGCAGTCTGTTTCTGGCAAGTAGATAAAGTCTACAATATGATAATAAGATATTCTTTTAGTTTCATCTTTATAGCCTATAGGCAACTCCAGATATTAGAAGTCCTACGAACTATGGATTTATCTCAATCATTATTAAGGGTTGTAAGAGGCACTTAATTTGTTTGTTGCTTTGATATTAGGAAAGAATTTAACAGACATTATAGAGCCATTAAAAGGGAAGTTAAAAGGAAGTGTCGCAAAACCAATATTAGCATATTCACAGTAGTATAACCAAAAAAAACACTTCAGAACAGCACCAACTACAAATAAAGCCAAAAGTTTAGTAAGCCATACCAGTCATGATAGATGCCAATTAATCCTTGCTCATATATGACACCCAGGGTGTCTTTCTCTGCTATGGTGGGCATGACATTCATAACCCATAATTTGGGAGAGTCAAGGGCTGCAGCAAATCCTCCCAACCCAGCATTCATATCCAAAATATTGCGATACCTCCCAGAGTCAATAAGTCTATTGATTTTGTTATAAGCACTTACATGCTTCTTCCACTTATGGTTGTCCTCTTGGTATGTCTCAACAGAAACCCCAGGAACACTTCCACTAGCAATTCTAGGAGGGATTGCATATAGCCTCTCAGGGAATGGCTTCAGTTCTCCACCAGCAATTTCATCAGCACTACTAACTTCTGGATATGGAGTAATGCATGCATCCATTTTCTTGTACCTAGCAACCACCAGAAGAGATGATGAATAAATAAAATGAAATTTAAGATCTAAAATTAATTAAATTACTGTAATCCAGCTTTATGCTCAAGCGACATAAAATGTAAAAATATATCTGAAATTGGTTTAAAAACCCCGAATGAAATGCAAGATAGTAACCCTGAAACTTATAGGTTTCAGATTCCACGTATGCATCAAAGGATTGCTTAAGAACAGAAGACGAGAATCAGTGCAGTTAGTTTATAAGGCTTAATGAAATTGCTAAACTACTAGACCTGAAAATATAGGCTCCACTGATGATACATGCAATGCAGGTTCCAACTTTTAATGTTTGCATGGTTAAGGCATTTCTATTACAATTGACAAGAATAACTATCATATGCATGAACTGGTTTGAAGCTAATCCACACCCAAGCTTCACATGCTTCCAGGGCAGATGCAAACTTCACTGCATTTTTACTAATTCCAGATGTTTTCCTGCTAGTCACTTAATAAGGACATAAAATATTGTTTCCATTGCAAACTGTATGATATAAAGATTGCAGGCACAGCTCATACCAGACATCATTAGCCTCTCCAGCTTTGCAGAAACTAGCTTGAGAATCATCTTGTCCACGATGACAAGAATCATCATTGACTCTCTTTTGCCAAATGGCAATTTCACCCTTCTCATGCTTCTTGTCCCAGCAAAGAAGTTTGGCAGTGTCCTCAATCTTTTGTTGTTCCTCCTCAAGTTCCTCCTTGGGACGCTGCCATGATTTATAACTGTTCCTCCAATTGATTGGTGGACCTGAAAGTACCCAGTAGCCACCAGGTCTAAGAACACGATCAACCTCCTTCAAGTATATTCCATCTGCAAATAGGCAAATCAATAATGATGCATCAATCACTGAACTTCTTCTACAAAGAATCTTCGCTAAAAGAATGCCGAATCAGAGAAAATCTACTTAGAGTACCAAAATGTTTTGTGCTTAAATATAGGAAACACTCTATTTCAACATATGACTCACCATTTGCTCCCCATGGAATCAAGCATCGCGAACAGTGTGCCATATCGAAAGCTCTAGATGGATATGGCATCTTTATGGTCCCAAGAACACCAATAACAGCAGGTACACCTCTTTCAAGAGCAAATTGAACCTGTGCTTCATGTGAATCTCTCGGTGCAAACGACATGGCAATAACATTTCTACTCCAAAGGTATGCACCCAAACTTGCAACCTATACAAAATAACCAATTGTGAGATTCAGTACCTTCATGGATCATAAAGATACACATTCCGCCAGTACAAATAAACAGATCAACTGAAAAACTTTCAATAGCATAACATACCCCACAACCGGTATCGAGTGCAGTCCTAACCGTCCCATTAGTAATTGGTATCACGGAAGCAAGCTGATCAATATACTTTTCCGCCCCTTGTGGAAACTGCGTTCCTCCACCAGGGAACCTAAACACATTACCCTCATATTGGATCCAATTCTGAATAGCCTTCTCAACCGTCAAGGCCTTATACGGGGCATTAGCATAAGGTACATAATCCCGACTCTTAGGCCAAGGAAACGGGGTCACATATCCTTTAGGCGCAGGAACAAGACAATGCAACTTCTCTTCCTCTATCGGACAATGTCTCTCACGATAAATCATGTTGTTCCTAGGGAAAGTCATGGCACGCTTTTGATCTTGACAAGGCGTGTAATCAACGTAACGAGGAGGACATGGGTCGAAAGATTTGGGCTTTTCGGATTCATCCACGTTCCCAACTTCACCGGCGTGATGGGTTTCGAAGTTTAAGGTTGGGACGATGTTGCAATCCGCACCATGTTTAGTCATTTCTAAAGCTATACTATCACCCTTTCCAAAACCACTTCTTTGCCATGCTCCTAATATGTAGAAAAAACAACATAATCCAAAAACAATAAATATTTGAATTGAACTCCTAGTTCTACCCTCAGCTGAATTCGGTTTCAGTGCCATTTTCAAATAATAACCTGCAATTAACAAATTCCAACATTTAGGTCAATTAAAATATGAAAGAGAGTAAAATGTTAAGGATCTAATTATCAGAAACAAAGATCAGTTGATTTAACCTTAATTTTACTCAACTAGCTAAGAGCTCATTTTAGTAAATTCCTTCAAAAAAATCACAAAAAATAAAATCATTATGATTCAAAAGAAAAGTAATGTCAGATGACTTACCAATCGCATCAATAGACGAAATCAGTGGTTCAAGATGTCAAAATTAAAAAAAAAAAATCAATTTTGATTTTTTTTTAATGATGATAAGAGAAGTGGAGATTTTCAGAGCTTCGAAGAGAAGAAGACGTGTCAATAAGACACTGAAAAAGTGAAAACCCTAAGCTCTTTCAGTTATAGCATCATGGAAGAAGAAGAAGAAGGAGCGAACGGAACGGGCAAAACAAAAACAGAAAAAAAAAATTGAAGCACAAAAAATTTGTGCTCTATGAAGTCCCTTTATCAACGGGGATTGCGATAAAAGCTTCTAAAATTTCGAAAACGCACGTCTTTCTCTTTCTTTGTATGTCGTATCGGAATTTTGGTTGATTTTTTTTTTATTTTAAATCTGGCTTATATTCTTCTTCGTCTTTTTTATTAAAACGACTCCGCGTTTTCTACAAAGAGTCTTAAAACGGGGTGCGTAGTGCGCATTGGGCAGCCGGGTGGGGCACCACGCGCCAAGAAAGGTAAGGAATTGACTGAAAATTTTGGTGGGCCCCCAAAAAGAGGAAGATCTAAGATCTACGTTGAAATCGGCGCTGATTGATGATGATTATGATCAAAGTCGGACAGCAGCTATGGACCGTCGGTGCTCAAGTAAAATGCATCGGACGGAGTGGATCTAAAAGATCAAAAAATATCGTGGAGGCAGTTCAATCGCGACAGAAGTGTGACAAGACATCGTTGCGAACAATGGAAGCTTGGGAACTGGTTTGGTTTGTCAAAGGCTTAAATCTATGCAAAGATTTGAAGTAACTAAATGGTAGGGAAGTGGGAAGATGATTTTAGTTGATTTCTAGCTTTTTTTTTTTTTAAAAGAACTGATAAATTATATTGTCGTGTGTATTTTATATTAAATATAATTTTGAATATAATATTAATAATTTTGATATAATATTTAAATAATATAAATAATTAAAATAAAAATATAAAATATTTATTATAAATGTTACAAAAAATATAATTAATATGTTTAAAATTAATTTATTTAACACAAATAAATAATATGATATAATTAACATGATTAGACACAAATAATACGATTAAATACGATTAATTTATTTATTTAAAAAAATATATCATTTATATTAATATTTAAATAAAAAAGTATTTAAAAATTAAATATTTATAATCTTTTTAAACACTAAAATAATATAATAAATATGATTATTAATTTAACTAAAAATAAATTAAAATAATTTTTATAATTTGTATGTTATATATACTTGTATTAATAATATTGTATCTTAAACATATTATTATTACATGACACAAATATAACATAAATAATGTTATGTCTTAATCGTATTAATACGATTAAGACATAAAACATGATTACTTTAAATTTATATATAATTTTTTATATTATTCTTGTATCATATCATTATATTATATTTAAAATTATCATATTTATTTTTTTAAGCTTTTTGGCCTTAGAGATTAACTGTTTATTAATACATGACATGTAATTGGATTTTTTTTGGGACATTCACATTGCAAAAATAAGGTTTTGGGACATTTGCAACATTATGGTTGGACCACCGACACAATTGCCATCTTATTTGAGTTCACAATTTTTTGGATTTTCAGAGTAATGTTTTCATTTCTTCATCTCTTGCTATAAATGTTTATTTATGAACCAATTTATTTCTAAATAGTGAAACAAAAAAAAGGATTGAGATGAGTTTCTAAACCATATATAAGTTTTTGGCACTGAACCTATATCTTTTAAAACCAATCATACATCAAAGGAGCATCAAGAGTTAAGCTAATTGCTTATTGTAATTGGATTTCATTTTCTACAAATAAATAAATAAACAATGATATTGGATTCACTTCTTTTAATCGATAGTTATGTTGTTTTTCATGATAAAGAAATTTCAAATCTAAAAATGCATCATTCTTTAATTTTCGTAAAAAAAAAAGAAACATTTATGAAGCTTACGGTTATGAGGTTATGGCTATGTTTTTTATATTTTAATTAATACAACTTCACTTCAATGGCCAAAATATATATATATATATATAATTTCCCCTCTAAATTAGAAGGATTTTTTTTTTTTTTCATTTTTGCTAAACAGATATGTTATAAGAGAGAGAATTAAAATACGACTATAAATATATTTATTTATATTAAAGCAAATGCTTAAGTATCATACTTAATATTAATTTTATTATAACTCAAAAAAAAATCTCCAATATCTTTGTTAAATATATAAACAGATAAAAATTGAATTTTTTTTTTTTTATAAATTTTGATTTGAATCTTGCTAATAAGTTTTCTCATAAATTTTGATCTCAATTTTATTTTAGGATTGGAACATAAAACTTTTAAGATAAATTATAATGTTTTATGTATTATGTAGTACTATTACTTTTTAATATGAGATCATACCAAACTTTAGAGCACCGACATAACCAATATTTCGGTCTCACTAACACAACTTCATAGATAAAAATTACTACTATTTTATATTTATATATAACAATGCAATCATAAAATATTAATTTAATACTTCTTTGAATCCTAACCTGATTTTCTATATTATTGAATAAAATCCAATTAATTCATAGATCACCTCGACTTATATTTATTTATAAAATGAGAAAGAAAATTATAAAAAAAAAAATTCCGTTTGGTAGGTAGAAAGGCAATAGGGAAGAGCCGCCAATTCCATAAAAATTTATTCAAAATTTGAAAGAATTTGAATAAAAATTTAAAATTTATTAAATAAATTTAAATATAATTTTTAAATTTTAAATAGGATCTTAAAAAAAATTAAAACTTAAACTCAATTAGTTCGAATTCATATATATAAATTTTTTATTTATATATATATATATATATATAAATTAAATATAATCCTATTAAATTTAATTTAATCACATTTTTTTAATTTTCATAATATAAAATAAGTTTATTGGGTGAGTTTAATATTTATTTTTTAATTTAAATTAAATTTAAAACAAATTTAAAATTTAAAATTTTAAATCAAATTAAATTTAAATAAATATATAAATTATTAATATCAAATATGAACTCTGCACAAATTCAACTCATACATTAACACTTATACTTTATTGATATCAAAAATCAACTCTATTATTTTATTGCATCCACGTTCAAGAATTGGCCCTATCACGTTGAAATTTCTAGCTTGCAATGTTGCTTACATGATGTTAGAATGGTAGGTTTATATATATATATATATATATGAGATAAATAAGAAACAAATGATTCCAATGGAACTATAAATGGCAGTGCAATTTGTTATTTCCATCCCAAGTGAAAGAAAAACTAACGAAAAAACTACTCAAATTAGCTAATTAATACTAGCACTAGTATTTAAGACGAAGGCACTTGACTTTACTCTCAATTTTTCTTCCAAGTCCTAAAGTTATTTTGTTTAAATTTTAGTGCGAATATAAAGGTACAAAATCCATATCTGGAAAGTGGCTAGCCAGTATTATGATTGGTGGCATTCAAATGACTTATGTGTTCTTCACGTGAAAAGCCTCCAGATTTCATGTGCATTCTGGATATATTCAAACCGACAGCCATGTATCCATGAAACCATCACTCTCTTTTTTTCACTAAATTAAAAAAAAAAATTGATTTTATGATAATTAATTAATTTCCACTTTCTTCATCCTTTGGTAACAAGGGAAATTGCCTTATCATTTACATGCAATGCAATCAACAATAAGATATTTCATTTGGGTTTAATTTAATATTCGAAATTTATTTGTATTAATGTATTTGGAATTTTATTTTTAAAATATTTTTCACAAATATTAAACCTTAATCGAAAAAGAAAAAAAGTTTTTCTTTACAATTTGAATTAATTTTCGTGGACCAGCAAGTACTATGATATTAATTAACTTGAGATTAAGTGTTAAAAAAATAAAATTATGACTTCTATAGTATTAGAAATCAAGTATTGCTTTTTCATTTTATTAAAAAAAAAAATTTGTCCATAACATCTTCAACGATTAATGGGAAACAAATGGTGCTGTAGAGGCGGTAGAGCTATGGAAGATTAGAAGTGAAGCTCTGTGTACCAAATCATAATTTAGGAAACTCAAGGGCTTATTTTACAATTTTCTCCTTTTCTAATCTTGTAAGTTACAATAACCTGTTAAACGGAACCAATAGCCTTATCCGCTACTTTGCAAGAGTTCACCTGATTTCTGCGCCTCTGCTTGAAATCCTAAACTCAATCAAAACAAAGAATGGTTGCGACGTTGATTACGAGTGTAGCTCAATGCTTTCTCTCTGTTTCGCCCAAAACCTTAGCCAAACAAACTCGCGCAGCCATTCTTCTCAACAAACCAAACCCTCTTTCATTAAGGTTCCCTAAAGCTACGAGGTTAACTCCGCTTCCTCGGAGAAGACTGCTTCCACTTTGCTTCTTCAATGCTGGAAAAGACAATCCCAATGTCCAAGACAAGGTAAAATATTGGTTCCCAAATCTTTTTACTACTTGCCCGAAACTTGTAAAACTATAATTTTGCTTTTCTTGAATCCCAGGAAGAGCCTGAATTGGAGTGGCCAATACTCAAGCGATGGGAGGTTCCCTGGGAGTGGCAAACAGTTTCATTAACTTCACTTGCCTGTGGATTAGGGTGGGTTTCATTTTGGGTTATTATTTATAAATGGTTTGTCTGGCTTATTTGGTTGAGAATGAAATTGAAATTTCCCAGGCAGTTTTATTTTGACAGGATTGATAGAGACAGCAGCTATACCTTATCTAGGACTTCATATTGAAGAACTAAGTTTGGACGAGAAGGCTGAGATACTATTTGTGGATCAAAGGTATGCATCACTATCCTTATATGTTAGCATCATTGCATTGAAGTTCTAATTATAGATGGATCCAAAAATATTTTGAAATTAATAGTTACTGGAATCTCCAGTTTAATTTTGCCAAGTAGGCAACTGCTGATTATTTACATTGTGTTCTAAGTGCCAGTCTTTACTGGATTTTACAAATAAGCTATGCTGAAACTTAGATTCTCCTCATAGAACAAATGTGTAGAACTTACTTTATTAATTTTTACTTTTTCGGTTTCTGACTTTCTGTCACGTTGTAGGTACAGATTATATTGTATGCAGATTTTCTTTCAGTGGTTTTTGAGTATGAGCCCCTGGAATTACATTGTGGGGCTTATTTTTAAGGTAAAATTGGGTCTAATTCTTGTTTGTTATTGTTTTGGCAGCATTACAACTATAGTTGTACTTGGAGTTTTGTATGGTATAGCCAACACCTTTCAACCGCTTCCTGAAGACCTATTTCGTTATGGTATCCATCATGCAAAACCTCTTAATTGCTTTAATCCTTTATGCACCTAATCAAAATTTTGTGTTATTTAGTTAGGCCTCATTGAGAATTGGCATTCTCTCATTCTTTTAGTCTTTTAGGTTACATGTGCATTTACATGAAGGCTGATGTTTTTTGAATGTTTCGATGTTAAAATTGAAAATTTTATCTTGATGCAAATTGTAGATTTAAAAATGAAAAATCTAAAGCCAAACTTGACTGATAATGTCTGAATTCTGTATCCAGATTTTCAATCTGATATTGTGTTATACTCATTCAGATTTGAGGGATCCTTTCAATCTAAAGAAAGGATGGCTCCTGTGGGCAGTGATTGGTCTTGTTGCTGCTATTGTTGCTATTGCTTTAACAGGGCCTGCTATGTCCTTGTTTCGTGGTGAGGACACGCAAAGAGAGGTTAGAAATAATTTGGAACTATTTGTTATTAACAAACGATAATCAAGTGGACTCCAACTTGTGTTTGCTTTGATTTTTAAATTTCGGAGAATGAGCTAGCTGACCTTGCACTCTGTGGACTTTAAAGTGGTTACTATCTTGTTAGAGCTGCAATCACAGTTAACTTATGTGCTTTCTGGCATGTATGAATTCTTTCTTGACTTCTAGAGCTCTTTTTTCAGACTGATGCTCTAGTTCGCTTGCTTCCATTAATTGGATCCTCAAGTATCAGGTACTTACATAGGAGTTAAAATTGGTTAGAATGATATGTAGCTTATAAGTTCTGAGTATCATGCTTTTCGCTATAAGTGGAATTCAAGTTGAATTGATCATGTTGATATCTATTGTAGCACTGCTTGCTTGGTGGGCATTACAGGTGTTCTGGCTCCACTTCTTGAGGAGACACTGTTTCGAGGGTTTTTTATGACATCCCTGACAAAGTGGTACTTTTACTTATCTGTGTCTTAATAGATTATATGAAGCTCTTTTGGTTGTGTTGCCATAATGAAACATGTGAACATGGTCAACTATCCTAATTCTAACATTCTTTTTTTTTTTGTGTTGAGAATGGAAAAATTTTTGAAAACTTAAAGCATTTTCTTTGTCCAGAAAACTCGTATATCCTCACATTCAAAGATGCGATTCACCCTGTAAAACAAATTGCTGATACAGAAATCAGTTATTAGAAAATAGATGATAACGGGAAATATAATTAGGGGTAGCTAGTGGAAGCACAGGAAGTGATTTTATGATGAATTCATGACTGAACATATATATCAAAAACAGGGGGTTATTTGCTGAACAAATAGATTGCCTGGCACATTTTATGACATAAACTGCATCTTGTTAAGAATTGCTGTACTAATATATAAGAATAGTATAACAGGTATGCAACCAAAAGGGATGAAACATAGATGAATACAATAGAAATGAATGCATTGAATAAGACTCTGAAGTTGCAGCCTTTGCAAATCCGGAAAGTAAATAGAACTATGATATTATTTTATTATTCACGAAGAGAAATGGCTTCAGTAATAGGCATAATATGGCCCCAATTTGTGGCTCTATAAAGGCCAGGGGAACTCGGGAAAAAGGTGTATTGAGAAAGTGAGAAAGAAATGTCAATTACCAAAGGGTAGATGTGGCCATTTAAAGGATTTGTAGAATTAAATCTAAATAGTCTGAAAAAAGGGCTTCATTAAGCATATCAGAGTTGTTAATTTCAAGATAATGAGCTGTCTATACGTTAATTTTCTAAGTGCTATTCATTCTTTAGTTCCCCTTTTTCTTTGTAAACACTGTTCTATCTTTTTTCTTCTTGCTTGAAAGTTTTGTTTATAAAATGATATTTTTGAATTGGTTTATTGCATTGGAGACTTAGTATTTAAGCTTGTTATAGATTCTCATTTAATTCACAAGTTGGTTTAACGTTTTCCCAAATTCTGTGTTCAGGGTTCCTACACCAGTTTCTGTAATTATCAGTGCCGCTGTATTTGCACTTGCACATCTCACTCCTGGAGAGTTTCCCCAGCTATTTGTGCTAGGTAATATATGACACTGTAAACTACTAGGTGGAGGATTTGTTAAAAACAATTATCATTTGAGTTAACCCTTTACAATCACATTCAAACATCACAATCCATAAAGATATATCTGAATATCAAATTATGTAGATTTTTCAGTGGACATCACATATCTAGTTGAAACTGACAGACTTCACGGTCTATGTAGGGACTGCTTTGGGATTTTCATATGCTCAAACTCGCAATCTGGTGACTCCTATCACAATCCACGCTTTCTGGAACTCTGGAGTGATTTTGCTTCTTACGTTTCTTCAGGTAACCACGGATTATAAATTGCTTGGTGACCTTGATTTTGACTTGGTATCCTTGAATGCCGCAGGCAAATGTAGATTCACGAAACTAATTTATCTCCTGGTTTTGTGCGTGTGCAGTTGCAAGGGTATGATATCAAGGAATTGTTACAGGCAACCTGATTAAGTTCAGAAGTTTCCTTCCTGTTGATCTGATGAGTTTTTCTACCTGCTGATGGCATGGATAATGGAGCTTTCTGCCGGTTTGCTTGTTATATGGCAGTCTGTATACTTCAAAATTTGATTTTTAGCGTCAGTGTAATAAATCAGCCAAAGCGGCACAAGTTGAAATCATATGCATGTGTAAAGTTGATCAGTTAACTTGCAAGCAAAAGAATAGTATGAGCTTAGATTCTTCAGCAGAACTGCACGCATTTTAGAACCGTAGAGAATTGTCTAACTTTGACAAAGACGAGCTTATGGAGCCTATAAAATGCAGGTTAATTTGCTCAGACAAGCTCAGACATTGCATCAAGAAATTGAATGATGGTGATTTGGACCCTTAACATTAGTGCGATACAAACTTCCATCTTTGAGCAAAACTCGTAATTTTTTTATAGAACCGTAAGGTGAAGATCAATAATTTGCTTACATTCACAGCAACATCTGACTAAGATGTCTTAGAAACCAAGATAAGCCATTTCGTTAGGACAAGATACAGCTCACGTGCTACCTACTTTGATCTTTGGAATGCTTTCATGTAATAATAGATCATTTATCTTTATCCCTATTTCTTCTTCAACTACTCATTTTAGTTTGTTTCTACCATTCTGTTTTTCGGATTTTTAACAATCTCAAGGACAAGTCGATGGGAGATTTGAAATGGGCCAAAACAATGATAAACTAACATGACTTCAAAGATAAGGGCGAAAGCAAGGTAATAGTAGAACTGCCTAGTTGAATAACGAATATTGCAAAGTCAAGGCTTGGGATTGGATTCTTCTTCAATGGAAAAATGGGCTCCAAGAAGATTGATAAATGAACTTCATAAAGAGAAAAGAAAACCCATTTAGATTGGATTTGGATTTGATGAACAAGAAAAGCAATTGGATTTGAATTGTTTTTTTTAACAAAAGTGGGCTTTCCACTTACACGATTGTAATTAAGTGGGGTTAATGTTTCACGTAGAAAGAGGCATAGAAGCCTGGGTTTGAAGAGTTTGACTCAATTTTTTAAAAAATAAGTTATGGTTGGGATGCAAGCCCTAGGTCAAGGAACAGACAAAATGGGTTCCAACCGAGGGCTAGATATGGGGTGTTTCACTGAATTTGGAGTCCCGAGTTTGGCATTTTACTCAGTGAACTCAACCCCATTAAATTCTTGGTACTAAACTTGTCAGCCAATTAGTAGACAATTTTTTACAAAGTTCTTAAGTACGAGAAAATTGGATTCCAAGCTCGGATTCTACAGGCAAACTTGATTTTAGTTTTCACTTAATCGCCATTACCAAAAAGCAACAATATTGAGGAATTCTATAGTGCTTGGTTTTCCAAAGCCCGCACGATCAAAGGAGATTTGAGTAATTAAAATTGACTTTTGCCCCTCAAAACATATAGACTTCATTCAGCTTGTATATTTATTTAACATAAACCATGCATGTAAATTGTATTGTATTAGAGATAATAATGATGCAGTATGTCTATCAGCTAAAACAATGTTCATTTGGTTCTACAATAATCCTCGTATCTTCTTTTCCAAGGAAGTTCGAGGGTCTGGATTCAAGTTTTGCTTAGTCGCTAAATCAATACATTAAATCTTTTATTCTCAAGTAATTGAAAAAAAAAATGTGACATTCTTATTGATATGTGCTATCATGTATACAACGTACCTTGTTTTTTCATTAAAAAATTACAAGGCTTATGCCTATAGGCTTGATGAACCGCTAAATCTAATCAAGTAGAAAGCCTTGATGAGAAGGCACAAGGTAATTTTTCATCTAAGACATAATTTTCTTTTTCTTTTTTGATTACCCTTTAGAAATTATCTGCTTTTTTTAAAAGATTTATTAGAATATTCCGAATACATATTAAAATGGTATATCCAAGCTGCTCACAAATCTTAAAATTAAGTATGATCACAGAATAATAAAGGTAAATTGTTAAAAGCCTTTGGTCTTAATTTGCCCTACAGCTATAGGATCCAGAAAGTCAAATGCTTTGGGTTTTAGGGGTTTGAATTTTCTAACTCTGAAAGATAGGTGAGCTTTTCACAAAATTGGTCAACAGAGATGCACCCTTTAGTTTATGTTCCTAGTTAGGGGAAGTGGTCCCAACTAATTTCAGCATTTAACTTGATTAATTTTATATATACAAAATACTAAATCTGACAAAGTCAGTGGAATAGAAGCTCTGGGAATGGAATAGAAACTGAATTTTCGGATTCTGAGAAAAACTGAATATCATTAGATTAATCTTAAACACTGGCATAGGAATTTGACAGCACTTGAATATATATATTTATATATTTCAGCTTTGTGTATCGGGAGTTGGTTCGGGTCCATGTTTCCTTATAATAATTCAAACCAAAGACCATTAAAATATCTGTCATTTTGGGATTTCTTTTGTCTTGACTTGAAATTGAAAGGATAGGCAGGAAATATCATGGGATTTTGCACTGAAAATTGCAAGTTTTTAGTGATGTTATCATCCCCAGATGTTGCTGATTTTGTAGCTTCCTTGAGATTCTTCCATTTGGATTAAACAAACCCTTGAATTGGTTAAAGTACAAGTAAGAGTCTCTCGTGCAAAATCCATTTTCTTGACTTGGGTTTAATTTCTTGGTAGTTGTTCTTATTTTCATTTTAAGAAGAAGCCTTCGCCATTCGGTTCATTGGCGAGCCAACGCGATCCTCGCAAAACACACCACACTCCTTTTAAAAGTCACCAGAAAAGGTGGCTGATCCTTCGGGGGCAGACCCCTTCTCAGGAAGCATATATTGGGTTCAAATTAAGTGAGACTTAACTCTCAACTTGGTGTCTTTGAGTTCAATATCTTTTTTAAAGTTTGCTTGTTTCTTAGGGTTTGCTTCATTGTCAAGCTGTTCTTGTGTCAGGAAGTTTCTTGCTCTTCAGTTTTCCTCTAGGGTTTTTAACATAGTTCCTCAGAAACTTTTCATCTATTGCTTTTGGATTCAACTTTCAGTCTGAAGAAAGAAAAAAAAAGGAATAAAGAAAGAAAAGGAAAGCTTGGATCTCTTTCCATATAAAGGGAAGTAGTGAAAAGAATGGATGAGAGAAGTGATACTGATAAAATGGAAGAAATCTTGCTTCCAGGATTCAGGTTTCATCCAACTGATGAAGAGCTTGTTGGGTTTTATCTCAAAAGAAAGATTCAACAACGGCCTCTCTCAATAGAGTTGATTAAGCAACTTGACATCTATAAATATGATCCATGGGATCTTCCAAGTAAGTTAATCCTATATATATACATGCATATGTTTTAGTTTTTGATTAAAACTCTTTCGTAAAATGGAAACTAACAGTTATTGTTTGTTTTTCTATGAAGAGCTGGCGACCACGGGAGAGAAAGAGTGGTATTTCTACTGTCCTAGGGACAGAAAATACAGAAATAGTGCAAGGCCTAATCGAGTAACTGGAGCAGGATTTTGGAAAGCCACAGGAACTGACCGCCCCATATATTCCTTGGAAGGCACTAAGTGCATTGGCTTGAAGAAATCTCTTGTTTTCTACAAAGGTAGAGCAGCCAAAGGGGTGAAAACTGACTGGATGATGCATGAGTTTAGGTTACCTTCTCTCACTGACTCCGCACCACCAAAGAGATTCTTGGACAAAAGCCTTCCTGCCAATGTAAAGAATCTAAACAGAAACCACTTCTTTCAAACACTTCTGGCGTCCTTTACAACTGTAATTTATCATCTTTCTTTGAAAACTTGCAGGATTCTTGGGCGATATGCAGGATATTCAAGAAAACCAGCTCCACAGCTCAAAGAGCTCTTTCTCACTCGTGGGTTTCTCCAATACCTGAAACATCATCAATGTATGATATGCCTAGTAGAGGTTCAAACAGTTCTCAACTTTCTTCTAAAAACATACCCCTGACAGCAAAAACCAGTTCATCACCAGTCCAGTTTAACCATAAAGCTGACCTACTACAGACATCTACTGCTGCATTTTCTCCTTTAGACTTTGTTTCTTACAAGCCCATCACCCAGATGGCTGCAGAGAAGCCTCCTCAACTTCCCATGTCTACCATGTCTAATGGAGACCTAACTAGCCTTATTTTTGCACCTCTTGATCGAATCTCATCACCTGCAAAATCCGCAGTTGATGTTACTTCTATGTTGCTAAACATGTCATCTTCCATGCTTGGAAATTACAGTAAGGCCTCTGATAGTGTACATTTTGGTGGCGGATCACAATATCATTGCAATGGCTTCTCAGGGACATTGCTCCCTGAGATGCAAGGGAACATGATCAATAATGGAGATCATGAAAATTTCCTATTTAAAAGCCTGAATGTGACCCATGTTGATGATCAGTGGGATGCTGTTCGATCCATTGGATTTCCCTTCAGTTTGCCTTTGCCTATGAGTATGGGAGATGCTTGGAAGCCAAGCATGCCTTGGGATTCTTCAAGTCCTAGTGAGATGTCAACAAGTTTTTCCTCGACCAAGTGTTATACTTGATGTAATTGATAAACTGTGAAAAACATTTCCCAGTTTAGAAATTAGGCAGCAAGTTCTTGTTAGGAAAAATATGCTGTTTTTTTTTATTAACATGTAGAATCCTTTTCTAGGCATATTAAATGATTTCATTATTTTGAGAAAGGAAATTTTATATATATAATAATACCAATATTTTTATATATATTTACTTGACCATTAAATTTCAGCTTGATTAGTTATATTTCATTAGATATGTCAAATAGTAGTGATTAGACAAATTGTGAAGCTTACAATTCCATAAGTGGGATTTGAGTAATAAGATCAATGATTTTGTCACATTAAGTATTTCATGTAATTAAAATAAATATAATGAAGCAAATAATGCTATTTTTCTTTATAAATATTGGCATGAACCTTGATTAAATAAATCAAAATGTCCCTTAAAAAACTTATAAACTCAATTTCTCTTCCTATAGTATTTGTACCAAAATTTTCTGTTTCTAATAACAAATTGGTATTAAGAAAAGTACTTAAAATTAGGTCCTTACGAGATTAGTTATGAATTATTAATTTTTTATTTGAAGCTGATAAAATTTAAATTCTGATCACTTAAACTAAAATTTTAGTAGTCGACCAATAAATCACATAACTATTGGCTTGGCTTTATGAATTACACATTAATAGTATCATTTCACTTATATTTTTGTTTTGGACCTATATATTAATCTCAAATGTGTGTGTATTGGTTCTCCTTTATGTTGATAAACGAATGCCAAACTGGTAATGTTGACCATTAAAATACCATTTGCCTTTTATTATTAGCCCATGAGGTTAAAACATGGGAAAATCCCAAATCATTTACGGATACACCTGCCAATTGCCATGCATGAATTTATCAAATTAATCTCAATAAAAATATCAGTCAGCTGAGCCAACATAAATTTGTTACATTCAGGCCTGTGGCCTGTGGCTGTCTTCTCAGTTCCATTTGGCCCAAACTTTAAATGTCTAGCTGTAGGCCCATGCATTTAGAAGAAACAAATTCATGTGGCATAATTTTATTTATTAACATAAATTTCTACATTTATATCAGGGACCCAAGATTATAATCTACAAATATATATACATATCGCCTTTCTTCTGAAATGGTGATGTATATACATCTTATAACGCATAAGAACAAGGCCACAGCATATGTCATATTGAGGCAATCATACAACTAGTTTAATAATGATAACAAAAACCACTAATCTGCGAATACATTGAGCATCCAATTCAATAGGAAATTGCAGAGAACGGTAGACAAGTGAACGAACAAAAACAAAATTTTAACATAAGTTGATTTGTCGACAAAGAGAAAGAAGTAGAACACGATTCAAAACAGCCAAGGTAAAGCATAAATCCAGTTCTTGATCACCTCAAACAACTATTCCAAGATTCACTATCATCTTAATTGAAATTCTAGCTCTTGGATGATTGCTTTTCCTTTGCCTTCTGAATCTTCAGGACCTTCTTCACAATCTTTTGCTCTTCCACCAAAAAGGCACGAATGATCCTGGAATCAGACACAATCAAGAACCCAAGTCTTAAACTACTGCATGAGACCAAATACAAATGAGAAAGAACAGAGATGTCTTAAGTGTTAATGTACAAACCTTTCCCTCACAGCACTTCCAGACAAAACTCCACCATAAGCACGGTTCACAGTCCTACGGTTTCTTGGCAATCTAGACCTCTTATACTCAGCAGGCCTCAAATGAGGAATCTACAAAATATTGCCCAAATTTAACCTCAAATGAGAATACAATACTCAAACTAAAATACCCAATTTTTTTTCAATATACCCACGTTGTATTTCAATTGAAAAGCCATTAAACACTGATATATAAAAGGAAATTATCAACAAATAAAAGATCCCACTGATCAAGATCAATGAAATGCAGTAGACATACCCCTTGAATTCTCTTGCCAGTAACAGGGCATTTGGGCCCGCTGGCTCTCTTCTTTGTGGTCTGATAAACAAGCTTCCCTCCTACACCAACAAGAAACGAAAAATCACCACCATGCGGGTGCACCATCAATCATACACCGCCGTTCCATGGAATACAAAAGAACCAAAATCCATTAACGGATCTGGGTTGGAGAGAGATGGAAGTAGTTACCAGGAGTTTTGACGACGCGGTGCTGGTTGGATTTGGTGGCGTAGCTGTGACGCGTGCGGTAAGTGAGCCGCTGAACCATCTTGAAGCCGCTCTGGTTTCGGTCTTTCTTGGTCCTAGGGTTTTTGTGGCGTTTCACTCCCAAGGGTTTTTTAAGGTTATATGTTACACTGCAGGGTCTTTTTTATGCCCTAGATCATAGGGCTAAAATGAGATCATGACTTTTGGTCAAAACAGGTTGACTTTACTGGGCTTGTTGTCTAGGCTTAACTTTTCCAGCCCAAATATTAATCCAAAAATATTTCATGAATTTGAACTCATTGGATTTGGAAGTTTTTATCCAATTTTAAGTTCGAAGGTAAAAAGATTTTTGTGTGACATTTTTTATCAAAATAAAAGCCTTATTAATTAATATTAAATTTTTGGTGACAGACTTATCTTTTATTTTTAAAAAATCGTAACTTAAGATAGAAAAATAAATTGTAAATATTAAAATTTAAATCTCAAATATTATCGTCTCTTAAAAAATAATTATTTAAATAAATTAAGTTAAATATTGATTTCATATTATCATTTTCTATGAAATCTCAAAGAAATTTTCACATGTAAAAAAGTTCAACTAGAAATTTTATTTCTTTATTATGCGTAATGTGACAATAATTAAATCACTTTCTTTTTTTTTAATAAAACAATTTAATTCCCAATTCCCCATCCACAAATAGCGTCAAATGTTAGACCATGACATTTCTCATAATATAAATGAAATTTTGAGTTCCATCGTCAAGCATATGGTTGATTGTACATAATATTGTTGGCAAAGAAAAAGAAAATTTTCTGTATCAAAATGCCAATGTCTTTGTATTGCTTTGCTTATATCTGTCATACATATATTTACAACCGATAAAAAGTATAGTGGTGGCAGTGGTCACCATTGCTAACATGGGAACAGTGTAAATGAGGGCTCTATCTCTATCTTCCTACTGCAAAAGTTAATCCTTTGTAATTTCTCATGACACCAAACTAACTGATCTGTGGTTATCCTCAACATGTTTAATACTCTTGAAACCAATTTCAGTTCAACTTGAGCGATGAACAGTGCATGATCTAATAGATTTCCCCGGTGTTGCCTTTGGTACTTCTTTATTATGCAGTTTGTGCTTCTCTGAATTTCCTTAAGCCTTTTCTCCTTCTGCAATATGGAATTGAAAATTAAGAACATGGTTATTTCAAAGATTTGAATTGCGAAAAACACGAACAATTGTATTCAAACAGGTTTAGGAAGCAAACCTTTTGAAGATCCGTTCTAACATCCATCAAAAGTTCCAAGTCAATAGGGTCGTGTGGAGCAACCTGCGCTTGCTGGGGAGTCTTGGAGGTCGCATTCGCTTCATCTTTATCAGCACGGAGGAATTCCCAAAATACTTGCATCGATTCCTCGATGATATCTGTTAACATTTCACTTGACATGGCATCCTCCATATATTTTGAGCAATCATCTGCAAGGCCATTATATTGTGCTTTGCTTAAGCAATTTTCAAGGATTAGAAACATGTTGGAGAATGTAAAGGTAATGTGTCTAAACTATATACCCTTAATAACTGGAACTTGGAGAAGATGCCGAAGTGCACATCTGTTCTTGACATAGTTTTCAACTCTTGGTCTGGCTTGAAAGGGTTCATCCTCTAAAAATCTTTGCACAAGCACTTGAAAATGTTGAAATTCCCCAGCAACTTGGTTATACTGATGAATACCATGGCTGTCACATTCCAACAACATTTTTACTTTGCCATATTGCCAATGTAGCATTTCCCAGGAAAGGCATACTTGTCCAACATAGACTGTCTCAAAGTCCTTGAGCAAATCTCTAATCAACTTCGTTGCTGGATCAGCTTCAACCTTCCGTTGTTTGAACGGCCATAAATTCTGTGAGAGAAGTGACTTAATTGCTGGTGCTGAAGATTTTCCAAATGTACTGCTTAGTCGAACTGGGATGTCTTTTAGTTGAAGTAAACCTAAATATAAACATAAGATCACCAAAAAAGAAAAAGAAAAGTCAATATAGTAACCTCATTTCTCGTTCATTGAACAAGGGATTTATGACACTTTAGAACCATAAAGAGACATGGAAGTGGGGTAATAGCAATCTTCCATTGATATGAATGAGTTGATAGACATTAAGATGCATTTGGACCATAACTCCATTAAGAGACATGGAAGTGGGGTAATAACAATCTTCTATTGATATGAATGTGTTGGTAGACATCCGGGGAAGGGGTAAAGGTAGGTCAGATGGCATTAAAAAAAAGTACCACCTGATATGGACTTCCACCTGATAATGGCAACAGGGATTTGAGGAATGCCAAAGAAATTGGATGCACATTTTTTAGACAAATAATGATGGGAATAAAGAGGGATAAAGACCCACCAAGCAATTGAATTCTTTTAAAAGATCTCTTTGTGAAAGGGGAAAGAAAAAAAATCTTCCACAGGTTAATAAAATGAAAAGCCAGATGGAATCTTCTGTTATTTACATAGAAATATTGGAAAATATAAAAAAAAGAAACTGAATTTCCTAAGATTGTATGAGACAACATGGACCCAACATTATTTGATTAACGTCCTACAATGATTGCTATAGTAAAAAAAAAAAAATGACAACCATAGAAAACAAGGCCCTCATTGACTAGTGTGCCAAGTCATTAGATTCAATGGTTCAATTTCAATCAATTCTTCTTCTAAAATTGATACTAATTTTTTTCCTTTCAACATTAGCAGAGAATTATGAACTATTTGTTTAACTTACAAAAACAAAAAAAAAGGTTCCATTGGTGACTTACTGATTGCATGCATGGTCTGGGAATTCAAGATGTCCAGTTTCCTCATTTTATCAGAGTAGCTCTTGTATACCTTTTGAATTTCAGCAATATGATCTTTGTGATCATGTTTTTCATCAATATGCAGTGGCCCCAGTTCTTCCACTATCTTTGGAGACTCAGATTCTTCCAAAATAGTTGGAAGTCCCCCAGTTCTTGCCATTTTCAGTTCCATTCTCAGCCGCTCTATTAAACCATAATGCTCTGAATCATCTTCTTGCTCCTCATAACTTGAGATGAACTCCTCTTGCAACGTTGGTTCTTTGATTTTGTCTGGGGAAACCACTGACTCTGTCTCTTTATGATTGAAATCTTCATCACCATCTTTATCTTCAGTTCTTAAATCTTCTCCAGAATGTGTTTCTCCCATTACACACAATTTTTCAGACTGCGGTTCCAATTCTATAAATTCATCATCGGAATCACTGATTAGACCTCTTATGATTGCTGCTTCCGGATCTGAGACACTTGTATTGCGTTCATGAATTTCTTGCTCCATGTTTTCCACCTTTAGCCCATCCGTCAGCTGATAACTTTCAGGTCTCAAGTCAAGCCTATTGGCCAAAACTTCGTAAGTAATTGACTCAACTTCAACCTTGCTTCTTGGGCGAAACTTCTCCCCATCTTCATCCGATTCCTCTTTTTCCTGATGCCATTTTTCTAAACAAATGTCAATTACTGGACTCCCAAAAAAGTCCCCAAGTTTCTCTTCAACATGATCATTACCTTCCATGTCACATGCGTGTTTCTCTAAAATCTTTTCAGTAATGCAATTCTCAACAGATTCCTTTGCCTTTTCTTCGAATATATCTTCTGCTTCAATCTCCTGCTTTGGTTTCTCCGAAAACTTTTCAACAATGGAATTCTCAACAGAGTCCTCTGCTTCGATAGCCAGTTCTGGTTTCTCAAAACTGCTTTCAACGGTTGAACTCCCAACAGAGTCGTCTGCTTTGTCCTCAACAGCAACGTTTGCTTCAACTGAATGTCCTTCTTTGATTTGTTTCTCGAAACTCTTTTCAAAGAAAAACCTCAGAACAGATTCCTCTGTTTTATTCTCAAAACCAGCTTTCCTTTTCTGCGAATTCTTTTCAGCTATGAAACTTTCAATAGAGTCCTCTGCTTTCTCTTCAACAGGCTTCTCTGTTTTCCTTCCATTGACAACGGTTTCTTCCACAGAGTTCTCCAAAACCTTTTCACCTATAAAACTCTCCACAGGATCCTCCGCTTTCTTTTCAATAACATCCTCGACTTCAACCTCAAATTTCCCAATATCACCATCGGCAGAGTCCCTTGAAACAAGAATTCTACCATTGCAATTGGCATAGTCATTTGAACCCATACAAAACGCATGCACAGTATAGCTCTCAATTTTTGGTTCTTTGACGAATCCACTAATACCTTTCCTGTACAAAAACTCATACTTGCTTGAGTTTGCCACCAAGCCAGAATTCTCTGCTTCTCTATTTCCTTGATCACTGCTCTCACTTTCTTTCAACTCATCAAAGTTTGAATCCAAACAAGCCCCAGAGTCATTCACCTCAAGGTATCTGTTGGTAGGAAACCTGCAAAAGACCCAAACAAACAAAAAAAAGCATTAACCCAATACCTTAAACCCTAAGGAAATCAAGAACCAATATGAAAACAGAGTGCTATACCTGAAGAAGTACCCAATTATTGATATAAAAACACAAATAATGAACTTGGAGAGAAAACCCCAGATAGAATCAACAACTGGAAACATGATTCTATACAAAAACCCATGCATAAAACCAAAAAGAAAATAGAGATGGGTTTTTTTCAACATGATAAATCTGTTGGTACCCATTGATTTCAATCAACCTCTCTCATTTCTCAATCTTAAGCAAAGCTAATAAATTCTCTCCCCGTCAAAGAGAAAGTGGGACTGCCACTTGTTAGAAAGTGAAATCTTTGGAGTCAAATTGATCGATGAAAGGCGAGATTTATGGGGACGAGATTTAAAGAAAAGAGAGAAAAAGCTACGTGTCAATGGGAAGTATTATTTCCTTACTGTTAAGGAAAACTCATAAAAAGAAGAGCTTTGATTACGATGAAGATTTATAAGCTTTTAAATAACAGCTGAAGAGTTTCTGTTTCAGTTTCTTGGAATATTCTAAAGAGGGGACTGACACGTTCCAAGCTAAGACTCAAACTCAAATTGTCGTTACTGTCAAAGAGGGAAGGAAACTCCTTTTTCTTCGTTTGAGTGGAACTGTGAAAGGGTCTTTTGTCGAATTACTTAACTAAGAATTAGTCTTTCGTGGGACTTGGTCGGTGTTTGGAGTTGAGAGTTTTCTGGTTTTTGTTTGGTTTTTCTTGTTTAAACATTGAACCAAACGTCCCTACTCCTTTTATTTTATTTTATTTTTCTTTTTTTGTCTTTTTGAAATATATATATACCTAACCGACAATGTGAGACTAAAAATGAAATAAAATGGAAAGCCAAGTCAAAAGGAGATAAAAAAAAACGTATCAGATCTGTCCTAAAGAAAAAAAAAAAATTAAGAGAACACCATAATAATATTTTGGATTGCATTTTAACACTCACGACAATCAAATATATGAGAAGAAAAAAAGTATTAAAAAAAATAGCAAAAGACACTGAGAAAAATAAACATAGATTATAAAATATTGAATGAATTTTTTCTTAGAAAAAATAGTAAATCAATTCAAATTTGGGAATAAAAAATTGAATCCCAATTTGTGCAGGTTATATTGAGTTCAAGATCAACATTATTATTAAGTTTTTTTTTTTTTTTTTTGAGGAATTTTTGCTGTAAACTTTTCCTTTTCCTTTGTTGGCCCATGGAATTACAATAAAAGAATTACTATATGCTTTTGTAATTGGCAGCGCTTGCCTTTCTCCTAATTTTTTGTTTTTCCAATTTTGTCCTAACCTTTACAAGTTAAAACCTTTCATTATTAATTGCCCAACAAGAATAAAACCTGTCACTGTTATACATGTTGGTGATAACTGACAACAAAAATTAAATAACTATAATAAACCAAAGTTTATTAAATGATAATTTTTCATTGTCATATGACAATGTAGGTAACCTAAATTATATTATTTTTTCTTTTTTTCTTTTTAATAATACAATAACACGTTATTACCCGTTATGCACGTCTACGAATATTTCATATCAAGTTTCAATTAAATATTAGTTTAGATAGTATTCATATTCAATAAATTTTCAAAAATTATAAATTTGAGATAACAATTGTAATAAATAATAAATAAGTTGATATTTGTTATTATTCGATCCGTTTATAATTAATTTAAATAATTATAAATAAATAATTAATGAATTCAGATAAAAATTTTATTATTCGTGACGGATTCAAAGATAATATAAATAATGATATCTGAATATCTAATATTTGAATTCGTTTAAATTTTAGTGAATAGTAATGGATATTCGAATTCATATTTAAATTTATTTTCGTTTATATATGTAAAATATATAAAATTTTATATTTGTAAAAGGTTTCAAATTTTAAAAAATAATTTTTATTTATTATTAATTAAAAGTGAATTTAAATTTTATTTATTTTATATTTTAATAAAAATTTTAATAAATTTATATATTTAAATTAATAATATTTATTTAAATAAATTCAAATATTATAAATATTAAATAAGTTCGAATATAAATATTTCAAGAACGATAAATATTTGCTCATTTGTCCATAGTTTGAGATGATTTCTTAATCATGAAGATTTCCCTAGGATTCTCAAATAAGGTGTAAAATTCTCAAATTCACTCAATTGAATCATGGTAGTGGATGTGTACTAAGGCCACTTTGGGTCATTTCTTGTTTGGAAATTCAACCACCAAATTATTCATAGGCAATGGGAAAACCTTGAAAACCAAAATTAACGCAAATTACTATTCTTGGGAAGGCGATTCCCATCATGTGTGTGCTATAGAAACGGGTTTAACCAAAGAGAGTGGGGATTAAACATCAAGCAGCCAAAGCCATCCAATCAAGAATCAGCACATTCTTAGCTGATAGGTATAATTCTGTGAATTCAGAAGGATTTATTCTTTTCCTAACTCATGCTTCATTTGAACGATCGGAAAACTTTTTTTTTTTCAAATCATCACGTCGTTTTATGTGAAACATCATTAGCAACAACTAAGCAAAATAACAAAAATTTATCATTCGTCTTTTGGTGACGAAGATGCCATACCTTTTATAAATTGAAAAAAAAAAAAGATTTTTCTCATGTCAGTTTCCCCATAATTTTTAATTTCTTCTTCTCCTTGTTTTATAATCTTTCTTTGATTTTTAGCCTTTGAATCATAGCTATTTCCACATATTCGATTTTCATTTTTCATAAAAACTTACAATTCAAACTTCTTGAATAGAGAAATATTTTTGTATTTTGCTCTTTTTTTTTTCATCAAAAAAGGGTGTCGCTTTAATTCTCTTATCAATATTCTTGGAAGCTTAAATTTGGCCCCAAGCTCCATTATCAACATAGCTAATACGCCACAAACTCTCTTCTCCATCTCTTTCAATGGACAAATTAGGCTCACAAACTTAAGCCATGATTAGACCAAAAACCCTTTTGGCTCTAGTCGGCAACATTATTCGAAATTAGTCATTGTTCCATCCGATGCCGCCTTTAATTTTTCAACTTACAATGGACGGATAAGGCCGGTGTTGCTTGTCATTTTCTTAACAAACATAAAAAAAAAAAAAAAAGTCGAGAATTCAATTTAATTTTTAATATTTATAAAAAGTTCAAGAATTAATAATCTTAACTTTTACTTGAATATATTTTTATTATTAAACAATTTTAAATACGTAATTTTTCACATATTAAGAAAAAAGTTTTTTTTTTTTGTTTCAATCGAATTAACCCTTGTGGTATTTTCGTTTCTTTTAATTAAAAAAATTATTTATATTTTCTAAGCAAATATCCAAACATGATAGATATAATGCAATACATGACGATTAATTTGTGTTATTAATCTTTCAATTGCTCATAATGCAAAATCAATTAGGTTTCATCATCAAATGACACAAGTCAACGACTGAATAAAATTCTTGTTGACCACTGACGAGTGTGTCAAATGACTCAAATCGCAGCCCCCCGTGCGCGGTAAATTGGAAAGCAAATGCTAATTTTGCTGCAATTGGATTCGTCATAGTGTACTCTCTGTTTTTTGCACCAGAAATCGTGTTCCTTTTCGATTCTTAAGTCCACTAGTTCACACTTCACATTTCCTAGCCGCAATGAAAACGAATATTTCTCGAAAGGAATAATGGTTCACTTGAAATTAGAGTGATAATTTTTAAGATAAAATCGAATTTGATTTAATTTTTTTAGATAATATATAAAATTATAAATTTTTAAAATTTAATTTAAATTTAATTTGAATTTTTATATGATTCAACTCAAATTGAATTCTCTTAATTTAATTCAATTAAATGATTTTTTTAATTTAATTTTTTTGTTTATATATATAATTTTTAATATATTTAAATAGATTAAGGTATAAATTAATTATTTTTATTTTATAAAATTTAAATTATATATAAAAATTAAAAAAATATAAAATTTAATTTGATTTGATTTTTTTAATTTTTTATGATTGAATTTAGAATTCGATTTTAATATAATATATATTTAATATCTAAATTTAATTTAAATTAAATAAAAAATTTATCTTAATCTAATATATATAAATATATTTAATATTTAAATTCAATTTAAACCGAATAAAAAAATTTAACTCAAATCAAACAAAATATTACCATTTTAAATTAATTTTTATTTATTTATTTATTTTTTTGCCGATCCTATATGTAATCATGCCGCGGGATTTCTGCCGCGTTGTAATGTTGTTTTTTGTTGACATTTATGCATTGGATTATTATTCTGTATCGGACAGAATTACAAAGTGTTCATTTAATTAAGTAATTTATTAATTTTTATAAATATATTTTTATGAGACACTTGTTAATCCATTTTAAAATTTCATGACCAAATGTATAATATTTTTTCTTATATTGGTGAAAAGTTGATTTTATCTATACTTTCACATATTTATTTTTGCAAAGTTTTAAAGAGGCAACTTATTCTAATGATTTTTGAGTCAATAATTTTCTGATAAGAATCCTTTTATAAATGATTATAAGTTAATGTGAATAACCTATTAATAACATTAAGTAAAAAATTTCATTACAATCAAATAATTTCATATATATCATAAATTACAATATCTATAAAATTAGACTAAATTTCCTATTGAAAAATTCCAATTTAAAAACCCATTAATAATCACTTGTTGTAAAAATTAAGTAATTGGGCCTAAGCAAATCTTCATTTGTTTAAGTTGGGCCAAACAATTCTTAAATTGGGGCTAATTGATTGAGAAAATGTTTATTACCAAATGAAAGGAAATCCATTAACGGCCTAAAGAAAAGAGGATGGAAATCCGAAATTGGCTTCGTTTTCTTTGACCCGTAAACATGATTCCCAAAGCTTCACTCAACAAATCAAAACCCGACTCACCCAAACGCCCAAACCCTTCAGCTTCTCACTCACTCATCAAAGACTCACCGCGGAATCCCCATTTCTCCTCTGACCTTCTCCATTCCTCTCCCTTCCCACTTGCTTCTTCAACTTCCATTGCACCCTTTGCTTTTTCTGGCTATACCCATATAAATAGAACCACCTCAGGAAACATCATCTCAAACGGAAAAAGCCCCAAAACCGACGAACTCAAGTCCTCAGCCCCCTTTTGACGACTCCCAACAGCACTTACGAGTCTCGCCATAGCTTGCTGTTTTGAAAAGAAAAAGTTTTGACTATTGTTGTTACCGCTTTCCAGTAGCCGTGCTTGATGCAGCTTAAACAAAAGAATGTAGAAGGAAGAAAAACGTTCAAGCAGTTTCAGGATCAGAGGTGAGGTAAAAATAATTCAGTTCAATAGTGTATTAAAATAATATCAGTTTTCTTTGTTTGCCCAATTTTCGTTGAACTATGATTTTTTTTCTAAGCTGGTTATGTATTGGGTTCACAGAAAAAAGCTTTCTTTTGAAAGTCTCAATGTGGTATTATGTAAAAGAGAACCATTGATTGTAAATAGTTTCTATGGAGCACCTTAAATATGTTTGGTAATGTTACAGTTTGGTGAAAATTGGTTCCATCTGGTCCGGTACTAAAAAGGGTTATGAGAATAGATGCATGTTATGTCATTTTTTTACCTTTGATGCTTGTTCAGCGGGTTGTATGTTTGTGTTCACTGTTCAGGACTGCTTAGCGGTAAGTTGTGAGCTAAGACAAGCTTGCTCTAATATCCCCTGCGAGTTGTCAAAAATTCATTGTCGGCCAAGCAACAGATGGAGCAGGATTGCTCCCAATGGACGTGCAACATGTGTGGGAACGTTGGAATGGCTGATGGATCGGATGGCTACTACTACTGCTTGAGGTGTGGGTCTCAGGCTGATGACGTCATTGATACGGGTGTTGCTGATGAGGATTTTGTTGAAAAGGGTTCCCAGGGTGGTGCCCTTTACTTGGCCAGCCACACGCGCCATGCTCGCCAATCTGTTACACCAGCCCAACCAATCTCACAATTTGACCCCCAATCTCAGCAATTTTGGTCTAATTTGACCCAAGAACGCAGGGGTCATGATGATAACCAAAATGGAACGGGAGAGGGTGCTGGTTTGGATGGTGTGGGGCCCACAGGAACAAGTGATTTTGGGTCATACTCTGTGTGTGCATATAGTTATGAAGATTATTACCAGGAGGTTAGGAACAGATATGTGATGGGGTTGCAGATGATGATAGAAGCTCAATGTGAATCTCTAGTGGCGAAGTTTAATGTGAAACCTTTGATTTGTGGGATAGCTGGATCCATTTGGTTGAGGTTTGTGGCTAGCACCAGGGTTTTTGATGAAAGTTGGGCTGATGAGGTTATTCATCAGTCTGAGATTCAAAAATCAGGTATTGGCTGCATCCATTTTTTAACCTTTTCTTTTATTTACCTTTTTCTTGCAGAATTATGAGTAGATAAAAGTTGATGATGGTCCTTGTTAGTGTCAATAAGTTACTATGTGGGTGTGGTGATATTGGTGCTTTAGTTATTCCTACTATCCTGCCAAAAAAAAAAAAAAAAGAAGGATTTTTGTATTCCGTGTGTTTATTTTTCATAGCTATTTGATTGCATACAACATATCAATGTTGCTCTTAATGGTTCAGAAGGGAGTCTTTTTCGCTTTGCTATGGTTAAAGATGATTTGTGATATTCTGTTTCTTTCCATCTTAACATTGTTGTCATTTTTTCCTCAAGTTAAGTGGGACAAAAAGAGTAAAAACTTGCTGTTCAGTTTCAGCTGTGGCCAAAAATACAAATATTTAAATAAAAATATCTCAGTGTTGGTGAAAATCATTGTCCAGAATTTGGTTGGTGCTTTAGTTTCATGGCAATTTAAAAACTTTCATATTATTCAAATTTTTGGTAGTGAGTAAGAAAAATTATTAATATCAAAGGTGGTTTAGCTATATAGCTGGAGAAAGTGAAAATGTCTTATTCCTTACTGTTTACGTGCAAGTTTTAGTGTTTTTTATGTTGTTTTTTCTCTCCCCCCTTTCTTTTATGTTGTTACTTACTAATAATTATATCATTTTGTTGACCACAATGTGTATTTTTCCGTTGCAATTAGGAGAAGCTGAGGAATTTAAGCCACGTGCTCATTATAGGGCAGAACCTCACAACATACACGGTCAGAGAGCGGTAATTATATGGCATAAGTATTTAAGAAAAAATATTCCATTATCTTGTTCTTTAGCTATTTCTTTTCTAGGATGTCATGTTGCAAGGGAAGCAGTTTTGCCAACAGACATAATTAAGTGGTCAATTGAAGGGGAACTTACCTATTTTGATGCTTTTGTTGAAATTGAGAAACGCATTGGACAGTCTTTGCCTCCCTTTCCTTTAACTCTTAGAAGCATGTTTAGGCCTTCGCATGCTGTTCCTGCTCAAAAGTTGGAATCACTGGCTGCTACAATTGCACAGTGCATAGGCTTGAATTTACCCCCAGTAAATTTCTATGGAATTTCTTCTAGATATCTAAAGGAATTGTCTCTTCCAGTGGAGAAGATTCTGTTGTATGTATGCCACATACATGAGTGGGTGATGCTTCCAGAATTACAGTTGTCAACAAATAATTATGGACTTCCTACTCGTGTCTATGTGATGTCAATACTGGTTGTAGTAATACGGATGTTATATAACATAAATGGACTTGGGGTGTGGGAAAGGAGTTTGTCTAATCATAATCTCCCTAGTAAATCTAATGAAGCTCTGAGTGAGGAACCTGTTAGTAGTCCCAAAGCGAGCGACATTGCTGAAAATGGCTCTCGTTCTCCTCATAGTGTGGATGATATGGGTACTAGTTCTACTAGAAACCCATTACATGATCATAAATCCGAGTTTGATGCTGCGGAGCTTTTGTGCAACCTTGAAGCAAGATACAATGAGATTGATAATGCATATGCGGGTGTTAAAGGTATGATACTGGCACTGACTCCCTGGATTATGAATTGCAGCTATCTTAACCTTTTCGGGATTTCATTTCTTGTGAGCCCTGCCCTCCTCCCTTCCCTTTCCCTTTGTCCTTTGAATTGACTTGCCTTTTTACCATGGTTGACAGATCTTTCTAAAACCATGCCAACATATCTACAATTCTGTCAAGATGTGATATTTGCTGGATCAGAGCTGCCTGTGGACTTTTATCACGATGAGAAACGTTTAATTGACAAGTTTTGGGATTATTATCAGAAAGAAAAGGTAACTTATAAGCTATGGCATAATTTTATTAAATTTCTTTAAGTTAATCCAGGGGGATTCATTACGCGTAATATGATCTGTTAACTCACCTTTTACTTGGAATTCTTTTTTTAATATAATTTATGACCTTGCCATTAATTTGGAATTCTTTCGTTGCATTTGGCCGAAATTTATTTGCATGTATTATATGTTACGTTGCAAGTTGAAAGAAGTAGGCTGAAAGTATTGTTAAATGGGTTTTCCGCACTTTGAAGCAGAGGTTGGAGTCTGGCTTCTAGTGTGTGCAATTTTTAAACAAAATACAAGTATGTATTTAGAAACAGCTGCTATTTGGGATCTCTTTAGTAGCTGCTGAACTTCCTTTTAAATCATAGATATCTTGAGTTTTAATGAGAACCAATCTTTTCTTTTGGCTGAAGAAAATGGATATTTTTCTGTTTGCATTAAGAATGTATATTTGATAAAATATTTTCTCATTTCCCTTTACGCCTTTCTGCTTTTTGAATTATATGGTTGTGGTGTTGCATTTGCTGTCACACATGAGGCTTATTCGGGCCTTTCTTACATGGTTCTTATCTCTTTTTTTTCCCCATCACATCTGGAAGAACTTGCTGGTCATATCCTTGGCTGATCTTGATGTATGCCAAGTTAGCAAATAACAAATAATTCTCTCTATATTCCGATTATCATTACCTATGTTGATTGCAGGGTTCTGAGCCAGCAGAAGATGTGGGAGAGCGATATAAGAGTGCCAAAGCAACCATGTGTAAAATGAACAAAATGGTCAGAGATAATGAGCATCATAGTAGTCCCTCACACGATGGAAGGATTTCGCATGAAGATTTTTCTTTGCAGAGACACTCGGATATCGACCATTCTTCTCTGACTTCAGAGGAACATGAAAATTCAGAATCCAGTGACAAAGTTGCAGCTGAGACTTCCAAACAAAGAGCCATTAGACTGATGAAAAAGAACATGGAAGAGAATAGGTTCTATTATATTCCTCCAAGGGTGAGGCTCAAGAGATTGGATTACCTTCACTACACAAGGAAGAAAGATGAAGGCGTCATGACTTACGTCTCTCATGCTGATTACTATATCCTACTTCGTTCTTGTGCCAGGGTTGCCGAGGTTGACATGCGGATTATGCATGTCGGAGTGTTGAGTATGGAGAGGAGATTAGCTTGGTTGGAAAGAAGAATCGATCACTGCTTGCATTTAACTCCTCCTCCTGTTACATGTAAATTTTGTTCAAGTGAACCAGAGCAAGCTACAGATGATCCTACAATAGGACTTTCAAATCTAAATTTATAAACTCTCCATTTTCCATTTCGGATTCCTTTCAAGCATTTCTTTCCTTATTTTTTAAGGGGTTCTCAATGCGAAAATTTAAAGATTCAATCATAAAATGAAATCTCACTGTGGGAGAGTGTTCGCTATGCATCCAAACCCTTTGTCAAGTTACTATTTCACAGAAGCTTGAAGATTTTCCATTTTATTTTGTCGTAGAAGAAAATTTATGGTAATTCCTCCATGCTCAAGAGTAAAGCTTTGTATCAACCACTTTGACCAGAGATTCATCAGTATATATACATTATCAGAACTTTTGACATCTTCAAGGAACCCGAACTTTACTAACATTCAAGTCAGTAATTTGCCCCAATAGGCAATAGGTCCCCATTGAACAACCATATTTATATCAGGATCCATGTCCTTGTGGACCTGACATGCAGAGACCAAAATATTTGGACCAAACGTTGAGTTGGTGTTTTGAGGTCGATGTAAAGCCAGTGACAATGATACCGTACCTCCACGTACTTTCTTTATTAAGAAAAATTATGATTTTTTTATTTAAATTTAAGCATAGAGACGGTGGATCAATTAAAGCGTTAATTAATTAATTTATTTATTATAAAGCTACAACTAATAATATAAGCAAGTTCGCTTTGCTGCTTATGATTAGGCACTCGCGGCAACAAAGCTACAAATGGAAAGGTGGCAATGTTCAAAGTAGGAGCATTTTATTTCACCTAACCTTTTGAATAATCAAACCCTGCTTGCCTTCAAAGATTAGATAAGAAGGGGGTAACATACAAAAATAGATATTTTCAAAGCTAGATTATACTATATATTTAGCAAATCAGACACTACATTAATATTGACAACAAAGTTTTAAACAAATATAAAGGGAAAATGACAAATATATAAAGAAAAAAAAGGTGAAAATTAAAAGATTTGGGGTTTAATTCAGTCAAGGTGCACCAAACCCAAAGTAGAGGCAAAGCCATTATCTTTGAATAATACAAACTTTACAAAGTTTAAACGTTTTGCTGCAAAATCAGGAATTCAACATAAATGAATGAAGACAATAATACTATTTGCATAGGACATATCTTATCTGATCATACCCAGAATTTAAACATAACCAGTTTTTTGAAAAATTAAGAAAATTAAAGAATGATAGGTCAGGAAAAAAAAAAAAAACACAAGCAAGAGATAATGAAGCATGAGAATTGGAAAGGAAAAGGCAACTATCAACTCTGAGCTAGAAGACAAAGAATTATGTTATAATATGTCTGAAGATCAATTAGCAGATCCCTTTAATTGTTATCCTCACAAGTCATATCCTCTGTTCTCTTCCTCTTTCACCTCCCAACACTACTAATTAGATTACTAATCAGCAAGAAAGGTACAAAAAGAAAAACTCTGAGAACATGAAAAAAAGCTAAACCAAACAGAAGAAAAAAGAAAAAAACAGTAACAATAATACCCACTAAAGCCTGCTGCTTTGTGTGAAAATTTCAGTATCTTTTCTAAATTAAGAAGATGAAGAAGACCCATTATTAGTGGAAACATAAGGCTGAATACTACCCTCATTGTTAGGGATGTCACTATTGGAATCAAAAGCATTGCCATTTCCATTATCTTCACTGTTGTTGTTGTCAAGATTGAGATTACAAACTGCTAATATCTCTTTCTTGCCAAAAGTGTTCTTGTTGTTGTGCATCCAAACCTTGAGAACTCCTCTATCGACTCCAACTTCATTGCAAAACTCTTCTATCAATCTTTCTTCACTCTTTGGCATCCTCCAACCAAGCCTCTCAGCAAAAGCATGCATCTTTTCTTTCTGTTCCTTGCTAAACTTTGTTCTTGACCTCTTTCTCCCACTTGAATTGTTGTTGTTGTTGTTGTTCACTATCCTTCCTACTGTGGGATTGGAGTGGTTGAGGTGATGATGGTACTCATCCAACGGCCCTGAGTAGCCTGTGCTCAGGGCCATCAGCATGTGGGGTGCAGAAGAGTAGTAAGAGTATGGGACTGGTGATGGTGGGGTATGGGTTGGGCTAGGGCTCGGACCTGCGCTATGGGTTGGGCTTGGACTTGAACTAGGATTAGGTGGCGGTGGCAGATGGTGGATGAAAGCAGGACCATCATAAGGGTCACGGCGGTGGAAGTTGCGATGGCAGCCACAGGCAGCACATTTGAGGGAGGCAGGGTCAGTTGGGTTAGCGGTAGGGCTAGGCATGAACTCACCACAGCCATCCAGGGCATGTCCACCCAAGCTTGCCGCATGGTTTTTGAGGCACTCTTTGTAGGAAACCACCATTTCCTGATGATAATGGTGATAGATGATATTGCTGCTGCAGTTCTTGAGGAGTAACAAAGACTTGGTCTTGCCGTTGATGGCGTGTGTCTCTGATGAGGACTCAGCTCGTGCAAACGAGGGGGTTTTAGTGTTGATTATCTCCATTGCTAAAAAAGAATAAAAGGTGAAGGCTTAATGGGGTGAATGGGGGAGGCGGGAGACCTTTTAGTGGTGTTAGGGTTTTGCTAAGCTAAGAACATTTTCTTTTGTTGGCTTATGGGTGTGACTCCAGGAAGTAAAATTGGATGGTTTAAGAGGCTGTGATTGCGCACTAATTATGATGATCATGATGTGATAAATGACAAAGGCAGATTGGTGATGATGATGATGATGATGATGGTTATAATGAGAACTGATTGATCATAAATATACGATACTGTTGGGATATAGATTAGATGCAGAGGGACCTTAAGAAATTAAAAATCACACTACAAACACACGGCAATTCCCAACAAAAATTTCAACCACTCACGTTATCTTTGCCCTTTCTTTATTTCTGCCCAAATGATTTTATCTGGATTAGTTATGAGCAGTAAATATGTTTCTTGGGGGGGTAAGGTCCGTCAGAATATATTCTACGAAAGAAAAATGAAATAAAAAAAAAAGTCACACTTTAGATTTTAATTGGAGCAAATGTCCTGCAAATACGAGTCAACCCCGTACCAAAAACATGCGTACGTGGCGGATGAATATGATGCACAGCGGCAAACGACAGTGTTTTCAACTTCCTAAACCATCTCATTTCAGTGCATTGAGAGTTGGTACATGTTTTGCTGCTTCCTGGCTAAGACCGTCTCCGCTCTCCTCACTCCTCACCAATTACCCTTATGAGAGAGAGAGAGAGAGAGAGAGAGAGAGAGAGAGACCCACTTGTCAGTTGACAGTTGCCTCAGTCGTTTATGGTAGCACTTCAAAGATTCGAATTTTTATACTTTGTTTGCAAGTAAACAAATTTTTTGCACGTGAGTAAATAGGTAAAGGAAATATTTATGTGTTAAAGAATGGAGAATTCACAAAAAGGCTGAGAAAGAGGGGTTCCTTTCCTTGATTTGCAACCCTAAGCAAAGACTGGGAGGGAACAAATATATTTAAGATAATGAGGTTGTGATAAGTGGTAGAATTTGAGAATATGGCGAGAATGATACAGTCGGATCTCAAATAGAGCTTTAGGTAAATATCAATTAGGTTATCAATCGATTTTTTTTTTTTTTTGAATCATGATTTGATTTTTATGAAAATATTTCGAAAATAATATTTTGAATATATTTTTTTAATAAAATTAATTACAATTTTGATATATGAATTTTGCAAAAAAGATATAAATTAGTATTTAAAAAATAAAATATATAATTACATCTTAAATTTTTTAAGTAACATATAATTTATTTCTTGAACTTTCAAATTATATATTATATTAATTTTAATTTTAATTTCATTATCCATATTATCTTATATATAAGGATTCGATAAATATTATCAAATTATTTTTTTTTTGTGAAAATTTTAATCTACTTTTAATTTTTTTATTTTACTACATATTTGATTGAAAAAAAAATTATATACTTAAATTCTTTCGAATTCATAACCTTCAAATATTAATTTTAATAACATGCTAATTAATTTATCATACTATATATTTATCATATATATTTTCAATATAAATTTAAAATATGTATTTTTATCTTAATCGTAAAAAATATTTAAAATTGATCAATATTTTTTTGTCATGTGATATTTATATAAAATTTTTTATAAAATATGTAATATTTTTATTTAACAAGTACCATGTGTATATGATAACATTATATTAATTAAATATTATAAAGATAAATTAAATTAATAATATTTAATACATTATTTAAAAAATATAAACGAGGCTGATTTATGACTTTGTCCTTTTGGAGGGCAAATCCACCGACTTAATCACCCAGGGCATGATAAAAAAAAAAGGACCCCTACCTTCTAGTTAACTTAATCCCTCACGAACTTGATCGGAGCCAGTTTTATGAAGAAGACGCAAGGCACCAGGCATTACCATTTTCGAATACAAAAAAAGGGTTTGATGTGGGAAGTTGGGACCTGCCATTTCTGATTTCTTTAAGAGAAAAAAAAAAAAAGAAATGTTAATTAAAGGGTAGGGGCCCATTCCCTTAATCATAATTCTCCTCTGACTCCACGTGTTGTTCGAAAAGCTAAAGCATTATTTTGCGGCGACAAGCCGTTTTGTTTTATCTTCCAATAAACACCTCTTCCTTGTGGTTTTCGTTACAATTAGTCATACATGCATCGTGTCATGTTTTATCTTTTTGCTTACAGCTTGTTCTTCCATTCATTCAAGTTATGAATTTTGCTTCAATTTCCTCTACTCTTTTTCCTCAGGTTAATTTTCTGATAGAATAAAATCAGTCCAATGAGATCATGTCTTAATGATATTAAGACTTTTAAGATCGTCATGTCACAGTCTGAATTATATGATTGATTTTTTTAACTTTACGTTAATTCATATTGATTTTCATTTTGATAATATTTTTTTTATAAATTTTGATTGTTTAATTATATTTTATATGTAAGTGTATTTCAATATTATGCCTTCTTTCTCAAATTTTTAATTCATATTTTGGTCGGGAAAATGCCTTCACTTTGTTTATTGTAGATTAGAATTTAATATGAAATTGAATTACTTTATTTTATTTTTTTTTCAAACTATAATAATATTATTTAGTTATTGATTAATATAATAATTTTTTATAAAAAAATTATAATATAAAAATAAATTATAAGTATTAAAATTTTTATAAAATTTTAACTCAAATTTAATTAATTAATTTATATAATTACTTTTTTAAAAAATAATATTTAATAAATTTAAATTTTAAATCTCAATAATTCTTTCTTACATCTTCATTCTACAATTAATAGAGTTCATGAACCTGGACCGACATAGCTATGGAAAAATAAATTAAAACGTGGGTAGGCAAATTAATTGAAGTTGGTTTGGAGCATATAATTGATAGATTAGTATTAGTATTCTCCCCACGTTGCCGTTTTGGTGTTTCGGATGTGATGTTTTGTCTTTTATGTTTTGCGATTCAGGTTAATCCTTTTTCCTCAATCATGCTTTACTAGAATCCAAGGAACAAATCTAGCTTAGATATATTATTCATGCTTACTGGATCAGAACAAAATATATTATATTAAAATAATTTTAATAAATGATTATTGATTAAATTTAAATTTAAAATTTTTACATTAAAAAAAATAATTTTTTATTTTTTTATTTATATATAGTTCAAATTTAATCCAATAGAGAAAGGCATCAAATCCTTTGTTGTAAAAATATGATAGAAGATACTATTTGCTTTAGTCCCACTTTGCTAAATCCCATGGCTTGCCTTGCTTCAACAATTGCAATAAGACTCGAGGATGAGCATCAACCACTTTCAAGGATGAACAAATGATATGAATCAAAGAAACTAAAATTCGGCTAAAAAAGAAGGCCTAAAAGGGGAATGGAATTAGAGTCAAAGAATCTGTTAATGGGTTAGAACAATGTCCTGACAATCATGTCATCATCAAAGCAGCACGCGCATTTGTGCACAAATGGACACAAAAAGCAAGTAATGCTCTACTAGTGAAACATGATTTTGACCAATTCTTCCATTCCAACCCAAAATCATTTTGTTGAAGGTTTTACAGAAATGTTAGAGGAGAGGAGGAAAGGCCTCAGAATATATTCTTTGGAAAATGTATTATAAATTTCAACTTTAGTTATTATCACTTCCTATACTGCTAGTCTCCCACTCACCACCCCCACCTTTGTTGCATGGTACAAATAAAACTATTTTTCTTTCAAGTATTTTTTAAAAAAATAGTATTACAGTATATGGAAAATCTCAGTTTCTTGAATAAAAATTCGCTTTGATTCAAGCTTTTTTCCTTTTTTTTTTTTTGTTTATGTCAACTTTGTAGAGTTTCAAAACATGAACTATATGATTGTGATCAATGTTCTTAATTTTTGACAACTGTTTTAACAAATATGTCAACATCCTTCTAATATGCTACTGTCATAGTGTAATGATAAATGAGATATAACAATATATATGGTTCTGATTGCCTGAAATGTATGTATAGCTGCAATCACTTTCATGAAGGGAAATTTATAGATAAGTAGGAATAAAGTAACTGTAATTTGATTTTTTTGTTCTCTTTAAATGAGACCCTACTAGTGATGTTCATCAGAACAACCAGCAGGAGGGTTATTGTCCCAATAATTGAAGATTGGTTAGGGGAAGCACATGTTCTACCGGCCAGCTGAGCCTAATGGGGGTGGTTTTAAGACTCAAGTTGCCCAAATGCAATGGTAAGAGAGGAGGTAGGACTAGGAGAAATGGTCCTTCTTTTCTGCCTTTAATTTTCCTGCAAAGAAACACCTTGAGTTGTGTCAACAGTCACCACCCTTTTTAATCTACAGAACCAGATTCCATGGTCCACTGCCCCTCTTTTAAGTGATTGGGACCCCCACAAATCAATATTGAAGAGACCCTGACCCCTGCTCCAGTTCGTGTATATAATTATCATCACAATTCACAATAGGTTTTTATTTTGAAGTTATGGGTGGATCATATCAGCATCCACCTAAATGCATTTATGTGCTTCCATGAAACATTACTCAAGAAGATAAGATTAGCAAAGTGAAAAGGAAAACAAAAATATCTTCTGAGCCTGCTGCCAAAACCCAAAAGGGGGCATGGATAAGGGGAAAAAAAATCCTTCATTATAGAGGATAAGAATATTGCATCATCCTGATCTATTGGATTTTGCTTTCAACTTTTGTCAACTTCCCCCTAATTTACTCTTGATAAAGTGTCCCAAATCTTGTAATTTTCTTAGTATGGACTTAGCCGAAAGGTCATCTTTTCATTTTAGATGTGAATTTAATGAGTTTTAACAAAAAAAAATCTGTCAATATTGCGTGGGTGTCATAAAAGAAACCTTTTTTTTTTTTTTTTGGTGTTAATAAAGTAAATAAGTTTAAAGAGGACATGCTCAATTTTCCATTGGATGAAGCACACAATTCTCTAATAAAAAGTCTTAACCCAAAAAAGCTTAGTTTGAAGATATGGGTCACCTGGAAAACCAAGTAGGCCTGCCCCTCCAATTTGGTCAATTTACACTTGGGCTTAATGGTCTAGACCGAGAGCAACCAACTTGGGCTTCTCGACAGAGTCCCGCAACCATTTTTGTATGAGATGGGGGTTTCTCTTACTAAATCTGTAGTTATGTACATGTCCTGTAATTTCAATGCAAATTATGCAATGCCAATTTCGCTTTGTTTCTGAAGAAAATTGATGTTTGAGGATTCACATGATTGAATTGAATGTGCCCAAAACCTAATACAAGTTCTTTAGGGCAATGACATACTGTGCTGTATCTAAGTTTTGCAGTTTTGTGTCATTCCATTCCACATCCACAGAACTGTCTGACTAGGTTTTATTGCAAGAATCCAGGACCAATAATTCATTACTTCTAATCATCACCATGGAAAAGGAGGAACCCTGATTGGCAGTGTGGCCTCATTCATATTCGTTGCCCACTTGCCCAAGTGAAAATACCTCTGTCAAAAGGGGAAGACTGTGGAGTTTGAGGCTTGTCTGTTACCGGCCTTAAAGAATTGTCAGGATTTGCTACGAACACTTGTCCTTATATCCGAAGCACAACCAATTCAAAGACAAACTGAAATTATGGTGAAACGTTTTCATGGAATCCTGTCTGACCTTCCTGACCTTTTCTAATAATCTCTCTGCTCCCAAATCCCAATATTTCACTTTCTTTCTGAAAGTTTGGTTACAACAACCTTGAGGACTGAGGAGTATTTAATTTGGTAAAACTGTAATCTTTATTTCGTTATTACTGTTATTTCTTTCCAGTTATGTACTACCACATTCATAGTCATTTATAGAAAGGCAGGCAACAGCGATGTGATATTGATCTAGATGAAAAAGCGTGCCTGCTTTTTTAATCACACATTGATACTCCATCGAGTTGTGCAGGAGTTTGATTCTAAACCATTGAGTGTACCTTAGTACTAGCCGAGAATTTCTGGAAAAGCAAAAGGAGTTAACTCTGTTTGAGCCCTGTTGTAATGTTTCTAAGGGTACAACAGAATTTTGACTATATTCTCCAAGAAACTTACTAACTGAATTGATACAAATACAAATAAAATTTTCTCCTGAAAGAGAATACGAAAGGAAAAGAAAAAGAAGCTATAAATGTTACTATAATTTGGGAAACCCAAACCATAATCTATACTTTTCTTTCTTCTTGATCTCCTATATATTAGGATGTCAGCTTACAATACAGAGATGATGCTGGCTCACTAAATTGTCTTCAAAGACAGGGCTTCCTCTAGTAACTTCACTATACACATCTCTTATAACAAAAAGAAAGGGAAAAAAAAAGCTAATAAAAACATTGAGAAAAACCAATCAACCAACCCCCATAAAAAAAAGTTTCTCAAGAAAGCACTGTGTGAAGTTGTTTCCTTCTTTTCGAAGTGTTTAAACTTACTTGAGGCTATTACTTATTACTCTTCCTTGTTGAAGAAACCACTTGAATTTGTCATCAAGACTTGTTGTGGATAGGATCTGATCCTCTTCGAACTCTTCTTTTGCTCGATTGATTCGGATCAAATGTGTTGTTTACAGGAGGTGGTAATTTTTTCTCTGTGCTCATTCCCTGCATGTCAACAGCCTTAAGAATACGTTCATTCCTGGTAGCTATTCCAATACTACTCAAACCAGAAACTTTATCTGGTTGAACTGCTAATAAGCCAAAAAAGAGAAGAAATATAAGCACACTTTGAACACTGCAAACCATTTTTTTCCTACACTGAACTCAACTCAAATTAACTAACAAGAAGAATAGAGGTATATATCTTTATTTTGTTTAGAGTAATGAGGGAATAAGCTGGTATAAGATTGATATCCCTCTATTCTTATGTTCCATTCCTGTAGACACAAGCCTGTTATTTATCTCTTATTGGATTTCAGAAAGGACTATAAAGCATTAAAGCATGGAGGGACCCAACACTGCTAGAGGGAATTTTAGATTCACCCCAAATCATAAGTCTGCAATCTAAGCAGATAAAGGCTGTTATTTGGAAAAATCTGACATGGATTAATAAAGGGTTCGGAATAATACCCATGAGAAGCCAAGTATCTTTTTTCATTTGTTTCCCCCTTCCATCTCTATCATTTCCACTGCTTTTGTCTGCCAAGCATAGGCCAACCTGGTCTCTTGGACTCTCAGCCATTTCTTGCCACATCATCCGACCGTTCTTATGTGTACATTCAACTAGGGACCCACTTATTCCATCCTAGCCTGCCTCTTGAACTTTTGGAAATTACAAATATGGTTACTGTTTCATAAAATTATGGGAAATTACGGCTAACTAAGCAAGGGTATTAAAGTATAATGTCATTCCTTTGTTATTAAGAAAAGGTAGTTTTTGTATTCTTTAATGATATTGACTGGGCAGACGGAAGCCATTACCACCTAGAACTGCTAGATTGCTACAGTAGCAAGCTAAGTCGATTAAAAGAATCAAAATTGGAAGGGAAAGTATGTATGTGTTATAGAACAGCCTCCAAAAGGAAGAAACAAACAGTTGCTTTATGTCCATTTCTAAGATCTGTTGTCACTCTAGAATTCCGAGCTCTCTTCCCTATGCAACAAAAATAACAGTCACTTGGTTCCTTATGCTACATCTGTTTCTTTTTGCTTTTCTTTCTTTCTTTATTTATTTTCTCTTCTTTGGGCAGCCAAATTCTTAATCCCCATCCAATGATTCAGAGAAGACCCACTTCAAAAATCAAAACTTCTCTTCTGTCCCTTAATCTGTTAAAATGTTCTCGTTTATTCATGTACAATTATCTTTTCCTTTATTTCTTTTTCTTTTCTTTGTTATTTTGTTATTTTTGTTATTAAAATATGCAAAATATCACATGCTACTTGGAACATTCTAAAGCATAAATTCTTGCACTTTATCCGAATTAGTTTTGTGATGGGATTTGATGTTGCCATGAGATGAAAGTGAACGGTGGCTGGTTATAGTCCAAGCATTCCTCCTAAGCTAACTTGAACTTGTTAATTCATGTGCTGATTCTCCACTTTTTATCCTCCAACTGAAAGTTAAAAAAAAAAAAAAAATTAGGAGAGGCCCTCAAGTTAGGCAGTTTTAGTAGGTAAAAATTATCGTTCAAGGGGAAACTATCAAGAAAATTGTACGTCTTTTGTAGATTCTTGAGGTTGGTCTTAACTCTTAAAATGTAGCTACTTTTCACTTTCATTTGAACCAAAGTGAAAAGGGCCCATTTGGTTGATCAGCCTTCCTCTCCCTTGATGGTCTCTGTGCAATGAGTCCATCCACAGTCAGCCTGACCAAGCCACCATGAAAGAAAAATAAAGACAACTAAAGAAGTGTAACAAAGCATGTTAAAGAAGATAAAGTGAATGAGTTTCTAATTTGATACAGATCATTTCTCAATCTTTGAACTATTCCCTGTTTCATTCCTTTTTTTTTCTGTTCTTTTTTATACCTTAAACTTTGTTGGACTGTTTGCAACTTGTTTACATCATGATGTAAGACCCCAAACCAATACGGTAAGAGATCTGATTAACCCAAAGTCCCTTGTTTAGTTCCTCCAATATACAAAAATTTTGTTTTTTATCTTTCAATATACATTTTATATACCATATCCTATATATATATATATATATATGTATGTATGTACATGTGCTCGATGCTCTCTAAACTGATACTAATTGAGTTTCATTATGACCATGAATAAGTTTTACTTAGCAGACACAAATCCAAAAGGAAAGACTACAAAACGGAATGTCACTACAGACATATGTTAAAAAGGCAGTAACTGACTTTTAAGATTTGTTCCCATAGATCATTATCGGGCCAAGGGCATTTGAGAATATATGCTCTTTACTTTAAAAGAATACCACTAAATATTGCATCCGCTGATGCAGCAAAATGGTGGAGTGGGACTCGCATTTGAGCTTTCAACACTTTGGAAATGGTAGTCGCATTTCACTACTTTCAATTCATGAGGTAAAGTGGATAGCAGAGGTGACGTTTATTCCTCCCACCATCACCCACAACACAAACTCAAAACTTGTAAACCTTTTTTTTGGGTGCTTACAGTTGCCCTGAGTACTGAAACTAAAAGTACGAACAAATTCCAAGATTGTCAGCATTTTTCACCCAAAACAGCGATTGATCTTCAGCTACGATAAATTTCGTGTCTTGCAACCCAGTTCCCAGAAATTTTTAGTCCATTTCAGACGGTATCCTACTACAGAGTGTACAAAAGATGATACCACAGAAGAGTTAAACCAAAACAGTAAGGAATGAAAAAGCAGTTCACAATGACAGTGGAACTCAAGAAGGAGAGAATTATGCATTTACAAGACATGGATAGCCCAAGCGAAGCACTGCGAAGCTCATATATACATATAGACAATAATGAGTACAAGATATGGAAATTAAATGACTAAGAGCTAGCCGAATAGTTCAACAAATCATTAAAACAGAAAATGGTACAGCTCCTAATCTTTCTCAGCTATCTATTTGGGGATAAAAAATAAATAAAAAGCTTTTCAAGTTTATTGATAGGGGAACCAATTCTCGTTTGTTTGTTCGTCAAATACCAATATAATGTCAGTGCAGGGCTTTCATGTATCTGATGAGTCAAACACTTTCCTGGTGGGGAGTCACCACAGGTCCTGAATCTATGGTAAAATGCATACCCCTGTGTTGCCCAGATTGTAGCATGAAAGCAAACTGTGTTGCAGCCAATGCTGCTGCTTCCTGACACAGATAATGATAGAAGCTTCAATATCAACTTAAATACAAAACCATGTCTACGATGTATGGTTTCAACTTTCAAGGTCGGAAGAAAAGCCAGAAGAGGGATAGACAAATAGAGAAAAAAAAGAAAGTCTTTGTTTAACTTGATGCTTTTCCTAGCTTCCTCTGGAAGAGAAAAAAAACATGGGATTTAAAATTGAAGTAGAAGTATAGATAATAACCTGTCTTTGCCTTCGTCGCTGTAATATGCTGATGGCCCAAGCCATGATGTAGCATGGCAAGAGAAATCCAGCAGCTCGAAGCAAGAAAAGCTGCAAGAAACCAAGCAGTTCAAGAAAAATAGCTCCATGGTATAATGACTGTAGTGCTAAATGCTTAAGAAATGCATAGGTGAAATAAGAGAATGCAGCTTTAGGTAAAACTTACAGAGAAATAAGTAGAGACATCATCATCTGCATCAGCATCTGGAACAGTCAATGCATGCCGCAAAAGCAGGAGCGCCATTAACTGAAAAAATGAAAAAAAAAATTCAATCATTTTTAAAAATTAACTCTAAATTACATAGTTCATGTAAGAAAATGAAAAAAATAAAAAATAAAAACAAAGGAACCAAAAGAAAGCTATTGACACGAAAATTTTCAACTGAGATGCCTGTGGCCAGGCAGAATCTGGGTGCTTTTCCTCAAACAGCAAAGTTGGGAGGGAGATGAAGCCCCTAAAAGGAGGGTATAAGTTGGTCTCTCTACTGTTTATGCTACCATGCGATAGAGAGAAAAAGGAAGGAACCAAAAGAAAAGTTGTTGACATAAAAAATCACTGAGATGACCACTGTCATTGTGGCCCAAACGGAATTGCACCACTGCTCTTGTGGCACAAATTGGCCATGAGAAGGTGGAGAGTTGGGAACTGAAAGTCCAAAAATCTTGTAATAGTGTAAAAGTAGGTTTCTCCACTGTTTATGCAATAACTATGCCTAACTATAGGGAGAAATGAGAGCAAAACTATGTCCAAAGAACATAAAGATCTTCGAGTTAAAAGCTCAGACACCTTAGCAAACACTTCTGTCCAAATCAATTTACCAAGATGTTTCCTTGACACATGGCTAATATATGAATAAATAGAATTAATAATGGTCACGTTTATGGAATTAAGGTTAAACTCACTTAAACATGGATGCTCAGCAGTATGTGTTAAAACATGATTAGAAATTCAATATGTCCAGCAGATTCATAATTAAAAGCTTACAATTAGAGCAGCTGAACGGCAAAATGCAGCTCCACTGGCATTTGAAGCAGCATATTCGTCATATTCAGCTTCCAAAAATTGGCGCTCTGCCTCTGCAATGGCCAAGAGGCGTGGATCACGCAAATCCAGAGGGGTGCCAGAGATTGTCCAGCCTCCACTACAACACAGATACACAAATCATTACACAATAGAATCTCTCAAAACAGATAAGACAGTAATCTTTCTGGCAAATTTAGATCAAAGTTTCTGATGGACATCATGCTTTATAAATCACACAGCATACACATGATTTCATCAATACTAAAAGCCCACCAACCATTGCATACAAATTTGTTACATGTGAGAACATCAAACTTACCCAATATCAATAGTGGTTTCTTCAGTTCGAAGCCGAGGTGGGGCAGTATAACCGGGTTGATAAGGCTGCTCAAACAAATAAAAAGGAAAGACTGTATCAGCAAGGAGCCACAACAACCAAATATCAATAGCCAATAAACATAAACTAAGAATTTAACAATAGGCTTGAACAACAATAATAATTCCTAAATGTATCTGACCTAAAACCACTAAACATGATAAGCCAGGGCTAAAAGAACAAGGGCTTTTCCCATCAATCAGAAGGCTAATTAATTAATATTCTTCTTTTCCACAATCATGTGCAACTACAAAATCCATAAACTTTCCATTCTTTACAACACATAAGGCCTAAAAGTGCCAGTTCAAAATCTTGTAACAACTTAAAAGGAGGACTTGGAGTTGCACGAAGGCAATGCATGTTTCTCACAAAATAACAACTTTGACAAAGGATTAACAGAAGTAGATACCTGATGACATATCTCACAAATTATATCGCCTTTCTCGTTGCACCAATGCTGCACACACTTCCTATGCGCATACTGTAATTCAAAACATATAGAATTCAACAAATGCCTACCATAAAACTCAATTTCATATAGCGACTAAAAACACCAAAGCAAATAATTTTATGAGGTTCATTAAAATAAAAGCCGAATCGCTAAAGCTTTAGTAATGCACTTTATATTCTAAAAAAAAAAAAAAAAAACTTGATCAATTTATCATGAAAAATGAAATAAAAGAAATTAAAAAATAATAATAATAAATTGAAATTACCTTGAGGCTACCGCTGCAGGCACAAGGAGTCTCAAGATTCTTAATGGAATCTTCCTCCTGGCAAATGCGGCACTCCGCCGCCTGAATCAGCGCCTCCTCCTCGTCCTCCTCGCCTCCTCGGACGACCTCCTTCTCCTTATACTCCGCCGAGCACGACGGCCCTGAAATCTCCTTTGACAGACCAGGCTCCGACTCCACCGGCTGTACGGGCACCGGCCTCACCAGACGATCAACATACAACACCAGGTGATCACTCATAATTTCTACAAATTTAACAAAAAATAAAAATTTCAATTTTTTTCAGTTAATTCAATCGAAAAAGATAATTCTCCAAAAAGAAACCCAGGATCGCGCTGAGTCAGAGCAGCGGATCAGAGGTTTCCAAACGAATGAGAGAATTAAAAACAAAATAAAATCTAATGACAAAAAAATTAAATGAATTAAATCTTAAAAATATTTACCTTTAGCGAAAAAAAGGGGGAATTTGTGTTTGATTAAGGGAACGAAGAAATAGGAGAGAAATTTTCTAATTTGCTTCGAACGCGTTTTTCCTTTCTACATTTTGTAAGAGATTTTTAAAACAAAATCGACGACCGTGGATAGTGGGGGTTATAGGCATGCTGACGTCAATGGAAACGGCTACAAGGGTATTTTTGGAATTTCATATCGCCATTGCGCGTTAGCTGTCCCTGGCTGACCCCTTCCGCCCTTTCGGTGGCTGTCTGTCTGTTTCGCAGTTGAAAAGTCGCCTTCTGGCCTTAAGCATGAACTCAATTATTTTTTTTTTTTTTTTTTTATTTCTTTATAATAAATGCTAATAATAATTTTTTGTATGTTTCTTAACTCCATTTTCCTTCCCGTTTTATTGTTTATAAAGAATCAAAGCATTGACTTTTTGTTATCCATTTTTTCTTCAATTTTTTTGTAACAACATAGATATATTTAGACATAATAATTGTAATACTAATTAATTATTACGGTTTCGTAATTACAGAAAAGGGCATTCGACCCACTTTCAAGCTAACAAGATAAATGCATTTATATGATAATTGAGTTGATTGAATTCTCCTTTGGATTATCATTTATTGTTAAAAGGAAATAAAAAAAAAAAAGGGTTTTAGTCAAACCGAAACAGCTGTTTTTTATTGCTTCCAAGGTTGCTGTCAGTTTCATGAAAATTATCAATTTTACTTTAACAAATGCAAAAGATATACTTTTAAAATTTTCCCAAAACAGAATTAAGTTCGAACAAAATTTTCATATATTTATTTATTTCTACAAAAATAAATGCATCTTCAATTCTTCATGCAAATGGGTAAAAGTCAAACAAGGGCAATAAAATATTTAGGTTTAGTAGTTATCTAGCAAAAAATATGAGAAATTAATAGCTCAATTCTCAACCAAGGCACTGGTCAAACTTATTTAAAACTTAATTAATAGATATTGATGTGTTGGTTAAATCAACTTGTTACATTTCGGATCTATGAACGATAACATCCATAGAAACGATGCTTGATTTTTACATTGTATTTACTTCACCTTGAATAAAAAGTTGTACATCATAAAACAATTATTATCAATTTAAAAATTTTATTTTTTTTATGCATAACTGTGAAAAATTTAAATCCTTACATGCATTATTATAAGTTTAACATATATTCTTTCCGTTTCAAATTATTTGGAATTTAAAAAAAAATTTATTTTAATATATTTAATATTAAAATTTAAAATATTTTATAAAATTAAAATTTCATGATTTATGTCAAAAATATGATAAAAAGTAATTTTAAAATATATAAAAATTTTAAATGTTCAAAAAAAAAAACACATAATTTTGAAACATCTAAAAAAGAAAGAGACCAAAATAGTATTTATTTATTAATTAATTAAAAATTTGACCACCGGTGCATTAAATAAATTTTCTTAAATCAAAGACCATCATCCATGAAAGAGCATTCCTAATCCAATTGGTAATGGAAAACCTCCTTTCTTTGTCAACCATAGCTCTGGCATTGCAGAGAGCATTCTGAAAAAAAGAAGCACTGCTAAATTTTAAGGTCGAGTAGTTAAAATGATTTTGCATTTTGATGGTTGAATTTACTCGCTCCCTATTTAGAGAGAAGAACAATTGAGAAATGAACAAATTTTCATAGCAAAACAGCAACCAAGACTTCAGAAGGCACTTTAGACAACATTTCAGGAAGCAGTCATACATCACTGATAATACTCCACAACTAATTCATCACACCCATCCTTCTCTAATCCTGTAGTATAGGTAAAATGGACAGGCAAGTGGTACAATAAACTAGGATTTTAGTTCCTGGTAAATACAAAATGGGAAGCTTATCTTCTATCCTAGTTCCCCATGAAAAGGTTACGCTAAACTCTACGTTGAAACTCGATGATATACAATGTTACATTTCACACTGACACGGTGTCCTTAAGAGAGGGGTGCAGTCAACCAAGGAAGCACACCATCCTCCTTGGCTGCAAAATCGTATGGATTTGTTCAATCTCCTCTGGACAATGCTATCAACTTCTACCAATACGAGTAACGATATATCGTCCTTTCTCTAGATCATACACCGTCTTCATCTGGGGTTTCCTCCATTTTGATATAGACCAAGCTATGAACATCAATATCGCAGAAATGGCAATGATGGAGAATAGTGTGGGTGAATCATTGCTGATAATGGTAGTTATCCAGTCAGTTTGCCGCACATTTGAGTTGGCTGAGGTTTGCAATATGAAAGCTCCCAAGGCCCAATCTAGTGGTATATTTTCTACCTGATTAGCAACGCTGATCCTGTTTAAGATTGAATCTGATTAATATTTTCATATGGAGGAAAGCCACAGTGCCCTAAAAGTCATTTAAGTAACATGGTCCGTTTGCTTTTGAGGACACTTAACTAGTAAAGCAGGAAACATACCTCTCATCATCCAAAGCAATTGCAAGGCTATCATGAAGTAAGGCCACAATATATGCTGAAGAAAAACAATAGTGCAACAGATCTTCTTCATCGAGTGATTGGTGTTTATTCTTCAATTTTGACCAATCCTCTCCACAGAAATGTTGCCCCGCCATCATTAGATCAGAAAGAAAGGCCCTTTGGCGCAACCTAAAGAACTAAGCAGGAGTAGACAAACAAAGAAATGGAAGGCTTTTAGAAAACAAAAATTCAATGCACCCAAGCATAAATTACATGGGTTTAGGATAATGTGCTTATGGCATAGAAAAAGTGTTTTGGGGGGGGCGGGGGGGGGGGGGGGGGGTGGAAATTAAGCAAGAATCAGCCAGTAAGAAAAAGACAGATTATAATTATACCTTTGAGGTATAGAAGAAATTTTCTGTAGCCAAAAATTTCCCTCGAAGCTTGGGCATAAAAACTGACCCCAAGTAACATTGATCATAGGCACATTTCTCTGCAACAGAATATATAATGATGATTACCCTGTGGCATAAGTTAATGCAATAAATGTGGTGGTTCCAAGAGAGTTTATAACCTTTTCCTTTTTGTAATAGCATTAGTGCAGCAGATCTGCACTCTGAGAAGTTACCCCTAGCTTGAAGTTCAGAAATATATTTACTTTTTTCAGCCATAGGACCTAGTAAAAGCTTCGATGACTCAGGCAAGTAACCTTTAGGTGTACAAGGATCTACATACATTTCCTTATGAAGAGAGTCAGCAGCTGTATTATGGTAAGAAAAAAATAATGAGCAATATAAACATAATAACTTAACTAACTAGTGACTCCACACCATCTCTATCAAAGGTAACAAAGATTCTATGAAAATATCCAATACAAAACCTTTAATTCTAACAACCTTTTCCATAATGTCCATTGTGAATAAGCCACAAATGACCAAAGATAAAAGAAGACAACTTTTAGAATTAAACATTCAAACCCAGCCTAAATAGTCAAAACCGTAGTATGCAAAAGTGCTCATACTCAAATTTAGATCTCTTCCTCAAACTTTTACATTGAAAGACTCACAGAGATGATTAAAGTACAACTCAGCATGAGTGAAATTCCTAGTTTGAGTTTGAGGCACAATAAATGACTTTTAAGACTTCTTCAAGCACTTATAAGCCAGCAAAACTTTGGCAGAAAGCAAATACATTAAAACATACCTGGACTGAAATCTCCTTTAATAAGTGATTCCCTCAATGATTCATGTGCAGCATTCTGAAAAAATGACAAAAGTTTAAAGCTCCTAGATCAAGTTTGGATTTCTTTACATAATCCATAACAACATACTACAAAAATACAATGCAAAACCATATTGAAACAATAACTAATATTAGTTAGAAGTTAGATCTGCAATTATAATCATTATTGTTTTTAAAGGGATTAAGAAAAACACTCGGCAGAATGACAGTCAATCAGTCATATCTACGTCCAGAATTTTTGAACAAAAAGATCTCCTCAGTCCATTTAATTTTAACTATGCAGAACATACCAAAGCATTTCATTAGGAACAAGAATTGCTAGAAAGCTAAATGAACAAGAATTGTTAGAAAGCTAAACCATAATTTTTGTGGACTATGATGCCTACAATTTGGAACACAACTGCATAGCAACCATAACCAACAAAAAAGTACAAGAATAGCTAATGCACGTTAACATTACCTGGCCAAAATTAAGTAAGCTGTGGCTATAAAGTTTGTAAGTGAAATTCCCAAACTTGATGAAGCGTGAGAACTCAGAAGGCATAGGCTCACTTGAGAAAAAGGTTACCTGAAATAAAAGTCCAGCAGTGAAGTTAATGGTGATCTTATAATGGTGATCTTATGTGTGCTTCTCAACTTATACATTAAGAGCACAAAGCAAAGGACATATATAATGCCATCAAATGCATTTGAAATTTGTTGAAAGTTACAGCTAGTTGTTTCTTGAAATCTTTTTCCTTTTGACAATGCAGATAGTGTTGTTGCTTTAAGTAGCAGTAATGTCTTTCCCAAGTCCCAACCATAAATTTTTGCATTTTAATTCCTGTTTCTTGAAATGACATCAACTTGTTGTCTTTCTGGACAACTAACAAACTGTAGTTCACCGCTCACACTCAACACATGATTCATGGTTATAAGCTCAATAAAGAAAGTTTTAAAGTGAATTATGAACTAATCTGAGATATCGTTTCTCAATACACAAGAAATAGCTTCAAGGAACTCTAACATGTGATGCCACTAATTAGAAGCTCGAATGACTTGCAAATTCTGGTGTGGAAGAATCCAATATAACTCTATCAAAACACTATAGGAAAGAATTCCAAATTAAAGAATCTTGACTAAAAATTAAAAACGAACCTGAGCAGATGCCCCACCAAGTTCAATAATTCCAGTTGTATGCAGAGGATTACCTCCAAGTGTACCAAGTGCGTAGTTTGCAACAACCCAAGCATACACCCCCTCATCAGAGCCTAAGACAGTCATAGCACCCAAATTTAGCCTCAATAATGTGGATCAGCAATTGGAAACTATAATATAAACATAAGGACTGTAAGATTTGCAGTATAGACAACAAGGGTTGATCTTTATGTAAGCCCCGGATGCATAACAAATTATACACTAATACAGTTATGAGACAAAAGGATGAGATGCAAATCTCTAAAATATCCTAAGAAGTTATTTTTATCAATTTGTTGGTTCTCCCTCTTATATATGACTTCAGCCAAAATGGTCCAAGACAAGCAACCACTGTCTTAAATTAGAGTCGACATAAACTATTATCCTAAAATGTAGATTAACCACTCTTACTCTTCCATTTCTCACATTTAGCTTCTAAAACAACTTCAAACTTTTCTCACATTGGCTTACTAAATTCATTCAAAACATGGCAAATACTCATATCAATCGGCCTCGTCACTTTCATCATATAATCCTGGGAAGCAGTCCAGTACTAAAAATTAAAACATCAGAAAACATTTTCAATTTAGTTGCTTTTGCCATTGCTCATACATATGAGCAATTGTAGGCCAATGGATACAGCATGATCAACTTCAAATTTTATCATACAAATAATTCCTACCACTAAAGATCAACTTAGACCTCTTACAACTCTTCTATTCCTGACATGTCGGATTCATAACACATCACAGTTTCCCCACATTGCCCAGCAAAACTAATTCAAAGCAAGCCACATTGTATTACCTGTAATAACCGAAGCCCACTCGTCGTGAAACTTAAACCCAGACACCCTAAGCACCTTCCTGCACTCCTCCAAAATCCTCTGCTGCACCTCAACATCCAACAATCTCAACCCCGCCGTTGCCATTAACCTAATCTCCGTCTCTCCCCACTGTTTTCTCGGAACATTCCTTCTCCCAAACTCCAGAAGCTCTACCAGTGAATCCGCAGCTGCTTCCGGATCCTCCGCGTACGCCGACAATCCCGGATTCACCCTCAAGCTATCCAACCCTTCTTTAAAGTCGAAAACCGGGTTTTTGCCTCCATCAACTCTGTATCGAAACACGTGAATCCTCGTTCCCGTGCTTCCGCCATCGATTATGATTCCGTACTTTTTGGAATCTTTGGAGGAGAAAAGGAAAATGCAAGTAAAAATCACTAAAGCCAGAGATATGGCGATCGAAATTGCGATGAAAGAAGGGGTTGGCTTGGTTTGACGAGGGTTTCGGGAAAAGAGACCGGTAGATCGGGAATTGGGTCGGATTTGGAGCTTAATTGGGTCCATTTTAGGTGAATTGTTGGTGGATTTGGATTTGGATTCGACCCGATTTCGGGCATGCGATCGTCGCATCAAAAGATCAAATTTTGTTGAGGAAGGAGCATGTGATTGTTAATAATATTATTCAAAAAAATTTTCTTTTACGAACAAAAAAATTGTAATTTTAATCGAAATTGAAGAAAAGAAAGGGATATAATTCAAAGAATGAGGATTTTTAGGGATTTTTTGTTGGAATTGGAGAGGGAGAGAGCTATGACTTCCAAAGGTTTCAGCCCTCTCGCTCCTATCTGATAAATTTTATTTTTTGTTTTTGTTTTGAGTTCATGTTTCAACATTTTAACACCTTTACGCGTTCCAAAAGAGCAGGGAAACATCTCCGGTTCGGTTCGATCTTAGAAAATTGTCTTCACCGGTTTGGAGTTCGGACAGATCGCGCCTTGTTTTCTATAATTGTAGTTTGACCCCTAAATCTTATGGTTTAATTGCGGAAACGCCCTTGTCATTTTGTCTAATTACAAAAAAATATGTTTTATTTGAAAATTTAATGGGCTCAATGGGCTTAATGCCTTGCCCGGAACGTGCTTCAATGGGCTAACTATTACTTTAATTAATCCTTACATCCCGGTACAACAAAATGAGAAGTTAAGTCCTATGTGTTTTGAAAATATGTCCAATTGTCAAGAAGTTCTTGAGCATGCAGGCTGAAAAATAGTGGTTGGGTCCTGAAGGCTGATAGGTATGTGAAGTCAATGCCCAGATGGAGGAGGGTACTTGAAATTGAACCAAAACTCAATAGCTTTTGATTAGATACTAAGGATTCAAAACCTTAGTACATGAAATTATGAGCAGATGCTAACATGGTTTCATTTTGTTTGATTTGAACATCCCAAAAACAAACACAAAGTAATTAAGAATTTAGTAACAGAGTTTCTTTTTCTTCCATCATCTCATGCCAGGATCTATCCGTTATCCAACCATCATGCAGGCAAGGAAAATAGATAAACTGATAGTTATGAGGTATAAAAATGACAAGCACAATATTCTTTATCACTATATTTGGTGGATGATTAGATTTTTCAAAATCAAATTTTAGACATCATATTTTAATAAATTTAAGTCTAAAGTAATGCTGGACACTGGCCACCATAAAATGCTTTATGCCATTAGATTTGGAGACATGTAATCGGGATGACTAGATATACACAAACAAGGACTCTAGCAGACAAGAAAAATGGTGGTGAGAAAAAAATTGACTTTACTTCTCACATATATAGTACATATTGGGAAGTTCAGTCCTTTTCATTTTAAAAGTTTATCTCAAACGGTCAAGAAGTCTTTGATATATTGCTATGACCTATGTGGAAACAACTGCTGTTCCACATTTTGATTATTGAAGATGGAGATGTAAAAGTCAATGTTCAGATGGAAGAGGGTCCTTGAAATTGAACCAAAATTCTCGAATGAGATTCTAAGGATTCAACACTTTAGTTCATAATTTGGCTTTTCCTTTTAATTGACATTTGAAGTCAAAATTTTAATAAGAACATCTATATATCATTATCTTGTGTAACTCATTAAGTAAAAGCTAAGATCATCTATTCAGATTCAGAAATAACAAACATATATTGATTATAACAACTTCTTTAATTGTTCCTGGGCTGGATATAACCCTTACCAAGGGCAGCTGATCTGGAATTTCTACTGCATAACAATACTCAAACCTGAGGCAATACATTGTAATGGACAAATTTAGAAGTGTTCCTGAAAGTGCAAATGCTCTTCTCACATTCTGGTTTCTGAACACAGCCTAGGTTGATGTGCTTGAGGATTATCATAATGCTAATGTTGATGTTCTGAGTTTATCTTTTTTTCAAATTCCAAGTACTTCTATCATTTTCTCTATGTTTTGTTTAATGCTCTACAGTTGTTGCTCACGTTATGATTGCTTCACTTTATGATCAGTGCCTAAGGTTCTGCTCTAGACCATACTTTGTGGCTCAATTTATGATCAGTGCCTAAGGTTCTGCTTTAGACCATACTTTGTGGTATCATTTCCTTGCTTCACCATTGGCTTTCATATTCCTTCAGTGAAGCAACATCTTTGTTTTAAAATTATAGTTTTTGTAACATGTTGGATCCATCTCATATTTAATATCCAAGCAAATCATGTTTAAAAGGTTCTAACATGATTTCATTTTGTTTGATTTGAACACCCCATCAACACTTTAAATCATGTCACCATAGCTAGTACTCTCTTTTCCTTAATCCATGTTTATGCTGGGGTTAGAGACTTGGAGTTGCTCAAACGCTAGGGCATGTGGGTGATGACTTAGCACCGTGCAGTTCACTATTCTAGGAATGACTTTGCCTCAGTATGTGAAAACCATGGATTGAAATTCATGAGAGGACAAGGTTGACATTTCCACTTATCTAGTAGACAGCAAGGTGAAAAACATGCACTATTATGTTTATCTTCTTCGCTTTCCTGAACCAAAGTGATTTTTACTATAGGCAGGTCGGTTGTGATAGATTCATTTGCACAGGGTCATTACTAAAATGATGCATAGTAACTTAATTTGAGTTAGTAGACATTGATTGGCACAACCGGCATCTTCGAAAGGGAAACAAAAATAAAATAATAGATCATATCTGATTCTTGCTTTCCTATATACTACACTTTATATTTGTGCATTAAATTTGTTAATGGATCTTCCTTACCTACATTGGTTAGAATATCAAAAGGTTAGGAGACAAGCATGAACAAGCCTCATTATTGGTAAATGAACTTAAAAACACTTGACCAAAAAACAAACCCTTCCCTCATGTTAGAATACCAAAATTTGCTTTCTCTTCTTCTTTTTATTATTTTTCCTTTTATGATTGCTTGAGATACTGGAATTCCTTAAAGTTTTAAAAATCACCAATCAGATAAAGAACATGATCCACAAGGAAAATACACTTTTTCCATTTTATTTGCCCTTTTCTAAAGGCTGGCAAGTAATTATCTTATCAGTAATGGAAAGGGAAGGGTAGTTTGACGACTTTCACATCACAAAAGACTGATATATGATTTTTTTTTTTCAGAGAAAGTCACCACAAAACATAAGAATTTTTCTGTCTCACAGGTGTACAAGTTACGGTGTTCGTTGTATTTGAATGATAGAGTGGATTTTCACAGCAAAAGAACCTGAACTTTTTTTTTTTTATCTGATCTCTTTCTTTCCCCTATGGAAAATATCAGAGGATAACGGACTTGGAAAGATTTGGTTCTGCTTGTCAATGAACCATCTCAATGAAGTTAGACTATATGTATTTCTGAAGATACATTTGGAGCTGCCATATTTGCAAAGTGTTAATTCAACCTGCATCACTACACAAATTAGAAGAAAAAACAAGTTGACAACTATGCTTTCTATTAACTGATTAATAATTTTTTTTTGTACTCAATTGTGCAAAGTTGCCAATGCATATCTGATTCAATCCACAAAGCTAGACTTGTTGTTGTCTTTGTTTTTTGTCATCAAATTGTAATTTGAATCAATAAAATACTTTGAATTAAATCCAATTTTTTCTGATATATTCCATCCCTTGATGTATGCTTGCTTTTCCTGTTAAGTCATTTCTTTTACTTTGGAATCATCCTTTTATGTAGCAAAGTAGTCAATGAATTGTATGACAGTTAAATAATTGTTTACAACCAGAGAAACTTTATTCTGTTAGGTCTTAGATTTTGATGAGGACTCTTCCTGCAGTGACTTTCAACTTAAAGCCCTGATAGATTCAGATTCTAGCACATAGTCAGGAAAGACCGGAACAAAAATGGATATCCCTTCTCCATTTTAACTTCCTGTTAAGCATCCAATTTTAACTAAAATTTGCTGATGGAGAAATGTTAAAATTTAACTGTCATTCAATTCTTTTTTTCTTGTTTTATCAAAAATTACGAGAAATGTTAGTTCTATAAACAACTGTTTCATTAAATGGAACAACAGTTAATGGCTACCATTAAGGTCAAATCTTTTTACATATAGGTGGGTGTTCATGAAAGTTGCATGGGTCAAAAAAGAAAGGGCCTTATCTCATCTAACAACAACCACCCTGAAAGAGAAGGAACTAATTTATCATACATTAGTTGTGGCGTTTAAGTGGATTTCCTTTTAAAAGCTGAATAGTATTTATCACAATGATCTGCTGCTTTTCCTGCTAAAGTTGGATGAGCATCTACTCATCTTCACTAACTCCTCTCACAAACCAAGCATTATTTTAATAGAAGACAATAATGCGGGTGTACAATTGTCTTGTCACCATACACAAGAAACATAGGCCCATTCCTCTTATGTATAAATACAACCCTGTACGTTCATGAATGGCACAAGATGGACTTCTCGAAAGCAGATAAATTAGAGAGCCAAAATGAGCTTCCACAGTCACAGCAACCAAGCAGAGGCACCAGCTTCCTTAGAACTTGTTTCAATGGACTCAATGCCTTATCAGGTTCCTCTCTTCCTCTGACTTTAGATGTGCAGGATGACTAGGTCCATATATCAGGTTCCTTAATCATAAATTAGCTCCCAGGGGCCGGAGCCATTTGTCACATCCTTTCCAGGTTTTGATGCAATTGTCATGTTCATGTCTTTATGCTGATATTCTCTTCCTCAGGTCAAAAGAAAATTTACACATGGTCTTGATTAAACAAGGTTTTTGCTTTTTTAACGTATATTAAGAAACCAAAAGAGTTTTAATTACCATCTTTAGAATAGGAATCTATTAATGTAAAAAAAAAATCAAATAAAGACATATAGTTCCAACAGTGTCAGCTACATGAATCCTTTACTTCCATTTTCATTGGTCCATAACATTTAAAGAACCGATGTCACATTTGATCATTATGAATTAACAGCTGATACAATTGATCTATATCTAGATGCATTAAGTCATCACTAAGCTGGCCAACTATGCTAGTAATTCTCTTCAAACACTCCTTGCACTGTAACTCGTATACGTTAAAACAAAGTTGAGCAAAGTGTTTAAAATCTTAGTTATTTTAAAATTGATCAGTGGTCCTTGTTTCCCATGGTTAAGAGCTAATTACTCTGTCTCTCAGGAGTCGGGATACTGTCAATTCCTTATGCACTTGCTCAAGGAGGATGGTTAAGCTTATTGCTTCTTTTCCTGGTAGCTGTTCTTTGTTGGTACACAGGACTACTTCTACGACGCTGTATGGATATGAATCCGCTCATCAAAACCTATCCTGACATAGGTGAACATGCTTTTGGATATAAGGGGAGAGCTATTGTATCTGTGTTCATGTATGTTGAGCTGTTTCTGGTTGCAGTTGAGTTTCTGATATTAGAAGGTGACAATCTGGACAAACTGTTTCCAAACATGGGGTTCAAAGTTGCTGGGTTGAAAATTGGTGGAAGGCAAGCCTTTGTTCTACTGACTTCTCTTATAGTTTTGCCAACTACATGGTTGAAGAGTTTGGGCATGCTTGCCTATGTTTCTGCTGGCGGGGTTTTGGCTTCTTTTATTCTTGTTATTTGCATTTTTTGGGTTGGAGCAGTAGATAGAGTGGGGTTCCATGAGAGTGATGTGCTTTTAAATTGGAGAGGAATGCCTACTGCTATAAGCATGTTTGCCTTTTGTTATTGTGGACATTCAGTTTTCCCCACATTATGCAGTTCAATGAAAGATAGAAGCCAGTTTTCCAAGGTAAGAAAGTGATATTCTAGCATATGAGATGAAAAATCTTCCATCATAAGTGATAACCAGTGTATGTTAACGATCTTTTAGTCCAAAAACTGATAGACAGTAAAGGGTTGGATAGAGTTTTCAGTAGGAAATTAATCACGATTCTATCAACTGATCATTTCATGTTTTCAGTATTAACCAAAAATTATCTTTTTCTGTATAACTCATCTCTGCCATTCTTATTGTGGTTTATCTCATTGCAGGTTTTACTTGTTTGCTTCATCACAAGCACCATCAACTATGGATCAATGGCTGTTCTGGGCTATCTGATATATGGAGAACATCTGAAGTCTCAAGTGACATTAAATCTTCCTATAAATAAGATTAGCACAAAAATAGCAATTTATGCTACTTTAATCAATCCCCTCACAAAATATGCTATTGTAACTGCTCCAATTGCTACTGCCATTGAAGAATATTCACTCTTCTGCAACAGCAGGTCCCTAAGCATCCTCATTAGAACAGCAATTGTGATCAGCACGTTAATTGTTGCCTTAACCATCCCTTTTTTTGGCTACGTGATGGCATTTATAGGATCATTTTTGAGTGTCACCGCATCTATGTTGCTGCCATGCCTGTGCTACCTAAAGATTAACAAAGATGTTCAAAAATTTGGGTTAGAGTTGGTAATAATTGTAGCTATTTTGGTTGCTGGGTCATTTATAGGTGTAGTAGGAACCTTCACCTCCATAAAACAAATTGTAAACCATCTATGAATTATTGAAATGGATGTGTATAGAGGCAATGAGACAAGCAAAATTCATGTCTCTAATAAGAGAACAGTACAAACTACAGAACAATTTCATGGTAATATCTGATTAGTTTTACTTCGGCTTGTGTCTTCTATGGAAGCTACTTATATTGAAGAAATCAATAGAAAAATATGAAAGGCTTTAGAAACAATGGTGTAGCCTAGTGATTTATATGTTTATCCTTTAAAGAAAGATTGTTGAGGTCCAGGCTTCAATTTCCACTTCCCCGTACTTGTCCAAATGTATACAAAAAGATAGAAAACTGATAAAAGACGGTAAACAATTGTAACTGAATTCTGTTCCATCCAGTTCTGTCATCCGAGTTCGAATGGAAAGTTACTAAACAAATCACAACGTGACAAAGCCAGAAGCTAACTAAAAGCAATGAGGAATAGAAAGTAAAAATCTAGTTCATCTAAAAGAGATCACAAGGAAAAGTCATTATGCCTAAATGAAACTGAATATAAAGGTACTTAACTGTAATGTAATACAAAAGTACTTTTAAGCAGCTAAATAATATTGTCATGAAAATCAAAGGAGATATTATTCATGGAGTATTTCGTGGAGAGCTTGGATCAAGATAAATGCTCCTGGCAGGGGATTTAAAAAGTGTAAGATGCTTTCAGAATATCTCACACTGAAAAGTAATAAAAATCAAAATATTAGAGTTCCACTTTTAAGTGACCCACTATATAATCTTCACTAACTGGTATCCCAGAAATTAAAGGCACACTTATTTCATGCAAATCTTCCATGTCATATCTATATCTCCTAACATATTATCCTCATCAAATTGGCAATCCAATTGCCTGTGCATATGCTTTCCAGTTCCTTCTTGCAGTGAGCAATTGTTCTTAGACCGAGCTTGACGCCGAGTCTGAGTCAAGCGTGTTATCCCTCCAAGCAACTTGCTATGTGAACATCCTGCAGTATCGTCTTGCATTGGTACATGATTTCCAGACCGAGCTTGACGGTGAATTTCAGTCAGGCGGGTTTTAGTTCCTTGCAAGCACCTTAAGTGTCCTCTTGGAATCTTTGTTGCATGAATGATTGGCTTTTATGGCGAGCTTGGCGTCGGATTTGACTTAACCGGGTCACTGTTCCTTCACCATGAGATCCATCGCTTTCATTTCTCTCATGAGCAATTAGGAACATATACTCATGGTAAGTTTTGTCTCAAAAAAAAAAAAAAAAATCAACTGATACATGAGTTTAAAGAAAAGTAAATGCATATAAATATTGGGTAAGAACAGAGGAGAATAAAAACAACATATTTGAAGAAAAAACAAGTTGACAACTATGCTTCCTATTAACTGATTAATAATTTTTTTTGTGCTCAATCGTGCAAAGTTGACAATGCATATATGATTCAATCCACACCTACTCATTAGACACAAAAATTATAGGGTTATCATTAATCTTTTTTATTTAGATGTGATTAATCATCTATGCAAATTTATCATTTTTAAGGTTATCTAAAACGTAAACTAAGGATCCTTAAAAGAAATAGATTCTGATTTACATAATCAAAACTAAGGTTAAGTCAGTGACATGTAAAAAAAATATTAGCACCAATTTATGCCCAAACTTAATACAAAGTTACTTAGTGTTATCTTACTTAAACCTTATCCAAGATAGTTTTATTATACAAATAAATCAATTTCAATCCATTTATTTATTTACAAAACATGGTGGTACATAACTTCTATCAAAATATCAAGCAATAATGCAATAAATATTAAATTATACTATGCAAAAATTATCATGCAAATATATTATAAATCATACCAAATATCATATAATAATATAATGCCTAGATCATGCTAAAATATTCATGCAAGAATATCATACAAATATATTAATTATCACGCAATAATAATAATAATAATAATAATAATATCATGCAAATATATTAATAATTATGTAATTAAATATAATCATGCAATTATGTATACAATAAATATAAAAACATGTAATTAGATATCATTCAAATATAATATTAATCATGCAATATCATATAATATCATATCACGCAATAAATATAAAATCAGGCAATAATAATAATAATAATAACAATAAAAACCAAGCTCTTGACATACAGTTTCCAAGATAGTTTAACAGATCGACAGTAAGATTGTACATACAATTAGATTGAAGCCAAATCCATTCGTGGAAGGATTTGGCCAAAACCTCCATCGCCTAGTATAAATATTTTCTTGATCTAGCCCTTGACAGGTTGTTGTTACAAAATATAGAGAAAAGTTCAACAAAACCTTTAAAGAATACGCACATCAATGGAAAGATGTGGCGGCCCAAGTCCCACCACCATTAGCTGAAAAGGAGATGACTATGCTTTTCATTAACACATTAAAAACACCACACTATGACAAGTTGGTTAGAAATGCAACAAAGAATTTCTCTAATATGGTGATTTCGAGAGAAATGATAGAAAACGCCATCAAGTGTGATAAAATTGAAAGGCTCGAAAAGAAGATAACAAATCAAAAAAAGAAATAGTATGAGACACACATATATCCACTTACGAAAATTTCTCACATCATTTCTTTTTTCCATACAACCCAAACCCACCATACTATTCTTATTACCCTATTACTAACTAAATCTCTCAGCACTCTTATTATTACCAAGTACCCCAATAGCCACCACACAAGCCGAGCTTTAGTCCTCAACCACCCATTTACACCATCGTACCTTTAACTCAACCGTTTGCCCAACCAACCCATCAAACCAATAACCAAAGAAACTGACCAATTTGTACCCCCAGATGTTGAGAGGCCACTTTATTGCCCCTGCTTGTGTGGTACCATTAAAACCACCCTACCTAAATTGGTATGACTTCAACGCCAAGTGTGATTACCATTATGGCATGACAGAACACTCTATTGAAAACTGCACAGCACTTAAACATAAGATATAAGGTCTAATAAATAAAAGGGCTTTTTAACTTTTGATACTAAATTCAAGCCAAATGTTAGTGAAAATCATTTGCCAAACCACACCAAAAGGAAGATTAATGTTGTGGGTAGTGAAAAAGATGTAAGGATCAAAAGATGCATAGATGAAGTAAATACCATTTTTGAATAGGTGTATGACTATTTGATTAAGACAAGTATGATTCAACTGATATCTTTGGATAACAATAGAGGCCATAAAGACCATAATCGGGTTTGTAAGTACCATTAAGGAATGATTAGGCATTCGATTCAAAGATGTGAAGTCTTTTAACGAATATTGCAAGGTTTGATAGACACGCTATAATGAATTTTATGATGAACATGATGAAAATGGTGTGAATATGATGAGTGATGAGCCCTCCGGTAAGTCTTTTATCCCCAAACCCTTAATGGTATTCTATGATGAGAAACTGAAACTTGAAATTAAGAAAACTATCTCTTTTTCTATGATACCAATGATTATTTATGTCCCTAGTTTATTCTCTTATCAAACTGATAAAGTAGTCTCGTGGAAGTACGACTATGATGTTGTGATGTGAGGACCTGATATAACCTTAAACGATCTAGGAATAGAAAATACTGCAAACATAATAGGCATAGGAAAAATAACTTCAAATGGCCGATATTACATTCTTAGAATATCGAAAAGGGCCAAAAAAAGATAGATAAGGTGAGAAAAAAAAATATAAGGGAAAGTTAAGGTACTTAATCGATGGTAAGCCCAATTAAAGAGTTGATATAAAAAAAAAAGCCTGTAAGTTTCTAAAGATTACTAAGCATAATGAGTACAGTGTGATTGACCAACTAAATAAATTTTTAGTTTGCATTTCTTTATTGTCATTACTGTTAAGTTCAGAGCCACATAGGAATGCTTTGCTAAAAGTACTTAACTAGGATTATGTGAGACATAATATTTCTGTTGAGAAAATAGATCACATGGTTGGAAATATTATAGCTCTAAACTTTATTACTTTCAATGTGAGGAAATCTCTTTAAAAGGATGAAGTAGTGTGAAGGTCCTGCACATCACTGTTAAGTACAAAATTCATACCATGACCAAAGTATTGATTGATAATAGGTTATCTATTAACATCATGCCTATGACTATATTACCAAAGCTTCTAGTAGGCCCTTCTTATATAAGAAACAATCGTATGATAGTAAAGGCTTTGACAGAGCATAAAAATATGTGATCAATGCTATAAAGATTCTATTATAGATTGGTTCGTGTATTTTCAATGTTTCATTTCAGGTAATGGATATAATACCTACAAATAGTTATTTACTTAAAAGATCTTAGATTCACACGACTGGAGCTATATCTTTATTTTTACACCAAAAGGTAAAGTTTATTATTGAAAGGAAACAAGTTTGTCTAGATGTTAAGGAATATTTATTAGTGACGAAAACCTTGACCACTCCTTATGTCAAGGCTACAGAAAAGGTAACTGAATGTTCATTTAAAGTTTCTGAAGCAGCAAATGCTACCTATGTCAGAGAAAGGTCAAAGATACTAGTCTTTTGATTATCGAAGATTACAGATATAGTGATCAAACAGACTATAAGCAAAGATTGGCAAGCAAAACAAGATTTAGAAAGGGTTTTACAAGGGATCAAGAAGGCACTAAGCATGACTGAAAATGAAGAGAGATAAGGTTTAGGTTATAAACCTACTACCACTGATAAAAAGAACATGATGCTAAAAAAAAAAAAGAGAATGGCACACCTCGAAGGGCATAAGTTAGTTGATAAAAGAATGGTGTTTCCCTATTTATTTGAGACATTTCATTTCGGGGGATATGTCTATTCGAGATCATCAGAGGTTGAAAAGGATGAACCAATGATAGGATTGAAGGAAACCTTCTCTCAAGTTCAGATTGATGTAAATGAGAAAGTTGTGCAAGATAAAGAAATGTTCTTTTTTCTTTTTTAGGTTAGCAGATCCAAGAATGATGTACTGTTTTCATTATCTTTGAACCATTTAAACTTAAAAATTTCAATTGCTTCTACCTAAGAGCATATAGAGGTCAAATGTATAACTTACTTTCATTATCCTAATAAAATGATGAATGTGATACATTTCACATATACCATTTTTTTCATTTTTTTTTGTTGTTACTCATATTTTTCTTGCCTTTGCCAAAATCAATTTATATTTATTTGAGATTGTACCAATTTTTAAGTCATTAAATAATAAACATTATGGATAATAAAGACAATAATGCCAAATTTGATTTTGAAAGTTTGATTCACATTAGTGAGCTTGATAATGATGTTGATTCAGAAGACTATGATTTACCTCATGATTTGTTAAAATGGATAAAGCAAGAAAAAAATTATAAAACCCCATCAGGAATCTATTGACTTATTAAATTTAGAGACTGGTGAAAACAAAAAAGAAGTTAGGATCAATACTTCACTATCACTGATTGAGAAGCAAAAACGGATGGATTTGTTACAAAAGTATATGGATGTATTTGCATAGTCCTATCATAATATGCTTGGACTTAGCACAAATGTTATTAAGCATAGATAAACTTTAAAACTAGAGTGCCATCCAATATAGCAAAAATTAAGACATATAAAGCAAAAAATATTGCTAAAAATAAAGGAAAAACTGAAAAAGTAGTTTGATGTAAATTTTTTAGAAGTAGCCAAGTACCTTGAATAAGTAGTCAATATAGTCTCAATTTTTAAAAAAAATAAAAAAGTTAAGATGTGTGTAGACCATTAGGATTTGAATAAGACTAGCTCAAAGGATAATTTTTTATTGTCTCATATTGATACCTTTGTGGATAACACTACTAGGCACTTGACTTTTTCATTCATGGATGGGTTTTTTGGCTATAACCAAATCGAAATAGCTCGAGAAGATATAAAAAAAAATCATGTTTGTGACAATGTGGGTTACATTTTGCTATAAAGTTATGCTTTATCAAAGAGTGATGATAACCCTTTTTCATGATATAATGCACAAAAAAATAGAGGTATATTTTGATGATATGATAGCTAAGTCTCAAAAAGAGGAAAATTATATAGCTAATCATAAAAAACTATTTTAAAGGTTACAGAGATACCAGTTTAAGCTAAATCCTATCAAATACACATTCGGTGTTAAATCTTAAGATTGCTAAGTTTTATAGTTAGTGAAAGAGGTATAAAAATAGACCTTGATAAGATTCAAACTATTCAAGAGTTATTAGTACCGTGTATTCAAAAAGAAAAGAAAGGCTTTTTAGGGTGATTGAATTACATTTCTATCTTCATATCTTAACTTACCTTGAAATACGACTAGATTTTTAAGACTTTTTTTAAAAATAATTTCAGTAAATGAGACGAAGAATGACAAAATGCCTTTGAAAAGATTAAGGGGTATTTGACATGCTTACCGATATTGGTACCACTAGTTGTAGAAAGGCCATTGATCTTATATCTAATAGTGCAAAAAAAAATTGATGGGATGCGTACTGAGATAAAGTGATAAAACTGGTAAAAAAAAGCATGCTATATAGGATTTAAGTGAAAAGTTTACAGAGTATGAGACTAAATACTCCCAAATAGAAAAAAAATATGCTATGTCTTGGCTTGGACTACATGTAGACTAAGACAATATATACTCTATCATACGACTTAACTGATATCAAAGTTGGATCTCTTTAAGTACATTTTTGAGAAACTATCTCTATCTAACAAGATGATGAGATGGTAAGTCATGCTTTCGAAATATGATATTGTGTATATGGCATAAAAAATCATAAAAAAGAGTGCGATAGCTAATTTTTTTGTTGATCAAAATATAAAAGATCATGAACCTGTGAAGTTTAAATTTTTAGATGAAGATTTAATGACGATCTTGCAAGATGAAGATGAAAAGCCTATACGAAAATTACGAAAGATGTTTTTTTGATAGGGTATCGAATATAATGGGACGTTAGGGCAGCGCTAATATCTTCAAAAGGAAATTACTACCCTTGAACTGTAAGGATAAATTTTAATTACACAAATAATAGTGCTGAGTATAAAGCATGTGCCATAGGTCTATAAATGGCTATCGAAAAAAGATTGAAGTGCTAGAAGTATATGAGAATTCAGCCATAGTAATTTATCAACTAAAAGATGAATGAGAGACTAAGAATCCAAAATTGGTGTTATACTAAAGGCACATAACAAACTTGACAAAATAGTTTAAAGAAATCCAATTTCAACATGTTTCTTGAAAGAAAAGTCATATCATTGATGCCTTAGCTATTTTGGTAGCAATGTTCAAGTTAAACGACAATATGAGAATCCAGCCCATCAGAATACAATAAAAGATGCATTAACCCACCGTTCAAATATGAATGAAGAGATGGATCTATGACCATGGTATTATGAAATTACGTAGTATATCAAATGCCAAAATTATCTCGAGTAAATATCAGAGAATGACAAGAGGATTATTTGAAGATTAACAGCAAGATTTGTGCTTGATGGAGAAATTCTATATAAAAAGAGTCGAGACCAGATATTTTTAAGATGCGTAGACGTTATTAAAGCAAAAAAAATACTTAAAAAAATACATAAAAAATTCATAAAATACAAGTCAATGGGCATATGATGGTCATATAAATTATGAAAACAGATTACTACTGGTTTACATTGAAAAATGATTATATCAGTTACTCCCAAAAGTGCCCTAAATGCCAAATTTATGTGGATAAATTTTATTCCCTTATAGTCTCACTACATGTCTTAACACCACTATGGCTTTTCTCTATATGAAAAATGGATGTGATCGGACCTATAACCCTAAAAGCCTTAAAAAGGTATTATTTTATCTTTGTAATAATTAATTACTTCACCAAATGGATAGAAGTAGCTTTGTATGCTGGTATTATACAATTAGTGGCATGCAGATTCATAAATAGAGAAATGATATGTCGATATGGGTTCCCAAAAGGATCATCTTTGAAAATATTAGTAACTTAAATAGTAAAATGATGAAAAACTTATGTGTGCAGTTCAAGATAAAGCATTATTATTTAGCACCATATCACTCGAAAATGAATGGTACGATAGAGACTATAAATAAAAACATCAAAAAAATATTGAGAAAAATGATTGATACATATAGAGACTGACATAAAAAGTTACTCGTTGCCCTATTTGCCTATAGAACATCAATTAGAACCTCTATAAAAGATACTCTATTTTCACTAGTGTACAGGATAGAAGCTGTTTTACCAATCGAAGTGAAAATTCTTTTCTTGAAGGTTTTGACAGAGATAAAATTAAATGAAGCAGACTGAATTAGAGATTGTTTTGAATAGCTAAATCTTATTGAAGAAAAAAAAAGCTTTTAGCACTCAATCATGGGCAAATGTACCAAAGAAGAATAATGCAAACACATGCAAAAAGATACAACCCTGATGTTTTCACGAAGGTGAATTGATCTTAAAAAAGATTTTATCGATTCAACATGACAGTAAAAAACAATGAACACCCAATTGGGAATTTGACTCACGGTTTAATCTCTGTCATTTTTATTTTTTGACTTACGACTCAGTCTAGTCATCTTTATTTTTTGACTTGCGATTCAACCCCAGTCATTTTTATTTTTTGGTTTGCTATTCAATCACGGTCATCTTTATTTTTAGACTCATGATTCAATTCCAATCATTATACTTTTCAACCCATGTCAATTCATATCATCTTTAATGTCACATTTTTTTTAAAAAGAAAAAAAAAACAACAACAAAATAGAGGGCTTTTGCTCTTTCTTAGAAGCATCATTCAAACAAAGTTGTTATCTATATCTTTGCATTATTTCTAATTCTCAGCAATATACAAAAAATGAAAGTTGTAGATATCGAATTTTATCCAAAACACTTTAACACAGTTAACCAAAACCCATTTTTGAACATGTGTTGAAAGTATTAATTTAGGCCCATTAACGGTTCATTTTAAAAGCCCATTATGTAGTATATTTTAAGAAGCCCGATAGTGACCCACAAAATGACCCATTTTCAAACCCAATTAAAATAAGTCCTAAAATAACCTAAAAAAATTTAATCCCAAATTGTCCATTAGAGATGGCCTAAACAAGAAAAAAAATACAAAAGACAAATGCCATAAAAGCCTTGGCACAAGTTTGGGTTGTACGAGAAAGAAAATTTAGAAACCAAATGAAAGAAAAAAGAAAAAAAAATGGAGGCTCGACTTAACCTCATCATTTGTAAGTGATTTGTGTACGGAGGGACAACCAAGTGGGACAAGGGCTGGTGGCATTTATAGCAAACAAAGTTTGAAAGAGTAATGGCTAGCCAAGGCAATTGCAAGAAAGTGGAAAGGAAAAGAAGATGACAAATGACAAGACTTGGTGAACAAGGCTCCTATTGACTATAAAAGAGAAATGATGTTTTTGGATTTTTTTTTAAGGTGGTTAAAGAAAAAAAAAGGAAAAAAGTTTTCTAAAAATAAGAGAGAGCGAAAAGAAAATAAAAAAACAAGCTGAAAATTTTCTTTAACAAATGAGCTAGTTGGTTTGGAGAAAGCAAGTAAAAAAAATTAAAAAAAAAGATTGTGTTAGTCGAAAAAAGAGAAAGCTTGATTAGAAAAGGAAAAAACCAAGTCTTGAAAAGAAGTATATTTCTTCTTCTTATTCCTCGATCATATCATTTGTATTGGATAGCCTTCATGCTTAAAGTTTTTTTTTTTTTTAAAGCTAAGTTGATTAATGGCTTCCAAAATAAAAAAAAAAAGAAATAACATGAAAAATGAAAAAAATTTTATGGCCGTTCTTTTGCTATTTTATTTTATTTTTTGCTTTTCTTTTCATTTCATCATTTCCCTCTGTGCATAGTCTGTTGTTATTATTTTTGTTTGTTTTCTTTACATGTTGGTAGCATGTGGAAAGCTTAGGTCATACATCTTCTATTACTCATGCCATTATATTCGGTTTTGTATCATTTTCTTTTGGATGTCCATGCTTTAAAACTCCATCCTTGTTGGCTTGATATTTTTTTATTTTGAATGTTAAAAGAAGCATCCTTTGAAATATAAAAATGGTTTCCAAAGTAGAGAAAAAAGTGGAAATAGGAGATCAATGTATGTAGCCTATACATTTTTTACTTAGTTTTGTTATAGGTAGTTGAATTTTATAGGCATATTTGAGGTCTTCATGTGTTTCTACAAGTTGTACAGATTGGTTAGGATAAGCTTGGAGTTTCCAAAATTTTTTTTCTTCTTATTGTTTCATTTCTTTGCCTCTTATACAAGGGACTATGCTGAAATGCTCTATTTGAACCATGTTGCTGGTATTAAAGTTTTTTTTTCTTTTTTTTAAGCTGCCAAAGATACAAAATATGCTTCTTTCATTATTTGCATTTAGTGTGTGTGTATATATATATATATATACAGGAGGAAGAAACTCTTTCATTTTTGTGCCAACCACTTATTTGTTTTAGCATGAATTAGGTTTAATAGTAATCTAATTGCTTGTTTAGGGAACAAAGTTGAGACTTTTCATGCTCTTCTTTTTTGTATAGTGGTTATTAACCAAATATCAAGCTAGGTTACTATTATTGTGAAGCTTCCAACGTGAATCTCCTAGAGAGTTTTAAAGCTTCCATAGCTTTCTCTTGTCCTACCTCATTTATACCCACTTCATGTCTATTCTTATTACAACTTTCTAAGTGATAATTTATGGAAAAGAAAGCCTAAAGGCTAAGCCTTTATCCTAAGGCTCTATCATATATTAATTTTTTACTTTAAGTGTGATAAAGGTTATAGGCTTGATATAGATATTATACCAATCTTTTGTTCCATGCATATTTGTTCCATGTTACTTAAGTTTGATAAAGGTTTAAATATCATGCATTATAATCTTTTTAATGTTTAAATTTTTGTGCTTAAATTAATTTTATACAATTTAATCTTTTATGTCATAAATTATTATTATTATTATTGTTGTTGTTGTTGTTGATGATGATGATGATGTAATTTATTTTATTTACATTTTTGTTTCATGTAAAAATTAAAAATTTTAAAAAAATTTTAAAAATTTTAAAAATTTTAAAAAATTGAAAAAAAAAATGAAGGTAGTTCTTATGTCATGGACCTAAGAAGGAGTCCTGAATCCCACATCGAACATAAAAGGAAAGTCACTGAGGTATATAAGGGTTCACACTATCTCTATCTTGTGAGGTACTTTTTGTAGGACAAAATCGTAAAGCCAGAGGGACCAGAGTGGATAATACCTCATAAGGATATGAACCGTAACAGTTAGGCTAATCCGGGATGTCGAATAAGTAGATGTCTAGGTTCTGGAGCCTTACGGGTCGAAGCTTAAGTCTCGATCCGTGACAAGTGGTATCAGAGTCAGCCCTAAACTGTTCGATCCACGTCAAACGTCTCGAGGGAGGTAGGCAGGGTGACTAGCCTTCATAACGAGGAGGCATGAGGTTGGGTGAGGGGATATGTCACGAACCTAAGAAGGAGTTCTGAATCCCACATCGAACATAAAAAGAAGGTCATTGGGATATATAAAGGTTCACACCACCTCTGTTTTATGAAGCATCTTTTGTAAGATAAAATCGTGAGACCAGGAGGGCCAGAGCGGATAATGCTTCACAAGAATGTGAACCATAATAGTTAGGCTGATCTGAAACGTCGGATGAGTAGATGCTCGGATCCTGGAGTCGCGTGAATCGAAGCTTATATCTTGAACCGTGACACTTGGACATGCCTAAACGTTGGTTTTGTTCCCTATTGGGCTATGAATTTAGACTTTCCTTATTGCTTTTCATGTAAGTATCAAAAGTCATAGTGTAAAGCCATTATTGTAAGGATATTGCATAACATCATGCAAGTGTCCAACGCCAAGGCGTGGGGGGGGCATATTGAAAGGATGTGCACTAAATATTTTACCTTGCCATTTTTTTGTTTAGTAAAAAAAACAAAAGTTCATTCTAGTTAGAATTTTATAATAAGTAAAAATTTTAAAATATAAGATTTAAAGTTTATCTCAATAAAGTTTATTTTCATGTGTGTTAAATTTTAGCTATACCTATGCAATTTTTATATTATTTAAATTTAATTGTAAGTTTAATTTTATACATTGTTAGTTTCCTTATTGTTTGGATTCCTGTGCTCGTTTAATTTAGTATTTCATACTTTAATCTATTTCAGTATATTTTATTTTTTATGCATTTTAAATTTGTGCATAATAATAATAATAATGATGATGATGATGATGATGATTTTAAAAAAAGAAAAAATGTATACGAAATATGTAAGAATATAAAAATTCATTTTTTAGAAGAATTATAAAAACAAATTTACTCCAAAAATTTGTCTAAATATTGTAAATTTTTAAAGTGATTCGTCAATTCTTAAAATTTAAACCCAAACATACCCAAAATCCCAAACTCATTTTAAATTTTTAAGGATTTGCATGAAACCCTTTTATGAAATAATATATTCTCGAATGTTGTTTAGATGTTTGGGTATTTAAGAAATTTTATTTCATTAAAAATTTTCATACATTTTTGTAACTTAAAATAAATTCATTTTATTAAAATAACAATATAAAAATATAAAGTAATAAAAAATTATAGAACGAGGTTTTAAAACTAAATAATCACACCCAAACTATATTTAGAAGTTAAAGAGTTCAAGTGATCTTTTTATATTTGAAAACCCAATTTAAAAATTCACTTTTTATCATCATTTGCATATGTCTCATTTTTTAGATTAATGTGTTCATTTGTAATGCATATATATATATATATATTTGTTTTAATTATTTATGTTCAATATTAATTATATTATATTTATATTTGAAAACCCAATTCAAAAATTCACTTTTTATCATCATTTGCATATGTCTCATTTTTTAGATTAATGTGTTCATTTGTAATGCATATATATATATATATATTTGTTTTAATTATTTATGTTCAATATTAATTATATTTTTTTCTTTTTTACTACTTAAAAAGTTTTTAAAAAATTAATTTTAAGTAAATAAAATTAGAATAACATTATATAGCATATAATTATTGGTACTCTACCTAAATATTAGAAAATCATCAATGATTATCATTTACAAATAATGTTATTTTATTATTTTTGAAGGAATATTACGATAAATCTTATATGGACATATTATTTTTGAATTATGCCTTTCTGTCAAAAAATTTGAAGGTATTTTTTTAATCTAAAATTTTCATAATTTCTTAAATAAAGATTTTGTTTAATTAATTTTTTTTACCAAAAAATTAAAGGAATTACAATTAAATTTCATACAAAAATAGTTTTTATCAAAAATTATAAATAGCACGTGGTTAATTTTGTGAGGTTATGAGGGTGTTAATCTTTCTTCATACGTAATTAACTTCGAACTTGATCTTATTTTCATAAATTAAAACTATTTTTTAATAAACTTTAAATTTGTTTTATTATTTTATTAAAAAGATAAATTTTTAGATGATTAATCATATTTTAAAAAAAATTGATGATAACTCTTTTATTTTTTTTATTTTTTAAAAATATTTTTATTTAACCATCCCAAAATCATTATCACTCCTTTAAAAAAATTAAAATTTTAAGTTTTAAAAATATTTGTTTCATGTAAAAATTAAAAAATAAAAAAAAAAATGAAAGTAGGCCATGGGCATGCCTAAACATTGACTTTATTTCCTATTTGGTCATGTATTTAGACTTTCCTTATTGCCTTTTATGTAAGTAACAAAAGTAATAGTGTGGGGCCATTATTACAAGGATGTTGCATGACATCGTGCAAGTGTCCAAAGCCATGGTGTTGGGGGCGGGGGGGCCTGTATTGAAAGGATGTGCATTGAATATATTTCCCTTGTCATATTTTTGTTTAGTCAAAAAAACGAATAAGTCCAAAAAATTCATTCTAGTTAAATTTTTATAATAATTAAAAATCTTAAAATATAAAACTTAAAGTTTGTTCTCAATAAAATTTATTTTCATGTATATTTAATTTGAACTATACCTATACAAATTTTATATTATTTAAAATTAATTACAAGTTTAATTTTATGCATTATTAGTTTTTTTATTATTTGGATTTTTGTGTTCATTTTAATTTAATCTTTCATATTTTAATCTATATTTGATATATTTTATTTTTATACACTTTAAATTTATGCATAATAATAATAATAGCTATAATAATAATTATTATTATTTTAAAGAAAGAAGAAATGAATACAAAATATGTAACAATATAAAAACTCATTTTTTAGAAGAATTATAAAAACAAACTTGCTTCAAAAATTCGTTTAGATGTTAAAATTTTTTAAAAAAATTCGTAAATTTTTAAAATTTAAACCCAAACATATCCAAACCCTAAACTCGTTTTAAATTTCTAAAGATTTATATAAAACTCTTTTATAAAGTAATATATTTTCGAATATTGCTTAGATGTTAAAATATTTAAAAAATTTATTTTATTAAAAATTTTTATACATTTTCGTAGTTCAAAATAAATTTATTTTGTTAAAATAACAAATATAAAAATATAAAGTAGTAAAAAATTATAAAATGAGATTTTAAATATAAATAATTACATCCAAAATTTATGTAGAGTTCAGGTAACCTCTTTATATTTGAAAATCTGATTAAAAATTCACTTGTTATCATTATTTGCTTATGTATCATTTTTTAGATTAATGTGTTCATTTGTAATGCATATATATTTGTTTTAATTATTGATGTTCAAAATTAATTATATTTTTTTATTGCTAAAAAAATTCTTAAAAAAATAATTTTATATAAATAAAATTAAAATAGTATTCTGAAGAATGTAATTATTGGTACACTACTTAGATTAATAATTATCATTTATAAAAATATTATTTTATTATTTTTGAATGAATATTACGATAAATCTTAGATGAAAAGATTATTTTTGAATTTTGCCTTTCTATTGAAAAATTAGAAGGTATTTCTTTAATATAAAATTTTCATAATATTTTTAAATAAAGATTTTGTTTAATTAATTTTCTTTGGCAAAAAAATGAAAAGAATTACAATTAAATTTCATAAAAAAATCATTTTTATCAAAAATTATAGATACCCCATGATTAATTTTGTGGACACTATGAAGGTGTTAATCCTTCCTCATTCGTAATCAATTTTTAGATCTAATCTTATTTGCATATATCAAAACTGTCTTTTTAATAAACTTTAAACCTGTTTTATTATTTTATTAAAAAGATAAATTTTGAATAGTTAATTATACTCTAAAATAAATTAATGACGACTCTTTTTATTTTTCTCAACTTTTTAAAAATATTTTTTGTTAAGTGATTTCAAAATTATTATGACAATTTGATGACTCCATTAGAGACGTTTTTTAGAATTAAGTAAAAAATTAATCATACGTTATTTGAATTGCTAGATTCTACGATTTTAGTTGATATTTAATTGTGATTCCCTTTATTTAATTCTTTCAAAAAACATTTCATGCTAGTATCTTATTGTGATTTTGTCATTTGTCTTTCTTTTATATTGTTTGATTGATTGATATATCTCTTTGCATACACTCTACATGTGCCTTTTATGTATAAATACAACCCTGTAGGTTCCTGAGTGGCACAAGATGGATTTCTCGAAAGCAGATAAATTAGAGAGCCAAAATGAGCTTCCACAGCCACAGCAACCAAGCAGCGGCACCAGCTTCCTTAGAACTTGTCTCAATGGACTCAATGCCTTATCAGGTTCCTCTCTTCCTCTGTCTTTAGATGTGCAGGATGACTAGGTCCATATATCAGGTTCCTTAATCATAAATTAGCTCCCAGTGACCGGAGCCATTTGTCACATCCTTTCCAGGTTTTGATGCAATCGTCATGTTCATGTCTTTATGCTGATATTCTCTTCCTCGTGTCAAAAGAAAATTTACACATGGTCTTGATTAAACAAGGTTTTTGCTTCTTTAAAGTATATTAAGAAACCAAAAAAGTTTTAATTACCATCTTTAGAATAGGAATCTAGTAATGCAATAAAAAATCAAATAAAGACATAGTTCCAACATTGTCAGCTACATGAATCCTTTACTTCCACTTTCATTGGTCAATAACATTTAAAGAATCAATATCTACATTTGATCATTATGAATTAACAGCTGATACAATTGATCTATATCCAGATGCATTAAGTCATCACTATGCTAGCCAACTATGCTAGTAATTCTCTTCAAACACTCCTTGCACTGTAACTCGAATACGTTAAAACAAAGTTGAGCAAAGTGTTTAAAATCTTAGTTATTTTAAAATTTATCAGGGCACCATGTTTTCCATGGTTAAGATCAAGCTAATTACTCTGTCCCTCAGGAGTCGGGATACTATCAATTCCGTATGCACTTGCTCAAGGAGGATGGTTAAGCTTATTGCTTCTTTTCCTGGTAGCTGTGCTTTGTTGGTACACAGGACTACTTCTACGACGCTGTATGGATATGAATCCGCTCATCAAAACCTATCCTGACATAGGTGAACATGCTTTTGGATATAAGGGGAGAGCTATTGTATCTGTGTTCATGTATGTTGAGCTGTATCTGCTTGCAGTTGAGTTTCTGATATTAGAAGGTGACAATCTGGACAAGCTGTTTCCAAACATGGGGTTCAGAGTTGCTGGGTTGAAAATTGGAGGAAGGCAAGCCTTTGTTCTACTGACTTCTCTTATAGTTTTGCCAACTACATGGCTGAAGAGTTTGGGCATGCTTGCCTATGTTTCTGTTGGTGGGGTTTTGGCTTCTTTTATTCTTATTGTTTGCATTTTTTGGGTTGGAGTAGATAGAGTGGAGTTCCATGAAAGTGATGTGCTTTTAAATTGGAGAGGAATGCCTACTGCTACAAGCGTGTTTGCCTTTTGTTATTGTGGGCATTCAATTTTCCCCACATTATGCAGCTCAATGAAAGATAGAAGCCAGTTCTCCAAGGTAAGAGAGTGATACTCTAGAATTGCTACATAGAGATGAAAATCTTCCATCATAAGTGATAACCAGTGTATGTTAATGATCTTTTAGTCCAAAAACTGATAGATTGGATCAAGCTTTTGGGGGAAATAGACCATTTCATGTCACGATTCTATCAACTGATCACTTCATGTTTTCAGTATTAACCAAAAATTATTTTTCTCTATAACTCATCTCACCATTCCCATTGCGGTTTATCTTATTGCAGGTTTTACTTGTTTGTTTCATCATAAGCACCATCAACTATGGATCAATGGCTGTTCTGGGCTATCTGATGTATGGAGAACATCTGAAGTCTCAAGTGACATTAAATCTTCCTATAAATAAGATTAGCACAAAAATAGCAATTTATGCTAGTCTAATCAATCCCCTCATAAAATATGCTATTGAAATTGCTCCAATTGCTACTGCCATTGAAGAAAATTCACTCTTCCGCAGCAGCAGGTCTCTAAGCATCCTCATTAGAACAGCAATTGTGATCAGCACAGTAATTGTTGCCTTAACCATCCCATTTTTTGGCTACGTGATGACATTTATAGGATCATTTTTGAGTGTCACCGCGTCTATGTTGCTGCCATGCCTGTGCTACCTAAAGATTAACAAAGATGCTCAAAAATTTGGGTTAGAGTTGGTAATAATTGTTGCTATTTTGGTTGCTGGGTCATTTATAGGTGTAGTAGGAACCTTCATCTCCATAAAACAAATTGTAAACCATCTATGAATTATTGAAATGGACATATATAGAGGCAATGAGACAAGCAAAACTCATGTCTCTAATAAGAGAACAATACAAACTACAGACAACAATTTCACGGTAATGTCTGACTAGTTTTAGTTCAGCTTGTGTCTTCTATCAAAGCTACTTATATTGTAGAACCAATAGAAAAATATGAAAGGCTTAAGAAGCAATGGTGTGGCCTAATGATTTATATGTTTATCCTTTCAAAGAAAGATTGTTGAGGTCCAGGTTTCAATTTCCACTTCCCCCATGCTTGTCCAAATGTATACAAAAAGATAGAAAACTGACAGAAGACAGTAAACAATTGTAACTGAATTCTGTTCCATCCAGTTCTGTCATCTCAGTTCGAATGGAAAGTTACTAAACAAACCACAACGTGACAAAGCCAGAAGATAACTAAAAGCAATGAGGCATAGAAAGTAACAATCTAGTTCATCTAAAAGAGATCATGAGGAAAAGTCATTATGCCTAAATGAAACTGAATATAAAGTTGCTTAATTGTAATGTAATAGAAAATTACTTTTAAGCAGCTAAATAATATTGTCATGAAAATCAAAGCAGATATTATACATGGAGTATTTCATGGATAGCTTGGATCAAGATAGATGCTCCTCGCAGGGAATTTAAAGTGTAAGATGATTTCAGAATATCTCACACTGAAAAGTAATAAAAATCAAAATATTAGAGTTCCACTTTTAGAGTGACCCTCTATATAATCTTCACTAATTGGCATCCCAGAAATTAAAGGCACACTTATTTCATGCAAACCTTCCATGTCATATCTAACATATTATCCTCCTGAAATTGGCAATCTAATTGCCTGTGCATATGCTTTCCAGTTCCTTCTTGCAGTGAGCAATTGTTCTTACACCGAGCTTGACGCCGAATTTGAGTCAATCGTGTTATCCCTCCAAGAAACTTGCCATGTGAACATCCGGTAATATCGTCTTGCATTGATACATGATTTCCAGAACGAGCTTGACGGCGAATTTCAGTCAGGCGGGTTTTACTTCCTTGCAAGCGCCTATAAGTGCCCTTTTGGATACTCTGTTGCATGAATGATTGGCTTTTATGGCGAGCTTGGCGTCGGATTTGACTTAACCGGGTCACTGTTCCTTCACCATGAGATCCATCGCCTTCATTTCTCTCATGAGCAAATAGGGGCATTTCATCAGCTTTATCCCAATTATTATCTGAAAAAAAAAAAAAACAAAAAGCAATCAGAGAGTTTCAGAAAAAGTTGTGACAATGTATTGCTAGATAAGAATGTTACAAAAGCCATGAATTGTTAGAACTGGCTGAGACCTGTAACAGTATCTGTAGCCATAAAATCATTAACATTTTCTTGCAAATGTTCAACCTCCATGGTAGAATCTAACATTGATAATGGATAATTAGTGACATAACATGAGTCATAACCTTCGTGATCTTGAGTATTTAGAAGTACTGTACGTATGTTATCCTCAGATTCTGACATTAACTCAGCAGAGTTTGCAAGGATCAACAGACGGTTATTGCCTCCCTCAGAATTGTTTTCCTTAGTTAATTTCCCTTCAAACAATAGTCTTTTTTCAGTAGGACAAACTCTTTCATCTTCAATTTGTTTCCATACTTCATAACCTCGAGCATTTTGGCTACCATTTGCACAAATTGTAGCATCAAATTGCTGTGCAGTTGCATTCCATTGTTTCTTCCCCCAACCTCCCTGTTCAAGCAGCTCCTCCGGGACAGCCTCACTTAACCCTTCTTTCTGACATTCGAACAGCACAATCTTCTTTTGTTGTGCACTCTGTTTGATGGTCATTTCGAGTTGTTTACAACAAAGACCAACGGGAAAAGAGTCCAGCTAGCAACAATCTATCATCATCTGTTTTCCCAGGAATGTTAACCATCGTTAAAAACAACAACAAAAGCATAATAGCATAACCCATTCTTAGTTCCTAGTAACAATCAAGAACTTGAAACAAAAACATGAATCTGAAGATGCAATAAAACACAATCCACTAGCATTTGCAACCATTCAAAACAAGAAAGCATTTAAAAACCATTGTCAAGTTTAACATTAAAATCAAAGGATACCCAGAAAAGATAATGTGGAACATATAGTAAGTTTTGTCTCGAAAAAATTTAACTGATACATGAGTTAAAAAGTAAGTGCATATATAAATAATGGGTAAGAACAAAGAAGACAATAAAAACAAGATTCCTGGGCATTACCAGAAAGTACATTTTTAAACAATGAAGAGACAATGTGACGACGAAAAACCAAAATATCTGAGAAAAAAAATTATGTATAAGGAAACCCTAAAAACGGAGTCTCCGGGGAATCCAATGTTTGCTTGCTCTTTTCGGTTCGGCTTCCTTGCATATTTTACAGTGTGTTTACTTGTACCAAAAGAATGTACAATTTAGTTACGTGGCATCATATTAATATTAGTTACTTTTTAAATTATATTCATGAATGCATCCGATTGTTATTTCATTAAATAAAAGATTTATATTTAATGTTAAATTTTATATACTATTAATAAATAAAATAAAATTATTTAAAATAAATTAAATGATATATATCATTAATAAATAGTTTTTTAATAAATATTAATTTTTATATATTTATTAATAAAATAATATTATTTAATTTATTAACATTCTACGTACTGAAAATATATCACATGTAAACTCTTACAAAGAAACAAGGTGAAGCTCTTATCTTTACATGGTGTAGCTTCCCTCCACAAACCTTTGAAAAAAAATATTTCCACTTTCAGGGTTTTATTTGTTGCTATGGCGGCAGCGCTATCCGCAATGACTTCAATTTCTCCTCCAAAATCAAAACCCAATGGAAAAATCTCAAGAATTGAGTTGGAGCCCATAAACCCACCACAAAACCCCCTTTCACTTCTACCCAAGTGCGCCTCTTTGAAAGAACTAAAGCAATTCCAAGGCCTTGCAATCAAAACCCATCTCCAAAATGACCTCACTGTCCTCACCAAGCTCATCAATTTCTGTACCAAGAACCCAACTTTCACCTCCATGGAATACGCCCACAAACTATTTGACAAAATTTCCCAACCTGATATTGTCCTTTTCAACACCATGGCTCGTGGCTATTCCCGCTCCAAAACCCCAATCCAAGCCATTCCCCTCTTTTGTCAGCTTCTTTCCTTTGGTTTCCTGCCTGATGACTACACTTTCCCATCTGTTCTTAAAGCTTGTTCAAGTGCTAAAGCCTTGGAAGAAGGTAAACAAATTCATTGCCTTGTTACCAAACTTGGGCTTAATCATAACGTTTACGTATGTGCCAGCCTTATTAGTATGTATACTGAGTGTAATGATGTGGATTCGGCTCGCAGAGTCTTTGATAAGGTGTTGGATCCTTGTGTTATTTCGTATAATGCTATTATTACTGGTTATGGTAAATGTAGCAGACCAAATGAGGCTTTGCCGTTGTTTCGTGAATTGCAAGTTAAAAGTTTGAAGCCTACTGATGTTACTATGTTGAGTGTTCTGTCTTGTTGTGCTTTGTTAGGAGCGTTGGATTTGGGGAAGTGGATACATGAATATGTTAAGAAACATGGGTTTGATAATTTTATTAAAGTGAGCACCGCGGTTATTGATATGTATTCCAAGTGTGGGAGCTTGGAGGACGCAATTTGTGTTTTTGAGAGCATGAGTGTAAGAGATACACCGGCTTGGTCAGCAATGATTGTGGCATATGCAACCCATGGGAAGGGTTATAAAGCCATCGAAACATTTGAAGAGATGAGAAAGGCAGGGGTGCAACCCGATGAGATCACGTTTTTAGGTCTCTTATATGCTTGTAGTCATAATGGACTCGTGGAAGAAGGTTGGAGGTATTTTTCTAGGATGAGTGATAAGTACGGCATTTTTCCTGGGATTAAGCATTATGGATGCATGGTTGATTTACTTGGTCGAACAGGACACTTAGATGAAGCTTATAAGTTCATTGATGAATTGCCAATCAAGCCTACACCAATATTATGGCGAACATTGTTAGCTGCTTGCAGTAGTCATGGTGATGTGGAATTAGGAAAGAGGGTGACTGAACGAATTTTTGAACTAGATGACTCTCATGGTGGAGATTATGTAATCTTATCCAACTTATGTGCAAGAGCTGGGAGATGGGAAGATGTTGATGTCCTAAGGAAATTGATGAAAGATAGAGGGGTGGTAAAGATTCCTGGTTGTAGCTCCATAGAGGTGGACAATATAGTGCATGAATTCTTCTCTGGGGATGGGGTGAATACTGAGTCAACATCTGTGCATAAAGCACTCGATGCGTTAATGAAGGAATTGAAGATGGTTGGCTATGTACCTGATACTTCTCTAGTTTTTCATGCAGAAATTGGTGAAGAAGAGAAAGAAATTTCACTTAGATATCATAGTGAGAAATTGGCCATTACATATGGACTCCTAAACACTCCCCCTGGATCAACAATTCGTGTGGTAAAGAACCTACGCATCTGTGGGGATTGCCATGCTGCAGCTAAACTTATATCACATATCTTTGGTAGGCAGATAATTCTCAGAGATGTCCAACGATTCCATCACTTCAAAGATGGAAAGTGCTCTTGTGGGGATTTCTGGTAACAGAGTTTCTTGAACTCAATGTGTAAATAATCACTGGTGAAGGAGACTCCCTGGTGTTGCCCTGTGAGAGAATTACTACCAACAACTGCAGTGTTTTAACCGAAAATTCATTGGTCATGATTTGTGCTATGCAAGAAAAGAGCTGCCTTGGTTGATTCCAGTTATTTGTGTTCCATAAGCCAATGACGTTTCATTTCAGAAGTTGGGCGTAGTGATCTTGGACATTTGGAGTTCCAAGACTCGAAAACTCGAAGTTCCCTTTGTATGCACTCCTTAATATAGCTGCTTATGTAAAGGCTAATGTTTCATTCATTGTAATTCCTTTGATACCGTGAATAATATCCTAAGGACTTTGTGAACCAATCAAAATGGATTCAAAGTCTCATCGTGTTGAGCTACATGTTCAAAACAAAAAAGTACTTACTAAACAGTTAGAATAAGAACATTTTATTCTTCATTTTAATATCTTTTTTGGCCAAAATTTTCTTTTTTAGTTAGAATGATAAATTAAGTTGAGTTTCTTTTTATATATCAATAGTGATATTTTTTATCTTCACAAACATAATCAAAAGTTTGCATTTGTTAAAGGTATGTGCTATCTGTTAATTTTGATGGTGAAATTTAAAATTTCTATTGCCAATGAATATAATAATCATTAATATTTTTTAATCAAATTAAAATATATTAAAAATTATAAGAATTAAAAAATAAATTAAAAAAATCGATAAGTTTAATCTTATCTAACAAAAAAATCAAAAAAGTTAAAACAACAAAAAAAAATTCGTAGACTTTATTACTTTATTTAGATAAATATCTATACTTTTATTACATCAAACAAATTTTTAAATTTTAATTTGTATCTAAATAAATTTTTAATTTTTGAGTTGAACCTCAATTAGCTTTTAATATAAATTAAGTTTTTTATTTGAAATAAAAATTTATTTGGATATGAATTCAAAAATAAAATTTTATTTAAATATAATAAAAATATAAAAACTTAATTAAAAAAATAAAATAATTCATAAATTTTTTAAAATTTAAGCCAAATGTAAGCTGTTTTTAACAAAATCATATGACAGCTTAGTCATATTTTGAAAAAAGAGAAGAAAGAAAAACGCCCGTCCAAGGACGGCTGGCCATGTCACAGATCAGCCAACAAGTTGCCACGTGGATCTCATTCATTAGGCTTTCTAGTCAAAGTCGAAGCGGCGGACTCTAGTCAAAATCTCTGTTGTGTCTTTGTTTATTTTACTTGGCGGACCGGAAAACGGTTTTATTTCCCACCGTTGAGCCCAAACGACTTGAAAGTTCAAAGAAGAAAGTCCAAAACGGCAGAGACCCAACGTTCTCTCTCCAAAAACGTTATCTTCAAATTCTCTATACGACTCGTCTATGCGCCAGTAAGTTTCAGTCTCCGACTTTACCTGAACCAGTTTTTCTTCTTAATTTTTGCTTATAACATTCTTTATGGTTAAGTTTCTTCTTTTTTTTTTTGAAAATTTTGAAGTTAGAAAATGCTTTTTTCTTTTTCTCAATTTTCGCTTTTTCTTTTCGTCTTTTGAGTGTTAGTGCAATGCGTTTGGATCTGTATCGATTTTTTTTTTTGGGTTTTTTGTTTGGTGTAATTTTTGTTTTAGTTTCGTTTCCGGGAAAATCTGAGGTAATTAGAAGCTGATGGAAGATTTAAATCTTGTTTTCTTTCTTTTTTTTTTTTGGAAATTTTGGAGTTTGAAGCTTATGTGAATTAAGGGAAGGTGGTAATCAAGCTAGTTCCAGTAGGGAAAAGATCATGCCGTTGAATCCGAGTTTAATTGACAATAAATCCGGATTTTATTTCTATTTAATTTTTTATTTCTTTTCCTTCGATTTCTCGCCAACCAATCATAGCTGTAATGACTGTTAATTTCAACTGTTCTCTTTTTATTTATTTATTTATTTATTTTGCCTGCCAAAGCGAATTCTTTAGTCAGATATGGCAATGACATTTCCTGTAATATAAAGAACTTTTTTTATTGAATAGGTAAATTTTATTATGGCTTTAGTGCAAAATGAGAACAAAATCAAGTTTATAATTTCAATTAAAAAAAGATAATTTACTGATATTCTGGGGCAGACATCAAAATTTTGAATCTTGTTTCAATATTGCAACCAAAAAAAAAATTTGTTCTTTGAACTAGATTTTTTTATTAATGGCTTGCTTAATCTAAGAAGGATCAGCTGTTTGTTTTAATGTTGTGGTCCCCACCCACCATAGCATTGGCCATCCAAATTGTTTTCTCTTAAGCTTTAAGTTCTTCCTGTTTGCTACAGGTGTCTTCTGGTTTCATTTAGTCATATTACGGAATTTTATATGGCTAAGTTTCTTGTTTGTTTCAGTCAACAAAAATATAATATGACCATTGAAAGAGTAATTTTAACTACTCCCTCCAAATTGAGCAATTGGGTTGGCACAGCTTGATGCATTTGACTTATACATTTTTGTCATCTGTGGCAACTGTTGCGAATTGATTATTGTGTGCTTCAGAGATGTTCTTTTAGTGTTTTGTAAATCTTAATGATGATACTGATGAGATGTATGACACTTGTCTTTGGATGAACTTGGTATAGCGTATCAATGTTGAATAGGGTAGTGGCAAACAGCAAAAGTGGATGTCCAGGTTTGCGGTTTCATTTGTTTTATTTTCTTGTATTGGTGTACTTGTTTTGTAGCACTGTTTCTATGTTTGTTTGTATTATGGACACATTACTTATACCTTGTGGCAAATTTTGATAACTTTTATAATGGACTAATTGGTTTCAAATTCTGTCACAGCGTGACAGTCTTATGCCAGATTCATGACAAAGAATATTTCAGGAAATTGCTACATGGTTACAGAAATATTTCAGGAAATTGCTAAATGGTTACAGAACACTTGAGTTTTTGTACAACAAGCCAGAAGGGCGTGCTTGCAAATTTTGGTAGTTGGCTCAGCTGGACAGCTGGTTGAGAATGAAAGCTGAAACACTCCATCTGAAGAGTTGAAATGATCCTTCAACATTTAATCTTAGGCCGTTGACTGTCTGTACAAAGTGCACCCTTATTTTAACTATTAATTAACTTGACCTATTGCCTGCAGATTAAAATTTCATGCTCAATTTAAATAATGATTACCAGTTGCTGGCATATGGGTTCTTTAAATTTGATCATTATGAGAATAAGTTTCTGAACTTTTTAATGCAACTGTGTAATCAGCAGAATGAAGAGATGGTATGGTGGTGCTCTTGTTGCATCCTTGTTTATGTTGCTGGTCCTGAGATACGGTATCATGAAAACTGCTGTTGAAGAAAGCTACTTGACAAATCCCTTCTCCTTCAATGGAACCAATCCACTTGATTGGGTGCATTTTACAGGTCCACCTGCAGTCCAAAATCCTGAAAATGCTTCTCAAGTAATCTCCATTGATACCATAACCTTCAGTCTCTTTGCTCAAAGGAACCTCTCCAAGGGAGAGCAACAATCTTTGCTGACCTGGAATTTGTTGAAGTACTTAATTAACCATTCTCAAGCTTTACCAAATGGAGTAGATGCTATCAAGGAAGCTGGAAGGGCATGGAGTAGCCTGATGGCTTCAATTGAAAAGGAAAAACTTGTTTATGCCAATGGTAATTCATCTAGGAAAGCAAAAGAGAAGCAGTGTCCCCATTTTCTTAATAAAATGAATGCTACAGAACCTGACAAGAGTCATTATAATCTGCAATTTCCTTGTGGCCTCACTCAAGGCTCTTCGATTACAATCATTGGCATTCCAAATGGTCTTCTTGGTAATTTTCGCATTGACTTAACAGGGGAAGCACTACCAGGGGAGCCTGATCCACCAATAGTTTTGCATTACAATGTTAGGCTCCATGGGGATAAGATAACTGAGGATCCTGTAATTGTCCAAAACACCTGGACTATAGCACATGATTGGGGTGAAGAAGAGCGTTGTCCGCCCCCAACAACTGACAAGAATGTAAAAGGTAGAAAGACCTGTCACATCTTTTTGATACATTGATTACAAAAAGAATTAGAATCTTTCTTCTTGTTTTATGTTAAATTAAGGTCCATATACCACATGTATATTTTATGCTCCTGAGGTTGAGATGCACATCCTCTTCATCTTGAAGTGCTCTTTTTACCATATTCAATACCAAACATGCAATTTGTCATATCTTTCGGATAACACATTAATGGAGACTGGAAATTCCATCAACTTAGAAGCTTCTTCAACCTATTGGTGACATTAGGCTTTGTCTTGCCAAGAAACTTTATTGCTTAATGAAGTTAACTAACAACTAGCTGCCTTAGCTTCAGCTACAAAAATGCTTTACCTTCATTATGTGCAGTGGAATAGGATATTTCAACTTCATGTAAACTTCTAACTGCTTCCTCTACCTCTCCTTTTTCATTTTTTAAAAATTGTTTGCATCCATGAGGCATGTAACTGCATCTACATTTATTTTGTTTTTTTTTTTTTTTTTGTGAGGTAACTCTACTTAGTTTCTTTTTCCAGTGGATGAGTTGGACCAGTGTAATAAATTGGTTGGTAGAGATAATAACCAGACGGTTAGGATGTATTCCCATGGTTCAAGGAGGTCTTCAATGGGGCTACAAGGAGTTAAATCCAAAAGATATTTTCCTTTTAAGCAAGGTTCTCTTTTCGTTGCAACTCTTAGTGTAGGATCAGAGGGAATACAGATGACAGTTGATGGAAAGCACATAACATCCTTTGCTTACCGAGAAGTAATTTCTGTCATCCTCCTTTCCTCTGTAGAATTTGTTAAATAATTAATAGTTTCATAGAACTTACTGGCTTATTGGCTGCTTTTATGTTTAGACATTGGAGCCATGGCTTGTTAGTGAGGTTAGGATTTCTGGAGATGTGGAATTAATTTCTATCCTGGCTAGTGGTTTACCAACTTCAGAGGATTCAGACCATACAATTGATTTAGAATCCTTTAAATCAGTTCCTCTCTCTAGACAAAGACCAGTGGATCTCTTTATTGGTGTTTTCTCTACAGCCAATAATTTTAAACGGAGAATGGCTGTGAGAAAAACATGGATGCAGTATCCTGAAGTTCGGTCTGGGACAATTGCAGTGCACTTTTTTGTTGGTTTGGTACAATTTCCATGTGAATTTTTCTTGCGCAAAATTACTATTTGTTTATGGTTTGTAGTTCTAGTTCTACAGTAGAAAAGGAAAAACCATTCTCTTAAAGTAATACATGGTCGAGATGTTCTAGCCACAAATGCTATGATTCATAAATATGGTTCTTGAATCTTGATTCATGTTTTCAAGCCATTGTTGCACCACTAACCTGCTTAGGATTTTGTGCTAGCAGCATTATATGTTGTTAGAGGTCTCGAATCTCGATAATGGGTGCAATATTCATTATGTTTCTCTGTTTTTAGACCATTGTTGTACCAATAGGTAGTTTACATTGCTTTAATGTAGTAAGTTGCTTCAGCACTAGTTCATCATTTTTTTGTAGTCATATCAGACACCTAAGCACTGTAATGCACTCATTGTTCAGCTGCAATGGCACCGATCTTATCTTTTTAAATATAAATAGTTAGACAGCTGAAAGTTTCGGTGTAAGTTGTATCTTTCTTGAAACTGTCAAGTTTGTGGTTTTAAGTTCTATAGTCATACATAATAACTTACCAAGTTTGAGATGTTCTGCAGCATAAAAACCAAATAGTGAATCAGGAACTCTGGAATGAGGCAGTGACATACGGAGACATACAGCTGATGCCTTTTGTTGATTACTACAGCCTGATCACCTGGAAAACTTTAGCTATTTGCACCTTTGGGGTAAAGTCTTTATCCCTTTCTTCAGATAAGGAAGATTTTTCATTTTCTTATAGAACTCATCTCTTCAACAGACAGAAGTTGTTTCTGCAAAGTTTGTCATGAAGACAGATGATGATGCATTTGTCTGCATTGATGAAGTAATGGCTTCATTAATCAGGATAAATGTGACCCATGGATTGCTTTATGGACTCATTAACTCAGATTCCCAACCTCATCGCAACACAGACAGCAAGTGGTTTATCAGCCTTGAGGTATTCTTCACTCAATTTCCTCAAATGGTTTCAACTATACTGACTTGGCACAATGTCAGTGGATAGCGAATCATAAGCTCTAAATTTTTGCTTGTTATGAGCAATGATTGGAAAACAGAATGTGTTAGCCTTTCTTAATTTGGATTAGCTTCATGTTAGGTTTGTTCAGTCAAAATCATTTTGTGTCTTGCAATCATTTTCATAAAAGCAACATTCATTATGATCACAGAAAAGAAAGAGAAAACAAGTGCTGCTTTTTTTCACAATATTCCATACATAGCTCACCTTTACCGCAAGGTCATTAGATGGATCCCTCTAACTCAAGTTAAAGCAACTCAAAGCTTTAGTTTGTTCATAATGTTACTGTAGGCTGCACAGGCATATCCGTTCATAGTTACTGACAACTCACCATTGTTTAACCGTAATGGGATAAAATTCATCTTCTGCTTATTAATATCTTCTCTGAATGTTGTGCTCGATGAAGGAATGGTCTGAAGAGAAGTACCCGCCTTGGGCCCATGGTCCTGGTTATGTGGTGTCCCACGACATAGCTACCGCTGTTTACAAGAGGTTCAATGAGGGGCGCTTAAAGGTACATTGAAAGTTTTACCTCGTCCTTTTTCCTAGTTTTGTTGTTTTTGGAATGTAATAGGTATTCGCTCTTAAATCTATGCAAGCATGGGAAGTTATTGGATTAGGATTTCCTTCCCTTGTGTGGATAATTCTCAATGTCAAGCACGTCTTGAATAACAGATGTTTAAGCTAGAAGATGTGGCAATGGGTATTTGGATTGTAGATATGAAGAAAGAAGGTTTAGAAGTCCGGTATGAGAAGGAAGAGAGGATCTTTAATGAGGGTTGCAAGGATGGATATGTTATTGCCCACTATCAAGGTCCAAGAGAGATGATGTGTTTGTGGCAGAAGCTCCAGGAGACAAAAAGAGCTAGATGCTGTGGTGATCCATAAGCATAGGCTGACACTTGAGGAATACAATGGTTTTTAGGTGCTTTAACAATCAATATCCACAGTTGCGTTTCATCACCAGCACTTTTCCAGCGCTAACTTTAACTTGACAAGGAATCGACGCGGGAAAAAATGGGTCCATGCTGATATTATTGATATGGATTAAGAAAATTCATACCGAGGGAGTATATTTTGGTCTACCTCTTTTCCTTTCATTTTTTTGAACTTTTTTTACCATAGGTGGATGGGGTTAGTGATTATTGTTGTACAATTAGCATTATTTTTGTAGAGCATACATGTAATCAGCATTTTACTTGGGTAAAATGAAATTCTTAGCAGAAATGGTAGATTGATGATGCCTTGTATAGAGAAGCCATAGCTGTAGGAAATTACAGGTTTTACCCTAGTCCGATCTGATGCGCACCGTTCTATGTATTGTTATTGTATTTGTTTCATGGTGCTTATAGCCGCAGTGTACTTTGTTGGGCAGCCGATTATAATTAGCTTTGCCACAATTTGTTGACATTCATTACATGTAGCAACGCTCTTTCGACTATTTCATGTCCCTTTCACACTTTTTTCATCGAATCCAATTGTAATTAGTAAAAATCAGTTTAAACTCAACTCAGATGATAAGGATATGGAGTTCGGATAAAGATCCTACGTTGAAATCATAGTATTCTATGCCAAAAACCAATACATAAAAGATGGTTTGCTTCATTAATATAGTTTAGCAGTCCTACCAACCTTCTCTAGGCATTTATATCGGCTAGACAGGTGAAGCATCCATCTAACTGATCATGGGCAAGCTAACAGTTGACAAATCTTGAAAAAGATAAGCTGAGTTCCCAGTTCCTACATTGGAGAAACATTGCTTGATTACTAATATTGAAACAAGGGTTGACAGAACATTGGATTCATTTCTATCGTGGCAAGAACCCATGATGAGCTATGGCAATATCAAAGGCTTGCATTCTTTCCCCGCGTGCAAATCCATTGCGATCATAATATGATATTTCGTTTATGTTAAGATCAACACAAGCCTTGACAAGCTCTTCACCAACACGTTTAGCTGCTTCCTGAAAATACAAACACCAGTTGGATCATACAAATGAAGAAAGAACAGAGACTATACGGATCACTCTTATCACTCTTCTCGTATGCCTTAGACAGTGATCTAAAGCCAAAATTTCTCTCCATAGGTATGATATGGAGTACTTACACTGGTGGTGCAAGTGGGATCATCACGAATAGATTTCTGCAAAGTGCTTCCGTAAAATAAACACTTCTTGTTTTTGTCATCCACCAGCATAGCATATAACTGCTTGTCTGAACAGAACACTGACAGTCTTGGTCTTCTAGATGTGCCATTAAACTGGCAATAACATTGAAAAGATATGACTGATAAGCATGCAAAAACCCATGAAATTTATTTCAAGCAATGTAGAAAATGATTCAACAACCTTGGTGGTCCTAGCCATTGTATTGCACATTTTCTCAATAGGAAAAGAAAGCATACCTTCTCTCGCATTCTTCTGTTTCTAACTTTTGCGCTATCTGTTCTAGTATTTGCCTTTGCTTCAATGACTAATGTCTTCACAAAAAGATCTATGGAAAATCACTTGATTTTACATTCTACCCAGAACTCAAAAATGTATGCAAAATTTAGAAATGATAATTCACGCTTGCAGGACATTTGAGTCTAAAACATGTACCGAGTCATTAGAACCAGATGAAGAACAAGTATTAATAGTTAATAAGTGGAATTTATTTAGCTTACTTCTGTTTTGTAAAGGAAGGAAGTTGAAACATTTTGAATTGGAACCAAAAACATCACAAGTCTTGAACTGTAGTGCAGGGAAATTTGCCACAGCCATTCCTTATAGTTATTGAAACCTGTCAGTTCCCAGGAGCAAATAAGAACCTGATTGAAACCTGATAGACTTACATTACCCAGCTCACCTACAAATAAAACTAAACATGTTATATACAAAAGGCCCCAAAAAATCCCATTGACGAATTTTTAGCAAACACGTTATTCCAGGCTATATCACAATATTAACTTCAGCTAGACATTTCGACAAACACTTAGAGTTCATGAGAGTATTTTACCACTCCCGGATCCCTTCTCACTTATATCGCTTCAAGATAAAACCCACGATAAGACATGCAATCAAAAACTTTATCCAATTATGGCTTAAAAAATAACTTTTTTAAAAGCAACTTTTACTTTTTGGCTGAAAATGACCCCTCTTTTCTTACCTTACCCCCGAGATGTTTTTTTTATTAACCCAAAGATGTATTAGTATTATGGGCACCTATGTTTTTGGCCAACTCAACTCACGTGGTGGCATAATAATCCTCATAGAATTGCTAAGAGTGTATGATTTTCATGCAAGTCTAATAAATTTCGGGCTAAACTACCGTAAGGGTCAAACTAAAACAAATCAAGAAAAGTTTCAAGGAGCACTACAATCATTTTACCATACCAATAACTTAAATTTTGGATCATGCCATAAGAATCTTTACAACCACAACAAAGAACAAACCTTTTTGCAGGCGTTATATTGGGTTAAATTTTAAAAATTTGTTATGTAATAAGTCGGTTGAAAGAAAGAGAATTAGAGAAATGAAAGATCATACCAGAATAGAAAGAAGAGAGAATTTAAGAAAATAAAAAGAAATTATAAATTTTTATTCATACTACTCAATCGCATGTACAAAGTGATTATATTTAATACATGTGCTGACATCATAATTTTAAAATCTGTCTAACGCAAATTAAACACATAGTAAAAATAATTCAAAAATCAACTAATTATTTATATTCTGTCAGCTCCCATAACCATTTTCAGCATACTCATTTTTGTTGCTCTTTGTTGTGCGACTAACCTAAATATTCCATCACCCTTCCATAATGAACTTCTTCCTTCATTTCAACGTTTTTAGCCAGCTCAACTCTTTTGTCTACCTCAGCCTTTTTAGCCACCTCAGCTCTACCTTATGACCCTGACTTTACCATGTCAATATGATCACCATGCAATTTCATCACATGACCTTCTTCTCTAATTAATCCTTGTCCCAAAGAATCAAATAAGAGAAACTGGGACTTAAAAATTGAATAATCTTCCCAAGTAGCATTTTCTAGTCTAAGATTGCACCATTCTACCAATAGTTGAGTGATTGCCTTGTTGTTTCTTTTAACCACCATTTTGTTAAGAACCCTAGCAGGATAAACTAATGGTTGCCCATCTTCATCCACTTCAGGAGGAGCTATCCTAGGCATAACCTTACTTTCAATTTTTTTCTTCAAAAGGCTCACGTGAAACACTGGATGTATTTTTGAAGTTTCAGGAAGTTAGAGTTTATAAGCTATTTTACCAATTTTGGCAACTACAGGATATGGATCATAGTATCTTGCTGAAAGCTTTAAGTTTTTTCTAAGTGCCAGAGAAGTCTGCCTATATGGCTGAAGCTTCAAATACACCTCATCCCCAACCTCAAATGCTCTTTTAGTTCTATTTCTGTCAGCATAAAACTTTATTCTATGTTGTGCCTTTTTTAATTGATCTACCAGTAGCTTACTCAACTTCTCTTTTTCCTTTAATAACTTCTTAACTGTAGACACCCTAGCTTTACTGCTAACATCCCAAGCAAACCCTGAAGGAGGATAACCATAGAGAGCCTAAAAGGGTATCATTTTCAAAGCAAAATGGTAGCTCGAATTATACCACCACTTTGCTAAAGATAACCACTAAGCCCATGTTTTTGGTCTAAGGAAACACATATAACGTAAATATTGTTCTAAAAATTGGTTTAACCTTTCAGATTATCCATCAAACTTAAGATGATATGTTGTGCTCAGATGTACAAAAGTTTCTAACATCTTCATTAGTTTCTACCAAACTGAACCAACAAAAACTTTGTCCTTATCAGATATCACTGATTTTGGTGTCTCGTGAAGTTATGAATTTGGTTAAGATATAGTTTGGCCACATCTATAGCAGTATAGGGATGAGCTAAAGGCAAGAAATATGCATACTCAGTGAGTTTATCAATAACAACCATGATGCAATTGAATATTTGTGACTGGGGTAAACTTTTTATAAAATCCATAGTAATCACTTCCCAAACTTGATTAGGAATAGGTATAGGTTGTAGCAAACCTGGATAAGTAATATGTTCATCTTTGTTCCTCTGACAAACTTCACATTGTTGAACATATTCTTGTACTTTCTTCATCATTCTTGACCAGTAGAAATAAAGCCTCAGTCTGTAGTAAGTTGTTTGCACTCCAAAATGTTCACCTTAAGGAGAATCATGCAATAGCTATAGTACCTGATCACTTAGTGGTCCTTGGCTTTTTAGATACACCTTACCCTTAAACTTGAACACTCCATTAGTGAATGAGTATTAAGGATCATCACCAGGTTTAAGTGTAAGAAAAGTAATTTTTTCTTGAGCCGATGCATCATTTTCATAACTCTACTCCACTTCAGTAACCCATTTTGGAATAATGGTTGTAAAATGTAGAGCTTGCAAGCTTCCTCTTTCTTCATGTTGCCTTGAGAAGGCATCTACCACCACATTCATCTTACCTTTCCTATACTGAATGGTATAATTCAAGCCTAATAGCTTAGTTAATCCTTTTTTTATATGGTTATGGATAATTTTTGCTCTAACAGATATTTTAAGGACTCATGATCTATTTTGATGATGAATGACTTTTCTTTCAGATAGTGCCTCCATTTAGTAACAACCATTAAAATGGCCAAATACTCATTCTCATATATGGATAAATCAATATGTCTTGGTCTTCAAGCCTTACTTAAGTAAGTAGCAGGCCTTTCTTCTTGGGATAAAACTATTTTTACACCAGTCAAGCAAGCATCAGCTCTAAGCAAAATGGTTTTAAAAAATCTGGTAAGGCTAGTACTAAGGCTGTACTCATGGTTTCTTTAAGTTGTTGAAAAGATGTCACTGCTTGAGACATCCAATTAAACCCATTTTTCTTCAACATGTCTGTTAAAGGCTTACTAATAACTTCATATCCTTTGATGAATTTCTTTTAGTAACCAGTCAGCCCCAAAAACCCTCTTCAAGACTTCAAATTGCTAGGTAATGGCTAATTTTTCATAGATTTCACCTTAAAAGGATCTGTTGCCACTTCATCCACAAAGATAATGTGACCAAGATATTCAACCTATTTTTGGTTAAAAAAGCACTTGTTTCTTTTTACAAATAGCTAATTACACCTTAACATTTTAAAAATAAGTTGTAAGTGTAACACATGTTCTTGTAAAGTGGTACTATAAACAAGTATATTATCAAAGAAAACTAGCATAAATTTCCTTAAATAAGGAGAAAAAACAACATTCATCGGGGATTAAAAAGTAGCTGGAGCATTAGTAAGCCCAAATGGCATTACCTTAAACTCATAATGCCCATAGTGTATCCTGAAAGTTTTTTTTGGAATATCTTCATCTCAAACTCTAATATGCCAATAACCTGATCGTAGATCAATTTTGAAAAAAAAATTAGCTCCTCTAAGTTCGTCTAGCAAATCTTCTACTACTGGAATGGGAAATTTATCCTTGACTATCACTGCATTGAGTTACCTACAATCAACACAAAGCCTTCATGAACCATCTTTTTTTTTTTAACTAATAAGCAAGGTGAGGCAAATGGACTCTTACTAGTTTGGATAATCGATGAGGAGAGCATTTCAAAAATATATTTTTCAATTTCAATTTTTTGGTAATAAGAAAACCTGTAAGGTCTGAGGTTTACAGGCTAAGCTCTTTCCGTAAAAAGTATATTGTGATCATAAAACCTCTTAGGTGAAAGCTTAGTTGATTCTGTAAAAATGTTTGAATATGTAAGTAACAGTTTTTATAATTCTGGTGGAACTTCTTCATCTTCTTTACTTTTCATACTGATCATATAAAATTCTCTCATTAGTTCATGTTCCTTGTTTACCTGTTTCTGTAACTTTTGACCAAAAATAAGTTTGAATTCTAGTTGTTTATGACTTCTTATCGATACCACTTGTTGCCCTTCCTTTTGAAATGCTATTAACAAGTTATTAAAATCAAATACCATAGGTTTGTACTTTTTTATCCAGTTAACACCAAGAACTATATCATTACCCCTCATTGGCAAAACTCTTAAATCATGTGTAAACATGTGACCCTGTATCACACATGCTAACTCTTTGCACTTGGCATTACTGTAAAGGCTTTCACCATTAACTACTGTAATGGTTAGTGGTTTAGTTTGTTCAATTCCAATGCCATCCTTAGCCCATTTTGGAGTAACAAAGCTGTGAATACTGCCACTGTCTATAAGGATGGTAAATGATTTCCCTCTTATAGTTTTTGTAATTCTGATGGTACTATACCCCATACTTCTTGTTATAGCATTTATGGATATCTGTAGTTTTTTAACAATATCTAGCTCTTTTATCATTTTTGGTTTCATATCCTCTTCAAGATTACCACAGTCTTCATCTTTAGTCATCTCATCAGCTTCAATAGCATTAAGTTGTTTGAACTTACATATATGTCTAAGAGAAAATCATTCACCACATTTAAAACATAAGTTTTGTGCTCTCATTTGCTCTATCAGTTGTTGTTTATTGGTTATAGGTGAGGCATTTTGAGTGGTTTTTAGTGTTTGGTTGGTAATTAAATGTATTGGTTTCAGGTAAGGTCCAATATTGAAAGTATGGTGGTTTTGAGAAATTGTCTAAACCTTTTGTTTTCAAATTTAAGAGACAATTCATGTAGCTTGGCCTGTGTCTGTATACAACAGTAAGGTTACCAGGCTCATTTGCTTTAACTCGAAGCTTTAAATCTTTTTTAAGCCAATTGATAAAGTTGGAAACAAAATATTTTTCTGTTAAATGGGGATTAAACTGTAACATATAAGGTTTTAATTCCTCAAATTTCTCCTGATACCCATCCACTGACCCTTTTTTGTTCAACTTATTAAATTCCTCTACAACATTAATGTAGACACCCTATTTTGTTTGAGGTTCTTTGTTAATCGAGACTAATCTAAGCTCGATTGTAGAGATTTTTATTCATATTTATTTTATATTTTTTTATTTTTTTATTTATCATTTTTATTTTTTTATGGTCTATCTATTATTTAATTTTTTTTTCTTTTTCCATTATCTGATTAATTTTAAAAAAAAAGTTGAAAGAATAAGATTAGGATTGGTACTAATTTTTAGCTTTGGGTGATAATCAGAATTGCACTAAAACTCAATCACATAGTTTTATAAATGATTGCAATTTACAGCAAGAAGGATAGCAACAAGAAAAGAGAGATTACAGAAATACAGGGGAATCATCAAGTATGTTGAGCAGACACGAGCTTTGTTTCTTACAAACTCGAATAAATTTCACCGTCCAATTACTCTAAGTTTATGAAAGATCTCGTTTACGGGAAAATGGCCAGACGTAAACGAGAACAGAACAGGGAATAATCGAAAAAACACAGAAAACAAAAGGAAAAGCTACAAAAAACTGAAGGGACACCTAAGAGAAGCCAAAAAAAATTGTCGCTGCTGCAGAAAAGAGTGAAAATAAAAAACCTTTGTTTCTTCTTCATCTTTAGAGTCTATCTTATTCCTCTATTTGCTTCTTTTTCAATCCCGAATCTCTATTGGATCGTCGAGTTCTAGTCTTACTCAATGATTTCTCGCTCAAATCATCTCACTTCATTTTTTTCAGCTCCTTAAAATCTCATGGGTTTAACCTCGAATTCAAACTCGCCCACGATCCGTCTCTTTCTCTTCTTTTCTTTCTTCGAAAAGTTTGGTGGACCTTTGGATTTGGCAACGGTGAATGACTTCGTTGACTCAAGTCACAACTTGATAGTAGCAGCTGATGTGTTTGCATCTGATTTGATTAAGAACGTTACTACTGAATGTGGAGTTGATTTCGATAAGGATTCATCGACAATGGTTATTGATCACAAAAGCTATGTAACTTTTGGAACTAAAGATGACCATACGTTGATTGCTAGTGATGATTTTATCCAATCTTATGTTGTTTTTGGAAAAACCAAAATCGAGGCGCCAATACTTTTTAAAGGGATTGCACATTCAATAAATATGGCTAATGGCCTAATTTTAAAGGTGTTTTTTGCATCTTCTTCAGTTTATTCTACTAACCCAAAATCCAAATTGTTGAGGCCTCCATTGCTTACTAGATCTACCATTTCATTGGCCTCAGTTGTGCAAGCTAGAAATAATGCTCGGATCATGATCACTGGCTCCCTAAATTTGTTCAGTAACCAGCTGTTTAAAACTGCTATGCACAAAGCTGGGAGCCTGTTTAAATTTGAAAAATCAGGTAATGAGCAGTTTGTGATAGAAATTAGCAAATGGGTCTTTCATGAAAGGGGGCACTTGAATCCGAAGTAGTTCGATCTGTTGTTTACTTGAAATCATGTTGAAAACTGTGGTTGGAGAAGAAACACAACTCCAGCTAGCTGAGGATCGTTTCGCCCAATCTTCAATTCCTACCCAAATTGGTTTGGTGATAGAGAAACTCAGCTCCACTCTCGATCGAGGCTTCGTGTTCGATTCAATACCCACTTCTCAAAACGATGCTGGACAACTAGCTTGTTCGATTTTGAAGCCAGCTAAAGACAAGAAGAAAAATGGTTCGAAACCTAAATTTCAGATATTCGATTCTTCCTCTTTAGTCATTGACAAGGATTGGGTCATTGAACATGCTCGTTGAATGTCAAGAATGATGGTGGGTGGAATCAAAGTAGTGGGTATTTATGTGTGGGCTAGTGAGGTCGCGTTCAAGAATTCTACCATGATGCTTTGTCAGACTGTAAAAGGAGTTGTAGAAGCAGCATCCTTTTTTTGAGGATGACCTTAATGAAAGATTGCCTATTCACATATGTTATAATCCAAAACCTGCTGTTGAGCCGAGTTGAGCCGCATCCTTTAAGCCGTTCTTTTTAGTCGATTTATGTGTTTGGAGGCCACGTTAACCCTCCAAACCAAACCGTTTCAATTTTTTTTTGGTATTTTTTTATTTTTTAATTTTTGTTTATTTTCTTTATTTTTTTGTAGTTTTTTATTTTTTTTATCTATGTGTTTGTTTATTTTTTTGGAATATTTTTTGCATGAATAAAAAAAAGAATAAAAAAATATAAAATAAAAATTTCAAGAATAATATTTTTGAGGAAAAGTTGAAAGTATTAATTTTTCTTAAAAATAAATTTTTAAAAAAATATTTGAAAGCATCAATTTTCCTTGAAAGTAAGTTTTCTAAAAATTATTTTTGAGAAAAAATTGAAAGTATCAATTTTCTTTGAAAATAAATTTTCTAAAAAATATTTGAAAGCATCAATTTTTCTTGAAAGTAAGTTTTCTAAAAAATATTTTTGAGGAAAAGTTGAAAGTATCAATTTTTCTCAAAAATAAGTCTTCAAAAAAATATTTTCAAAAAAAAGTTGAAAGTATTAATTTTCTTTGAAAATAATTTTCTAAAAAAGGTTTTTGAGCAAAAGTTTAAAGTATCAATTTTTTTCAAAATTAAAGTTTCAAAAAAATATTTTGGGAAAAAGTTGAAAGTATTAATTTTTCTTGTATGAAAGCAATGAGTTTTTTGAAGAGAAAAAGATTGATACCTAAAGCTGAATCATTTTTTTCTTTTTTTTTGTTTTATTTCTTTTCCTTTTTGTTTCTTGAATTTTCTTGAATGATAAATAATCTGATGATAGAGCCTCTGTAAGTGAAACAGTAGTTTCCTTGCATATTCTTGAGGTAAGAAAATTTTTTCAATTTTCTGCTAAAAGTATTAAAGTCAATTGAGAATAATTTTCAATAATTAATTACTTGATAAATTTTTAAGGCTTATTGAATAACACAAAATTAAGCTGGTACCATCTTTCGATGGGCGTTGTGAGGATGCTATAACCTTCCTCACACGTAAACGTACTCTCGAACCTTGTTCTGGTTAGTAAACCTGAACTTATTCTTTTAAGGACCCTTAAGCTTAGGTGTTCCTTAAAAAGATAGATTCTTTAGATAGTCAATCGCACCTAGATAAAAAAGATTGATGAGGACTCCTTCGAGTCAATGTCTAGCGATGGAGATGTTATGACAATTAAAACAAGTTCTATCACAGAACCTTAGACACAGATCACTAGTAAATTGTTTCCAAGTCACCATGTTCTATTGCATAACATAATCATCAAACCACACTTCAGCTTTCCCAGTCAAATACATAGCAACAATTTCAAGCTTCTGACGGTCACTAATGGAGAATATAGCAAAATATTTTTGACATTTTTTAAGCCACTCTTTTAGGTTGCTACCAGCAAATACAGGAAGTTCTATTTTGGGTCTTAAGGCATATACATTTCCTATAGTATTAGAGTTATTCCCAACATCGAAATCACCCCTTTTATATTGTCCAGCACTATTTTGAAAGAAATAGCTCTTGTTTTCAAGCTGATTTTTAGCTAAAATTTCAAGTTCATCACTTTTGTAAGTATATTTACCTTGATCATCTATCATAGTAATCTGAACAAGGGCCTTACCTTCTTTTCTAAACTAAGACAATAGAGTAGGTTGATTGCTGGTAGAACTTTCAGCACCTCTTGACTCAGACTGACCAGTTTTTACTCCATGTGGTGATAATAACTCAAGGACTTAGGTAATGTACCTCTGATTTTCAGCTAGCTAAGATTCAAGAATACTCATATGTTCGAACATCAAATGAATACTCCTTTTATTTTCGACTAGCTTAGCTTCAATGTTACTCCGCTGGGCCTCCCACCATTTTGGTTCTACTTCTATTTTTTCTTCAAGAGCCTAGACTTGTTCCTGTAACTTGGTAAGCCTTATGCCTTCTGTCATAAATTTGAATTTGTTTTGCTTACCTAAATTGGATCTAGGAAACTCTAATACCAATATGTTATGTACTAAGTCGATTAAAAGAAAGAGAATTAGATAAATGAAATACCAAACCAGAATTAAAAAAAAAAAGAGAAAATTTGAGAAAATAGAAAAAAATTATAAATTTTTATTTATACTCTTCAATCACATATACAAAATAATTATATTCAATACATGTGCTAATATCATAATTCTAAAATATGTCTAATGCAAATTAAACACATAATAAAAACAATTCAAAAACTAACTAATTATTTATATTCTATCAGCTTTGATAACTATTTTTAATATACTCATTTTTGTTACTCTTTATTATGCGATAACCTAAATATTCCATCACCTTTCCATAATCAACTTCTTCCTTTATTTTAGCGTTTTTAGCCAACTTAACTCTTTTATCTACCTCAACCTTTCTAAGCCCCTCAACTCCCATGTGAACCTGGCTTCATCGTGTCGATATGACCGCAATGCAATTTCATCAAAAAATTGTTCTGAAACACAAAAATTTTCCTTTTTGTCAAAGGAAATTTTCAAAGACAAGGTGGACAACAAGACAAGTGGCATCACCTGCACTGAAATCCACGCCCTCCTTGAAAATATCTTCTCTTACCTGAAAATGACCGCCCTTTTTTTGGTGTGAAGGGATAAATATCATTAAAAATACCAATTTACAGCATCAAATTCAAAGTATCAACTGCTCACTTCAATCAACATGACTGACAAGAGACGTATTTGATTATACAATCAACATTCCAGATCCTTCCACAACCTTCACCTATCTCAATTCTGTGGGCTACTCATTATATCTCCTAAGCACATCACTCTGTTCATTCATTGATTCATTCTAGGACTTTTTTTTTTTTTCCTTCCAAAGTCTCTGTTTTCTCTGCTTTTTGTTGTGAAACTCTAAGTTTCCATGGCTTCTGAAACTGAAGCACCTGAAATTTCTTCTTTGTTCGAAATGTTGTTGAGGCACAGAGACCTCTATTTGTTTCTACCTTTTATATTGGGATTCTCCGACAACAACAGTAATAACAATAATTCAAGAGAAAACGCACAAGACCCAGATCAAGAAGCATCGCAGGAAACAACTTCGCAACGTGAAAGAATAATCCTTGTCAACCCATTTACTCAAGGCATGGTGGTGATTGAAGGAGCTTCAAATTTAGAAGCTTTGCTACGTGGCTGGGCTAACAAAGATGGCCAGCCACCTGCCTCAAAGGCATCCATTGAAGCCATGCCGAGTGTGGAAATTGGTGAAAGTGAAGATGGAGAGTGTGTGGTTTGCTTGGACGACTGGAAGCCTCGTGAGGTGGCAAAGGAGATGCCTTGCAAGCACATGTTTCATGATGAGTGTATAGAGAAGTGGCTTGGAATTCATGGGTCATGCCCTGTTTGCAGGTATAAGATGCCTGTTGATGAAGAAGAGATGGGCAAGAAGAGAGATGAAGACAGGAGAAGATTTGAGAGGGATATTTGGGTTAGTTTTTCTTTTAATAATGGTAGGAGTAGTGAGGATTCCAATCAAGTTCCTTCAACCGATTCTAATAATGTCTCCACTTTAAGTCCTAGGCCTGATGATCATGAAATGGAGGGTTAGAAGAATTGTGTAGGATTTTTTTTTTCTTTATTGTTGCCTTCATTTCAATTTTCTTTTTCTTTTTTTTTTTTTTTCATCTTTGTGGGAAGATCATGTACATAGAAACACTTGTTTTTTCCTAAGATCTGTTGATGAGTATAAATAAATCTATACTTTTGTTAGTGCTATCTCTTGGAAATTATTTCTCACGTAAATAATACTTAAGTTTCTTTCTTGCATGTAAGAATATTCAAGGAAAGAATATATAGAAGAAGAAAAAAAAGCACCTTAAATAGCATGTTAATTAATTTTATTTAGTTGTCTGTAAATTTGTTCAGCATACAAATGTAGAGTTGTCAAGGGTTTTGTTGGGTACTGAATGAAGAATAAATGCCATCCCTTTCTCTCAGGATTTTGATCCCCTGATATCTTCCTAGCATTAGAAGGGTCGCCATTGGATTTGTACCTGGTGATTCCAGGAAAGTTGAGCCATCAACAACTCTCAATCCCTTCACTCCATAAACCTTGTAATCATTGTCCACAACTGATCCAACTGTGCAACCTCCATGGTAGTGGTAGTAGGTCCTCACATTCTCTTTGCAGAATTGTCTGTGCTCATCGGTGCTAGTCATCAAGTTATTTTGATGTTTGACACCAAGGTAGAAGGCAACTGATTGAGACTTTGCTACTCGTTCAAGCAAATGTACCATATTTGCACAGTCCTCCAAGTCCCTTTCTTCTGCTAGATAGTTGAATTTCACTGAAGGGTTTTGCCTAGGGTCAGTACTGTTTAATTCAAGGTTACCTTCTGATACTGGAAAAGCAATCTTGGCTGCTATTGGCATTCTTGTTGCATTGAAACTAATAGGTATAATTCCTCCTTCAATTATGAATTTGAAGTCTTTTGCAATCCCTGAAACTTGAGGGGGCTCTGGTGTCTGATTTTGTGGATCTTTGTCTACCAAAACAGCAATGCAAGGATTATCTTTCATCCTTTTTCCAACTCCTTCCAAGTTTAGCACATGTGGAATGTTGAAGTTCTTGAGGTCTTTAGGAGGTCCAATGCCACTTAATAATAGGATTTGGGGGCTACCTAATGCTCCGGCTGACAAAATCACTTCGCCACATGAAGTAGAATTCTTGGGTTGATTGAGATAGGCTTCGTATGTTTGATCTGTGCAGCCATCACTCTTTATGAACCTTATGCCATGGACTGTTGTCTCAGTTATGTTGCCTGCATGCATATAAAACAGTCAGATAGGCTTCAATAATTTCATTTCTCAGTTGGAACATTTCTGAACAAGCAATAGTTAAAGGTAGTGATAGCCCTATGTCTATGTTGAAGTACTGTCATCTAACTTCTCCTTACCATTCCTATGGAAGATGATGTTTTTTACTGTTGCATTCAAAAGAACTACTAAATTTTTGGGATTTGCTGCCCTGAGAAGATCAGCTGAGGTGTGCCTTATGCCCCATATATCAAATATACTTCCACCAATCTTTGTGCCCTCTATGTGTTCTAAACTAAAGCCATTATAAGGTAGAATTCCAGCTTCAAGAAGACCAAATTCAACAACAGTCTGCCATGGTGTCAATTCAGGTGTGGAGACTATTTTAGATTCCACCCATGTATAAGCATCCTTAACCAACTCCTCCTCCCAGCCAGCCTTGTTGACAAAATCCTCACTAGCTCGACTGTAAAACCCCCCATTTATAGCTGAAGATCCACCAAGTACCCTTCCTCTGCAGTTCCTAACACCATCTGTGGATATGAAGTCTTGTGCTACTGATGAAAATTCATCATTCTGAATCAATGAGAAACCATAAAAGGTTTTATCCAACACGAAGGGATTACCATAAGGTGATCCACCTCGTTCCACCAATAGCACTGAGAATTTCTCGGACAAGGTTGCTGCCAGGGGGCAGCCAGCAGTGCCTCCGCCTACAACAATGTAATCAAAGGATTTACCTGCAACTTCTTTCACATCTGAGGTCATGTAAGGAAGCTCTCCTACAATGCAGAAGGTTAATAATATTAGTATAATCAATGGTTAAGGCTTCCAAATGGAAATTCTACTCACAAAAGAAACACCCCTTTGGGCGGTGGCATACCTTGAGGCTGTGAGAGAGAACACAAAGACAAGTCAATAAGCAAGATGCTAAATGCTTTGAGAAGCCTGTCACGGCGGATAGTTTTTTGGAACTTAATGTTTGATGCTTCCATTTCTTGGTTCTGGCTTAAGGAGGATTGGTGGACAATTTATGTTAAATCTGTGTGGGCTCCATAATTATGTGATCCTCTCAGGCCTAACGGCATAAATAGATTGAAGTTGGTCAGCACAATAAGCATGGTTTAGCTAATCATTTGCTCTTGTTTTGGTGGAAACTTACAAAATAATTTTGCGGCGATGATGGTTTCTGCTCCTTCAAGTTTTATTTAGCCATTTGCTTTTTCCCTTCCAATATAGAAGAAAAAGGAAAAGGCATAATCATACCCCTGAAATTAGAAAAACTCAACAAGCATTTAGATGAAGAGTAAAATATAACCATGTTCTGGAAGACCTCGGTGATTGACTTGATCACCAGAGATTTGAGTTTTCAAACCCACTTCAACGAAGCATTATAGGTAATATTGGTATTGGCATCAGTCAGATTTCCAAGTTAGAGAAAGAGAATAAATGAAAGTTGTCTCTGCAAAATATACATTATACCTTCTTTGGATACCAATATTCTTTCAAAAGTTCATTGAGTTAATACATATAAATCATTTACATAGTTTATGAACAAAAGATTGGTTCTAAATAATCAAGTTCACTGCTTGCACTATATTACTAACAACCATACAGCAGAAAAGTTCCAAACCATGCCCATTGAGCTGATCTATTCCCAGCAGTTCAAGTCTATTGCTTTTGAACCTGATTCAATGTCATTGTGGCATTGGCTGTTGAGATCAAATGACCCCAACAATCCAGACTCTCTCAATCGACTACCAGTTTCCTCCTCAAGAAGCTCTAACCTTTTAGCTAGTGGTTGCTCAACACATATACCATCAGAAATGTTACTCCTACTTCTTTTCTTTCCATTAGCTCGATTGCTTGAACCACTAATCAAAGGCTTCTTTTCTGGGTGAATGTCCATAAAGGAAAGTTCAACTAAAGAATTAGAAATCCGGGTACAAATATTCTCATTTTTTGGTGGATCCTCATCCTTATGCCCCGAGCTTTCAGAAGATGTCAATGAGCTATCCATGGAACATATGGTACCTCTCATTGGCTTTCTTTCTATTTCTTTTAAGCTTGAACCTCCTACTTCTGTCAATTCTGAATGTGACGAACTTGTGCAGCCAGTGTTAACCATTGAGACTAGTTGAGAGAGTTCAGCTTTAGCAAGTTCTACACCAACAGACGAGGAGGTATACCCAGTCAGTGTTTCTTGGGCTTTCTTTAATACAGTTTGCAAGTATTTTCCTTGAGCTTCAATTCTTAGCTGTAAATGTCTCTGGACCTGAAAATGGAAAAATAACCTGACTGATATGCATTGATATGTCAAGAGAAAATCAGCTATTTAAATTGTGATTGTTTTTTCTTTCTGGCCATAAATTGGGATTGTTTTAATAGTTCATACTTCATACCTCAATCTGTTCATGAAGCTTCATCTGCACTTCCATCTGCATTTGGAGAGCCTGAGCAATCTGCAAGCTTCTGATGAACACAATAATTAGACTGTCAATACAATCTGTTTCATTATCATTTCTATCCAAAAATTTGTCAAAAGGTATAGGATCCATGTATAACTATTACTCATTCGTCTGGTTTTGAGTTCCATCACTCATGTCACTACTGAAATTCCCATTGCTGCTCTGGATCTCTCTGTAATCTGTATAACAAGAATGAAAAAGAAAAGAAAAAAAATGAATATATTGTTGTAAAACTCAAACATATGAATTTAAACGCAACAAGCAATGAATTCTTAATCTCACCATCTTGTTTATTGCTAAGGCAGTTTTCTGCCTGTTGGCTTTTCCCTAGCCTGTATTTCTGCAAGAAGGAAATATAGCTAAAGCTTGTTTTCTTTCTTATTTGGTTGGGGTAAAGTAATTGATAGCATGACCATATAATGAAGAGTAAATGCCTGTAAATGGCTTTTAAGATGATACAAAGTGAGTCCAGAAATTCCCATGACTCTCATCAGACTCTTTGGTGTTGCTTCTGTCCATAAATAAACACAAAGAAACATGAATAAATTTTATACATACAAATAACAATATGATTAGACAAGCTGATGATGATTATTAAGGTTATCTTAAAGTGTTATACTTAACTGTCTGCCCCTCCAAGTTGATTGATCGCTTCAACAAATCTTTGATGAAGTTCAGGTGTCCACTTTAGCCTAGGCTTTGCATCAGCTGACAGAACCAAATTCATGTTTTGGGTTTGCATATTTAGCAGACCCATGTTTTTTGTGTTGTGTAAGAGAGATAGGCAGAGGGAGGTAGAAAACTGAAACTCATATGTGGGTTTTGATCCCTTTTTAGTTGGCTATGCTTTCAATATGCAGCAGCTGTAGTTCTCTTTATAAATTTTGGAGTTGTTGGGCTGTCCTATGATCTCACTCCATATCAGGAAACATAGGTGGGGTTGTGTTGGGGAGGGAATATATGCCATGAGCTGTGGCTCCTCCTTTTTCTCATCTCTGATAACCTTTTTTTTAATTTAATTTTTCTTCTTTCTTCTTTGACTTGAAAGGGGGGGGGGGGGGGGGGGTGGATAGAGAGAATCTCTGATGCAGCAAAAAACAGAAAAGCAAAACAGTTCAATTTGAGTCTCAAAAGGAGAGAAGAGGAAAAGTGCATGGTTTGTTTTTATCTTACTGTTTTCCCAATCCTCTCTCCCCCTCCCGTCTTCACATTTTCTTCTCTTTCTCTGCTTGATTCCCTTGCTGAGTTAAGTAGCCCCACCATGATGAATAATGGATGCAACTTTCCAAACACAATGAGAAACTTTCAAGGAAAAATAAAGAGTGAGAAAATTAAATTGACAGGAAGGCTATAATGGATACTTATTTCCTTTTAATGACTGAAAGTGAAAACCAATTGGCCAATGTCTCTTTTCTCCTTTGTTTTTATATTTTCCTTTTTTGAGGAGGGTGTGGTGTGACTGGCAGATTCGTTTTGTTCTTTGTATGGATGAAGGAATCAAAGAATCTAATATTAGATTTTTGGACCCAGCTGACCCCATTTTTCTTATAAAGAAAGTAGTCTAGAAAAAGTGAATCAAATCAGGCCATCTTATAGATAACAGACACACAACTGAGGTGTGAAAATAACCCCATACTATAAATTCTTCCCTGGAAATTGAACCAGAAGGAGACACAATTTTGTAAGATTATCCCATTACGGGAGAATCTCTCAGGTGCTTGGTTTTTTATACAGACTGTCATTAGGACCGACAGCTTGACATTCGACTCCATTTGCAACTTGAGTTTTAACTTTTCGAACATCTACCAATACCATCCAAGTGGCATCTGAAGTAAATTTCAATATATCATCTGAGATCAGGTGTAGGCCACGCACGACATAATAACTTCTTGACAAAATCCTTTGGGACAGAGTAGTTTTCTATGTACTGCATGTTGATTGGTTTAATCCCCAATCTTTTGAAACCTGTCAATAATTTTTAGCATCAGGTTTTGCTTCCTTTTTAACCTGATGATCAGGCTCAAACAAAAAGTGGGAAAAGGCTTATAATCCAGGCGACTGCACCAGATGCAACTTCAACAGGCTTGAAGTTATTTAGACAGGGATTCGATAATTATTACACAATGCTAACTTGAATCGGAGCACCCCCCCCCCCCTTTTTTTTTCTTTGTCTGGAAGATGTAAACACAATGAAATGACAAAAAGCTCCACATAGTCTTTAGATGCACTCTTTCTCCCAGTATGAAAGCAATCAACAAGACTCATTCTGCTAAAAGTCCATAAAGAAACATATTCCAAAGAGAGTGCTAGCTTTAAATCTGTAACCCATATACAAGCAGACCCGAAGGAAAGGAAGTTTCATACAACAAAAAAAGGAAGGAAATAAAGAAAAGAAGGAAAGATAAAGGGAAACCACAGTGGCGAACAACAATCATAAAAGTCAATTGAATCAGATTAATCTTCAGATTTCTTGGGCTGCGGTCAAGAGTTAAATTACTGGAATCAAAATCCAATGATTGAACTCCAAAGTATTGCCATCTTAGTGCCATACATTCAGTTGGTCTCCTAAATCAATAAGCCATTTTCCAGGATTCAAAGGTAAGGAAGATTAGATGCAAAGATTTATTTTATTCAGGCAACCAGAAAAGCAATAGCCTGCTTTAATTAATTAAAGAAGTAGAAGTTATGTCCAAGGTTTTCTCTAGGATTGCTTGAATACATGCCTTTATTAATGAAAGATCCCAAGCAGTTGACTAACTACAATTTTATAAACAGTTAGTTGGATACAATTCAGCGAACTTAGAGTGGAAAGTCCACTGATGAGATTGTTACTATCATCATTCTGTTCAACAAAAAATTTTACAATGAGATAAACATGGCCGGCGAACAAGTGGTGGGTCCATCTTCACACCAAGAGGGGTTCTTCCTGAGTAAGAATCAGCTTCTTCTTTCCTTGAACTATAATTCTTCATTGGCAAGCTCAGAGTTCATATTCAAAGAAAGGAATAAAAATTATTGACAAGTTTTTATGATATGTGGCCCGAATGTTTGAAAAACAAGAAAAGAAGAGTTATTGAAGTACCTTTCTCTTTAACCAGCTGCTGTACTTGAACCTCCTTTCTTGCTTTAATATATTCCACAACAGATAAAGGAGATTCTGGGATGATGCCAACCGGCCCCTGGTATATTTAGGTCAGTAGCAGAAGGTCCAGTGAATCGAAAGTCATACAAAAAAAGGTGCCTCATCAATTATTATTCTTTAAGGGACCCATTAGAAGAGATCTCATAAATCCGGAAGCATGGAATAAGATGAGAAGAATATGGCCTCCGGAATCTAGAAAAGAGAAACAAAAGGAACTAGTCGCAATCCAACTAAAGCATCAATGGAAATTTCAGCTGAAATATTATGTCAAGCATAGTCACTCAACTAAAAATGACGTTAGCAATATGTCACAAATCAAATTTATTTCTCCAATCATCTTAGGTGATTGACTGTAGTCTTTTGTGATAAGAAAATAACAAGCATGAAACATCACATGTTCAAATGACAGTTGAATGTTTCTCCAACATATCAATCAGTAAATACCATCACTAAAGTACAGAGTTAAAAAAAGCTACAAACACAAGTACCCACAGTTATAAATATTTATTGATAATGACCTGCCACTAAAAGACTGTTGTACCCTTCGAGCTTGATTTCTCGTTTTGATTGAGTTTAGAGGTAGTTCATGTAGCTGTCTCATCTCCAAGACTATTCAAGCCCTCTTGGTGCTTAAATACGGTCTTCATTTGTTTTATAACGGTTTTTCTCTTCTCTTCTTCCACTTGAAGGAATGGTGGTGTATAATTCAGTGTTTTAGAGGTTTAACTCCATGTCCTTGTTTCACTAGGAAATGTATATAAAGTCACAAATAAAGAATAAAAAATTAAAAAAGAAGAAAGCAAAAGCAGCAATACACCTGCAAAACCGGAAAAAGTTTTCATTTATTGGAAAATGAAAAGTAAAAACTCTGCCTTATACAGCCTTATAAACAATTTTAGAATCTGATAAAGAAAGGGATAGCCGTTCACATTTTTTTTCTTGGTGAGTGAGAGAACATTACGTCTCGAATAAAAGATTTCTACTCAAACACATCCCAGCGCTTATCGCTGGAGCTAGTTAAGCCCAAGTGGTGCCATTCAGATAATTATACTATACCAAATAACATGCCTTTCTTAATTTTATGGATAGAGATTTAAAGAAACGCTCACTGGAATATCTTCCAAATGTAGCATATGACACCATCATAACCTTGCTAAAACAGTTATCACCAACAATAAATCAGACTGATTTTTCAAATTTATTCATTTCTAACAGTAAGAGTAACAAAAAATTAAATTGTCTGTATTAATCAATACCCTACCACACTGTCAATCAAGAGCTACAACAGTTATGAAGGTTGAGGAAGTAATATGTCTTAATGGTTAAAGCGCTGAATAAATCAACAGTAGAACTACAAACTTTGTTGCATTTATAATTTTCTTCTCTAGAACGAGAAAAGGAAATGACAAATTTCGTCATGTGTAGATAAATACATGAGTAATAAATAAAGCAAATTATAGGTTCATCGAGCAGCTAAGCATATACAAAGTTCTCCACCTATCTGGCTTATAAGTGGTAGAGATGATTGCTTTCTTCACCAAGCCAGTAAATGTCGAAACTGCCTCACTAAATGAAGCCCTATTTGTAGATCTATGCAAGGCACAACATCTTTGTCCAAGACCCCACAACATGATTGATAGAGACAAAGTAAAATCATGCAGAAATATTCCTTCAAATAATACAAGCAAGTCATTTCTGACAAAATGGTATTATCCAACATCAAGTGTCCACTTAGTTGACATGACTTAACCCAACACATAGCTTGCTAAGCAATATGGAAAGGGGAAACCACAGAAAATTGGAGAGAGAAGTGCTTCATAAAACTAGACTAGTGAGAAAGAGCAGTGTCATGGTAAGTTAATTTTGGGACACTTAGTTTTATTTTATACTAGACTCGAGTTACAAAGATGTTGCATTTCTAGGAATGATAGCAGCCCATAAACAAAAGCAGTAATTCCAAAGAGAAAACTTGCTTGATTGACTTAAGTAACAGTCAGTGCACAAACAGATCCAAAGTGCAATTTAATTCCCTTTGATAGGTGAGATTTCATCCACTGTTGTTTCCTATTAAGAGACTGCCCCTCCTTTCTGAGAATCATCCTTCCGAGAATGTTATTACTAGCTACTTAAGTAAAATTAGTGGGATAATGGTTCTTTACTGATCCATGGAGAAAGAGGGAGCATATTTCCTAAGGTGAACAAGGTAACTCAAGAGGATAAGGTTAGTGCCTATAAAGAGACTCATCAATTCAAACTAGCAGTAAAAACAGATTATTGGTATCTCGTATTTTCCTATTGACACCATAGCTCTATGACTTGTGTGAAAAAAAGTCATTTATCACGGAAAGTGCCAAGATGAATGTGGGGAAAGAGTACCTAAAACTTAAAACCTTGCAATTAATGGGGTTTGGAATAGTCGTCATTTAAATTTGTTTTTCTTTCCTTCATTTTCTTTGCAGCTGGAAGTAACATAAGCAAAAACTTAATTGTAGAACTAATAGAATAACAATAGTGTCCTCAATTGGATTTTCTAAACCAAGTTTTAAGTTCTAGGTTTAGTTTTACATACACAAGCCCACATTATGAAGGTAATAATTTGGCTCTTGGGTTTCCCATAGCAATGTATGCCTATGAGATTCTTGGACTCCCATGGCAAGACAAGCTAGGAAACTACTCCAGAAGGTTCGTCACAAAAAAGCCCAAGCTGTTCTAGAGAACAGAAGGGATTTTTTTTTTTTTAATGAATACAATCTTAATCCTCGTTTGTCAAATTTAACCTTGAAGGATGCAAGGGTTAGTCTATATGCATGCATGTGTCGATTTCTTGCTGCAAAGGGTGAAAAAGCAAGAGAATGGAGAGAGCAAGTAAATATAGAAAAGGAATTAGTTGCTACAGAAGTTTTTTGTTAGGTATTGCCCTGCTTACAAGGCCTTATCTTTTAACACTTAGACATGGGATAACTCAGTTTGTAGTAAAGCAAAGAAAGTTTTTATCATTTAGTTGGATGCAGTAATCTAAGCGGCTCTCGTTCTCAGCTAATTTAAAATCTTATGATACTTGGTCATATTCATAAATAAAATACTATGTTGAATCAGGTTAATCAGGATCAGTGGCAAGTCAAAACCAGGATTTCAAGTTAAGATTTGCCGTTTACATATCATCATGCTCAACCCTAATATGGGACTAGGCTCTACAGGAGAAAACCTCTAACCTTTTCCAGTTCGAACTTAAATCAAAGTTCTAATATATATTCTTCTGAAAGGAAAAACATCTGAATTTCATTATCCAAAATAAGAGAAGAAAAACTTCTAAATTTGTTTGATGAGCATCTAATGACTTACACACGCAAAGGTACTTACAATGGATTTCTTTTGGCAATTCTAGTTTGATTCAGCTAGCAATTCATAAGCAATACATATTTTAGTAATAATACAGAAGTAGGGCATAGCCTGCCAATAAGAAGGAACAGTCTAACTGAGACCAAGATAACCACTCAGAGAAGAGCTGTCTTTAGATCTTAGAGTGCATTGTCCAAGAGTAGTTTAACAATATAGAGTGAGGGCTGCTGTTGCAGAGGGTCAGGAAGGAATCTTATTGCTGACTAGTTATTGTACCAATTAAGTCTAATAATTTAACAGAGCATATATGTGCTTTTATGAGGGCAATTAATCTGCAAGTGTTTAATGCTTCATGGACAAGGAGTAGAGAATATTTTTATATTTTAAAAAGCTTTAAGAGATTATTCTCAGAGAGGCAGCTTCAATACCTTCACCTTTTATGATCAGCTTCTCAGAGAGACAGCTTCAATACCTTCACCATTTATGATCAGCTAATCCATGTTTGAAGCAAATTCTTGTGAGTTCATATTCTACAATAGTGACATAAAAACAATGAACATGAATTTTCTCAGCTTTCATTCTGCAAATCATGGAAGGAAGTAGGGTACTGTGGTAAACAACCAGCACTCAGTACCATGAGTAAAAATTGAACTAAAATAGAATTTTTACAAACAGAATATGAAAAGCAGCTAAAACGAGACAGAAATTATTTCTGAATTCAAACTTCGCATGTTTTATATCATGTTCTTCTTTCCAATTCTGATTATTTTCAAGTTGCATTCTTTAAGTGTTCTATATTTCTATATTTCGAAGTTGGACCAGGCAATGAAGTGTATGCATGTTCCAGGGATCAATAAATAAACAAGATACAAATTGTAGATTAGTTGGGCGTCAACGCTTAAAGGTTAAGACAATTACCTTGCTGAAATCCACCAAGCTCCCAAAACTTTATAATCCACCAATGCTTTCTCAAAAACAAGATCATTTTAACAAACAACAATAGGAGACAAAGCATTGCTATACTTGGTTTCCTATGATTCCTTACGATCATAGATTATAAAGCCAGGGAAACCAAAAGGAGACAATCCCACCATCCATTACAATGTAAATCATAAAGCAGGACTGAGTAAAAGAGAAACAACCCCCACCCCACCACCCCACAAAACAAACCAAAAAAAACAAGCTTTGATCTACTGAGCTTCAGCCCCAGAAAGTAAATGGCAAAGAGAAGGCCGAGCATTTGGTTGGAAAGATACCCAGAGAATAAAATTGGGGTTTTTTGGTTGGTAACCAATAATTTAAACAACGAAGCTCAGACAAACAAAAAAATGGAACAGAGCATTGAGTACACTGAAACCAGTGAAAGAAAAGTCCAGCTATTTCGAGGTTTACCAATTAATGAAATGAATAATTGTTGACGAGACATTGCAATGCTTTTCAAGTTGGAACAAATACAATTTTAATAAATGAAATTTTGTTTTGATAAAAGCAGTAGTCTCCTGAATCCATGGCTGCAACCAAAGAGAGCAGTGTCGGTTAATACCGAACAATACGGCAGCGTTTTATATGTTTCCCAGTCTGCTCTTCCGCCTTTCCGAAAACGCATATCTCTCCCGCCGTTTCCTCTTTATGCTCGATACTACAAAAACAAATTTTTTTGGTCAGAATTGTAATTTTGTAATTTATGTACCCAGCTCTTTTTTTTTGTTATTTTTTTATAATAAGGTGGGTATACCAAGCTTTATTTGGATATAATTTTTCCTTTCCATTTATTTTCATTGTATTCACAATTTATCATAATTAATATCATTTATAATAATATTAAAAGTTTTGATTAAGTCGATGTCACCTATTAATTAAATAGCACCTTAAATGATAAATTTACTATAAAGTCAAATTAAAGTTATAATAACAAAATATAAATAAAAAAATTATATCTTTTACTTAAAAATTTATCTAATAACAACATATAATTTTTTAAAATACATGTATTTTTTTCTTTTTTTAATTCACTTTTTTTTTTCATTCTCGTCTATATTATGGCTGTGCAATATTTAATGATATCCGCCAAATAAGGGTAGATCTATAAGGGGAGGCAACGGTTATGGTCCCCCAAAATTTTTTATCTCACGTATTATATAATCATCAATTTCATTAATTATTACTTTAATCTCCTCTTTTATTTTAAAATTATTATTTGACCTCTTTTTCATTAATTTTTTGCCTTCGCCTCTACTTACATAGCTAATTACTAATATGATTATGTATAAATATTTGATTCAACAATAAGGTGCATATGTCCTTCATGTAAAAATCATTTTTGAATTCCCCTACCCCCTATTTATCATATTTTATGCATGAAAACTTATTAGAAAAATAGAAAAAAATATTAACCTTAATTGTAATATTATATATATATATATACACTACAAAAAAAAAAAAAAATTGGTTATATACTACATATTATATGTTAGGATTCCTTAATTCACTGTTATAAGCAAATTGGGCCACTCATATAAAAAAAAGTTCCCTAGCTTTTGCCTTTTTACTAAGTGAGAAGACAATGTTATCATGAAGGATAAGAAACTTCTAAAGCATCTCCCAATAAATGGAATGAGCAAATAAATATATCAATGTTTGTTTTGCTTTGACATCAATTTCATGTCAATTTCTTTTTCTTTGCAATATGTGCTTTTCTTAATGCACCTTTCTCCACCAAAACTTACTTAATGCAAGTAAATAAATTTTGGAGATAAGTTTCATGTCGGGCAAATAGGCCAAGATGCCAATAAGAAAAAGAAAAGAGAAGGAAAGATGGTGGTATAGGAAGAAAAGTTATTGCAAAGTGACCAACACCTCACCCCCCCCCCCTCCCCCCGCCCCCCACTTTCTCCATTCCACTAGTGGTGTCTTTGTCTATGATTTTGACATAAGAGTCCAAATTGTTAACCTAACATTTTTATTTAAGCTTTCATTTACCTTTCTTTTTCATTTATTTCAATACATTACTCGTAAAAATTAAATAAATAAACCTTTAATTTTTGGATTAAATTGTAAAATAACTCAATAAAACTGATTTAGACATGCAAATATCAATAATATCATTATTAAATAAACTTTAAATGTCATCAGACGAATCTAAAATTCATGCATGTCTTAAGCTTTCAATAATTTTTTTTCTTTTAAACTTCTCACACTGCCAAAACTTTATTCTTAGAGAATCATATTGCAATGTTGAATTTTCCTATATCATATATACACAAAGAAGTCACAATGTAATCTAAGAGCATTGTTGAATTTGGTTTTGTTTTTCTTGTAAGGAAGTTTTTTTCATTGCTTAATGCTTAGTGCTTCTTGTATAAATTTATTGCCCTCCATTTGCAAGACTTCATGTCTCAAGTCAATTCATGGTCCTACAAAAATTTTCTTTTTGAGCAAATTGGATTTTTTTTGTCATGGTCAGAGAGCTTTAGCCCATTCCATCACTGGGTTTACAGTCACACATCCATAACCCACTTTATATAACCATTTTAGTATCATTTTTTGGTCGGCCAAAAATGAAATTTCTTCAATTCTAATTAATGGGTTTCATATATATTTTGCTCTAGTTACTAGTACTACACCTCATAAAATAAATCTGTAAAAAAATTGCCTCAGCAATTAAAAATTTCCCTCTTAAAATCTTTTTATAACTTTTTAAAATGATTTTAAAAAAATATAAATTAACAGTTATTCAATTAAGAAACTCTTGAAATTTTATGTTGGCAAAAATTTTATACATAATTTATCGAATGAAAATTTCAACAATCATACAATTTATTGATAAAATTTAATTCTTTTCATCTCAAAAATATATAAATTTAACAAACAAAAGAAAATTAGAGAGTGACAAAGAGGGGTTTTCCCATGTGATGTAGGGGCAAGTGTCAAAAATAATGTTACGAAATTGGGGTGTGTGGGACAATGAAATTCACAGCCTTGTTCCCTCCCATTGGCATTTGCTATCTTTATAAATATAAACGAATTTTGTTATATTTATAATTTACTCATTTAATTAGTGAATTTTAAAAAAATTATTTGTGATTGTTTGTTCATTTTAATAAATACTTAGTTAATTTATAATTAGTGAATTTTGTTAAGGAAAACACTTTTAAAGGTCATTATATAAAATAATATTTTCACTCAATGCATTAAAATTATAAATTAAATTAACTTAACACAAAATTATTATAAATAATATATTAATTAACTTTAAAAGTATCCTAAAAGCAAAACCTTTTTAATTGCTGCACCTTTGAGAGAAACTTTTAACTTTAAAACTTTGTCCGATGCTTATCTCTAACCTGAACTGGACACGTGGCTGTCACCGAGAAACATATTTATCTTCCCCGGCTTTCCAACAAACGACAGGCACTAGAAAAAAGAATCTTTTGCAATTACACCCTTCTCCCGTCCCCCGGTGGCGAAAACGGAGATGCCGGTGCCGGTTAGGCAGTGGACCCACGTGGCGAGATACCATTCCGCAATTCAATGAGAGGCAGGGATGACCTGTTGTTAGAATTAACTTTTTTTTTGGTTTCACTTTTCGCAGGTGAGACCCACGTAAGAATATGTGCTGAGCTGTACGTAGCCAGCCAGGTGGGTCACTTGCCACGTGGTTTTGTTTCATATTGGCGTTGCAGGTTGTATAATACTAGTTTTTTGAAGAAAAAAATCAAAAAATCGCCGACTCGCCAAAACAAGTTGAAATTGCAACTTGCAATGAATAAAAGTTTTAAGTTTTGAAAAACATGTTATAAAATTCTATATTTAACTCAAATTTATATAATTATTTTTAAAAAATAATATTTAACAAATTTTAAAAGTTTGATCAATGTAATCAAATCTTTAAATTATCTAAACAGTACATATTTAATTGTTAATATACTTATAAAAATAATTCATCTCTTGTCAAAGAAAAGATTCGTCGAATATCTTTACTTACATTTCATTAAAGTATTATATCATGATTGAACATTGAGCCTTTATTTTATTTATATCATTAAATGCAATACAAGCTTATTTAAAATTATTAAATAGATTTGTAACTAATTCGTATTTTACATATTTTTTTTATTAATTATCAATTATTTTAATCAAATCATCATTTATTATCTCATACATAAAATAATAAAAAAACTTAGATACATAAGACAATCTATGAAATTTGCACTTAAATTTTCTTTTCATTAAAACTTCTCGTACACACCCTTACCTTTTCCTTCACTGCACTTTAAGCAACTTATTGACTTGAATAAATTATGTTTCGGAGAATCAATTTTAATATCCTTTGACCATATTTTCTAATTACAGGTTCAGATCTTATAACTCTTAACATCCTCAAAATCAACTTCCTTCCATTAACGCTAAAAGTACCATCAACAAATTTAATATTTATAATTTTTTTATAAAAAAATATATTATAAAAAATTCACGTTTATTTGGTTAGTGAAGGAATTATTTGACGAAAGAAAGAAAAGAAAGCGAGTATTTGGAAGAGCAGGCTCAAATACTCGGGAAGGGAGAACCTGAGGGTATCTGACATGGCAAAAAAAGGGGGCAGCAAAGCATTATCTTTTTCAGCAATATGGAGGAATATAACAGCATGAAAAGATCTTGAAGTCCACAAAAATTGTGGCTCCAAATTTTTTGCCTCTTGCTTATGTGGCATTCCCCACCATTGTTTAAACCACCCCACCCAACATCTCACGCCCCCAACACCCTTTGCCTCTCCAGTCTCCCTTCCCCGATCAAATTCACCAGCAGAAATCTGAGGGACTGTCACCGAGACAAACAAGCCAGCGAGAGAATCATTAGGAAATTAGTTGGTAATGATTTTCTGAAAAAGAGAAAGGTTTGCTGTTTACTACACAAGTTACAACCATGTCTAAACTTAATGACTCTTCGGCTATAAAGCTGTTTGGCAAGACGATTCCATTGCTGACATTGACCCAGGAGAAAGCTTTGGCTGATCATGAGTTTTCCTTTATAGGAGCCGCTAAAGAGGACTGTTGTGATACAAATCTTCTTTCTTCGTCTAATTCTTTAGGTGGTGTGAATTCTAATGATGGGGTTCAAGCTCAGGCTCCCAGGGAAGACCAGGTATACATGTTGACTGAGTTTGAGCTCTAATTTTTCTATTTAAATTGGGGGCATATGATATTTGCAAGTTCTTAATTACAAACTACAAACTGCTTTTCACAACCTGGAAATCATTGACGGGTTGGCTTTAGTATTTTTCTTGGTTTTTGTTCAGGACTTGAGAAAGCCGCTGACTCTGTTCTGGACTTTGTTTTCCTGCAATTCTTAATGGCTTAGGTTCTTGGAAATTCCAAGCACAACCCATTTTCTCTATTAGGCTTTACAAATTTCTAGTCAAAGGCGTTGTGCTGATATATTTTCATCTGATAGTTTAAAGGACTATTAGTTTTGGGTTTGATTTATTTTGGTCGGCGTTGAATATTCAAATTAAGTTCAGCTACCTTGTAAACTTGTTCAAAAAAGGATTGTTCTTTTTTTCTATTTGCTTGAGCTGATTGTTTTGAGTTGTCTGTGGGAAATGTTCTTGCAATTTCAAACAATCATTTCAGGTTAATGTCGATTGCTTGCACACAACTGAGCAACATTATTTATGTTTATTAAACTACAAGTTGTCCAGCTGAACCTTAGTTCTATTGTCTGTTATAATACTTTTTTTTTCTCTTTCTTTTTTGAATCTTTTTCGATCCCTTGAATGAGCTTGCTCTGTTTCTGGAGGGTTCGGTTTCAATGATCTGCCATCTATGACTTTTTTACGTTTCAAAAAAAAAAAAAAACTATCTCATGGATTCTTTTGTCAGAGGCATATTCTGAGTTGAAGCAAAGGTTAGCCACTATGATCTTATATTAGCCGTAGCCTGGAACGACCTATGGAATAGAGTCTGTCAATAACAGATCAAGCTGTGTTTTTTGGCTAAGCCTTAAGCGCCTGCATATCACTCCCTTAACAGCCATGCTAAACTGGTCGTCCTTTGTTTGGGTTTTGGACTTTTTTTCATTATTTTTTCCTCCCTTTTCTTCTTGATTTCCTCCTTGTTAGCATGAAAGCCAAGGCAGTATAATAGAGATTTATTCCTACTTCATGACATTAGACAAGCTTAAATTAGTCCTTATTTGTTTATTTCTGCGTATAGTCAGTAATTTCTCATTAAAATTCTGGATTTAGGAATCAGCGGAGAAAGAGAAACAAGAAGATAATACATCACATCAGATCAGAGAGGATTTAGATGATACTACTGCTCCATTAGCAGGCATCACCGACAATGCTAGGAGTCCTTTAGCCGAAAAAGAAACTGCATTGCTTAAAAGCTCTAAGAACGAAGACATAAGTGAGACAACTTCCCCACAAGAAAAGTCTTTGAAGAAGCCTGACAAGATACTTCCATGTCCACGATGTAATAGCAAGGAAACCAAGTTCTGCTATTACAACAATTACAACGTGAACCAGCCGCGTCATTTTTGCAAAAACTGTCAAAGATACTGGACTGCTGGAGGAACAATGAGGAACCTACCAGTTGGTGCCGGTCGTCGCAAAACCAAGAGCTCTTCTGCTCTGCATTACCATCATATTATGATTTCTGATGCTATCCGAGCAGCTCAAGCAAGTGCTGCAAATGGAATACATCGAAATCCCTCTTCTGAAAACAAAAAAAGCTGTGTCCTCACTTTTGGCTCCGATTCTTCTATACCTCTAGCTTCAGTATTCAATATTTCAGGAAAAACATGGATTAATGTTCAGAATGAGTTTCAGAAACCTGAGCAAAGAAGTCTTCTTGAGGATAATCACTCGGGTGAATCTTTGATTACTGCTTCGTATTCCTTAGAGAAGGAAGGCAAGGCTAGTTTAAATCAAGCTGAGGATAAGAATTATCAATGGTTTCCTTCTAAAGTACCATGTTTCACGAGGCCTTCTTGGCCTTATCCATGGGACTCAATCCACTGGAATACTGCAATGCTTCCATCTCCACTTACTCTCTGCCCTGATCCAGGCTTTCCAGTGTCTTTCCATCCGGCTCCAACATATAGCAACTACGGGGTAGCAAGCCCTTGGGATGTTCCAGTGGCCTCCCCATCACCCTCTTCTGTCAACCAATGCGCTTCAAGCTCTAGTCCAACTTCTCCAGCTCTGGGGAAGCATTCAAGGGATGAAAACATTCTCAGTCCAGCTAACTTGGAGAAGGGAAAGCCCTCGGGAGAGAGTAATAAGTCAGAAGGAAGAGATTTGAATTCAAAAACTTTGAGGATAGATGATCCTGGTGAGACTGCAAAAAGCTCTATGCTGACAACACTTGTGATTAAAAGCAAGAAGACCAATTCTATCAATTCGGGAGGTCTATTTGATGGCTTTCAATCAAAAATCAGCGATGACAGAAATTACAGACTAGAAACACTCTCGGTGTTGCGAGCCAACCCTGCAGCCTGGTCTCGATCCCTCAACTTCCACGAGAACACATGAAAGAGAGATGATATTAGCAGCTGCTTACTCTATGCTATGTCAGCAACTGATCTAATTATGAGCTCACATCATTCAACCACTTTGTAGTTGACAGATTTTTTCCACCTTCACCTTAAGGTTATGATCTTACTAAAAGAGAAGGGGAGAATGGAATTATCCATTTAGTTATCTACTTTTACCTTGGTAGAAGAGTAAGCTATCCCTGACCAGCTCATTTAGTTGCCTTTTATCTCTGCTGTGACAATGCAAGTGGGTGTTTTTGTCTTGATCACAGCAGGTCAACTAGGTTTTCAGGTAGATATTTTTATGTGAGACTGATATATATGCTTGAAAGTTGAAACAGAGAGATACTTGGATGATACAACTTTCAGATATCCTGAAATGAACTTGTAAATTAATCATAATCCATAACTATTTTTTATCACTTTTTTTTTCTCTTGTGCTTCAGTGAATCACCTGCAACATTCAGTTTTCAATTATGTATTATTCTCCATCTTCTGCTGCTACAATAAATATCTTATTTCTCCTTCTAGAAGGCCCTACTGCTCTTAAATTCTGAGAACATCAGGAAATGGGTGCCTATACTTGCATTAATTGATGCATGTTAGGCTCAGCTAAAGTTACAGTTAATTTCTCTCCCTTGGTAACCAAGAAAAGGAAAAAAGTCCTGGTTATAAAGTAAATTACTGCCGACATCCCGTGGTCCATTGATTAAGTGTTGAATTCTGAATTTCAGTGATCAAAGTTCAATCTTTATCGATCCCAACTATAAAAACAAAACTACCTCATGTGGAAGTTAATTCTATTGGATATGAAGAAGCAGATTCAAATGATAGAAAAAAGGATGATGTAGGCCCTCAGTAGAGCAGATAACCATGAATTTTATGTCAAGGCCGAGCACCTATCACTCTCAACACCAAAGAATTCAGCCAACCAGTTCTATAAAGCAAAGACGAGAATAAAGTTCTTCTTTTCTGTCTTTTTTTTGTTCATATGCTTTTGTTTTTCTTCTTTTTTTTTTTACCGTACTATTCTTGTGATATGATAGATATACATACAAACAAATAAGTCCGCTAAACCAACCATGATTATTTAATAATTTCATAACATCAAACTAATGGATGGTGACTTTTCTCTTGTTTGTTTTTGCTTGATTTAGAACATGTAAATCAGATAGAAATCTGTCGTTTGTTTTCAATCTGTTAGCACCAAAGTTGAAATATTCAGATATTTCATGAACATCAAAAGAAACCACATAAAGCTATCAAGGGACCTATTTAATACACCCAATGGCTTCCAACGTTGTAACTTGTAAAAGATATCTGGACTTTTATTATGAACACCCTCAAAAAATTGAAAAATAAAAAATTTTGAAGAAAAAAAAAATTCTCTCCTGATATTTCCAAAAATTTTGTTGTGAACATTTATGCAAAAAATTAATAAATATGTAGATATTTATATATATATATTATAAATAAATACCTCTAAAAAAAATCGGACCTGTACTATTTGTTATATGATAACTAATTTTTGCTGCAGATAGATTAATTAATACTCAAATATCACAATTATGGTAAAGGAAATAATATGTTTGTAGACATGAATCTGTAATACTTAATATTTAAAAAAAAATTGTATTTTCAATAAAAAACAGTATCTTTAAAATAAAATTTCTTTTATAGAAAATTATAACTAACCCATTAAAATTTTAAAAATAGGATCACAAAAGAAAAATGAGAAAAAATGAATTGTAACATATTTATAATTTTCAGCAACTAATGATTTTTCAGCCACTAGTTTAGAAATATTCATTTATATATACTCACAATCTTTAAAAAAAAAAAAAAGATTTTTAAGTACAAGTAATTGTAAACAATATAATATTATTTTAATTACCAACAAATTAAAGTAGTGATATGAAGAGGGTTTGATCCCCAAATTTAAGGTTTTGAGCTAAATTAAATTACTTGTAGCCCAAATGTAAGCCCAATACCATATATAGGGAAAGAACAAAGAAAAAAATGGATATTGGGCTGAACAGAACACAGCCTAGCCTTGAATCCATGATGGTAGCGTCAAACATTTTACCTTCCTCTATATTTTGTGTTTCTCATGATTTATCTTCTTATTTCAAGATTCCAACTTGAGAGTTTTGTAAAAAAAAAAAAAAAATTCAAATCCTAACTTTTTGGGTGTTTTCATAGACAACATTGTGATCTTTTCCTAAATAACAACATATGTTTAGGTTAAGATGTTTGGCATCCAATGAAGCAAGCAATTAAGCATTAAAGACAGTTCAAAACAGCCTATATATATATATATATATATATATATATATATATATCCCCCCGTGGATGGCATGAACCTTGAGAAAGATAGATTCTGCTGATGATGGGAAAGAATGATGTTCATGCACAATAGCTTCCCTCATGAATGCAATGGAGAAGTTGTTCTGTTGCATAATTCGTGAGTTTTGCCGTCCCATGAGAAAGGGATGTCTTCATTTCTAGTTTCACTTTCTTGTTTTTTCGTCATCATCATCATAATCATCATATATGTTTAACTTTCACCGTCAAGTTCATGCCCCTCGTATGATTCTCTATGTAACAAAGTTTTTTTTTTCATTATTTTAATTATTTTATGCACAAACAAAACCAAGCAAACCTTAATATTGAATTGATTTTTGTAATATGTAGTTGTAAATGAAAAAAAAAAATAGAGAAGGCGGCATATGCTTATTTGTGACTAATTATAATTTATTATTTTGTTTCAACTTTTGGGAAAAAGTCTTGGGACTCGAGAGAAAGGGTTGTAACAAAAAAAGGATACTGGGGATATGACTTGGGACACACTGATCCATTTCCACATTAAGGTGGGAACCTTTATCAGGCCCTTTTTTTTCTTTTTTTCTTTTTTTTTGGGGGGGGGGGGGGGGTGTATTTCTAATTTCATGTGGCTCCTACTCCAAGAAAGTCTATGAATGGTGGCGGAACGGTCTTATAGTGGCTGTGGCTGCTGGCTGCTCTGCTTCCTGCCACTGATGATGAAGGTTCACTAGCTGAAACTTGAGCTGTTGATGCAGTGGAATCTGTGAGACTTTGGGAGCTGAGGAACTCTGACTGTTGCATTGCCATCATGTATGAAGAGTGGTGGTGGTGGGGATAGAAACCAGAGATTTGGGGTTCATCAATGGGCCTATCCCAAGATCTGGTCTGGCTGAACATGCCCATCATGTCATTGCTCTTGAGACCTGTTTTAAGTGTTAAACACGAACAGTTACAAAGAAGTAAAGAACTAGCAAACTAAAACAAGGACAAAACGTGAACGTAATGTTAAAACATATATATAAATGAGAAAGGTTGGAGTGAGTTGGATTGAATTTAAAGCAGCAAAAAGGTAAACGAAACGGTTACATCAGTCAATGTCTATAAAGCAATAGAATAAATGAACACAAAAATCATCAAATATGGTTCGGCTGTAAAAGAAAGAAAAGCGAATCATAAAATAGTAGTAGAAATTCGAGGTAGGTTTCCAAAAGGGGAACCGGTGAGAAACAGCACAGAAACCCAAATACATAAAACTGCATAATAAACACCAAAGAAGCTTGGAGAGTTAGGGAGATTATAAAGGAGACACACCAGGGAAGAAATCAAAAGGTGCCTGTTGGGCACAAAACCCATTGTGACGAGGGACCTCGCTGCTTGAGATTTCTTCTTTCCCACTGGTCATGTGGGATGAAATACTTGAGCTACCATTAACCCCACCATCAGCACCGTTGAAGGTTCCAAACTGATATTGGGAGATAATGCCAAGTCCTTTATTGGGGATATTGAGACAGTATGGGTGTGGTTCTGCTCTTGTGGCTGCATCTGTGCAGACAAAGTTTGGATTTTCTTCCATCCTTCCATACACAGATTGACTCAGCTTCCGCCTCCTATAAGCAGTCGATTGTTCTCTATACTTCCTAGCCATAATCACATGCCAATGGTTCTTGACTGCATTATCAGTTCTTCCAGGGAACAGCCTCGCTATCATTGCCCACTTGTTACCGTAAAGCCTATGAGCTTGCATTAGCCTCTCTTCTTCTTCTTCAGTAAAAGCTCTTCTATTGATCCTAGGGTCCAACTGATTAAACCATCTTAGCCGGCAGCTCTTACCTTCAAACCCATGAGACAAGAATCAGAATGTGTGAAACCTTAGCAGTTACCACTGTGATTCTAATATACTGTAAAAGATGTCACGAAAAGAGATGTAACAACAAAATGGAAAGTGGGAAAAGTTTTAATGAAATAAAGAATAGAATAATACTGCTTTTGCCACTCTTTTTTACCACTATCATACCTGATCTTCCTTCCAACTTCTCTGCTATAAGGTTCCAGTTCTGAGGGCCATAAAGAGCTACAAGTTCCTTGAGCTTAGTATCTTCTGCAGGCCTCCAGTGGCCTCTGGCACAAAGCTTTGACTGCCCACCATCTGTTTCCTTGCCACTTACCGCATTCTGATTGAGATTCTCTTCATTTGAGTTGGCATTGAGATTAATGTTCCTATTATCATCTCCAAACCCATCACTGCAATCAGAGCCCTTACGCTCCACAACATCAGAGCTGTGGTTTTCCTCAAAGCTCCTTGTTTTGCAATTTCCCATGAAATGAAAACCCCAATAAACTCTTTCATTTTCTACCTCTGACCCCTTGCAAGCATAACTATCCTGTGAGGAAGAAACACTGGAGCCTACCATACCATAGTTTTGACCAAGGGAAAGAGAACCCATGTCTGGGTAAACCATCCCCATTGAAGAACGAGGAGAAGAAGAGGAAGGAGTGGAAGAGTGACAGCTGAGTCTATTCATGTTGTCTGGTGATATATAACATACTTGTGAGCCACGCCTTCATTTCCTCTTCTGACAAATGCTGTTATACAACTGTTACAAAGTCATGTTGCGCAGATAATTTTAAAATAATACTATGAGAAGAAGGAAACTAAAAAAGGGTGGGATGCGTAGGACTAAAACAAGAAGCAAGTTAGACAAACAATGAAAGACAGGAAAAGTGAGGTCATGCAGTGGCTGGGAAATGAGTGGAACTTGAAACAGCAAAAACAGCCATAGGATGTGTAAGAGAAACCTAAACGGCTGAGTTCACCTTTCTTTACTCATCTGCCTACAAAAAAAGTGTCTAAAAAATAGTGCTTGAAGTAGTTAACCACCCTGACTGATCCTGACTGACCCCCTTAACTCAACTAGTTTCCTATTAGTATCTTTTTCCTTCTTTTCTTTTCAACAAATCCAACATCATTCCCACGTGTGTAAGCTTCCTCTTTCCCTTCATTTTTTTCTCTCTGATGGGTATGAGGGTTCTTAGACTGTCCCTCTCTATATTGACAAGAAAGACTTCATAATGCGATGTGTGTAAGCTTGGGTTTGTGCAGGTCTAGACACGCCTTTCTTTTCAATGTAGAAAATTGAGAGCTTGACACAGCAGGCCCTGTCCAACCTAGCCCTCCATCTCTTTCAGACATCAATGCCCTATACATTTTTGTTTTTTGCTTGGTCTTTCCCTCTTTTAACTTGAGGATTGGGTTTAACCTGGGTTTCAGTTAACCACCTGAAGTTGACCCAACAACCAAACCCCCCAACCAAGAATTTACCGGATACTTGTCCTTTCCTTTCCCAACTAATTATAACAGTACAAAAATGCCATTGCCTTAACGTCATTTTAATGACTTTATCCCTAACTCCCCCACCTCTCCTTCTCGTCTTTTTCACCTGGCCTTATTTCTGATATCATTATCAGAAACAAATATTCTACTAATTGTTTAGATTCAAACATGAAAAGGGTATTCATTCTTTTTCATAATTAATCACTAATTTAATATGGTACATATAAAAATGCTTTGCATTTATATGGTCGAGTTTAATTTATATGAATCTGTTGACCTTGAGCTGGAAAACTTCAAGTTGTTTCACCTTTTTTTCACGGTTTTACAAGACTGAACAGTAATGAACACCAGAAGAGAATAAGAAAAGAAAATGGAAAAGAGATTTTAAAGAGCTGGTAGATTTAAGCTACCTTTCTCTGAATCTTTAAAAGCCACTACCTTTTTGTTTTGCTTTCCTGATGTATGTACGTTGCATACATGTCACTATGTCAGTAATGTGATGGATCAGAAAATTGGATGGTCATGAATTTTCTCATTTTGTACATCTGCTTTTCCTTTTAAAAGTTAATCGACTCCGAAATGTTAATTTTAACAGATTAATAAGGTCGGAATCATCAATTGTTGCAGAATTAAACAGTCGGTTGAAGATTGAGAAGTCTGTTTTACAGTAATCAGCAGCTGCTGCCCACTCTGTCATGAGTCATGGCCTGCAAGAAATTAAAAAAAAAAAGGCTTTTTTACCATAAAATTCCACAATCCAGGGCTCCCATTTTCATACTCAGTTTTTTGCCATTAATAGTTCAAAGGGTGACTTTGTGGAACCTATAAATGGGAAACAACTTTTTTTTTTGACAGTTTCTGATTACTTTAAAGATGCTGATGAGTCAGATCAGTGAATGAAGTAACTTCTGATATAGTAACATCTTGGGCACATTCAAAAGAAAACCTCAATCAAACCAGTCAAAAGCGTGAGCATATTTCCATGTAAGGAATGTCATTTACCTTTACCCAAAATAATGTGAAAAGACTGATTAATTTTTACATGCTAGAACTAGAACTATACTATATAAATGCTTGGATAAATAGATGGTCCCGCAATTATTTCATTTTCTCAGTTTTCACTAACTGGAAACCTAATGATAGACCTTACATTTAATGTGATAACAGGGTAACTGGAATGTACTATTATTGCTGCTGATAGGGAAGAATTGGACAGAGTCACCGGTCAAAACTGACTTTATTTGGGAAAACAAAGCGAAGGCCAAACCCTAAAAATAGACATGAAAGAAAAGGTCTCTCAGTGAAGAGAGGTTAGAGTTAGAGACCCTTCATTTTTGCAGTTTACTTCTTATCTCAGTTATCTTATTTGTTGTTAACTCTTGTACCAGGGCAATGGGGTCCCAAACCAAGGAAGCAAGTTGGTGTCCCTTACTGTGTTTTCCCTTCCCCTCCCTGAGAAACTCACTGCACTGCTTTTTTTTTTTTTTTGGTCAAACACTGTACTGCTAATTAATAGTGGGCTTTTTTTTTTTTTTTCTACATCTTTGCATAGCCATAAGATTATAGGGTTGTCTTGATGTCATCATGACATTGGGAACTGGCAAGACAGTTCATTTTATTTTTGTCGTACTTATCAAATTAATTAACATCATTCAGAAACATACTAACAAACTGCTTTTTTTTTTTTTTAAGTAAACGAAGATATAAACAATGTAATTCTCGTCAAAAGTTAAATGTTATTGTTATGTTGCTAGAATATTAGATTTTTAATTTTAATAATTAGAATTTAAATTGTGATAAATTTAAATAGAAAACAATGTAATTCTTCAGAGTTGTGTAAAATCATTATCATCTGGCTTTCATGCACCAACAATGCAGCATGCATAACATATAAGTTGCTTGCTGAATGGATCACACAGCATTGGCAAAAAGGAAAAAAAAAGCAAAAAAATCCAAAATTATAGACAAGGAAATATCATCAATATTGGACAGTTATTTGTATCTTTCTTTGCTACCTAGGTAAGATTGACAGTTTAAATAATTAATAAGAATTTTATTTTTACCTAACAAAAAACAATTCCATAATTTTTTTTTTCTTTCCTATCTTTTAGTATTGGAAAGTACCGTAAGATTCATTACAAATGCAAGATGATGCGGTTAGAACCATTGAGCTTTCAAATTAAACAATTATCAGAAGCATGTTTCAAGTACTCGAACAAGCTACAAGCCACATATTGGAAAAACCATGGGGGGTTCAAAGATTTGAGATGAGTGTTTCAAAAGTACAGATAATGAAAAAGAGTTGGTGGTGAGTTGTGACATGCGAGACAAGGACAAAGGTAATTTGGGTCTTAGGAGAAGAAGGCAATGAACCCCTTGTTACCAAATTAAAAAAAAAGAAAAAGACGTTGTATTTTGAGGTAAAACAAAAAGACAAAGTATCACTTGGTCTCCAACTTTTCAGACACCATCATATGTATTCTAGTAAACCAGTGGCGGGTAAAAAATTTTGCAGTATATTTGGAGAATATATTGCTATCATCATCATGCATATCAGCTCTCAGCTGATCAGCATTTCTTGCCCAAAATCAAAGCAAGCACTGAGCTTTCTTGTTTTCTTCTTCTGCATATTTGCACGTGTGGTCCCTCCTTTGCACGTGTGGAGAGCCATGCATGGATCTTTAAGACAAAAGGAGAGTTTTTTTTTTTTTTTAACATGAACTGACAATGTCACAAACATTAAACATAGAATGCTGCCTAGCTTTTTTGTCTTGGTGTCGTCATGTCACACGCGTTTGATAATAAAAGTAGTAAACAACATCAAACAATTTTTCATCCCTTCCTATTTGGATTTTGGGGATGGTTAGTTAGTTACCATAATTTGAGCACTGCGTAGCTTTTCCAAGCACTGCAAAGCAAGGACAAACAATAATGGAGATTGATTAAATACGGCACTCATAAACAGACAAGGGTTAGTTAATTGCATCCAGCAGAAGGAAATGGTTAACCATTCTAGTGTCACAGTCTTAAAAGTAAATCTTGAATTTCACATCAATTGTATATTAAATGCTCGTATCATCTTCATATTAATATAAAATCATAAAATTTTCTCCTTTCTCAGGATAATTGATATATGTGACTGTACTAATGGTGCATTTATACATTGCTTCACACTGTGATAATAGTCAGATAATTGGCTAATGGCCTTATAAATGAAGGAAAGAGAAGCAAAAAATTAAGAAAAATGAGATACAATGTGCTGGATCTATATAACTAACGTATGCATAGTCAAAGATGAATAATAATAAGTAGAAGAATTTGAATTTATTTTGGGAGTGTGCCATGGTTTCATGGAAGTGAAAAAAAAAAGGGACTTGATGCATGGGATAAGTGAATCTTATTAAGGTGTATTTAGACATTTTCATTAGAGATTAACCTTGATATCCAATCCAGCATTCTATACACTAAACACATGACTGTAATTTGGCTACTATTATCAAAGTATAAACCACTAGATGTATTTCAGTTTCCGAATGGAAAATTGATTGCAGAAAGGCCTAAATTTCTAAATGGACTACAGATATAATGAAAGAGAGGTGGTTGTCACATGATGTGAAACTTTCGATGAATATGTTGTTGATTTACCAAACCAACAGGCAAAAATGTTGGCTGAAGTAGTTGAGGGCAATGTGTGTGGGAGCTTCAGTAGTCCTAGAAAGAGAAGGTTTCTTGTAAAGAAGGGGGGATGGGGATGGGATCCCACAACACCCCAAGCACATGTGCTTCAGTTGGTTAATACCGAACATGAATTGAAGAAACATGCTTTTGGAATGACCCATGCAATGTAAGATGTGGAGATAGTTTGCCTAATCAATATTTTTTCTTCTTAGGGGTGGAGCCACCAACAATGCATGAAAGAAAGGAGGTCACAATTGGTTATATGGATGACCCACCATATAAGTAGTAGGGCTGATCCATAAGATTCTGTTGGGGGTGTTCCCTTGGAACCATATATGAAAAGCATGGCATGATGTGGTGCACTGTTCCTCAAGGGGTACCCCATAGCCCCCAACAACAAGACAAATCCAACCAGTAGAAAAATGGGACTGCAATTAGCAAAGGCAAAGCATTTAGTTAATTGATTTAGAGAAAAAAGAAAAAAGGGAGAAACAAGGTAGACAATAGCAGACATCAAATGTTCTTGGCTTTACCCTTTCTTCTAAATTTGTTGGATATCAAGCATGGACGTCAGTTAACTTTGTCTGAGGGCTCAACAGCAGTTACAGCACCTTAGGATCCTTTGTCCATACTATGAATGTGAGAGATGTGACTTACTTCACTAATGGATGCAAAACTTATTATTTGCTAGGCAGAGAAAGTAAAACCCTAATTGAACCAAAATTTTGCCAAGACAAAAAAACCCAAAATTTTATGTTTTTTAATCTGCATGAAAACGTATTTACTAGAACTAATTAAGAGAAAAAAAATGTACATTTTGGCTGTACTAGCAAGTAATTATAAAGAATAATGTGAATTCTATCCAGAAATTTTCTTAAAATGTTTTTTTTTTTAATTAAAGTGAACGAAACTTACTCATTTTAAAATCAAACCAAATCTCAAATTTAAATTTATATTAAATTTATAAATCACTCGTTAAATTTTACAAGCAAATAGTATTATGTTCTTGGAGACAATTTCCAAGACTTCAGTCAGTCTAGGATAGCTGTAACTTCTGAAGACCCACATCTTAAAGGTGAGCGACGGATGCCTGTGCACCACATAAATGGTTCTGTTGCCGCACAAGGGATCAGAACATGAAATTGTACGTTAGTAAACAGAGTTGAAAGGTTAAAGAAGAAAACAAAGAACACCATACCAAATAAGATGACGAAGAATAAAGCAATATTGGTTTCATACTTCTTTACTTGGCTCCAGCCACCGGTCAAATTGGTTTTGGTCTCTACATTTATTATTCCATGATTGTTGTCATGGATTGAAGCAAAGCCTAAAGTCACCATAATATTAGCTCGCTTTGATACGTCAGTTTTTCACATGTACTCATCTGGCAGGTTACTTACAATTCACTTGATGAGCGTTGTATGCGAATCTCCACAAACATTGTCAAGCCAATCGATTAACTTCAAATAAACTTACAGATTATAATAAACCAACGAAAAATGTGAGACACGTTTGCAAGTATATATATATACACACACGATGTACTTGCAAATATACAGAGATAGTAGCATTTTACAACTCTCTCAAAGTGGCCATGGATTTAAGTTTTTTTTGTTCTTTTTTCTTTAACCAAGCAGATTAGAGCCATTGCTGCTTAAAACAATGGAGGTTGAAAGTGCAAAATGCAAAAGAATTAAGCGAAATGGGATTAAATGCATTTAAGTTGTAGCAGGATTCTACAACATGTGACAGCAGAACCTAAAATGAAGCCTACAAAAATAAACAGCTACGCAAATATAGTAAAATACTGTAGTAATAATTTGATACTGTAGTAGTGCAGGTAAAAAAGTTGTATAACTTAACCAAATACCAATAAAGTAGCAACAAGCTGAAGTCAGCAGGCAAAGGGGCGTTGGGGGAGAGGGATAAATAGGGGTTTCATAGACTGAAACTCAGTGAATAATTATCCAAAAGAAGGAGAGGGATATAAAGGAGACGTGATGCCCAAAAAAATGATAGTAAAAGGGTGAGGACTGAGGAGAGTTAGACTGTCCTAAGCCTTAACGGTCAGTAATACCATTCTGAAACAGAAGGATCAGAAACCAAAGAGAGCTTTAAAAAGATGTGACCTCATTGGGCCATTTTCAAAATTAATACTTTATCTAGTAAATATAGGTTTGTTTTCCAGACTCCCTTTTTTTAATGGTTTTCAGGAAAGAAAAGGTAGGATGGGGGGCGGGGTTGTTTTATTGTAAACCCATCAAAAAGAAAATCTTTTGACAGAAAGTGAGAAAGGGCAATCTCCCTCCTCTTTCTCTCTCTCTTTCTCACTGTTGCTCTCTATTCGGAGACCTGACTTGAATAGTAATCAGTACCAAGTGAAAAACCAAAGAGGCATAGTACAGAAAAAGCAAAGGATGACTGAGGGGGCAGGGTTGAGAAAAACAAAATAAGCTGCTATTAGTACTAATTATTTGCACAGTATTATCGAGAGCTGTAAGAAGTTAAGTAACTGTGCATATGGGGAGAGGGAAGAGAAAGGACAGGGGCCTGATTTTGTTTGAGATTTTCTTTCATTGATAGGGGAAGAGACACAGCTTTACTAACATAGAGGAATTGTCTGTACCTGATAGTTGTATTGAATAATTACTTAGCTTTTTTGCAACAGTGTTTAAACTCTATTATCTCCTTCCTCTCTCCCTCTCTCTCTCTCTCTTAGAGCAAAAAGGAACAAGTGATTGTACGTGTCCACGTGCGTAGACCCCTAATCGTGCTGCTCCAAACAAACAAAGCAGGCCCAACGGTTCATGGTCCTTTTGACACCGTACAATAAAGGCTTGTGCGTTGTGTCCACTGCGTCCATGCATAATTTTCAGACCTGGTATAGTGATTTTGACAAGGATATATGTTCGAATCCTAACATTCAACTTCCTAATGAAATTCCCCTTTTGCTTGTTTCAAGAACATCTTCATCTTCTTGCAATCTCGCTCCCAACACTTCTCTCCTTCCTTGACTAATTATTTTTATGATTTTTATTTTGTCATAAAATTTTGAAGCTATGTGAATCACCCTAGCAACAAAGCAACAGCTATGACAAACCAAAAAGTAGTTGATTCCTCTTTGCTCTACAAGGAAATGTGGGTCAAAACTAATAAAATTGCTCTCCCACGCCCAGGCACCGTTGCACATGGTGCTGTGACACTTATTAATTGATAATTGGCCCACTGTAGCCGAAGGTCCTTAAGCATTCTCGTTGGACAAATGAATGCCAACTTTAGATGTGGACAGAAAAATGGATTCAAAGCCAAGTTACCACTGGGGCCCTTAAGGCGGGAAGGTTGAAATGTGCACTGAACCGTTGCACTAGAGGGAACGTTTAGTCCTCATTGAACAATTAATTCCTATTTCCTACATTCACTTTGCAACCTTGGTAAAAGAAAGAAAAGTATGATTAAATCGCATGAATATTTGTTTTCATTATCGATAGTTGCCGCTTTGGAGGCAATAATAATTTCAGTTTTGTGCTCTGTTTCCCCATGACAGTATGAATGTGTGATGGTGGTTTGTGAAGGGGCTGCACTACTCGAAGATTCTCCTGACACAGAAAGAGCACATAACAACGAAATACCCATGAATGCCAAAGGAGAGATGACAAGTTTTCATGGATGCCAAGATATTAAGGGCAGAAATATTTCAGAACAGAAACTAGACAGAAATTCGTGTTACGGTTGATTGTCCAAATTACAAAAGAAACAACAAAACTAACTCGAGAGCACGATAAGCGTGTGCAACAGAGAGTTATGTGGCTCCCCAACTGTAACCAGTTCGAGTTCCCCATCACTAGGTGACAGCATATCATCATGTACTACTAATTGCTATGCAATTGCAGTGAAATAAACCATCATTTAGTTAACAGAAAATTACAGCAACATTCTTATGCATCGAAGCATGGATATGGCAAATTTCATTAAGTAGAGTTTTTGTGCATATGGACAAATATGAATGGAAGAACGAACAATAAGAGCAGATGACAACTATTCTGATTCCACCGAGGATATGGTACATGCTTTTATATGCTTTATATAAACTAAGCAAATGGCCATCTAACCAATAGATTTCATTATGGTCAAAGTTCAGAAGCCCATATCACTCAGACTGGTGTCCATTAAAGACAAAATATATCATGAGTCATGACAAGAAATCTAATTATACAAGTTTTATACAGAAACCAGTTGTTTATTAACAATTAGAAAATATGCAAGAAATAAAAAGATAAACCTTCTGAAATGCATTATATTAAGTTATAGACATTGTTCTCATTGTAACGCGAAGTGGCAAGCTCCAGAGTTCTGCAAGAGTCTTATCTATGATGCACAATCAAAAATGGCTGAAAAGAACTATGTTGAAAAATCAAAAGCTGTGTGAATGTGAGAGGAAGATAAAAAGTAAAGATGAACAAAAAGCATAACCGACTAAAAAAGAAGAGATCCATTGATTTCAAATAATGTTCAGCTTTAAATCAATTGGACTCTTTCCTTAGTGTTTGCAAACTTTGCATATCCTTTTATTCTTCTTCCTGATGTTTGTAATGGAGCAAAACTTAAACTGCCTCTCTCATAGTTTCGTTTTCCATAAAACAAAGAAATTCCAAAAGCTTAGCAATTTCATCGGTTTTTTATAAGAATAAGACTAAAGTTTTTTTTTATTTTTTAGTGCATGTGAACAAGGCCAAGAGAAGAAGGAAAACTACACTGTGGACCTTGATCCTCTGTTGGACAGAAAACAACCACTAGCAAAGCCTGGTTTGCTATAATACATATCAAGCCAGATCTGTGCCACATACTTCAGAAAATATTTAACCGCACTTTCAACAGATTTCACCCTTTTGACAAACTGCAGGTATTTTAACTCTATTGCTCCTTGTAATCCCTCAAGCCCAAGTATCCTTTTGACACACTGCAGCTATTTTAACTCCATTGCTCCTTGTAATTCCTCAAGTCCAAGTATCATCTAAGTACATTCTAGTATTTCCAGCATGGTAAAATCCCAAATTGATAATAGAGCAGAAGCCACCTTACCATGAATTGCCAAATATCTGTCTGTCATACTAAGAGGGTCTCCACATCAATTGCAATCAAGTCCTGTATTAGAAGCCCATGAAATATCTAAGGCACCACCTTCAATGTAAACCAAATTGCCCTCCAAGTAGAAAGTACCGTAATGACACAAGCCAAAATTCCTAGCAATGATAAAATGAAGCTAATAAATAAAAGCAGAAACCAAATGATACGTCATTGTACTTATCCTGTCAGATCAATTAGTTGCTACTAGCAAAGTATTCTTTGCAAATTAATCATGTGGAATAGTAGTTTAGAGAATATCTAAAGCAACGTGACTGTCAAGTGCCAACAAACTATGCTTATCTAAAGGACAAAGGCTCCCTGATTCCTATAGTTTGGGGACGGGGGTGGCAAATAGAACTGCCAACGTGCAAACACCCCAGAGAAAAAAGACAAAGAGAAAGGTTAGACTACACCACTGTTATATAAAGAAAGTAACAAAAAAGAAAAGATCCAAACCAAAAGACGATGAAATCTCTTCTACAATTGAAAGGATACAACTAGTAACGGTTGGATATGGAAATTGAGAAAGGCAGTTTAGTCAACAAGCTACTCTTATGTAGATGACAGGCAATCAGTAGCAAAGTCAAGGTTTTCTACTCAGGGCTCATTACGGGGATGACAGTAATGAGCACGAGAAAATTTCATGGGAGGGAAGGAGTGATGATATCAATTTAAGCTTTTAGTTCCCAAATGACAACCTAGTTGTTCTCTTTGCTTCTAACAGCTTTCAAGAACTACAATTAGATTTCCACTTGAACTTTGAAAAGGAGGCAAATAAGATGATTTACAGGCATACCAGTTCTAGAAAATTTCAGTCAAAAATTTTAATCGCAGCTTGAACTCTTGCTTATCTCTTTGCTCACACATTTTATGACTTAGCAAATCCACCCCATGCTTACGGCTAACTTCAGCCCTATTAACAACACCATTACACCCAAGATCAATTAATAGTTGAATCTAAAGAGACAGTATAAAATCGTTAAGGAGATGGTCAAAGTAGATTTTTGAGCACTCTTTGAGAGCTTAGTACCATTACTGTTGCAAATGTGGCACTAGCCATTGCACAAATTTACCAAATTCAATCTCAGCAATGGCAACTACATGTCAAAATGCTTCTTGTACTTTATCAATCCTTGGGTCTCTTGATAGTTGATATGGTAATAGTACAGTCATTTTCCTTTGGAGCAGCAAAATTTAGAAATTTGGAACTTAATTAAAAACACCTTGTCTGTTTCACGGTGGATTGCAAATTCCTAGGGTGCTAGGACATTAGACTGATCAACCACTATGAGATAAAAATATGATACAGCACCCAAAAAAGAAAGAGTTTATCAGCAAATGGCTGAAATGTCATCACAGTACTTCCCACTCTCTACAGATTAAACCCTTATACATGGAGGGCATCTTAGAATTCCATAAAATTTTGTCCAAATCACAGCAAAACATGTTCTCTAGAATATCTTCAATATGGGGGAAATGTAAAAACACTGAACCTCAAACATTCATGCATAAACAACTTAATTGACTAAAAGGCCTCGACAAAAACAACTCAAGACTTTTTTTTTAATCATCGAATTAAGCTTTAATTTGCACCTGCTACATAAGATTCAAATCTCCTACATAAATAACACAACAAAAATACACATTCTTCAATGGCAACCTAGTAATTATGAACAATTTTCCAATTTTTTACCATCAAATTAAGAACAAAAAAAATGAAATAAACTTAAAAGAAGGAACTTACAGCAAAAAAGGCTATGTCCTTTGAACTCTTTGCAATCGCATCTCAATCAATCTAGCATTAAACTCTCCATCACTAACCTTTAACATCTTCGACAATGGCAACTTAAACCCATGTTCCACCAAAGCTCTATGCCTTGGCTTAATCTTTTTGTCTAAACTAAACGAAAAATACTGAGGAAACCTTTTCAATTCCTCCAATTCACCTTCCATTTCCTCCAAGAAAAACTTAACTTTAGGCTTCATATTATTCTCTAAACTCAAAGTCAACAGCCCGGGTGACCTCACCACCATCCGGTTCACTTCCGGCTCGTCAAAACCCAGAGATTGGAGGAAGTTAAGTTTGGGTTTCAAGGTGTTTTCCACGTTAGAAGCTAAGAGAAGGGTGGTACGGCAATTCAAAACAAGGCCGAGGGAAGTGAGGAAACGCAGAGTGGGGCGGAGTTGGGTGGCGACGGAGGAGAGTAACAGGCGAGGGCAACGGGAGAGGGAGAGAGGGAGGTGAGGGAGAGGGAGAGGGACTTCCTGAAGGAGGAAATTGATGGGGGGTAGAGGGTCGGAGGTAAGGAGTAGAGGGTACATGTCGAGGATACGACCGATGGAAGGGCGAGAGAGACCGAAGGAAGAGAGGGAGACTTCCAGGGAAAGGAGAGAGGAAAGTGGGGTGGAACGGAGGGAAGGGTTTTGGTTGAGAGCTTTGTGGGGGTTGATGTTTAAGGATTGGAGGTAGAGCAGCTTTTGGCGGAAGAGGAGGCCGCCATCTTTGGTTGTTGGTACGGCGGTGGATGTAGGCTTAAGGAGGGTTTGGGGAGGGAGTTGGAGTTTGAGACCACAAGTTAACATTTTTTTCGATGTGGATGAAAAGAAAATTTTTTCTAAATTTATTTACATATCTATAAATTTAAGGTCATGCCACGTGGGATCAAAGTTATTTATTTATTTAATAATTAAATAGTTAATTAATTTTTAAAAATATTTCTTAATTAGGTATATGTCAATTTTTTGAAGTAGCAAATCTTTTAATTGAATAATCATTAAAAAGATTAATCAAATTCTAAAATTTTTACTCTTAATTATACACATAAATAGATATTTCTCCTACATGAAAGCAAAAATATTGCTACGTAACATTTATCAATGAATTTCCCTTCCAAATGGCATATTAAAGAAAATATGCAATAAGAAGGACAAGACAGTAGTTTTGTCCAAAACAAATGAGAAATTGAATTTGGTTTGGTTTTGATAGTTGTTATGGCGGGGGCAAAGGAGAGGAGAGTTGGTTGGGTGTCTGACGATCCCCTATTCTCAAGCTCGTTTCCCACGACCGCTTTTGCCGCTCACCCGGTCGTGTTATGCTCATCATTTCACGCCTCTCTCTCTTTTTGTGCCCTTGGGTTCTCTCTTCTTTGGCTGAATAATCAACCTATCACCCCCACCCCTACTTTAAGACTTTTGGATCATGCACGTTCAACTCGCTGCTTGATTTTTGCTCATTTGGGTATGCCTTTTTTCTTGTTTTTATTCTTAATTTCTTCTCTACTTCGCCGTGGCTTTGATTCTTGCAAATGAACCCAGAAAGAAAAAGAAGGAAAAAGACTTGATATTTACATGAATCTTAAAGTGGTTTTTTTTCTTTTTTATTTTCTGGGTTCACTTAGTTTGATCATGTTTCTTTCATCTTCTATAGTCATATTATTAGTAAAGTTACATTGTTTTCAGAGATTTTGATAAACCCCATTTCTAGTTGTGCCAAAGAAGGTGATTTTATTGTGCTTATCACATGAATTTCATTAATTTATAGATATTCTATGGTGTTTTTTTTTTCTTTTCTATCATAAGGAGTTATTTTGTGAATTCTACTAGTTTCAATCTTACATGAGATTGATGAGACTTCAACGCTAAATTATGAGAATTTGAATATGCAGGATGGGAAGGGTTAAGCTAAAGATAAAGAAGTTAGAGAACACAAATGGCCGTCAAGCGACCTTTGCCAAAAGGAAGCATGGTATCATGAAAAAGGCTAATGAGCTATCTATCCTATGTGATGTAGAAATTATCCTCCTTATGTTCTCCCCAACTAACAAGCCTTCCTTATGCATTGGGAAGCGCAGGTAGGCCATTCATAATTCGTCCTTTTGCATATAGTTCCGTTTTTATTGGTGAAATTATAGGGGCAGCTCATATTTAACTCCAAAGAGGATTGATTTGGCATCAAATTGACATTAGTATAGTGCATGTAGTTCTTTACCTTTTTCTTTTTTGAAAAGAGATCTGTCAAAAGTTAATTAAAGGGTTGAACACTTTCAAAATTAACTAAGATATTGATATATGTTGATGCATTAACAGTTTTCAAGTTCTCTGAATTAGACTTTAGATAGCTTGATAAATTTGGTTATTTAGGCATTGTGCAGAGAAGAGAAAAATATGGAACCACAGGTTGCTGATAGAAACAATGTTGATAATTACAAAAATTTGATCGTAAGGAATGCCATATTCAAAAGGGGCAGGCTGGTTTTATTTTTCTCTTAGATTGCACTTGATAACTTGAATTTGAAAGAAGGGATTTGGATGCTACATTTTGGCACAATAGTCAGGCATTGTATAAATACAAAATATTTGTTACTGTTTCTTATGAAATGTTCATATACACAAAATCAACTAATTGCCGTAAATTAGTTTTGGCTTTGGGAGACACATGATTAGGTGCAAATTATGCTAAGGTGTCTGAGATATTATGATTGATGTAGGCAATGCTGATCCATACATGGTACTGACGTGAAGGAACTTGAGAGATTGCTTGTGATTGGTTGCACAACTATTTTGATTTAATTTTCATATATGATAGATGTTTTTCAAAGCAGTTTTGGTAGTTTAGATTTATGTAGAAGGCTATTACCTATAGTAGCAACATTCATATATATATATATTTATTTTGTTTTGTGAATTCAGCAGCATTGAGGAGATCATTGAAAAGTTTGCTCAACTCACTCCACAGGAACGGGCAAAAAGGTGCGGTCTAATTTTTTGAGTCAAAAAACCACATTGCTAATCTTCATACTTAAGAGTTTAATTCTATACATTGTTGAAGTGGAATTGACTCACATTTTCTTTTCTATTTACTGGAACAGGAAGTTGGAAAGCCTTGAAGTAAGTCCCTTCCTACAGTCCATTCTCCTTTAGTGATATTACTATCTTTGTTTTCTTTTATCAAATGATTTTGGTGAATGAAATGTCATCAACCTTATCAATTACATAATTTGTCTTCTCTTTGAGAGTCTAGGCATTGAAAAAAACATTCAAGAAGTTGGATCATGATGTAAATATTCATGAATTTCTGGGTACAAGGTACATGACAATCTTCTTCTTGTCAGCTCAACTCCTCCTAGTAAAATTTCTTCATTTGATTATATTCTACAAAATATTTCTAATAGGATTATGACTTTTTCTTTTTTTCTTTCTTTCTTTCTTTCTTTCTTTTTCCCCAGTACACAAACAATAGAGGTATGTATGCTTGATGACCTGTTACCTTAATCTATTATGATAATTTAAAATTCTTAGACCATGTTGTTCATCATTCTAACATGCTTTTTGTATGTCCATAATTTTTGTGGCAGGACCTGACTAACCAAGCAAGGTTATTGCAGACTCAGCTTTCTGAAATTCTTAGGAGACTGAGGTGAAGCTTTTGAATGTAGAGTTTTATTTTTGTCTCTTTGTTATTAATATCCTTTAATGTGCTATCTTTGGTCTTAACTTGTACTAATATTGATATTGGCTACTCAGCTGTTGGACTAACACAGTCAAGATCAACAATGTAGAACATTTGAGGCAAATGGAAGATTCACTCAAGGAATATCTAAATCAAATTCAGGTCCATAAGGTATGCTTATCATTTCCCTAAGTAGTTAGGTCTTTTATAACAAGTGATAGAATGCCCTTCTTGGGGCATGTGACGGAGTTTGCTTACTTAACCAAGCCAAAAAAAAAAGGAAATGGATAACCATTTGCTACTAGAATTAGAATGATGAAATTTCAAAGCACTGTGCAGATTGAAAACTACATGAACTTTTCATCTTCTCTCTAAAAGCTCAAATAATGAGTGCTAAATATGTTTTTACACTTTAGACTCTTCCTTATCTACCTTCTTTTGGCAGGAAAATCTAGGAAAGCAGCAGCTTCTATCGTTAGAATGCACAAGTCAGGTAAGAATGTGCGATGGGCTTGGAATATTTCCCTGCTCAGTTTTCTCTTTAAAGTCGCGAGAAATTAGTATCTGAACCAGCCTTTTCTTGCAGCTCCAAAATAAAATGCATGTACCCCTTGGAATGAGCATTGAGCAACAGCTTCAACATCTTGCATGGATGCCTAATAACGACAGGAGACACATGGCCTTATCAGAAGACCCTAATTTGATTCCCCTCAGGTGAATGGACTTCCTAGAAATCTTAATTCTACTAAAATTTCACTGATCTGTATTATTGTGATAATCTTGTTTTTCTAGAAAAATGAAACAAAAAAGCAAATCCCTAATTTTGGATGGAAGATTTATTTCAAAAAAATACCTATTTTTTAAAACATGACATGCATATCTTAGAATATATTAGAGCACATAAAATGCTCCGTTAATTAGTAATAGTTAATATATTAATATTTAATTCTTTTTGTTACCCATACAAGTTGATGAAAAAGGCCTTCCACAATGTATTATGATGTTGAATTGTAATTCCCAGGGATGTGGAGTGTTCTGCAAGTTCCTCCTTTGGAAGTTATTCGGGTTACTTTGGCACTGCTAAAAATTCTGAACTTTCTAGTTCTGGACAAGAAAATGGCATCCTTAACAATTTGAGTGGAAATGCATCATCACAGCTGCAACTAGGTGGACAATGCCCCTTCTCTTACAATCTTAATATACTGAATGATCCTATATTCCCTCCAGTGGCAGGGATGAACTTCCAGGAAACTCCAGCAGATTATCATGTTAATGGAGCTCTAGAAGGTCCTAGAGCTGGATATGACACTACCCAAGGTAGTTGGGCTTCCACTTCTGGTCCTTGTGCTGTTGCCATGTTTGATGAGCCATTGTATTCCCGAGTAAGTCTTTCCCCATTACTCCCACCATGCTTTCAATTCTTGAGCAATGTTGCTTGAGTCACCAACTATTTTATCTGCAGCTTCAACACGGTTGAGCAATCCAATGGTTTATACATGACTCTGTATGCATGCAAATATATGTGAATGAGTGGAAGAGGCTGAAGAATTTTTTTTGTTCCGCTTTGCTTGTTATTAATTCTTAAGTTTTTGCATGATGTAAATTAGAAGCAAAGAAGCAGAAAAAAAGAAGAGCAGAAAAATGAGCTATGAATCTTTACTTTATAGTGAGCATTTACCAGCTAAGAGCGTTTATGTAGAATAAAAATTGTTCCAAGGAAGATATTAGAAGCCATGGTGAACTGTTTACGCTATCTGTTTAACTGCCCTTTATTTTCATTGTTAATGCCCAATGTTGGAATTATCACGATATTATTTGAGAACAATATATAGGTCATAAGCTTGAATTAAATTTCTTCATTCAAGGAAAGTTTATATGAAAGAAGGATTGTTTCAAAGTATGGATTATTAGAAGCTATGGTTGGAAAGTTACGTAATCACCTTCATGGAGGACAACTATTTGGGGCTTTGGAAGTATATGCCATTTTCTTGCTCTAAACTATTTTCTATGATAATGCTCATTCTCCTAGGATTATAAGAAGAGCACATGAGATTTTTGTTAGATGGCAAGCTACTAGATTAAGTGATGGCATAATTGACTATCCTTCTGTTCATCAGATGTTCCTATGTTCAGGTTTTTTACACTATTTTCTATGTTATTGCTCATTCTCTTGGGATGATAAGAAGAGTACATGGGATTTGTGCTAGATGGCAAAAATGACTATCCTTCTTGTTCATCAGATGTTCCTATGTTTAGATTTTTTAACCTGACGACAAGATATTAATTCAATTTAAGCCTTTATTGGCCTGTCAAATGCTTTTAAAATAAGTGCCAATAATTCAGTATAGAAAATGGACGTCTGGTTGACACTTGCTTATGCACAACCTTGATCTTTGATGTGAAGTAGTTTGTACCAATAGCCAGTACTGTCTCTCTCTTTCTCACCCACACCCACACAGACATAATTTCATATGTTTCTTGACATAAATCATGCTAACTGTTTCTTCAGTAATTGAAACCTCCATTTATTTCTTATACATGTACTGGTTGTCTGTTGCAGCAACTAAACTGAGGTGCAGAAGACTGATGCTACCATTCATCCCATCCACTGAGCAGGCTATGGAGAACTTGGTAATGTGCATGTGAAATTCACCCAATCCTCGGAAATTTGACTAAATATTTCACAATGGTTTTCACTGCCAAGCTAAACTTGGAATCGGCCAATGAGATGTATAGCACAACTACACAACATAGGAATTGCCTTAATAGTGATAAACTGCAGAATCGAGTGGTGCTGACCCCAACCAAATGAGGCACCACGTTTCTGTTATAATTTCTGTATACTAATCATTTCTACTAGTAGTAGTAGTAGGTTTTCTTTACCTATTTTTGCCTTTACCTTTTGATTATTAGGGTTGCTAATGGCATTCACTGCCTTCCCTGTCAATTTTATGCTGTAAATAAAACAAATGTAGCAAAAAACATTGACTGTAAATGAAAAAAAAATATTAATTATAGTAAATCCCTGTCAATTGCAGAAGTATAGTTGAGATAATCTATTTCTATAAAAATCACTAATTATAGTACTCTTGACTATAATTAGACTTTAGAGAGAAACTAGGCAATATTGAGTAAGCATTAATCTCCTTTATGCAATTCGAAGTTGATACAAGGTGGCATTAACTGTAGCATCTCTGAGGGCATGAAAGCATCTTCTTAACAGAGTCTATATTGAAATTGACATAAAAATGCACGGACTCAACAATGTCCGGAGATTGGGACATCACCCCCCCCCCCTTTCCCCACCAAGCCACGCTGGATCACACTACTTTAAAACACCAAGATTCTCTAATGCAATGAAATGCCTCTTAAATCTTCTACAATCCAGACAGGATTCATACCACGTGCTGGCCAAAGCCTACGAGGACAAGAAAACTTCGACATGCTAATCAAAAGGAGGTGGTAAAATATTAGACATTTGATCAAAGCAACATCTCCACAGATCAGCTGGATTTTGATATGGTAGTGACTTTTTGAATGAAAAAGACATCCGGAAGCCATGTTTAGGGACCCTGGTAAAGTTTTGATGATGCTCAACTGTCTATATAGTACAACAGTTGGAGATTAACAGTTCAAGCAACATGAATCATCATGGCAATAGTGGAAAAGTCAGTTTATCGATTGTTTGGGAATGGGCTTCAGGAAGAGCCTGGTTCAAAGGTCCAAAGTGAATTTGGGAGTAGCCCATGTCTTCTCCGCTGATGGCAAAGCACATTTTGAAATCCAAATTTTATCTTTAAAAAAAAATGTAAAAGGCAAGCATTATCTATTTTTTCTTGTTTTGTAGTAAGCTAGAAAAAGATATGGTACCTCAGGTTCACCCAATAACAACATTACACGTAATAAGCATAATATGCGGCGACTCACATGGGCAGCTGTCCGAAGATCCGTGCCGAACTGATCACGACTTTGGTTGTCAGACGTAAAAAAAATATCTATCGTTATCGTTGTCCGATAAAACGGGAAGGGAAAAAAAAAAAAGACACCAGCCGTAACCGTAGGAAAACCAAACAATAGAAACGTTCTGAAGCCACGTCAGCAAGTTGTCGTGGAGACCGAGAAATCGTCGATAAGTTAATCAAGAGACATTCACGTGGCTCGAGATTGTGTCACGTCAACCTCACAGTATGCACCAGAGATAGAGTAAGAGTTGACCCATCAATCACCAATCTCAACATGATTTTTTTTCTTTTTTTTTTAATTCTCAATTATTATTGTCGAATTTAAAAATTATTTTAAAATTTCATTTGCAAATTTCGCTTGTAATGCCTCTACTGTTTATAAAGTGTAAAGCTAGCGTAAATCAGAAGAAAATCGGATAAAATATTTCAATTTGATTGGTTTGGAGGAAAAGGTTGCTTATAGAGAAAGAAAAGAAGATATAATTGAAGTACTTTGAATAGTTTTTCTTTTTTTTTTTTTTGTTGGAAAGGAATAATTATTTTCACTCTTCCTTCCCATTTTCCACCACAAATTTTAATGATTAATATAATAATGATAAAGAAAAAAATTTAATACTATCACATATATTTACTCTTTTTTCTCCTGTTTTTCAATTTTTACCGTGAAATTTTAAAACGACTTTGATAAAAATAAAACAATAAATAAAATTTCTGAGAAATTTTCCGATTGCTTCAGGTCATTATCTTCTCTCAAGCATACGATGTCTAGTCGAAGTAATTTAAATTTTAATTAACAAATAATTATATAAACTAATTAAATTAAATTTTAAATTTTTTAATTATATTATTTTCGGTTATGTTAAATTCGCTGTAATATACATTCTCACAAATATGGGCATTGAGATTGGTTCTATTGAAGTTTAAAATCAATATGTGTATGGTAAAAAAATAACAATAAAGATATTTATTTGTCTTACTTTGAAATTCAATATGATAGTAAATAAATAAAGAAGCCAAGATATTCGAAGTGTTAAAGTAGATTCTTTTTATTGGAGTCACGTTATGCAGCAGATTTGAAATCCTGGAAGCAAATCTCGAGTGAAAGAGACGGTGAGGTAAGGGACAAGCAAGCAAAGAAACACTGATATGAAATGTCATCCAATTCTTTTCCACAGTCCAGAAACCAACCCTGCCATCTACTGCAACACACAAAGTACAATGGACAGATAATAATTTGTTCTATTATTCGTAAATTTTGTTCACATATTATTTATGTTGTTTGATTGATAGGATTTGAATTTTCAAGTTTTTCATCTCTAATTTTCACAGAAGAGAATGAGAAATTTTTTTCTTGCTCGGTTGGCTTGGAACTGGGTGTGATAAATAGGAGGCTTGGTGGCTATGCAGCTTGAAACGCAGATTCCATGTGAGAGAATTTAATGCATGTCACTTTCTCCATAAATGCCAAGAAAATATTTAGTGTAGAAGAATTTAACCAGTCACCAGAGAGTAGAGGAGACGAATTTTAAACCATTGCCATTGGAATTAACTGATTCTCCTTTTGACATGTCACCCAAATTTCATCAGTCTGAAGAATTTGAACTCTATGGATTTGTGAGTTCTCGAAAAACTGCTAAACTTTTGCATGCATTGGCATTTTGGGTTTCTTTTTCACAAATGGATTGCAATTTGCAGAGCAACAGCCAGCGTCGACTGGTGGCTAGAAATTGCTACTACAAGAATTCTGAATTTTGGTTTAGACTATAAGCTAAATGTCCTGAACTGAACTTGGACAGTTAGGTGAGCCAGTTGATGTGTGCCAGGTAATGAAGCTCCCAACTAGTACTCAAAAATTGGTCCAAATAATGAGTCTTGCTCGCCAGGAGCTGGATTATCGGTACTTTTAGCTTTCGGAGTGATTGGCATCATCGTTTTGACAGCAGATTGTGCAAACATGTGGTATTTTTATCATGAGCAATTAAGGATAGAAATGATAAACCTGGAATCATAACAAATCAAGAGTTTACTTTCCATTACTAGTAGAAATTGCAAATTTACAAACTACTGTCACACAAACAAAAGCCTAACACATACTCAGCCAAAGCTGATCAAGGTGACCTTACAACAGATGCTTCTCAACATCTCAAAGGAGGAAAAAGAGGACCTATTACTAGTGGCGGGTGGTTAAAGTCCACCTCTGCCAGTCTCCTGCTTCACTAGAACAGAAGGAAAAATTACTATTACAATAGGGATCCCTTAAATGGGACATACTACCCCAAAAATAAACTAAACCCAAAATGATAAAAGGGCTATATAAAATAAGCCCTTATCATTTCTGACCCAAGAGGCCCAATATTTGGTCCACATAAATATAGTATAATCTACTAGCTGGGTATACTAAAAGGTCAAGCTAGTTAATACTATTTTGGATGGTGGGTATATTAAATAAATAGACTAAGACAATAAAGAGGCGGAGGAAAAAAAGTGTTCCTCTAGCGAAACTGGCCGCCAGTGAAGGTCTGCCCAAAGGACCAGCCAGCTGGAGCAACATTGTAGGAGACCACAGTACGGCCATCACTTGTTGTGACCTTAAATGAGAGGCTTTGCCCATTGAGATAGTTGTTGCTTTGCCAGTTCTGGCCCCAGTTTCTAGACATCGGCTGCCAACCAGTCCTGGAGCCTTTGATGGCCACGGCATGTACGTCACCAGCACCGCCAACGTTGGTGATGAGGACTAGGTTGAAGTAGGAGTGGCCATTAATTGTGAACCTGATACCTCCCTTTCTCCCGCATGGTACCCTAACAAAACCAAAACCGAACCAAAGATAAGTACTGTTACTAAATGTAGCCACTACTACCTGTTAAATACAGCTATTATTCACCGAGGAAACGGTAAAAGTGTAGTTTGTTTGTCTTGAAAAACAGAAACTAACCCTAAATTACCTTTTATTAGAATAGTTAGTGGGCCTCAAATGCTGCCAACAAATAAGGATTCGACCTTTTTACAGCAAAGCTCATAAATCGACCTTTTTATTGCCTTATAATGAGGTTTAAGAAGTTAAAAAAACTTAGGACCACCAGTTATGGGGAGCAGAAGAACTTGTTTCACAGCAGTTAAATTTGAAAATAGTAGAGGCTCATTCAAAGACTGGTTAGAGATCTAAATAACCCTCTTTGGAAAGCTCATTTAACAGGTGAGAAAAGGGAAAGAGTGACAAAATTACTTCAAATTTGACTTGAGTTTTTGGAAAATCAGAAGACTACAAATTAAACATACCTTCTGTAAGCAACAGGCACAATTCCAGCTCTGTATTGAGCAATGTGTTGGAAGACAGGCTGAGAAAGGTCAAAGTGATGCAGAGGAGGGTTGCACCAGCCTCCTGCATTGTTAGGGAGAGCATTATTTGGAGGGCAGAAATTGGTGGCTGTGACCACGATGGAGCCAGGCAGGCACCACTTGCCATCATTCATACATTTGATCTCATAACAAGACCCACAGCTGAGCCCATTGTTGAACAGAGCTGTGCTCAAAGCTGCAGTATTTGTCCCATAACCCTGACTATACAGGTTTCCATAACCACAAGCTCCACCTGAAAATAAAAGTTAAGATCAATTAGTCAAATAGGGTTCCCTGTTTAGCTGCAACTGTACAAAAAAAAGTTGCTTCATTTGGTGCATACCCATTGTTCCTGATGCATCACTCCCACCATAGAAGGTGGCATGTGCATTAATCCAACCACCACCATATCCATGTACAGCTGAGACCATTGCAAGAAAACCCAACAAGAAAACTCCAGCAAAAGCCATTTTCCTGCACACAAGTAAGTGAACTTTTAAGCACTTCGTTGAAGTCTCCAAGTACAAAACAAAACTCAAAATGTGAGAGGGCTAAGAAGATTACACGAAGATTAGAGGTCTACAAATATAATTGCTGAGAAAAAAAAATGTGAGGCAGTTGAGTGAAGGAAATGGGGAGGGGTGAGGGGGGATTTATAGAACTTTTTGGGAAGGTGGGGGGCTGGACTTGGAGGCTATAAGGCCACCGTTACAAGTTACAACTAAAACTACCTTCCACTTTTGAGCTACTGGGACCAAAAAACCAATAGGCTTATTTCCTTTTTAGAAAATATTTGTCCAATAATTCTGTTAACAAAATATTAAAATTTTAATTTTAATAATGTTAAATATAAAAAATATAAAAGTAAAATATCAACAAAAGAGAATTTGATTTATTGATAGATGTATGAATTATTAAGTTTTTCTAAAGTAAAAAATTTTACCAAAAAAATGCACATTTTTTACCAAAACAAGGAAAAACAAAGGCACATGCGAGCTTAGAAAGGCTGTGATTTGTGGGCTCAAAACGCGTGGCTTTGTAGCTTTCCAAATGGGAAATTCCCGTAAAATCTAAGTGGGACATAGCGGCTTTTGCCTCTATGCTGATTGCTGAATATACTTCCATACACACATGCAAAAGTAAGCATGGCACATTTGTCACAAAATTATAGATTTGTTAATTTTAAATATGATAAAATAATATAATCAGAAAAAAAATAAAAAAATTTATATTTAATTTTTATATTTTACATATATTAAATACAAAATAAATAAATTATCAAATCTACAAAATATCTTTTTCGCCCTTTTGTTCTCTCTGCCTTTTTCTGTGTGTTTTCCTCTCTTTTTCTCGCCCTTTTTTCTCTTTATCTCCTGTCAGTATCTCCCTCTCATTTCTTTATACTCCATTTACTTTTCTGAATTTCGATTTTATTTATTTTTAACAGCGGGTCTTTCGTTTTCCCTATTTCAATCTTTACAGTTTGGGTTTTACTTTTTTATTAATTGGTCCTGGCAAAGCACATGCTACATTTGTAAAACCTCTACATTCAACAGGAAGAGCAATTTTTTTTTTCTTTTTCTTCGACGTCGGTGCTTTTATGGTGCTGACTGCGGCCGTGAAGTAGGACTTGCACAAAGGTCGGTGAATTTAATACCAAATCTTTTCGTATTTTCTCTTCAGCTTTCAAAATTCTATTCCATACCCCTTCGTTTGTTACTGATCAGTTTCTCTAAAACACTTCACATCTACTCTTCCTCCCTCCAGGCCCCAAAATCATCATGAAAATTTAAAATGAAATTTATACAATTTGACACTTTTTACATTTGATGTTTATCAAATATCGAATTATGATTGTTGATGGTATTTTTTGGTATCTTAATTGAAAAGAGGTGAGAGATATTGAAAAGAAAGCGACCTAAACATGCAGTTAAAAAACACAGTCAGAAGATGTAAGAATTATTGCTTTGAGGCACGTTTTGATGCTCAAAGTAATATATCTGAAAAAAGGTAAATAGCGAAGGAAGAAGGAAGTGCAATGTACGTGGAAAACTTAAGAGGAAAGAAAACGTAAGTGTATAGTAAGTAGGAAGGGGTTCTCTCTCTTACGTACTTATACTTTCTATTATCTTATATATGAGACTGGATAATGACTTGATTGAATCATTTAACAGATGATGATAAGTGTATATGAAATTTCAAAAAGATTCACATAAATAATTACGAGTCACATTTAATAATTTCAATTGGACACAAAATATATTTAATGATTTTAAATAAATTAAAAATAAAATTTTTAATTTCGATACGATACTTTCACGATACATTAATGAAGACAATAGGTGAGTTGGGTATTAATGATATAGCAACTTGAATGTACATTGCTTGAGTGACTCAAAAGGTTGATTGTGTTAACTAAGAATTGATCGAATAAATGGGTATAACAATGATTATTAAAGTTAAAATTTTAATATTTTATTAATAGATTATATGATATTAAATAATTTTTTTTCATAAATATAGAGTTTAGCGAATAAATTAATTGATGTTTATAAGTGTCCGATAATTGATGTTTATTCCTTAAACACATGTATTTTGCATTTGTGTATTCGGTTTAATTGTAAAATGCATGTAATTTTGCTCATTTTCGAAATTGATTTTTATACACTAAAAATGGAGAAACAAAAATTGAAGTAGCAAGAGCAACTGTTACAGGTTAGAGGTTACCTGCACGTGTGTTGCTGACCTTCTTTTGAGCCATAACCTGCAACTGATTAAGAGCAAAATCTTATGTAATTAAAAGTTAATTATCCATAATTTTCCATCAACTGAACTATATAAAAAAGACCAAAAAAAAAAGCAATGGGGGCATAAATCTAGACAGCTCAGACGGATCATTAGGCAAATCATGATCTTATTACAAGACAGGATCTTGCATGTTGACAAAGGATTAAACTTGTGTTTTTTTAATTGGCTGGCGACATAAGAGGACCGTGATTCTCGGTGTATTAAGGAATCAAATCAGACTTATATTAAGAACAATCAAGTGTATATCTGCAACTGGTGGAAGTATCAAGATCCGCTGTTGTGACTTGACTTAATTGGAATCCCCATGGTGTTTCACAATAAAATATTTTCACTCACTGTTGAATTTGTCAGTTTATTTTATGCTTTTTTTTTTATTTATGAAAATGACATCAACAATATTTTATCAATAATTATGTTATTTATCGATAAAATATTAAAATTTTAATTTTAATAATAAAAATTAAAATCTTAAGAACTTCAAATATAAAAAAAAAAAAAATCACAATAACTTGAAAGACAATAAATTTGAAGTAGTTTCGAGTTGCTGGACTAATACAGTAGGTATTCAAACTAGAATGATTAAGAAAATTCCTCGTAGAGTTAAAATAGACTTGGTTCGTTGAACTCATGGCTATTATTATTTTAAAAATTTTCTTAAAGGGATATGAAGTCAGATTTTCAATAATTGACTAATGTGCTCTAGCAAAACAAGCATTGTAGGAGAGAATGACCCTTGTTGGACATGATCTTCTAGTTTTTGAAAAGAAATTTGTTTTTTTTTTTTTGCTTGTTGAAAGTAAAATCCATATTTTCTATCAACAATTATGTATATCTTTGTTCAAATGTTGAGGTTTTAATTTAAGTAATCAAATTTCAATTGTTTGCAATTTCAAATACAAAAAATAAAAAATAAAAAATCATTTTTTCTCTAAGCTAATTATTATCTTGAAATTTAAATTCAAATTTTTAAGGCATCTAAACTTTGTGAATTGAAATAATAATGAATAATCCCATCATTGGTTGAAAAAGATAAACAATACTTACATAGTAAATTATGGTTCAAGATTTTAAATTAATCAATCATAGTTTCTTCAAACTTTTTTTCTTTTTGCTTCCTTCAATTTATACTTGAAGTTAAAGTGCCCCTTTGACTAGCATAATAATCCCTAGGTGAAACACACTTATTCAACTTGATAGTGTCACAATTTTAATTGTTTAAGTGTAGTTTACTTTTTTTGAACATGATTAATTATCGAGCCGAGTTAAAAATCAAAAAAAAAAAAAATGAGGATTGAATGAAACAAATCATCTTCAACGATAATTTATCTTTTTAAAATTTAGTTAGTTAATTATGTTAGTTTTAAAATTAAAAATTTTTTGTTTTAGTTAATTATTTTAGATGTGCCATTTTTTCTATCAAAGAGCATTTCTTAAATCTTAAATCTTAAATTTTTAAAAATATATAAAAATAGAAAGAGTTAAAGTAAACCGTTAATCTAACAGTTTGAAACTTAGAAGGGTACTTGGCAGTTTGCGATTGCTTGTTGAAAGCGATATAGGGTTGCTTCAAGTATTCCAATTTAACAGCTGCACATGCAATACTTTTGGCTCTATTCTTGCAATTCAAAACTCATTTGGCTTCCTTTCATATATATCTTTTATTTTTAACTTTTTCCTTTTCTTTTCTAAATTTTTATTTTGAAATGTCAACTTTATATCTGTCTTCATTTCATAATTTTAGATAGGGCAATGATTAAAAAAAAAATTGAAATATTATATCCAAATAGTACAAATAAGACATTATTTTTTACAAAATTTTGTACTATTATTTAGATTAAATTATTGTCAAACATTTAATTTAAAATTAATTAATCTTATAAGCATTTAACTTAATTAATTATAAATAAAATATTTAACTTAAATATAAAATCATTAAAACGTAAAATTTAATAAATGCGGTTAATGCTACTTAATAACTATTAATTTTTGTCTCTTATATTATGATTTCCACAATTCAATACATTTTTTATTAAAAAAAAAATCCACCAAATTTGATTTTGAAATATTCACGTTGAAAAAAAATTAAAAACCTAAAAATTATCACAAAAGCGATGTCCAATTTGAAGAAAATCCCAAAACAAAATTATCACACTGGTAAAAAAAAAGTACTACTATGAGGAATATTTGATGAAACGAAAGGACAAATTAGTCATTGTGGAAATGGGCGATAACAATATCCACTTTACCTCTTGAAATTTTAACGGCCAATAACCAACTTGTCGTTTGGGTGTGTCAAAAGATCCCAACATCCTTTTCATCTCAAAATGTTCTTCTCTTTTTTGTTGTTTTGTCTGAAAGACTTTAAGATTTGATCTGAACCGTTCAATCTCCGGCGTATCTTTACTGATTATCCATGCCGTGCTACATTTTTCTTACCTTCCCTCTTTCCTCACCCATTTCACTGTTGCTCAGCCCTGGTGCTCAATTGGATTTTGATTCTCAGCAACTAAAATTCATGTGGAAAAATCATTGCAATTTTTTACTAACAAACAAACTGTGTTTAATATTTTTTTTAATTCAAATTCAACCATAATAGTTTGATAAGATCATTTATATTAAATTATCGATTGATTGCGATATATGTTATTTTTATCTAAGAATTGAACAATTTATTTATTTGATTTTTTTTATAAAAAAACTATGTTTAGTTTTTATTTTTATTATTATTAGAAGGTGAGCTAATGTTTATTTTTATTAGAAAGAAGAATTTATTTAATTATATGTTGTTTTTTTTTTAGTTTGTTTATTTTATTGATTTTTTATATAAAAAATCCATTTTCAGTATTGTAGTCAAGATTTTTTATTAAAAAAATTTATTATTTAATTGGTATATATTGCCTTTGTAATATTAATTTTACAATTACCATTTAATACAATTTCAATCGTAGTAACAAACAATTTTTTTAGTTGTTTCGTGTATCATCATTTATATTTTTCAAAGTGAATAAAAAATCAAACGCATCTCAATCATTAAAACCTCTTATATATTATAAAAAAAAAAAAGGTGTATTGGAAGGTAAACTCGGCAATATAGTTTGCTTGATTGTTATTTTTTAAATTGACTCTTTATGAAATTTAATGTTAAAGGGTAAAAAAAATAAAAAAATAAAAAATGTTGAAATATAAAAAGTAAAATTATTAGGTGTTAAAAAAATAAAATATTACTTTCTTAGTGACTGCTCTATTGATCTTGTAAAAATATAAGAAATTTAAAATGCAAAGCCGGTAATTAGGTGTATAAGATTAAGGTGTAATTGAATCGAGTTAAATCAATATAATGAAAAATTCAAGTTAGAGCTTGATTCAAAATTTATTATTTAAACTCAATCGAATTTTAAATTTTAATTTTGAATTCGATTCGAAATAAAAATTGAATTAATCGATTTCACTCAATTAAATTTTTTTATCAAATAAAAAAATGAATTTGATTTTTATGTTTGACTTCAAATTTGATTATTTGTATTCAAACTTGTATTTGAATTCGAATTCATATATATATATAAGTAAAATAATAATTTTAATTAAAATAATTAAAATATATATTAAAATATATAAATTCAACTAGACTAGTTAACTACTTAAATTGAATATTAAAAAATTTAAATTCAACTTATTCGATAAATCGAAATACTCAAATTCGAGTTCAATTCGATAATTATCAAATCAAATTTAAATTTTATTCTAATCAAATCTAAACATTTACTAATATTGATAAATTGTTTATATCCTATGTCAGACTTGAGAAAGTGAAAATTGAAACTGATTCATTAACTCTGGTGTTCTTGATTTTACAATCACTATAATAAGATAAGAGACTGAGTTCTAAATTGGAGGGCCCAAATTAAACTCACAAATAGAAAGCAAAATCTTCCTTTTTTTTTTTTTTTTTTTTTTTTTGGGGATGCTGCCTCTAAATTCGCCCATGGCTTTTTTTTTTTTAAACACATCGCCTCTGGTTTTAATGATGTGATAAATTAGCCTCTGGTTTTATTGATGGGATTGCTTCACAGTAATAATCACCTGTCATTTCCTTTCGGTTATGCTTAATTTCGTTGTTTACTACCACATTACCACCAATTGGTTTAATGTTATTATATAAAAGAGATATAGCTGACTTTTTTTTTTTATCTATTTATATACAAATATAAAAATATAAAAATATATATAATTATTCAATATGTATTATTTATTCAACTTCAAATTTAACTTAATTTATTCATATAATTAATTTTAAAAAATAATATCAATAAATATGAAATTGTTTTTATATTATAAAATTGTGATTTTATCTATTCAAATACATATATAATATTAAGGGGGATTTGGTTCAAAAAAATTTATGCATTTTCTCTCGTAATCTTATTGTTTGGTATTTTATTCTAACGTTTGATTTAAGATAATCTAATTCTAAGAGAAAGTGATAAATTTCTAACAATACCCAAAGTTTTGAAATAAAAAATTCACTTCTCTTTATAGTATTCTAAAATTCCCATGAGAAAATTTGTATTATTTCAAAGTTTGATTTGAATAAAAAATTATGAAATAACTGTTACTATTCTGAAAAATATATATGAGAGTGACCGCAAATCAGTTGTGGATTTCTGTTGCTACAAAATTTTTTATATATTGCAATTAATGACGTTTGGTGCTAAAAACGTCTTAAATAATTCGATCCAAAAATTGAATGATATTATTTAAAGTGTTTTTACACGCCTTAAATAATCGATTAAAAAAATGTTAAAGAGCTAAAAGAAGAGATTAAACCTATAACTTTACTAGTAATAATCATATACCTTAACTTATTGAGTTACACTATTTTTTTTTAATTTTATATTTTAAATTTTATAAATAATGAAATGAATTATTTAAGATATTTTTGATAAAAAATACCTTAAATAATACGATCCAAACAAGTGAAATGTATTATTTAAGGTTTTTTTTACCAAAAAATACCTTAAATAATCATCTTTAAAAAATATTAGAGATTATTTAAGGTGTTTTTTGATCAAAAACACCTTAAATAATCTCATCATATTTTTAAATGACATTTATTTAAGGTATTTTTGGATCAAATTTGCTTTTCCTTTTAAAAAAAATAAAATGGATTATTTAAGCCATTTCCGAATCAGAAACACCTTAAATAATCTTTAATATTTTTTTATTAATAATATTTTTTATAAATAAAAATAGCTAAAAAATAAAATATTTATCTTCTTTGACTGTTAAAGGCATCATTTGTCATTTTGGTATTTATTATTAATAAAAGCTAATAAAAATTTTATCTAATATATGTTAAGAAGATTATAATAATTATTCAGAAATTAATATGTGCGTATTATCCCTAACAAAATGAGTGAATCTGAACATAAAATATTCTAAAAATAAAAAAAAACCTCAGATATTATATTTTTCTCCGAAATCCAAAATTTCTCAAACCAAACATCCCCTAACTGAGTGGCAATCACATCAATTGATATGTATATAGTTGGTTAATATATGGATTACAATTGCAGCAATTAGTTTTCTTCAATTATATATCTAATAGTGTATAATTGTAGGTTAATATATGAATTACAATCAGTTTAGGTTAAGTTTGAACAAAATAAAGTTAATTGTGTTTACATGGCAAAGTGGATTTAAGTTTTACTACAATGATCTTATATTTGACTCGTAATTTTCCCTCTTATTCAAAAAAAAAAAAAAGGTTACAAAGAATAAATTTCGTATATCACCTCTTGCATAAAAATAGATTGAATAAATTACAAAAACAAATTTACAAAAAAAAAAAATAAAGAGGAAAAATTGATATCCTATTTTTCAAAATTAATGAATTACATAATGATAAAATAAAATTCTATTGTTAATAAATCATCAGTTGATGAAAATTAAATTTTTAAAATTTAAAAGTTACCGTAATTTAAATTTTTATCGATATGATTAAAAGTTCAAGATTTTATTAGATAAAAATTAAGTTAATACTTAACTGAAAAAAATTTCATATTTTCTTTCTCACACCCACTTATTACTCATTTGTTTAATCATGTTTAAATGAGACGTTAATCTCACGTCAAATCTAATCTTCTAATTAGTTGGAGATTTGAAAAAAAAAATCAAATCTTATTAAGCAAAATGTCTTATCCCCTCTTTTTTTTTTTCTCTCTCCTTGGCCTTTATCTTTCTGGCTGTCTCTTCAACCCCCATGTGGTGTGTTGCTGTAGTGGTCATCATGTGCCTAATCATATCTTATTATGACTCTAAACCCATATCAAACATCCCCAAATTGCGATTGGTTTTGCTCTCCAACTTGACTTTTACACCCTTAAAACCAAGTTCAAATTAAAGCAATAAAGAGTGTTAAGTAAGACCAATCAATTCAAAGGAAAAAGAATTTGTGTTTCATGCTTAGTGCTGTCCTTTTCACCTCCATTGAATCAATTTTTTTTGAGACAGAGAATAAAGTTTCAGAATTGTTTCTGGAAGGAAAGGTAAAACCCGCCATTGAAAAAGCTGTAAAGAATCAGACAAAACCACTCCAACATTGATAGATTTTTCACCAGGCGTGAAGCTCAAACAACTGCCAAGCCATGCTCACATGCTTAGCAGACCACAAATTTGGGCTGCAAAGCTGAACAATTCTGAAAAACAATTCCCGAGTTATTGGAGAGCATCAGGCACTCGCCTGGAGAGGGCGTGGAAAGGGTTGATTCATGCCCGTGATCAATGGAGTTTTTGCCTTGAAAAGAGTGATAGTTTTGAATCTTTGGACTAGATATGCTTCTCCAATATCTCAACTCTTTTAACTACCTTAAAGGGTAGCTAACCTAACTACCTTCGGATTCTTTAAACACAAAAATTTGGAACTTCACCAAGTGCTCTAAAAGCATTTTCAACTACCCCATTGGATTCGGTGAAGAACACTTGGAAAACTTCTGGTCAGCCACTAACTCAAGAAGAGGGTAAAGAATAAAAAAAGGGTTGTTGACGGAATTTGTGTTTGTGGTTCAACGAGGACCGTTTGATCATTAAGGCCATTTAGTACAAACCCTTTTGATGACTTTTGGAGAACGTGGGGCTGCCGACACCAATGCTGCCGAATCATTTTCCATGGATTTTTTTTCTCTCTCCAACTCTTTCTTTGTCATTGCAGAATTTGATTTCAAGTTTTACACTGATCTTCTAAAAGCTAGTTGTAGGGTTTTACTTTGAATCCTGCTTTGTAATTTTAAATTGGTCAAGCAAAAAAGTTGTAGAGTCAATAAAAATAATCCCACCAACACCACGTTAAAATAAAATGGAGCTACCTTTTATTTTAAAGTATGCAAAACTAGATCAAATGCAAGAAACCCAGATTTTTTCTTCACTTTTTTTTTCTTTATTGCTGTCCACAACATTTTCGGTTTATCTTGCATTCACTTTTTTCTGTCTTCAGATGAGAAAATATGTGGAGAAACAGAATAGTTCTTTGCACAAAAAACCAATAATATCTGCAAATATTTGACCATATTAATTTAATAATTTAACCAGTGAGATTTTTTTTTGATAAAAAGAAAAAATATCATAAATTTATATGCTTAACATATGTCTTATCGATTATTATTCCATTGTTCTAGATACATTGAAAATTGGAGTTTAAATTTGAGTGAATTTAAATATCGACGGTGCAGTTGGTTTGGAATTAAATTGTATATAGAACCAAATTGTATTCAAGCAGCAGATTTGATGTGATTGATAACTGCGTTAGCCATAAGACATTAAATCCAATTTCGGGACTTCAACTAGTTTTCTTCAATTTCTATTGGTACAAATAAGATTTAAAAAAAAAAAAGTAATAAGTCTGGGAGCAATTGACAGCTACTCACAGCCTGGTGTTAGTGGATCATAAAAGGATTAGGTCAGAAATTGGATGCAATAAGGATGAAAACAGCTTTGATTTTTGAGAGCGACCAGGATTGAAAAGAAACCAACGTAATATCTATTTCAAGGGATTTTTTTCAATGTTCCACCTATATCAGCTGGAAGCCAAACATTTACATTAATGTGCTTGCATTTACGGTTCATCCAACTGAAATATATATATATATATATATACATGTATATATCACTATCTGATGGCTATAAAATAATGAATTTGGATGGTGTTTGATATATAAAATTATGATAAAATAAAATAAAATAAAATAAAATTATAAATAGAATTAAATTAAATATTATAATTTTATTTTGTGTATGATATATGCGATAATTATAATAAAATAATTTATTTATTTATTAAAATTATTATTTTTTAAAGTTTATATAATTAAATTATTGATATAATTTTTAAAGATATAATTGAATATTTAAATTTAATTTTATGGATTAAAAATAATTCTCTCCATTTAAAAAATTGAATAATCTTATGCCAAAAAGATATTAATAATCTTTACAATCTCTATTTTTTTATATACATATTAAATATGATATAAAATGATTATCATTTTATTCTATTAATAATTTTATATATCAAATATGAATTTTAATTGTTAAAATTTAAATACTAAATTTATTAAATATCACATTTTAAAAATAATCGTATAAATAAATTAAATTAAACTCTATGTTTGATTTAAGTATTTAGTCATCAATGGAATTTTATTTGTTTTAATTAAACAATATTTAATGAACAATTCTGTCCCTTGAATTCCCTTTAAAGCATCAATCCGGTTTATGATCATCAACAAGTACCTAATAAAACACACAATTGCATCAAGCATTTGTATTGAAAGAGATTCCTTTTTTTTTTTGGCTCGGAGCTCTGCCTGTTTGGTCCATGTGTTCAGGGCCATGGATTGCTAGAGGGCTTAACATGCAAGTTATAGGAATATATATCTGATTTAGGGACTAATAAGGGTTTGGGTTAATTAATTCTTTGTCTCAACGGTAAGAAATTTTAGTTTGAACACTAATGATTCCTTGGAGTTAAAGCAATCTATTTGCGATAATTTTTAAAAATAATATATGTTTATGTACGTATGCATGTAAAGTTTAAAAATTTGATACTGCGACATCCAACATAAACAAGATGTGTTACTAATCGAGCTGATCAAGCATTTCACTTCAATTTGTTTAGGAGAAATAGCATCTTAGCTAGGGGTTGATTAAGGAACAAGTTATATACACTTCAAATCAAATCAAATCATATTCCAAATTATGAACAAGTTAATGATGGGAGTTTTGTATAAAAATAACCCAATGAATTTTGGGGATCTATAAAAGAATTGTTGATTTGAGGATTAAATTTCAAAACTTCATTGATGGAAATATTTTGATTTGAGAATAAAGATGACAACAATCTGTTCTTGAATCTTTGTAAGTTAGTTAATGGTATCCAAAGTTCTTGGTAAAATGGCTTAATTAATCAATGTTTTTAATCACAGTGCAAAATTATGCAACGCTAGGTAGCTAAAATTGATCTTCTTTGTCTTCTACCTAACATGCACAATCCTCTTGTCTGCCATAAATGGCCAATAATTTCGAGTTGTAGCACCCAGTTAATAATATATAGAAATTTTTAATTTTTAATAATTCTAAGTAAAAAAAAAAAAAAAAAAAAAAAAGCTAGTCACCCATCGAATTATTTATTGAATTTATTGAATTCTAAGTAATAATATAATAATATTATATATTATTATATTTTATATTCCCCAAGTAGTGAAAACAGTTGATGTTGAACACCACGTGCAATGTATAGTACTGTAACAGAGAGTGGCCCATAATAATTTGAGGCCCATTTCCCGATGAGTTGGGTTGAATGTTTGGTGCCCATCACACAGTTAATTCAGCCTCGGGTTAGCCAGATTTTTTCACCCACCTCCCCCCATGGCTGGCTGTAGCTAACAAAAATGGTCCAATGTTCTCTCGTCAACACTTAAGTTACAAAGACAAAAGGGCTATATATATATATATATATTTATGTATATATTCTTGCTTTCTTTAATTCCATGGCTAGTTTTCTCCATGAAATTGATGTGATACAATTTGATAATGTTAGAAGATAAGCCATGCAAAATGTTAGTAGTATTATGTTTATAAATGAAAAAAAAAAGATGTTACACAACAAATTTCATATAGAATTTTTTGATTTTGTTTTCTTATTCTTTCTATGACTTTATCCATTGAAAAACCTCTAGAATTTTGGCACAGTCAGCCAGAAATCTGAATCTGATGATAAGAAGAAAAAACGAATTAAGAAAAGGATAAGATCAAAACAAACAAAACAGGGGAAAAAAAGTCTTTTTCTAGGTATATTGAATCCAGCTCTGCATCACAACAAGGTCAACCACTCAAAACAAAAGGGAAAGCTTAGAGGTGCTTTAATGGCAGCTAGAGTCATGATGTTGTAAAGCACTAAAAATTCTTTAAAATAAAGCAAAAACCCACTTCAAAGAGTTCAGTTTTAACAACCCTAATCTGCACTTTCTATGCCCTTAGCTATAAATGCATGCTGGGACTACTTCTCTCATAAAAGAAGCAATAATCTGATCATACTAGTACAGAAAACTTAACTAGGTTGCCTATTAAGAGAACCGGTTTTATTACTTTGCTTGGGAACAGCCTCACATGTTGGGGCCAACATGTTTCTGCTGTTTTGATTTTTTTTTTTTTTTTTTGTTGGTTCTGATTAGGACTTCACTTCCCTTTGTGTGTTTACGGTACACACAGTTCTGATCACGGGAAGCACTCTTATCATATGGACCCTCCATCACATGGTTTAACTTTAGAATCATGGCCTGAAATTGAGTTTTCTTCTACTTTTAATTCCTTCTTTTTTAGACTTTTTATTTTTTATTTTTTTGGAATATGGGGAAGCCAATTTGAATTCAAACTTCATACTAGATATGCATGTGTGAAGCTCATCTGGGTATGCCAAAAGCTGATCCCATTTTTCTTCAACCAATCTGAAGAATCCAAAATTGGTGAATGGGATTCATGAGGTTCAAACAATCCAAAATTTGCCTAACTTGCCAACTTTGTCGACGAATTTTGTCAATTTGACAAGTTTTCTCTTTAAAAAATGAACATGCACCAGCTTTATATTGATACAAAATGCTGGATACTCTAATTAGTTTTTCTTAAATTTTCCTGAAGTTATCAAATGAACATTTTTTTTAATCTAAAAATACTCTACATCACCATATCCATATCACCCTTTTTTCACAGTCAAAAAGTAATTAACGCAGATGGAAAAAAGGTTGGGAATTATTTCTCAATTCTTATGATGAGTTTCCCTACCACATGCAAATTTTCAAATTAATTAAGGTGCAAGTATTTGACATTTGTCATGATGGGTAAGGAGGCTTTGCCACGTAACTGATCCAAACATCACACTAATAAGCGGGTTAAGTTACTTGTGATTTATGCTACGACGTCCAATCCAAAGGACGCTATAATTTAATAAAATTTTCTATCAATCGTCCCAATGAAATATCATTATATCAGTCTCATTAGCTTCATTGACAGATAAAATTTTCAACTACGTTGGTCCCATGAGGATACTCTTTTACTAGCTGTCGGCTCCTTCATAAACCAGGATTTCTCTGCCTTGTATTCACATTATCTGATTGTTGAAGCTAGAAGCATACATGATTTGAAGTGAAGTTTGGAGTCATGGTTAACAGGATGTCTATTATTATCTTAACAAGTACCGATAGGCATTCATCAAAAACTTTTATTAATGGTTTAAGTCTTAACTCTTTTCTTCATTCCTGTTTACAAATGGGTTCGCTTTCAGGAGTAGCATTTTGTTTCATTTTGCCAAATTGAAAGAAAATGACAAGGGTTTTTGAACATGGCTAGTGGGAAGGGAACCCTAGACATGATCTCAACTGGCCCCAATTGCAAAGGATTTGAAAAGGAATGGCAAACATCAAAAACAACCATGAAGGATCCGGGTTGTGTCATTTTGTTCTTAGCAATGTGCAATTGTCCGTGGTAATGCCAGCAGACCACATGAAATATGGTCCCCAAGGATAGGCCTAACTTTACCATAGGGGATAGACCATAGTAAAATTTTCAGTGGCCACGGAAATTGGGCCAGCCGACCAGGAGGCTTTCTCATTTTAAAAAGTGTGGAGCTGTGAGCCTCACCCCACCCACATGGGATCCAATTTGGGTTCATAAATTGGATATGTATCACAATCGACAACTACAGTACTGACGTGAACCCTGCATCCTAATCTTTGCACCAGATTACATGCGTAGGTTATTTGCTTGTACTTTCTACACACGAAACGCAGAGGAGCTATCTTGGTATTGAGCTTTGGCGGTACTATAAGCACATAAAATTTTGAACACGACTCATCACTTTTAAAAAAAATATTTATTTAACCGAACATTTGATAATTTTACGTTTCTTTCAATTAAAAGAGGAGTTGGGTTTTGAATATTGCTTCTTTTAATAACTTGCAAATGGAAAAATCTTAATGATAGTCTCTGAATATAAGGTAAAAAAATGATCAAATTATGATGTGAATATGGGATGAAACCATTGAGGAATATGATGGGAATGTGAAGAATGGAGAAAGAGCCTTAGAGGTGGTAGAAAGAAACCTTTTTCTTTGAGTAGCCAAGTTGGAGGGCATATGGGTGACGAGGTGATGTGTTAAGACTTACTATCACTCACTCTTTTCTGTTATTCTGTGGCAGTGGTGGTGAATTGAGATAAGAATCTTTTCACCAAAGTCCTTTTAATCTTGGATGGGGACTCATCCCCCACTATCCGCCACCAACCCTACATCATCTACGACTACCCTCCTGCGCAAAAGTACATCATCAACATGTCCAGTCGTTCCAAGGACGTCTATCATCAGTACTTGGAAGATATTTCCTCGTTTTTTGTCCTCAACTTCTCTTAATTAGGATCACGATTTCTTGCTTTTTTCTCATAGGACAAGCATTTCAAACCGCAGTCCAGGCAATCTTGGGCGAAGACCGGTAGTAAACCTTGTTTGTGAGGGATCAAGACACCATTTAATAATCCAGATTCAGCCCACGTAGTAATCCAAAGAAGTAAATTAGGAGCTTAAAAGCCAATGAAAACACATTTTTCAGGCCCACCAAGCAGGGTTCATGCATGGCCATTTTACAAAAAACAAGCCCCTAAAAGTGGGCAGACGATGAGCCTTGCATTCGTAGGAAGATTACACTGTCCAGATATCTCAAGACCCACACATACTAAAAATGCAGTCCAACAAAATTCAATTCGATCCACGTAACATAGAAGGAAGAAATTTGGTTTCAAGATTTTACACTTCCACCATCATAAACAAATTGCATAATACAGACGAAATTGACAACTTTCAACCATAGTTTCCACAAATTCACATCTATACAGCATCTAGTTTCCAACCTCATTTACCGTGCAAATTTACTAAATCAATGTCATTCAGCATCTACCCAACACAAATCTAATCTCACCTCTTCACACTAGGACCCGCAATTGTCTTTGAGCACCCAACTGCACCCTGTTCAATAGACTTCGAACCACTTTTCCTCAGCTTACCTGGAAATTCTTTACTCGACTTACCCTTCGTGAAGAGATTTTTCTTCATGAGACTCCGGTTAAGCAATAACATAGTATTACGTGGGGGTGCATGCAAAGCACCATCAACACAATCTCCCACTTGTGCACAGCCCCAAGGCCTTGATGGCCCATCCTCAGAAAATGGTCTAAGCCATGGAAAACCATTCCTAAACCTAGAGAAGACTCGGTTCTCTGGAGAATTTTCCTCTTCCAGTTTGACACACATAGGACAAGGAGGGTCACTTTTACTAGTCTTTGGTGTTGTCTGCTCCAAACATTCAGCATGGAAAACATGTCGACATGAAAGAACCCCAGCAACAGGCATATCACTACTTCTTACAATCCTACGAGAACTCCAAGGTGACCTCTGTGAAAGAAATCTCTCGCACAATCCACATTTAAAACCATCAGACAGGACACATGATCGGCCAAAAATCTCAGATTCAAATGGCTCAGAAACATCCACAAAATCATTGCTGCTGCTAGCACTGCTCCAGCGATGGGCATCTCGCTGTGGTGTGGCAGCATCATCTGAAAACCCAGCAACTGTAGAGTCCGAGGCTTCTGTAGTAGTAGTTCCCATGGGAAAGGACAAGGGATGAATAGGTTTGGACATAAAGTAACGCCGATTTGAAAGGTTGCGATGAGATGAAAAACATAGTGGCTTGACCATGGGCTCAGACTCGCTACTGTCAGAATGGGATGAGTTGAAGACCCCACTATCTGCATTTGTTGAAGTCCTCTGCAAAATTCCATCAAAATAAGGAAGTAAGGAACATAAATTCTATGGAAAAACTTTTTAAACAGCAGTGTGAAGATGAGAATAAGGTACCTCAACAATAGAAGCAAAGGGTAATTGCCCGACAACACAATCTAACAAGGAAAAGAAGGCAATAAGTTGTTTCAGTCAAAGCAAAGAGAAATAATTCAAACTTTTATCAAGTATAAGATGTCTCAGAATTCTATTTTCTCAGTAACATATTAGCTAACCATAGCGTCCAACCTAGATATAGTAGCCAAAAGAACTGCCTTAAGACGTTTTTATGCAGACCACCTAAGATATTATACTGTATCCAGTTGCCATATAGGTTCAATTTTGCCTAGAAATTGGCCAAATACATCTAGAAAGAAAATCGGCAAAGAAAATTCTAGTTCAATAATTCTAACTTCAACACAGACAAGATATATCTATAGTATATTATAGGATCCCAAATGATGACAGACAACCCAAATAAACAACTAGCTATGAGAATCACCCAATTCCCAAGCACTATCAGACAACATTTCGAGCAAAGCAAAATGAAAATAAACACTTTACCAATCAAGGTGGAACTGAGAATAAAGATAAGACAACATCCAAACAGGTTAACAATCAAAGTGACATTCTTAGGCATTAAATGTATTACCTCTTCTCATTGCAGTTTCATAATCATCAAGAGTGATTTCTTGTATTGCTGGAGGTGTCTGCTGTGGACCCTGAGAAAGTTCAGATGGACTACTTAAAAAGGGACCAGCACCATCAGATGTAGAATATTGATGATTGTAAAGAAGGTTTCCTCTCACCCAGGCCCTACTTTCTTTGCTGTTTGAAGATGTAGAAGACCCATACAACTGAATCCCATCATGTGAACAATACGACAGTCCCTCGGGTTGAAAACGGAAATCCCATCTTGAAGGAGGTGGCGAGAAACTTGTATTAGTTCGCCAATAAGGCTCATGATGACCCATGGACCAGTCTCTACTGGCTGTATTTGACCCATGTGGCCTTGCAGCCACACAACAGAGCGACCCCGTCTTAGCTATTTTCTGTACACCTCACAAATACTAACTCAACAAGCTTTCAACTTTTGCAAAGCTTGCCACCAAATAACTCTGCTAATTACAACATCCTCAACATATTCTAAGTTCTCCGCAACTATTTTGACATTAAAATCCAATCTTCAATAAATAAAAAGATCATAGAACACACCAATTTTATAGGTAAAGCATATTAAGAACCGGCTTTTCCTCGTGCCAGCATGATAAATCCCCTTACCATCTCCCTTCAAAAGGCACTAGCATCAAAACAGAAACCTGGCAGGAAAGGTAAAACAAGTCAATCATATGTAAGAATCATCATCTCATTTTTCAAACATTCAATACCCGACTTTCTTACAGCAACTCTAAAACGGAAATGGCAGCAATAAATTTTAATAATTTCACAAAAATTAAGCAAAATTATTATATCCGATAACCAAAATCAAAACTTTTTTTTCCCCAAATGTTAACCTGACATAAAGTCATAGATTTAACAATCAAACAGCCGAAAAATGCAATATTTGTTTTCAAAATTTCTTAGAAAAAGAAAAAAAATATAAATAAGTCACTAAGAACAACTTATAAAAGATAGTTCAAATAACTATAAAGGACAGTTCAGCTGTGATTATGGAAAGTAATTAAAACCAACATTTGAATTAATTGACAATTAATGATAAAATATTAAAATGAGAAAACATAGAGAAAGAAAGAAAGTGAGTGTGAAACTTACGATTTGAAGGAGAAGAATGCAATCGGGAGGAAATGCCGGGGATTTTAGAAAATGGAAACAACCCTAATTTATCGGCGAAACTGAGATCAATTTAATTTTTTTTTGCAAATTAAAACCTTAATTTTTGTGTATTTCTAAAATTAACCCGAGAGTTTTTCTTTTCCTTTAAAGGTCGATATGCATAAGTTTTTTTATAACTTTATTAAAGTTCTATTGTATTCACATACAACAAAGATTTTTGTTATAGGACCATATCTTTTTAAAATTATTATAGATTGTTTTTTTTTTTTAGATAATTATAGATTGATTTATTAGTTCAATACCATTTACTATAAATTAAATGTGCTAGCAATTTATGGTATGGTATTAAAAGGAAAACACAAATTGAGGATAAAATATATAAGATTTGTAAATGTTCATATTTGGATTTCAAACATATTATATACTATATGATTATATGAATTAATTAAATTAAAATTTGAATTTATTGTACATATTTTTGGTGATATGACTCAAATTTTATATCAAGATATTCTGAAAATCTATTATAATATATAAGTTAAAAAATTAAACTAAAATTTATAAATAATTTTTTGTGAGATAAAATTGTAAAATCTTTGAGTCAAAATGAATAATATCTCATAAGTTGATTGTGAATCTTTACAAATAGTATCTTTCTCCTCTAAAATTTTGGTTTTATATGTGTTTTATATTGAATTTAACAATAAAAATTTATGACATTTCAATCTCACATGAAAATATTATGAGGATATGTTATAATAAATAAGTTAAAATTTAAATATAAATTTATGAGATATTTTTTGTGAAATAAAATCGTGAGATTTTCAAATTAAAAGAGATAATATCTTATAAGTTAAGTGTAGGTCTTCATATTTTTTTGGTACAATAATTTCATGCTATAATGTAAAAATAGGTGTATAATTAATGATTAATGCTTATAAAATTAATCATTATAATATTATTAAATAGATAGCTCATATATTAATTCATAGGTAGTTAAAAGAGGGGTTAATATTTGAATGGTGTTAATTTGTCATTGATTATGTTCAAGCCAACAATATTAATTAGAAAGTTGAAGGCGTGACAAAACTCCAATTTTCTTTACCTTAAATGTGATTATAATATCATTATTTATATTATCTTTAGCTTAACTAAAATGTTGTTATGATTTAAAATAATAACAATAATAATACAAATCAATATAATTGAACCTGCCTACATTAAAATATATAATAATCATATTCTTTGCACAGGCTGGTTAGCAATAGCATTATTTTATTTCAATCCCTTTTGCAAAATGCTCCCGCATGCTTTGTCTACTAACTTTGCCCCAAAATTTTCCCTTTGTGAAAATGCCTCCTGCAAGACAAGCATTGGAATTTTTCTTTTTCTATATATTTTGAATACGTGGGATATTGAATTTTTCTTATTAAAATTATAAGTGATAACAGTCTAAATTGGATTTGGTTCTATATTTTTTGAATAATAGATAGTATTATAAATTTTAAAAATTTGATTTGAATTTAAACTTTTTTTTTTTTTTGAAATCGATTTGATCTAAACCGAATTTTGTTAGTTTAATTCGGTTTAATTCATCGATTTTTTATTTTTTTGTTTTTTATATGTTATTTTAATAAAAATTTTAATATATTTAAATAAATTTTTATATATAATAATTATTTTTATTTTATAAAAAATTGAAATATATAAAAAAATAATAAAAATATATATTGCAATTTGGTTTGATTTTTTTTTTTCAGTTTTTCATATATTGATTCAAAATCTGATTTATACTTAATATATACATTTTAATATCCGATCTTAATTCAAATTGAATAAAAAAAAAATCACTCCGAACTGAATCAATTACTACAATTTTGAATCAAGCTTTGATTTTTTTCTCACTCTTAATTAAAATTAAGAATCCAATTATTTACTGTCAGACCGATAACAAATAATGAAATCTTGGATTGATTTTTTTCTCACTCATTATATTTTTGCAGTTTTTATTAAAGGAATACATGAACCCTTTAACAAGTCTCGGCGTTTGTCCTGCTCAAGGACAGAAGGAGGCATAAAGACTTGTAAGAACAGAGGCTAAAAGCTTAAAACAACCCAATCTTTTGAAATTAAAGTTGATAAGCAATTTAGATTAAGACCAATTACATTCTGCAATTTATGTTGAAGTTGCTGATAATTAGCAAGCATAATAACTTGATTGATAAACTTCTGGTTTTAATTGCAAGCTAAGCTACATCATAAACACGTGGACTTCTTAATGAGCATGGAGGAGCATTGTACAAGAAGGCCATGCTTAGTTCCAAACTTGGAAAACCTGCTGTAGATATATGCTTCTCGGTTTCTCTGGTAAGGTGACATATCCATAGGCAACTGCCTATTGAAAAGGATCAAGAACACTCTGCCAGAACTTTAGAAGTGTTCCATCGATCTGCTATTCCATCACGACAACAGCAATTAAAACAAGAATGACAAAGCATGTCCAACTACATATGCTGTATTTGTATGTCAAGAGATTCAGCTTAATACCTTTGGCCGCCACGTGCTCGACAAACAGGAAAAGCCCTCCTGGTTTCAGTGCTCGACAAAAGGATAGAATTCCTGATAGAAATGAGCTAAGTAAATATTTTTCATTGAATACCTGCTAGAGAAATTCATACCGACAAAGCTTAGATGAAGACAAAGCCTGAAGTGCTAAACTACCTAAGTGCCATATTATCATCTTTAACAGAACATAACACAAGTGTTCCAACAACTGCATCAACAGAAGCATCATCAAATGGAACAGCCTATGCAACCTGGATAAGTGTAACAGCCCCAAAATTCAGAAACAGAACAACAGAACAAATTTTTTTTGTTCTTAAACAAAGAAGCATAATAATTGTGAAGAAAGTAAAAACAAACTTGAAATTTTCTTTCAATAGAATATTGATCCAAAATCTGGTATTATAAAAAGGGGTTGAGAAAGGGTTTTTGTCTTCCTAGGCAGCAGATATAGCAATCATCATAAAAAGAATTTCAGGAACAAGTCGGACATGGAACCAACTGCTGCTGTTGCTGCTGCCCGAGCACACTTCTCCATCTTCTTGTTAGGATCCACACCAAAAACTCGGACCTCAATATTATTAGATATAGTATTCAAGATTAGGGCCTGCGCCAATGCCAATCTCCAGCACCTTTTAAGCCTTTCCCCTTTCAGAAAAATCTGTGACTCGTAACCTGCAATCTTGAGTTTTTGACGTATAACAAAAGAAGCCATAACTCATAACACATTCCATTAAAAATTCTAAAGATGAAGACTTACCAATTCAATCTTTAAAACAAAACAGCATCAACTGACTAATTACCTCTGCCTCATAAGATTTCATGCTTGTGTCCATAACAGAGGCATAGAACTCCTCCTACCAATCCGGCATTGGAGGGTGAATCTTGTTCAGCAAATCCTGCACATTAAAATTTTCCCTGTTAAACACCCTAAAACAAAAGTCTCTAGCAGTCCATCATGTTTTATAAATTCTGTACTTACCTACGCAAAGCGAACTAAAGAATTGACCAATTGTATCTGTTTTCGTAGAGATGAAGACAAGTGCCAACTACCAAGTAATCATCAGAGTGTAAGCTGGAGGCATTGGAGGCACAAATTGGAAGAAAAGAAGCTTTGACAGCTTCAATATAGTGCCTTCTTCCACAGGTGCAAAATCTGGGGACGGGTATTAATGGCTGTTTGTTGGGAACTGCAGCAACTGAGCTGTTCTTTTGGGTATTTTCCAAGGATGCAAGAGACTGAAGCTATGCATGGAGGAGAAGAACCATTTTTAACATTTTTTTTAATGTTTTGGTGTCAGTGACAATATTTTCAGTTGGGAGTTACAGTTAAAAAGTTGCTAAGCTTAGCATTTATTTCATCCCCTACTCTACCTCAAAAATTCTTAAGATATTTACATTTGAAACTAAATTTAAATTTTAATATTGAATTGACACAATTTCGTGAACGGATTTTTATATTTACCCTTTGGACGGATCTTTAGTTTGAGTTTGTTTAACCACTTTGCATCGGAATTGGACAATAAAAGTCAACAAACATATTAGTTCTGACGGTACCGTTTTAAAGATTCGGTCGAGAAAAGTATCTGTCGGCACGTGAACGTGTCCAAACCCAAAAAGTAAAAATAAAAAATAAAAAAAATCCACCAACCAAAGATATTTTCCCAAAGAAACCTCGCCGCCGAGTGGCCCGAGTCTGTTACTCTATATCCCGTAACAGAAACAAAAATCCCCAACGTTTCCCCGTTTCAATTCGTCCGTTCCTATCATTCTCCGTATTTTTCCTTTCCTTCTTTAATTTTAAATTATTACTTGTTCGTTGAATTTTTTGATGTCTGATTATTGTTATTATTATTGTTATTACTTATCGTATAATTAAATTTATGGTTTAAGTTTTTAAGACTCTAAGTCGGTGTAGGAAACTGGTCAAATTTTGTTTTTTTTTTAATAATTTTTTTTTTTATTTTTTGATTTGTTGCAGGTAATTTAAGTTGTTGCTGTTATGGCTGGTCAAAGAAATGATTATGGTAAAAGATCTCATTTTCAATCTGATTATGTCGGGAACGGTGGAGGAGGAGGCGGCGGCGGCGGAGGAGGAGGAGGAGGTGGTGGAGGAGGAGGAGGAGGGAAAAGAAGGAATGCCGGTGAGGAAAGTGAACAGCATGGGATTGGCTCCGAAGATACAGTTTACCGTTATTTATGTCATGTCAAAAGGATTGGGAGTATTATAGGGAGAGGTGGTGAGATTGTGAAACATTTAAGGTCAGATAGTAAGTCAAACATTAGGATTAGTGAAGCTATGGCGGGTTGCGAGGAGAGGGTTGTTATGATTTATAGTTCCAGTGAGGAGACCAATCCGTTTGGTGATGATGGTGATGACCTTGTTTCGCCTGCTCAGGATGCTTTGTTCAGGGTACACGATAGGGTTGTTGCTGAAGAGTTGCCGGCTGATGAGGATTTTGATGAGCAAACACAAGTGGTTACTGTGAGGATGCTTGTGGCGTCTGATCAGATTGGTTGTGTTATTGGGAAAGGCGGTCAAGTGATTCAGAATATAAGGAGCGAAACGCATGCTCAGGTTCGGGTTTTAAGTAATGAGCATTTGCCTCCGTGTGCTTTGAGCTCTGATGAGCTTCTTCAGGTAAAATTGTTTTGTTATGTGAAAAGATATGCCATGTATTATGCCCTTGTATTAATACATAGGAGAAAAAATTGAAACTTCTTTATGAGTAAATGAAACATCTGGAAGCTCTTTCGTAGAGTGTTGCAAAGTTGGGAGGAAATTGTATGAATTAGTGTCTTTGGTGACACTTTGCACCCACAATTTCAACTTTTCCTCTCATAAATGGGGAGAATTTTTTATTCCAAAGTTTTAGGGTCTTCTGTTTTACATGGTGGGATTTGAAGATCTATTGATTGATCTCCATGAGGCTTCTAACCAAGTAGTTTTTACATGTGTCCTCATGGTGTATGTTGATGTCATTAAACGTACATGTGTGAGTTGCCTGCATATTAGGGGATTTTCATTCATCTTTTGATTCCTTCTTATGTAGTCATTAATTTCTATGTGAGAATTTCAGATAATTGGAGAGCCCTCGGCAGTGAGGAAGGCTCTTTATCATGTGGCATCCCGTATACATGACAATCCTTCAAGATCCCAGCATCTGCTTCTCTCCTCTCTATCCCACATGAATCAACCTGGCGGGATGTACATGAATGCTCCTGTTATTGGTTCTTATGGAAACTACTCCTCTAGAAGAGATGATGCTTCTGCAAGGGAATTTTCTCTTCGATTGGTATGCCCAGTTGGAAATATTGGAGGTGTGATTGGAAAAGGTGGTGGTATTATCAAACAGATTAGACAGGAGTCTGGGGCATCTATTAAAGTTGATAGCTCTGGAGCTGAAGGAGATGACTGCATTATATTCCTATCAACAAAGGAGGTAAGAATACGTTCATTTTTAAAATTATGCACAGTATCATTGTGGAATTTATGATGGAGAAGCTTAGATGTCATGCCGAATTATTTATATCTCTGTAGTTTTTCGAAGATCCATCCCCTACCATCAATGCTGCTTTGCGCCTGCAATCACGATGCAGTGAAAAAACAGAAAGAGAATCGGGTGATTCTGTGATCACCACCCGTCTACTTGTGCCAAGCTCACAGGTTGGTTGCCTTATTGGTAAAGGTGGGGCAATAATATCTGAGATGAGGAATGCTACTAGGGCTAGTATTCGCATACTTTCAAAGGAAAACCTTCCCAAAGTTGCATATGAAGATGAAGAGATGGTGCAGGTGAATAAGTATATTCTTTGGTGTACGCATGCACACTCCCTTTTATTGTTCACTGAATATCTTGGTCATAACTTTTAATATGATGGAAATTTTATCCTTTAATGCTTTACAGATTACTGGAGGTCTTGATGTTGCTAGCAATGCCTTTTCACAAGTAATGTTGCGGTTGAGAGCCAATATATTTGAAAGAGATGGAGTAGCGGCCGCGTTTTTGCCTGTCCTTCCTTACATTCCTATGTCATTAGACATGTCAGATGGTTCCAAATATGGGAACAAAGATGGTCAACCACGTAATCGTGGATACTCTTCTTACTCAGGGGGATATAGCTCTGGTGATATGTTTGCAAGTGACAGTTATGGAAATTATAGTGGTTCACTTGTAAGGATGCCTTTTCATTCATTTACTCTTTTAACATTTCCTCGCAAAGATGCATACACTGATTATTATTGGGATTCATTTGGTTATTTTGGCTGGGTGCTTTTAAAGTGCAGTATCTACATGTAAGAATGATCCATCCATTGCATATTTCTGATGGCCTGCATGCATAATTTCTATCTAACCTGTTATTGTCCTTCCTCTGAATATTTTATGTTCCTCTGAATATTTTATGTTATCATTTTTCAGAGTGGAGGTGACATCTATGGATCTCATGGTGGTCGCAATTCTGGCCGGGGGTAATGTTTACCTAGCAAGTTAGACATTTTTGGTCACCTTTGATTGTTTGTTAGTATCAGTTGTAACTACCTGGCCTGATTTTTGGCTTCTGTGACCAGGTTATCCAATCAAAACCAAGTTTCGAATAGGAAGCATGGATATTAGTCCCAGATTCTAGATTCTGCAGGTAAATATGTGTCTCATTTCATTTACATTTACATTTGCATACTTTGAGTATTGATAAGCAAATTCTTTTGATACTTTTGAGTGAGGAAGATATGCAGAATGATATCTTAAACCCTGCCAACCATCCTCTGCCAAAGATTCTAATGCACCTTCCCCGCTTGTTGCCTTTTCTCCCCTATCTAATTAGTTGTCATCAACAAATGTAGAAGACAGACCTTTTCCCCTTTCGATGAAGCCAGCCTAGATCAGAAGACCAGACAAGTTGGGTTTGAGAAACTTATGCTCCACTTTGGCCATCCCTTGCGCTTGTCCTGGGTGACCAAGATCATTTGATGATGCAAATCACCATTTAATCTTTTACAGCCTGGAATTCATGATTTTCAGTCTCTGTATCGTGTTCAAATAATTTGCTTTCCCTGTAAACCCTTACATTCGAAGCCTTGAGTTGTGGCACTTTGGCTCGTGAATTGATTTTTATGTTTTATAGTGGAATTAAGGTAACATCTGCTTGCTTAGGCTTTTTCATGTATTCATATAGTTTGAGAGCTGCATCAAGAGGAAAGTTTAGTTTGCCTTAATCCTCAGTGTAATGTAAATGTAGCATTACCTATTCTGGTTTCTTGATAACTTTTACATGTAGCTCAAATGGCTGGTGTATTTTTCTTCTCTTGAAGAAGAGAGGCCATGTGTCCTTTGAATGAATTGCTTTAAAAAATTATTTCTTAGTTGCATGATCTGAGATTTGAGCTTGCATAAAATGAGTTGGAAGTGATATAAGAGTGTTCTGAACTAGCAAACAATTAAAGTTAGAAATATTTGATTATGGTATGTGTTAAGGTTAATCTTTGGAGGCTGTGTTGTAAAGAGAAAGCTAGAGAGGGGGATAAGGTTAAACTGAAATGGAACAAATCGAAGGGGTTGGTTAATTCTTGGTATTGCTTCCTCATTCTCTATTTCGTTTTGCTGTAAGCAACTTTTAGTTCATTGTGTTACATTGGAAGGTGGTTTAGATAATTGACTTCCTCTGGCATTAGGAGCAGGTAAGCAACAGGTAAGTGACTCGTGTAATCAAATTCAATCTGATTGCGCTTGTGATACAACACGAGATAGGCATGCACTTGTACGAATATTTAGTTTACTATTATTGATAACGGAAATAGCCAGTCTTTCTTTTTTTTTTTTTAACTCGAGGTTCATCAAAACGCCACTTAATCTGAAAACTGAACCAAGCTCTTTCTGTTTCATGTCACATGCAAGTCTTGAATCTGATCCTCTGTCGCAGTGTTATTGTTATTGTTGTTCCCATCCAATGTGCAGCTTTGATCCTCGAAAGATGAAACTGTGATAAACAAAAAAGGAAAATACATTAATTGGATCTAGTATGAGAGTTGAAAATTTAAGAATCGAATTGTTTCCCAAACATCGTTGGTAAAGTTTAAAATCTCCATCAAAATGATTAATCACTTAATATGATAACTTCAAAAGCATATGTGATGGTGCTCTTTGAAATTAGAATCGATCCTCTTTACCTTCACTATCATCTGCTGCAGGTGCATAAACTGAGCGTCGCATTTGCTGGTGTGGGGTGGGCTGGAATCACAGAACAAACTATAAGTACCTACTAAAGTCAACAAATACTGAAGCCTAGACACAATCTCAGGTTAATAGTTGTGTATATTGGACATGACAGGTTTTCTATGTGTGGTCTATTAGCTTGAAAGCAGAGAAGATCATATCAAAACCTGTAGCTTTGGGCGCAATGCTTCAAGCGGTCCTTTAGGCTTTTGTGCTCCTTGCTTTTGAAGATGTGATCAACAACACATTAACATTTAAACTAAAATTTTCCATTCAAGATCAAAGGCCAAAACAATTTGGATTCGGAGTTACGGAGAAATTCAAAGAAATTCAAAGCAGGAAAGTACTACTACCTTTCCTAATGCCCAATCCGCAGAATCAAAAAATGCATGTTCATGATCCTAGCAGAGAGGGAATTCAAGTGTTTTTGTCAGCAACCTCCAATTAATAAATACAGGAGAAAAAAAATATGATAGGAGTCAAAGCTTAAAAAACCTTGGATATTAAAGGCGGTTTTTTAGGCAATAGTCCTCCATACTTTTTCTTGATTGCTTCTTCCTGTTAAAGGTCAAAACAAAATGAAAGTTCACTATTTGAAATAATTATGACCATGCAAAAGTCAGCATCATACATAAAAATTTTACCTCCTCGTTGGCTGATGGCATGGGACAATTTTTATTTTCATCTGAATCTTTCACCTCTTCTGCCATAGTACCTTCTTCAACATAAATTTGATTTTTATCATCCTCAACTTGAATCTTTTCACTGTCATCCACCATCTCCTTCTCCTTCACATCCTCACAATTATTTGTTTGTGACATTTTTGCTATTCTTTTGTAGCTGTCACAGTAAAAACAAAGATTCCATATGAGTTAGAGTTGAAGGTCAGACTGAAACCGAAGTCTCACTTCTGATCATCAATCAATACTGGAGCATGAATTAGGAACTGAATTTGGTGAAGGGATCAAAAGATGAACTAAATCCTATTATATTTCAAGCATATCTGACAGCTTTATTATACTTTAAAGCAAACAAGACCCAGGTTATAAATTTTAACAAACAAATAATTGGCTCTGTTTCTTTGCTCAAATATTTAATAGAGAATCGGGAAGAAAACATTGCTGCTAACCAAAAAAAAAAACCCACAAAGATGTCTGGTAAAAGTATAAATGATTACCTGATGAAAGATCTGATAGGAAAGCTTGATGGAGGAGTGAAGGGTTCGATTGAAACTGGCCTTACCGACTTCAGTCTCCTAACTATATCATCAGCGTGAAGCCTGAAAAATACGCATGGAACATTTCTTTCATGGTGGGGTAGGGTCTGTCTTGGGCTAGGTACTTGCCTGGGATTGGGTTAGAATCTGAGCTGTTTTGGAACATGGGCCTAATTTCTGTTGATTGATCAGTAGTTATTACCATTTTAGTTTCTTGGGTATTGTTTTTCTTGTCTGATCTGTGTTTGAGCGTGATTAATTTTATGAAAACTGAAAATTTCTAATCTATGATCGTCAAGCTTGTGGGAAAATCTCTGATCAATATTAGTCATTTTGCACATGTAATGTGTATTTTTCTTTTGGTATGAACTGTCAATGTGAATGTTTTGTACTTGAATTTAAAGTATCAGCTGAAGTGCCCAAGACATTGAATTTGAAAACTTTGGCAAACTGGGGATTACTACTGCAAGTTGAATTTCAAGGGAATTTCAAGGGATGAGGAGATGTATTGCTGGAGGAAATCTTGTAATAGAAATGCAAGTGGGCGTCATGTGCAGGAAAAAAGAGATGGGTGGTGTGGGTGATTTCAGAGAAATATATGTTATCTGTTCCATTAGGATTTTAGGATTGAAATTGGTTGACAAACTCCATCCTCAGCCCATGTCACCCCCATAACCACCATATTCATAGATCACGAGGTCCCCAATAGACCATTGTCCCTTTCCTATTACATCATAACCAGAATCAATCTCTCCCTTCCTTAATAATCTCATCCATCTGCAAATTGTGGATCAGCTCCTAATCCCTTATCCTGAACTCCAACTTGGAAAGTGATAAGGTTTTGTTTCCAAACCAACCTCAAAAAACTAGTTGAGGGTGTGACTAGGATTGCAGGTTGCTGATTGCAAAAAATTCTATCTTGTAAATCAAACAAAATCATCAGAAACATAAATATTTGAACCCCAAAGGTACTCACAAGTCACAAATATAAATAGGCTGTATATGGGGCAAGGGCAACTCGGCAATAAGCTATTCTGAGCTTATTGGGTGATTGAAAGTGACTTTTTAGGGCTTCAGTTTGCTAACTTCAGGACCCATGCAGTTGTCATATTCTCTCCCTCAAGGCCTTCACGTATATATGTTAGCCTCATTCCTGGTTATATGGCACCCAGTACTGTTTTTCAAACTCCCTCTCTGCTAAATACATCATCAAACCTCCATTTGCATAGTCCTCAAATTAACAACAAGCCTTCTTATGGGAACATTACTGTTTTTTTCAGCAGACCAAAGCTAAAACATGCTATGCTACATTCTAGTCCTCCTTTTAGTTCCAAAAGTTCACTCCTAGATTCATTCAATTCTTTGATTTCTCTTTTTACTAGGTATAGTAAAAAAGAGAAGTTGTATATACATTGCTGGATCAGCGTCGGCTTTCTTCATCTAAGGTCTATCATGTGGAAATGAGGTAAAGTAGTGCAGCCAAGGATGACTTGCCGGCTAGGTTTTCCCTTCCATGTATCATATAGCTTATTTTCAGATATTAGATTTATAGACACATGACAATTTTTTCTTTTCTGAGACATCTGGATTGATGTGTCAAATACTCTTTTATCATCAAACTGTTATGTTAATTTTATCATCAAACTGTTCATTGGAAGCTAAGTAATTAACACATAAATGAAGCAAACTTTTGGTGGAGATAACCGGCAAGTTATCTTTGGCTACGATTCTGTCTCATTTTCACATATTAGATCTATGCTGATAATAAAACTGGAAATGCTGAAGATGGAGCACCTCCACATGACAGTAATGGAGGAGGTTTAACCCATATGTGGCAGGATCGAATTGCTTTATGAGGTAAGTTCCCATCCTGGTCTATATCATCTAGATATGTATAACATTTCATTCGTTTAGCAAGTTTAAATGTTAGTATTGTACGAGACAGTTGCCTTGTGATGATATTCAAGAATCCTAGTTAACCAAAAGTTTAAAGAATTAGAAGAAAATAGATTAGAGGTTAGGTTTTGCAATTTGCAAAATGTTTTCTACATATTGCATTCACAGAATCACAGGTTCCAATAATTAAACCTTGAACAGGAATTATGATCTTCATTTCCTCTGTGGAACTGCAGTTTTAGAATTCAAATCAAGGCTCAAGCTGTAGCTTGTAGGGACCTTCACCTTGTTGGGTCCTTAGGAATGAAATGGTTTCCAAGTGGATGGAAGGAAAGAGGCACGTACATAATTCAAAGAGACCAGTATTTTGCTTTAGGTAGTACAAGGACATCATTACATCAACTCAAGCCCACTCCACCTTTTTCATTTAAAGCTAATACAGCTGGGACATATCATTCTCAATCACCTTTTTGTTCTTTGTCAAGGGAACAAAACAATGCAATTAGCTAGGTTAAAGGGGTCACTGGCATGAAACAAACCTAGGATTGACAGATTTTAGCTTGCTGAATTTGGAAGCTTATGCCACAAACAGAAAGAGGTTTGTTAGAAGCATGAATGGCATGACGTTTTCCACTTGGAATGCCCTAATCATCATCTGCCAAAAATGTTTTAAAATGCTTGGGATCTCTGGAAATAATGTTAAATCTCTATGAGTTGCAGTGGCATGTCATAACTGTGATCACAAACGTTTTGGACTTGAAGTCAAAAGATGAACCCAACTAATACAGGAGACAAATGCACCTGGTTTTGAAAATTATTGTCTGACATGTTTCATACGTTGTTGGTCCAAAATTGCCTGAACGAGTTGCAGTATTGATTTTTCCAAGTTGCAGTATTGACTACTTGTACATAGGTTGTGCTGCTAAATTCAACTGGCTAGCTGTAGGCACATCTTAAACGCATAAATTGCAGTCAGATTTTTCTGTCTGATGGTACTGGGAATCAAGACCTGACAGAGGGTCCATCCCCATGTACAACCTACAGAAAATCAACAACATTATTAGGCTAAGATTTAGCCAAGTTTCTCTGTAGATGATTGTAGTCATTCAGTCATATGACATAAAAATTCATCTTCCCCACAAATCTCCTTTAGTTTAGCTTTTTAAGAGATAATAATCACCATAAACGTGAATAAATGGGAAATTTTAGGTCTCCTTGATACAGCAATATCATATCAGAGTAGTTAATAATGATGGGACTGCAAATACTATTAGACAACAACTGCTGGTGTAATCCTATCTTAATAACATTGATTAAACTAATTAAATGTGTACATCTCTCCTCCATTTGTGCAAATCACTTCTCCTTAAGCCTTAGCTAAACGAGAAAACCAGCAACTGTAGCATCCCTATGCTTCCCTTGTAGACTGTAGTTGGTGTTGGGGATCCGCAGATTAAATTGCTTGCTCTACCAAATAGGGCATGGTAGTATATAGGACTTAGAAGGAGACCTTGTTTCATATATCAGTAATGAATTAGCAAAGCGTGCTGCTCATGGTATGCCATTGTCATAATAATTTGCTTTAATCTTTCAATCACGCAAGTTTGAGGCAAGTAGGAGCAGGTGGGAATAGGATTCAAGAATTAATGATTCATCATCCTTGCTAACTTATTAAAGTGAGGATCATGCAACCTATCATAAAAATACATGCGACATGTCACAGAAGCAAATGCCAATTATGTCAAGCTCAGCAAATTAACTAATTCCTACTTTGATTGTTTTTTACTGTTGGAGTCTAACAGAAGATCCAGATTTGTTTTGGCATGGAAATTTGTATAAATGTGCACATCTTTCAGTCTGCTCTATCTGGCATTTAATTTCAGCCAAACTTGTTCTAAACCTTGGAGGTTCAAAGAAGGAAAAAAACTTTATCTGTAGAATGAAGACAGGACCACGTGAGTCTGGTGAAGCATCCAACGATGGAATCCCAGCAAAACTGATGATCAGTGGGGTTGCTATACTAGAATTCATACTGAGAATCCTTGCTGCTGCAGGAACACTAGGGAGTGCTATGGCCATAGGGACTACTAAAGAAACAGTTCCACTATTCTCTCAATCAATCCTATTAAATGCCGAATATAGTGATCTTCCTATGTTGACGTGAGTTAGAACACCATGATGTGCTCTATGTGACTATGATTCTTGAATTTAATTGCAATGTAAAAGAAAGTTACCTAATTTACTTACTTGACATGTCTATTTTTAATAGATTCTTTCTGATTGTCAATTCAGTTGCCTTTGCCTATCTTGTGCTTTCTCTTCCCCTATCTTTCTACCACATTATCAGGAGAGCAGCCAAAAACAGTCGAATCATCATAGCTTTAGTTTGGGGCATCTTGTTTGTATCTGTGCTAAAAATAGGCAAAAGCATGTCAGATGCTTCAACTAAGCTAATTAGTTGATTTGTTTCTCTGATCCTCAGAGTTGAAGATCAACTGAAAATTAGGACAACACTACTAATTTTCATTTCATAGTTTTTTACTGTTCAACTTGAACAACATAATTACTCATCGGAAGCAGCTATTCCTTAAGATGTTCAAAAAGCCGACAAAGTAAATGATCAGAGCATTTTCTTGTTTAATTTGTGAATTCAACATAGAAAGTTTTGAATTTCTACTAGGAGTGTAAAACAAGAAGTAAAATTACCATATGCGTACTTGAGGAACCTAACTGTAAATTGGAACACATGTAATCTACTGTACGGGCAATACTAGCTTTGGTCACTGCTGGAGCTTCTTCTGCTGCAGTCATTGTGTATTTAGCACACAAGGGGAATGCTAATGCCAATTGGTCTGCAATTTGCCAACAATTCAACTCCTTTTGTGAGCGCACTTCTGATCATTGATTGGCTTTTTTGCTGCAGTATTTGTGCTCATTCTGATTGTTAGGAGCATTTGATGGTCAGAAGAGTATAGTGGTATTTTCCTTTTTTAAAGCCTTCAGCAGATAACTAGAGTTATTTTTGACATGATCAGTTTCACCTTAGCTTAGCCTTGTCCTAATTGTCCTCTTATGGTCTCATTCAACTTACCTATAAATATGATGACTCAGACACTATAAAGACAGGTTCATCCTATTCATCTCTCTCTCCATCCTACTTTCTTACTTTTTTGCCGATTTAATCTTTACTGACTTGTATGTCGAAGCACAAACGTACATAACACCCCTTGTCTTTGCCTTTAACTGTCCTCTTCTACATTAACAGGAATACCTTCAGGTCAAAGCTTGGCACCAACATTTGGCGCATCAGGTAAGGGATCTCGTATTAGCCAAGCACAAAACAATGTCACCAAGAAAAAGAATCCTAAAGGAAGGATAGATAGCTCGACTAAAGAGGCTCAGATCTACAAAATGTCTTTATAAAGGTTAAATTCGACAAAACAGTTCGACCAAAAAGCTTGGACTCAGATCGACCAAAAGAGTTCAGATCTACAAAATACTTTCATAAATGCCCAATTCGACAAAACAGCTTAGTCAAAGAGCTCATTTTGGCCACTATGGTTAAAGAGCTCATCTTGGTAAATTGCCTATATAAAAGCTTTGCTAGGCTGCCTCAGTTAAAGTGATTAACTTAGTCAAAAGAGCTAACATCGGTCAAAAAAGCTCATCTCAACCACTTTGGTCAAAAGAGCTCATCTCAATCATCTCGGTCAAAGAGCTTAGCTTGGTAAATTGCTTACATAAAGGCTTGGAGGGGCCACTTCGACCAAAGTGATTCGCTTGGTCAAAAGAGCTCACTTCAATTAAAAGAGCTAATCTCGAATCACTCCCGATAATTATTACTTTGGTAACCTTTAAATTGATTATGCACTTAATCCATAACATATGCACGAGATTAGATAATCACTAGGTCAGACTGTAGCTCAAAGTTAGTCATCATACAAAACTGACTTCCCCTTGCAACGTCGGCCTTCGATGAACCAGGCTGCCAATTTATTCTTCCAGCCAATCTATTCCACACTGGGGATGTCGGTAATAAATTTGACGATACTTAGATTGCTTAATGAGGGGACAAAATGTTAAGGGCATTTGATGGTCAAAAGGGTATGGTGATTTTTTACTTTCTCAAAGCCTTAAGTAGATAGTCAGGGTTATCTTTGTTATTTGTGTCGACTTGACATGATATGATTAGTGCTATCTCAACTTGGCTCTATCCTAATTGTCTCTTATGGCACCCTCAACTTACGTATAAATATAATAACTCAGAGATCATGAAGGCAGGTTCATCCCATTTATCTTTCTTTACTTCCTACTTTCTCACTTTCTTTTTGACTGGATCCTTACTGACTTGCGTATCGGAGTGAAAATGCAGGGAACACCTTTTGCCTTTGGCTCTAATTGTTCTTCCCTTTTACATTTACAGAAATACTCTTAGGTCGAAGCTTAGCACCAACACTGATAATCATTTCATCAGCTATTTCTATCTCTCAATGTTGATTCCGAGCAACAGTCGAAGAGTGCATCTGTATGTATTTGCTAGTTTGAGTCTGTATTTGTCTTGCTCTTCTAGGAGCTAATTTGAGGCTTTTATTTTATTATGGCATTGTCTACTTTTCAAACTAGTTTACAAAAATCTATAAATTTCGGATCATAAGAAATAGCAGAGCAATTCTACCTCATTTTAATGACACAAAAGGACACCACTGATCTCAGTACTCTGTAGCTTCAGCCTTTCTCATATAATTGTATGAGCAACTGCAAAAGAATAAATACATGTCCTAAAAATTGAAGATTTCTTGATCACCATATATGTGTTGATTGAAATTCAACATTTCCAGACCTTACTGTGAATTAGAATTATGGTCACATGGAAGCAACTTGCCAATTGCTCGTATATCTGCATCAGGCACCGGTACCTTATGTAAAAAAATTACACTATAGCACTCACTAATTCAATGCAATAATGAAGACTAGCTATGAACATACCTCAGCCATGTTATCCAACAATTCGTTGGCTGTTTTCACATATACTTCCTTTCGGCCTAGGGGCAATGTACTCATGGCATTTTTCAAATCCTAAGAAAGATAAGCTTGCTTTAGTCGAATGTAAAATATGACATACCTCCATGACATGTTCTCCAACATGTCTCTCATGCTATGCAACGCCTTAGCAGTTTGTTTAATTCTTGCGGCAGCATCTTCCGGTGACAAACCGGGTTCCAAAAAACGTTCCCTAAGAAATGAACGTGTGGCCCAATTCTCTGCTACTGCAACTGGGGTGCCATGCAGTCCTAGTGCTGCTAGTGATGTAACCAGAAATGTTGTTACAAGTTTTTCCAGTTGGTGATCACATTATTTTCTTCGGGTTGGAACGATGCTCGGATTATGGGGAGGGAGAGTTTGTTGCAATGGTGATTTTGGGGTGTGGTGAAGTTGTGGTTGACATGGAAGAGAGCTGCTGAATTAGTGAAGAAACTCATAGTGTTGGGCTAAAGTGAATGAAAGAGTTGAAGATCATTTAGGATATGTGCTGCTATGGAGTGACCAAACATGGACCTTAGCTTTTTGGGACGTGGCACTCCTTATCTTGTAACAAGCGACCAAACCAAAAAAAAAAAAAAAAGATGGGCTTTGATAGTCCTTTGAGTTGGCTGGAATACCTTGACTTGTGATTCTGGTGCCTGAGCTCCATCCAACACATTAACATCTTTAGTCAAAATTTCTGATGTTAATCAGGGGAAAATGTTATTGCAAAGGAAAATAAATAGATTTGAATGATTAATTCTATTATAGAAGTATTAATTTGACAAAATGGCAGAGAGAGAAAAAGAACATCATTGTAACCATCAGTCCCCTATTTTATCTACGGAAGCCTAAAATCAGCTTTTCTTGTGTTTTGCTTTTCGATTTGTATGACATAGAAGAATATTAGTACAAAAAATTCATCAAAATAAAGATACAAAGATAATTTGTTATTAGACTATCTACTTCTTAAAAGTACATAATATACATCTTTCTTTTGATATTAAAAATATTGTTTTTGATAGTTGAAATTATCATAAATTAAAATTTGATCCTCCAATAGAATAATGTTTTAGCATAATGTTTAAGATATTATGATATCTATAGAGTAATAGTTTTTTTTTTTAAGAGATAATTTAGATCTCTTTTATTTTTTATTTTTACAAAATTATTATTTGAACTTAATGTTGCATGAACAAGTTCTTTTTTTTTTTTTTTTGATTTAATTACATGAACATGAGATAATATTATCACGCTTTGAGAATGAAATGTAATATGATCATATTACCTTGAAGTATAATTTTAAAGTAATACGAAACCTTCCTTCTTATTTATTTTAAACTTTTTTAATAAACTGATAATAAATCTTTATATATCCAAATATAAACTAATAAAAATATAAAATTATTTCATAAGATCTCACTAGCCAACAATATATCTAACGCTCAAGTGACTTTGCTAATTTAATCTTTTAACTTCTCACAAGACTAATTAAACTTATCATTATTCATCTGTAAAAAAAAAAAAAAAAAGAATAAGCAAACTACAGCTCAATGAGTATAGCCTCACATACTTGACCGAATCAGGCATTGTTTTTATACATATCATATAGATCATTCAAAAGATTTATTAAAATATAATATCAAAATATTTAAAAAATCATCATTTTGTTGAACATTCGTAAACTCACAAATCAATATCAAACATATTAATTCATAAATCATTTTAAAATATACTATATGTCAAATATCGTAATCAAATCAAATCATGGATCAATCTTTCAAAATATCGTAAATTATAATTATCATTAATTTATCATTAGTTACAGTCACTGTTATAATCTGTGATATTAACCGTATCGACAATTTCATCCTCATGATTATTACTAATTATTATAACCTGTTAGCCAAACCGTATGATCATGATTATGTTAACTATTATAACTCGTTAGCAAAAACTATAAAACTAGTTTTGGTGTTGATGATCCCACTTTTTAGGAATGTAAAAATGCAGTTATCATATAATCGTTTCTTAAACATAAATCATTTTCTCATTTTATTCATAAGCATCATTATCATTTATATAGCAAAAACATAAAATAATCATATGCTTGATCCTATTTTCATATATCAAAAATAAAGAAATAAACTTTCACTCATTTAAAACATTCATATATTACATAGGCTTGAAAACAAGTAAAGTGTGTGAAATTCTATTTACCTCTATTTGATTCTATCAATTAATTTTTCCCCCAAAACAGTTAACATTCTATTCAAGATCATTTTAACATATCAAAAATTAATCAATCATTTTTTCAGACCATTAATACTAAAAACAACCAAGTTATACAAAGGTTAACTTAAATAACTAATACTGATATCTTGAGCTACCTTCACTAAAATGATTATATCTTAAGATATTCAACTCGAAATTAAAATCTTTATAGTGCGTTAGAAACTTGACTCGATAAGTTTTCTAACCATATATGGCCCACCTCATAATTTTTTATAGATTAATTATAATAATTTTTACAATTCATGTCATATGCTGCTGCCAAACAACATTTATAACTTATAATAAAAATTACATATTTATTCATTTGAAACTTTAAATTCAATTCTTTTTGTTTTGTTGAAAAGTACATTCAATAATCTTTTTAAACATATGTGGTTCAATTCTTCATTCCTTGTATCAAACTTTAAGATAATTTTCATAATTCAACCAAGATGCTACTCCTAAACAGCTTGTATATTCTTAAATAAAAATTAGACAACTCTTTATTGAAAACTCGGATTTAACTTTCGTTTGTTTAGTTAGAAAGTATATTCAACATACTTTCCAACAATATATAATAATCATAACAATATCTAATTTCTTGATATAAAATATTATTTTAATTCACTGTTATAAATAATAATATTTTATCCAAAAACAAAAATTTTCCTTTAGCCTTTAAAAATTTAAATCCCCACTTTTAGTCTTTAAAATCTACTCAACAATTATCATTAAATCTTAATAACATGAAGTAAATAAAACCCAATAATATATCCAAATTGATCATAAAGATTAATGAAAGATTTTATAATTTTTTTTTATTTTTCTCTTAGAACTTCAACTACAAATAATAGTAACCAACATGATATATTTCTTAAATAAAAAGATCACATATATTTATCTTTAAAAGATTAAATTAATTTTAGCTTCTAATTTCAAATTTTAACTTAATTTTTTTATATTTTTAACTCTAAAAAAGATAAAAAAGAAGAACTTTAACTTATTTTCTATTTCACGATAACTAAATTTTTTTATTTAATACTTTAATCTTTTCTCTTTGATTAATTAATTTCTTAATAAATTAGTAAATTAATAAATTTTAATATTAATGATTATTATTTGAACTAGGATATTACAAATACGTGGTTGACATTCTATTTAGATTAATTTAAATAGTTGTTTTATGTCATTATCAAAGTGGTGGTGGTGAATTGTTCAATGGCCAATTGGCCAGTGACAAACCAACGAACTAAAAAAAAAAGGAAGTTTCCTTCCCCTGTTTTCCAAAGCAAATCAGTTTCCAAGTCCTCCCCTCTAACAATAAACCCTGTAATTTTCTCAGGCAAATTTGCAAAGAAAGGAATATGGTGAAGATTGAATTATTTGATCTAGAAAAACACTTTGCTTTTTACGGTGCATACCATAGCAACCCAATAAACATAGCAATCCACATGTTATTCGTTTGGCCAATCTTCTTCACTGCTATTCTCATTCTTTGCTTTACTCCTCCTCTGTTTAGCCTCCCTCATATCGATTTCTCTCTGTTTGGAAGCCATGTGACGTTGATTTTCAACTTTGGGTTTTTGTTTGCTTTGATCTATGCTGTGTTTTACGTGTGTTTGGATGTCAAAGCTGGAACCTTGGCTGCTTTGCTTTGTGGGGTTTGTTGGATTGGTAGCAGCTTTCTTGCAACTCGACTTGGCTTTTCTCTTGCTTGGAAGGTACAAAATTTTGTTCTTTTTTTGTGTTCTTTTTATGTTGAAATTATACAAAATTGTCTTTATTGGCCTGTCTGCTTGACTTGGTAGAGTATACAAGAAAGATGAAAACACAAACAGTTATATCACTGTAAGATTATCTAAATCCATTTACAGGTATGTGTGTGAGAGGGAGAGATCATTGTGCAAATCATCTATGGCTGTGGATGCATGTTCTTGCTTCTTGGCACTTGCTTCTCGGCTGCTCCTTGTTTCAATCTATTTGTTGCTTAGATCAGTCCTAGCTTGATAGCTGAAATTTTGGAATTTGCAGTTTGATTTCATCTTTCTTTACTCTGATTGGATTTAAATTGATTTTAGGTCGTTCTGGTGGTTCAATTATTCTGTTGGATTGGACAGTTCATCGGCCATGGGGTCTTTGAGGTAATGAGTTCTCCTAATTGCATCTATAGACATACATATATAGACATGCATGTGAGCATATACATTCATACATACACAAAAAGTCAATGGTTTCCAATGTATTCATACTCCTAAAATTCAATTAATATGCTACAGAAACGAGCACCAGCCTTATTGGACAATCTTGTTCAAGCCTTTATAATGGCTCCTTTCTTTGTGCTGTTCGAGGTAATTTCATATTTTTTTTCCTTTACACAGCAGAAAAGAAAAATGATTGTTCTTCAGAAATGTTCATAAGTTTCTATCTTTTGTTCCTCAGGCTCTTCAAACCTTCTTTGGTTACGAACCATACCCAGGGTTTCATGCAATTGTTCAAGCAAAGATTGAGGCTGAAATCAATGAATGGCAAGAAAAGAAGATGAATTTGATTTCTTAGATTCTGCTTCCATTGACACTAGCATGCAGGGGATTTCTATGAGTAGAAAACACAAACGAACTCATGATGTATGCATTTTATGTGTCATCATACAAAATGTGACTCAAAGCACTTGAAGTGAATATGCGTAAGCTTGTAGCAAGGACTGGAAAGCAAATGGTAATAATCTCAATTTTCTAGCCGAAAGAAACTGTTTCTTGATTTTCATGGATTAAGCCCCAACAGGAGAATGCATTAACTAAATGGTGCACCGTCTGTGGAATTTAATAGTCCAACTCTATATTTAACCAAGAAAGAAACGGAATGTTTGAGCAGTTAATCCCCAATCTGCTTAATGCAAAACATATTAGGGTATTCTTTTAGTTGTTTGTAAAACATTAGGATTTAGTAGCTTCATTTTCATATCATTTTCTTTCCTTTCACGCATTGATTTTTCCTTCGATTGATCTCTGATTTGCCTGAGTTGGAAGGACTGGCATGTTAAACAATTATTTTATGTTTCACATGCTCTTTTGGCTTTGAAATATATCAGTACATGGAGCTTGTCCTTTATAGACCATTATTGCAACAAATGTTCTCTATCTCTTCATAAGTTATTCGGCAGTTTAATAATGCATTTGCTCTCAAAAAGGATAATAGACTACTGCCCTTGTCAGCAGGTTTGGTGGAGTTCACTTGCTAGGAGTCTAGGAGTACATATGCCATGTTTGATCTTTGGAACAAAATCTGAGTGTTAACTGTCTGAATTGAGTGCTGTGAAATCAAAGTAATTTTTGTGTATTATCATTTGGACAACATCTGGTATAGTTAACTTTTGACCAGAAGTAAACTTTAGCCACCTCAAGGTTATCTGGCTATTTTGAGCTTCAAACCCTTCTCCATTGATAGAATAGTTATCATCCTGTACTTTGCTGGATGATTTGGCACCAAACTGAATTTGAAAAATCTACACAAAATGGCCAATGCCATCTTCATTTAGGCAGAATCCTTTCCGAGGCATATTCTTGGTCCAGCCTGCGTGTCACCAGAAAACAATAACCAATGGGCCACTATGTTGCAGCCTAGAATTACAGCACTCCTGATAGATTTGATGAATTCTATGTAAAGAAACTACAAGTTCTCACAGTATAAGTTCAATCTGCTATTTCCCAGTTGGGTGCATGAGGGTTTATCCAAAGATGAAGATCTTTTTCACCATACCTGAAATGCAGTGAACTTGAATGAAGACGCATTCTAGAAGTAACTCTCTTTGAGCCATCTCTCAGGCCTGAATGAAGCTACATCAGGGCCCCAATCATACTTCATCCGGCCCATTGAGTATGGAACATAAGTAAGCAAGCCTCCTGCTTTTACCTTGGTTCCATCTGGCAAGATATCATCCCCCAATATGCCCTTGGGGTCCCGTAATCATCCAACTATGTTAACTTAGTTACAAAACCAGAAACAAACAGATCATCTGTTTTCTTTTGGGCACAATTTTAAAGCCTGTTTGGGAGTTGAGATGGAAGAAGAACTACCCTAATTTAGAATAGATCATCATGGCACCATTAAAAGCCTTTACAACTTTTATCGTTTACCCGAGGAACTGCTGGATATAAACGGAGTGTCTCCCTAGTAAATCATAATTCAACAGATCTGCAAATTGTGCTGCTCTTCGATTGAATGATTCAGGGTCTTCCAAGTCAAATGTTAGCAATGAAATCTTCTCCTCTCTTGCGTGTCTTTCTTCAAAAGCTTTTAGCTCTGAGTAAAGCTTTTCAGCTACATGAGCGTGGCTCATTATCATGTATTTAGCCCATGTCAGAGTTGTAGCTGTGGTGTCACGGCCAGCAATGGCAAAATTCAGGACAATATCTCTATGACTTTTTTCAGTTAAATTTCCTTCTGGATCTTCACTTAGCTCAATAAATCTTGAAAATATGTCATGCTTTATCTGATTTTTTCCATCATTTACAAAGTTGAATGAATAAAAATACTGGGAAAAAAAGGAAAGAAAAGAAACCTAGACGCAACCTTTTTATTAAAATATAAGTTCACCTTGGTAGTTTTGCAAGATTTCCGAGTTTCTTTTATCTCTTACTTTTGTTCTCCTTATGACATTGTATGTGAACTCATCAATGGATCTAATGCTTTTGCCAAGTATAGATTCGGAGCCCACATTGAGAAATCTTTTCAGTTTCCACAGTGGGTCAATAAACCTAAGTGTCACAAATGATATTGGCTGTATCAAATGCCTGAGCAAAGTGGCTATCAGGTAAATTGGGAGCCAGAGTTCCAATTTCTACACCAAACCCCACCTTGCAAATGGAGTCTAAAGTCATCCTCATCAATTAAGTCCTGAGTCAAATTTTCAGCTTCATCAAAAGGTGTCATTTGTAAAGTATATGAAAAGAAAACCATGTCATTCCTTGTTCATACTTTCGGAGAATTCTCTAAAATTTTGACAAAAGCATTGTGGAAGTTACCTGCATATTTACTTCTTGGTTGTGGAAAGAAGCGCGACATAAAATAGAATGAAGCTTTAGACTATACTCCCTGAAGACAACAATGCTGAAATCCCTTAAATTCTTGGATGCAAACTCAAAGCTAGCGGTCTTCCTTTGCTTTTTCAATAGCTTACCATCTACATTGAAAATCCCATCTCCAAGCAGCCCTTCCATATAGGAATGATACGTTTCACCCTTTCAATTTATGAAAACAGGACATGGACATCAACTTTTATATCTATCTATTTACCAATATAGAGAGAATATTGCAGTCCAACAACCATGGAAAATGAATCATTTGTTGAATAATGGGAGCTTTCTACCTTGGGGTAATTGGCAAAATTGGTCTTCAGGACATGTTCAACATTAGCAGGATCGGCAATGTAAGTGTAAGCAGTGAATGGCATTGGAACTACCACGGTTTTTAATTTAGACAGGTATTTCACAAGCCACTCGTGCATTCGATCATAGTTCATTAATTGTTCGATCGCTGCTCCAATGAGTGGCCATGGTTTCGGTCCCTTTTTGTTCCTCTGATTCCATCTGTAGATGAAGATCCATGAAATAACCATGCAAGCTAGCATCACCATTCCCGTGTTGCATCCATCTGGCAAAACAAAAACTGAGAAAAGATTGTTTTTTACTTCCATTTTAGATTAAAATTAATAGAAATTGAGTGTAATTTGTTGATGGAATTACTTGTGGAAATGCTGTTTTCTTTTAAGGAGTTTAGCAAACAGGCGCCAGGGTTACTAAAATGTAGTGGGTTGTGAAGCTCATGAATTAGCTGCTACTTTGTCAACATTCTTTGCATGCCATAGCTTTAAAATTATGTTTCACATCTTTTGCATCCTTAGTCTTAATCTAACCAAATTGATTGATTCTTCATTTTTAAATACTAGGAGTCTCATTTGATTGGGTAAATCCCGAGAACTTTAAGATATTTTCTAATCAAAGAAATTAAATGCGTTTGAAGATTCAAAACCAAGATGTCAACAGCATAAGAAGTATATGCTCGCTTTCCTATTACACCAATCTCATGAGGCTAAAATTAGAAGATTTTTATGTACGTCTAGCATTTGAGCATTTAGTTTCATGATAAATATTTATATATGTGTTTCTTTAGTTCAAACAATACGTTTGATTTAATCTTATAAAATTAAAAAAATTCATGTTATAAATAATCATTTAATTATCGTAAAATATTTACTATGATTCTTAAATTTTAAAAAATTTCATATAAATTATAAATCTGTTAATTAATATAATATTTAAAAAATTATTTATTTATTACATATTATCATTTAAAATTAATTAAAAATAAATATTATATTAATTAATGAATTTATAATTTATATATCATATTAAAAATTTTTAAAATTTAATTATCACATTAAACATTAAAAAAAATAAATTCAAACGAGGATAGCAATGCAAATGCAATAAATATGTTATTTTTAAGATTCAAGAGAAGGTTAAACCTCATCTTACCTAATTGGGCATTAGAGGGCGTCCGTAAATCCCAACTCTGCTTTCTAACCGCCCTTTGCTTTTTCAAGTCCGAACCTTCTCCCTACATCAACCTCTTTATAGCCCGTATCCATTAACCTCGAAACACGTTAACAAAATGCTAGTCCTACAAAAACGACTCATTCAAAAAATCCAGCAGCGGATTAAGCTTGTTCCAACAGAATTCTTTTAGTTTCCAGGTGCCACAGTGTGATGACCGCAGAATCTAAAGTCTTTGGAAATATCAGCATCATGTGCGACGACAAAATTAGCCACGTGCATGCAGCAATTCTAGACGCATCATCCACAAGATTGCTTTCCGCAAGGTCCTTTTGACCATCCCCACCAACTTTCTAAATCGTAGTATATGTTTTCTATTGGATAAGTGATGCACAGCTAGCCAGGCGGCAGCCCGCCAGAGAAAGTCTGCCAATAGGTTCAGAGAATGGCTATGCCACGTCTTTCAAATTTTGTCGTCTGGCGTCTATGACACAAATATCAAAGTTTTTATGTTGAAAAATATCTTCTGTGATCTCATTATCATCTATGCCATAATCGTCTGATTTGCATGTTTGACAGTCTTAGATTTTGATCAGAATATTCATTAATATTCATTCAATACAAATAGAATTGGCTTTCAATATGGTCGTGATCATATTTTCTTTTTCAAAAGTTAATGGGACAAATTAATCATCTTAAATATAAAAACTATCGGCACACAGTTTTTACAAGTTTTTTTTAATGGATAAGGCTGCTGCATTTTTTTGTGTCTAGCCAATCCAATATTTTGGTTAAGTTGAAAACAATCAAATGCACATCTATTACTGAAACTGATACACTATGGGATTCATATGTTGTTGCTGGTTTAGAATCCCCCACTGATTCATCACTTGAAACTTCCCTGAATCAGTGTATTGGTAAGGTATTTCTCCTAGCTGAAGTTTCTCGACATGTTCAATCCCGGTATTGCCTATGGTGTTAGGGAAATCAAAGCTTGAATTGTATGGATTTTCACTCAAAAGTTGGGAAATTGGCCCGGTGTAATTATCCAATTCCAATAGATGAGACAGTGAACATGTCCTTGCGAATTTCAACATTTGTTGGCTTTCACTAGCATCATTTGAGTACTCTATCATGTCAATTGGGGTATTAGATTCTTCCACGTTTTGATGCAAAACTTTCACAGCTGAGTGCTTCTTTTTGTAGATTCTGCACAGGACCCAATCATCCAGCTGAAAACACACAAAAACAAGCCATCTGGTCAGTTCACACAACAATACATATGATCAAAACAATTCTTCAAATCATGTCGAAGAAACAAAAGAAAACATACTCTCATGGATCCATTTTGCCTGGTGATTTGTTTTCGCGAGTCACTTAACCGATATTCATGCATAATCCAATCAGTCTTGATTCCCTTTGGTGGCCTGCCCTCATAAAAAACAAGAGCTTTCTTCACCCCAACGTTTTTAAAGCCACTATATATGGCTTTGTCTGTCCCGGTAGCCTTCCAGTACCCAGAGACTGTTGCCCTATTAGGACGAACCCCATTAGGATACTTCCTGTCTCGAGGGCTGAAGAAGTACCATTCACTTTCACCAAATTCTGCTTTGTCTAACAAAATCATGAATCAAACAAGGAAACAGCAAACAAGTCAGCATAGCATTTTATATATAGGAGAACATAAGTAATCTTTTGTCTGACAATAAATAAACTAACCAGGCAATTGCCATGGATCAAATTTGTATATATCAACTTCTGAGATTATTGAAACAGGGCATGGCCTTGATTTGGCCTGGTTTTTGAGGTAATACACGATCAGTTCTTCATCTGTGGGGTGGAACCTGAAACCAGGAGGAAGCTCAAAGGTGGTTTTCCTTTCCATCCTATTCCTTCTCGTCCAAACAAGGATAGGAAAGGGAGGGAGGGCAGAGGAAAAGGAAGGTGTTTGAAATGTTTGCAAGGCGAGGGCTAGGCCTTTTATCTTTGGATTTGTCTTCTTGTCGTGGGCCAAAACCAAGTCTTATTGGCTGAGGACTTGACTTTTTCAGTCTTAGAACATCAACCTCGTATCACAATCAACTGCCACACTCGCGGGAACGTGGCCAGCACGTTCCACTCTCCGTATTCCTTCAATTGACTTCTTGAGCTTGGTTCTTTGAACTTGTACCTCCCAGAAAAAAAAAAAAAAAAAAAAAGACTTTTATTCTCTTGGGTATCTAAATTGGAATGAGATTTTTTATAATTTTATTAATGATTGTGTTAAGGATTTTTTTGTAATTATTAAATAATTTATTTAATGATATTATTATCAACTACCCTATTTAATATTATAAATTACGTCAAAATTGGGTCATGAAATCAAATTTATATTCTAAATAGTAGTGTTTAATTAACAATTAAAAAAAATACTCTTTGAACACTCATTAATAAGAAAATTATTTCTTTTTTCTTTTTCCTGTTTTTAGTCTCTATCTTTCATGTGACCCTGCCAAAAAGAGAAAGGTCTCCTTCAAGCACAATAATCAATATATTATATGGAATAATTAAAAAAAAGTTGACAAAAAATGTTAGGTATATGATATGACTGGTTAAACAAACTTTTTCTACCACAAGTGCACCATAATTTCTTAAAATAAATTTTAAGTTTTTATTATATTTTTATTATTATTTAAATTTTGTAAAAAAAAAAATATTTGATGAATTTATTATCCATCCAAACACTATGATTATTTTTATTTGAATATTTAGATAAAGAAAGAAAATGTAAACTTATGAGATTAATTTTGGATTTAGTAATATTAGGAGATATTTATTAAAGAAATGAAATGGGATAGAATTCAAGTTAAAAAATACAAAAATTTAAAAGTAGATTCGATCATTCGTATATTTATTCATATAAAATATTAATAATTTATATATTTTTATTATATTTTATTAAAAATTATATATTATAATTTAAATTGATATAAAAATTTGAAATATAATTTTTTAATTTTATTATAATTTTTATTAAAATTTTAAATTATATTATTTTTATATCTATGATTTGTATATTATACCATCGTATTTTTAGTCATCGCTTAAAAGCAAAGCAAGTTTTTATCTCACAAAAAGGCCAAAGCAAGTATAATTTCTTTATTTACTCGAGCGAATGGAGTTTAGCCAAGAACATAAAAACACTTGGTGAATGAGTCATCGAAAGGTTCTATAACAGAACTTAGCAAAGCTACACGTGTCCCTTTCCTAGCCAAAAGTAGTTGACTACGGATAAGCATGTAGAATTCTTAGAGGAAACGTAGGCCAAAAAACCATACATATATATAATTTAATTAACTTGTGGATCTTATCTTAGTCACGTCATTAATGGCCCTAATTTGACTCTAATTTTTTTAAAGATGATACTTATTTTTTATTTAAAATTTAGGCAGCAAAATTATCTTATTTTTAAAATAAAAATATAATAAAAATTTAAAATTATATTAAAAAATTATTAATAATGAAAATCGAATTTAAATTTATAAACAAAATCGTGCTTTACCAAATCAGTCGACTTTGGCTTACGTATCAAGCCCTTTTTCTGATTATAATAATTAATTTGTAAGGTGAATTTAATGTCACGTGGTGAATTCTTTATCCTTCAGTTTTAAATATGAAATCATACGTGGCAAGTTGACTTTCATCCTGTATGAGAACTTGGAGGAATATTCTATGTTTCTCGGCCGTTGATTGGGGAGTTGAAGTTTTCTTGGTTAGCTCTTAGGCATTATAGCATGCTGCATGCGTTGCAGTTGGATTGTTTTTGGCCTTTGCTTGTTTTGTCTTTATCAATGTGGATAATTTAGAATAATCTTTGGAGAAACCTTTTTTTTATTTTTTTAAATAATAATAATTATTAAATATATGAGAGATAAGAATGAAAATTCGAATCTTGAATTGTATTATTTTAATAGAATGCATGGGTTACCTATAGAAAAGTTAAAAAAAAAAAAAAAAAAACAACCGTGGGCGATCGATAACGTTATTTTGTTATTATTTTACATTATATTTGGATATATTTAAAATATAAAATTATAATAAATAAAATATAATAATATTATGAATAAAATTAAATGATAAATATTTTCAAAAAAATTTATGAAGTAGGGTTTCCTCCTTTTTAAATTGGGAAGCTGAAATGGTTTTTGTCGAGCATTATTTTCACTCATGGGTTTTTGGATGCATCCTTAATTTTTATGCAGTAGATTTTGTTACCGGCTTGAATTTCAATCATGGTGTTCTATACTATTAATATTTATGTTATTTTATATTATTATTGACTGCCATTTTTACACGTGGATTACTTTATGGTGATTTGATTTGGCAAATTCATTTTCGTATGGTCAGTGCTGTTATTTATCCTTGTTTATGAAAGATTGTAACTTCATATTTGACAGAAAAATGATGAGAAGGCAGACACAAATGCTAAGCCTGGAAAGGAGGCTGAGAAGGATGAAGCAGGGGAATCCACCAAAGAGGTTGATAGTTAAGTACCCAAATAACAAAATTAAAGTTTTCTATTCCTCACTAGTCCGTAGTTTATTGCAACAAGATTTGTCAGTAACATCAACCTTGAGGATTGTTGATCATGGCAACATCAAGGCAGTAATGCAAGTTATGTGAGTAAAAAGATGAAAATAAGGAACCAAAAAGGTAGAACTGTTGAAAGCAGAAAAATGAAAAAGAATTATTTTCCGGTAGCTATTTAGCTAATAGCTTTGATCGTTAATGCCAAGCTCAATAAGAGTCCTCATTGCTTGTTTTTTGACCACTTTGCCATAAATCCCTCTTCCCACTTTCATTGCTCTCTCAAATTCTACCACACCAACGCCACCATTCTGCTTCAAGCGTTCCACAACAACCTTCAATACTCTCTCATCACTTCCCACAACTTCAACCACACTGTCTACGACAGCCTCCATTGCCGGAATCCGCCTGCCCCATCGTTTCATCAACCTATCTGAACCATATACCTCAGAATATGCAGTCCAAAACGACGCCCTCAAATAGCCCTTATCTTTTCCCCTCATCGCCCATCTCCTCATACCTTCCTCCAACCTATAAACTGCACCACCTACATCTACCCCTTTTTCAAGGCCTATCTCAATCTCTCTTAACTCTTGCTTGGAACACACTGCCTCTTCAAACTTGCATCTCCTACATTTGCAGTTAAAACCCCATGATTTCGACATTTCCTCACGCTTGTCCAACGGAGAAAATGTATCAAAGTATATGAACGTGATCTCTTCTCCAGCCTTGATATCTCTAGAGGCATGAACTATGACATAGTCGCCTACATGCAAACGCCTTGCATTAGGAATACATGAATGGTTGATGAAGGAAGCCAGTATCCATAACCCAACACCATAAAAATCACTGTTTTTCCCCAATACTTTAGCTGAAACCGCCTCTTCCACAAGAGAATTCACATCCAATATGCTCAACATTTTATCCATATCAAGCTTCTCCCTTGAACAGCCATTTTTCTCAATCTCAGGCCTAAAGAAATTCATATCAGGAACTTCAAGCCCTTCTTCATTGTCACCTGCGGATAGCATGTCAATCAAAAGCTGTGTTCTTTGACATTTTGTGACAGTTTCCGTAACTTTATCGATAAAATTCTTCCACATAACAAGCTGTGCATTTTCTCCTGTATCTTGACCTCCCAATATGCCTCTTTCAATTGCAATTGCCTTAGTGACCAAAACCAAAGTTCCAGCATCAATATTCTTTGTTGCAAACAAGCCACGCCCACTAATCTCAGACCTCTTAACCTGCACTGGACCAATATATTCAGCAAGTTCTGGAGGCTTTCCTCGAAACCCATTAAGAACCCAATCAGAAAGATCAAAACTTCCTGTCCTTGATTGAAACTCAAATTTTTTACATTTCTCTAAATACCCATTAAGAATCTCGAGGTTCCCATTACCCTGAGGATCAAAAAGAGCTGCTTTGAAGCAGTCCAAAGCATTGGAATATCTGTTCAAACTAAGCAAGATCTTACCTTTGCAAAGTAAAGTCTTGAAATGGGTAGCTTCAATTTGAAGTGCTTGGTCACAGTCTTTAAGTGCTTCAGTGAAATCTTGTAGCCTTGACTGTGCCTCGGCTCGATTTGAGAAGGCTACACAGAGAGATTTGTGGAGCTTAGAGAGGTGATATGGGTTTGGGTTGGAATCTTGTTGGGTCTTTGAAATTTGGTCTTGGCAAAGATCGATTAACTGAGAGTAAAGTTGTATAGATTCTTTCCATTCTTCTCTGAGGAGAAGCTCTGTGGCTTTTGATCTGAGCAGCTGCATTTGCTCTTCAGCGGGGTACATTTCTGACTCTTGTTGCAGCCCTTCTTCTCTCATTTGGTTTTTAGGGTTCTCTTTTTTTTCTTTTTCTTTGATTGGTAGTGCATTTTCTGGTCGTCGGTTTTAAATTTGGGAGGGGGGGGGGGGGGGGGTGGGTGTTACGTAACGGTCATTTTGGTCCTTTTGTCTTTGGTCTGGTCTCTTATCCTCTATTTTGAACTTTTTTTTTTACAATGGATCTTGTTTGATAACAGCAACGGCTATTTCAGGATCAATTAACTTAATGACTGCTGAGCTGAACAACCTGGCTTCCTATGATTTATTTAGCTCATCAAGCTAGGACTGATTTGTGAGTCTGAGATAAACCAAGCAAGTTGACGGTGCATATAAGCCTTACGGTTCAGTCGCAATGAGGTTCTTCCGTGCTCAAAGCGTGCCACACCATTCAGAAGAAAGTATCAATGCGCTTAAGGAACCGCTGTTGGTCACAAGATCTGAATATACCGACTATTTACATTACAAAAAATTTGCTTCCATTGGGAGTCAATGAACTAATAAAGGGATATGTTGATAATAAACATTAGCCTCTCAGCCTCAATCCTTCCTCTTAAACACAGTAGTTTGTAGCCCCCAAACAAGGTTCCAACCTTGAGAACACCATTCAGACTATCATCCGTATAGAGATATGACCAATCTTCTTGCAAACAACCCAAAATTACTTCCTGCTTTTCTTCAGAAATCTTGTCAGAACTCGGAAATACGGTGATTACAGAACAGGACGAGCTTGAAGAGTTTTAAATGATAAGAAGATGCCCTTGTCTCACATATCTCCTTAAAAAGATAACTCAAGTCATGAATGCAGATGACTCTGCAAATTGTAGCAATCTTTTCCTGTTCACAATCAACAGGAAAGTATGATAGCCCTAGCATTTTTTTAATATAAAGTATAAACATTGAACAAAGATACAAATCAAAAAAGCATCTCATTACATATGCAATATCTAATACAATTCAGACGGGGGGCACTCTTCAACTTTCTAAGATTAACCTCACCGGTGTTGCTTGTTAAATGCTTTATAGTTGATGGCCAATGACTATATCTGCTAATTACTTCTTCAAAAAGTACATTCCATCTCTGAGCTCTAATTTCTCTTCAGAAACTAGACCTGATAAGAAGCTTTGCAGCTGTTGGAGTGATTTATCATAAGGAGGGTCGGCTACACAGAACATCTAAAAGCAACATGTTGTCTTAGGTTAGCAATTACTTGTACTCAATTTAAAACTGTGGGGCATCTCAAAACCATCTTACCTTAAGAGTATTATGAATTCGATCTAATGCCATGCTACCAAAATTTGTAAGCATACCCATGATGAATTTCTACAATGACCCAAATTCTGGTTAGAGTGCATCAGTAAGCAAAATGACAAGTGAACAGCTATTCACACGCATGACATACCTCGTACACAGTCATTTCCTTACGTAGTTGGTCCTCTACAGAAGCAACAGACCTCTCCACTTCCTCATCACCAGCTAGAAGCTCCTCACAATTTACAGTATTAGCATTGTTCTTACTATTATCAACCATGCCTTCCACTAGGGTAAATACATGGTCACCAGGATCTGTTCCTAGTGATTCAGTGAGAACTCCCTGGGTAATGAGGATAACAATTTTGTAAATGAATTTCTATAATATCCAATGATTCTCATTTTGATTACCAAACCATACCAAATTAGACCTACTTGAAACTTTTAGCTTCTACTTGCAAAGAAAAATAACAAGAGATATGTACTGACAATGAATCAAAACAATGCAGAATATGTACTTGAACTTCAGAACAAATAACTAAAAACCTTGCAACTGAGAGAAGGAAGATTTGCATCAACTTCTCAATAATGTAGCAAACCACAACTACAGAGGGAAATTTATAACTATAACCTATACCTTGAGTGGCAAAGACATTTTTGCTTTACAATAGAATAATGCATTGAAGATCAGGGGGCTGCATCAAGCTATTAAGTGGCAAAAGACAATTTCAAAATTTTGAACAGGGACTATTATTTGATATGGAAGACAACATAAGTTAAACATACCTTACTTATCCAAAAGCTTATCCTTCGATTCAGCACATCAACAGGGATCCCAGTAGCAGCAGCAAGATTCTTAGAGGTCCAACTGAAAGCAGATAAAAATTATACCATCATTATATGAACAGTAAGATGCAAAGTGTTCAAACAATTTCTGAACGCTTGAACAACCTTGTTTGGTCTTGAAATTGTATTATTATTGCTGCATGTATAGGTGCAACTGTAAATTGCATTGCCTTATCCTCAAATTGCAATTCCAACTAAAACAGTTTCCATGTTAAGAGCATAACTGTTAGTTATGTGATAAAAAAAGGAGGAAAAGCAAATGGGATAATACAATAAGAATAATTGATACGAAGAAAAGAGCATTCAAATATATACATAAATTACACTTTAAAAGACCTAACCTTGACTGTTCCAAGATTTTTCTTCCACAGTAGCTTTCGAGGAGTCTTGATTTCATGAAACCTTCTTGCATAATCAGAGAGCAGCTGGTCAACAGGTTCAGGAATGATAAGGGCCTCATCCTGAAAATTTCCCAACATTAATGAAAGAGTGACAAGATAATGAGAAACACTAAACTATTTTAGCAAAAATGTATATCAATCAGTAACAAAAGCATGGCAACAAGGACGTTACAATTTTGTTGGACACCAACCATTTTCTAAATCTGCTTTGCCTTCTTTGAACAAACACTGTCCTGAACAAATTTCTCTTGTACATTTTTATACATTGACTCATTAAATTATTTCCCATTTCAGGCATCTTGTCAAGTAATGAACTCTTCATAGGTATGATCAATAAGAAAATGAAAGTTGAAATGAAAACTAAAAGAGAAAATGATTAGTTACATGTTAAGAAAAAAGAATAAAGTTATTAAATTCTCGCATCAGAAAATTTCTTTTGGTATAGTTGATTCCCTAATTATCAATATATTAGCTCCTCCTCTGATCAAATAATTTGTTCACCTAACCAACTCTTTGGCTTTGACAAATAATAGACTTAAAGCCGAAAGGTAAAAAAAGAATAGCTAACCTTTTCCTACCATCAATAACAATGAACAAAGTAAATTTTAATAAGTCAAAGCAAAAAAAGAACTGATATCAGTGAAGCCCATGCCTGGATTGGAGGCCAGAAATTCGAAGATATGATTGTAGCATCAAGATTATCCAAAGAAATCCCAGTCTCTGCTGACTCTGCATCTTAGTGTTTCAAAAGAATTTAAACAGATTAGGTTAGAAGAAGATAGAATAGCTAAGGTAGTTCCTCAAGCTATCCACATCTAGAAGTTCTACAAAGCCAGGGAATACCTATTTGAGATGTCTTATTAATGGTTGCCTTAATGTTGGTATTTGTCCTCTTGGAATCAATCAAATCATTAAGCATAATTTCACACTTCTGCATGCTACTTTCCCCAAAATGTATCTGGAAAATGAGAACATGCAAAAAAAGGGAGTAAATTTTGGAGACATTTGAGGAAAACAAACGGAATGAATACAATAACAAAATAAAGGCAACTCACTTTGAGGAGTTCTAGAGTACGTATCTCTGAGTCAATGTCATAATCAGATTTGTTCAGAAGTTTTTCAGCAAGCATAACACGATATTCATTGACAAGTTGGTCTTTTGAACCAATTATGCCAACAATCATTCCAAGTATGTCAACCTTCCGTCTATTTCGGCTACCTTTTGATGGGTCTGCCTCAACAGGGTCGGGCTCCCAGCTGAACAAGAAAGAACTCACAGGGACACAGGTTAGCAATATGGCAATTTTTACCGCATAGCTTATTTACATGGAAATTACTGTTGTAAAAAAAGTGATAGCAGTATAATACCGTTGTGCATCAATCCATGCTTGCTTGTCATCTGTGTTAAAATCATCATCAACTCCAATATTTTCTTGATTTTCTTCATCTCTATTTAATTCCTCAAGAAGGCTATCCCCACTGTTTCCAGATCCATTTGGATTACCACTAGTGCCATCTGTCAGCATGGTCACAATGCACTTTATGGTATCTTTTCTTCCCCTCAAGTAGTCCCTTATTGGCTCACCAACAGCTTCAAGAAAAACACCAGCTGGATCTATCGTCCGGAGTGCTTTGATAGTTGAAACATATTGATGTAATATGTCATTGGTTGAGGCACCCGCTGTAAGTAAGCGGTATCTTAGTGCAGAGATAAAGGATTCAACCAGCTTAGAATGCTGTCCAGTATATTCAAGACACTGTTTTAAGTCTTCAATCGCAAGAGAGCTGTAGCAGTCGCCAATAATTTAAATAGTGAGGCAATTTCCAGGATTACTTTCTATTAGCACCAACAACTTCCATTCACACAATGAACAGAAAAGACAACAGCAATACCATAGATAACTCCATCTGTCTTCTTCTTTTGGACCAAAGTCAGAAGGAGCAGAAGGGGTGGGGGAGATAACCCCTCTAGTAGGCAAATTCTTTTCAGAATCTCACAAATTAAAGCAGCAAACCTGTTTTTTTCTTTTGTACATAAGGATTTTGAGCTACATAATGGGAGGTAACCCTCTATGTCCTATAAATCCCACCCAGCCACCAGCCCTCAAAACTGTAACTTTCTTGGAAAGAGAATTTATTCAAATTCACCAAGTTTCATCTAGAATGAAAAACAAAAAAATGCACGTATTGAACTGGAGCAACAATGAAAAAATAATTACCTCTCAGGATAGTCCACAATTATCTCAAATAGTTTGGCTATCCTTAAATCTTGTAATGTTTCATAAGCAAAATACTCTAGCCGCAATTTCCATCTAATGAGTCCTTCTGATGGAGTATTTGTTCCAGAATAGCATGAAGATGGTTGTGAAGCCAGAGGTGACTTGAGACCAGATGAATGCTGGTCAAAACTAATAGAATCCCCAAGATAGGCAAGCAATGCATTCAAGAACTGAAGAGGTACAGCCTGTGAAATATTCCTCCAAATGTAAGAAATCTCAGTAACTTAACCATAGGAGAACTAATAGCAAGTTAATAAAACTTGAAATAAATGAAACCTGGAAAAAACGATATGTTTATATTTGACCAAAATTACCAGAAAAATTAAAAAGTCATCCATGATTCTTCAGTTCTTTTAAATAAAATGGGAAAAATGTAAAGGATTCACAAATGCAAAAAACAACCTCTATCCACCCCTTAATGGAATCCAAAACAGAACTTCGGTAATCGTCACCAGCCAAATTATGTACTTTAGCCTGTATGCAATCAAAGAAAGCATACCATTTATAAGATGTAAATTTAATAAGCTTGAAACATGACAAGTAACATAAGCCAGAGATAACCTACCATTTTCTAAGGAAGAATAATTAAATAAAAAAAAAAAAATCAGATAAAACATTGTATACCCAAAGATCAGATTATTATGTTGAGTTTTCGGTTAAATAACAAGTCCACCTTTAGAAGTAAGAAGATAGCAGAAGCATAAGCATCTTCGGTCATGGATGTGAAACCAAGGTTTCTAAGATCCCGAACAACCTTCCCTATGTTCCTCACCAACCTATTGGTCTCTGAAAACTTGTCTTGAGAATAACACTCATCAATATCCATTTCGCCAGTTCCGTACTTACTCTTTTCATCCAAATCCATCTCATCTCTACCTCCGCACTCATTTTCTTCATTAAATTCTCCACCCATTATTGTACTTAACTCCTCCAGCCTTCCCTTAAAATACCAGTGGAGTACCTCTAACAACATCAATAAAATTATTAGCTAATACGAAAAAAACCAGTCATGCATAACAAAATAACTGACTTTTACTCTAAAAAATATGTAGTTTTATACCTGGAAAATGACGAGGAAGATTGGCCATAAGAATGGAGGAAACAATTAATTGATACTTTGAAAAAAGATAGACTTTTTCTGAATCAAAATTGTGCTTTCCATCAGATAAATTCTCCATATAAGATTGTAAAGCATGAACCAATATTAACAAGCATTTCTCTTGATTTTCTTTTACTAAACATAATTCTTCCAAAGCTTTACAAAGCACTCTTTGAATCTCATCCTCATCAATCTTCTCTAAATCTTCTTCAATTTTACTATAATCCTCAAAATGGAGCCAAAATCTTGACGCTCCGTTGTTCTCAAAAGCTTCCTATTAATTCAAAAGAAAAAGAGAAAGAAATTAAGAAAATTGATATTGAAAGAGTATTCAATGGCTTAATTGATTATTACCTCAAGTGATCTAAGGAAGTAGTCTCGAACGAGAGAGTGGAGGCCGTGTTTGCAGAGAGTGTGAACGTGTGAGACGAAGTCGTGTCGGACGGAGAGATCGACGGAGCCATGGAGGAGAGATTTAGCGGCGGCGCAGAAACCGTCGTAGCTTTGGAGGATTTCTTGGACTGTATCGTCGTCGAGACTCATAAAAATCCCTAAATTGCAAACTGGAGAAGAAGTTAATGACTCCATTGACGATAAACAAAGAGAAAAAAAAAAATCCAAACTTTATCCTTTCTTTGAAAAACCCTAGCTACTGCTTCAGCTTAGAAGTGGAGTTTCCATTTTTAGGACTATTTTCTTTGCCGCCACTGCCATGAATGATGAAACGCTTTGCTCCAATTAAAACGACATCTCATTTGTCGTTTGTATATCTCAAAAACGAATCTTTTTTTTTTTCACTTTTATTATTAGTGAAGGCAAGTATCCATGGACCAGATGAAACCCGAACCCGGATCAAGAACTTGCTGACGTCACTCTCGGCTATGGTGGCGGAGACTTCCACCTAGACTTAACCAAGACAAGGCTCCAGCTCCACGGCGAGTCTCAATCCCTCTCTTCCCGCTCCTCCACGCCCTGCCCCACCAACGCGTTCCAAAGCGCTCCTGAAATTATCCGTGAACAAGGCGTTTTGGAGCTGCATAAAGCCCTTCCTCCGGATATTCTTAGGTATATAGTCAAACACTCTTTGATTTAATTGGGATATTAATTTTCTTAAAATTCATCAAAAAACTTCGCTCCTTTTACATCAATAAAGCAGGGCTTCTCTCTTTATCCCCATTTATTTATTTCCTTCATTCAATTTCTTCTTAAATATTAGTTGTAGTGGCCTGACATTGCCTTCTTAATCAAGGAGGCCTTAGTCCTCAGGGTAGATATAATAATATTAAATACGGTAATGATAATGATATAAAAATAATATTATTTAAAATTTTAATAAAAATTATAAATTTATATTTTATATTTTTATATTAATATAAATTATGATACATAAATTTTATATATAAAATATGATATAAATATATAAATTATTAATATTTTATATTATATAGATACATAAATTATTAGATTTAATTGAGGACAATGCTAAATGGGTTTTTCTTTCACGAGCCTATTGACTCTCTTGTTACTAAATGTGTCCATCTGATAGTCTATCCAAGTTTGAAAGGAACCCAGACAAAAACCATGAGATTTGAGCCCAATTTGGGCTTTGGGTGATTTTGGTATTTGGACAATCTGTCCTAGGTTTTGACAACCCAAGATTAACCCACAAGTGTCTTCGGATTTCACACGATTGTTATAAGTGGAATACCAAACATTAGTATTATTATTATTGTTATTGTATAAAAGAGGCTGTGGAGGATAGGAGATGGGGAATTACAAGTATTGGAGATTGAACTTCAAGTATTATAGGAATCTATTTTTTAAAAAAGATTAATGAGAAGACAATTGTTCCTAAACTAAATTATACGCTTTATTTATTATATCTTGTGAATTTTCAGTGTTTTCCATTGTTTGATGAAAGGAAAAAAAAAAAGTTGAATGAAAAAACCTGAGTGAGGACCCTGTTTGTTACTACTAATAGTTAAAACATTTTTCCAAAAAAAAAAATTGACAATGAAAGATCTTGCTCGAATTCATTGTACTTGAACCCCACAGCAATAAAGAAAAAGGTGAAATAATAAAAGGAAAAGGACTTGGCAAAAAAAAAACTCATGTGATTGTGTCAAAGATTATAACTTGATTTGAATAGAGATAAAATTAATTTTGATTAAATTAAAAATAAGAATAATTATTAAAATTTAATAAAAAAGTTTTATTAAAATTAATATTTAAATTTAATTATATCACATTAAAAAACGATTGAATCCAAATAAGCGTCACCTAAATATAGATATCCGCTCACTGTTTAAAAGCTCTGTTACTAACTTATTAACCTTTGGGTAGAGGCGGAACCATGCACGCTTTCATTCAATCGGCCGGCCACCAAGAAAGCAGGAAAAATTTCGATCCGGTCGTTCAAAATCACTTGTGTTAAGCATCGGACATTGCCCTTTTCAATGCTTACAAACCAGTGCCTAAAAGTCACAAAAGGTGACTGTCACCCTGCAAGGCTGCAACTGCTGGTAAAACCTTTTTCATTTTTCCTCACACCAGACAACATATATTTTACATTTATAACAGCACCACCACCTTGCAAGTTCCAACATTTCAGGCACCCATAAAAATAAAATTGTGGTGACTGAATGGCGCATTTAATTTGCCAAGCCATTGTAAAAGGGGTGAACAAAAACGGAGCCCCAAGTTGCCAGTGGTCATGACAGAATCTAGAGGTGAAAAAAAAAATTAAGAAGATCAAATTAATCTGAACTATAGTGTTTGATTTGATTTTGATCAATATTTTCATTTAATTTGTATCAAGATCATATATTAAATGTATATATTATATTTAAATCGAATTTCGAATTAAGATATAAAAAATTGAAAGAAGTTGAATCGAATTTATTTATATATTTTTATTAATTTATATGTATTTTAAAATTTTATAAAATAAAAGTAATTATTTTACATATAAATTTATTTAAATATATTAAAAATATTATTAAAATAATATATAAAAAATAAAAAATTAAATTTAAAATATCGATTAAATAAGTAAAATTTGATTCGTATCATATTAATTTTTTAAAAAAATTATTTTAATTTAAATCAAAATTTAAAAATTTATAATATTATGTGTTATTCAAAAAAAATCAAATCAATTTTGATCCGAATATTATTTCTTTTAACAAAATTTTATTTTTAATTAATTATTTTTACATTGAAAAAAACAATATTCAATTATAATAACTATAATATTTTAATTCGATTTCAATGTGAATAAATTTTTTTAATTAGATATGATTTGAATCAAAATTAAATCAAATATAATAATATCTAATCAAAACCAAACTAGCATGTAAACTAGTACTTAGTTGAAGTATTTTGTATGCAGTGAAGCAGAGGGAAGATCTGAGACTAAATGAAAATGGGACATTGGCCAATAAATTTAGCTACAGAGAGAACTAAATTCGACTGGAAGAGATGAAGTATAGTCAGCCCGACTATCCTTATCGAACTGGACCAATTCTTAAATGGGGTTTTAGTGGTTATAAAATTGGGTCCGCACGTCAAGGTATAAATAATTATATTTTTTTTCTTAAATATTGGATAAAATTTATATGAAAATTTTAGATGAAATTTATAAAATTATTTTTAATTGATTTAATAAAAATTTTAATAAAATTTTCAAATCAATAAATGATGAAATTTAATGTGAAAATTAATAATATATAAAATAAATATTAAATTTTATATTTATAATTTAAATTTGATCGGTACTAATTTAATGATAAAAATGTTATTAATATTTTTACTAATAATATTTATCTAAAAATTATATCTAAATTTATTAAAAAAATTTTAAATTTTAGACTCTTTATCTATATATATACTGAAACTTTTTAATTTATCATTTTAATATTCTATTTTAATTTTTTAATCTTTCATAATTGAAAATTTAATGAATTTCACTTAAAAATTTTATCTAAATCTTTCCAAACACTTACTTCCATTTCTCTCTCTCTCTCTCTCTCTCTCTCTCTCTCTCTCTATATATATATATATATATATGTCATATCTCTAGTTTGTTTTCAAACCTTTGATTTAGTGATTAAAGGCGTTTGAAATGACATTAAGATATTGATTTCGAGCTAGACCTCCCATTTCCCCTTTACTTGTACTAAAATTTTATCCTCGTGATGTAACAAAAAAAAAGTAAATTCGATTATTCAAATTTATTGGTAGAGACCATTAATAATAAAAAAAGTAAATATGATTATTTAAATTTGTCGATTAATAATAATAATGTACATTCATATGTGCAACCCTACATCTGCTTTTTTTTTTTTTTCAGAACTTCTTCAAAATACCTATGTTTTGTATTTTTGTATTTCTTTTTATCAGAATTAATTAATTATTTGATTTGTTGATAAATATTAAAATTTTAATTTTAACAATCAAATTTCAATTTCTATCATATTTAAGTACTAAATAAATTATAATCAAATGTTCAATCTATATTTAAAATTTTACTTCTTTAGTCTCATTTTATTTATCTATGGTTCATTTTGAAATATTTCAAAATTACACATATATTTTGAATATTTAAAATTTTATATTTTAAGATTATATTTTAATATTTTTTTTATTTTTTAACATTAAAAATCATAAAATTTTAATTTTATAAAAAATTAAAATTTAATATTAAATACTTTAAATTTAAAATTTTTTAAAAATTTCATAAAAATCAATAACTCAAATAATTTGAAACGTAAAGGGTAAAATATGTGTATAATTTATAAAATACTTAAACTTTATTTTTGTTAACCATATTGCACTATTCAATTACCTAAAGTTTCCTTCTTCATCAGTGAAAAACATGTTGGTAGAAGTGCAATAACATTGTTGTAATCAATCATAACCTAGCTATGGTAATTTTGGATACATTCGATGAAGCAAATCTTCCAACAGTCAAACTCGACACCTCTACGTCTTGTTGTCCACAACAATCAAATTATGTTGCTATTTAAATTCTTGGCGTCCGAACTGCTGCTTCGACTATTGCCTATCAATCGACTATAAAATCAAAGAATTTGGATTTGATAATTTATGTAATTATATTACATAAAATATTAAAATTTATATATTTATATTATATTTTATATAAAAATTATGTATTTTAATTTATTTTGATATAAAAATATAAAATATATTTTTTATTTTATTAAATTTATATATAATTATTATAATTTTAAATTAAATTATTTTTATATTTTATTTTAACATATCATATTTTAAATTATTAAATCTAAAAAAAAAACCCTGCAAAGAGGAATCTTATGTGTAGTAAGAATTTTATTACCCTGATGATTGGGAAATTTTAAACATGACGATCCCTATTTCCATTTTTGTTTTGATTTTCCCATTACCAAAGCTTTGATTGGATGGCAATGGAAAGAATCGGCAAGAATCTTTAGGGAGCAATTGTTGTCGTCGGTAAGGTAAAAAGCGAGTCGTCTTGACCTGTTTTTCTTCGTCTTTACGCCTTTGCTGCATAAATTTGTATACCAATAGAATTTTTATTGATATACATGTATATAGATATATATTACTGCATAAATATCCATTAAACGGATCGTAAAACAAATGAATATATAAAAATTTTTACTTAGTAAAAGTGATAAGGTTTATATCAAATTAAATTTATTTATTTTTTTAAATAATACATAAAATTATTAATTTTTAAAATTTGATTTAAATCAAAATCAAATTTTATTTATTCGATTTGATTTGTTAATTTTTAAATTTAAAATTTAAATTTTTTATATAATATTTTAATATAATTTTAAATATATTTAAATAGATTTAAGCATAAATAATTATTTTTTTAATAATTTAAATATATATAAAAATTAATAAAAATATATAATTCAATTCGATTATTTTTTTAATTTTAATTTTTTGATTTAAAATTTGATTTGAATGTAATATATATTTTTAATATCTAAATTTAATTTGAATAAAATAAAAAAATCTAAATTAAATTAAACATTATAATTTTGAATTAATTTATAATCTTTTTAATTTTTTTCACCTCTATGATTTATATATGTTACTGTTTGGAAAGCATTGTTTACGTGGGGTCATCATTCATCATTCATGAAGTAGTTGGACTAATTTAGACTTTTATCATTCATGAGTTTTGTTGTCTCTCGTTCAAATATTATCGTCTATATATTTGCCACCAAAGCTTTCATTTTTACCCATCACGACTCTTCACTCTCAACTATTATCCGCTTTTCATATTTTTTTCCTCAATCAATTTAACCACTCCCTCAACTCCCCTAGCCTGTTTTATTTTCAGCAAAATGCGGCCGCCGTCTCCGAATTGTAAGAAAGAGGTGGGTTTGAAGAGAGGACCATGGACAGCTGAAGAAGACAAAACACTCACGGCTTACATTCAACAACATGACCATGGTAGCTGGCTTGACTTGACTGAGAAAGCTGGTGATTCGTTATTTGCCAATTGCCTGTAGCTTATATATATAAATGTATTCTTTTGTATCGTAATATAGTTAACAAATTAATTGAAAAAATCCCATTTTTAGGACTTCAACGATGTGGAAAGAGCTGTCGACTGAGGTGGATTAATTACCTAAGACCGGATATCAAAAGAGGAAAGTTCAGTTTACAGGAAGAACAGACCATCATTCAACTTCATGCCCTCTTGGAAACAGGTACATTTTATTAACATTTCTCCTTTCGGGACTTTAATGTCTTTCCTGCTTATATACCAGAAAAAGCAAAATATATATATATATATATATATTTATATTTATACCAAATTTTCTTTTTCTCTTTGCTATTTATTTTAGCCACCTTTCGTTGTTTATTTTATGCAGTCATCATAACTGCTGCACCTTTTGTTTGTATGAATTTATTTAGGTGGTCGGCAATGGCAGCTCACTTGCCAAAGAGAACAGACAATGAGATCAAGAATCATTGGAACACACATCTTAAGAAAAGGCTAATCAAAATGGGTATTGATCCTACGACTCACAAGCCTCGAACAGATGCCTCAAGCTTGCCATCTGGTCCTGGCAAGAATGCTTCAAATTTAAGCCACATGGCTCAGTGGGAGAGTGCTCGGCTTCAGGCTGAAGCTAGGTTGGTCCGTGAATCAAAGCAGGTTGTGCCAAATCCTATCAAACCAAAGAAACAGCAGCTTACTCTCCCCACTCAGAGTCAGCTGAGACCGAGGTGCCTTGACGTACTCAAAGCATGGCAATGTGTAATATCTGGCATGTTCGCCTTCTCCAGCCAGGATCTTGGGTCACCAACCTCAACTCTTAGTTTCCCTGACGGAACAGTTCAAGCTCCTGTCATTGGACTCACTGGCTAAACAGATGGTGAAATGGGACTTGATAAGATTTCAGCTGGATGGGGAGAAACTGCCATGGAATTAGACGGCCAAATCAGTTTGAAATGCTTTGAGAAATATTCAAACCAAATGCAAGAAGTTGAGGAAAGAATAATGGTTAGCTACATCGAATTGCATGCCATGACGGGTTCCAGCGATACTGATGCATGGTTTCAGGACTCATTTAGGGTAGGAAATTATGAAAATGTACCTATTGCAAATATAATGGATGGTTTGTCAGATGCTTTTACTTTTGAATTCTGGTGTTCTGAATGCATCGATGGGCGTCGAGAAATCAACAGAAAGTTTCAGTGGCAACATAGTGGAGAACAATAATTGCTGGGATAGTGCACTCAAATTGGTGAATTCTTCACCATATGGTTCGGCTGTGTTCTGATTATATCTAACAGTAGTATATGTTTGTGCTGTTGTATTAATCTTTTGTCACCATGAAAAGGTTTTTTTAATCAAAACCACCCTAGACAAAATTAGATCAAATTTCATTTGTTTCTTTGCTTTTTAATTATTTCCCCGCTGAGCATCTATATATATATACACACACCAAAGCAAGAAACATGGTTTGAAACTTAATCGGTTTATACAATTTCTTAACGATAAAGTTTACTAATAATAATTAAGCGGGGCTCAAATTTTCTGCTCCAATTTCCTCATTTGCGGGTAACTGACTGAGGTTTCAGCTGTAGAAGTTCTCTTTGAATTTTTCACTTTCAACTTTCAAGAGAAATGTACTTTTAAGCCTACTTGTATCTAAAATATAATTCTTCCTAAAGTAGCAAGGAATAACATAAGGACCATGGCAACAGCCGCAAGGCGAATTGCTAGAATGATGAATTTTTAATTTAATTCAGTAATTAGTATTTAAATCTCGATAATTTTAAATATAAAAAAATAATGGTAAGGACAAAAAATTTAGTACCTTTGGAAATTGTTAGATGGTTATTAGTTGCCTAATTCAATGATCGTTGCAAAAGTTGCTGAATCAGTCGAAAGCTGAGGTGAAACATATTTGATGTATCATCAAAGTTATTTTGGTTAGCTAACAAATGGCTCTCGATTTGGAAATGCCAAGGCATAAATGGGAATCGGTCACAGTCAGAGTGATGTCTTCTCGACTGGCTAACTTGTGGACCAACCGAATAATCATAATCAATATTCAGGGTCCAGCGTCTTGCCTAGGCCCGTATATTCATTGACCTGTATGTTTATATTTGGGCTTATTTGGTCAACCCAAATAATTATCTCAATGCATTAAAGTAAATATGTTTTATTTAGCGGTCGATGAATGAATAGTTGTCTTAAGCTTTATGGTTCATGCGCTCCACGTAGTGTCATCTGTAATACTGAATATAGACAAATTAAGAGCTGAGATAGTCGCTATTATTTTTAGATCAGTTGATATTACATTATAATTAATGAATATAATATTTAAAAAAATTTGATACGCGTAATGTAATATTATATTAGAGTTGATATAAAAATTTAAATTTAAAATCGAATAAATAATGGAAACTAGATAATGTGCAATGCAAAACATAAAACACATATGATAATCTGGAATTACTAATTATTAAGGTCGGTTTTAGTTTTTTTTTTATAATTGTTTTTCATTTTATAATTCTCATCTCCATTTTTACATTATAAATGATCATTATTAAAATAAGGTTAATAATTAATTTGGAAACCTTTTTTTTTTTTTTTAATTTTATATGTGATAAAAATTATTACAAATAGGCAGGCTTTCTAACTTTATTCGTTTTCCAAATTAATCCTTGTTTTTTTCCCCAATTTTCAAATTTATTTACTATCTTTATTATTCTATTCATCATTTTTTTTAGAGTACAAATGAAATGAGAAACATTTTTTAAAACCAAATGGCGCGGGCCTCTGAATTATTCAAAACCTTTACAAAGTGTTTCTCAAATTAGCATTTGATAAGCCGATATATAGTATCCTATGCAATACCCACATTAAAATTCACTCAATAAATGATTTTCTCAATCTAATTGAATGCCAATTTTACAAAAAATATGCATAGTTGTCACTTGTAATAGATTGAATTATACAAATTAAAGTTGACCATAAATTTTTGTTTCTCTCAAAACAGTGGGAGATTAATAACTTAGACATTTCCATTCCATTATGCAATAGCAATTTTTTTAAAAAATATTGTAATTTAAAAATATAAATATTATAAATATTAAATTTTAAAATTTAAAATTATTAAATATCATCTTTTATAAATAATTACAAATTATATGATATTGTAAGATTAAAAAAAAAAGTGTAGAACAATCCCTGTTGAAACGTAGAAGTATCAGTTTGTAAATCAGTGCTGTCAGAGAAGCCACATGATATAAAAGGAAGTAGCTAAATGGTAAGAGCTACCTAAAATGTTGAGCCAGTTGGGCTCATGATTGCCAAGTACAATTTGTTGGTAGTGGAGAGAAATTCTTCGCAACCAGTTTTGGTAAACCATGTAAACAAGCTTTTTACCTTTCACCTGCTGGCTCAACTAGTTAAAGAAAAAGAAAACCCTTCAGGTTATCACCATGAAAATATCTCCGTTTCCACTTTCACGATTTGTCCCCTGCCCCCGGTCCAGCGCACTCGATCCAGCAGTGAAAGCACTGCAGACGCGATCTTAAAAAAAAATCATGAATCTATTAAAATCGATTGTAAGTTATAAATATTCTTATTATATTCAATTTTGTAAATTTTTTTATAAGATAAAATTAGAAATCGCAACGAATCAAGTTAGATTATAATAAAATTTTACTTGTTTCGAATTTGATTTAATTTTATATTTATTATATCCGAATTTGATCTTGTCTAACACGATTTTTTTATTTTTTATTTTTTTATATCCGACCCGATATTATAAAAATTATATTCCATTTGATTTAATTTTAAATTAATAAAATATTATTTTTTAAAATATAAAATATTATTTTAAATATAAATATAAAATTAAATAAATATATAAATATAAAATTTTAGAAAAAATTTATACATATAAGATCGAGTCGAATTTGTTTAAAACTTGACCTAATCATGACTTTTTTTAATTATTATTCAATCCAAAATTTAGTTTTCAAAAAAAAAAATCGACTTTAAAAAATAGAATCAAATCAAAACTTGTTGAGAATGAATTTATCTATCAATTATAGATAAATAATGAGATTCAATAAATAAAAAAATTAATAGTTCATAAATTAATGTGATAATTGCGAGGGATGACCGTTGCAAGAGATAACTGATCTTTACTTACAGTAAAGAAGTAGCAAAGGCCATACACTGAAAATTAAATCTTACGCGTTGCTGCCGAGTAAATGGTGGTGGAAAACAGGAAATCATAAATATTTTTTTTAACTATTGGGTTTGGATTCATGGTCTGGATACGTGTTCAACTATATTTATTTTCTATTGATTAATTTACAAACCTACTTTTTTATGACACCCTCTATGGTTTTATGATGAGTTATTTAGCACTTTATAGCTGATCAACTCTATTTAAGAACAATCTTTAAATATGTTTGTAATAGTACCAAAAAAATTTACCAATGGGAGCTCGTGACAAGTGATTCAAATCTAAAGATTAAAATTTGATTTTGAATTCAAGTTTTTGCTTGCTTTGTTTTTCTTGAAGCGCCATATCATTCAAAGTAAATCAAAATTTTGTTTAGTGTTTCAATTGCGATCACAATTGTGATTAAAGATTATTATTAAAGGTAGAATCATAATCTGAAATTTTTACGAACAAAATAATTTTTTTTTTATTTTATATTTTGTTTAGTATCATATTTATTGTCAAATTTGACCACCACAAACTCAATTGCATTATTGAAATGGATTATTGAGTATTAAAATTTGCATTTTTTATTATTTAACATTGGAATTGGATAAAAATATTTTTTAAATGTAAATATTACTTTTAATAATAACTTTAATCTAAATCTTTGATTTGAGCCCAAACAACTTCATTTTTTATTTTCAATATAAAAAAAATAAAGTAGTATTTGATTTCATAAAATAAAGCTGTCTTTTATTTTTTATTTTTATTTTTTTGGAAAATAAAAAAATAGTGAAACCGTATTTGATAATTAAAAATAAAAATAAATTTTTAGAAAACAAAAATAAAATGAGTTGAAATATGAAAAAAAAAAAAAAATTCAATTATGAACATAAGAGATCTACATTATTATTTTTTTATGTTTTAAAAATTATCATATTTAAATTTTTTTTAATATTATTAATTAATAAATATATATTATATTTATAATTAGATGACATTAATAATAATATTATTATTGAATATTTTATTTTTTTTATTTTTACATTTTCAGAAAATAATTTTTATTTTTATTTATCAATTACGATTTTTAAAAAATAAAAATAAAAAAACATTTTTTTCTCAAAAATCAAACAGAGTCTAAAATTCCCTCCTAGGCAAAGGGAGCAACGTGGACTCAATCAGACGAGAGGCTGAAAAATTAATGGACCGTATGTCGTCTTCCTAAAAACTTTATTACAATTTAATAAGTTAATGAATCATACGTATAAAAAATGATCATACTTTGGCCTTGTTTTCAGGGAAACATATCTCCTCAAATTGGACGACTGACGATATTTTCAAGATGAAAATGATTACTCGAATTGAATTAATTCAAGATATTATGGAACAATCGAAATCTTTTAATTTTTTGCTTGCTTTAGAATCAGTGTCAAAGAGACAAATCATGATGACCAAATATATGTTGGGCACGTGAAGGGTAAATAAATTCAGCCCTCACAACCATACTCGGCTGCCTTCACCAGTCAACATTAATTTTGATTAATGTTGCGTATTAATTTTTACATTTATTTCTTTACTCTATTGCCCATAAATATTATAAATTGAAAATATTAAAGAAATTTTACGAAGTATTAGTTTTCCCCCCACCCCATAAACAAATTTGATTACAGCATTTTCTTATTTCTTCTTCTCAATTTTCTATATAATTTAAATATGGCTGATTTCGAAGAAATATCAAATATAACTATTTTTATTTTTTGTTTTTTTTTTATTATTTTATATATTTAATAATTCATGTCATTATATCATGTAAAATATTATATTCATATTACATTTTATACGAAAAATACATATCACAGTTTATATTGACACCAAAACATAAAATATAATTTTTTAATTTTATTAAATATATTTATGATTTTTTTAAAATTTTAAATCGTGTTATTTTTATATTATATCAATATACCATATTTTAAATTGTCAAGTTTAATTTTTTTATCTTTTTACCAACTTAAAAAGTATTTTTATATTTTAATAATTAAAAATATTTATGAATTAAGTCAGATCAAAAGAAAGAATTATTTTTCTTTCTCTTTTTCCAAAAAAAAAAAAATAAAGGATGAGGTCGGCAATGGGCAACACCCTATAATTAATTAATATACAACACAATTGTAGTAATAAATATTGGCCATGACTCAACCCAACAACAAAGTCAAAAATTAATCACATTTTTATTACTACGTTTTAATTTTATTAATATCCAAATTTCCCAGACTTTTCCTTGACTTAAATTTGGATTCCAGCTAAGAGTAATTTGGACATTCCATGGAAACCTAATAATTTATAATAAGTAGTTCCACAATTTTATTTCATCAATTAAATTCGGATCATCGACTTTAAATGCATAATTAATTCATGAAAATTTTTTCTTCCTCTCAGTGGGGATGAACAGTCTTGCTGCTTTTGCTTAATTTATTGATCATCACAAAGTCTCAACAGTTTTATAGCTTATCATTATTATTGCAATTAAATCAGTTTTGAATTTCATGACAGTGAGTGATGAGTCCCGTTTTCTTTTCCCCTACCAGCCATTGCTCAAAACATTTCAGACAAACTTTTAGGTAGTATTAAAATCTATAGATATTAATACTATACATACATACATATATATAAATATTTTATATATATATATCTGAAAAATGAAGAAACAAAGGAATTAATACCATTTGTTATATTGAATAAATTCGTTGCATTTATCTGTGTCAAGCTTCATCTTTAATCAAATGTTTGGTCGAATTAATATGTTTTGGACCCATGGCTTTTCACTCGAAGTAAATACATTTTAAGCAAATGTCAGCACTCCCCACGTTCTTTACATAAATACCTATACTACATATACAGTTATCAACTTTCCTTCTCTTTCCTTTTACTTTTCACAACCAAATAAAAAATCCTTCAAGAATAATCCCCCGTGCAACTTTACTCCAATTTGTAAGTGTTTTAATCCATTAATTAACAACAAATCAGCGCTTAATTAGCTGCAAAAAGCAATTATGATTTTCGTACGTAAAGGCAACAAATTTATAACGTCAATGTATAACACAATTCAACAAAAATGTTTACCATCAATGTATATAAATAAATCAAAATTTATTATATGTTGATGCTTGGGCCTATAGATAGCAGGCAATTAAGAAGGTGACCTAAATGTGCATACCATGGAAAAACAAAAGGGTCTACATGGCTTCTCGAATCTCAGACTAGTATAAACAGTATAATAATGTCTATCACCATTTTGCCTTTATCCAATGCCTCTACTTCAAATTCTTATATTTACTAGTATTTAAGAAGAAAAAAAAAAAAAACCCACAATGGTCCTATTTATCTATGTATTTACTGCCGTGGTACCAAATTTTATCGTTGACATATTAAATAATTTATTAAAGTTAAACATAGTATTTATTAGAATGGGTAGTTTTCCAACCAAGAACGTAAAAAATTTTGGACCGTAAATCTTAGTCCAATTCCAAATTAATCTTAAATATTTTTTAAAAAATAATAATTAATATAGAAATATCTTAATATGTTAAACATAAATGCAAAAATATAAATAATACATAATGGAAATCATTCACTTTATTTGTCACGTTTTCAATGAAATTTCCGATTTTATTTGAAAAAAAATTGTAATTATGCTATCAAATTACAAACATGTAAACAGTTATCGCTACATGTAAAATACACATAAGCACCAATAAAATAAAAATTCACAAAAAAGAATTTTGTAATTAATTCAATCAATTTATTTTCATATAGGATTAGGGATGTTTTCAAGTTTTGTTACTCTTAATTTTTTCCTGAACAATCTTCACATTATGTCATATTGATTTAGTATATTTATAATTTTACTTGCTCGTATCGATTTAATATATTTAAAATTTTATTCTCAAAATATTTTTTGTATGAATTGAATTTTAATTGATAAAAAATAAAAATTCTTTTCTTATTAATTGCAATTAAGTCGCAAGCAAATAATTGGCACAATCAAATATTTATTTATTCAAATCTAAATTTAAAAAGTTGTGAATTTTATGATTAGAAAGGAACATGTAAATATTAAATAAAATTATCCATAATTAATTAATCTAATCCATTTATTTATAATGAAGGGTATAATGGTCATATAGCCTTAACCAATATTTACTACGTACACTATCGCCTATATAATGCACTAGTATTTCTACTTGAAGCATCTCTCCCTACGTTTTCCTTGCTTTCAACTACATTCTCTCTCATATCTCTCTTTCTATATTATTGTCTATTTTCTAAGGAACAAAAATTCTCTATTTGTTTGCTTTGGCTTAATTTCCAAGAATATGGGGCGGTCTCCATGCTGTGAGAAGGTGGGGTTGAAGAAAGGGCCATGGACTCCCGAAGAAGATCAAAAACTCTTGGCTTACATTGAAGAACATGGCCATGGAAGCTGGCGTGCCTTGCCTGCTAAAGCTGGTCTGCTGATCATCCCCTTTAATCCGTTTTTGTAACAAATCAAATTTGATTCAGTGTTAACCTTATGTTTTGGCTTTACTTTTGATATATATAGGACTTCAAAGATGCGGCAAGAGTTGTAGACTTAGATGGATTAACTACTTGAGACCAGATATCAAAAGAGGAAAGTTCAGTTTACAGGAAGAACAGACCATCATTCAACTCCATGCCCTTCTTGGAAACAGGTGATTAATTTTGAAGATCCTCAGGTTTTTGTTAATTACTAATCATCCTATATATTTTTTGAATGATCATGATTAATTATTTTAATTACAGATTATGTTTCCATTTAGAATTTATCATCAAGCAATGCTAGTTTTTGTCGTGAGATTATTGGACTCCTATAATTGGAATAAATTCATGTCAAATATATATAGGTGGTCGGCTATAGCTACTCATTTACCAAAAAGAACAGACAATGAGATCAAGAACTACTGGAATACACATCTGAAGAAAAGATTGACCAAGATGGGGATTGATCCCGTAACTCACAAGCCTAAAACCGATGCCCTCGGCTCCGCAAGTGGTAACCCCAGGGATGCAGCTAACCTCAGCCACATGGCTCAATGGGAGAGTGCTCGGTTAGAAGCGGAAGCTAGATTGGTCAGAGAGTCGAAACTAATTTCAAACCCTCCTCAAAACCAGCTTGCTGGCGCCTCCTCTTCCTCGGTTCCACAGCTCACGAACAATGCTGTTGTGGCTGCTCCAGCAACTAGACCACAATGCCTTGACGTACTTAAAGCTTGGCAAGGTGTAGTTACCGGATTGTTCACCTTCAACAGTGACAACCTCCAGTCTCCAACATCAACGTTGAACTTCATGGAAAACACGTTAGCTATCTCGTCTGTTAATGGATTCAATGACAACTTTCTTGGGAACTCATCAATTCCTTGTGAAGCTGGGGATATTGTAAAGGTCGACAGCAGCGCAAATGAATGGAAATGTCTGGAGAAATCGAACCAAATTCCGGAGTTAAATAGGGAAAGATTGGATAACTCAATGGGGTTGCATGAAATGGCCTACTCATCAGAGGGTGCATGGTTTCAAGACTCGTACAGGGCAGAAAACATGATGGAATGCTATTCGGATATAATGGTTTGTGATTCTGGCGATCATCTACAGAGTTCGTCAATGGCGGCGCCTGGACAAAACTTGAATGGAACAAACTATGCTAGTACTTTCGAGGAGAACAAGAACTACTGGAATACCATCCTCAATTTGGTTAATGCTTCACCATCTGATTCACCTGTGTTTTGAAGTTGTTCAGCGCTGGATAAAAGTCCCAGGTCTAGAATTTGACTTATAAGTAATTTAACATTCCAATTAACTGTAACGAAAAACTTTCCAATCAATAAAATTAGTCACTAGGTTTCTAGTCTAGCTAATGAAAAAAGCCAGAAGCAATTTAGCTAGTTATGCTAAACACCTCTCACCCTTGTTATAGATTAAAATCTCCATTTCCAATTCTAATCTCAATAACTTGAACCAAATCTTTGTTAGCAGGTTCGATGTTAATTCATTATATACAGTAATTAACTCTTTGAACCATGGGTTTTAATAATTATATTCAATTTCCATGATGGCTGCAATGAAGAGTAACTGAATATGGAAGAAATATAACAAATCTTTAAAGTGAAATTTATCAATCTTAAGAAAAGCAATATCAGTTATTAGTAGATACTATATAATTTTAAACGCGATATAAAAATTAAATGAAAAAAATATAAAATTAATATAATTTAAAATTTTAACAAAAATTATATATAAATTTTTTAAAAAATTTATATTTAATATATTTACACGAATTATAAGACATTAATTTTATATTTTATATGAATTAAATACGAAATAAAAAAATACGAATAGCTAAATCCACTTGTTAATTAACCTCGGCTCTTAACGTAACGATAATAACCAGAGCTCAATTTTCAATAGAAACGTGACCCTATTCTGACAAGTGCGACATTTCAGTCAGATAAAAGAAAATAAGCTATAATATATTTGAAATTTCTATAGTAGTTTGATAGACCAAATTCCAAACCAAAGCTAGCTTCCAAAATATTGTTAGTTCGAGGATTATTACAACCTTGGAATTATATGGTGAAATATATATATATATATATTAAAAATTTTCAGTTTCATTATAGAACTTTTTTATTCCATATAGTGTAATTATCAGTCTCCATTGAAGATGAATTAATAGATAGGCCACGATGCTGAAGTCAGCCAGGCTCTTTGTCGTAAGCTAATTTTGTATAAGATCATGATCGGGGTTTAGATTGTCATGAGCTACTTATGTATAGGATCATGATCGGGTAGAATTTTTGTGTTAGAAAAAGTGTCTCTATTTCAAATATTGTAATGGTTATTGATAGCATAGCTCTAAAATTTCTAAGGCTCTTTAGGGGGTGAGTCGGTAGCGTACTGTCGGGCTGTTTCACCGGTTGCTATGCAGGCCTAGGCCATCCACCAAGGGCTACCCCCTGGCCCTAGTAATAGTGAGAAGTCCCGATGTATGGTTATCGATTATAATAAAATTTATCCCGATTGAATGTCCCGAATGTTGTCTCGATGTGTTTTTCTTTTTCTCGATGTGAATGTGCCTTTTTGTGTGTGCTTGAGATTGATCTCGATATAATATGTCTTATTGTGAATGCTTGGGACTAACCATGGCTTATGGTTATTTGTTCAGATATCAAACTATTGAAGGCTGACTTGGGTGGAAACGTCCATTCAAGTGTCGCACGATCTATTGCTTGTTAAGAGAAAGCTTAATCCATGACACGTGGTATCATAGCACGGTTGAGAAGTGCTAGAAAATGAAAGAGATGGCCACAAGTGGTGGACCCAATTACCAACAAAGAATTGAGGAACTTGAGGCCGCGATGGCCGCAATGAAAACTCACACGGTGACTAAAAATCGAGTAAGGGAGATCGAGACAACCCAGCGAGAGTTGTCCGATACTCTCCACAATGTGAGCGAGGAGGTTAGAGATGCCTTGAATATTCTCCAAAAGGAGTTTGAGGAACTCAGAGCACAGGTGAGCATCTTACAAATGGCTATGGCCAGATCAGGTTCGAGCTCGGTGGAAAGGGTAAAAAGATCCAAGGTGCCGAAGCTTTGATGCTATAAGGGGGCAAAGGATGCTAAGGAGTTTGAAAATTTCTTGTTTGACATGGAGCAGTACTTTCGAGTTTTACACACGGAGTCAGAGGAAGACAAGGTAGCAATGGCATCGATGTACCTCATAGGGGATGCCAAGCTATGGTGGCGCTCCAAGTTTATCAATGACGAATGTCCGATTAAGACTTGGACGGACCTGAAACAAGAACTGAAAAATCAGTTTTTCCCTGAGAATGTGGAGTATATGGCTCAAAAGAGACTTCGAAAATTGGTGCAAACAGGAACAGTGCGAGAGTTTGTAAGAAGCTTTTTTACCCTGATGTTGGATATTCGAGACATGTCCGAAAAAGATAAGATGTTTTCTTTTCTTGAGGGCCTCAAGCCTTGGGCCAGGACAAAACTACAAAGACAAAAAGTGCAAGACGTGGCCACGGCCATGGCTGCAGCTGAACGTCTTCACGATTATAATGATGGCTCCTCAAAACAAAAAAATCCTCCATCAGCTGGTAGTAGCTTCAACTTTGGAGTGGGGGGAAGATGACCAAGTTGGAACGACCCTTCAGTGGGGGACCAGATAGGAGGTCCTTTGGTCGAGATAGCACCCAACCCAAGACAAGCAACGCAGTGATTTTCAAGCCTAGGTAATCGCTAGCTTGCTTCATTTGCAAGGAGCCGCATCGGGTGGCCGAATGCCCACACAGAGGAGCCCTTAATGCCTTAATAACCTCGTCTCAAGAGTCTGTAAAAGTGCTAGAGAGTGTCAAAGAAGTTAAAGAGGAGCCAGCCATGATGGGTTTAATAAGGTTTCTCAATGCCCTCCACACCCAACTGAACACGATAAAGAAAGAATAGAGTAGAGGCCTGATGTATGTGAACTTAATGATTAATGGGAAGGCCACCATGACCATGGTAGATACGGGTGCAGTCGATACTTTCAGCACACTAGAAGAAGCAAAAATGTGTGGTCTCCAAGTTAGTAAGGACTGTAGACGAATGAAGGCGGTTAATTCGTCAGCCTTTACGATTAGTGGAAGCTCCAAGAGTGTGACAACCAAATTGGGGCCATGAGAAGGGAATGTGGACTTTACATTTTCTCCCATGGATGACTTTGATATCATCCTCGGATTGAACTTCATGATGTTGGCTCAAGTGATCCCTATCCCCGCTGCTAGCTGCTTGTTGTTCTTAGGAGAACACCCATGTGTGGTGCCGACCAATATCTTGTCAAAGAGTGAGAAGAGAATGATTTCAGCTTTACAGTTCAAGAAAGGGGTAAAGAGAGGGAAACCCTTTTTTGTGGCCATACCGATCTACAAAGAAGGGTCGAGAGTGGAACCGATACTCGATGGCGTGAAAAAAATGTTAGAAGAATTCGAAAAGGTGATGCCAGAGATGTTGCCTAAGGTTTTACCCCCTCGATGAGCAGTGGACCATGAAATTGAGCTCCTCCCAAGAGTGAAACCCCCTGCTAGAGCTCCTTACTGCATGGTCCCGTCAGAGTTGATCGAACTAAGGAAACAATTAGATGAACTTCTACAAACTGGGTTCATTAGACCATCAAAGGCTCTTTTCAAAGCGCCAATGCTATTTAAAAAGAAGCATGATAGAAGTTTACGATTATGTGTTGACTACAGGGCCCTAGACAAAGTCACCGTGAGAAACAAATATCACATCCCTCTTATAACAGACTTGTTTGATCAATTAAGCTAGGCCAAGTATTTCTCCAAATTGGACTTGAGATCTGGCTACCATCAGGTTAGAATCATTGAGGGAGATGAGCCAAAGATCACTTGTGTAACACGGTATAGTGCATTTGAATTTCTTGTTATGCCCTTTGGATTGACCAATGCTCTTGCCACATTTTGTACGTTGATGAATCAGATGTTTCATGACTACCTAGACAAATTTGTAGTCATCTATTTAGACGACATAGTGGTATATAGCTCAACTCTGGAAGAACATCAAAAACACCTGCGTTAGGTGTTTCGAAGGTTTCAGGACCACCAGTTATATGTGAAAAGGGAGAAGTGTGCATTTGCTTAGACCCAAATCTATTTTCTCGATCACATTGTTGAACGTGGCCATATTCGAATAGACATTGAAAAGGTTAGGGCCATCAAGGAGTGAACAACAACAAAGAATGTTAGTGAATTAAGCTCGTTTTTTGGACTAGCCAACTATTATGGAAGTTTTATGAAAGGGTACTCTCGCAAGACCACGACCCTCACAGAGCTATTGAAGAAAGAGTATAAATGGTGTTGGGCGAGTGAGTGCCAAGAGGTTTTTGAGGGATTGAAGAATGCTATTATGAAAGATCCCATCTTAACTCTCTTTGATATTGAAAAGCCTTACGAAGTTCAGACAGATGCATTTGATTTTGCTATTGGAGGAGTACTTTTACAACAATATCACTCGATAGCATTTGAAAGTAGGAAGCTAAGTGAAGCTGAGAGAAAGTATACGGCCCAAGAAAAAGAGCTCCTGACGATAGTTCACTGCTTGAGGGCTTGGCGACATTATTTGTTGGGTTCACACTTTGTCTGAAGACAAACAATGCAGCTATTAGCCATTTTCTCACCCAACCAAGGCTTACAACGAAACAAGCTAGATGGCAAGAATTTTTAGCGAAGTTTGACTTTTACTTTGAGCACATCGCTAAAAAGATCAATCAAGTGGCCGATGCATTGAGCAGGCAAACAGAGTTAGCAGCCCTTAAAAGAATTGCTCTAATGGTGGCTAGTAGAGTCACGACAGATGTTCACAAATTGATTGAGGATCATTTAGGGAAGGACTCACAGGCCAATGCCATCCTGAAGCTAGTGGAAGAGGGGAAGTCCAAGTACTTCTAGTAAAAAAATGGGATCTTATGGACCAACGGGCCTCGATTATTTGTACCAAGGGCAGCAGGTCTGAGACAGATGCTGATGAGAGAATATCATAACACCCCATAGACGGGTCATCCAGGCTGGCAACGCACTTTGGCGTTATTGAAACAGGGGTACTATTGGCCTCAGATACGACAAGATGTAATGGATTATACAAATACTTGCCTCATTTGCCAACAAGACAAAGTTGAAAAGAGAAAACCTGCAGGCTTACTTAAACCACTATCGGTACCTGCCAGACCATGAAAAAGCATCTTTCTCGATTTCATTTTGAGCCTACCCAAGGTTGGTGATCTCGAAGCTATTTTGGTAGTGATTGATTGGTTCTCTAAGTACGCCACATTCATTCCTGCTCACAAGTATTGTACAGCAAAAGACACAACTCGACTATTATTTAAACATGTGGTCAAATACTGGGGTCTCCCTCAAAACATTGTCAGCGATAGAGATCCGAGATTCACGGGGTCTTTCTGGAGAGAACTTTTCAAGATATTGGGGTTTCAACTCAACATCTCCTCAAGCTACCACCTTCAAACCGACAGCCAAACGAAACGGTTCAATGGATTACTAGAAGAATACTTGAGGCACTTTGTTCAAGCCAATCAAAAGAACTGGCCTTCATTATTGGACGTTGCTCAACTCTGCTTTAATTCTAACAAAAGCTCTTCCACCAGCAAGAGCCCATTTGAGGTGGTCACGGGACAGTTACCAAGGCTACCCCACACTTTCTTGGAATAATATGGAGGAAAGAATCCGAGAGCCTTCAACCTCGGCAAGGAGTGAAAAGAAAACACGAAGATTACACAAGCCTACTTGGAGAAAGCATTGAAGCGAATGAAGAAATGGGTAGACAAAGGTCGCGGGCCCAACAATTCCAAGCCGGTGATTTGGCTCTTGTTCGACTAGTCCTTGAACAAACCAGGTTCTTGAGGCAGAGAGATTGTAGACTGGTGCGCAAATATGAGGGTCCAGTGAAAATCTTTTTCAAAGTGGGGAGTGCTTCTTACAAAATTGACCCACCAAAGTGGATGAAAGTGCACCCAATATTTCATGTGAGTAACCTGAAACCTTTCCATGTAGACCTTACAGATGCTAGCCGAAGAGAGCCAACTAGAGCCGTCATCACCATGAAACCACCCTTAGAGCGTCGAGTCGAAGAGATCTTAACCGACAGGGAAACCAAGTATTCTCGAAAACTTGTTCGAGAATACTTAGTGAAGTGGGAGGGATTAAGACTAGAAGAAACCAGCTGGGAAAGAGAGCACGACCTCCAGAGATTCAACAGAAAGATCGAAGAGTTTCAAGCCAGCAAGTCGACGAGGACGTCGATAGAATAGGTGAGGGAGGATGTCATGAGCCAACCTTGTGTAGGGCCATGACCGGGGCTTAGGTTGTCATGAGCCACCCATGTATAGGGCCATGACCGGGTAGAACTCTTGTGCTAGGAAAAGTGTCCCCATTTCAAACATTGTAATGGTTACCTGTCACATAGCTCTAAAATCTCTAAGGCTCTTTAGGGGGTGAATGACGGTACGCTCTAAAATCTCTAAACTGTCGGGCTATCTCACCAGTTGTTATGCGGGCCTAGGTCATCCACCAAAGGTTGCCCTTCCTGGCTCTGGTGATAGTGGGAAATCCTGATGTATGGTTCTTGATTATAATAAAATTTACTCCGATTGAATGTCTCGAATGTTACCTCGATGTGTTTTTTTTTCTCGATGTGAATGTGTCTTCTTGTGTGTGCTTGAGATTAATCTCGATATAATGTGTCTTATTGTGAATGCTTGGGACTAATCATGACTTATAATTATTTGTTCAGATATCGAACCATTGAAGGCTGACTTGTGTGGAAGCGTCTATTCAAGTGCCACACAATTTATTGCTTGTTGAGAGAAAGCTTAGTCCGTGACATTCCTCCTGCTTCTGCTCTCAGCCCTGGACTATATATCACCGCCAAATTATCAATACGTATCCGTGTAAAATTGGATAATAAATAAGCACCTTCCCTTGGTTACGTTCATAATATGTGTGAAATTGCAAATTAATTAATTAATGTCGACTGATTGAAATTCATTTGTTTCAATTGCGACCACGATTTCAAATCATCATTCACTTCTCATGTCCATGTCATTTTCAAAAAAAATTCACAAGTTATAAAAAAAAATTATAAACATATCAACAATCAACAAATCAACTACTCAAACTCATAACTCAAATCTTAAACATATATAATCAATCTCAATCTTACAAGTACAACAATTACTCCCAAATCATAACATATTTATGAGCATTTCCACTCGATCCCTAATAATATTAATCGTAACATTCAAAAATACATATTTATAAATACTTTTTTTCTTAACCCCAAAAGATATTTATAATTCTAGTAAATTTACCATTAAGTAAACTTCGATCATCAAACAATACATTTAATGAATCCAAAAATATAACTCGAAAATATCTTTTATCAAACTATTTTTGAGATCGGAGTCAATATTTTCAATATTTTCAACTTTCAAAACGAAACACTATAAATCTTATAAATATAAGCATATACCCACATGGGCACTAAAAAAACTCAAAAAATTATTAACCAAATAAAAAAATTAATTGCCAAATAACTTTTTATGAAAAGCAATTCTTAGTAAACATTATTAAAATTTAAGTAAAAAAAAACCCCAACAAAATCTTATATGGTGATTTAGTATTTAATAAGCGAAACTTTATCTTGAAACCTTCATAGGAGGTTTTGAATCCTTGACTGTGGAGTTAAGAGTCTGAGAGTAACCGCATGACTAAATGCAAGATTCATATTATTGGTCTTGAGTGATAAAACATAATCTTTAACCACATTTTCTTTAATTCATTATTTTAATTAATCATCTCTTGAAAGAGCAATTATATGATGTTGCTAGCATTAGTTTCGTAGGTAATTTTAGAGCATATAGAAAAAGGAAATTAGAGCTGCAAAGGAAGTTACAGTAATTTTTCTGAGTTTTGATCATAATGACCAACTTTAAACACGCAATGGTTGAGTTTCAATTATTTTATGCTAAAAACAAGGCTTTTCGCCACGCCACCATATAGAGGTGGTACAAGAGACGGAGAGGGAAAAAACAGCACCCACGGTTGGATGTCGTTCACCACAAAGTAAGCAACAAACAAACCATTTCAGTTCTTAAGCAAGAAAAGAGAAAAGGTAAGAAATCTAGCCAAATCTTTACTTTGGATCTAATGTCTGTATCCCATGGCGCTTGAAGAATTCTCTAAATCCATAAGCACTGAGATCATAATTGAACTGGATAAAGTAGAAGAAAACAGATAAGAATATCAGCAAATGCACAAAAGAAAAAAAAAAAAAAACTGCTAGATCATTGAGTTACCCTTATTGTCATGAAACCAAGTGACTGACATATGAAATTAACAATGCTTATGCATAACCTATTTGACATAGGGAATGCCCATGAGCCTACTATACGAAAAGCACTATATAAGAATCTCAGCTTGCAGTATCTATACGTATATATAAACAGAAGACATATCAGAAATTTTGCCTAAACTGTGTTTGCAGAGGGAAATATATTGGTGCAAAGCTAAAAATGTAAGAACAGCTGAAGGCACCTTCAATGCTATTAAATTGATAACAAATTTTCAGGGGAAAAGGCTCCAAAACTCACAGGTAGAACTTTTACAGAATATCTTGTAATATTCGGATCAGCAACCCTCCCTTCGTTGGCTGCCTGAAACAGAATTTCACATTAAATACTAACTCAGTAAACTTGCCATCATACATGGCAACATTTCAACATCAATATCTCAATCACATTTTGTTCAATAGCCACAAGATTGAATTAACAGATTTGGAATTTCACATTTGCTTTAATTTGGAAGTTAGAAGAATGATGAGACCACTAAAGAAAGCTCACTGAAAAAACAACTTCCCATACTGACTCTATTGTTGTCACTAAAATCATATAGCAGTCCCTTTGCCTTCTTTCTTTTGTGTTATTTCCCTCATCACCACACTCCCAAGTTTATACTTCATTTCTCTCACAACAATATAACCAAAAAGAGAACATGTAGGAGCGTTCATTCAGTAACTCACAGTTAATCTGTTTCTTATCTTTCCATTTTTTGCTATATTTAATTTTAACTGATAAGTTATTTGTATTGATCGTCATCCGCAAGGCTGCAAACCTAGCACATGAGATTTTCATGCAAAACCTCCACAAGCAATGACGTTTTTGAGGACCAAACCACAATGATTTGAGTAACGTGCTCTGATTCTACAAAGGTCTACTAGTTATAAGTAGTCATAGCTGAATCAATAGTACCAAATTAGTAGAAAGTGCAGACAGTTATTATTCTTGAGAAAGTTATCATAATTTTAGAAACTGTTATACTTATGCATGTTATAGAAAACTCATGCCAGCCCCAAGCCACTGCCAAGTTGTCGTTAATCTTGGTATTCTGCTACCAGATAATGACAAATTATGCAACGGATCAAAGCAAGGCAATAGCAGTAGAAGGATAAAATAGAAATAAAGATAAGTCACATGCTTGTTCTGGACTATGAAATATTTCAATGAATGGATAGTCCTGTTTCTGCCGCGTTATACAAAACCCTGGGTATTTTGGGCACTCAACCTGGAAAAGAAAATTAGAAGTTATTAGATTGTGAGGGTAAGAAAAGAATAGAGAAACTAAATAACAGTAAGTTAGCACAAATTCTGTCGCCACATCATAGATGCAATGACAAAAATGTGGATTGTTATATGGTGCAATGGTAGGTTTGGTACAAAAAAAGATCTTTGGACTTGGGCTAGATGACGGGACGTAACCATTTCCCATTCCATATACCCTATCGCCCTTCCCCAAGGATTGAATCCAAGTCTCCAAGTTGATAGTAGCAGTTAGGATATCCTCTTGCGGTTGAACAAGAGTTTGTAGTAAAAACAGCCACTTTATGCTTAAAATGCTAAAATTACAAGCATACACTCATGCTAACTGACATCCACTCTAGGACCATGCTTTGATTAGACTATAATAATGTAATGAGCAATGACCCTTTCATTTAGACACTATCAGAAGAAAAAAAATTTACACGCATAAATTTAACATTTGGATAAAACTCAGCAGCAGCTTCCTCCAGCACTCTATCAAGATGCATTGTGTAGTTCCCCCTGCATTATTAAAACAAAGGCATAAAGGGTCAGATAGAATTCAGGGAATATACAGGTGGAAAAGGGAGGGATTTCAATTTCAAGTGACCTGATAGTGAATGCAACAACAACCGGGTGGCCTTGATGAAGGAGCTGGACAAATTCACGCTCGGATGTAAAATGAATAACCCGTGATGGCCCTAGATCTTTTGGATAACCAGTATAATACCTTGAATTTTAACAAGTAAAAGAGGTGAACAGAAATACTCAATCAAACAACATTCTTATCAATACAATACATGATTAAAAGTTGATAAAAATAAAAATAAAAGTGTTACTGAAAGTAATATAACTGCATTATTATCTACAACAGTTAAGATAAATGAATAATGGTCTTACTTGCAAGTTGAACGGAGATGAGTAATCATTCTATCAAAAAACGATTGCTCCTCCATTTTTAAACAGCAGAGTCAGTTTGAATCAATAACCCAAGTCTTAAATCATTCCCAAAGATGTATTTTTGGCATAGTCCTGTCAAAAGCAGGTGGTATAAAGTGTTAAAAAGAGAGCAAATTTCACAAAATCAATAAGTTTCAATTGCTTCAAACAAGAACAGAAAAAAAAATATAATATGCAGGACGATGAAAATGGAAAAGTACCTAAATTGTCAGTGCAAGACCAGAGAGATATGATCTAGCGAAGAAGAATACAAGAAAACAAACCAGGGTGTGGAGACTGGAGAGGGAGGCAATGGAGGGATTGAAAGGGAACGAAGAAAGGGTTAACTCGGCTGGGTTTGGTTTGGGCTATTTGAAATAGTAACAAATATTGAAACAGCCAACATGGGCTGTTCAGACAGGGCTGGTACCACCATCTGCTCTGGGCCAGCATATATCTGGGCTACACCACATGTATACTCCTGTTGGCCCTATAACTCATCTATAAAACACCAAAAAAAGAATTTAGCCTAAAGACTCTTTATTGGTTTTTATTCCGTTTCCTAACTGTGATGGTTATTGATCAGGTCTCAAAAGGAAAAGGCATCGGGGGATGCTGAAACCATTTAATTTTCTCTTGGTGCAACATTGGGGAAAAGATTTTAACTTTTTAATCCCCAACTTAAGCTTTTCCAAACCTATCCTGGAGAAAGAACATGTGTGGATGCATGTGTGTTCGACGCAGAAGGACTTTACTGCTAATTAATAGTGATAATTATGAATCAAAAACCTTGTGTTTGAAGTTAAGTCATATTAAAATTTGAAGGCAAGAGGAATTTAAAATTATCCTTTTTTTTTTTTGAAAAATTGTTGGTTTGCTGCAAATTACGGTTCGAAAAAATCTTTGATGATTGATCTGCGACTGCAAGGTTCAGAGGCTGTGGGCTGTGAGCTAATTGTGTGTGAAAATCGATGGGGAAGGAAGGAAGCGGAGGCCGGAGAACTTGATCAGAAGAGGCCGAGAGGGGAGGATTTGGCACTATTGCACAGTACAAGTGATTCAATCAAAGACTTTAATGCTTTTCATTGTAGCCGTTAACTATTACATATCAGAATATTTTGTAGTTTGTACTATTTCCTCAAAAATTCACAGAGAGATATGTCTTGTTGTTCACATTTATTGGTTCTCAATGAGAGCATTTAGTTCTTTAGGTTTTTAGATTACCCTAACCTAATCCTCAATTTAACAGTTGAAATTTATTACAATGGCACGGTCACGGGCCAAAATGTTCAATCTCTTGGGGCCACATATAAATGTGGTTTTTTTTTTTTAATTTTCCTTAGTAAATTCAAATATTAATGATAGTCTGACATAAATAATGAAATAAAATATGATCATATTTTATTTTACTTAAATCAATTTTAAAAAAAATTCAAAAGTTAATAAGTTGCTTTAATCTCTAAACTAATGCAATGTGTAAGTTTTAAAAAGTTTCATTGATTGCATTCAAAATTAGTATTGATAAAAGATTGCTAATGAGATTTGAATTTAAATATTTCAAAAGAGCGAGTTTAATCAATTAAACAAATTAATCCAATATATTATAGAACATAAACATTCTATTCTAAATTTACTTTAAATAATTACGACAAAGGGTGATATATTGCATTCAATAGCGCATGGGCCAATTTGCTGTGGAATGACGTAAGACCTCTGATAAATCTAGCAGAAACATTTAGTAAGGCTCTGATCAGAAGCGTGGCGTGAGATACTGGGAATTGGGCCTTGTCACTGCTTTGATATCAGTGAATGATTCTGTTGCAGCCGCTGTCCTAGATATTGTTATGGCCTTCTGAGTACAATCCAATTGGTCTCCACCTAAAGAGAACCAATGCTAACTGATGCCCTTTGAGACCTTGATGGCGATACATATCGATGTTGATATTTGATAGTAGCGTGGCACAAAATTGAATGAACTTACTTTCTATTGGTTGTAAAGTGAAAGCTTTTATGCCATTTCCACCGAACAAAATCTCACCAAACCCTAATTATATCGAAACTTTTTGGGTGGAAAAGATCTGGATAACTCTAAACTTAAACATCCAAATTACGATTAAGTGAACAAGAGATACTTAATTCGAAAATTACAAAATATTAAAAATTTAATTGATCACTTTAAAGATTCAAAAGAAAGTGTCGGCCATATGAATAGAGGCTGCTGGATAATTACAACTTTGAGGATAATAAAATTTCAACAACTGACATGGACAACTTTAATTCTTTTACCTAGAGATAGATTTGAATCTGACTATATCTGATTATCCTTTTACGCAGAGGCGAAGTAAGATAAAAGATAAAAAGGTAATCAAACAGTGAAGTTAATAAAAAAAAAAAAATAGGATCGATTCTGAGGTTAGATGGATTAAGTTATTACACTACAATGGTGTAAAAAAATTTAGAGAGCGCCATGACCAGACCTATCCCTTTGGATTCGCCTCTACTTTTAAGCAATTGTAGTACTGGTAGTTGTGATAGTTATGGTATATATAGACAATTAAATTTAGGCCTGCATGCCTCTCTATGGGAACCCTTGTTTTCGTTGTTTGATGAAAGAAATTCACGACCCAGAGGGCCAGAACTGCAGTACTTAGAAATTAATAAGCAGAATTGCAGTACTTAGAAATTAATAAGAACTGTTTTATTAATAACAAGTCAGAAGGGATAAAATGTAAACCCAAATTAGTCCAACCATGTCAATGTGTCACGTGCTTTGGTCTTAAGTCTAGAATGCATGCATGCACTTGTAATAATGTTAGTTTTGGTTTGTGAAAATTTAATTTGGTGGTGGGGGATGTGTGATGTCTTTCGTGTGCATGTTGAAATCCAAACACTTAAACTTTTCGGTAATATAGCAATGGCAAATATCATTGATGGATATTCTTTTCACCGTCAATTTAAGTAGCAAAGGATTAAATATTGTTGAGCAATTTTTACCCTAATATTGGGATATGCAAGGTAAAGAGGACTGTCCTTTCAAGACTTTGGACCCCTCACTTCTGAGGCTTCCTAATTAATGTATTAATTAATGTCTAAGATTATATTTGTTGGATTGTCTCACTTTTCAAGCCTACTGATTAATGTAATGAATAAGTTTATAAATTTTACATATTATTATTAGTGATTTAGATGATGTCATAATATTAATGAGAATTTTTTTAAAAATTTTAAGTTTTTATGTATTTATTTTAAAAGTTAATAAAAAATTATGTTTAATTATGAAAAAATATCATTTTATTCACATGTGATAGTATATAAATTAAATTTTGTACCCCTAGAATCTAGATGCATGGATCTACATGATAATGCTGAATCAACTTTCACGTTCACTTGTCCCCCACCTCTAACAATTATCTTTCCAGACTCTCCTGTATTTCTTTCGGCAGTATATATACTTGCTTATGCATCAATAAAATAAAACACTTATTTGTAGTTTGCTAAGCATAATTATTGGCTACAAATGGCACGGTCGACTGGTTGCTCCAAGAATACGCTGTTGAAGAAAGGGCCATGGACTCCAGATGAAGACCAGAAGCTCTTGGCTTATATAGAGGAACATGGCTTTGGGAACTGGCGTACCTTGCCTGAAAAAGCCGGTGATGATTCTCAATTTCTTTATATATATATATGAAGATATCATGATTGAACTCCGTGCCTTAAAAAAGCTTTTTCTTATTCATTTTTGCATTGTGGTGTACTGTAAATTAAAGGGCTTCAAAGATGTGGGAAGAGCTGCAGACTGAGGTGGAACAATTACCTGAGGCCTGATGTCAAGAGGGGAAAGTTCAGTTTACATGAAGAACAAACCATCATTCGACTCCATGCTTTTCTTGGAAACAGGTGAAAAACAAACTAAATTTAGGTTTATTACTCCATTTTTTTTTCGATATTTGAAGACGTGAGGATTTGAATATCATCGCTCCATTGGCCCAAAAAAAACCCACGACTGTAAATTTAGGTTGAAGAAGCATGTACTACAAGATAGGAAATGCATGCATTCAATTCTTTCCTCTTGTCTGATTATTTCTAACAATTTACCAATTTGTCTAGGTGGTCTACCATAGCAGCTCACTTACCTAAGCGAACTGACAATGAGATTAAAAACTACTGGAACACACATATTAAGAAACGGTTTACCAAGATGGGGATTGATCCCACCACCCATAAGCCCAAATCAAACCTGCTCAGTTCCACCGGTCGAAACACTCGCACACTCAGCCACATGGCTCAATGGGAGAGGGCTCGGCTCGAAGCAGAAGCCAGACTGGTCAGAGAGTCAAAAAAACTAGTGTCAACACAAAATAATAAGCCAAGCTTGTCAGCTAGAGTAGTGAAAAGTAGCAAAGCCACAGCTTCATCGACTAGATCACCGTGCCTCGACGTACTTAAAGCATGGCAAAGCGTAGTTGCAGGCATGTTCGCTATCTCCACTAACAATCTTGAGCCTCCACCGTCAACATTCGTGAACAACTCGATCCCCATCGTGGTCGGATGCCACGAAAGCTCAGCAAACGAGCTTGATCTAGCAAGGACTGGTTCAGTTACATGCATCGGAGGATTTGCTCAAGACGAGTTAATGTTGGACGACGACAGATCAAATTACCAAGTACCAGAATTAAATGAAAGGTTTGATTACTCGATGTCTTTGCATGATACGACATATCATTGGACTGCTGCAACAGGAAACATCGTAGAAGATTTTTCGGATATCTCGGTGCATGATTTTGATTACCCGATCCAACAGGGGGATATCCATTGAAAAGAAATCAAACATTTATTAGGGAATGTATAGAAGAAAAATGGCTGAATAGTTTTGGGAGTGGGAAGTGTAACGGGAGATCGATGTTGGAAAAGTAAATAAAATATTGTAAGATAATAAGGTATTAGGGTTTGAGCCATGAATCATTATGCTGTTTGTCTATTTCTATTTTATTTTTTCTAACTTAATTGTATCAAAGTAGAAAACTATTTGGAAGAGCATATTCTTGTTTTAACCAAGATAAATGTTAATATCAAAATAAACTAAAGTAATGTTTGATGCATAAGATTAAATATAAACTAGGATAATAATTATCTTATATTATATTTTATTTGTATCTAAAAAGAGGGATAATGATTATAAGGAGGATTAATATCTTTTTGACATAAGATTATTTAATTCTCCTTAAGTTGAGAGAATTATTTTTAATCCATAAGATTAAATTTATATGTCCAATTATACATTTAAAAATTATATCAATAATTTAAATTATCTAAGTTTTGAGAAAAGATGATTTTGACAAATAAATAAATTATCTTATTATAATTTTTACATACATTAAACACAAAATATGATTATATTATTTAATCTAATCCTATTTATAATATCATCTTATTCTATCATATCATAATCTAATGTACTAAACATGATCTAATAGCATATTCTTGTTTTAACCAAGATAAATGTTAATATCAAAATAAACTAAGTAGTTACAATAGTAAAAGTTAGTGAAAATTTATTTAATTCGATCTTTTTTTATAAAAGAAGTCATAGATTTGAGATAACAAATACATAAATATTAAAATTTGAATCTCATACCTGATAAATGCATTATATTTTAAATATAATTGTATGAATTAAACGCTATGATCATTTAACTTGAGTTATTTAATTGAAAATATATTGATGAAAATTTTCATTTGCATCAAATAAATGGCATGGTCAAGGTGAATGAGAATGAGCATTCCAACTTACTAATTACTATTTTATTCAAGCAAAATTAACAAATGTAGATCTTCTACATCAAAAAATCTTGTATAATTATAAAAAAGATCATTGATTCATTTAAACATAGAAAAATTATTATATTAAAGAATACTGAAGTAGATTATCATAACAAAAGATGTGGCTCAAAAAAGGTTAAACCATCAGCTCGACATCATGCTAGGAGGACACTTAATCTTAAGTATCGGCTATTTCATGTATATTTTTTTGCATAAAAAAAAAAGAAAAAAAATATAATGTTGACCAAAGAAATAAGAAATAAAAAACACTGGAATGAAGCCCAAATTCATATAAAATCTTCCGAAGCCCAACCCAAATAGAATTTGTCTCATTAACAACGGCGTCGTTTTAATGAAAACTCCTTCCAGTCTCTTTTAAACGGAGGATACCTAGACGTAGTTGGCTCCCCGCTACTTTCCATCCAAAAATGGCGTCGAGACTGGCGATTCTAAAACGCACCACCGCAGACTCTGGTTCATTCTTGGGGCTGAGGAGATGGCTCCATGCTTCAGCACTCCCTCCGCCGTTGGATGCTTCCATCGGTCAGCCCACAGTATCACAACCGTTTGTTTTGCCCGAGTCTGATCAAATCCCAGACAGCAATAGTAACAACAACATCGTATTCGGGTTTGGCTTCCTAAGTTTCCCCTTTGGAGGATCCATGGAGCTCATGGCTGTCCCAAAGAAGAAAGTAAGGATTTTTTTGTAGTTTTATATATTCATTCAGTTATATATGGTCTTACAACACAAAGGTTTTTCAAGTGGAAAAGTTTATATTTTAAACTTTTCTTTATTTTGTAGGTGAGTCGCCATAAGAGAGGCATAAGAAATGGACCCAGGGCTTTGAAACCTGTTCCGGTGATTATTAGATGCAAGTAAGTGTTTTTGATTCATCAATTTTTGTTTCATATTTGTCTTGGTAATTGCTTGAATTAGTAGTGAACATTGTTAGGTTTAGTTGTTGTTATTATTATTTGTTTTCTTCAAACTGATGAGAGCTTTGTGTTTCCAATGGTTCTATAGCAGTAGATGTTCATCATTTTTGTAACAATGTTCAATTTTTGCATGTGAGGGACATTCTTGCTACATTTGTTCTATGCTTTAGAAACCTTGGTGTAATAAACCTTGTAGTGAATTTAGGACTTGCTTCTTAAAGCCTGTTAAATGGTTTGTAGCAGGCTATCAGCTTAGAGTGGGAAAAAAAATTTAGCTATCCTTAATAGGAATGGCAAAGCGCTGATTATTAGAGCTTTGGCATCCGAATGTTTTATTTCACTCTTCTTCCTCCCATATGCACATTGACATGGATTACATATGTACAAATGCCGGGAATGCATGATAAGAAAATGATAATGCAAGGTCAAAACCTGTAAATCTCTTTAAAACTGAACAAAGGGATGGAATTGATTGGAATATTCGGACAGGACTTTTCTTATGCTATAAAACATGTGCCCTTCATGACCTTCCTACAAGCAAATAAATTGTCATAGGTAAAATCAACATATTTGTAATTACAATCCATTGCTTTATTGCAGGAGCTGTGGTCGTGTTAAGTTGCCACACTTCTTCTGTTGCAGTGGAGATCGGGGACAGACTAGCGAGCATGGTGATTCATCCAGTTAAGCATGTTGTGTCTTCTGTTGGTGGACTAACAGAGATAAATAAGTAGTTTTTCATTTTTGTAAGTAAAACTTCGTATGGATGTCATTTATCCAAATTTTCTTGTTGAAACCTAGATTGTTCTAAGATTGATCCTTATCAATTAATATATTTTGCTTTGTGACTATGTTAACGGTGCATCTGGTGCTGTTGACAGATTCAATCATAAAGTAAGGTAGAAAGCTTCTTTACAAATTAAGCACCTAGATTGATGCAAGATAACTGAAAAATGATAATATAGCTAGTTCATTTCATGGAATTACATGACAAGATTGTGTTCTTCATCTACTACAAAGGCTTTCTATTTCTCCTAACCATACAAGGTTGTGTCCTTTCATGGAAAATTGTGTTGTAAGAATGGAGTAATAATAATCGGAGACAGGCTGAAAATTACTTGTATTTTTAGAGGCCATCCTTGTTCATTTTTCATCAGTTTAGTCAGGTTAGTCAATGAACACTTGAACAATGTTGGAAAGTACCGAACATTCAAATCAGTTCTCCTTCCTCTCATTATCGATGATGATGTCTCAAATAAGGGATTAAGCACCTTCAGGATCTCCAACCAGAGAATTTTAGAACCAGGTAAGGCAAATCGAAATCCAATTATTGGAAGGCAATCTTGCAGCGGTAAGAATCTTCAGAAGTCTACAGCAACTGGATTTAGAACATGTTGCACATAACAGATTCAAAAATGTAGGTAATGCTGATGTAAAAAAGCATTGGCTGACTTGAAGAAAAGCATCTACTGTATAGGTAGCTATGGTTGGTCGCTAATGGCTTTTACCCACCAAAATCACAGCATCAGCTTAACTTCAGATTGGTTAGCTTTTAGTAAAATTATGTATCATGAGCAACTTAAGGTCATGAATGAAGAGGAACATAATTGTATCTTTTAGTAAAATAAAAAGATTACCGAAGACCTTTAACTATGAGGCGTTTGCTCTAATTCCAGGACACACACAAAACATAAATGGTTGATGTCATAAAACCAACATAATTCTCGTATAATCGCCAATAGAGGTTAGTGTAAGTGATTAAAGTTTAAGGTTTGGATGCAAGGTACCTATTAAAGCTTAGGATCTGAATGCAAAGCACCTAGGTTCGAACCCTCACGATGCTCTATTAATAGACAATCTATAAATCCCAAAAATTCCCATGAAAAAAAAATCCCTAAATTTCCTTGTGGGTGGCGGCAGTTTTCCCTGGCTTTGAAGACTCCTTAATTGTCGTATAATAATAAGATAGGGGGGAGATGACAATGGTCTAAGTTAAGCCCGAAATGGTTTGGGTCCGACCGCCCAATTACAAATAGAAAAGTCCGTTTTTGTTAAGAAGAGGGCCCAATTACAAATAGAATAGTCCTTTTTTGTTAAGAAAAGGGAAATAAAATAACACTCCCAGAAAAAGGAACAAATATCCCGCAGGGTTTTAGGAGGTTTTAAGCTGCCGTTGGCATCTTCCCTTCAACAACAAACCCTTAGCGTTAGCGATTCACACAACTCTAACTCGCGCTCTAACTCACCAATTCCATACGATTCAAACTCATCGAACCTACCATGTCGTCTCTAAACCCTGAACCCACCGATCCCCAAACCCCAACAAACCCTCCAGTTTCGTCCTTTACCGAAATCCCAAACCCGGTTGACCATGATCAACCCAACCGCGAGTCTTCGAATTCAGGAGGAGGAGAAGAAGTAGAAGGAGGGGAAGGAGAAGAGGAAGAAGGAGAGTGTGGGTTTTGCTTGTTCATGAAAGCGGGTGGTTGCAAAGAAAGCTTTGTAGCTTGGGAAACGTGCGTGGATGAAGCCGAGAAGAAAGGGGACGATATTGCCATAAAATGTATGGAAGCAACTGCGGCTTTGAAGAAGTGCATGGAGGCTCACGCCGATTACTATGAGCCGATACTAAAAGCAGAGAAGGCTGCCCATGAAGAAGCCATTAGGGAGTTAGAAAAAGAAAAGGCCGCTAAAGATTCTGAGGAAAATTTGGAACCCAAGGAGGATTCGAAGAAAAATTGAGGTTGTTGCTTTTTTTTGGTAGATATAATTGTTGTTTTAAATTATAAATTGGGCCAATTTGATCACAACGGAGGGTACTCCTTTGGGTACTGATTTATTTTTTTATTAAAGGATGTTGAAATTGAGGAAAAGTTAAAATCACCAGAAATGAAAAATAATTTGACTTTGATTTATCTTTGCTTGTTGTATTTTAGACTTGTTGGTTGATTTATGTGATTTAGTAACTTTGAAATTTTCTATGTTGCAAATGATCTTTGAGGTTTGCTGTGATTAGTCGCTGGTTGGTTCTAGTTTTGCACCGAGAATTGTTTTAAAGAACAATCTTTCTTCATGCACTGGGTAGTGAATAATCCTTTCATAGTTTTTGAAGAACACTTTTTATTTCATTCTTCAGTTACTTGAAAATAGTTAATGAATCTGAATTTGATCACCTTTCAAGAACTGAATTGAATGGAGAGGTTTTTTGAGAGTTTTCCGAGAATTGGTGCTACGCAAATCTCCAGCTATGCTGAGATTTGTCTTGTTTATTCAAATGCAATCTAATTCAAGTTAGCTTACCGTTGCAGTCTTCAGATGCATATTTGTTTGAATTGGATTGTGGATTGTGATTGTACCCTAACATTCCTATTTCACAAATCTTTAGTATTAGAATTGTAAATTCCTTTTCCGTGATTTGAACCCCTTAAAGAGAAGAAATCCTTTTCCATGAGGAAGTAAGATTAAGTTGACTGATTATTTATGTTAAAGCAGTGCTATTACCTCCATTCTACAAACTGTCTGCAACAGAAAAGACCCAGCTGTGATGTTTACCATATTGGTAGGCTTTCTGTTTCCATTGATTATTTTATGTATGGATTGGTTACAATCAAGACATCTATGGAAGTAAGCATGTTAAGTGGATGTAGTTTCTGCAGTGGATATTTGGATATTGCAGCTCCCGCTACAAGTATCATATGCTATATGTATTTTCTTTTTTGATTGTTCTTTCGTATGCTTTGGAATGGGGATCTTAGCCAGTCAGAGAGACTTAAGAAGTACATATAAGATTAAATACAACTTGCTCCAGTTAAGCTTTGTTGTCTAGGTTTTTTTTTGGATAATTGAAAATTGTATTCAAAATCCAAAAAAAAAAAGGCAGATACTAGTCTGCTGTATGTGAAGTATAATAACGGTATAACTTACACAAATTTTTGCTATGGCTTATACTCCCACTGTTCACACAGGTTTTTATTTACGGCACTATGGCATACATTAGAAACAATACCATATCTTTGAGATTTTATATTAGTTGATCACATTCACCTACCACAATTTCTTTGCAGTTTGCTCTCTTTAGAATCATATGCGATCTGTTTTATGAATTTTTGTTTTCATTATTTGATGATTCTAAATATGATCCTTGTGTCGTTATATCCACAAGGACAATGTACCCGGCTCTAATGCAAAGCGGGCAGGTTTCAAAATCTGATCCAATTACAATATAACCAGCTCTAATCCAGGGCAGGGCAGGTTTTAAAATCTTTTACCCCCGACATTCTTTCTCTCTATCATATGGGGTTTTGGATCTACAAGCTTACAGATAATGATGGTCTACAAATGACAAAACTTTAGTTGCACCACAAAAACTAAAGACAATAAAGCTAAAAACTATTCATGCAACAGCTGACTAATGGATATTATTTTCTTCAATAAGGCGCTGCCCTTCAAAATCTTGTTTTCCAATAGGATTTGCTTAAATGACTCTGGCTTTCTAGTTGAATAGAAATTAAACAGGGTCTTACTACATTTGGGAGATGTAGATGTCAGGTCGGCAAGTTTATCCAGACATCAAATCCTATTACAAGTATTGAGAAGAGATGGGGAAGTATGCTATTTTGTGGCCTAGCTAATTGAATCTTTACAAATGAAATTATTGAAGTTAGATTTTTATAACTTTGAATCAAATCTTCAAAAAATGTTCTCATATTATATAAAATCTTAGTCGTTTTCTATATGGAAGCACCATGTTTTATTGCAGTGATGACTTTCCCTGTTCCATTTGGTTCAAACTAGTATGTTTTTGACATTTTTATTACATTTAAAGCTGAGGAAGCAAAGAGGAAAGTGAACCACTCAATTGACTAATTAATCTAATTCTACTGCAAAAACATCTGATAGATTCATGTACAACAAAACATTTGACCCCAAAATTTTAAAATATTGGACAAGAACATCTACAAGACTACAACTAATTTTTTATTACCACTTCAAAATTATTATTTGAGTTTGAAAATTTAATTGTTGAATTTAAACAACCTATTATCACCGAGTTAGAAGTAAAATCAAACTTCAAGAAACGTCAACAGACAATAAAATCAAAAGCAACTTAGTTAATGATAAAAAGTTTGCTCTCGACATTTTTGTTTCTTTATCTATTTATATCCGTGAAACAATGATTTTTTCCCTTTGATTTCCTTTCTTATTACTGCTAGTTCACTATTCACATAAAGAACTTTCAGTTTTTTTTTTTCTTTTTTAAAAAGCAACAACTAGGATTTGCGGTGTGAATGTGAAATTGGAAATAGAACGGAAGGGGCAGTGAAAGAGGAGAGGGACATGGCTTTTTGACTTTGATTTGCAGGGGGTTTGAAAGTTAAACCTTTTGACATGATGAAACAGTAACATTTACGATCACCTGGAAATATTCCTGTTGGGGCATGTAGTGGTTCGACATACTCAATATCATATCAATTTAATTTTTATTATCCCTTAATGATCTTTTATCATTTATTTATAAATATAATTGTTTAAGCAGCATTAAAATAATTTTATTCTACTTTGAATTCTTCTTATGATTCTTTATTTATTTTGATTTACGTGTCAAAATGTAATTGAAAAAAATATTCTCTTTCATTTACTTTTAACCATTCTTCTTTTTTGTTTTTTCAAAAATACCCTAAAATTAAAATTTGGTGCAAACAATCCTGTTCATGAGAAGAAAGAAACCATGGTTGACCTCTGAAACGTTGGTTTTGATCCAAAAAAACAAAATGCTTTCATTTTCAATGAGTACTTAAAAAAATCAGAGGCCTTCTTTTGAATATTCTGGCAAAGTACCCCTCGGTTTAAACTATTCTTAGTCGACTATTGCACATTTCTGTACCGTCCATTGATATGCCACATATTGGTCAGAAAGAAAAAATCATTAAAAAATCCAAGTTTTTTATTTGTAAAGATATATATTTTTTCTATGTTACAGTGAATGAACAATGTTAATTTCCCCACTCATTAGACAGTCCGATAATAATAATTTATAAAAATTGAAGATGTGAAATTGTCACTAATCAATGATTGATTAGTACACCGTAAGAAATAAAAAATCAAAATGATTGAATTTCATCTCATATTAATAATATGTATAATAATGACTTATTAGGAGATCAATGATTGAAGCTAACTTAGATTTTTTTTCTTTTTGGTTAGGTATGGATTGTGAAAACCAAACAACATAACATGGAAATCAATGAATTAATCAAAGAAGTTTATGGAAGCTGAATTTTCAAGAAAACAATTTTGTTTTTTTTTTTTCTTAATACTTCACCATTGATATACAAAAAGGACTACTAATATTTTTTATTGTAATATTTTATTTATATGTTTATAAAATTATCTAATCTTAAGTATTTATTATTTTTCTTTCCGGATGATTAAATTTAAACTATACTAATTCTATATATTCTATGTAAATTTAAGGAGAAAAAAAATGTTGTTGATATTTTTTCTTATAAAACATAGGAAATGTTGGTAAGCGCCTTATTAGCGCTAATTAAGATGATATTTAAGGAAAAAACTAATGCATTAAGTTTATTTTTGAATTTAATGAAAATAATTATTAAATATTTTTTTAAAAAAATATATTTTAACTATTCTTAAGTGATAATTATAAAGCTAATTAATAGGACACATAAAACAAAGGGATAGCAAGAGAGTTGAGGGTTGAGACTAACTTTATGGACTGCTATGTCGGCAACTAAAAGGGGTTCTAAAACAAATTTAAAATAAATCTGTATAATGGGTCTCTCGCCGTTGTGCATTGCCCCTAGACATAAAATCCCATCGACCCAATTGCCCTTTTTAGGTCAATTATTCTGATCCCTTCGAAGGGCTGTAAGGCGGCTCTAAATGATTCTGATCGCTTCGAAGGGCTGTCGGGCGGCTCTATGTCTCTAACATTCAAAGTTGAGGAGAAACGTGTGTGTGGAAGAAACCAATAAAGGTTTTTCACCAAAACTTAGCCCATGTCCAACGCTGTGGAAACGGCTCAACTAAATCACGTGTATTGTATAATATATATAAAAGGGATATTTACGATCGTATAAGAATTATACAATTTTTAAAAAAATTTTGAATTAAAATTAAATTGATAATATTTATATTTAATTATTTTAATTCAAAAATAACAAATATAACATTCATAGTAAGAATTTTTTTTACTCATGTATATGTTAAAACTAAAACTTGATGAATTCTATTTCTGCATTGGTTTGAAATTTGAAGTTTCAACATTTCAAGAATGCCAACATCAAAATTCGTTGACCATCAACCACACTCCAAATCAGGTAACGCCCCCATCTCTATCAAATCATCTGAATCTCGCCTTCTTTGGGTTATATGTTTTAATGTGTAGCAGATGAAGTCTGAGGGCATCAGTGGCTTCTTTCAGGTTTCTTATTCTTTAGTAGATTGTGCACGAACTTAATCGTCTTTGTCATCGTCCTCATCATAATTGAAAGGTAACGGTACGGACTTGAATGCCCGGTACTTTCCACAATTGTTCAAATGTTCATTTTCCAACCTGATTGTCATAATCAATTAGCATAATTGATGAGTACTAACTTTGATAAACGTCAGAAAAGATTCAGCTATCTGTTTGTCTGCATATTCTTAGATGAATGAACTATTGATTACCTGAAGAAATTCCATAGTCCACGACGAGTGACCTCAAGACAAGCGACAATTGTAGTCAGGGTTTGTGGATGCAATGGAAGGTTGAAATTCAACACGGTTTGGAGCCAGGCAAATCTCAGCACAACATTCAAACCCTGAAATTTCATTAAGCAGTTGATTAGTGATAATTAGTTATTAATTAATGATGATAATGAGTTCAAACTTGGAAGCTGACCATGGCTCCAAAATAGATTTTTTTGTGAGGGACAAGGAGTTTGTCTCTCAACCAACGGTTCTTGGAATGGCGGTTTAGGAGACCCCAATCATAGACTAAGTCCCAGTATGTACAGAATATTGCTGCAATGGCTGAGAAAATCCAGGCTATTATTCTCCAGCCGATTACTTTGTTAATGCTGAAAGCTGTTCTTAGACAAACAGCTGCAATTGTCAGGAAATATTTCAGTCCATTCAATCCTTGCATCGGATCTTTCTCTTCGAAGAGGCGACGAAGGCACTGTAGGAGGCGACACAAGTATGGAAGCACAGCCACGATGAAGTAGAAAGTATTGTACACATCACCATCTTTGCAAGTGTTCTCTCTGTGTTTAAAATTTCCCCAACCATAGTAGCAAACGTAAAACTCCAAGCTCCTAATGGCTTGCACCTGTAAAAATAAATACAAGGATATGAACTTCAAATTATTTGGAAAGGAGAGTATTGAGGGATTGACAAAAAGCAAGAGTAATTTCTCACAAACCTGGCTAGTCAATTGATCAGCCAGGAAGAAATCTGGGAGTGTGACCTGCAACAGGAAAGATAGTTACACATGAATAAGATTTGTTCCACAATTATAATCTCAATATGTTTGATCAATTTAATGAAAAAGTCTTCCATTTCTCTTTAATTTACCTTGTATAGAGGAGCGCAGATACAGTGAAACAAACATGTGAGGAGGAAGAATCGACTTGATCGATACAAGATGTTGAATGGCAGGAATAGGATGATAAATATAAACTGCAACATAGAAAAAGGAAGGATGAGAGTTAAAAACTGTTGTTGGAAAACGAATGGGACCAATGAATAGAGTATTAAATAGATTATCTTACAAGAACCAAGTTTAGAGGAAGAAGTTCAGTGAATGCTTCATAGTCTTTTGTTTTGGGATCCATCTCCATATCAAGGTTGGAGAGCACACTGGCTAATGCTAATGCTCCAAGACCAAAACTCAGAAGAAGAACTTCTCTGTAGCCCAGTTCGGTTCCTGGCTTGAAACCAAATATGAAAGCGTAATTGACTCGGTACTTCCTCCAGAAGAATATATTGATAGCATACATTACCATGTGTAGAACAATGAATCCGAAAAAACTGCAAGGGATTATCACAACTAATTTGTTAAACATAAATTTTGGGATCATGTGTATACTTGAATTGTCAAATGTTATGCACTGCTAAACTTGAAGAACAAAGAACTAAAAGGTACCTATAAAGAGGAAACATGGTTTCCATGTATTTGGTTCTCCCTCGATGATCCATAATTTTACGGGCACGTATGATCAAAATAAGGGCTAGAAGAAGAGAGGCCGTACAGCCAGCGAAAAAACCTGAAAATTTTTAAAACACATAATCAGGGAAAGAAAAACAAGATTAAAAAGATCCAAGACCGGAGAAAAATCGTGTTTAACGCCCTCAACTAGAAATCTTACCTGTTGAAAACGTTATCCTATGCCTTTCTCTTTTTGCTTTTGGTCTTAAGATGTTCATTCCCTTGGCACGGTTTGCATTTGAAAAGTGCTTGATGAATGTCGTTTCAACCCTCTCCATGAGCTTTGTAACCTGTGATGAAAGGTACTAGATTAGGCCACTGTATAATAAGGCATTGAACAGAAGAAGAAAATGAACGAAACAGGGTTGAAAAGGGTCATCAGAGCTAATGAAACTTTACCTCATCAGAGCTACCAAGGTAGGAGTTATCCACCATTTTCATGTAAGATTTTGATGCTTTTCTGGAAGTGATCTTATCATACTTCTTCATTATTTTGGAAAAAGCCAACGTATTTAGAAAGCTGTTAATTCGAGGAGAGAAGGATCATTACAATCTGAAGAAAACAGAGACTATAGATCAAATGAAGCAATAAGTAGCTAGATATACCAACAGTCATTACCTGTAACTTTTAAGCAGGCGAAGCTTTTGGTAAAATTCAATAAAAGCCCTCTTAAGTTGTTCTTCAACCTTTCTTAGATTTTCCCTACTGAAACTCAGCTCTGTATGATTTGGAACCTTGAGGACACCTTTAATGGTGGAACGAGGAGTCTCAAGAGTGTTGTTTATTTTCACCCGATCAAGTACTTCAAGTGATGCAGGTTTGATCCCCTTGATTTTGGGTTTACGTGGTTTGGCTTCTTGAATCGGAGTATTTCTCTCTTTTCCTTCATCATCATCATCATCATCATCATCGCCTTGTCCATGGGTGCTTTCTTCAATGGCTTCCAGGTGAGGAGCTCTTTCTACACATCAAACAGGAAGATATATAACATGTGTACATTTTCACAGAGAAGCAACGACTGATAAACCACAGCCCACAAAGTAAAAGCTTTGAGAGAAAAGAAACTTACCGCTTGCTGATCTAGGCCCAGATGGAGTAGCAGCTGACAATGCTGCAGCAGAAGCTGCAATGTCTGAAGCAAGACGAGTCATCTCCACTGACCTGTCAAAATTAATCCCTGGAGGATTCTCAACTTTTATCCTGAAAGCAATCAAAGCATCCATTTGCTTGTTCAAAAGATCTGCTTCCTTCATCACCTCTTGCACTTTAGCCCTATAAAATTTGTCCACTTTATTAAACTCATCATCAAGCCTCCTAAAGTACACCAGCTCATACTCTCCCCCTTCATCCGAGGACATCAGAAACGTAGTTTCATAACTTTGACAGCCATTCCTACTAACAGAATTCACCAAAATGGGTTGGCTTTCAATGTCAGGTGAGGATGGGCTAGTTGGGTTGTGCCTTTGGGTTAGGCCACTAAAAGCTCTATACAATGTCAGCTTTCGTTTTAGGCCTCCTGGGGTAGCCGGTGGCTTGGTCCTATGCTTGAAACGTTGCACTTCTTTCAAAAGGATCTTCAAATAATCATAATCCATGTACGCTTCTTGCCATTCCGGCACCATCTGCGACGCAAATTCCTTCCCAAACTTCATCTTTGCCTGTTGGTACTGCCAATGCAGATTAAGCAATGGTGAATATATACTGTAATGCTAACACTTCCAAAGTTTCAATGCCAAAGCTTCTGAGGTTTGGGTCTTCCTCTCTTGAAATTGAAGAAAACCCCGCAAGAGAGTTACAATCATATACAAGTTGAGATAAGAATTAAAAGAGCAACTTGATGACCGATGAGGAAGGTTTCGTTAGGTGAGGCTAAATATATATAATACTACAAGAAACCAAAAAGGTGTAAACATCCAAGAAATTCGTGGCAGACTTAGACCCTGGTGCCTCAAGCTCGGTTAGTAAAAACCTGCAAGTATCTGACTTAAAATTAATTTATAATGATAATAAATAAAAAGATTTAATTTAAATATAAAAAAATAAATATTTATTAAGTATAAAATAATATTATTTAACGATAGAGATAAAAAAAATTTATTCATGATAAATTTAGAAAAAATTAAAAAATTGACTCTAATATTATATTTAATATTTAATTTAAAATTAATTAATAAAAAAAAAACTTAACCTAAATATAAAATTATAAAAAATTAAATATTTATTAAATATTGATATCATACCGCTTTTAACATCATATAAAAGCAACAACAGACAGAACTAGCCTACGTGGGAACTGAAATAAAATGGAAAAAAAAATTTTTACTTCAAAGAACCAGAGGCAGCCACAATTGACCACTCCACCAATGGAGAATGAGTCCCTCTTCTTTCATTCTTTTTAGGTAAACCTATATCGTTTCTTTACTCAAATTTTTATATGGAAATCCTAGCTAACCCAACCCAAGTTCAAGACTTTCCTTTTGCCTTTGAATATGTTGAGGTACAGAGAGTTAGTGGGTGATCATTGTCGTCTGTGGAAAACGCTGAGATCATCAATATTATCTTCAAATTTTATATAGTCGGACCGTACATCTTGAACGTATAGGAAACAGGTATACACAAAAAACCAGTAGCCAAACAAAAACAATACATCCCCCGAAGCCAGCTGTCATATTTCTTGATTTTAATAATAGTAGTAGTAATTTTTTATTTGGCACGTTCGGTTGAATTTTGAACTGATATTGGCAAGGCAGATCCAAGAATTCTACTGCGCTTTTCAAACCCTTTTAACCGTGTGAAGGATTTGACCATCGTAATCTTTGCATGAAATAACAATGAAGGATCAAAAGGTTGAATTCCCGTCAACAATGATCACTGCTTTGCCTTTAAAAAAAAAACGTAAATTTCTAAGTCCTCCTCTATATGACAGGTTCTCTGCTGCCAATCTTTTTGCACAGGATTCTTTATTCACCTTCAATGTTATTAGTCATAGCCCAACAAATTTGATAGGAACACAAATGTAACATAATGTGAAGGATTTGATTCTGACAAATTTTCTAAAATGAATTTGTAAACTGTGTTTTCAACCATACCTTCAATGATAGTACCTAAAAGATAAATTCAAAGCCACATCTTTGATTCTAGCCTAAACTTGTCATCAACGGCAGCTATTAATTGTTCTGAACTCTCTTTAGCCATAACATGCTTGAAATTATCTCATGTTCTAATAGCAACTTTTGGTTACAATATCTTTAACAATGTTGTTTAGAAAAGTCTTAGCTTATTTAAGAAAAAAAATTATACTTTGTGGTTCTTAGGTAATTATAATTTGAAATGTCTCGGTCAATAAAACAGTTGAATTATTGTGGTGTGATTCTGATTAATTTCTTGAATAATGTTAGATTAAAAAATTATAGAGAAAAGTATAAAATTATTTAAATAATTGTGAGTTACGGCATTAATGATAAATTCCTAATAACATTTTAAAATATAATAATTTATTTATTTATTTAATTTTTTCCCCATTCAATGTGCTAATTATTAACATGGGATTTTCCTTTTGCTTGAAAAGGCTTCCTTCTTCATAATACATGTGCATTATTTCTGGCTTCCAAATGGGATCATGTATTCATATGTACGTTGGTAAGTCATAATTACATTATTTATGCGTGCATTCAATGTATGTCTCATAAAATGGTTGATATTTGCTCTAAAATTCAACGTACCCACTAATGAGCAGTTGGTAGGGTCATATTAAAATCAATTTTAAAATAAAAATTTTCAGTTTTGAATTCAAACTCAATCAAAATTCAACTTTCAATAATCTCAAATACAAAAAAAAAAAAAATTATAAGATGCACGAGAACAAATAAGAGGAAATAGACACCTTCTATAAATAAATATAAGTAATGTTACTTAATTTTAATTTTAATTTTAAAATTTTGAGTAAGAGTAGTATCACTAATTCTAACATCAGTTGGTAGGAAAAGGAATCATGCAAGGCAGAGGAAACTTTGATTAGTGAATGCCAAAGATTTTTGGATCGCATTGTATGTATCTTAGGGATCAACCATATGCAAAGCATTTTGTTGTAGACAAATATTTTTACCCAATTCTAATTGGATTGAAGAAAGAAACCTTGGCTCATTCCATCAAAAGGAAGATGAAAGAAACTCCGGCCCATAACGGGTAAAAAGGCTTGCTATCACTATTTTCAAAAGAGAAGGTTGAGAATTGAGATGCTTCATGTTTTTTTTTTCGAAGCAGAAATAAATGGAGACAATATTTTTTGACAATATGATGTCCAAAATTAAAGAATTTAATCATCTAATCCACAACCACAAGCAATAAAATCCCCACCACATCTCAATTCTCGTCTCATCCAAAAAATCCAAATGGCAGCAATGCTCTTCACTTTCTCATCGCCTTCGGCTTTACCTTCTACTTTCCACTCTTCTTCGACAACTCTCAAGCACTTTTCTTCTTTCACTGCTAAACCAACACTTTCCATCCACCTTACAAAGAAACCCATATCTCTTTCAGCTACTTCTCTTCACTCACCAGCAACTGATGACCCTCCACCAGAGGTCCAAACCTTCTGGCAATGGCTCTGTGACCAGGGTGTAATCTCTGCCAAGTCTCCTGTAAAGCCTGGAATGGTCCCTGAAGGATTTGGACTCATTGCAAAAAAAGATATTTCCAGGAATGAGGTTGTCTTGGAGATTCCTAACCGGTTTTGGATAAACCAGGATGCAGTTGCAGCTTCTGAGATTGGAAGTGTGTGTAGTGGATTGAAACCTTGGGAGTCTGTAGCTTTGTTCTTGATCAGGGAGAAGTTGAGGGAAGATTCTAAATGGCGGGTTTATCTTGATATACTTCCAGAGTTAACAAATTCAACTGTGTTTTGGTGGGTGTGGTTTGTTTTCTCGTTTCTTTCTTTTGTAGTTCTTTTTCTTTTTTGTATTCCCTTTCTTAAATCTCTAGTTTTGGTTATAATTTTCCTTTTTCTGAATGGGGTTTAGATCTTTGGGGTTGATAAAGTGTTGTTTGTATGGTTCCAGTGCAGGTCAGAAGAGGAGCTTGCTGAGCTTCAAGGTTAGTTCTGTCATAGTCTTATATTCATGTTAAGAAACTTTTTGTCATGTTCAACAAGCAAATTGGCATTACAGAAGTCAAATTGTAGGTCGAAGAAGATTTTATAGAACTCTCAATTTTATGTTCTGGTTAGATTTGTTGCTAAGGTTTCTATGTACTTCAATGCATTTGCCTGATGACCATTTCAGGACTCACAAGTATAATCGATTACATAAACAAATTACTTTAACAATGTGACCCAGATCAGATGCAATGAAATGCATTTAATGGCCATTTTTGTTATATGCATAGAACTTTGTTTGTAAAAGATATAGTCTCCTCATCAAAGTAACTTGTACATTTTGTTAACTATGCATACCCTTTACTTTAATTAACACTGCAGCAAAGCAGATCAATTAGAAATATTATTTTCCATGTTACAGGTATTTAACTTCAGGTTTTCTTGTTTCATTCTTCATAGTATATTCTAATCACTAGTGTTCTATTAAATGGCACAGGCACTCAACTCTTGAGCACAACATTGGGAGTGAAAGAATATGTGCGGAACGAATTCTTGAAAGTAGAAGAAGAAATCATCCTCGCTAACAAGCAGCTATTTCCTGCTCCAATAACATTGGATGATTTCTTCTGGGCATTTGGGATTCTCAGATCAAGGGCATTTTCCCGCCTTCGTGGTCAAAATCTTGTTTTGATACCTCTTGCAGACTTGGTAAGCCCCCTTTATTATTCTTAAAATTAGGTTGCAGAGAAAAGAAACAGAATAAATTTGGAAAAATGATGGAGTTTTCTTCTAAAATGTTTAGCAGCCTATAGTAAGTAGTTGTGGGGCTAATCTTGGCCTTGAAATAAACAAAAGAGCATCTTGCTTGCCCTGGAATTGGTTTCTAGTAGTTTACATGCAAGAATTACTGAAGTATGTAATAGACTTTAGTCATGGGCCTAATTTAACTCTGGTCTGATATAAAAGGGAGATCATCTTGAATTGCCCTGGAACTAGTTTCCAATAACTTACATGCTACAAAAGCTCTGATAGAATTTGAAGAAAAGTTATAACTGCCATAGCTGTCTTTCAGTCTCGGAGAAGACAATTGTCCACTTTAAATTGTATTCTTTTGGTTGCCTTTAACTGACTTTAATTTCAGATTTTAACTTTCTTCCAATCTTATTCATTAATCAGATCAACCACAGCCCTAGCATTACTACAGAAGATTATGCATGGGAGATTAAAGGCGCTGGACTTTTCTCTAGGGATCTCCTTTTTTCTTTGCGGTCTCCTGTTTCTGTCAAGGCAGGAGAGCAGGTGAGGATTTCCAACTTCATGTTTTTCCAATTTTATTACTCTGACAATGATGCTTCAAAAAGTTATGTGAGAAGCTTTTTTCACTCATAGCTGTCCGCCTGTCACCATCATCTAAGCATTCCTGCTCTTTAAATCACGAGATAAATTAACTTGATCTTATCTAAATGCCTATCTCCAATAATACAGATGAATTATGATGATATGACATATGTTCACATGCGATGACTGATTGAGAAGATTATTCAACAGGTTTTGATTCAATACGATTTAAACAAGAGTAATGCTGAGTTAGCACTCGATTATGGATTCGTAGAATCAAAGTCAGAGCGCAATGCTTATACGTTAACGTTGGAGATACCAGAGTCAGACCCATTTTTTGGAGACAAGCTCGACATTGCTGAGACCAATGGTTTGGGTGAGACTGCCTATTTTGACATTGTTTTGGATCGGCCGCTTCCACCAGGACTGATTCCATATCTACGACTGGTGGCACTAGGGGGAACAGATGCTTTCCTCTTGGAATCTATTTTTAGAAACACAGTTTGGGGCCACCTTGATTTACCTGTAAGTCGTGCCAATGAAGAGCTCATATGTCGGGTTGTCCGTGATGCCTGCAAATCTGCTCTCTCTGGCTATCATACCACCATTGAAGAGGTAAAGATGTATCTTTCTGGTATCCTAATCAAATCTAATTCTTTAATAAAGCCTGGCTTTGTTCAGTAAAGCCTATGAGATAGAAATAGATGTTTGCAAATTAGATTTGCAAAGTAATAGAAATGTTTACTTCAAATTCCAGCTAAAGAAAGGTAGCTGTTTGACCAAAAAACAAATTTCAGCTACATAATTATTCTACTAGGATGGCATCCTTAATCCATCATATGCCGCAATGACTTTCCTTTCTAATTACTACTTTCAGCTTCTTTGAAAAATTTTGAGCAAACGATATTCTTCTAATAGCAAACTTGCCCAAGGGTGTCATTGTTGAATACTTGTTAATTGCAGGATGAAAAGCTGATGGAAGGGGGCAATCTAGATCCAAGGCTGGAAATTGCTGTGGGAATAAGAGAAGGGGAAAAGAAGGTGCTGCAGCAAATTGATGAGATCTTTAAGGAAAGGGAATCAGAATTGGATGAGTTGGAATATTACCAAGAAAGGAGGCTCAAAGATCTTGGTCTAGTTGGAGAGCAAGGTGAAATAATCTTTTGGGAGACCAACTAGGACTTGTCAAAGTATCAACACCCATGTGTTAAGATTGAGGCAACTGTTGATGGCAACTCCAAAACATCCGAACTGTTATTATTTAGCTGGCACACCTTTTTCAGATTGAGCAAGAACAGATGATAATACAACCAACAGATGCTTCAATCTTCTACCAGGATTTATGCCACTCGTTTTATCGGTCATCCACTTGAGCTATATTTATTTCATAACAATTTAATATTGTAATTTGCTTGTAGTTAGTCTGCTGAAAATAAGAATTGGATGGAGTTGAACTTAATCGTGTCTCATGCCGATGGTTCAATAGGTTTATTTTGCAGCTAGATAAAATCATTAATGATTTGCTCATTATGCAACCCTTTGTGTGACAATAAGTGCTGGGTTTGGAAGGTGTGCTAATCAACTCGTTGCATCAAGGCACTTTTGAGGAACGAGAGACAAGGGAATTGTACAAATATTGGCTAATTCAACTGTGGATTTATGTGACAGTGCTGAATACAAATCAACAAGAGGCATAAGAAAAACAAATAAATTTATAAGCAAAGGGGAAAATTTTTTCTTTCTTTCGGTACCCAGATGGGAGCTGGAGGATTTTCTGCCGCCGTTTCTTACAAAACTCTTTTTTAAGTGCATGTAAACATTGATCGTTTGGGGCATTCTGTCCTGAACCTTACTGGATTATCATCCACACCATTTTGAAACAGTTGTGCAGAAACCATCTCAAGCCGAGTTCAGAACTGATCGCCCACAATCATTATAGCATACTTGAGTTACCAGGGCCTAATAAGTCTTCACAATGTGTTCCCTCACATAGGCACTCTTGAGGGTTTGCATAGAAATAATCTTCCTCCTTTGGTTTGTCTGGAATAACCCGGCGAAGGAATGGCTGTCCCATCCGTTTCTCATGAGCTTGCCTTACTGCTAGTGCAAAGTCATTCCATGGAAGTGTCCCATTCTGATGCAAATCCAGCAATTCCACAAGTTTCTTTCGATTTGGCAGGATACTTTTTTTAAACCCAAGATACCTGAACAAAAGCTTGTTAAGGCTACGAAAATAATCCCCCCTCCCTTGTTACATAATTCAGCAACATACATACCTGCGATGGCCTTCTACAACTTTTGCCATGTTCCCATCGTATGTGGGAATAAAAGTATTGCTGGCGATAGATACCATAAAGTCCAAAGCTGCCATCTGAGATGAATGGTTCTGAAATTGCTGCAGTTCCACTGGATCTAATATTGTTTCCTTTTTAACCTGAAATTGTAATAATGTCTTGAGATCCACAAGAATCATATGCAAAAACAAAATGGAAACTACAGTTACAGCTGCCTGTTTTAGAAGCCAGAAGTAGAGCTAATCCCAATACTTAATTAATAAACATGCATATGGTCAAGGATTAAAGAGATTCTGTCAGCTCAACTAAGTGCAGGAAAAATGGTTCATGCAATCCAAACTGTCTCTTTGATATGAGTGAGTGCTACATCAGCATTGAAATCAAAGAAGACTTCAACAACAATTTGCAACTAGGTTCCCAAAATTCTAACAAAAGCTTAGAGTTTTCATATGCACCAAAAAGAGTTGGTAATATAGAAATGCAGTGCTTTGTAGAACTTTAAACAAACATATCAATACCAAAAGCTAAACATTTGCAGGGTCAAAAACTCACAATCCGCGGAAATGCAGCTCTCAGTGGTGCCAATCTCCTTTCACTGCCATAAATCTCCCCAGAAGCAATGTAAATCTGAGTCCCCTTATCTAAACCCAATGCTTGCAAAATTAATGCTGCTTCCTCTGGTGTCAGAGGACACAACCCTTGTTGTCTCCTCTCTGCAGACACTATTTCTTTCTCTCTCCACCAAGGGTATGCATACCTGAAAGGAAAAGATAGCTATCTAGTTACATGTTTATATCGTCATGTCCTGATACTTGCTATTGATAATGTTGAAATCACAAGATTTGATGCAACTCTAAGTTTTATTGATGAAACTAGTTATAGATCTATAGATATAAATCTTGTCATCACTAGTTCAAACATTTGATGCAACTCAAACCAACAAGGTAGGGATACACCATGATCATATTGCCCAAAAACTAACAAAATTTTGTTATTGATGACTACCAACAGTGGAAAGACATTAGAAAAAAGCTTATATTTAAGTTGCAGGACATGGCTCTGCTATTTTGTTTGTGGTGTGGGTGCATGCTGGGGTGACTAGTGCATGCCTCCTAAACAGAGGGGACACCACTACTTGCTAACATAATTTGAGTGTTGTCACTGGAATATATCAGCTTCAAACATTACAAACCTCAATCGTTTTAGCTCCTCAGCTTCTTCCACAGTGCAGCCATGAGTGCAGCCTGAGAAAGCCAACATGTCCATCTCATATCTTAGATGCAATGCCACGAAGGGTCCCTTTTCTTGAAGAATGTGAACCAATTTATACCCCAAAGTCTCAATCTGAGGAGTAAATTTCAGTCCTTGGAAATTAACACGGCACCTGAGTTTCTGAAGATCGAGCCGGATCTCATTATTTGCCAGTCGTGTATCTGTTCTATTGAAGTGAACTACCTTAAACTTACTGAACAGGGGTAGAATCTGTAAAATAATGTCAGGAATAATGTCAGGCATTAGATTGTACTGCATAATCAAAAAGAAAAGAGAAGAGACAAAAACGTCCACCCATCAATTGAGAGAATTACCAATTTGCTGCTGTTGGAATGATAAATGGGAGAGGAACTCATTTTTAAGTATAAAACAGTAATTAATAATGGGCAACCAACCTGTTCTAAGTAGTATTTTTCATTTGACCAGCTAACAGGAGGCATCCGAAAATCTTGAAACCCATATTTCCTACTAAACCTCTTTGGCAGCCTTTTGACAATGCGAACTTCATCCCGTAGAGAATCAATGAAATGTCTCACATCAAAAATGTCCTCAAAATCACTGCAAAAACAGATCATGAGTTAAAGACTTTTAAAGCAGCGTTGAAAGAAGGAAACAACCTTTTCAGAATGATAAACATACCTAGGATCTGCCCAGAATGATTTCTTATCAAGCTCTGGAACAACCAAAGTGAGATTTAAAAGTCTGGCAACAGTTACCATGTCACAGATCTAAAAAAGCCCAATCAGCTGGATTAATAACATAATATTGAATAAACAAACAAGGAAAATATGAGCTAGAGAAAAGATGCAAACCGCAGCACGCATTTGATTCAAGCCCCCATTGCACGAAACTTTGAGAAAACCATTACTTTTGTAGTTTCCTGCAAATATACAAGAATGAAGGTATTACTTTTCCTAAAGATCAATTGAAAAGGCAAAAATATTTCCTTCAATAAAATTCATGGATACATATATGATGTATAATGCATAGGTTATCAAATTCTCAGTTGCCCAAGAAGATTGTCATGCATGTTAAGTAATAAGGAAGTTGATGATTTCCAAATATTGTCCAGTAGCACAAGTTTGTAGCATCATGGAATTCATGGGTATTTACAGAAACCAAGATATGGCGGTTCTAGAGTATCATGTAGCAACAACTATCCGACAAAGCATACCATAAACCTAATAAACCTAAGTAATTCGGGAACATGATCAAGAATCCAGAAATTTAGTATCAGATATATGTTGACAGCCTGTCTAAAAGGATGAAATAGATGACATTCCAACGATCATTTCATCAGAGAGTCCAGTCAATACTTTTAACACTTAATTAAGGATGCTATAATGAATTGCAAACTTGAAAGTACATTGCAACCTAGCACAACCCATCTTCCAGCAGGCAATACAAAAACAACAAAAATATGCCTTTCATAAAAAAGACAGTAAACAACATTTATTCTTACAATTTATCTACCAAGGTTGCGGCTTTCTCAAATTGAACACAAATTCCCAAACCATTATCAAAATTTCGAGCAAATTCAAAGCAAAAGAGCAAAAATAGGGATAGGGGAGGGGGGACTCACTGGGAGGAAGAAGAGGAGGCGGGGAATGGAGCGAGAGTTGAAGACGAAGAGGAGGGCGAGTGTTGATCCAGGAAATCCGGTTGGTTAAACCGGTAAGCAAACGCGGGTGCCATAGCTCACCAACGGCAACAAGCTGAACCAAACAAGTCCAAAGCAAAATGCTAGAACAAACTCTAAAGAACCAAACCTGAAGACGAGTCCTAGGAATCACTTGACTAGAAATCTTGTCGCACCTCACTTGTATATTATTCTCAGATCTAACCTCCATTTCTCTTCCGCTCTCCTCATTGCCTTTTCTTCATTTGAACCCAACAAAAAAAAAAATCAACTCTTTTCACACCTTAAAAAATAACAATCAAGAATGTGATTTTCCCCTTCTTTTTAAAAACAATAAAAAAAAAAAAACCTAGAAAGAGATCACGAGCATCAACAGAGGAAGAAAAAAAATTGAATGAATGAATATCACCAACCAAACAGATGGTAACTGGAAAATCTTTTGAGGTTTTCCTTTTTTGGACGAAGAGGAAAAACCGTTAAAAGTCTATGTACTCTATTGCTACGAAAATTTTATATTTTTTAAATTTTATTCCCTTTTTCTCATTATTTTTATCTTTCTTTGGCAAGGAAATTCTTTTTTTTTTTTTCTTTTTTCTGTTTCCTGTTTCTTGGTTTTAAAAAGCGCCAGGGATCTGTTTGGTTACTGAGAAGATCGAAGAAGTCGAGAGAATTAAATAAAATAAAATTATATGTAAGGGCAAAATTGGACGGCTCCGATCGTTCCGAAGATTTCTTTTGTTAGAATGGGGACAAGCTTTTTTTTTTTTTAATAAAGTTAATTTTATTTGTTCTTTTTTATAAAAATATTTTGTATTTAATGTCATATTTGGTAATTAATTGATGAATTTCACATTCCATATTGCTTAATATGATAATTTTCAAGAATACTTTGTATATAATTATTTTTTTTATATTTTTATTATAGATTTTATTAATAAAAAATTATATATATTGAGATTTAAATTTTAAATTAATTAAATATTATTTTATAAATATAATTAATTAAATTAAATTAAATTTTAAATTTTAAAATTTTAAAATATTTTTCTATATTTTGACTAAGCAAATATTTTTATTTCGTCATTTAATAAGCTTTGAACATGTTACACTCTCGTATAATTGTACTTTCTAGCGACAAACATCCCAAGTGCATTTTAAAAATGTTTAAATTAATAAACCAACAAACAAAAAATCCATATGAGTTTGTAGTTGTTATTGAATTTATATTTAATAATTTAAAATATGATACGGTAATATGATATAAATATAAAATATAAAAATAATAATATTTAAAATTTTAATAATTATTATATTTAAATTTAATAAAAAATTATTTTATATTTTTATGTTAACATAAATTATGATATATAATTTTTATATAAAACATAATATAAATATATAAATTATTAATTGTAATTAAATCCTTTGTAAACTTAAGAGAATCAAGAAATTGCCGCCATGGAATTAAGAAAATAACCAAAACAATGAAGAGAAGATAGCTGACTTTGGCCTGTCATAGATGAATTCGAGGTCTGAGTTTTCGAGGAATAATCAATGCCCGACTAAGGAAACTTGCTAAAAATGTTTACTATTATCTCACCTCACCACGAAATACCAGTTAACACAAATACTTCATATAATTATTTTTAAAAAATAATATTCAATAAATATAAATTTTTTAAAATATATATATATATATATATTTATTTTTTTTTCATATTCTCGTGCTATAACTTTTTTTATACAAAATAGAAAAAAATTAACTAAATTAGTTCCATTTGTGGAAACTAGATGCACAATTATACGCAAATAATGGAAAAGCATTAACCCCCAAATGCCTTGGTGACAAGGTGTCATTCTGAATTCAATTTTGTTAATACTAATTGTCAACATAGGAATTGAATTGAGATCTGATCAGAAACGGCCGAAATGACATTCTCATTTAGTGAAAGAAAAAGCTTTAGCAATTATGAATCAAGCACTCACTCACACCCTTTTGCATTGAATATATGGATGGACAAACAGCCGGCCTACATGAACTCAAAAAAGTTCAAACTTTCATACCCCTTTTACTGCAAATTGCAAAAGCTTTCCTTCAACGGAAAGCTTGCTTTTATATATGTTTAAAAATTTTTCTATTTGTCTAACGTGAACCAAAGCAGCAGCTGCAAAAGCAATGAATCCTGTGAAAGAGAGAGAGTCAGAAGAATAATGAATGTGTTAATTGCAAAGATGAAATGATATGAACAATTGGGTGCTGTGTAATAAATGTATCTATTATTCAGAATTCTACTTCACACTGATATCAGTTTCTCACATGGGGCAATTTGGGTGTGTGCGTGTGATTTTAAATTAATAACGGATCTTGTTTCTAAAAAAACTAAAAAAAAAGATTAAAATTGATATATAAAGAAGAAGAAAAGTAGAGAATAATGTCAAATTCCTGGGAATCACCCCACCCAATAAGTTCATTGATGACCTTTGCAGGGCGCCTAGCCATTGTATTTTATGCTCAACGGTGCTGAAACAATGGTAATATAAAACTGTTACTTCTTCGATGGCTTTTATTGTTTTCAGAAACAGAAGATATCATTTGTTAAAATCCTGACAAATTTTAAAAGCATGGAATCCTTTCCTAGCTCGCATTCTAACTTATCTCACTCGGACCATTTTGCACATCTCTAACTTACAATAATCTTATGGCAGAGGTATGGGATGTTAGAGAAGGTTTAAGGTTAGCTTTCCAAAGCTTTGAACACATAGCCATTCATTGTTGAGCTTGAGGTGGATGGGACAGTGGGTGTTCATTTGCTGCACGAAGGGATTGAGGGTTCTCACTCTTCTCCTCTAGTAGTTGAGGATTGTGTGTATTTGGAAAGAAGTTTTATAAATAAAATTTGTGAATTTTTTAATAGAAATGGGTAGATAAAATTTTTAATAAAATTTTTAAATTGATAAATTAATAAAGTTAATAAAAATAAAATTTTATTAAAAATATTATTTATAATTTAAATTTAATAAATATTTATTTAATTGTAAAAAATTTATTAATATTTTTATTAAAAATATTTATTAATAAATATATCAAAATTAATTTTTTTTAATTTTATATGTTTAATTTATATAATGAGATTTTTTTAATTTTATTTTTGATTTATTAATTTTTAATAAAAATTTTGATTTATACGTTAAGTCTTTTTCATTTCACGAGAGCAATAGGGGTGCTGATTCGATAAATAATTATATAAAAATTAGGAAAATACTGATTCAATCTAAAGTAAAACGGATCTGGGAAACAGGACAGGACAGCCTTAACGTATCTAGGTTTCGCTGTTACGTGTCTCCTCCAACGCCATCTCACCACGTGGCAGACTTAACTTTGACCTTTCCTAATCTCTTCTTCCGCTTTCCATTCTTTGCCGCAATAACTCCCCAACCCAAGCTGATTTCCCTTTCACACCAGCCAAAAAAAAAAAAAAACCCAAAGAATCTCTCTCTCTCTGTTTTGCAGTTGAAGTTTGATTTGCTGACAATGATTCTTCGGTCGGTTTTAATCGTGGTTCTGGTAGTGGGGATTTTATTCCCTGCATCGCAATCATTACGGTTCGAGTTGCAATCGGGACATACTAAATGCATCTCCGAAGACATCAAAGGCAATTCAATGACGGTCGGAAAATACCACGTTGTCAATCCGAACGAGGATCACCCTTTGCCCGATTCTCACAAGCTCACCGTCAGGGTACTCTAGAAAAACTAAAACCAAAAACCTAATTTTTTAATTTTTTGGGGTTTTATTTTATTCTTGCAATGAATTTTGAGAGTAATTTTAATAAGAAGTTTTATTTTGGGGGTAACTGAATGAAGGTAACGTCGTCGTATGGGAATAGTTTTCACTCGGCTGAGAAGGTGGAGACGGGGCAGTTCGCATTTACGACGGCGGAGCAGGGAGATTACATGGCTTGCTTTTGGGCGCCGGATCATTCGCCGCAAATGACGGTTACCGTTGATTTTGATTGGAGGACTGGTGTCCACGCTAAGGACTGGACTAATGTTGCCAAGAAAGGCCAAGTCGATGTAAGTCTTCTTCTGGTCCTTTAAAAAAAATGTTCATGTTTTTTCGTTTAAATTTTTATTTTCTTTGAGCTTATTCTTTTATGGGGGCAGTTCTCATTAGTCACCTAACTCCTAAAATCAAGATAATTAGCATGTGAAAAAAGACCTTGGTTAGGGGTTTAACTCTTTGAAGGGATTGGCTTTATTTCTGTTTGCTAGAGCAAAAGGGTTAAGGGCCATACCTCTACAATACAGTATGTTGAAATCTTATGCTCAAAAGCTGTCGAAAGCATGCTGAAGACTGCAATTTGGTTAAGATTTACGAACCGTGATCAGTGAGATTTTATGTGCTGAGGAGGTTTAGGTAGGACTAATTGGAATTCATTGGATATTTTTGGTGTTGTCAGCTAGAGTTAGACAACAGGTTTGCAATTGTAAAAGGGGTGTCTTTCTCTTGTGCTATATGTCCATAAGACTTGTTGTTCCTTGTTACAAAAGATTTATTTGAGGTTTTGCTTGGCTTCACTTGTGTCTGTTTTAGGTGGGGATAGCTCTTCCTTCCCAAGGAAAAAGATAAATAATGTAACAAAGGTGCATTGCTATCGATTTCATGGAAAAGTCAGCCTGCCTATCTTTTAAGAGAGAGGAGAAGAGGGTTGGGGGTGTTGAATGGTGTTTGTTGGTTTTGTTGCTTATGGGTTTTTAAGTACCAGAAAACTAAGCAGATTTCTTCTAACAAGCATTAGAGTCATCTTGGTAGATTAGAACTAATTGAAAAAGATGTAAAACCAGAGTTGCCTGGTGCCAAGCTGAAGGGTCTCGGTGTTTTATAGAAATTACTGCTTTTTCTTTAGGCTTAAGCTCTGTTATCTTCCTTTTTAAGCAGGTCTGCCATCTTCACTTAGCATTAGTGGCTGATAATGAAGTTCACTAGGCTGGATCTCTTTGCACTTTGCCCTATTCTATGTATGAGAATTTCCTTGCCTTTGTTTTAGCATTTTGAGTTATACACTGGCTTTTTGTATATTAGGTGCACACACTTTCACTGGATATTGATAGATTGCAAGATAATACTAATGAAATATAGTGCCAACCTTTTGTCTCTCCTTAGTCTGAAAGCATTAGAGTTGCTTTTCCAGGTTAGTTCTTTACACCATTGAAGCCATCGAACCTTCCAGCATATCAGTTATTTGATATTGGAATTTTTGTTTCCATCTTTGATCCAACCCTTGATCTAATTTGAGTAGAAAAAATGTTGGATGGAAAAGCAAAAGGCTTCATTTTTTGTTTGTACTTGTATTGTAAATACCAGGCGATGGAACTGGAGCTGAAGAAGTTGTATGATACTGTTACTTCCATTCACGAGGAAATGTTTTATTTGCGGGAAAGGTAAACGAAACATCTTTGTCACTGAAACTCGAAGCGGTCTTTGTTTTTTTAACTCACCACCTTTGGTTGTGTCTGTGGGATTTTGCAGGGAAGAAGAAATGCAGGAGCTCAACCGAGCTACTACCTCCAAAATGTTCTGGTTGTCCTTCCTCTCACTTTTTCTTTGCCTGTCAGTAGCAGGGTTACAATTTTGGCACTTGAAAACCTTCTTCGAGAAAAAGAAGCTCATTTAAGTATTGTAAGACAACAGTTGTTTTCTTCTGTACTCTTGTAAAATATTTTGGCGAAAATGTGCTTTGACAAAAATAATTTCCTAGTTAGATTAATTGGAATTGGAATTTTCAATAATTTAAAATTGGCTCTACTGGATCAAAAAAAAAAAAAAAAAAACGAAATTCCCCAATCCAAATGCAAAGCTTAGAATATGAAAGTCGAATGAATGGACAAATGATAATGAGAAAAGCTTCATTGTTTACAAGAAATTCAGCCTAAAGACTTCACAACTTTGTCCAACCATTTCCAAACAGACACTAATAGAACACAAAAATTTGCTTTGCCTGTTATTGCTCTTCATAATCAATAGTGACTACAAGGGATTACAATTGAAGGATGAAAAATAAAACTCTGTAAGATGAGGAAACATTTTATATATGTCAATCTGCGTGGCCTAGATTTACTTGTATTAAAAAATAATAACAGTTGAAAAGCAGACATCTGATTTCAAGATTGAATTTGGCAAGAATAGAGGAAATCCTGTCATGGCAGCATCTATCACGAGGTGATTAGTGAGTCTATTCGAAATACCGTTGTCACAAATGGGCGGGCCGGAGACGACGGGAGGGAAACAGGATTTATATCATCTACATAAAATCTTGAATATCACGCATTGAATATATTCCAATGGTGATCTGTAGGTACATTTTCCTTGATCTTTTCAAGCCTCTTGAGAATATCCAAGAAAGAAGGTCTTTGGTTGGCGTCAGCAGCCCAACACTTGTCTGTTAAGCTAAGAAAGATTCAAGAAGAAAACAATCAGCAATTCCACTTTTCCAAGTCCAGCACTCCAATTTTTTGTTTTAATATAAGATAAATTCAGTTAAGAAACTTTATTGCATTAAGGCGTGGTATGTTTATACAAGGCAGCATTAAGCCGTGATATGTGTCAAGATGCTAATTAGTTATAAATAATTACTAAAAATATGCAAATCTTCATGCAGACATGATAGTTTACCTAACCAACTTATCATTTTAAAAGTATGAAGTTATGGTTGGACACTGTACATGGTGTGGCACAAACCACGAAACTTTCTAGTAAAGTAGAAATTTATTGATGAATTACTCTCTCAGTTCGGGGAGGTATAATTTTGAACGAAAAAAAGGCCGGTGTTCTTCTGCAACATACTTAGCTGCTTCATAAGGCTCATAATTTGAGAATGGTGGTTCTCCTTCAAGCATCTGCTCCAAGTAAGAATAAAAAGCATTAGAACTAGTCTCAAATACTTCATGATCAATATCATTTTGAGAGAGGACGAAGATTACCTCATAAAGTATCATAGCGAAGGAGAAAACATCAACCTTTTTATCATATTTCCGGTGCTTGAAAACTTCAGGAGCCATATAACGATCTATTCCAATTCCAAATAATGTAAAGAAAGTAAGTAACTGAGGATCATATTTTATCCAAAGGAAATCTACAAGAAACACTCACAACTCCCTGTCTCGCCAGTCATTTTGTAGATGTCATGAGAATTTTGAACCTTGATGAGCTTGCTCAGTCCAAAGTCTCCAACTTTCAAATGGTCTGCACTGGAGTTGACCAAAAGCACATTCCTGATAAAATAAACAAATTTTAACATGAAAAAGTCAATGCAATTCAAAGTTTGCAATCATGGGAGCAAAAAGAAAAGAAATCAACTAGAGAAATGGGGAAAATATTTTGTGCTTTCAGAAAAAAGCCAAAGTTAATTAAGCATTCAAAATTCAAAAACTCATTTCCGCTACATAAGCGCACGGTCAATGAATAATGACAGGATTGTTTGCACAGCAAAACTGAAATAGCAACGGACTTACCTGGGTTTTAGGTCTCGATGAATAATGACATTTGGCTCATTGTGAAGATAAGCCATACCCCTGGCCACAAAATTTATAAAATCTAGTTTAGCAAAATAGCATATACAAGAGAATTTTAAATGCAGTCACATAGCCAAACATATTCTGTAGAGTAGCTCCCTGTCAAAAGGGAGAGAAGTTGTTAAAAACCAAAGAAAAGTAATGATTTTATCCTAGTTAAGAAATGCAACATGATTTATGGTATGCTTCTACATTTTTCACTCTTTTTCTCTAAGTTCTACTTAGATGCCAAAAGCATGGCACATGGAGCTGCACTGACTATAAACTTAAAATAGAAGCTTTCTTATATACCTAGCAATGTCCAATGCAAAGTTGATGGCTGTGGATGGATGAAGTGCGCCCTTTTCCTTGAGATACTGGTGAAGATCACCCTTTAATAGCATATAATGATAAGATTAAGAAAGGGTAATTAAAGAAAATTTAAGATTTCTTATAGAATATTCTACAGAGAAGTAAACATTTATGCATTCTCTCATCTAATAGAATGAGAAACATATATCCATTCACATACCCCTCTTAAATACTCAGTAATTAACATAAGAGGCTTTCTCTCAGTGACAGCTCCAAGGAATTGAACTATATTAGGATGGCGGAGCTTTACAAGCAAATTCACTTCATGCCGGAAATCCTGACTGAGCCAGCACAGCAGAACACACGCAAAGAATTGCATTTGTAATACAATAACAAACTGGATTGACAGGAAATTTATCATATCTAAAACCAGCAAAGATTGACCCTGTAAAATGTATAAGTGGCTTTCAAAATTTGAAGCTAATTACACCAAGGAGAGGTATGAGTCATTAAAGGAAAATTTTCATGCCTTGGATGAATTCATGTGAGTTTTATCTTTTCCTTTGGTCACTATTCATTGTCAATGAGAATATACATTAAAGAAAGTAAACATTCATGGGAAAGGGCTTTGGAAGCAAACTATAGAGATATATTCAAAACATAGTGGCTTACATCACCAATCTGTCATCTGAAAGTGATGGAAGAATCCGTTTGACAGCTACAGGCGTTCCTCGCCAACTGGCCTTTAAAATCTCACCAAATGACCCCTGTCAGTATAGGATATAATCAGTGAAAGCATATATTCCAGATAGTATAAGGAAAATGGACCAGGTACTTGCATGCTGAATTGTTGACTACCAGAATTTAAGTAGCTTATATATGAATTCAAGTTCCAAACTGACAGATGGAACTTACACATCAAAGGGACACACCAACAATCTAAAACCACTTATAGAGGTTTGACAGCTAATTCAAACTTACATTAGCCCAAAGAAACATATCCTGAAATATCAACTTAATAATAATCAATCTTTCTAATAAGCAGAAAGGGTAATGTATACATTCAGCCATCTCCAAGTGCAGAGAGATTGGATCATACTACTAAAGACCATGTTCTGATTACGGCCAGTGCTGATGTAATTGTCCTGATAATTGTCAAATTCATACAGATTAAATCTCCATTTCATCAAATGTTTACCATCTTGCCAAAGAGGTGATTACCATTATGTTAGTCATAAGAGAATCTTTATTATATTCTTTCTTGGCAAACACCACACATCTACATCCATAATAAGCATTCTATGGTTTGACTAACAATCACATGCACTTATGGCAAAACGACAGAAGACATAACACCTAGTTTGATAAGTGAATTAAGGCTTTGCTTGGTTCGGAGGATCAAAAGGAGGAAGGAAAATTTTTAATTCAATGGTTAAGGTACAAAGTTGGAAGGTGGTTATGAAACCTAACCATTGGATAAAAAATTTTCTAGGCCTCTCCTTTTCATCCTTCTTACCAAGCAAAGCCTAAAATCAAGACAGATACATCATCTAAAAATTGAAACAAGAAATTTTCCCAGTATAGTTTTGCACTTAAAACAGTTTGCATGCATGGGAAACAAGCTCTGCCCTGCATGTTAGCAATATTAAGAAATTGATATCACACCTTCCCTATGATATTTGAATTTGAGAAGTCCAGCTCAGAAGGGTCAATTTCCCAGTCACACTTGTTTGGTAGAGGGGGTGGAACTGGCTTTGGTTCGAAATGGCTTCCATTTTGGCCCTGCAAAAATAAAAACTTTTAGCCCATAAAAGCAGCTAAAATGCAAAACTCACAAGGTCTAAAAGGGTTTCCATCAGTTAAACTTGTTTAACTAGCTCCAGTAGCAACCAGATCAGAAGATATAATGAACAAGCATTAAAAGCCATAATCAGAGTGCATTTCACTGTTAAGGAAATTGTTCATGAATCACTGTAAACAAAATAAACATTGTCACATCAATATGGATAGGGAAACACACATGCAACATTCTGAACAAGCAGCCCTCTCTAATAGGATCTACTTTAGACAATATTAGCAAATTTCAAACGAATGATACCAATGATGTCCTTCTAGGATTCAAACAAAATAATTCTTAAAGAAGGATTGAAAAACAGACGAACGCTGAATGGAAAGTTAAAGGCCATCCACAATTTCGAGTCAGCCCCAATATCTAAGTCCTTGGTCTGACAAACAACCAAGTATGAAATGTACAAAATGATGACTAAAACGAAACAGATACTTGATCCATAATTAATCAAAGTGCCATTTCCTGCCATTAATCATCCGTCATAATGTTAAAGTTGGCTATTAAAGTTCATTACAATGAAGAAATGCAATTAAAAAAAAGACATTTTAAGAACTCTAATTTTAGACTAAATATTGAAAGAAAATAGTTATCAAAATACTCAATAATTAAAAATTGCAAAGCAAAAAAGCTGAACTTACGTAAGATAATCCACCATATGATTTTAATAGCTCGATCATATTATGTTTCTTAGATCCTTCTGCATCAGCTAAAGGCTGCAATCACCAAACAAAATAAAAAAAGAACTTTATGTTAAATGCAAGAAAAGAAAAGACAGTGGAAACAGTGAAAGCCTGAAAATTAGAGAAATGAAGAGAAAAAGGAAAGGCTGAAGTGGCACCGTATTCTTCCAGCGATCTTGGGCGTTGACATCGGCGCCACAATCAAGGAGGCACTTGGTAACGTCAATCCAGCCGTGAAGTGAAGCAACGTGGAGAGGCGTACGGTTGTCGTAGTCCCTAGCGTGGACCAAAGACCGATCTTCCTCAAGAAGCTTGCGTACAGCGCCGGCGTCGTTCTGATGAGCATGCCACAAGATCAACGAAGTCCTGCTCACTCTCGCCTTCTCCTTTTGCTTCTCCGCCGATGATGTCGAACTCGCCTTCCCGCTCGATCCCTGCGCTGGCAATTCTCCACCGTATCTGTCTGAGCTCATGGTCAAAGATCTGTTTTCTTTTTTCGGGTCCAATCGAATAGATCGCAATTTTTCTTTTTCCTTCTGTTATTATTTATTATATTCTCCTGTTTGATATGGCGCCGTGGAGGAGCGTTGGTTGGAATCTAAATTGGAAAAAATGAAATGCATTTGGAAAAAATAAATAACTTTTTTATTTTGTATATAATTTTGTATCCGTCACCATGTTTTACCTTTTCAACAGAATAACATTCTTTCTCTCTCTCTCTCTGTAATTCTTTCTTTGTTACGTAGAAATTGTATTTTCTTTTCCCTCCTTTCTTTTCTAGAAAAACAATATGTTTTCCTACATTTTCACAGGTCGTTTTATCTATAATACTAAGTATCACTATACATATTAAATCTATTCCTTTAAAGGATAGGACAGTGACATATGATAAGACATGTGAATAACCGTTTACTTGTATTTTTTCTAAAATAATATTTTTTTATTTGTTTAATTCTAATTATAATATAATAAAAATATATAAATAATAAATAAATAATAAAAGGTGAGTAAAAATAGGAGGAAATGTTGTTAACAATTACAAAATTCTCAAAATTTTTTTAAAAAAATCAAACTAAACATTTAGATAATAAAAAAAACTCTCTAAATATCAATAAAAAAATCAACCTAAAAAATCATAAGACTAACATATTACGATATAAAAAATAACTAAAGCAATAATAACCTACACAAAAATCAATAAAAAATACACAAAAAATTATTTAAAAATTAATCAAATCTAGAATTTTTTTTTTTCATAAAACATCACCTATAAACAAAGACAATAAAATTAAAAAACTAAAAAACATTAGAGTTAAGATTTTTTTAATAAATTTCAAAAGAAAAATTAACAACAATCAATCAATACAAACATACCTATAAAAACTCAGAGATGTAAGATTTTTAAACTTTTTTCAATTCAAAAAATCCAAAAATTTAAAAATTATTTTTTATAAAATTAAAAATATCCCCGTGGCATGGTAGCATTCTGGTGATATATAAGTGGAAAGTCAAAAGTACGGGGAATGTCACTTTATCTATAGCCGTGGTTACAGATTAATTCTCCACATTTATACTTATATATTGATTATAGATATAAATTAAATTGGACCGACCATTTCATGCTTGGCAATACTTTATAGAAGCTATATTCTAAGATTGGGAATCATAATCTGCAGTGACATATTGTCATACAAAAATTTGTATTTGAATAAAATGCTGACAACTTCTAAATGCAGAACCACAAATTAAGATTTTGTTCTGTATTTAAATGAATTTTACATTACAGCATAGGCCTACAGGATTTACCCTGACTCGCTTCATATCAAGTCCTCATCGGTCTTCAAGGGATCGCTTGCAGGCTCTCAGGTTGAGCTCCAGACTTTGGGGTAGAGGAGGTGTTCTTCCCTTACGGAACATAACAGCAAGAGCCCTAATCTTACGACAAAGATCAAATACCTGCAGAAAACAGTAAGTAGATTATTATTATTATCATAAACAACTATTTAATTGTAGGGTTAGAAAGACAGTAAAGTTTTTGGTAGCTATCGATGAGGCTTCCATCTCTGCAACACCTTCACATCCTTGGCCACCTCCCTGCATTAGGTCACAATATTTTGCAGCTTCATTCTCATCTTCAAATACCTATGTCACAAGAGTTGGAGTTGTTCAACTTGACAACCAGAGCGGCAGACCAACCGAGAGAAAGCAAATATTGTAAGATTAAAACACCAACTTCAACTATTTTCATTCGGAAAACTGCATGCACCATGACCATCAGCGCATTAGTAGCAGGGGAAATGAAGGCATACCATATGGCATACAGCAACAATACTAATTTTAACCATGGAGATGCTAGAGGAAGGGATTAGAAAAGACATGTTAAGCATGAGAATAAATGCTTGATTAATTGAGACCAGAATTTGATTCATGTTTCCAGTCCCCTAATTTCCTTCGACAATTGACACTACACAGCTAAAACATCCAAACTAACTTTAGGAAAGATACAAATAAAAAAGACTAAATCATTAACCACTTACAAGCACTCCTTCCCTATCATCCTCCACCTGCATCTGAAACTTGGAACCAGCTCTAGGCTGTTTAGTTTTGTTTCCAATTCCAGAACTCCATTTTGCTCCTTTAGAAAACAATAATCCAAGTTCCCTTTCAACTTCACTGTTAGAAGAAAAGTATGTGAGGCAGGGCAATCATAATAATAATTCAAGAAAAGATACATAGGTTTCCAAGCTAAATTAGACCTGCGATTTCTTTGAGTTCTCATTGTGCACAACTAGTTTTCCTTGTGAGTTAGTAAATATAAAGGTTTCACAGGATCTCTCCATGGATTTGCCTCCAATACTGAACAAGATTAAGTGCGGGAAAAGTAGTGAAGCTTTGTGAAAAAAAGAAACAAAACAAAAGATATGGTACCATATTGTCGACAAAGCATCAAGCCTTGAAGAAATAATACAGGTTGCCAAATAATTTCCGACTATTACCCACGCTAAAAATATGCATCCATAAATTCCACTATTGCAGACCAAGTAGATATAGCAACTCATACTTTGTATATGTCAGATAAAGGGTCAATATTATGCAGCTAGCATGACTGTTAATTCTATGGAAGAAGTATGAAGTGGCAGCATAACAACTACGTGAATTATTATCTAGTAAAGAAAAAATATAAGCTCATGTTGTAGCTGGGTACAAGTTCCACAAATTTCTAATTATTTTGAAGGAAAACAACAAGACATGGATCTTTCACATTTGCTAAAGAAATGTAGTTGCCAACAAGTTGAATTCACAATAAGCCACCAGACAAAAATCCTGGAAATTAGAAAGAAAGAAGAATGGTAGGTGCCCCAACTTTGAGGTTTCAGTTCCAACGAAAACTAAAAAAAGTATGGAGAATAGAAAAGGATCAGTTCAGAGACAATTCACTAGAAATCAGAGGATGGAGCCAGGCATACTTCTCATTAATGACCAAACATTCCAGGAATAAACCTGCATTTCAACAGAATAGAAGGCTCTGCCTATAGGCTAAAGTTGCCACTTTTTAACTACTTCAACATAGAATTCGAATAGCAAGCAATTAGGCGAAAGAAACAAGCACAAAATTACAGGAATAAGAAAGCAACAGAAAGTAGAAAAACGCATTAAAACACCCAAAATATGCAGCATAGATAGAAATTAGCAAAGAACAGTTTTTACCATCATAGCTGCTACTATCAAAAGTCTGCTGCAAATGCCTCCGCATATCATACGCCCGAGACGAAACCCGTTTCACAAACTCGCTGGAAGTAGTTGGAATCGTACCGTCCAAATGAAGCGCCATTTCAACCTCCTCTTTCTCACCATAAACATCATCACCATCATCATCTTCTTCTTCTCTCTCGTCCCCACCGTTCAATTTGCATTTACAATAAAAAACTCGACTCAGTCTCCCTTTAGAAGAAGGCACGCTAAAGATAGACGAAAAGCGAGGAAATTGGTTATTGGTGGCGAAGGAAAAGACAGCTACTTGAGGAGGACGATGCCGTTGCATGGGCAAAGGGTTGCTCGGAGGAAGAATTATAGATGGCGAGACTGACGACAGGGAATCCATGGTTTTTTCAATTGTGGGTTTCTTCTTAGTGAGCTTTTGAAAGCTTGGGCTTCTGTTTAAGCAGCTTTTCAGGTTAATCAGCTCGTCTAACCCAAGGCGTCAAAGACGGGAATTTCTTTGCCGTGGAGAACTGTGTAGACAGTAAGCTCGGGAGAAAGGAGAAGGGAAGTTGGGTTCCTCAATATCTGACGAATCTGGCAGATTTTTTCTCTTCCGAGGTGGGTCCAGCCCGAGGTGCTAGGAGCTAACCGTGTCTAATCCGAATCAACCCAACCCACCCAATCTGACAGTGCAATGCTTTCACCAAAGGATGGCCCATTCTTGAATACAAGAATATATGTGGCCAAGAGTTTCACTTAATGGATTTACATAAAAGGAAAACCGATACAGATTGTTAAAGTAAATATACATTACATATCAGTTCAACATCACACAATAAGGAAGTATCAAATGGGTGGATGCAGTCATTATATGGCTAAAATGTATACATACAAGTGGCAGAAATAGCAACAAAGAACAACCATAAGTGGCAAAACGGTTCAAAGATTCATTAGCGATGTGAAATCTTGTAATAAAGGATTACGATGATTGCAACGACAAGAGCAACGATTATTGATACGACGATCCATTTGTTCTTGGTAATCCTCCGTGACATGGTGGTTAAAACTTTCTTACTCTTGTCAATGGCATTATCGACCTCATAAAGCTGCAAAAGAACAACAAAGAAAGAAAATCAATAATCAACATCCCATGTACTTCATCATGTGTGTGCATTTAGTCTTTGCTCCCTCCTCAAGAAGTGATATGAAAAAAAATATATGGTATGTATAAGAATTTTGATCAGAATAACACCTTGTCATGGGCATGTAGGAGAGTCTGGCGCTGTTGATGTAAATCTTCAAGGATAGACACACCAAGCTCTTCTGTCTCCAGAATAGTTCTTCTACTCTCCTTAATTCTGTCACTTGACTGATTTAGTCTCTCCACTGACATTGATAATCTTTCTCTTTGCTCAGCCGAAACCTGTTCAATCAGTCACTGCCCAGTTAAGAAATTTTCCAAATAGGTTAACTGCTAAAAATAAGCATTCACATTTCATGCAGAATCATTGGCAAGTCAAACATATTTAGCAGTCATCAAAGGGTGATAATGAAACTTCGACAAACTGAGAAAAGTAGTGTTTGAAACTGATAAAATGAGAAGGTATGAACAATTCTCATAATCCCAAACTATCAACAAATACGTTTATCAAATTCCACCATCCCTAACTAACAAAAACAGCATCCCCAGTGCACGAGGCACACCCATTGCAAGGTTTAGGGAGGTCCAGATATATGCAGTCTTCCCCATGCTTAACAGAGAAGCTGCTTCTGTGAGACAGTGGCTAAACTGTGACCTCAAGATCAATGGAGCAACCTTATGATTGCACCAAGGCTCACCCTCTCTCCCCCAACTACACCAAGACCACAGAATGGCGATGCAGCAGGATTATCAATACAGCAATATTAGCTTCTGAAAACGAATTCCATGCAGCAGCATATAAAACGGTGGACACAAGTTACAGTAGATGCATAGAATTACATTAAGTGATCATTTCTCAAACATCCTAAATTATGTGATCAAATCAAACACAGTTTCCCTGAGAGAAATTGATAAAAGATATAGCACAGGGAAAAAAACGAGACGATGATAAATGATCCAGAAATTACCGAGTGAGCATCAGCCATCCCAGACTCCAACAACTCATCATGAGCAGCCTGATTAGCATTAGGTGAAGAAATTCTCTTGAATTCCCTCTTCAACTTATTCAGATCAGCCTTATATTCCCTTAATTTAGCAAGAAGTGCTGCCTTTACCCCTGGCTGCAAACTCCTTGCCTCCAGGTCCATTTTCCGAATCTACCAACAAAAGCGAAATCCAAATCAAGATCACACAACAATCGAGAAAAAGAAAAAAAAAAAAAAGAAAAAAAGGAAAGAACAAAAACAAACATATCCTTCGAACACAGTACCAGGACATCAGCCTCATCAATCGCAGAATTTATCTCGGAAAACTTCTGCTTCTTCTGTTCTGCAAAGGGTTGTAACACCATAAAGAACTATATTAAAAAATTTCCTTTTTGAGGGGTGGAGGATTGAATGGATTGAGGAAGTACCTGCATCGAGAATAAGAGAAGCAGAATTGCATTTTTGGGACAGATTGGCTGAGAGTTCACAGTACTGTCGTTCATACCCTTCGAACACCTCACTCATCTTCAAAATTTTTCAGACAAGATTAGATCACCCAAAATGAAAAGCCAAAGATTTAGATCCGATTGGAGAAAAATGTTGTAGGTTGTTGGGGATTTAGGTAAGAAAATCTAATTCTTATCCCACTGTTTGCAAAGAGAAGAGGAAAGGAGGAGAATTATTTGACTATTCTTCTTTAAGGAACCGTAAAACTCAGACTGACAGAGATATAGAGATCTTCCCTGGACAGCTAGATTCTCTGTGTGTTTGTTCCTACTTTGTTGGTCGTCTCTTTTGAGCCTAAACGGTGCGTTTTATTATTTTCTTTTTTGTTTCTGAAAAAAATTTATTTTTGACCCATATTTATATTTCCAAAGAAATTTAAAAATTCTTTTTGTGGCATCGGGTGAGATGAATAAACAAACGAAAAAGAACAAAATGTTTATAGGAGTGCCATTTCTAAACAAATATACTAAGAAGGTCAAACGAAGCATGTCTATGGGGAAGGGAGGACGACAGTACCTCAAATGGGAGATTAGTAAAAGTTGAAAAGTGGAACCTTGAACTCTTTTTCTTCCATCGAAGATCGAATTATGAAAAATTCTTCATAATGGGATGATCATCCAGAAAGACTGCTTCAGATGGGAGTTGGTATCCAACCATAACAACCATGTCCTTGTCTTCACCATGGTCACTGTACACATAAAAAGCCACCGGTTGCAGAGCCAAAATTTTATCTATGAACGAGCATTTTCTGGAAAATTCAGTGATGCAGCACAAGTAAAAGTAGCAAGAGAACAAAATGCTTCATTACCATTACAAGTAAAATCTTCTAATTCTATGCTTCTATACATCTATGAGCAAAGGCAATTTATAGGGTTACATCCAGAAGATAGAAGTCGGATTTTTTCCTTCCAGATTTTCCAACTAATCGAATAAATCGGATTAATCCTTCCCTCGGACTGCAAAGATAGGGCAATGTTATTCACATGTAGCCATGTTAGTTCCCACAAGCTATCTCCACCTAGAACACTCCTCTGCACGAGTACTCCCCTTGTCTTCATTACAAGCAAGGTGTTCTTAATTAGCTCAAGCACTAGATCTTGAAGCTTCTCACTTTTCTTACCTCTGATTTTCACCTTCATTTATTTTTACATTCGTCTGAGCACACCAAGCCATAGTTTGCAGAAAGTAGTTAAACGTGCAAGCTTATGGAGTAACTGTAAAAGCACTTTGGATTTTCATTTAAAAAAAAATTAAAAGATTTTCCATAATTAAAATACATTATTACTAATTTACAATGATACAGCAATGAATTTAAAAAATCTAGACAAGTGCCAAATGGGGGTAATATATTATCTTTTCTGTGTCCTCGTTAATCATATGTTAACGATACTTTCAGAAAAAGGAAAACAAACTAGTGATAAAATTTTTTTTGGCCAGATGTGTGATAAAACTTAGGTCAAAGTAAAACCAAATTAAAAAAAGGTGTAAAATTAAAAGATATACTGGCACAAACTCTAGCACATTCACAGAAGGGGCAATCTGGCATAAATTCTAGTAAAATATATGGCAAATTGCAAGATTGTCTGAATCAACTCCACATATTTGAATCAAATGTTCTGCCGCAATACCATTAAAAGCTGAAACACTAAAACTCTTAAATATCTAGCAGCCACTTGTGTCACTGAACACTAATTTGTTTCAGGCTAGAAGTGAGTAGCAAGCTATATATAAGCAATGCTAAATCTCGAACCCTATGCCATTATCTTAGCAGACCTCACATAGAGGCTATCTACAACCTTGCCAATGTTGGAGATTGTTTCCAATGTTGCAGGGTAGATGGCATCAGTCTTGGGATCGTCAAAGATGACGAGACATCCAGCACCCTGATCCAGAGTCCCTGCAAACTTCTTATCCAGAATCATCTGAGAAAGTTTCTTCTCCACATGATCTACAGGCAATTCAATCAGTTCAGCAATATGAGCGATTTCAACCCTTGAGAAAGGCTCAATCAATCTGCAAAGGTTCTGCTCCAATAGGGTGTCGTACAGGGAAGAAAGGTGCCTGTGAACAATAGGATCTTCCTCTAGTTGGGCCCTGAAATCACGAAGAGCAATCTCAAAAAGCTTCAGGGAGCGTTTTGCATGGGCATCAGCAACAGCTTTCATGGCATCAAGTTCAGGCCCCAAATACTGTAGCCCTGCCTTGGATGATATTATACCAGCAACATCATCAGCCTGGCTCACCATTATCTTGCACAACAACATATACTTGAGGCTAAATACCGCACGAGGATCTTCAAGAGCATTGAAAGCTTCAAATGCTTCAAAGAAATAGCTATAAGCAGTTTTGTAATCCTTCTCCTCTGCATGGAGAATTCCACTCTGCAAATCTATAGTACCCTGTTGAGCAGGAGGCACATAAATTGCATTTGCTGCTGTTCTTGCAGCTGTTAGAGATGCCTTGGCTTTAGGCAGGTTTCGAAGAGAGAAATGAAGCTTACTCTCCAACAAATCTATGTCCACAAGAAGCAGCTTGTCATCCAACCTTCTGACCTCCTTGATTAGGCCAGAAAGGAGATTCAGTGCTTCTGAGTACTCCTTGTTCTCCATCAAAAGAGCTGCAAGCTTTGCTTCAACTCGTTGACGTAGGAAGGTTCGCTTCTCAGCACGAGTCCACTGCACCACTTCTTTGCAAAGTGATATCTGGAGATCTGATGTTCCTGGTATTTTAGCTACATCATCAATTATACCACGGACAATTTTAGCAGTTTTTGCCTTTGGAATTAATGCAAAAAAGGGCCTCAATTGGGTCAGAAGGCTTCTGAGCTCCTCTGCTCGGTTCTCCTGTCTAAGAAGATCCGAGAGATTTGTTATGGCCTGCTCTTTAATCCGCAGAGCGTCAGGAGCAGATGAAGGATTTTCTAGTACACGATAGAGGATTGAGATGGCTTCAGATGGTGTGTTGGCTTCTAGGGCCTGAGCAATTGAATCAGTGGTTGCTGGAAGATATGATGAAGACATTGTAAATGCTTAGAAAAAACCTGCAAAATCAACAATTCAATTTGACATAGATGAACTTGCACAAATAATTAAATTCCAGTAGAAAAAGGGCTACAAATGTCAACAGACCCAAGAAGTTTCTAGCTACTTTGACAACATAGATTGCAGCCGTTTTAGTTAGTAAATCTTATATTGAACCAACTCACTGAATACAACAGTCAAAGGGAATTTAATAGCAACTAATTAAATTATTTCATTACTCAAGACAAAGACAAGCATCATCAAACAACTCGCCTTTTTTACAAAGCCAGAACTATTTTTACAAGCCAACTCCAACCTTCACAGGGCATAAAACCTTTCATCAAAAATTTTGAAAACAAGAAGTTTTATTGTTCAGTCCCTTTTGAACATGTTTTACCACAAATCAATGTCTGTTGTCCCATGTGCCATGTCAGAGGTCTAATAGAAACTAGTGTGAAATTAGCAACTCTTTGGACAATAGACACTACGATCTACATATCTGCAACTACAAAGCATGTAACTTTCTATAGATATCAACATATCGCAAAAGGACAAGAATAAAGAGCGCCAGGGTTCTTTTTCCTGATCTCTACTTACCTACTCAAGTTTCACTTCAGTAAGGCTCAAATAAATATGAAATGTCAATGTAGTTTCTCACAGAAGAAACAGCCATGTGAGATTAAAACAAAGTGCTAATAAGCACCCCCAAGTTACAAAGCATGTAACTTGCTATAGGTATCAACATATCTCTCTCAACTCAAAAGAATATAAGAGTAAACGATGAAGGATTCACTTAGCGCTCCCTTTCCACCATTCAAAATTTATTTTTACCAATGATCTTCGATCAGGATATAATAAAGAGAACAGTGCATAAGCTCTCTATTTTACTTTACTCTAATGTGATTTCCATTCCCAAGCAACTCCTTTCCTCTGGTATCATCTAACCTCCTCAATTTGCACCCCTTTACCCCATATCTTTACCTTCAGAATTCCAAACACACTGTCCACAGTGCAATGAAAACCTGACTTATTAGTAGACTTGGCAATTTGTGTATTTGTATCGTATAAAATACTAAAATTCTGTATTTACCATATTTTATACAAAAATTACGTGTCACAATTCGTGACACGAAAACTTAAAATACTTTTTTTTTTGTTTTGTTAAACTCATTTATAGTTATTGTTCAAATTTAAGGTGTGTCCTTGTGTCTTATTTTCATATTGTGCTCGTGTGGCACCATTTTATCGTGTTTTAGATTGTGAGGTTTACTTCATAGCAATAGCCACCATATGATATGTTCCAAAGGACAAATTAACACCCACTAAGAACCTTGGAACTAACCAGCAGAAACCTATGAAGCTGTCGTATTTCTGTCTCGGACATCAACAGACTTCCCATTGACCACGAGGATATAAATCTGACGCACGCACAAAAAATAAAAGAAACAATATTTATTTAATTTATTAGGACACGGATCGACAACCGAAATTGGAACAAAAAAAAGGAATAAAACAGCGCCGATGACAAATCGATGGTGGCGACGGCGGCGATGGGAAAACGGCACCACCTTGACCACAGAGATACGAGTTAACTAGGAGGAACAGCAAAACGTCGAAATCAAACAACAAGAGAACATTTCAAAGAATAATCATAAAAAGAACTAAATCACAAACATAAATTCGGCAGTTAAAGAAAATTAGCACATATATCTTGAATCTGATGGGAATTTAAGGGGAAAAAAGAAACAATCAAAAGTTATCCACGACAAATCAAATCCCTATAGTAAACTGAGTGAATCGTACCTCCCCGAGAGAAGAAAATGGATGAATCGATCTGTTACTGAGTCACACGCTTCCTCTTTAACTCAGATTGCACTCTTTAGGCTGGAAGTAGCTCACCTTTTTCTTTTGGTCCAATCCGAGTTCGTCTCACAGAAACGGTCTATTGAAATTTGCTTTGTAGGATTTTGGGCTTTTAACTGAATTTGGGCTTCAAATAGGATTGCTTACCCTACTTTAAAAAAATGATTTTTCTTTTTTTTAGTGAAAGTTTATTGCGCTTGTATTCTGAAGTAAATAAATTTTCTTTTCAAAGTTCGGATGTAAAATTTAGGAATCTTTTTTATCTGAGATTTTTTAGTGTTCGTTGATCATTTTAAATCTTAACTAATCTAAAATCGAATTGAGTCGAACCTTATAAAAAAGATAAATTTTCATAAATATATTTTTTTTATTTACAAAACTCAAAATTAAAAATTTATTTTAAAAAAATTAAAATCTTACTTAAAAAAAATCGAACTACAAATATTAATATACTTAATATTTGATTTAACGATAAATGCATGTATTTATTTATTATTAAAAATTTAATTTAATTTTTAAAATTAAAAATATAATAATAAAATATACTTTTGAAGAAATATATTTTTGAACCGTAATTTTATAGATTATGATTTTATAAGCAAGAATCGCACTTTTTTCATTGACATTTTTTTTAAAAGGATAAAATTATAACAAAAAGCCTTCAATTTTTAGTGTAAAACATCTTATAATGTATGCAGTTTAATGATTTTTACATTAATAGTGTTGATTCATTGTATCAACAAACATGTTTTATCAATCCATGAAATTTAGATTACGAACTTTGTATGATGTTTCAAAATTGTTGTTTATTTCTATCTTGAAATTTACTTTTCTTAATTTTTTATTTTATTATTGTCATATTTATTTTGCTCTCAAAAGTCACAAAGAAAGATTAAAACCAATTACCATATGTACCAATATTTTAAAATTTGCATTCTATTTGAGTTGATTAGTAATGGAAGTCACATGTTCATTGCAATAGTTGCATTCGGGAATCTTGCAATATCCCCATTAATGTGATTGACTCATGGTTGTTTTTTACCACTACTGTTTTTCCTAGGTATAGCAGAAAGCACACTTTTTTTTTTTTTAATTAAGTTTTGTCTTTTAATTAGATAATATAATTTATATATTCATAATATAAATATTTTATACAAAAATTATATATTTAAATTAATGTCAGAAAAACATAAAATATATATATATTTTTTATTATTTTTATATTATATAAATATATCGTATTTTAAATTATGAACTGATCTAATTATATAATTATGTATTTTACAACATAAAAAGAATATAGTAATACTCATCTATTTGTATAAATATGTAGTATTAGACTGGTATCTGTGTTTCTTTTGCTTATACAAAAGGATATTGTGAAATTCATATAAGCTGACTCAAAATTACAAAGAAATCCTGAATTAAAATGGTTCCATGTTGCTCAATGGGCAGGCCAAATGGTCAGTCAGCTGACTCGAAACACTGGAACCCTGCGTCGTGCTGATAATAGCTCATTTATCTGAGCAATTTGAACCAACAGCTGGTTGATCTTCTGCACCATGAAAATTGAAAATGAAGAATGGGTTATAACATATTTAATTATTCATCAAATGTTGTACTTGGAGCCCAACTCTTATGACTCTGACTAGCAATGGAGAAATCAGGAAAACATTAGAATTTCTGAGTAGGAAGTTGATGCAAAACCTGGTCTTTCTCTTGAATCAAGAATATCAATCGATCCTTCTTATCTTCCTTGATTCTTGCACGCCATTTCCTAACTTTGGCATACATCAATGACAGCAACACAGCTGCTACGGCTCCAGTAACTGCCCCAACTGGCCAAAACCCCCATCCAAAGGCCATATGACATCGAACTCTAGCACCAACTTTCACAATCCAATTAGTCAGGATTTTACCAATCTCGTTTGTTTTCTTCAAAGGCCGTGAATTTGCTTCATCCCCGGTAGACGACCAAGAGCCCACTGATGAATTTACCTCTGATTCATCATGGACATGAACTTCTTCTTCTTCTTCTTCATCATCATCATCATCATCGTCTGATGTTATTCGTAATCCTTCATGGCGGCTTGGAGGGAAGACAGACAAATCATGTTGATGTTGGGGATGGTTGTCATGTTCCCCTGATGTTGTTAAGGGAGGAGTTGAATATGTTGGGGCCTGGATTTGCTCCCAGTCGCTGAAGCCATCTGATGCCTCGGCTTCATCCATGTTTATCTCTCAAGGTTGGTGTCACTGGGTGCTGAAATACCAGGTTCTCTACGTTTATCCACTTAGCCTGTAGCATTCAACTTGGGTAAAAAATCTGCTTCGAGGGCACGAAATATCTCTAGCGGAAGGAGGCTTGAAAATGTAGGAATTGACTGAATTGTTGTTTTTCATGTCCAGTCCACTTCAATCAGTGAACGACGGAGCTTCGTTTTGGGTCTTTCGTTGCAAGAATTTGAGGATGTTGTGGGCCACGGCTCCTTTCATCGATTGAAATTTCTCTTTTATTTTTTCTAATATAACTGTTGAATTTCCTTGATGGTTTTGTTTAATAGGAAGGATTGAAATTTTTTTTAATTTAATAATTTTATAGCTACACTTTTACTTTTAAGCTTGGTTATTGGATTAAATTTTTTTTTATCTGCCTAATTCTTTCTTTCTATTTACCTAAGCAGGTAAATGTCATTTATGCTGAGTTTATAGAGAATTGGTATGTTTTGAAGGAGAAAAATTTAGATGAAATTTTTTAAATAAAGATTGTGAAAAATTTTTATTAAAAATGATTGAATAAAAATTAAAATCAAAAATCAAAATTGATATATTAAAATATTTTATTATATAAATTAAGTGGATAAAATTATTTTAACAAATTAATATATTTTGATATACTTTTTATATATGCCTTTTTGGTGAAAATTTTGATATAAGTTTTACGGTTTGATAAGTACATATCAAATTTGTATTATAAATTATATTTTTAATAGCTTTTCATATATTATTAATTTTATCTTTAAATTTTATCAATTTATCGATTTAAATTTTTTTATTAAATCAATTTTTAATTAAAAACTTTTCGAATTTAACCTAATGAATTTTATCTAAGTATTGTCCTGATTTAAGGTATTTTTCATTAAAAGTAAGCCCATAATTGTTGAAGCTAAGAGATAAACCTTTATGCTATTATTATTTTTCCACAAAATTAATTTATTAAGATATACAACATCATGTTTATATATTCAGTGATTTTCTTTTTCTTATTTAATATTAAATTGAAGCATTCTATATATTATCTTAAAGCATTTGGCATGACATTCACTTATATGATAAATTGAGAAGGTTTTTTTGGATTATTTTGTAACTACACTTCGTCACAATTTTAGATTATATTTATTGGATTCAATAAACTAAAGGCTCGAAACAAACCTAAGTTCAGGAAATCCATACAAGAAGAATAGTTCAGTGAGGTTTTGGGAATGTTATCTAAATGCATCAATCTTAAAAATGTCACTTGTACATAATTTTTCCTGATTAAATATATCACTTGCTCTGTGTGTGATATTTTGGCCTATGTCGTGCATTGGACGTATAAAAACCTCCAAATAAGGGGATGAATATTAAGGATTAATTTGGATTCCACCATGTTCTGATGTGATCGAATTTACTGTATTATTAATTGAATTTAAATAATAATTTTAATAAAATTTATTTTAATAACTTTTTTTATTAAAATTAATTTTTTTAATTTTAACTATATTAAATTTTTTTCAATTGTAATTATAATAATTTTTATTAATATTTTTAATTTTATCAAAATTAATTTTATCATTGATCTAAATGAAATCTAAAACTATTCCTATGTTTCAGCTATTTTTCAACTTTTTCTATTTTTATGTCATTTGAATACTTAATTGAGTATTAAAGCATGTTTGAAATTACAATTTTGATTCATCAACAATATTTTTTTAATATAATTTTATTATAATCTCTTGATTTAATGGCTGAGAAACTTAAAAAAAACAAATTGTTAGACATGGGTTCATTCTAGCAATCCCTATCCCCCTTAATCCTGCAGGCCAAAAAAAATCTTGCCAAAATCAAAGAACTTGGCTGGTAGATTGACTAGTTGTTGCCTCCCTCATTTAGTCAGACGGTTGACTTAAACCATAACCCAACCAACCAAGTCGTTATTTATTTATTCAAATTAAATAAATACAAAACTCCTAAAATTCTTTCCTTAATCACCGTAAATCCCTTCTCAGTTAAAAACAAAAGCGAGAAAAAAAATAATCCCAACACGAAAATGGAACAGTTTTTAAATATAGTCCGAGCGAAAAGACACAAAAGGACATCTTTGGTAATTTAGTGGTGGAAGAAGAAGAAGAAGAAGAAGAAGCCACTGCAACAAGCAAGCTCGCATTAAGTGTAGTTTCTGGCTTTAGATCTTGCCTTTGCAACCAAACAGTCCAAACTTTAACAAGAAAAAGGTTCGATTAATCTCTCCAATTCTTTTTTTTTCGTTGTCAATTGCTGAGTTTTAATTTTCGAAAATTTTGATTTCGTCTCTTTTTTTGTCTTATAACTGCTGTAAGTCATGAGCATCAGTGAAGATAGCTACGCTTATGTTTGTGATTCGTTGCAATTTGAGTTGAATAATTGCTCCATTTCAAATTTGAATACATGAGATTTGTCGAGCTTGCTTTGCTTGTTTACGGTTCTTTGATTGTTTGTTTTTGGATGGAAAACTTGATTGGTTGCATTTTTGGAGATCCAGGAATGAGGAAATGAAGTATAAAAAATTAGGCACTGCCATCTAAAAACTGTATACAGGAAAATTAGAGGACATTAAAATTACTAATTGGCTTTTAGATACAAGATTTTTGAGGTATTTTATTTTTTGTAGCATTGAAATTGTTCTCGACATATGAAACGCTCTATCATTCTGCTTTTTTTTGCAATTTATCATTTCTGCATGTATGAAATGAAATCTTGCAAACCGGTTTTTTTTTTTTTTTTTAATTTTAGCTTATGGTGGAGAGATTGTTGTGAAATTCATTTTTTTTGAAAAGTTTTATTTGGATATATAACAGAATTGCCTTCTTCTCGGTGCAGTTTTGAGTTTGTATAAGCCATCTTTTTGAAGGGTTTGAACTTGCTTTGAAGAAATGCTTGTGTCTGCTTTACTCACATCTTTGGGAATAAATTCTGGCCTTTGTGTATTATTCTTCACATTGTATTCAATATTGAGGAAACAACCAAGTAATTATGAAGTTTATATACCACGCTTTCTTGCTGAGGGGAGCTCTAAGCGGAGAAGTCGTTTCAACCTAGAAAGACTAATACCATCTCCTGGTTGGGTCAAAAGGGCATGGAAGCTATCTGAAGAGGACCTCTTGTCAACCTCTGGCTTAGATGCTGTTGTCTTTATGCGTCTTATTACCTTTAGGTGAGTGGTTTCTTTCATCAGGAAGTGTTTTTTAGCATCAAGACGAAAATCTTAAGATTTCATGTGATTTTTGCAGCTCCAATAGGTAAGTCAGTATATGGATTTTTGCTTATACATTTGCTTGTATACTTTTGTTATTGTTTCCTCGATTTTGCAGCTCCAATTGTGCTTTTCTGACTCAACCTCATGTTTGTTATTTGCTCTTAATACTGCAGTTTGAGAGTATTTTTGTTTGCTGGGGTTATTGGGATATTTGTTCTTCTTCCAGTTAATTGCACAGGAGATCAACTTAACGATATTGATTTTGCTGATTTGTCAAATAATTCTTTGGATGTGTTTACCATTTCAAATCTAAACAGTGGCTCAAAAAGGTAAGTTCTAGTGTAATCTGATAAGTTGAACTTTGATTCTACGTATCTACTTGACTTAACGAAATGGATGGATGCCTTTAAAAATTAACTATAACCTTCCTCAAGAAAGATTATTTTATGCTCTTGAGTTTTCATTACATGTGAAAGAAACCCGAGAGAGTGAATTATGTCATAAGAAAGATAATGTTTTTATGTTCTTGAGTCTTAAAGAAATGGTGATTGTCGTTTAGAACCTCAAAGTTTTTATCTTTATTATATGCTTATGGCCTAGGCAAGTGCAAAGGAAAACTTACTAGTTTTGGCTTTTTTGGCAGGTTATGGGCTCACTTTTGTGCTGTGTATCTTGTCACTGCATTTGTTTGCTATCTACTCTATTATGTAAGTCCACTTCTCTGGACCAAAGAAATTTGATTAACAGAATTCAACTTCCTCGAAGCCCTTGGTCTATTATATGAAGTTTCAAGTCTTATGTTTGTTATACAAGTAGAAGCCTTATTTATCCTCAATGTCACAGGGATGCTAATTTATAGAACTTAGTTTGGTGTTACTGATCATTATTCTTCTCTCCTTGTAAAAGATTTTGGAGCTGTTTAAGCAATTATATTGAACTGGTTACTGATATTTTCTGCAGGAATATAAATATATAACTGCAAAAAGGATTGATTTTTTTCACTCAACCAAACCTCAGCCACATCAATTCACCATTTTAGTACGCGGTATACCTGTTTCTGCTGGGAGCAGTGTTAGTGAGAGTGTTGAAAGCTTTTTCTTGGAGTATCATCCTTCTACATACCTTTCTCATATGGTTGTTCATCGAACAAGTAAACTTCAAAGTCTCATTGTAAGAATTTTTTTTTTTTTTAATTTTTTTATGTTTTCATTTACCCATGTTCTTTATTTTCTCTTTAATTCTTTTTTAGTTCTTTTCTTCTTTGTGATAAATAAACATAATTGAGCAATTTTCTTTTCATGCCTGTGGGTTTGTTGCCATGCCATGTATGGTTAAATAGTCTTCTAGTTGTGCTGGATGTATCCTGTCTACATTTTTTTTTTTTTGAGCAAGTCAAGTTCCATCCCTCCCTTCCATGTTTCTAACAGTTATTTCATTGTTCTTTTTTAATCCCTCTCAGAAGGATGCAAAAAGATTGTATAAAAGGCTTACCCACTTACAGTCAGATCCCAATCAGCAGAAGTATAGGCATGTTGGGTTGTTTGGACACAAGGTTGATCTGGTGGATCATTATGAAAAGAAATTAGAAGACATAGAGGAGAATCTGAGATTAGAGCGATCTGAAGTTTCATTGGCAGCAGAAGTATGTGCTTGTACCTTCTTTTTTTCTTTCTTTTAACATTGGTCTTGTTATATTTTCCAACTTTTGTCAGAATCTTATCTAGTAGTCTGAATGCTTCAAAAAGCTCTTAATTTCTGGATATTTTGTTTATGCTCACATTTATCTAAGTGCTTAAATTATCAAAATATAAATTATGATTTCTTATTGAAATAAAAGGAACATGTAATGCAAACAATTTAATGAACTCCAATAAAATTATCTGTGTAATGCATTATAAAAGGCACTAGAGTTGGCTTTTGAACTTCTGGTTCTATATACGGCAATTGACTTTGGCTGCATAAGAAATTCTGAAAAGAAATTTGTGAATCTAATGATTTTATAAGATGCAACTGAGGTGACACTAGTAGATGGACCCTTCAGTAACTGTAGAAATCAAAATGAGGGAATACTGAAAATTGGTGGTTGTTAGATTGCTAGAGTGATCACCAAAGATACTACAAATGGATTTTATTCACAGAAGTGATATTTTCTTTTACTGTCTGTCCCCAAAAAATATGATAAAACTGGAAAATAAAAAAAAAAAAAAGGATGTTTCTATGATGGTTTTTTCGTTCCTGATTTCCCTTTCTAAATGGATTTCCTAATGTGCAACTGTGCTGCGCTTGCTATGGTTTATGCTGGCTCATATTCTACTTCATTCTTGTGGCCATTTATTTTTTAAGACTAATTTGTGCCAAAGAACCTAAAAGGTAGTTATAGAGTGTTTATAACCTCAAGTGAATCAATGATATACACATAAAATTACATCTTAACTTTGCAATTACTTTGGTTTTAAATTTTTTTGTGGTGCATGGAGTATCCTATTGATGCATTTCTTATTCAATGTAAAAGGAAGTTCGAGCAGCTTTTGTCTCTTTCAAGTCTCGGTATGGTGCTGCAATTGCTTTCCACATGCAACAATCAACTAATCCAACACAGTGGGTTGCAGAGCAAGCTCCTGAGCCACATGATGTCTACTGGCCTTTCTTTTCATCATCATTCATGAGACGATGGCTTTCTAAGATTGTTGTTATTGTTGCATGTATTTTCCTGACAATTCTATTCCTTATTCCTGTTCTGGTTGTGCAAGGTCTTACTAACCTAAATCAGTTGGAAATTTGGTTTCCATTCTTGAAAAGCATTCTAACCATGTAAGTGGTAGTTTAAGAGCTCCAGCTTATGTCATTTCACCATCATTCCTGTTTTTAATGTTTTATTGCCGCATGTCTGTGCTGCTGCCCAAGCTTTCTCCTTGTAAATCTGCCAGCAAGCTGTTTCTACATTCTGCAAAGTTACATCTTTCTTTTCTTTTCTTACTTTTTTTTCAAAAAAAGAAGAGAAGCCTTCGAGAATTATAATAGCTAAATTGGATTGCTTCAATTGATAATATCAGGCAGAACCAGATTATTGCAATTTGTAGATGGATGAAATTAATCTGTTTAACTTATAGATTTTTGCATTAATAAGGAGTAAATGTCCTGGTTCCTTCTGTTGTATTGAGAGAGAGGGAAAAAAAAGCAAGATTGATGTTGTGGCTTTGCTACTGAGAAGCAGCTGATATCTGGTTATAATTCTGTTCTGCAGTTCATCTTTTAGACCACCTTTGTTAATGGTAGTCAACCTTGATTCTGTTTACCGCTTTTTTAGGCATGCATGTTCACACTTCCCTCATTGTTTCACTTGTTTGTTGAATAATTGATGGAATATATAAATGCAGTCATGATGACCAGATTAAAATTTTACTTCTTTGTCTCATGTCATTCAAAAACCTTACTTCTTTTTGCTGTTTCTGATCTATTCTTCAAAGGAGAGTAAATGGTGTAACCTACTATTTCATTGTATATTTTTATACTTTCACAATTTTATTAATGCTGATTAATCAGAAGATTGCAGAATAAATACTGATGATTTTGTGTAGTTGCTTTTATATATACAATTTTTAATCATATTCTCTTATGCGCTGTAAATGTCAATATCTGAGCATTTTCATGTTATTTATCCTTCTTTATTCATTCGCTTAGTAATGCAAAGTTTAATTATTGCCTGTCCTGTTTGCAGAACATTTGTCAGTCAGGTAATTACAGGGTACCTTCCCAGCCTTATTCTTCAGTTGTTTCTCAAGATTGTGCCTCCAATAATGGAGTTCCTTTCCTCCATACAAGGATATATATGCCACAGTGATATTGAGAAGAGTGCTTGTAACAAAGTGCTCTGGTTCACAATATGGAACATATTTTTTGCAACTGTATTTTCAGGATCAGTTTTATATCAGATTAATATCATCCTTGATCCAAAGAATATTCCTGCAAGGCTCGCTGTTGCTGTTCCTGCACAGGTGAGAATACATTTTTCAGCAGAAAATTTCCTTGACAAGCTTTATCCAATATAATTGGGGAAAATGGAATGGTGTTGGAATGGCGTTCTTTCTTTAGTGCTACGTAGGGCATAACCGATGCAGGAGAATAATGTCTGAATAATTGCTCCAACTTAATTGACTGACACTTTCTTCTTGATTGTGTGTATACTGATCAAGATTTCATTATAACATTAATATTATTGAATCCAATTTGAGGGACGATGTTGTAGATGAAAATTTGAGTCACTAAACTTAGGAAGTCACTGCAAGTAAAACTGGTACTGGAATATAATCTTACAACTCATTGCTAATGTTTTTTATCTTATGGAGAAAAAAAATTAGAACATTCTACCGAAATGCTATCCACACATGGAAACTTGTCGAAAAAAAACATATTATAATGTTTATTTTGTTAGATAATAATTCTTACAAATTGCTAATATTTCCTTAACGTAGAAAGGCTGAAGAAGGAAACTAAACCTCAAGGAATGTGTTCCCTAAAAGGATGACTTGTCCTAAACCTAAAGGCAGAAACTATTAACATTTCTCCCACCGTGCATGTACACTCATTCAACTTATTATATATGTTAATTTGGCCTGTTGCTATGATACCATATTAATTTTCTGGGATTGTTGATAATAACAATGCTAATTCTTTCTGTAGGCATCTTTTTTCATCGCTTATGTCGTAACATCTGGATGGACAAGTACGTCATCAGAACTTTTTCGCATAATCCCCCTTATTTGCAGTCTAATAAGAAGACCTTTCAGTTGTTGCTTGGATGAAGAATTTGAAGTTCCATCTATTCCTTACCATAGAGACATTCCAAGAATTCTTTTCTTTGGACTTCTTGGAATTACATATTTCTTCCTTGCACCATTAATTTTGCCCTTCCTCTTGGTATACTTCTGTCTTGCTTATATCATCTACCGCAACCAGGTTGGTTAGCTATCTGACTTGCATTTTTTTCCTAATGTAATTTTTCCTGAGTTTTGTAATTGTCATATTCAAGTACGTCATGTTAAGCTAAGTTCTTTTCTTATATCAAAATTCACTTACCAGGTGAGATGAGTAATCTACAATGAACTAGTGCATCTGGTTAAGTTGCCATAGATAAAAAGGCATTACTTTAGTCTTTATCATATGTCACTACAATGTAAGGCTACTTTTTTGTATTGGTCAGTGGATGATAATATGCTGTAGATATAGCTGGCCTATGTGGTGCAATATGATTGCTTGATTAAAAGATTTTTTTGTAGTCAAACCTTTGGAAAAGAATATAGTTCTTATAATTATGTTGATACACAAGTGTGCTACAAATATACCTGCATTTCAAGATGATTATGGAAATAGTAAACATTGACTTATAAGCTAATTCTTGGGATTGCATGTGACTGCGTCTTTGAAAGATTAAGGTATGAAGTTTGAGTCACTGATCGAAAATTATAATTTATGAAGCCTTCAATATGCTCTTTGGTTAACATTTCTGTTTCAATTGTATGCCTTAGTTATTAATTCTCATGCAAATACATGAAATGAAGCAGCACATTTTAGTTTTTGACATTTGTATTTCACAATTTGTACAGATATGTGCTTTCTGGGATTAATCTGGACTAACTTGCATTAATCTTTAGCAAATTTATTATGCAGTTCATAAATGTATATGCACCCAAGTATGAGACTGCAGGGAAGTTTTGGCCTATTGTGCACAATTCAATGATATTTTCTCTCGTACTTATGCAAGCCATTGCAGTGGGAATCTTTACGCTGAAGAAACTCTCTCTAGCATCAACTTTAGTTTTTCCTCTTCCTGTCATTACACTTCTCTTCAATGAGTACTGCAGGAAACGTTTCTTGCCAAATTTTATCGCCTACCCTGCTGAGGTACATATCTTCACATGCCAAAAATATTGTATGCTTAATGAGTGATGGGATGGTAGCATCAAGTGTAACTATTCCTGCTCTCCTCACTCTCCCACACATGCACACAGAAGTCTTTTGGCTGTTGCTGTTAAATCCTCTATCTTGATGTTAACTTGGATTTTACTTCTTACAGGTTTTGATAAAGAGAGACAGGGAAGACAGACATGATCCTAAAATGGCAGAATTCTATGATAATTTAGTGACTGCCTATCAGGACCCAGCCTTGTTACCAATTCAGTTTTCTACAAATAGTGACAGTCTTAACAGCCCTCTTATATCAGCTTCTGAAGTTCGACATTAAGGTATGATTGTTTTTATTATTTATTGACCTAACTAGTAACACTATGATTTACCGCCTTTTCATATAGATTTTGCTTCTTGTGGCATCAATAATCACAGGTATCTGAGGAAAAGTGCACTTAATGTGCATAGGATCTATGCCTGTTTGCGTCCTCATAGATATACATGATTATTTGTGTAGTGGCATGTAGATGAACCATAAGCTATAGCAAAACCCACTAAGCTTGTCTCGGCAAAACAAATCTGACCTGACATTCCCCCAAATTTTCTTGTTAACAAAACCTGCTTATGCCATTAATCGTAAAACCATATTCCAGGTTGCTAGCTTATTTTTGGATGCTTAGATGATATCCACTCGTTCTCTGTATCCTCGTTGTTACTAGTTTATTGCATTCAGATCAAGATGGAAAGCAAAGTCATGTGGCCAATAGCTGAAGGTCCATCTCCAGCACAGGCTAAAACTTTTAGTGTCGTGTTATACTTGAACTTCTGCTGCTCATGCATCTTTCATCACCATTGTATCATCACAAAGAAAAGATTGATAGGAACTTACCCTTGCTGCACAGTTTTGATTACTTGCTATCTCCGAAATGGTTGAATTACAATATAAACGAGATTATAGCCATGGTTTGAAACTGACATTTGTATAAGAGAAGGAAAACATTTTAACACTCATTCAAATTATAAAGCATGGATAGATTTTTTTTCTTATTGTTAAGGTAAAACTAGAATCTTGGGTGGGTGAGTTAACTCAGTTAAAGAATGTTGAACTTTCTAGTCAATTAGGTGGGTTTGGAATAGTGAAGTCAAACATCTCATATCTTATTTGTTAGTATTTATTTATTTTGTTTTGCAAAATTTTTTAGTAAAAGCGATCACGCGGTTTTAACGATTTGATTTCTTGACAATATCAAATAAAAAGAACTCAAGGTTGTGAGCTGGGGCTCTCATCCCATTTGCCATATTTATTTACTCCTATAATTTTTATTTATTGCAACAAAGCGAAATTATGCCAATATTGTAACTGGAATTGTCCTCGTAAGTATTAATCATGGATGGTAATTTCAAAGAAACAAAAGAACAGCACAAAAAACACAACCCAGGAATATTACTATAGTATATTTCAAAGCATTGAGGGCATCTACTTTCGTCTCCTCTTTTGGAAATTTGCCCGCCATTCTTTGATCCATTCTCCAGTTTCTATTTTCCCAACTCCAAAGTTTAAGAGCCTCAGCACTTTTTGAAACACATTTTTTCATTCTTAAGAAACGATTAGGTTTCTCTTTTCTAACACACACTTGTTTTTCATACTTCAAAATTCAAATACAAAAATTATGCATCAACCATTGAATTAAATGTTCGAATGAAAAAAATAAAATATTATTAATTGTCAAAACGAATGCTAATAAAAAGAGAAAGAGCTTTTTTGATACAGTGAAAAAAGATTGAAACTGAATCATTGAGATACGGCAACATTTAATAATTTAGAACAAAATGATGAGGAGATCAGTACATATGAAAACTTAAATTCAACCTTCTAACTAAGTCAAAGTAAAAATTTCGCTTCAATGACTCTTTCCTTGTATTCTCCTCCTTCCATGAAAGTGAAAGGTATGCATAAAATTCAATAGGAAAGCCGGACTAAGCATAGTACAAAGAAATAGCTACAACAAAGCTCTCACAAGTAATCATCCCATTGAACAGATTCCTAATCTGATCTCCCTTATAAGTACATTGACAGCAGCTGAGACAAGCAAGACAATGATGAAGTAGGAAACAAGGTTGATGGGGAAGAGAAAAGCAAGTGATGAAGAGAAGGCGACGAATTTGGGGCAAATGGTGATGGATAATGCTGCAGCAGTAGCAGCATTAGGTGGAGCTCGGCGAGCAAGAAAAGGATTTGTTGGGGTGAGGCAAAGGCCATCAGGAAGATGGGTAGCTGAGATAAAAGATACCACACAGAAGATTAGAATGTGGTTGGGAACTTATGACACTGCTGAAGAAGCTGCTAGAGCTTATGATGAAGCAGCTTATTTGCTTCGTGGAGCTAATACTCGAACCAATTTCTGGCCTTGTTCCCTATCTTCTCATTCCACACCAGCTCTTCCCTCGAAAATCGCCAATCTTCTCTTGCTTAGGCTCAAAGCAAGAAACAGTGCCGCTTCCATGGCTTCCAATTTGCTTGTTAACGATCAAGGGTATGAAGCAGGTGGAGGAGAGGAAATTTGCTTTGATGATTTCATCCATGTGCCTGAAGATTGTAGTATTGATATCAATAATTGTGAAACTTCTACCACTTCTACAATAACTACAATATTGAATTCTGCTAGTATTAGTGATTGCATGTTGGAGACTTTTGGGTCAATTGTTGCTGAAACAGAATATGGTGATGATCTCAAAGCAATTCATTTGGACAATAACTTGGGTAATGTTGGTAATGGCAACAATTATATTGAAGGAGCTGGGAGAGAGGAAAAAAGGGAAGGGTCGGAAGAAGAGAAGACTGATATGGGGGGTCTATCGGATTTTCAGCTCGTGGATGCTTTACAAGTATCCTGTTGCTGTTCTCCATTTGAGATAGCAGAGGAAATGGTGAATCTAATGGAGCAGCAAGAGAATATTTATGTGGATGAGCCGTGGATGCTTAGAGAGACGATGAAGAGAATGAAGTATGAACGGAAGTTCTCAGCATCTCTATACGCCTTCAATGGAATACTTGAATGTTCAAGGCTGAAGCAGAATGAATCAGAAAACAATGCCAAGGGAAATGACAAATTATCTCAACAATCTAACCTTATCAGAAACAACTATACCAATACAGAAGATGAAAAGAGAATCGAAGTAAAGGAAGAACATGATCAAGAAATATGGAGCTCCCTTGATCTTCCTCCTATCTGCTACATGAGTAATTAGTTTTGACTAATTTACCTACAGCCATGATTTATTCTCCATCTAAGGTCAATAAACAAGATTTCCAAGAACAACCAATGAAAAAAATAATGTAAGCTGATCAATATTCGATCAGATGTAATAACCATTCTTAATTTTAATAATGTTTCATCATCTCTTGGAGAGTAATGTTTATTTCATTCCCATACATACAAAGTCTTTCGTATGTTTTTTTTTTTTTTTTTCTTTTGGCTTAAGGAATTGCTTTCCAATCAACAATTAATGAATATTTTCCATAATCTTAGCAACCATTGGATTATGATGATAAATACCCCAATTGCATGCATGTTCACTATTTTTTCAGTAAAAAAAAATATAATATGAGAATAAAAAAATTAGATATATTTAAATTTGAACACGAACATTATTACATAATCACATGAACTACTTAGCTAGACTAAGTTTAGGGTTCATAATTGCTAAAAATTTGCTTAAATAAGATTAAGAGATCAATTTCCAAAATAAGGAAAGCTTGTAAAAAAGATTAGGATGTTGACTTTTGATCAGAGTCTAATGGTAACAAAGATGTAGCCTATACAATGTAAAAGGTACAGGGTACTTAGATTTGACTCATATTTTCTGTCCTCCTACAAAGAAAGAAGAAGAAAAAGGAAAAAAATATAATAGGATTTTGTTATGATTAATTGTAATATTATTGTATTAAATGCAATAATAAAAAATTAATTTGATGAAATTTAGTAATTTATTAAATATATTATTTAGTAAAATACCCATATACTTTTATCATGGCTTTATAAGAATAATAATATATTAATGATCCACTTGGAGTGAGTTTTTGGTGATTTTAGTGTAAAAGCACAGATTGATCAGATCAATTGAATGAAATAATTGGACATAAATTTCCTTAAATAAATAAAAACAGAATGACAAGTGTTGCAAAACATGACAACATTGGAAACATGGGTCTTAATGAAGGAATAAATTAAAATGAGCCAATATTCAGAGAAAGATGATCATAATCATTATGTCTTTATTTTGGTCCAAAATCATCATTAAGACCTACCCTCTGATGATCAATTTTTAGTTTTGTTTAAAACAGTCAAGATATCAACTCAATTTGGTCAAGATTCTCTGAATTCTCAATCTTCTCTTCATCTTTCTTTCAATTTTCATTTGCATTAAGATTAATTATGATCTAAGAAAGAGAAAAAAGAAATTTTCCCATTAAAAGAGAAAAGTTATTCAAACCCCAAAATCTATAACATAATTACATATGATTTCTCCTCGTTTCAGTGCAAATCGTCAAAAGATCTTCTTCCTCTCCATTTGCCTAAATCATGTTCCCCATTTCCCCATTTCCATTGTTTAAACAAGCTTCTAATTAATTTTATTAATTGAGCTTTAATTACTTGTTGTCATCTCAGTTTTGAATTGAAAAGCTACTTTGTTTAGCTTTATTCTGACAATCCAATTTTCATTTTCTCTAAGTTTTATATGCTTTACATGTAACATGCTAATGGTCATCACCAATTAATATTTTTATAACATGTTTTATTTTGCGTAATGATTATTTTTAAAAATAAAATATTTATTGATGTTTTTGGTATATATTATGATGATTATACAATTATAATTATGAAAATAACAAACTTGTTACGTAAAACTTATATAATCTTTAATGATTTTATTTTTAACATTAATAACATAAATTTTCATGAATAAATGTAATTTTTATATAAACATATTCTAATGATAGTTTTAATAAATTGTCACATGTTGAAAGAATTTATCAAAAAATAATTAATTTTACTTCACTTAATAATTTTTTACTTATAATAATTTATGTTAGATCGTTCAATCACTTTGATAACAAGAAAAGCGAGTAATTTAATATAATTGAGAAAGATTAAATAATTTTAAGATATAAATTAGTTATAAATATGCATATTAAGATAAAAGTTGAGAGAATACTAAATAAAATTATTATTTCAATCAAGGTAAATAATTTTTATGACAATTCTTGAGCACTTTCTGAATCATCTAATTCTGTAAGTAAAAACTAAATAAATTATTATTTCAATCAAAGTAAACAATTCTTATGGTAATTTAATAGAACCAAGCTTGAGTACCTTTTAAATTATCTAATTCTATAAGTAAAAATTTCAATTAAAATGTTCAATAAATCATATAATGCTAATTATTAGTAAAAGGGATGCAATTAATTTACATTTGATTTTATATTGGTTTTTGTTTATGAGAATAATAATTATAAAATTCTAGAGAAAAAATATAAAAAAATTATAGAGGTCAAACTAATTGTAGGAATAATACGTTAAAAAATTATTTCAAAGGATTAACAAATTTTAATTATGTTATCAATTAAAAAAATGATTAATTTATAAAACATATAAATAATAAAATTATTAACATACATATATAGTTAATATATTAAAATAAAAAATTAATAATTATACTTCAATGACTTAATTATGATTATCTTTAATGAATTTATTTATCAATATAAGATACATATATAATTATTTTACAACAACTAAATAAACAAACTTCACATAATTATTTTATTCCTATGCACACTAAGTTTTGATATCGTTTTATCTGTATTTTCATTTGATATAAAAATTATTTTACTTATAAAAAAAGAGTCTAATAACAAAAAAAAAATTAAAATTAAAATGTATAAAAAACTATTGTTGATATTTTAATCGATATCTTTTAACATTTTTGAAACTAAAATTTTATTAAAAGTAGTTTAGTCAATCGATTTTTAGTACTTTTTAGTATTATTATAAAAAAAGAGTTTAATAATAAAAAAATTCATTCAAATTAAAATTTATAAAAATATTTACTAAAATTATTCTAACCAATCACTTTTACCAATTTGAAATTAAAATTGTAAATTTTAAATAATTTAATTTCATATAAACTCTATTTTTAATTTAATTAATTTAAATTAAACTTAAATAAATTGATAAAAATTATATATTTAAAAATAAATTTATTAATTTAAAAATTATAAAAATATTTAAATCAATTATTATTTATATTTTTAAAATTTATATTTTTATATATAAACGATAAACGATATCCAACATACTAATATTCAAATTCTTTTGTATTCGAGCATGATAATCATTTCCTTCGATCAAACATGCTCTTATTACTTTTTTTTTATTTTATTAATAACAAATAAGAATATCAATCAATCATAACTTTTCATAATTTATTCCGCTAATGGGAACCTTTGGTTCCCTTTGGATTTTCTTAAAAAAATGTAGTCTTTAATTTAAATGGGCTGATGTCACGTAAACAACTAGCTTAGCCACTAATGATTTGACCTTTTGTCGCAAACGCAACACTTTGGTCTCAATTCTATTTGGCTCTTTCTATGAATGTGAAAAATGCCCTTGCATTGCATACATTGATAGTAACACCTACCAAATTTATGTTTACTCCCACAAATCCCCTCCCACGCAATGCACGGAAAACAGAAAAAAAAAAAAAAAAGGGAAAAAAATAAATTATAATAATAGTAGTATGATGTGAATATGATGAAATTATGATGAACTGTTATGATTAGTTTCGATTGTTTTAATTTTTTTTTTATCGATAAATCAATTTAATTGATAAAAATTCGTCATTTTTAATGTAAAAATTTAGAGTTTAAGTTTAACGGATAATAATTTATTAAAATAATTTTAAATACATAATTTTTAATTATTTATTATAATTATCGAATATGATATATCATATTTTAATAATTTATTTTAAATTATCGAATACCATATATTTTATATTATTTTGAAGATTGAATAATCTATTTATTTTAAATTTTTAATACAAAAAAATCCCTTTTTCTTGTCTGAAAACATAACCGAGCAGCTCTGAATCCATAACCAAAGGAACCTAAAAAGCAAGACATTGTTTCAATTTTGATGCGGCTGGGCGCTGCTGATTGACCAAAATTTAACCTTCTTTTCCCGTTGGCTGATAACTGTAAAGCTGAAACTCAATTGGGCAGCTAACTCTCAACAAAATTTTGATTGTGCCACATCTGGATTTGTGGGTACTCAAAAACCGTTGTAGCCGGATCAATCCTATTGCTTTTTTTTTTTTTTTTTTGTGTCAAATACTCTGATAAGGCTGATGAAGATTTTTCACAAACAGAAGCAGGCTGAGTATAGTGGGAATGATGTGGTCCAAAATCTAAAAAGAAACATATTCTAATGTTCAAGGCTCCACACTAATCATATTGTCCCATCACCACATTCCAAACCTTGGGTTTATCCTTAAAATTTTTCTAATGGATCAAAATCCACCTTCCCAAGTGCCTGTGTTATGACTTATCCTCCCCACTTCCATTAATCATGTTGAAAAATGATGTGGCCCAAGGGAGGCTAGAAGTAGGAGTGATGGATTGAAATGCCTTTTTTTTTTTTTTCCTTTGTGGGAAAGGAATATGTAAGAAGAGACAAAGAAAGCACACATCTGTGTTCTTATCTATGAAGTCGATTGCCTTTGGTAAACATGAACAAACCTTTTTTACATTAACTTTTAGAATCTGCCAACAGTTTGTGGGCATTGGCAGATTTGGTGCAAAGTATAATTATATATCTAATGGAAGAACACATAAACAGGATGGCTAAAGTGACAAAGATAGTGTATTTTTTATTTGAATTCAAATCCATTAAAAAATTAGAAAAAATATTTTTTCTTGAATTAGTTAAATTCAACGTAAATAAACCTCTTTAGACGGATTCAAAGTGAGAATATATGAAAAAAGAAACCAAAAAAAATTCTTGCTACTCAAAAAGAAAAAGGAAATGGAAGATTCTCCTTCCTAATCCTAAATTGTTACCTATGAAGGCAGCCTAATGCCAAAGAGGGATAAAAAAAAAATGGCATGCCATAAGGGATAACTATGGCAGATAATTAATTACAAAGATTTTATTATAGGTAGAAGACATGAACAGGAAAGAAAAGACTCCAATTTCATTTATAGGTCAACTGTCGGGTTGATGATGAACCCTCCTATTGAAGATTTGAGGCTATGCTTTGGCTTTATACTTGTAAACATGTAAAACACTGCTCCTCTTTTTTTTTCTCTCTTTATCTTACCTGAAGTCACGAGAAATTCTGTAGAATCCATTACTCATTATTTCCATTTAACTTAACAAAAATTTTAATTTGTAACAAACAAATTCACAAAATAAATTTTGTTGGTGTAACTTTTGATTTGATGAAAAAAATTCGTAAGAGATTGATGTCACGGAATAAAAAAATCTGGGGTGCCGAAGGTATTATTCCAAAAAGGCTTTGATAAGCCCTATATTCATTTAATTTTACTGTCTAGTAGTATATTATAAAATTTATTTGTAGATTGTGAATTTCAGCTACTTAAACGATAATAACAATGGTTGTGATAAAATTAATAAAAAAAATTAATAAAAAGGAGTAGGGTTAGAATCAACAAAAATATAATTGGTTTATGAATTCTTTTTTTCTTTTTCCTATTCCTCATGACTTATTATTTAATTTTATCTGCATAATGTTTTTAAAATGTTTAAATATCTTTTAAACATTGATCTTGAATAAGTCAAATGATAATGATAAATTTTGATTAATATAATAATGTTACTAATATTTAATAACATTATTAAAATCATACCAAAAAAATTTGATCAATCACTGTCAGGTGTCTTAAATTTCATTAAAAAAATATTTTTCCACTTATTTGACTGAAAAAAGAAATTCAAAGAAAAAAAAAAAAGCAAAAGAAAGTTGGAAGGAAGAGGGAAAAGGCTGGAGTAGCCTTATGTGTTTGACAGATAGTCAATGGATCATTGAAGGGTATATCAGTAGCCTATCATCTGCAATGCGCTCTATGACACAGAGCTGCATAAAGCCAAATAGGATTGCCCTTTCTTTGCTGTGGCCTTTTTCACTTTCTTTTATAAGGCAGCCCCATGCTGCCCTTTTTTGCTTTGAATTTCATCACCATCAAGCCTCCTTATGAATTAGAACCAGACACAAAGAACCTCAGCAGTTAAAACCCAATCTTTTTATTTCTCTCTCTTTCTGTAATAACTACAGTTTCGCTGAAACACTTCACTTCTTCCCTTTGTATCCATCTTTCCTTCTCATGGTCACAGGCCTATATTTCTGTCAAACTGTTGCTTTTTTCACAATCAAATGATGGAAGAAACCGAAGAGCACCATAGCAACAAGAAATGCACTACCAAAACCAGGACTTTCAAGGGCAGAACCAACCCACATAAGCATCATTACCAGCACCCATTGTTGCAATACTCAAGTCACTTTGGGTTCTTTAACCAAAACCAGTTCCAAAGTTACTCTTATTACCCTGCTTTGCTTCCCTTACCTCCTCCAATACCCTTGCAACTGGCTTCAACTCCACCTCTCTCTCAAAACCAAACCTTTCAAACAAAAACCCATTTTCAGAAAGTTTCATGTGAGGTTAATGATCCTCCTCTTGCCACCTCCTCTATCTCTGATACCCAAGTCCCAGTTGTAACATTTACACCAGGTGACTCTAATAATTTGATTTGTTCTTTTTTTGCTAGTATTTCTTTTTCCATATTTCCTCTGCATGTCTATCATTTTAAGGTCATAGTTGATTTTTGTTTTAAATATTATGAAAGGGTCTTCATCAACAGAACAGATTAAAAAAGAATCTTTATTATATTCTTTTGTTCCAATGTATTTCCTTTACCTATTTCATTTTTAGTTAAATGCAAGAAATAAAATTTTATAGCTAGAAATGATATATCTTGCTAATTCTAATACTTGAAACTACTGGAGTTTATTGATTATAGAAGCTTCAAGTATTCAAGCTTTTTTAGCTGGTTTTTGTTCAAAACTTTATATCAAAGTAGTTGTATTCAAGTCCTTAACTTTTCTGTTTTCAACAAACCTAAACAGCTCCAGAGGGGCTTCAAGGCAGAACAAGTTTACCATGTAAAAGAAGTGATGGAAGAAAAATCATGAGTACTACGAAGGAAGTACTAGTGGCTGCAAGGAGACCAGATTCTGGTGGTGTAGAAGGGCCAGTAATCTCTCTCCTTGCCAACCATTTTCTAGTCAAATTTGATCCCTCTCTAAAAATTTACCATTATGATGTTGAAATATCTCCTAATCCTTCCAAGGAGGTTGCTAGAATGATCAAACAGAAACTGGTAGAAAGCAACTCAGGATTGCTCGCTGGTGCTCGTCCAGCATATGATGGCAGAAAGAATTTTTACAGCCCTGTTGAATTCCAAAATGATAAGCTTGAGTTCTTTATTAGTCTCCCAATACCAACCACCAAGTCAGGTTTGCCTTTTGGGGAATTGAATGGCTTTCAACAAAAGCAGAATCAGCTTAAAGTATTTCGAATTAATATCAGACCTGTTTCAAAGTTTGATGGAAAGGATTTGAGTAGTTACCTGAGCAAGGAAGGTGATGATTGGATCCCACTCCCTCAAGATTATCTCCATGCTTTGGATGTTGTTCTTAGGGAGAGCCCAATGGAGAAGTGTATATCTGTGGGGAGGTCATTTTATTCAAGTTCAATGGGAGGTACTAAGGAAATTGGAGGAGGAGCTATTGGATGGAGAGGTTTCTTTCAGAGTCTTAGGCCAACACAACAAGGACTGGCTCTCAATGTTGATTTTTCCATCACTGCCTTCCATGAGAGTATTGGAGTAATCCCTTACCTGCAGAAGCGGATTGACTTTCTTCGAGACCTTTCTCAAAGGAAGTCAAGGAGTTTGAGTGACGAAGAACGGAAAGAAGTGGAGAAGGCATTGAGGAATATCAGAGTTTTTGTTTGCCATAGAGAAACAGTTCAAAGATACAGAGTTTATGGCTTAACTGAAGAAGCTACTGAAAACCTTTACTTCACAGACAGGGATGGGAAGAATTTGAGGCTTGTTAATTACTTTAAGGATCACTACAATTACGATATACAGTTCAGGAATTTGCCATGCTTGCAGATCAGTAGGAGCAAACCATGCTATCTTCCAATGGAGCTTTGTATGATTTGTGAAGGCCAGAAATTTCTGGGGAAGCTTTCAGATGATCAGACTGCAAGGATTCTTAAAATGGGCTGCCAGAGACCAAAAGAACGAAAAGCCATAATTGATGGAATCATGAGAGGACCTGTAGGGCCAACAAGGTAATGTTATGGATTTCTTGGAAGAGATTTTTATTAGATTCTCTTGATTACAATTGATTGCTTCTAAGCATTTGCATCTTTTCTTGACAGTGGCAACCAAGCAGAAGAATTCAAACTCCATGTTTCAAGAGAAATGACACGGTTGAATGGGAGAATTCTTCATCCTCCCAAGCTTAAGCTTGGTGAAAGTGGCCACATAAGAGATATTACACCTTCCCGCCGTGATCGGCAGTGGAACCTTCTGGACAGCCATGTATTTCAGGGAACAAAAATAGAACGGTGGGCACTTATAAGTTTTGGGGGCACTGCTGATCAAAAGTCTAACATTCCTAAATTCATAAACCAGCTATCCCAAAGGTGTGAGCAGCTGGGTATCTTTCTTAACAAAAGCACAATCGTCAGTCCCCAATTTGAATCAACACAGGTGCTTAGTAATGTGACTATTTTGGAATCTAAGCTCAAGAAAATCCATAGAGCTGCCTCAAACAATCTCCAGCTGCTCATATGTATAATGGAGAAAAAGCACAAAGGGTATGCAGATTTGAAGCGAATAGCAGAGACCAGTGTGGGAGTCGTCAGCCAGTGCTGCTTGTATCCAAACCTTGGGAAATTGAGTTCTCAATTTCTTGCAAATTTAGCCCTGAAGATCAATGCCAAAGTTGGAGGTTGCACTGTTGCTTTGTACAACTCATTACCTTCTCAGATTCCACGTCTTCTCCGGCCTGATGAACCTGTCATCTTTATGGGTGCTGATGTGACTCATCCTCACCCGCTTGATGATTTCAGCCCATCCGTTGCTGCTGTGGTTGGTAGCATGAACTGGCCTGCAGCAAACAAGTATGTATCTAGAATGAGGTCTCAAACACATCGACAAGAAATTATTCAGGATCTTGCTGCAATGGTGGGGGAATTACTGGATGACTTCTACCAAGAAGTAAACAAATTGCCCAATAGAATAATCTTCTTCAGAGATGGCGTTAGCGAAACTCAATTCTATAAGGTGCTTAAAGAGGAATTGCAAGCTGTTAGAGAGGCTTGTGCAAGATTTCCAGGTTATAAACCGCCCATTACGTTTGCTGTAGTTCAGAAGAGGCATCATACAAGGTTGTTTCCATTTGAAATTGATCCTTCCACTCAAAACCAACCTTTTGATGAAAATATTCCCCCAGGGACCGTAGTGGATACTGTGATAACCCATCCAAGGGAATTCGATTTCTATCTTTGTAGTCATTGGGGGGTGAAGGGTACTAGCCGCCCAACCCATTACCATATCTTGTGGGATGAGAACCAATTCACTTCTGATGAACTGCAGAAGCTGGTTTATAATCTATGCTACACGTTTGTAAGGTGCACCAAGCCAGTTTCTTTGGTGCCGCCTGCTTACTATGCCCACCTGGCTGCATATAGGGGCAGGCTTTACCTAGAGCGATCGGAATCTGTAACTTTTCTGAGAAGTTCTTCCACAATCTCTCGTGCAGCTCCTCCAAAGGCAACACCTCTACCGAAACTAAGTGAGAATGTTAAGAAGCTTATGTTTTACTGCTAAAATGATCACAGGCTCCATCTTGTCAAGATTTCTTGAATTATATGATCTTCACACTGCATAATTGTATTCCTCACATTCACAGATGTAGTTGCAGTAAATGAAAGTCTACTACCACTTTAGCGAGCCAGTTTCCATGATTACAACTTGTAGGCAGGCTTCAAGAATTTATTCTTAGTAGCTTAATTTGATCCTGCAAATTGTTGGACATCCTCGTCGCAGCAAAGTGACAAATGTTAAATTTCATTGTGAACAGTCTTTCCTATGTAGTTTGTACCTTGCAGGAATATCCTCTTGTTCTTTCCAGCTTTCGAAAAGGATCAAAGTTTAATCTGCTTCTGATTAACAAAACATTAGATACAGAACTGTAAGAAAAACTCCATAAAGAATAAGCTCTATAAAATCTGAATGATACTAAATGCAGGAGTCTAACTTGACAGTTCATGTGGATTAGGTGTAGAATCATCAAATCATTAATGATTTAAACTAAAAGGAGTAACTGAGTAATGAATGGCAAGAATTCCACTGTAACTCTGGGAGGAATACTTGGTACAGTTCACTAGCGTGTCCTGAAAACATAAGTGAAGAAAACAATTATTTATCATTCTATTAAGGAAAACAAAAAGCAAGAAAAAGAAATGGTTATAGATAGTTAAATTGGAGGACCATAACTGTAAGTGTGAGCGACCTTCATTTATTTATTTACTTTGTTTTGGTTGGTACAGACGGCTGTGACATTTCCAATATCTTAGCGAAACCAATTCACCAAGAAAAATTTATAGTTTGACCATATATATGTATAGCACTGACAACATAAAATATATGGCTTATTTACTATCATCCGCCCTATTATTGTCTACAATAACCATGCGTCACTGAAAGGCAAATCATATATGTGTTGACAAATATGCCAAGCTCAAAATAGCAATTGTATGATTTGCATTGACAGCATTAAAATTATTGTAGTAATCATTAATATCTGATAAAAGAAAAAGTTTAAAGTGTTGAGTTTTAAATCTCAAATGCATTAAATATAATTTTTAAAATTTTAATGAAATAATATAATAAAATTTTAAATATTTAACAGTTTAATAAAGAAAAAGGAGGGATATGACATATGATAATTGATATGGCTATGATATAGTATAGGAGATGGAATCTAAAGACAGTGTTCGGGACTATATAAAAACGAAAAAAGGACTTGGATATAAACTAAAATAAAGTACTTATCTGAGTATGAAAACCTCAATATCTGTTTATGCATTGGTCAGTGCATGTTCATGCTACTGCTAGTCTACTGCTACTACTACTCCTACCTATTTTCCAAATCCCATGCTGCATCATGCATCAGCTTGAAGATTGAGGGGGTTTCTATTCGTATTTCTTTCTCTGCACAGGAAAAGAAAAAAAAAAAAAAAAAAAGAGGAAAATTAGATTACATTAGAAAATAAGAAAGTGGGAAAATGCTTTATTGTGGGACCCAGAAACAAAAGTATGGTAGTAGTACCAAAGTATACTACAAAAACCAACTCAGCTTTATTCATCGGACAGAAAAAGAGAAAGAAGTGAAGAAGCAAACAAAAACATAGCAAATGCCAAGAAAAGATTGGGATTTCAAGTAAAGCCCACTGAAGTCTGACTTTCGACTTCCCCTTTTGTCTCTTCAGCCCTCTGTCTCTCTCTCTTTCCCTCTCTTTGTTTTTTGCTTTTCTTTTTATCCTTGCCATCACCATAATAAATAATGTCGGTTGTGATTTTTTTTTTTTACTCTTTTATCCCTCTGTAGTCTGTATGGCTTTAAAGTACTGCTGCACTGCCACAACAAGGGACAGAAAGGACTCTGGCATCTGAAACCAAACATGGGGTAGAACAAGAAAGTAGGGTCCCTCTACATAAGCCACTAGATGCATGACAAGTCTATCCTCATTATCTCTTTGGTTCTTAGGGTTAGGAGCCGATTTATAAAAGGAAAAGTTGGAAATAAGAACAGGTTATTACACCAAGTGAGTGGATATTTGATAGTTAGAAAGGGAAGAGAGGGTGGTGGATTTGATTCCTTGTGTCGGTGATGGAACCTTGTTGTTTAGATGGCTGATGGCGCCTGATGCTGATCTGATTATGCAAAGGATAGTGCGGTCCTTCTGTTTTCCGAAACACCCTCCATGCCTATTATCAAACATCAAACTAACAAATTACCGGTCACATCAATTCCATTTTCATGTCTAAGCATCGTTTTGATTTGTCAGTAATTCTTGAAGAGGTTGATCGATGATCCCACGGTCAGAAGCATCCCCTCGAGGACTAATTTCACTGAGACTTAAATGGCAGTTTTATGTTCTGTCCCATCCATCCTGGAGTTTTACATGAATCTGACTGATGCCAACCTCTTACTTCGCAATAGCCTCTAACAAAATACCCTTTCAACCAAGCCCAACTAAAAGCCCTACCCAACCCACAATTATTCTCAAGTTTCTTAGACTTGAACATGCTATATTGCTGGCTAGGACATAGCCAATGAGCCAACACGTACCAATTTTGATGTAATGGAAGCTCTAATTTTTACCAATGGAGAATTTCCTAACCCCACCACGTGCCCTTGCCATAAAAATACAAAGATCAAAAGCCACAAATTCTGCTTGCTGCAGCCTGCACGTTCGATAAAGATAAGAGCCATTGGACATGAAAGATTTTGATGGAAAAGCTACATTCAGCACCAACAGAGCCGAGTGACTTTTGAAATGACGTGTTGAGGGTGATAAGATTGGCCAGGTCCTTTTACCAGCTTTCCAAATTGTTCAAACTGTTATTGCTCACAAAATCAAAGATACAGCTCATTTTGGGCACTGTATATATCACCTATGGATCAAATTGCAAGGTGGCTTGATCCTTTTTCCTTCCTGGGCCCTGGCCCATATCCCTCCACCCCAGCAAAATAAAAAAGATTCTGTCTGATTGTCATTGTAACTAGAGTTCTTGATCAAGGGTAGTAGCAATGCATATGGAATCAAGTAAAGTTCCATTTCATTGTATATATTTTGACTTCTTGCATGTTGTTAAATTCTGAATTTAATTCGTTATTTGGGTTATTAAAGTTTTTTTCATTTATATGAAGGGTTGTCAAAAATATTTGATTGTTTTGTTTATTTTAAACTGATATTGATTGCCTTGATTTTTTTTTTTTTGGCATGTTTGATTTCTAAAATTACTTCAGATATTTTTTAAATTTAACATTTTATTTGAAGATGGATCCAATTTGACGTCTATCCATACATAAAAACCCAAAGCGAAGCTGAGGTGAAATTCTAGTTTCCAATAAAAACTCTGAATTAAGTGGAGATTGTTTCATGCTAGAAACAATTCTCGATGCCAAGCACAAGTGTCATAGTTTTAGTGAGGAGCCATAAATTTTATATCAACTATGTATTAGAATTGTTTTTGAGATATAAGTGTTCATACCACTTTCAATTTATGAGATCCTTTTTGTGAGACAAAACCTGAACTCTAATGAGTTGAAGCGGACAATATCTTATAAGTGAATGTGAACCACCATTTCTTCTATTAAATTGATCTGAGATGAGGAAGAGTCTATTCCCACGTCCTGGAATGGCACGAGTTTGGGGTTTGAGTCTCGGCTATAACAAGTAGTATCAGAACCGACTCTGGGAGTACTAACGATAAAAATGTGAAATTTCCATAAAAGCAGTAACATTTTGTTTCCAGGCATCTGGAAATTTTCATGTTGCTTAATTCAGCAGCAAATGAAATAGATTTTTCTACTATATTGACAATTAAGGTAAAATTTGATAGGGGCTTAACTTATTCCAGTGCCCACTTTTTCTTCCAGAAACTTATTTTTTTCCTCAAGCCTGGAGCCAGATCAAGCTTAAAAACAAAGAGATTATAGCACAAGCTTAGGCAACTCAAAACAGATTATAAAAACAAATGCCATTTATTTTATCTTCTGATGTCATTTCATTTACATGTTATGGTCCTAATGAAGAATGCATTTATTCAATAACAAGCAGATTCATTAATATAATTTTAATGCTTTCACTATCCACAAACATACTTTCCACACCAATTCATTGTCAATGCTCAATATCATTCTTAAGATCAATTAATACTCCAAGCACTGTTTTTACTATTATATTAAGCACTAAAGAATACAAAAGGAAGTACAAGGATAGAATAAGGAACATGAAAAGGTCCAACCACTTGAAATGGAACCATTTAAATCAAAGATTCTATCTTATGTGGTTGATGAATATTTTTATCCATTTAAGTTGAATCAAATTATTGTATATCTATTCTTTCATTCTATGACTGGTACATCACAAGAAATTGCGTGCACCTGAGCCATGAATAACTTTGGAAGAGTTGAGAGAATCATCTTTAGCAGCCATGAGCTGCAGACCCTTCTTGCTGGAGTTTTGACAAAACAACAACAAATAATCCTCATCAGTACTCCAAGAATGAAACTGGCAACCACATCTGATCGCATGGCAGTTCCATCTTCATGTTATGAACTCGATAAATATTAGCCGATGGCATAACAATGTACACGATGATGTCATTGAACACCCAATGATTCAGCAGAAGCAGTTATGGTTTCCAGAATTGATTGACATTCAACTGCTGAGGCTTCCATAGTGTAAGATCTGCAACTGAAATAGAAAACAGTACTCATCATGGAATCAACAAGCACCACGAACGAATACATTATCACCAACAGAGGCCCTTCCCAGATCCTAGAAGACGCATCTCCATAGCTCAACGTCTTTACCCTATGTTCAAACAACCCCTCCACAAATGCCAACCCAATTGTAGATCCAAGAAATATCAAAAGACCAACCTGAGTCTGCCCCTTGATTAGAACACCGGCTCGAAGCAATGCCTGTGGTCCTGAAACTTTCTCCAAAACACAGATTACGATCCCAATATTGCAGACAACAATAGCATTCGCAAAAACAACTGAGAATACTAGCCCCATCATTATCACCGCAAAGACAATTAAATCAGGCGTAAACCCAATAACAGAAAGTACACTACATGCCGCAACAAGAAAAACACAGAAAGTTGTTACACAACCAACAATTACCATACACATCCACACATACGTAGAAAAAAGCCGCCTCCAAAACTTTCGAATTATCACAAAAAACGTTGAAATATCAGCTGTTTTCCTCGAATAAGTACAATCTACACAATAAACCACTGCGGCCTTTGATAACAAAGACAATGTGATGAACAAAGGGAAGCACATTGCTGAGGAAACAGCCGTCTCAGCAAAACGTTGGCATGGCTGTTTGATAAAAGGTCTCAGAGGAAGTCCACTGGTTTTGGCAACTAACAAAAGCCTAACAGTCAATCTCTTCACAATGGATTGATCAACTAACAAATTAGACATAAGGACTGCAGATACTGGGCAAATTAACAAAGCCGCGATGATCATAAAACCGAACGAATTGTACCGCAAAATCTTAACGGTTTCTCTTAAGATCTCTAATGCATTCATCGAATGGAATTGGTGGTCATGATCACTAACAATATGGGATGATTCTAGCTCAAAAATTTCTCCTTGGGTTTCCTTAAATCCTTCTTTTTCTAAGTGATCTAATCTCATTCGTGGAGAAGTAACGCTCGCAATTTCCATTTTAATCAATACCCATAAAAGATATCAATCCCCGCAGCTAACTAAACATTGGAAATGATAGAAAAACAAAAGGTGTAAATCAGATCCGAAAGAGCTGGACCCACCTATGGAACAGCTGAGAAGTCACAAAAAAAACACAGTGGAAATACTCAAACAAAGAATTGACGAGTGAAAAGCATGAAGATTGTAGGATTGAAGGGGAAATTTCGGGTATTCAATGTCAAAGGATTGGTTAGAAAACGTGTCAGTTCGGGTATCGTGGCTTTGGCCCTGGTGGGTTATACTGCATGAATTGTTGTGCAATTTTTTTGTTTTTATATATATTGCATCGCAAGAAGGGTCTGCCTAAAGGAAGTTAGCTGCCACTTTTGAGGGGCAATGCCATGGTGCCGGCGTTCGTTATTCTGTAACAGCTTGTAATGGGCTTTTTGGGTTTTCAAGATTGGAAATTTTTTTTCCGACAGGTTTTGGTTTTTGACAGTTTTCGAATCTGGGGCAAGAATCTTAAAAAATCGGGCTTCTGACAAAACCAAAACTTAAAAATATTACCACGTTTCATGTCCCATCAAGATTTACAGTAGGTCGGTGGTCCTTGAAACAAGCATATGGTCGTCAGTTTAATGAGATTTGTCTTACATTAACTGATGGAAAATTCTGATTTCTCAGACCTTTTTTCAAATCAAATCAGATTGTCCTATTTTTTATCTAATAATATTATTTTATAAAATAAAATATAAAAATAATACGAATTAAAATTATTTTAATAATTATATGTAAATTTAATAAAATAAAAAATTATATTTTATATTTTTACATTAATAATGGTAGGTAATTTTTTTATAAAATATAATATTAATATAAAAATTTTAAAGATATAAATAAACAAATTATTAGATCTGATTATTTTTATCATTTTTTTTGTTTACGTGTTTAATTTTATTGGATTAAGGGCCCATCAGGGAATTAACCAGGCTCAAACAAATATCTACTGGCCCAGAAAGAGACATAGGGCTTTTGATTAAGAGATAGCTTCTTAAGCCCAAACAAATTATCCTTTAAGTTTTTTTGTTAGATATAATTATATTTTGAGTTTTAATTATTTAAATTAAAAATTCAGTGCTAGAAGTTGTTTTACAATTCAAAAATAATTTTAAAAACTATGACATGAAAAACACGGTCAAGTGACTTCCAAGAATTTTCACTTTCACGTCCTTTTCAAAAATATTTTTTAATTATAAAACAATTTTCAATGAAAAATTTTGACTGTTATATTTTTACTAAATTTATTCTAGAATTAATAATATGATAGAAAATTTGTTCTAAAGTTATAATGATAAAATTACATTAATTAAAAAATTAGTGATAAATTAAATCTGTATTTATTTTATTATCGAAATTAAATAATATAATTCTCAGCAACTCTTTTTTGAAAAAATGTAATAGAAAAAAATTAAAGAAAGTTATATTACATTTCCAAAAGTTGACCGGACTTGGCGTATACTGACCGCCAATTGAATCTGTCCAAAAGGACTTCTGTCGAAATCATCGTTGATTTGTTCCGAGTAGCATAAAGGTAGGGCATCTCAATTACCTGCCTGCATCGAAAATCTTCTATCTTCTCGTCTGTCGTCCCTCCTTCATACGCCATGGCAACTCCACTTGCTCCGACGGTCCATATCGATATCTGGGCCATCTTATCCGAATCCAAACGGATAATCAACTCCCACTCCCGCCACTTCCTAGCTCTCTCCGTCCTCTTCCTTCTCCCTTTCTCCTTCTCCCTCTTCACCCTCCCTTTTATCAATCAACTCTTCTCCCAATCCTCTACTCCCACCATCGAAACCCACCTTGGCTCGCTTAGCAATCCTTTCCAACAACAACAGCCCCCAATCTTCCCCATTAAATACCTTATCTTCTCTCTCCTTAATACCCTTTTCAACTCCGTCTTCTCTCTCTTGGCCACGGGTTCTATTACTTACAGCGTTTTCCACGGCTTTTATGGCCGACCCGTCAAGCTTATATCCGCTATCAAGTCAGCTTTCACTTCCTTCTTCCGCCTTTTCTCAACTCTCCTTGTAACCGAGCTTATCATTTCTGGGGTCCTTTTTGTTCTGGCTTTGATCCTTTTTTCATTAGTCAGCATAACCCAAATCTTAGGCTTCCAAATTGAATTCTCTTCACCTTATTTCATTTCCCTTTGTATGGTTTTCGTGATTATTTTCATGTTTATTGTGTTCTATTTACAAGTGAATTGGGTATTTGCTTATGTTATTGTCGTGGTTGAATCAAGCTGGGGATATGAACCATTAAAACGAAGTCAAAATTTAGTTAAGGGACTGAAAAAGGTTGCTTTTTCGATGCTTCTGCTTTTCGGGTTACTGAGTGGGATTCTTACCTGGGCCTCAACTTTAAGATGGCTTCATTCAGCTGCTGATAAATGGAAAACTTGGCCATTTGTTATAGATATTGTGGCCTCTTCCTCTATCTTAATGTTTCTTATGCTTTATAATTTGGCTGCAAGTACAGTTTTTTATATTTATTCCAAGGCTATACATGGAGAACTTGCTGGGGAGATTGCTGAGGAATTTGCAAGAGAGTATGTAAGTTTGCCTTTTGATGATGGGAAAGTTCCTCATGTTGTTTCTATTGTTTACGCTTGATGGAAATAGGAATTTTGAGTTTTGTTTAAGGTCTGTTTTTTGTTGTTTCGTTTAGTGTTTTTCTAGTTTTACTTGTATTTGTGAAAAGAAAGATGTGTGAACAATGTAAAGATATGCTTCAGATTTGTAAGCATCAATAAATATTAAACGTGTTTGAGTTTGTTGATGATGCTTCTCTTTGCATTTGGGAGAAAAGGTTTTAGCTTGTTAGTTTTGTTTGTATTTGTCCATGATTTTGAACTGTTACAGGAAATGCTGGGGCTGGAACGATTTGAAGAATGAATGAAATCTTGGTTTTTATGCTGCTTGAATGGGATGAGAGCATATTATGATTTGAATAAAAAGCCTATTACTTGGATGAACATTTCTGGACTATTTCATTTACTTCTATGCCAAGTCCCTTACTCGTTTAAGCCTTCCATGTTTAATAAAAGATGCTTCTTGTTCCGCCAACAGGGGCATCCTCGTTGGATTTTGCTATTCATCCTTTAATTAAAGAAATTAGGACAACTGGATAAGTAGCCTTATTTGTGGGGTGCATCTGGGATATTGAACGGATGTTGTCTTGATCCATTGCGTTCTTAAGTGGCTCAGCAGCAACCATCGCATGGTTTAATGGTGGTTGTTTCGAGCCTTCGACATACTATGACTTCGGGGCATGGAAGATTGTGTGCATGAATGCAATACCACTTTGCTTTCTGAAGATGGCAACACTGGGATTGATTCAATCCTCACGGATTGGTTTGTTTATAGCAACTTGAAATTTTGTTTTAATGACAGATAATTGGTATACCGAGACAAGCCACCGCCTGTTTTTGTTTTGGGTTTATGTTTTAGACGAACTTGCGGTGTGGTAACTGATCCATCTGCATGAACTACAACCTTGTTGGAAGAACACAAAAACATTGAGTAGATTAACATCAGAAAAAGTCCTAAACCCATATATTCATAGCTTGGATGCAGTACCACATGGACCTCAGATGGGCTAAAGACGGCCAGCCGGAGCACACATTGTGAACTTTATGAAGAGAGAAGTGATTCGACATGGGCTGTACGTAAATTTTTTCACTTTCTTCCAGAAAATCAGGAAATGTTCAAGAGAAGTACCATGAGGAATCACTTTCACTAAAACCCACGCGGAAATACAACGGAGTGTTATACCCAGGACATACAAAAACACATTTCCTTCTTCTCAATCCTACAAATACAAGTGCCAAATAACTGACTCTTCAATGAAACTCCTGTAGCTAGTGTTGCCTCGATGGAAATCAGAGTCGTCTTTACAGCCGTCGTCATCCCTTCCCATGAGGCCCTGACTTTGAGGATCTCAAAGGCCAATATTCAAAAAATTCCAAATCAATTGAACGAGGATTGTCTCTCTGGTACTTGTAATTCTCACGCCCATAAATTAAAGAATGAACTTTTTAATCCAAATCAATTAACGTCATTGATTCACAATAAGTCACAGCATTCTATTGTTAGTCTGGCTGGAAGAAGATGGTGCTTTTAGTTTAACAACCCTCTCATCCTGTTCAGAACCAAAGAGAACATTGCTCCAGTTTGTTGATCTCTGGATCATTCTGGAAGGAACTCGATCACTATCTTCCCCACCAGATGCTTCATACCCATCACTAGTAGATCTCGACAATGGAAATCCCTTCTGAGCACCCATTGTGACAGGAGGTAAACCTGTAAGTCGTGTTGATTCTTCAGCTCCTGATGAAGAGACTCGAAATGGATGAATATCTGGTGAGTCTAAACTGCTCTCGGGTGAAGAGGCAACAATCCCAACAGAGCCTGACATTGCTCCGCTAGTTTGGAAAGCACTTAGAGCTTCCCGCTGAAGAGGTGCCAAACTACTTGATGTGTCATTGAAACCTTTTTCAGCTGCTTTAGCAGGAATGTTCATTAAGGGCTCCAGGGGCAGGTCAGCTGGAAGACGCACCCGCTTAGATGCTCTTCTTCTGTTGCCATCAGGTCTGGGGAACATTCGCCTGCCACTGCTGCCAAAGCTGCTGTCAGCTTCTGGCCCAAAAGGGGCTTCATGTCTCACCACAGGCTGCAGGATTTTTGACTTTTTCCTTGCTTCAGCTGCGGCTTTTGAAACATCTTCCGCATTTAACCGTGCCAACATCCATGGACTGATCTTAACTGCTCCGGGGTTCTTCTTCCTAATCGGTTCCTCCCCTGCCATTTTTTTTCCAAATGAACTCACAGATGCTGTGTCCGGAGGAACAACGTCAAACTAGCACCGATACACAAACAACTATCAGCTTCAGCAAAAAGATAAACTAATTGTACAATGTACAATTTCAAATCCATATTAATTCTCTTGAAGATGAAGGTTTTGTCAAAATTACCTGATCTTCAAGGAACAGGCGTGGGGGAGTACACCATGCACCCCTGTGAAAAGTAGAAAAGGAACTAGCACTACTTAATCCAGTAAGTGAGCTGACAGGAGACATTTGTGGACTGTGCTGACCAACAACTCCTTGTTGCTCTTGCTCCTGCTCGCGCAAAGCTATTATGTAATCATACGTGGTGATTCCCTGAGACACATTCAGGCATGACCTAATTAGCTCATTGGTTTTTTTCTTCTTTACTTCTTAATACTCATTAGGATTTGACTTTTGCAAGATAAGACAGGAAGAAATTCAAGCCTTCTCCCACTAGAGTATTAAAACAAAAACAACCTTCACATGGTAGAAAAGTTTTGGCAAGCTTACCTTTTTCATGAGTAGAATGTGAAAGAAGAAAAGCTGTGCAAGAGGTAATGTTGCAATCATAGCCAAAATGGAGCACAACGCCTGTAAAAGTAAGAAATTACACTACTTAGCTCAACGTTTTAAATTGAAGGGTGCTAGTAATTAATAGATTTGTTTTTGTGATCTCCTAAATGCTAAACTAAAGCAAGCTAAAAAGATAAATTAGAATTGGTAACATATAGCCTTGAGTAGTAGCAGTGTAAATTAAAAGGACAAAAGATGGGGGAAATAAGGATTAATGTATATATTAACAGAACACTTACAACCACAATAACAAATGGAACCAAAGAGAAACTGCTTCCCAACTTCGATGCAATATCCAAAGAAAACTGCTTCCTCTCAATGAAACAGCAGATAAGTACAAGGATTCCAGTCGACCATTGTAGAATAAGCTGCAATCTCAAGCCCAAGGTAGACAAACCATGTATATACCTGTCAATATTCAATTAAAATGAAAATGACTAGAAAATAAAAAGGCTTACTCTGGGTTTTCTTCATTTCTGGCACTGTGGAATCATGGCACCAATCTCATGATGTTATACGGGACAGGAATTATTCAAGAACTTGGCATTCAATTGAAATATAATACGACAAGAGAATAGAGGACAATTCTACGGTCCAAAGTGAGCAACAAACATCGTTTATTGTTTATTGATTACTGGAATGCTGGTAACAAGAATACAAGCTGATATTGTTGTTATCAAATAACAAGCATAGTGTAATTGTTCTCAAAGATCAGTATATGAGATGTTCCTAAGAAAGAGGTTGGCTATAAAGGAATATGGGATCTCAAAGAAATATAGAGTATTATATAATGTAATATGATGATTCTGATCTGATTTGAACACAGAAGTTGGAAACCTGTGCTTACCAATAGAAGGGCAGAAACCATGAGAGTGAAAAATTGTCGGTAGTTCCTTTTGCCTATGCAATTGTTTAGCCACTACAGAAACCAAGGGAATTAAAGAAGCATTAGCAGAACCATTGATGAAGTGAAAAAAGTATCCAACAAATTAAGATCCACCAATACCCTGCAGTGATGATCGAAATGGTCAACACATTTGTCACAGACTCTGCAGTGCTTGCTATATTTGAAAACCTGCCAAGAATAAACTTAATAAAGTTAAACTACCTATGATATCAAAACAAAAGGCAATAGCATAAGTCCTAATATCATCATAAAGCTGATGCAAGAACCATGAGCCTCAGAATCATTATGTTTTAATTTGATCAAACAAAGGTGTCATTCCAGGATATCCTTTCCCGTGAAATTCTTTTTGCATACATTTTCAGTAAAATTCAAAACAGGCACAGTTGACTTCTCAAGACCTGGCCATTAATATGCAATCATAGACTACGAAACTTTTTTTCCCTCTTAAGCTATGTCAACATAGGGAACTTTGGTCATGTTTGGTATACAAGATTATGATAGGATAGGATAAGATGATATTATGAATAAAATTAGATTAAATAATGTCATCCTATTTTGTGTTTGATGTATGCAATGATTAAAATAGGATAATTCATTTATTTGTCAAAATTATCCATAATGTAATAACCGTAACACAAATAAGAAGAAAAAACAATAAAACATTAGAGATGTTAAATGCTTCTTTACCTCAACTTCACACAAACTGCAATAAAACATGCCATCTTCACTCATCTGTTGCTCAGAAGATTCTTTGTTTGAGCTAGAGCATTTGCAGAAAAAAGCACAAGGAAAGAAAATCCATAGCAAACAAGACGATTGCTTCAATGAAGCATCGTTTGCCCCAATTTCAACACTGGTGTCTTTCAAGGTTTCACCTGTAGCTGCTGCATCCTTTTCCAGAGTTTTTCCTCCAGCTGAAGTAGCATTATCATCATGCAAGGACGTAGTTGAATCCCCACCTAATTTAGAATCCTTTGGTCCAGCATACTTTCCATTTTCGGGAATTTTGAGATACTTTTTGGACTTAAAGACTCCAGGATCTGCAGGATCTGCCGCCGCACACCAAATATATAGGCCAAAGCAACATGTAATCTAAAAGGACAATCTTGTTACTAACCCTCCAAGGTGATAAGGACACATCAAATACAATAAAAATGGAGCAGAATGGGTACCATATATAACTCTCTATCATATACAGTATTATAGCACCATTAATTAGTACTTGAGGACAAGACTCAGGAAATGACTCAACCTTGCACACTGACATTGAATTATAGGATTAGTTATGACTTGTGGACAAGACTCAAGAAATGACTCAACCATGCATATTTAGCACATAAAAATCGTTAGCATATTTCATGACCTACATGAATGCAAATCAAACTACGGGTTAAATCAACTAAAAAGCTATGCTAAAGTCCATGACTAGAGTCTAACGTACCAATTGGTCATCTATGTGCCAACACTATACTTTAAACAGCATATTATTTGAGTTCAATGAAATCTCTTTCAATAGGCTAACTTGCTTAACCATCTGAACTGCAATGAGATTTCCTGTCCCACAAAATACCGAGTTCTAAGCTAGACTCAATTAGGCCAAGTGCAGTTACAGTACATTAACAGCATGGGAAAGTTCGGAATGGAAGTTCGTTTCCAAGTTTAATCTGAATACACTCTGTACTACTCTTAGTCTATTACTCAAATGTTGATATTCATACGTTTAAATCTCCTGTTTGCAGTGAATTGTGACACCAGTTTAGCAATTCATGATTAACAATTTCTGAAGGTAAATAATTTATTTAATTATTTAGACACTTCACCTACCAGATTCCAATAGCAATAGAACCCAAGATTACAGAAGAAAACAAAGCTAGGATTTTTCTCCTGGGTTGTATGGACCACCATGAGAGAGGAAAAACGTAAGTACCCTTTTGAAGCTCAAAGTATCATTGAGGAACTTAGGTTTTTCCAGGAAGAGCCAATTGTTCTGAACTTGTTCCATTAAAAAAAAAAAAATCAACATCAATAACTTTAACTACTTTATTCAAGAATGCATAGTACAAAAACGAAGGAGAATACAATCAGCTCTTAATCAGAAGAAATTTATAAGTAGTCTTCCGCCAAATCAAGTGGCAACTAATAATCCCTTAACGGACGAAATTTGAAATTCCCCTACAGAATCAGTGCCTACTAAAAGGAACAGTACCTAAAAGACAAGCAACACTTTTGCCCTTATCAGCTAAAGTGACAGGTTGATGATATGCTTGAGAGAGTCTATTCAGATAAAACACCAAAAGAAAATCATATCTCGGAAAAGGAAAGGACCCTTAGTAGAGAAAATCACCACAGTGATGAAAGCAAACACATGAACGAGACCAACATGTGAAGAAAACATAGATCTCAGTTCTTCCACCAACTACAGAAAAACTAAAAGGAAAATGTTGAAATGGCAGGCTTACAAGAGGAGTATAGATTCCCATCGCAATATATTGAAACATCTTCTTCCCAACAAATGGAGCAAAGAACACATAGAAAGCAAATCCAAGTGCCAAGAACACAGCAACAGCCACCACCTTCACAAAGACAAGGAAAAAAAAATGAAAACTTTACTCAATACCCAGAATTGAAGCGACAAAACAGCTCAGAAATTTACATAAAAATAGGAATAGCAACAAGGAAAAGAACCGAAAAGAAAAAAAAAATACCTGGAGTGGATGATAAGGAAGCTGCCATCCATGCTTCCTCATTTTCGCATCGAATGATGCAGCCCCAGCAAAAAGTAAAACAAAAACAGGAAAGGAAGAAAAAGAAGAGTGAAAGCGTATGAAACTAAAAAAAAAAGTAAAAATCTTGGTGTATTAAGCTGGTTTTGGCCTATACTTATTTTCTCAAACTTTCCCTCATTTTCCGGGAAAAGTAAAGATCACTCATTTCACCAGACCACCAACCAAACAAAAGCAGCATTACCCAATTTTTTATTTTAACGGGTCCAATCAGAAAAAAAAAAAAAAAGAATAAGGAAGTTGAAGAAGATAGGTTTTGGACAATGAGGAAACCTTTGTCTGGTTCACTCAAATCATGGCCCTGCCTCATGCAAGGAAAGAGAAAAGAAATGAACAAGAAAAAACAAGGGCTAGTCTGGGGTTTGGGTTTTTCTTTGTTTCTTTTGTAAAGCTTTTTACTTGGCTAAAGGTCTGTCCCCAGACTCACAACTGTAACAATAAGAGAGAGAATCTGATTTTCTTTCCATGCCTATAATTACCTCTCAACCTACTTTTTCTTATAATATAATATATATATATATATATATATATCCATACAGATTTATTTAAATTAATATAATTTTTATTTTTATTTTTATTTTTAAATTTAAATTATTACTTTATTTAAATCAAAATAATATTTTAAATTTAATATATTTTATTTAAAATTTTAAATACATCAATATAAATAGATTGTTTTACCATATAGATTTACATAATTTTTTTTTGTTTTTAGTGTTATTTTTTCATCGAAGACAAATCATGTGGTATAGAAAAAACATTTTATTTATAATTCTTTTTATTATAAGATTATAATAATTTAATTATAATAAAAATTATTTAAAAACTCATCACTTATAAATATAAATTTTATATATAATTTTTATAAATTATACATTATTTTAAATTATAATTAATTAATGATATTATAATTCCCTTATTACAGGCCTAACGCAACAGACATTTGTTCGATTTCACCTTGTGTAATTGCCTTCACCAGCCATTGTCTTAAAATTCCTTTATTTTTTAGTATTTCCAAAATCTTCAACATTACTCATTTATCAATTTTTGGCTCCACAATGTTTTTTTTTTTTTTAAATAGTTATTCGGTTCTTCAATAATTCAAATTAAATTGTGATGTAGAATACACATACTCAATACCAACAAAAACATCAACAACATTTTAATTCAAAATTACTATCCGATGTGACAAACGATTGATACATTAAACCGCCAAAAGTCATTAAATTTTTTTATTTTATTAATCAGATTCAAACATTAATAATATCAAATATAATATTAAATAAATCTCATTATAATTAATATTTAAATTTAATTAATAATATAATAAATTTATCAAAAATGTAATGAAATTCAAACTTAATTTAATATTGATTGATTTCTGTTCAAAAAATTTCAATTCTTTTTTTTTTTAAGTAAGGAGTAGTTGATGCCTATAAGAAAATGAACTTTGCAGCTACAAACCAAGCCATGTGTTTCAAACACTAGCCGGGGTTGATGAAATTTTAAATTAAAATTAAAAAAAAAAAAACCCAACTTGTTTGGGTATTTAATGCATGTTTCTTTCATTTATTGGGTAATTTATTCTGTACTTTCGTGAGTCTGAAATTTTTGGCAATTTGTCAAAATCTATATGGTGTTAGCAAAGATGCAACTCTTTCAGTCACGCGACTGTAAATTTTAAGTGGATAATTAATAATGGTGGTTAAGTTTAAATTAGCCGTACCAAAAGTTGTCAAATATTCTATTTTCCTTACTGTATTAATTATCAATCTTTCAATTTGTATAATTTTATCATAATACTTTTAATTTTGGAGCAAATTGAACACAATACTTTAAAATTTTGAGTAATTAAAGAATAATTAGTAAAAAATTCTATTAGAAATTATTTTATAGTTCAAAAAATAATTTCAAAAATAATATGACAAGAAAAAAAACCAAAACTAAAAATATTTTATTTTTTATTTTTTATCAATTTATTTTCTATTAAATATAATGTCACATAATCAAAAATTTTCTTTTTTTTTTTTTCATTTCATCATGACATTTTTTTGCTACATATAATACCATGTTTTTTTTTTTTTACCATGTCTTTTTCAGATATTTTAATTATAAAACAATTTTAGCATAACTTTCTTCTGAATATTCTTTAATTGCTTCAAAATTTGAATTATATACCCATTATATATACAAATAATAAAAGTTAAATTATGAATAATTTGAATTTTTAATAAAATATTGGATTTTAAATTTTGGTGATTCAAATTCAACTTATAATAATTAAAAAAAAACAACAACAACAAAAAATTAAATTTAGAAGTGTCAATATAAAAGTGCACAAATGTGAACTCTTACACCTGAAAATCAAGTTCAGTTTGATAATAAAAGGATGAATTAAAATGTATATTTGGTAAAATAAAATAAAAATACAACAAGGATATTTGATTTTAATTCTTTAATTTAAAAATGATAGAGTAAGAAAATAAAAAAATTAAAAAAATAAAGAATATGAAAATAGATGGTTTTTATGAGAAATAGTCATGATTAACAATATAATCTATTGAGTTTAAGTTGATATAATATTAAATTTAAACTCAAGTTTAAGTCTGAGTAAAAATTTGAGATTTAAAACACGAATTGAATTCAATCAAATTTTATTTTTTTAACTCAAATTTTACTCAAAATAAAAATTGAATTCATTCAATTAGACTCAATTAATATATAAAAATAAACTTAATTTTTATATTTAATAAAAATTTTATTATTTGTACTTAAATTTAAATTTATAATATTTTATTAATTAAAATAATTAAAATATAAAATTTTGATTTAATTTAAAATTACTCAAATCAAATATAAAAATATTTAAATTTAATTTAATTTAATTAATAAATTAAATTATTTAAATTCAAACTTAATTTAAATTTAAAATTTATTTAAATTAAATTTAAATAATTTTTAAATATTAATATTTTAGTTACACTCATAAAGAATAGTGCAGTTGCGTTGGATTCTTAAACGGCAACTACCGTAACAGCCAGAAAAAGGCTGTGCAGGGTACTGGGCATAAGGGCAGGGGAAGGATGGGTGGGTCCAAATGGAGATTCTCAAAGCTTTGAGAAAACCGCATTTGGCATTTTCTTGTCAGATTTTGGACTTGCTGATAACTCGTTCTACTTGTAAATTTTTGAGATTTTGCTGCCTGCATCGCCGCTGTACTTAGGCAGTTCCTTTTACATTTATATCACTTCCCCTTTTTTTTTACTTGACTTTTGATTACAGATTAAAGTTGACTTTGTTCATCTCGGAGTCCATTTTTTTATATAAAACATTTCGGGTAAATCGCACAAGAAAATTGTGAGAGAATCGAATTTTAATTTTATAAACATTTATTTTTTAAAATAAATTATTTAAGTTAATGAACAAACTTGTTTTTTATAAACCCATTTTTGTTAATTCGTTTGTAACATAAAAATATTAATGTGTTATGCAAATTGATCCTATTATGCATATTTAATTAATTGTATTAATGGATTAATTTTTATTACTAAGTAAATTACTATCCATTTATCTACTGTACGTTTACCCATACAACTACAATTTGTTAACATGATTATAAGAATTGTCAACCAATCTTAATTGCTAATTATAAGGAAGAAATTGCATTATTTGATAAATTAAGTAAATATTTTTAATATTTAAAATTTTTAAAGATTAAATTTTTATTAATAAAATAAAATTTTTAATATTTTATTGACATATCAGCTTTTAATGGCATATTAAAAGTCTCTTTAATTGTTAGATAAGAAAAATTTTCGTTGCATCATTTATGTTTATATTTGATATATTATAAGTATATACATTTTATATACTATTAATAAATTAGATGATAATATTAATTTTTAAAATAAATATATAAAAATTAATATTTTTAATAATTAACTTATTAAAGAGATCTTATAATTTGATTTATTTTATTAATAAAATAATATTCATTCAATTTTTTTTATAGGACGTTAAAATTAATTTACTATATAATATAAAAAACAAACCCTTACATTTTATGATAGAATATCCAAAGATCGGCTGAATAAATTCCAAAGTACATGAAAGAAGAAAACAATGGCCAACGAGGACAATGATGCTTAGCTTCATGGAATGGCATTTTGGTAATAGAAAAAGCTTTGGGATAAAATAAACAAAGAAGAAAAACAGTGGCGGGCAGAGGAGCAGAGCAGTTGTCGTAGTAAAAGATGGAGAAAATTTAAAAACGGCGTTATACCTAGGGAAGGGAAGCCTGTCGAACACGCTCAAATGCCGTTAATGAATTTCTTTGGATCTCTGTCTGTCCTTCCACAAAGATAAGATAATCTAAATTACCGTAAAAAAAAATTAAATTACTATGATTTAAAATTTTAATAAAATTAAAAATATATATTTTATATATTTATATTTATATAAATTAGTATATATAATTTTTACATAAAATATAATATAAATATATAAATTATTAATATTTTTTATCTACGAATATATAAATGTTTCCAAGTTCTTCGGCTGATCCAACAGATTCTGCTCAACATTGATGGGATTTACAAGCCATTGGAATTTGTAACAAGTGTTTTCGTAGTAATAGTAGTAATTTTTTAATTAGGATAATCGAATTCCGTGTTTAATTAATTGTTATTTTTTGGTACAATGTGTTTAATTGTTTATAAATATTTGTTATTTTTAATTAAATTTTCATTGACATTTATAAAAAAAAGTATTGCTTTTCATTTATTGCCTTTTATTATTAAACAATATAATTGCTTTTCATTTGAAATTAATAAAAAATGGAATTATAAGTAATACTAGTGGTTATTAATTTTGTTGAAAAACTACTTAAATTTTTTAATAAATAAAATTTAAAATTTAACTATGGTTGTACAATATAAAAAGATATAAACCTCAATTTATTGTAAATTCATTTTTTAAAGTTTAGTTAGAAGAAGAAAACAAATGAAGGAAAGAGCACTAGGGTGGGAATTGGAAAGTGCATGCCATTATTATTATTATTATTATTATTTATAAAAACATTTAATTTAATATTTAATGCAATTAATGAATAAAGAAATTAAAATTATTTTTAGAAATAAACGTGATATGGCCCGTGACCTTGGTCTTTTGAGACACGTGATTGATACCCGTGACATACATTATGACCCAAGGACGTCACCTCCTCAAATGTTTGACAATCATATTTTTACTTTATGCAAAAACAATGTTAGCTTTTAACTAAATAACAGTACTTTTTTTTTTAATAGACTTTTTTTGGCGTTCGAAAGTTTTTTTAGATTTTGATTAATTTAAAAGGATAAATTTTTTAAAATTTATTTTTTATTTATAAGATTTAAAATCGATACTTTATTTTTAAAAAAATCAAAATTTTTACTATTTCAACCAAAAAGCATTGGTATAGTATTTTTTTTTTTTTTACCATGTGTATTGCCTGTTTATGTACCATATATATATATATATCAGAATTTTATTCATGATTTGCCGTAATATATATATTTTAGTTTAATATTTTAAATTTGTGAAAAAATAAAAAATTTATGATAAATTTAACGTATGACAATATTTTTTTTAAAATAAATATTAGAAATATTTTTGAAATGCAAAATAAATAAAAGATACTTTTGCTTTGTTTTACTAATATATTTTTATCAGTAAAAGATACATTTGCAATATGATATGAACATTTATTTATGGTTTTTTATTAAAAAAGGATATTTTTTATTGCAGTTAAATAATTTATTGTTATATTATTGGACTTTTAATTTTACTAATCTATATATAAACCTTGAATTTCAAATTTCAAAAACGAAAAATATGATTTTTATGGAAATTTAACTAAAATTATGTATTTTTATCATATTAAAAAAAGTTAAAATAAAAAAAAAAGAGTACCCAAATGAACGCGTTCATCGAGCTTCCTTAATAATTTTTTAGATTACAGTGATGTTTTAGGATTATTTTACTTTTGTGGACATCAAGCATTTCATAAATTCATTTCATACATCAATGTGCGATGGAAGTGGACCCAAAATTGGACAATTAAAGTTGTTCCTTTTTAGCCGAAAGCAGTTAGGATCAAAATGATCATAACCAAATAAAAGTTTTGCTTCATTTGTGCGCAAAGAGAAAAATAATCAATTAAAAAAAAAAAAATCATGATTCAAGTTATTTCATTTGCTTTCAAACTTTAGCCTTTCCTTTTTCTCTTTTTTTTGGTGCCACCAATCACCATATACATTTTTCATTTTTCTTTAATTTCACAATCTTTCAATTTCCAATCATTTAGACGTGAGAAAGCGATATTCCAAACATTTATATTTTTTTATAAAAAAATTTAAGAATAAGATAGATTATTTCATTTTTAATATCAAGATAAATCATCAATCTACAATAAAATTTATAAACCTTTTGAAAATTTTGAAATTTACAAATCATCCGTCAATTCTTGAAGATTTTAAAATTGAATATTTTACATTTAAACCCTAAATTTTAATTACGTGCACCAATCCTTTCGGCTCAAAACTTTTGCATTATCTCCTCTTATAAGCTTTTTTTTTTTTTTTTTTCCCTTCTAGATGACTAGACATGGTTCAAAAGAGAGAGAACAAAGAAAAACTTTTCTTATAAATGATTTTGTTTTTTACTTTCATATGAACTAGAATAAAAATCTAAGAGACTAGTTCATATTAGAAATGAATGACGAAAAATTTTTCAATTTATTCATTAAGTTTCATAATCATTTTTCTATTTTAAAACCGTATCAGATTAAATCAAACGAACGGAGTTCGAATTCCCTTCCTCAAATAAAAAAACTCATACTTGGATCCATGGACAATGGAAATTAAACCATATGGCAAAGGGTCTAAAGTCGGAGTTCGACTTGCTTCCAAGCTTCGTTTCAAGCATCACCCGGCACTTTGGTTAATCGGAAAGGCCAATGGTGGGCTTTGCTTTGGATGCAAATTCTGGGCTTTCAAAATAGTAGCGTTTACTTCCATTGGACTGAGCTTGCTTCAATCCATCTCCAAGTAATCTAAATCCTGTTCCTGTTGTGCCCTTTTCTTCCCTTTCCTGGTTTCCTCAATTTCTGTTTCTGAAGTCACTGAAAACCGTTATCTATAAAACCAGGCAGACACAGAGAAGATTAAAAAGGTAGAAACATTGAAGCAAAAGAAACAGAGACAAAGTGAGTAGAGAAAAAGACATGTTATTGTCAAAGTATCAAGTCATCTATGAAAATGTGGTTTCATTTTTTGAACATGTAACCAGGGGGATGAAAGGTCACCCTCTTGCACTGTCTAACAAAAAGAGAGGCAGGGGTTTTTATTACACCTATTTGTACAGTGATAATCTCTCCTGTCGAATAAAAGAGTGGGGTCATTGTGCATTGAAGGAGTTGAAAAAAAAAAAAAAAAAAAGAAAACCTCACTAAAACTGCTTTGATGGGGTGGCTGCCTGGGTGGGAGTCTTTTCATTATTGAATTTTGGACAAACATGTGAGAAGCATTTAATTACATCAATGTACACATTCCCATGGCCGTCGCTTTGGATTGGATCGGAAAATTTATTTTTCTTATCACAACAACTGTAAATATGATCGATTAGATAGAAGGGTTGATGTCAGAAATACGGTTCAAAGTACAGGAAAAGATAATTTAAAAAAATATATATTGTAGGCTGATGTTCGGATCCAAATCCAGGACTGCGTGGCTCATAGGCCCAAGCATGGGACAAGCTTAAACCGTCTATCAAACATGTGGCCCAAAGGCTGATGCGTGTATATTTATATTATATAAAATATTAAAAATTTATGTATTTATATTTTTTTATATAAAATTTATATATTATAATTCGTATCGATACAAAAATATAAATATATTTTTTTTATTTTATTAAATTTATTTATAATTTTTTAAAAATTTTTAAATAATATTATGTTTATTTTTTTATTCATATCATTTTATGTCGTAATACTGCATTATATTTAAAATTATCATGTCTACCTATAAATTGGTCTAAGTATTTGCAAAATTTCAACTATGTATTAATACATTTATAAGAAAAATTTTAAATTCCACTTTCATACTTAGTTTTGTACTAGTTGGTTTTTATATATATAAATAAATATTTATTGGGATACACAATTAATATTAAAAAAGACTGTTTCAAAGAGTTATTCACGCGTTACTTTCACGTTTATATATATATATATATATATTATATAAAATAGTAGAAATTAAATAATTACAAATGTCATTTTATAAATATTGAATTTGGGTTATTAGTTGAGATTAAACTAAGTTCACATAACTTACCCAGGCATGGGTTTAACATATGTTTTGATTCTTGTGAAGATGGGAGATGGCATGATAAGATATCAAGACATAAATGGCATAACCCTCCTTAAATGGTAAGGCCCATCATAGGCTAAAATCCAGCAAGCAGGGCAGATATGGAATGAGAATACAATTATTATAATATATTTTCAACTTAAATATAGAACCCTACCCAGATGTATAAGATCAGAAAGGTTGAACATGTTCTGATGATAGCAGGGTTTTAACTCCTAAAATATTTTAGAGAATAACCAATGATAAACAAAACCGTCCAAATATTTTAGGACGATTAAAAAGATTTTAAACGAAAATTGTTCAATTTTTAATACTTACAACTTTTATTTCTTTCATACTGTAAGCTCTTTTATAACAATAAGTAATAGTAGGGAGAATGTGATTTATAGTGTAATTAATGCGCGTAACAAACTTATGCTTGTTAGCTGTTTTAGAATCTTTTTGTTCTTTGTATAACAATTATTTTCTCTGCTACTTGTTTCCTGATAGTTTTGTTCAATGAATTTAACTCAGCTTGTAGGAGACAATCTTGTAATCCTAAACGATATGAGATTGAATTCCTGGGAGGAAGTATTCAAATTCGTAGTGCGGATCTCAATAAGTTGAAAAGAAATTTTGACCATGTGCAACCCACAGTTAGGAATTTAGCCATGAATTTCAAATTCGATACCTTAGAAATTTAATGCTTTGCCACCTTTTTGGTCAAAACTTTTTCCCGTGAATGAAAAGACAAAGTTCTCAAATCTTGGATCTGGAAACTTTTGCCAGGTTAGCAGGTTAAATGTACACATTTCTTAGTTCAAAAAAAGAAAAAAAAAATTGCAGACCATGTCCAGGGGCTGGAGAATATCAGTATTAAACTCTAGGAAGTTCAAATGCAGCCCTCAGGCACTGGAACTTTCTGATCAGGCATTTTTAGCCTTTTTCTCCCTTTTCTTATTATTTTTATCAAAATTTGGTATGGGTTTGAACAGGCAGAAACAAAGTGGAAAGAGTTTCAGCGCTGTTGTAGCTAAGTTTCAAGACAAAATAATTGAGTAGGTGAGTTTCAGTTTGTGTGTTTTATTTGAAAATTATTAATTTTCTTTGTGATTACTGATTCCTGTATATAATCCTGGTAGACTCATTATTAATAGTGGGGTTTGAGATGACCCTCCACTAACACTTTTGCCCAACCTTAAAACATATTTTGATGATCAGGTCATTGGATTTGGTCTACCCAAACAAAAGTTAAAAAATCTGTTCAAATTCACACATGCAAAATGATATTTAAAATATGTGTCTACATATCACTAAAATCATTTACATTTACACAAAATACTTAAAAATTATTTTGATATTTAAAAAGATAAGGATCTGATTTTAATTTTTAAGTTAAAAAAATTTATCAATTACTGAATCATACGCTCGAACATATCATATATTGGTTTGACTTCTTCGAACTATAGTAGAAATAGAGGGTTTGAATGAGTCAAGTGGTTTGCAGCCCATGTATTTCCCAAAACCCTAATCTTTTTTTCTTGAGAAAAAGAAAGTTGAGTTCAGTTTCTTCCATTTTGATTCTTTCTTCAGCAGGTTGGTGAGATGGGAACAGGCTTTGACTTGAAGTGAAACCCATTTACGGCTCAACCACTTCACCATCCTCGTTCAACCAGTTCACCTTGAAACTCTAAGAATGGTTACTAAATTTTTTTCTTTTGTTTTTTTCATTCTTTTTGGTTCTCAATGATTATGGCACTTAATCAAAGACAAAATCAGAGACAAAAATCAACTAATAATTGTACTCAAATATGGTTGCGTGGGCATCCATCAAATGCCCCTACTTTAGACCCTTTGCTTTTGTATTACTAAAGATGTTCTAATTTTAATTATTATTTATGTAATCACAAGCTTTGTAAAAAGAGGAGACAAAGAGAGAGAGCAATCATACCATTGTCTTCAAGCCCAAAAAAAACAAGGAAAAAAAATCATATTATTGTATATAACAATTAATCATGCTTTTCATTTGCGCATAAATTAAGTGTTAAACTTTTGGAAAAATTTAAAGTTTTTTTTTTTAAATGGCAAAGCATAACATTTTCATTTTTGGAAAATATTGGCTTTTAGATTAATATTTATCTTTTTTATATTTAAAACAATAGAGATATTATAAATTTATTTCGTATTATCATGTCTTTTATTTATCTATTTAGATTAAAAATTTAATCACAAAATAATATAATAATATAATAAAAATATTTTTCAACTGATCATTCAAACGAATCATAAATTATGATCGTAGTTTGTTATATATATCACATCATTATAAGCAAATGGGCTAAACAACCGGAAATTGATTGGCGTTTCCGATTGTTTCATTTTCAGGCTTTGGTTCATGTTGGAAGGAGTCGTTTTCATGGTGCAGCTGCACACGAACGCGCACAAGGAAATCAAAACGTAATCCTCCTTTTGCCATTCTGCCATGATGGATACATTTTGTGCTTTTATTTCTTAAACTTAATCATAAAATAAACATCAATTTGATTGGAATGTTTTGTTTGGATGCCCCCAATCTCATATTACAACATACCATCAACATAAAGCCTTCATTCTTGTTTTTGCTTACCCTAAAATCCAATAATTTTAGCTAATCAAATAGAGTTATAATTTTATAGATTCGATTTTGTAAAAATTATTATTGACTTTTTGATATGATATAATCAGATCATAAAATTAAATCTATAAATTCATAATTTTAATCAAATAACGTATCTTAAAAATCATAAAATCGTCATTAATAATTATTAAATTTTTACATGAATTACATGTTTACCAGCGAACCTATTTGGTGATATTCAATAGGAGAAAAGATTTGGCTGGAGTCTTGGGGTTTGATTAAATATGATAGAATCATATTTATGAATACTTAAGAGTTAAGCCATTAGGAATGCAATAAACTGCATATTCATGTATAACCTTTGTTTAGTTAAACTTAGTAGCTTCCCAATAATTTTATAGCTAATATTTAATGCCATTGCGGTCTGCTGAAAACGAACCTTTTCCTTATAATTAATGTTTGTGACATTTCCTTTAAGACTATTTTTTTTTTTTATTTTAATCATCCAAATAGGTTTCATGGACCGAACTATTTGGTTTAATAGTTATCTGGTAGATTTTTTTTTATTTGAATTGTTAAATTTGGAATATACACATTATGTATAATTTTATATTCAATTTTGTTTAACTTTATATTAATTTCTTAATTTTTATTTAATTTAATCATTGATTTTTTCTATTCAACGTGGGATAGAGATAATTTAAACATATGTAATATTTTTTTAAATAAATTAAATAGATAAAATTTGAAAAATTAAAATAAAATTATAAATTTAAAAAATAATTACATATTTTATTCTAAAAATAATTACATACTTTAAAATTTTTTAAAATTAGATAATTATCAAATATAAATTTATAATTTCTTCTCATAATCAATATTTTCTTTTTTATAAAAGATAGGGCAATAAAAATTTTTATCATAAAAATTTAACATGATAAAATTTTAAAATTAAATATGAAAAAGTCTTTAATAATATATCACATATGTGAATCTTAGTTTTTATATTAAAATAATATATACTCTTAAAATATATATAATTATGAACGAGAGATTAATTTTTTCATTGAAATTTGTATGTAATTTTTTTTCATAATTTAAAGCTTTTATAATGTTTATTTAGATTCTTTTATAATAATTTATATATAACAAGTTTTTATAATTTTAAATTACAAATTATAAATGATTATAAATATATATATTTATTTATATATAATATAAGAATTAATATAAATTAAAAGTTTAAATCATAAAAAATATAAAAACACTCCGTGACACGGGGGAAAAAAAACTAATTAATTAATATGACACAAGTAGTTAATGAAGCAGTAAATACAAGAAAAAGATTGTAATTGTTCCTTCCTTTGCTTAACAAACCTTATAAATTGACACGTGGCATGCAGACAAAAGCAGTAACTCCCGCGAAATCTCGGACGACAAAACAAAAAAAATTCAAATTAAAAATAAAAATAGTTAAAAAAAAAAAAAGAGTAACTGAACGAAAATAAGGAGGAGAAAACAGAAAGGGCGAGAGAGAAGGAGATTTAAAAGGAGACTTTTGCAAACTAATGATCCGCTTATAACGGAGACTCTGTCTTCTCTCGTCTTCTTCTCCGTTATTTTTTCCCTCTGTTTCGTTCTTAGGCAGAAACTAAAAACAGAGACAGAGACGGAGAAACAGAGAGGGAGAAAGGCATTAAAAGTTCCGAAGCGAAGGAAAAGCTATCCCTCGTTCATGCCGGGTTTTTAACCTTTCTCTCTCTCGAGGTTCATCTCTCGACTTGTGTGTTTTTTTTTTTATTCAAACTTCATTATGGCATCATGATTTCTCCTTTTGTTTTTTTTTTTTTTCAATCATTAATATTGCATGCTTCAAGCTTATCGTTTTCATTTCTTGTTTTTCGATTAAATTTTCATCTTTTTATCAGTATTTTGTGTTTTGGAATATTTATGATCGTTTTCATTTCCTGTTTCATAATATCTTTGGCCATTTTTCTTTATCAAAATTAAATCTTGTATTTAACATTTCTTACTAATATATATTTATTATTTTCTTTCAATTTAATGATAATGCTTTGAATTGATCATTTTATTATTCTATGGATCTCTTTGTATTCAATGATCTAATTATGTGGTGGGGGTGGGCTCTTGCATTTCTTTGTTACTAATTTTTATTTTTCAAGGTACTCTGTATTCAATTTTAATCTCTTTTTAGACAAAATCATGTGTTCTTAGTTGTTTTTTAGGCATTGAATTGAGGAAGTTTTGCAAGAGTGTTGGTTTTTTTTACTAGTATTGATATTTTCGATGTAGTAATGATAAAATCCTGCGGTTTTTTTTAGTAGTATTTTAACGTTTATTATTGATGTTCAGGTAGGACAGTGTTAGTTTTGTCAATCTCAAGCACTTCAATGAAATATCATTCCCCTGATAAGATTAAGATTTTGATTGGATAACGAAGCACCAAAGGAGCACCGCTCCTTTGGAATGACTTAAGTTGAAGGTATGTTCTTGACTCAGAAAGGAGCAAATTCTTAGTATATATTGTTATAAATAGATTAGTGATTTACAACTAGTCTCGGTATTTGGTAATTCGTATATACATGTCATGTGAAATACGAAATTGTAACTCATTTACATTACTGATTCATTTTGGTTACTATTGATTGATGTCTCCTTTTTGGTCTAAAGGTAAATCTCTAAAACATTCTAACCCCTTACTGGTAAGGGATTTCTTATGGTGAACTGCTGCCTCCTTCACTTATTGATTGCTACTATTATATAAAAACAATGCTTTAAGGCAAGCTTTTTCATCTTCTCAGAAATTCATAGAAAGACATTAAAATGAAAAAGTTTTATGATGCATTCATGCATGTTTAATTGATGGTTTGCCTTCTTATGGTGACATTAAGGTCCTCATGTTTGGAATGTACCGGATATATGCCTTTTTTATATTTGTTTTAATTTTTTTTCTTTCTTGGATTAATTGACAGGTCAGTCGTTTCCTTGGAGCTGATCTGCTTTGTGTCTGCTCCTTCACTACTAGCTGTCTTTATAAAAGATTATCACATAATGGGTGGCTGTGTCTCAGTATATAGTGAAAAGGCACAATCTAAGCCACATAAAAGACACTTTGGCAGATTTCGCAAGCACCATGGAGAGATTGCCACTTCCATTTCTGATGTATGTATGAAAAGGATGAGTGATGCTGGGAGTCATATTACAGATTTTGCTGTTAGTGAATTTGTTCATCTTGACTTTGAGAAGGGTGCTTCAACCACCTGCAAGCGCTCTGAGATGTCTAATATGACATTTCATCTAACCCAGCTACAATGGAACCACAGTCAAATTGATGCCAATGGTCTCTTCTATCCATCTTTCTAGCTATTTGTTCTTGGGGTTGAAGCGTTTGTCTTTTCGAACAATTGGTAACTGTCGAAATGAAATTACTTTGCAGGAAGATGCCAAGAGGAAGTATGGTTTGATTCTGTTAGCATTATGGAGTCTGAGTCAGATGATGATTCCAGTAGTGTGTACGGAGGTAATGCACTTGCATTTGATCATTTCTTCCAAGGATGATTTTTTATATTTGATTGGTCAGAAAAAGCTTATGGTTCTTTTTTTTTTTTTTTTTTTTGTTTGCTGTTGCCTCCAGATGCATTTTCTTCAGTAGGTAATGCAATTGGGAATATTTCAAATGCGCAAGTACTTCAGTATGAAAGTGCATCATGCTTTGTAGATAATGGGTCTAAGTATGAAAGATTTTATGAAAGTTACAACTTTAAGGGCCTGAAAGATGGCATAGTTGATTTGGCAGAGAAAACCCAAGAGAGCAGAAAGAAATCAACAGTTATCATGTTTTCTGTGAAGAGGAAATCTTTCGAAGGTGATGAAATCACAGAATTTTGTAAGTAAACCCGGTAATTGATCTTGTGTGAACATTATGATAAAAATAGTGAGCCATTATTCATGATATTTGTGTGAATTATAGCATTACTATATCCTTCATAATTAAAAAAAGAAAAGTTGCCTTTATCATGCCTTAATGCTGCAGTGCTGCTTCTACTAATTGAGCTGGGATGAGTTGTTTATCATTTTTATTTCCCTTTTCTAAAGGATATTGGTGAGATATAGAAATAAATCAACCTACTATCACTATATGTAGTGGCACAGTGTAATTCTATTTTATCCCTTTGTGATTGAGTGTAAAATTGCATATGTTTTAGTTTTGACTAGAACTGACAAGTTGATAACAGGTTCAGCTGAGAGGTACTTATACCGTCCGAGAGCAGGACTTGTAATTCCTTGCTCAGGAGAGAAACCAACTTCAGGAAGCTGGTCAGAGATTTCTCCTTCACTTTTTAAGCTCCGTGGCAAGAATTACTTTAGGCAAGCCGTCGAGTTGCTGTTATCCACATTCCAAAATATATCATATCGTTCATATCTACAACTGAAGTTGAACCTTATCATGCAGAGATAAACAGAAGTTCCCTGCTCCAGACTGTAGCCCATATGTGCCAATCGGGGTTGATTTATTTGTCTGCCCTCGGAAAGTGAATCACATTGCTCAGCACCTTGAACTTCCACATGTAAAACCACACGAAAAAGTACCTGCCCTTCTGATTGTTAATATACAGGTTCTCCTTTCTCTCTCTCTGTCATTTTGTGCATATACTACACACCTTAATGATTCTCTTGATTTTGATTGCTTGAAGCCACTCATCATTAGCAGATGGATGGGGTTTGTTCTGATAATCTGTTTTATGGATCACTAGTGGAAAAATTAATTAATTTAATTTGCTTCCATGTTGGTTACTGCATCATTTTTTTTATGACTTTTATAAGTTGTTTGATATTCTTTATGCAGGTGCCTACTTATCCTGCCACCATGTTTGTTGGTGATGCCAATGGGGAAGGCTTGAGCCTTGTCTTATATTTCAAAGTGTCAGATACTTTTGACAAAGATATATCCCCTCACTTCCAGGACAGCATAAAGGTATTCCCTCGTTACTCAAGTTGTCTGTTGTAATATTTGGTTATTCATCTTCTTTCCACCATTGAAAAACATTTTAGTTGATGCTCATGGTTGTACTCCTGTTCAGAAATTTATTGAGGATGAAATGGAAAAGGTTAAAGGGTTTGCGAAAGAGTCCACTGTTCCTTTCAGAGAAAGGCTAAAAATTATGGCTGGTTTAGTTAACCCGGACGACCTTCAGTTAGGTTCCACTGAAAAGAAGCTTATTCAAGCTTATAACGATAAGCCAGTGCTTTCGCGCCCTCAACACAATTTCTATAAGGTAATTCATACACAGTTAACTTCCCTGCTGGTTTCACATACTGAAATGTATGAAAGTTCTGAAGGAATCAATTCCATGCAGTCCAATGATTTACACTCACACTGCTTGTCCCATTTTGACTAATATCATGATCAAATTTAGCAAGTCATAGCCATGACCCAAGAACAATGTTTCAAAATTGAATATGCCACCATTTCTTAACATGCCTGGTGTTTATCATCCAGGGGCCTAATTACTTTGAGATTGATTTGGATATACACCGCTTTAGCTACATATCTAGGAAAGGACTTGAATCATTTCTAGACTGCATGAAGAATGGAATAGTTAATCTGGGTTTGACTATACAGGTAAGTTCTTGCCACTTTCTCTAATTTTAAGCAGCCTGGATTTCAATATGAGGAAATTAATTAAGGGAAATGGTGAAGCAATTTGTAGCACTCCATTTTATATGCTGCTAACAACCTTGTGTTCTGGTTGATAATGCTGGCAGGCACAAAAACCAGAGGAACTCCCAGAGCAAGCCTTGTGCTGTTTGCGCTTGAATAAGATTGATTTTGTAAATCGTGGCCAAATTCCTACCATTGTAACTGTCAAAGATGATTACTTTGAACACACACCAGGAGGATGATGCGTTTAGATCCAACAATTCCGGCACAGTTTTGTGAAAATGAAAGAATTTTGTTTGTTTGTTGAAAGATAAGTGAAATTTCATTTTTTGAATCCGAAATTGAAAATTGTTGGTAAAAATTCTAACCATTATACATCTGTATCAGTATTCTTTACATTCATTTATTTTGTTATTGCTGCCACTGTAATTTCTATTTTCTATATGCAATTTGGTGTAAGGTGCCTAATGTGGTTCATTCAATGAGGACAATTTTCTGTTCAAGAGGGATAATGTGAGATTTAACTCATTTTTCTATCAAATTTTGAATTTGATAACTAGTTTTGACTAGCTCTTCATTTTTACATACATGATTAAAGATCATTTCTTCTATGCGACCTCTTTTATAATAAAAAATAACTTCTAAATGTACACTGTATCAAAGTGGTACAAAACAAAATATTGCACTCAAACGAGTATTAACATCAGAAAACAACATAAAGTAGGCTGCAACCGAGAAAACTGCCTGAAAAACCTACCAAAATTTTGGCACAGAGGAGTTCTAACCTAAAATTCTTGAGATTCATACATTATAAGCAAACAATCATATGAAACAACATTGTAGCTGTATTTCCGTGTACAAAAGAATGCAAGGAATAACAGAATTAAAATACAATATGGTCCACTAAACTAGTTTACATACAACAATATTGCCTCCTAATTCAATCCAAGTGAGTTTGCTCCAAAGTTGACTTCTTTCTTATGTCCCCCTTTTTCTTTTGAATATCATATCATTTGGGTGGATGGCCTCCCTTAAAACATTGGCTGTGCGTGTGAATACAAACTTGGGCAAATACAACAGATTTTGCCTGATACATGGAAAACTTCTATGCTATACTCGTGCTCCTGCCCCTTCCATTGTTTCAAGTCAAGGAAATCATGTTATCTGTTCTACTTTTAAGCACAAACGTGCTACAGGCTGTTGACTATTGTTCCCAAAATCTGCTCTGTTACTTATAGCATGCTTTTCTGTTACTACATTTTGTGTTCTTACTTGTGATTGATTACTAGGCTGCTAGTTTTGGCAGCTGGTATGTCATGATTATGTTTTCCCCCGTATGTTGTTATAACAGCCTTGGGATCTGTTGAAGCCCTCTCAACATGCTTTCGGACATTGCATCCTGGGGTTGTACATTTATAGTAGCTTCTGTAGAACCAAAAAGATGCATTAAGAATGCTGCAAAACAATCAATGGATCACAAAAAAAAAAAAATCTTTACAATGGAAATCAGATATATATTGTAAATGAAGACAATTATAAACACATTCATGACAAAAGAACAGACCAACAACTCAACAGTTAGGAAGTTTTGGCAGAAACATTCAACATAGAGTGTCTCTGTTGTCTACAATTGAAAAAGGTTGGAACCAGAGACATAAAGTCTAAAAAGGTTACACACAAAAATGGTTTTGGCAAAAATATTTGTGATTGTTCTGTCTGGATTTTTTTGCTGAGCTAACACCAGGGTTACAGATAAATGGTCCAGATTAGTTACGTAACAACCCAGTTAACATAGCCCAAGAATACACCTTATTGCAGTAGATGGTAATTTCTAGTTTGCAACCAGAGGCTTTACCTTGGAAAAGGATTGCCTTTAACAACTTTCTGTCCATACTTGCGCCACCTATAGCCATCATCCAAGAGATCAACTTTGCTTCTTGTCTGCACGATAATTCTAGGTTCTGTGACAGTCCTATGAGAATAAGCTGGCTCTGAAACCCTAATTTCTGTACTTCTGCATATAAGGAAAGAAATTTTGTTGGGTAGACAGTTCATTACTGATTCAATGAAGCATACAGTAGGAATACATAAATTTTTGCTTACTGTCTTTTGGGGTCAGGTTCATCTTCATCTTTTTCATCTACACCGGTTTCATTGTCACCTGCTTCCTCACTATTACTGGTCCCAGAAAGATGCTCAGCTGTAGCTTGGCTAGATTCCTGGTCCTTCATAGACATTGCATAATCGGATGTCCCTTCTTTCAATATGTTCAAGTTGGCACTCTGAAGTTGGGAAGCTGATTCAAAATTTCCTCGATTGTTTGGATTCCCATTTAAGCTTCCACTATCTTTTGCACGCTTTTTTGGCTGAGGAGGTTGATGGTTGTGCTGCCCTTTGTAGATGATTTCAGTGACTTGGCCATCTAATGATCTCTCAACCTTCTTCTTGACAGGACAACCAGGATGCGTGCACTTATAATAACTTCTAGGAAATTCACTGCCTTTCACCTGTTTCTGCCCATACTTTCTCCAGTTGTAGCCATCATTGGCAGGCTTATCAACAATTAATGAATCAGATTGGGATCTCTGATTAGATTGAGATATATTTGATGGTTCCTTCACAGTAACAGTAGAGTTTTGCAATGAGGTTGGCATCTGCTGGTTTGTTCTCGTACTGGCAGTAAAAGATGAAACCTGTGTCAAAGATGCAGCAGGTGCTGATGAATATTCGGCCTGGGTTTGCATATGTGAATGAGCTTGAGCAGCCTGGGCGGTGACCTGTGCTAGGGCCTGCTGGTGCGTCATTCCAAAAGGTCCCTGTACATTTCATGCATAGGGGAAATTGGTTAATGACTGAACTATGGGCCATGAATTCTAAATGAAAGGAGAAGAAAAGGGCAAAGTAATACATTTTCTCTTAGCTTTTGTTCTTCTTCAGTCTTCACTACTAGAAACTAGGGAGTGAATCAGAGGCACTCCCACTGACACAACTAAAAGCTATCCAAAGATTCTCACACTGTAGGTAGGGCAAGATCAATCAATTGACAACAGGGAAACAAAATCACTTACTTGAAATTGAAAAATAACCATTCACCAACCATACTTGTAAAGAAATTAACATGTATATTTTTATATGCTTAACATGGATAAACATTCAGATAATGAGATGCGGTTTATAGACTATGACCACTATGACCACTAAGCTTTTTTCTTCTTTTTTTTTTTTTTGTACTCGTTCTACTAGTTTCATGGGCACTATGTAATATACAACAAACAAATGGAAATAAAGGATGCAATAACAGTATATTCCTTCACAACAACATGTTAAATAACAATGAGGAGAACGTTTAAAGCAAGTAAAATTTCATCACCCATAATATGGCATTAGTGAAGGTTGGAATCGCTACACTCTCATAATTTTTAAGATTCTATTGGAAAACAAGCTTCTAATTCTCCAACTTCAAGCAGGCAACACTTGCTGATTGCTGCCACTAAGAAAGACTCCTAACATGGCAAAATGCAATAATTCGTAATTCAATCAAGATATATTCAACAAAATGAGCATGAAGCTCAAAGCTTTCTACTTTAAGCCTATACTTGTAACATGGCAATCCATCAAACCTTTAACCTCAAAACCATTGCAGATTTTACTTTGGGCATATTCATATCAAACTAGCATATTGGCATATCCGTTTGCTTTTGCCTTTTATATTAACCTTGATCAATTTTTTTTTCTTATAGCAAGAAGGAAAAAAAGAATCCAGTTGAGTTAACAAGCAAAATAGATTCCAGATCCTGATTTCAAAACTCTTTTGTTCTTTATAGCCCAACATTGCCATATGAAAACAACAACAATAATAAAAAGCTATTCCCATTTACATACGCCAGTCGTTCTTTCTCTAAAACAAACCAACAAACATGAACTCATTAAAAAGGAATTAAATTTAACAATAAATCAACACGTAAATATTCTTCCTTTTTAACAAATAAAACTTAAAATTACCTGGGCACCAGGAGAAAACACACTAAACACTGGAGACTCCAACAAGCTCACTGGGCTCAACCCTCTCGGCACCGTAAACATCGGCGGCGGTTGCCCTATCACCAAACTGGCAGGTTTATTCTGTTTGAACAGCGACCCGGTTTCACCTCCACCACCAGTGCCGATGGCATCACCCTGCTCTTCGGTCGTAGTGGGAGGAGGAAAGTTCGGTCTTTGGGCAGCTGCCGGAGAGGCCATGGCACCAGCAAGTAGCTGAGAAAAGGACTTAAACTCGTCGGTGTCGGAGAAGAAGTTGGAAACAAGCGTCATGGGACCTGGGCTAAAACCCATCAAACCTGGCCCACTGCTGAATAGCGCCTCCATGAATGGCCGTGGTGGTGGAGTAATCGTGGGCCGTTGAGACGCCACCGTTTTCGACGGCTGAGATGATGGTTTCTGCTCTTGCCTTTCCGCCATTAAATCCTCAAACTAAAGAACAAAACATAAAACAAAAAAACCTGTCTTTTCCTTGTTTGGTTTCTGTATTCCTAATTTTCTCTTTTGCCTTTTGGTTTTGGTTTGCGGATCTCAAACAAGTTCAGTGACAAAAGTCAACGCCGCAGATACGGAAAAACTTTTTTTTCCTTTTGTTTTCATTTTCTTTCCTCTGTGGACTGTCTTTTTTTCAAGGATGTCCACTAGCAGCATCAGATTGGGCCGATTTGTCCACCAAGTTTACATTTTTATCCCCGACGACACTTAAAATCACAGTTGCGCCACTGAGTTGACACTCGTTTGGGGACAGTTTATTTTTTATGCCGCATGAAGGGTAGAACAGTCATTTTGTTAGACAATGGGAAAGCTCTACGAAATTTGATGTCATTTGCTTTTGAGTCGTTGAGGCAATGATTGGATAATTTTTCACAAAATCATGGTTAGAAGTTAAAAAAGCAACAAAATCAAATTCGAATTGTTTTGGATCAGTCAGCTTATCTGATTTGGATTAATCAAGTTGTTCCACGTTGAAGTATTTCCATTTATTATCCTATCATGATTAGTAACAGTGTCAATGGATCTTTTGTATTAAAAATTATGTAAGTCACAATAGATCATTTGATTAGCATTTTTGTTCAAATGAAGTCGGTTGAGTTCAATTAGATTCAGTTCTACAAGTTTGAGTCTGCTTTGTCAACTATAATAGATAAACAAATTCATTTGATTTGTTTTTGTCTAACTTCGTGTCAAGCAAGCAAAAACTAATGGCAATAAACAAAACATCAACCCAAGTTAACTAACCATTTTAAGTTTTCTCAAATTTCACTTTCTAATAATAAATACTAATAAATTATTTCTTTAGCTTTATGGTTGTTGATAAGATATTGTTTTCATGAAAAAAAAAAAAAAAGAGATTATGAAATATTTAAATCTCAAATTTCGTTTTGATCATATATGAAGTTATGTTTAATTTATTTGTTTATAATTTTTTTAATAAATTATAATTTAAGACTTTAGTTTAATGATTTTTAAATTTGATTTCTGGAATTGGAAGTGATAGATTTGAGCTATCTTTTATTGTTTGATGATCTCCAATTATGCAAATAAAACAAAAAGGCATGTAGGTTGTTTCAAATTTAAGATTGTTAATTTTTTTTATAAATAAAAATTTAGAGAGAAAAGAGATTTTTTTATTTCAATTGCATGATAAGTAACAAATTTTAAAGAAAATTCATATTGAATTTGGTAGGATCATTGATAGCAAAAATCGAATTTAAACCTTACAAACGAAATATTCGAATATTATTAACTTAATCAATTTCATTGGCAAGATTTCTAATTTCTATTGAAGTCTTATCGTTGATCAGTTTCAGAAAATTTCCCAGGCAAAGAAAATCCTCAATAAAGAATTAGAGAGAAAGGGCAAAGATTTATTAATGACAGTCTGTCTGGTAATAACTTCATTGGAGGGGGGTCCAAGAAAAATATTGTAAAACTGGGAAAGCAAGAAAACATGCAGTTAACCCCCAAAAAAGTGAAGGCAGTAAAGGTTTTATGTGCAAGAGGAGACCCGAGAGAGATCTGGCACACCCCACCAGCAAAGTGCAAGAGGCAATCACATGGCAAGCCAATGCCAAAGCAAAAGGACAAGAAAAGGGGTCGGAAAGGAGATGTGGCAAATTGAATTCATCCCCCAACGCCAACTGCTACAACTTCGGAAAAGAGTTTGTGCAGTGCACGTAGGGCCACACCCATATCACACGTCTTTGAGAATTAAGAAGAGGTGAAACTTTTTGAAGTACAATTGGCTACTATTTGCATTTCCTTTCTTTTGTTTTCCATTTTGTGGGTGGATGAGACTCTGGTTTGTTCTCTTTTTCCAAGGGACTAGCCGACTACGAGAGGGCGTCACTTTTTTGCATACAATTGCCAGAAGAGGGAACCTTTTCAGGGAGCTTCGGATTGGAAGAAAGTTGTATTTTGTAGTAAATGACAAGGCAAAAGGGGCCACATGCACACTTATTCTTACTTTGAGCTAAACAAAAAAGGAACCAAACATGGTTTCATATCACAAAAACTGAGTTTGCATGAAGACAGAGAGTATAGTTGCATTAAGGTTATTTTAATTGTGCATTTGTTTAAGTACCACTATGCTTGGGGGAATTGGGATGGAAGCAAAGAAGTGAAAGAAGAGGAGAAAGAAGCCCAAGTGGAGATGGAGTTTATCATTTTTTTTTTAAATTTTGGTTGTGAAATAATAGAGTGGGAATGCAGTTAAAAATGTTGAAGGTAACTTCTTTTTTCAACTTATAGTAAATTTAGCTAATGAAAATTAAACATGAGATAAAATGAGAAATGAATTGAATTCAGTTGATTTATTCAGTCATCTTTAAAAGTTAACATTTAATAGGTTTGGATATGAATTTCATCATTTACAACTTTTTTTTTTTTTATCTCAACCTGTAAAAAAAAATTGCTAATTTATGAATTATTTCCTTGGGAGGGATGGCAAAAATTAATAAGATAAAAAAACGATAAGCAAATATTATTTTCTTATTCTCATATTCAACCTTTATAATTACTTGTTTAATCAGAGATGGCACCATTTTGAGTGGAGATGTTATCATTCGTCATCTTGCAGAGACCTGAGGCCTGAAAATATGTGTCGTCTTTCTTGTATCCTTCAACCTTGGAGTGAATTCCATTGATGCCTTTTTCCCCTCTTAAAATTGGTTTATTGAAACTGCATGATGATGCATGTTAAATATTGGTCCATGCTTGTTTTCCAATATAACGTGGGATAAGACTGATCTTTTGGGCAGTTCCCTTGAGGGAAATTAGTTAGCACTTGCTATTAACCGCAGAACTGATGCTTAATTTCAAATATGGATGGGCATCATGACAATATTCTTGTCTAATATCAGCCGTGGATGAAGATGGGAAGTGGTCTGTTGTGAACCCAATGCTTCAAGCTACATTTGAGGTTCAGTTAATACTAGTTTGGACTTTGAAGAGCTTTCTAATTATGCTTTATGGCTCAAGACCGTATTGTAGTATTTGATTTGTCAAACAGTTGAAATAAACGCAGTAGGGCAGCCCATGATACAACTTGGGGCATGGTGACGCAAATATCTGAAGCAGCAATGACTGTAAAACTAGGAATTGAATTCCACATAATGAAGGTAAAGGTCAAGCCCCTCTCAATGCTTCTCTATTGTTTTAACCATTGAATTCATTGGTTCGTTGGGATCAGTGTCTTAACCAACTTTCAGGCCGCCACAAGCTACTCACTGAGAGCCTTGAGTGGGGAACTGAGACGTAACATACCAGTCGATTGGCTCGGGCCAGTTAATCCGGTTCTCAAGATAGGTCGGCCAAGCGTATACAAATTGAAGAGGGCTTTCTTTTCGGCTTTTGTAAGTATCGGAGCATATGACTGATACAATGCACCTGATTTTTTGGGGCGGAAATGTCTGACTAGTTTCCCGACTGAATTTCCAATGTGAGCTTTGGAACTTAGAAACATCATTTTCACGTCGTTCAAGTCAAAAATTCAAGCGAAAGCTTCCAATCCTAAGTTGCCATAGCTTTCCTCAGGTACAATTGATCCAATTCAATTCGATACAATATTAAATTTAAATTTATTTAAAATTTAAAATTTGATAAAATTTTATATTTTTAATTTTAATTTAATTTAAAATAAAAATCAAACTACTTAAATTTATTTAATTAAATTCGATTAACATATAAAAATAAATTTTTTTTTATATTTATATAATTCAATTATTTATGTTAAAACTTGAATTTTAAATATTTTTATTAATTAAAATATATTAAAATATAAATATTCGATTAAACTCGCAAACTATTCGAATAAAATATAAAAATATTCGAATTTAATTTTATTGATAAATCAAATTACTCATAATAATTGAACTAAATTTAAATTTTATTCCGATCAAATCCGAATAATTTATGAGTATTAATATATCAATTACACTTCTACTTCCTTCCACCAGAACTAGTCTCAACGGGTGCAAAACAGATTCACCATTCTTTGTCCTGCATTTGCTGGCTTAGACAAAATGAAAAGGACTTTGATCTCATTATGATATTGAACAATTCTCATGCCCTTCAAAGCATTTATTTATTATTATATTGCTGAATTTGATCTCTTTCATCAAAGCATTTCACTCTACATCCAATTGAACTCAATCATCCTATTTACATAAGCATTCTTAGTAGGATCCAACGCATCGCACAGGCTATTTTATGAATAACAACAAATTAGAAGTTTCCCAACCCATAAATGGCAATGCAATGGAAACAAGGAAACAAAATCAATTCGGGTATCAGACAGTAATTGAACAAAGATAACAAAAATATCCTTCATATAAGGTTATAATTAATAATGGCAAAGTCATCTTTATAACTGGAGGCCATATCTTTGTCATGATGTTCCTTAAATATAACCTCCACTTTTCAAACCCATATAGAAACCCCTCAGTAAAAAGTGAAAAAAAACTTCTATTTATCCGTCTCATTTTAATTTCAAGGATTCTAGGAAATGAGCGTTCTCGAGGACGCCTGGGCTGGGGCATTTATTTGGGGCCAATGTCCTTCAAAGCACAGATCTGCTCCTCTCCCATTGCAGACATGACAGTCACAACAAGATCTTTCCCCTCAGCAAATCCATCCTTGATCTGCATAGACCAAAGAAAACACGTCACTTTAATATCACATACTATTAGTTTCTTCAAACCAATTGAAGAGACAATATAATCAAACATGGACATAGATATCAATCTTCCAGAACTACCAGCTTTGACAATCCAAACCAATTTAGAATAGTTTGATAATTTCAGGACAGCAAAAAGTTGGAAATCAGATACCATTCAACATGCATACTAACCTGCGTAAGCAGATTATCATCAGTTGGAAGCCTGAGATCATCCTTAGTGTTACCATTCTCAGTCAGCAGACTCACCTAAAACATTAACAAGTACTTAAAATCACGACATCATCTAAAACCATAAAAATTCAAAACCCATTCAGCACGAAAGCATGAGCTTACAAATCCATCCTCGGAGATATCAATCAGCTGGTATTCAGTACGGTTGACATGAGGAACCTGCAACAGCAACAACAACATCATTAGTCTCATGGTAATCACAAAAATAAAACTAGACAGAAAGAGAGACATACATCACAGTTGTGCGAGGAGGGAACGATATCTTCGAGCTTTTTGGCAGTGAAGATATCAATTCCAACAAAGTGACATTTCGCGTGACCGTGCTTCCCAGTCTTGGAAGTTGAAACTTCCACAACCTGTAAAAACATTAGGTAAAAAAGAAATTCAACAAAATCCGAGGATCAAGTATTAAATATTAGTTTAATTCCGGGGACCTAAAATAAAAGAATTTTACAGATCATAACAGCAATAGAGGCATAGGATAAGTAAAATTATGGAAGTAGATCAGAGAAAGGGAAACCCTAACCTTGCAAGGACGGCCTTTGATGACAATGTAACCGTTCTTACGGATGGTTCCGGCTTGCTGAGGATAAGTCTTCGAAGCTCCAGCGTCGGCCTTCGACTCGAAGTGATGCTCCTCGTCCGACATGGCGACGACGCTAAAAAATTCAAAAGCTTAGGGATAGCGAGAGACAAAGAGCCACGCAAAGCTTTGGAGAGTAAAATTGAAATAAAAAAGGGAGAGCGGAAAGAGAGAGAAGGAGAGAGAACGGGCAAAATTCTTTTGGGTGGTTTATATATCGGTGGAAATTTATTTATTTATTTTTGAACGTGGGAAATTTGGGTCAAGTCTGTGGATAGAGTTTGGGCCGTTGGATAATGGGCGGTGTGAGGTGGGGATAGGATTGGAAAATATCTTTGACGTTAGCGTGCCACGGACGCTGAGCTCTAGATAACATTTTTATTTCTTTCTAACAAATCCGAAATTAATAGATTATTTCGACCTTTTTTATATTAAGGCGCAGATTTATTAACCCTTTTTAATATTTATCTTATATTTTTAAAAAATAATAATAAATAATCAGCATCCAAACAAAATTTAATTAAATGAAAATTCTAACTTCGATGAAGTTCAACGATTGTGCACAGAGAGTAGCAATCAGAGGTCCCGCTAGTTGGAGGATTAAATAATATATCAAAATTATTTAAATTTAATTTGAATAAAACTTAAATAATTTAATTTAGAATTCAAATATCTTAATTTTCAACACAAATAATTTATGAATTCAATTAAAATTTTAAATTTTAATATATTTTTATTATTTTAATTAAAAATTATTATTTTACTTGTACATATTAATTTGAATTCAAACTCAAATATAAATATATAATCAAACTTAAAATCAAACATAAAAATCAAATTAATTTGTTATTAAATAAGCTTAATTAAATAAATTTAAGTAATTCAATTTTTTTCACAACTTGAGCTTAAATTTAAAAATTAAATCTCAATAAAATTTGATCCAAATTTCAATAACATATTTTGAATTAATCTTGAATTTTTCATTATACTAACGCGGCTCAAATCGACTCCACTTGATTACACTTATAGTCCCAAGGAAGCCAATCATCAAATCAAATCACAGATTGAAGCGAGAAAATCACCTCAAGATGAAAATTTCATATTTACAAACAATTGTAAAGTTGCATAGCTAATTAAAGATCCAAATGCAGATACCATACAAATGCAAAAGTTTTCCTTATGTGTTTATTCGTCTGGAACGTAGAAATCGAACCTGACATCAACAGAGCCAGACCGTTCTCCAGTATCTTTGTACTCGATATTTGTTATTGTTCCAGCTTCAACTACATCTTGATATTCTGGCTTCACACGCCGAACAGGCACTGTGACAGAGTAAATAGTCCCCAGATCAGAATCAGTTGAGACACTAAGCTGAACCTCGTCCTTTGACTCTATCTCCACAAAATCTGACAGAGCACGCACAATGTTTTTTACTATCTTCTGTTTTGCCTCATTACTAACAGCGCAACGGTCAGAGAACAGTATCATCTTCAAGCGCTGCTTCGCTATATTTGCATTAGAGCTCCTTCTGGATGCTGGAGATGGGAAAACTATTTTCCAAGCCAAGTTAAGTCGCTCAAAGAAGCTCATGTTTATGGCATTTAAGAGGAAGGTCTCAACCTCTTGGCTGACAGCATTTGGAGATAACTTATAATCTCCCATGATCCCAGCTAATCTTTTAGTTTGACCATGGCTATTTATTGTCATTCCATTGCATTTCGGTGTAATTTTGGGAAAACTTAATCCTCCGTTCATGAAACCCATGAAGTCTACCTAAAATAAAGCATAAAATAAAAATATGACCATGCATTTGCATTTCTTCTAAATTCTCCATGCTAGTGAAATCCTTCTATTTCTAACACACAAAATGGTAAAGTAAAAAAAATGAAGATCAGAGGCCCTACATTGCATCTAACGTATGGTAAAATGAAAAGAATGGAGCATTTGGCACTTCTCTATGGCATTGACAGCTACCAAGTCTGTTTATACACATTTAGTACATCAATTAACTACTAGCAATGGATGATGCTTCGTACAAAACAATGAACTATTTGTCAGACAAATAATAATTTAAGCCAATGCCCAATAGCAACGCAAAAATGTTCCCTTAACAACAAAGGCCAATAAACTACAGCATCACCAGCCAAAAAAAGGCACCGTCATCTAGGCTCAAGGAGATAGAGAACTCCGCTATTTGTTTGAAATGATAACTTCAAACGTAATCAATCAATAAGACAGTTATCACCACTACCACTGCCAGAGAGGTTTTTCCCACAGTGGTACCACAAACTAGTAATTTTACTACATACTTACACACTAATAGAAAGACTATACAGACATCAGCAGCAGCCACCATCACCATACCTATAACCTATAACCTATAACCTACAACCAATGGCAATGCATCTTCTTTTAGTTCCTAATCACCATTGATGATTTTCATTACCTAATGAGCTGATGTAGAAGGTTAAAGTCTTATGATTAATAAGCACAGAATCAACTTACTTGGAACACCAAATTCATCAACCTCGGATCTTCCATTTTCACCATCATAATAGCATGAGTATGACTGAGAACATCTTGTTATAGTAGAAGGGATGAGGGTGTCAAGGTCTTTGATTTCTCTGGGGGTGGGGGGGGGGGGGGGGGAGGAGTAAGATAATGATGATGACAGCCAGTCAATGTTCTTGCTAATTACTGCCAAGTATCAAATTGGGAAAAAGAATCCCAGTCCTTATCAACAAGAAATGGCTTCTAAAATCTACAGGAAATACTCTCAAGATAAGCTATCTGCTATCTTGCAATTGATGCCATATTCATGCTTATTTGACTATACTTGCAATCTAACAAAGATTAATCCATGGTCTTGAGTCTGGACCATTGATTGAAAAAAGACAGACAAGACCACCAACAATATGTATGTATTTGACTATGACGAAGTTCAAATTTTCAATAAAAAGTAGAAACTTGGAAAAGAAAACTGCAGTCAAAGTTGAAGCTTACAAATCCAAGAGGGCATTAGACAAAACCCAGAAAAAAATTTTGCCAGGAATTGAAAACATTGTGCACTGGTAAGGGTTTGCAGAGCTACCATGTTGCTGCGAACTAGGAAAACCCAATTAGCTGATGCTCAGCTAAAAACTTGGAATTCAAACGAATCAGAATATCATCTGCAACTCTAACCTCAAATAGACACAGAATTACCCAACTTAACCAATTTCATTGGGCAACCTAAACACGGAATTGAGATAATATATGATAAATTACACAAAATTTTCAAATTCAACGAAGAGAGAAGTTAACAAAAGAGTCGTCATAGACGTAAGAAGAGAGGGATTGAAGATAAGAACCTTTGCAGAGGCGGTAGAGGTTCGAAGAGGGTGTTGATGATGATAAGAGGCGAGAGTAGCAGCGACCCTGAAATTCGCCGACACCGCCATTTTGGAGTCAGCTCCAATTGCCCTTTCTCTCTCACGGAAAAGTGTAGCTCTTTTGCTCACAGGAGGTTTGGAGTTCAGATTCTCTTGTATTTCGGGCGGCTTGAGGAACGACACCGCACAGAGTGCATCGGCAAATCCCAGGGGGAAATGTTGCCTTAAACGACACCGTTTTATCCTTTCGCTCACAACCCTTGTATTTTTGTATTTTTAAATATTTGTTTTGTCAATTTTATTTTGCTTCACCAAGTGCAAAGTTAATAGTCGTCGGTGTGAAAAGTTCTACAAAATAACCTGCCTATTGGTTTAATTGCCAAAATCTTGGAGAGGAAGAAAAAGGGAGAAATCGTGCAAAAAACCTACGAGAAACCTAAAAAAAGTCCATGAATCGATCATGGAACAAAGATTTTGTGCTTTAATTTGACAAACTAAAAAGAAAAACGCATTCTTTTTTCTTTTCCAGTAAATGGGTAGATGGAGAGCAGCTGCTTCACTTCTCTTCAACCACTTTTTAACCAAAACACCCTTCCCTTCTTATAAATTCCTTCACCATTCGCTTCCTCCCAAAGTACCCAAACGTCTTTTGCTATCCCCTTCTTCAAACCCATCTCTTCGTTTTCTCTTTACAAGACCTTTCTCTGCTCTCCCATCTCAAGTTTCGATTTATACCATCGATTCTGATCATGGCTCTCCTGATTTTTCCCACCAAAATCATGGGTTTATTTCCCAGCGAGAAGAAGAAGAGGAAATCGGCAAAATTCCCATCAAAGCTTATTTCCTTTGCACCAGGTTCGCTCTCTGATGTCCAAACTGTCAAATTTGAAGCTTGGGTGTTTCTGGGTATTGTAGTTTTAGTTTAATGGATATTCAAGATTTTATTTTTTTGTAGTTTGTTTGACTTAATGCCTTCGCTCTTGTTATATTTTGTTATAGTTCTTTTTTGTTGTTGGTGGGTTGGCCTTTTATCGGACTTATGGTTTTGGCAGTATCGATTTGAAGAGTTTGCAAGCTGGGAATTTAAGCAACATTGTACCTCCTTCTTCTCGTTCATCAAATTATATTGCCCTCAGATATTGTGATTTCCCTCCTGATATTGCTGTAAGATATTTAACAAATGAATTTTTTTCCTTCAACTTCACTTAAATATATTCGTATGTAGTTGTATTCATACTGTTTAGGAATTTACTGTTTAAAGGAGATTTTTTTGCTTGGTGTTATTTTCTTGATTATTGAGAAAAAACTTCATTGTTAGACATAATAGCTCCTACCAATAATCAGGATTAAAGCGGACCTATGATATAGAAGTACCTTTCTCATTGGATATGCTTATCAGAGTATTCTTTGCCATGTTGAAATTTAAGTTTGATTATGCTTGTTTTCTTAGCATTCTCAGTTCATTCTTTAGGGCTACCTTTATCATTAGTGTCCAATGCATCTTATCTATCACTAGTATATGAACTGAGTTGCGTATGTGGTGCTGTTTGTTAAGAATGTTATTAGTTGAGTAACATGTTGGGTTGAAGGCTTTTTTTTTTTTTTTTTGTGAGAAATCTGCCAAGTCTGCAAATAGCTTCTGGTATTGTTTGATTGAATAACTTCTTTTCTCCAACACCTCTTTGGCTCTAGGCACTTGGAATGAAAAACAAAGTCTGTGGCTATCGTTACATGGTTGTTTTTCAGTATGGGTCTGCTGTCTTGTTTAACATTGAGGACCATGAAGTTGAGAGCTACCTTGAAATAGTTCGGAGACATGCTTCTGGATTGCTGCCAGAAATGAGGAAAGATGGTAATTCCTTTAATATTTTTTTTCTTTCTTTTTTTTTTGGGGGGGGGGGGGGGGTCGGGAGCAGTGCATTTAGTATCCTATATTATGTCAGTTCTGATATTTTTGTGTGCCTGAAAGTGCCTTTCTCTTATATATATATATATATATATATATATATATATCATTAGCTATGGTGACTCTTGCCATTAAGAGAAGGTTAGTATTATCCAAAGAGAGAGTGGACAGAACTGTCGACCACACATTCATTAATACTTTGGTTCAAACTGCCCAAATGACACTCTAAACTATCTGCTTTAGGTTGTTACTGCTGCATGTTAAATTATATCTTCCAAACAATATGAAGTTTTTGAGTAAAAAGTATGTTTATATAGAAGGGGGTTGTCCTATTTATTCCATTACCGTTTATAATGTTTCTCATAACAATGGATACAGATTTAAATTATCCTGCGGTTTACATGCTCATAACATTCTAGTTTTCTGAAATTTATTTAATTTTTTGGATTAGATTATGCTGTAAAAGAGCAGCCATTGTTGGCTAAGGATATGCAAGGAGGACCAGATTACATTGTTCTTAAAACTCTGGACACTGATAGTGTCCGCATTATTGGAAGTGTTCTTGGTCAAAGCATTGCACTGGATTATTTTGTTTCACAGGTACTTCAGTTAATTTGTGTGAAGCATTTGTAGTGCGAACATTTAGCAATTTACTAGGAAAGGTGTTCATTTAAATTTTGACTACCATGCTGCTCATTCTAAAAGATTCCAGGCTTGAAAGCCTGCAAGGTATTTCCGGTGGGGACTAAGTATGGTCTCTATCTCTCTCTCTCTCAGGTTGATGGTATGGTTGAAGAGTTTGCTGGTATAAATCGTGCAATGGAAAAGACGGGAACTTTCACAATGGATAGGACAAAGCTCATTAAACTTGTTGGAAAAGCTAATTCAAATTTGGCTGATGTAATTCTTAAAGTTGGTCTTTTTGAGAGGTAATGTCTTGGGTACTTGTTTCGCATGATGCTTTAGATTGTGGCAAACATATTTTCCATGTTATAAATTCCAAAAGTGTGGCATTTGCTCTCTGTCTCTCTTTTCTTTGGTATTTTATTTTGTGCTTTTGATGAATCGTTGCTCTCTGTATTTGCTTGGCTGTCATTTAAAGGTTGATGTGAGAAATATTGGTACTAGGTTGATTGTATTATTAGGCGTCTATATTGATGTGACTATTTTCCCCAATTTTCTTCCCTCTCTTTCCCCTTTCTTTCTGTCCCCCTGTGGGAAAGGTGGTGGGGAGCACAGAGGAAATGTTGAGGGTGGTTATCCTTGACATATTCAACTGTATGAAGCATCTCGAATCTTGATTAAATCTGCTTATTTGTAAAAAGATTGCTTAGCAAACCTTTATTGCGTGACTTCAACAAGGTGTCTGTTATCTCTGTCTCTTCAATGCATTGACTTTTTATTGTTTTGGACTAATGTTGTTTATTATCTTTTTGAGTTCTCTCTATACTATTTCTTTTTTTTTAATAGACTCTCATTACCATTTCTACATCTGAATATTGGTGGATGTACATGCGTAATGTGTGATTGCAAGATTCTTTGCTTGTTAAACTCGCAATAGTATGTATATGGGATCAATTGTCTGGAGTAATTATAAAATGTTTTTGGCTGATGACTACAAAAGCGGTGCTGGTTCAAACAATAAAAGTAGCACTTTGTGCAAATCTGGTACAAAATAAGATCTTCTGTAGGTATGTCTTCTGGAAACTCATTTTGGTGGGCCATATATGAATAAAACCATTTAGTAGTATTGTTTCAAATGGCACCAAATAGGCCTGGAATTTTGGGTTTGCAAGAGCTCCTATTTGACAAAGTATAATTAAAAAGCTCAAGGCTTTATTCTGAAGTTACATCTGTGGTTTTGCCCACTTGTATAAGCTTGCCTCATGGCTTAGGTTGGCTCCGCAAGCTTGAAAATGGTTGTCTTTGCCAAATGTCACTTCTTGAATCTAACATCATTCAAAGTTTTCTTGTCTCCAGTAAGTCAAAAATAGAACAGGCAACTTCCATTTCTTGTTAATTTCTAAGTAATGAACGCATTTGATAACTCATCATTAGATGCACGAGTTAGAATTATAAGCAAATGTCTAGCAGCACCTGATATTTGTTAATTTTTTTTATTTCATTATCCAGATCGGAAATTGCTTGGAGAGAAGCAAAATATGCTCAAATATATGAGTACCTTCGGGAGGAGTATGAGGTGACACAACGCTTCGGGAATCTGGATTTCAAGCTAAAATTTGTGGAGGTACCCTTGTGCTTCATTTACACTCATAGTAATTTGGTTTTTTTCTAATTTCAAAGCAGTTATTTTCATACTAAAAAATGATGGCATATGGGCATACAAGAGAAAAGGGACATAAACTGGACTGTTACTTCAGGAACAAAATGCATGACTAAGAGGGCAACTGAATTTCTTTAAATTTGAAGTTGGATAAACAGAAATTTATTAGGAGTTTGGGTGTTGAATTATAATTTATTCAACAGGCTGAAAAGCACGAAGGTGCAGCTCCATGTGCACCAATAAATTATCTATACATGAAGCAATCTCTAGTTTCTTCACAGTCAAACTTAATGTTAGAGTTTTATGTCATCTCAAAGCTTTTATTGCGATGGTAATTCCTTGTTTGATTAGAGTTAAACTCCACATACAAATAACCTAGTAATCATGTATTGCTCATTGCCACTTTGATTTAGCATTTATTGCATAACAGTGATGGTCTTGTATGGTAAAATGATTGTGCATTTTCTTCTTTATATGCAACAAGCTTACTTTAGGAGTCTAATTTTAACTTCTATCATGTTCATTGCAGCATAACATTCATTTCCTTCAAGAAGTTATCCAAAATAGACGGTCAGATCTCTTGGAATGGTGTGTCATTTTCTTGTTAACTTTTGAGAACGTAATAGCAATATATGAGATTGTCCGTGAATCAACTGGAGTTTCTCTGTGATTCGGCGAGCTGTTGAGGAGGCTAGGATAGGCAAGTTGGTTCCATAAGCAAACATCATGGGGTTTATAACCAGAAAAGAAAGATCAAGGCAACATGTATTCTTTCGCCAATTTTTGACACATTAATTATTTGTAATAATTTATCTGTCAGCAGGCAGCCAAGATAGTTTCTGGTTTATATTCAGATAGTAACATTTTTTATGCATCAGAAAATCTGAATTTTTTTCTGTCTAAAATGTATCAGAAACTGGAAGCTTATAGCTTTTGAATAAAACCATAGCAGTGTTTACTGGCAATGTGGACATGCTCATGTACTTTGCCTACATGGTGTGATATGAAACTAAAGGATGAATGATTACTGGTGTTTTTAAGCACTTGACTTCAAGCACTGGGGATAGATTAAGGCTGAGTACAAAGTGATGAATATTCTGTATTCAAAATTCTTCAACTCTGACAGCATCCCGGGGTGTTTCATAAGCATCCTTAGGCCTTGACTTCTTAACTCCGGCAGTAAACCACAGCTTGTCGGACTTGTAGCCTTCAACTGCCACACTTGTGACTTTAACCCAAACTAGGACCTTTGTCTTCATCCCCTCGATGCCTGTGAGCTTTCCCCTAAGGAGAATTGCTTTCACACGGGTTGCATACCTTATAACAGAGGAATCCTTGAAGCTGACCTCACATGGAGACGACAAGTAAACGATTAGCTTGGCCTTTGTTTCATCAAATTCATAACAGACAACATTCTGAGGAAAGAGGCCTGGTGGTAAATTGTACTCTCGGAGGAGATCGGGCAAGTTTTTCAATGGCTTTCCTATAGGAGGAACATAAACGTTTAGGTAAGAACTTATACAATCAAACACTCGATTCTTCTGAAAAAAATAAATTTGCCAAGGATCAGTAAAAGAATCATTTGATGAAGAAATCCATGAGAAGTTACTTCATTGCATTGTCATTGTATTCAAGAAAGCATGCACTACCAAGTCATGCATAACATTATTCTCAAAAGAAAGATTCGATCAACAACACACCGTGGAAAGAAATACCAAACAAAGAATTACTTTTAATTTGGAAAAACAAGAAGTTGAGGCATGTCAAAGGAGGATTTTAACCACAGATTGAGCATCACATGAATGAAGATACATTCCTACATTCAAACGGCGTGTTCAATTATGATGCAACTATTTGACAGTTGACTGTCACACTAGATTTCAAGCTCATATCCCTCGTGCAGAGATTGATGATATTTACCATCATTAACAAGTATCAATGTTCATGCAAGAGGTAGGAAATGAAAATTTTAAGATATAGTAATAGTTGATGGCAAAGCCTGATTCTGGTTCCCTTTTAATAGTTGAATGAGAGAGAAGGGCTTGAGCTTTGGCTCTTTTATGGAGGACGGTAGGCCCACCAATAAGGATGTGCCAAGCATTTCAAGAGTACAAATAAATTAGGCACTGCCACTTTTCCTAAATCCTAGCCGACAAATACATGATGACTTGCAACCCTGTCTATGCTACATCACGGACTCACACTAACTAATACAAGCAAACAGGGGTACGCATATATAGCTCTGTACCTTTCAATTTGTTGAAAATCCATTTTGCCTTCTCTTCAACAGTATTTGAGAAAGTCTGCAGTAAGCAACATTTCACAGAACAGAAAGGTAAAGAAGAATCAACTTTATAGATACATAATGGCATTGGCAAGTATGCTTCAACGTTGATGTTAGTAGTAATCTTCTTTTCTTAACACATGAGGAGGATAAGATAAACTGATCAAAAATGATTTTAAAGAAAGTCCCTTCAAACTCAGAATTGTTCAATTCATTCATCTGATCAACATATGTTGCATAAAAATTTTATAAATCTTCCAAAATCAAATCAGCAATGCCTTTTCCCAACTATGGACTCATAAGATACACTAATTTTAACATCAGAAGCTCTTCTGGTACTTGATGTTAAACAACATTCATTAATGAACCCACCCTCATCCTAAAAGTCTGGAGCCAGTTTGAAATGATTCCACATGTAAGAGACAAACTTATAGAAAATTTGATATTAGGGGAATTCCACACCAAGACCAATAGCCCCACGGCCTCAAAACTATAAGAAATTATGCAAAATCAAATCACATACAAGACAAAATGCAATCCCTATCATCTTAAATGAACTCCAACACAAAGTTTAACACAAAAAATTGCCAACCTGACTATAACAATGATCAAACATTTAGGTCTCTAGCTTCACATTGTCGTCCCAGCAATCCATTTTTTCAAATCAGTTTTCAGTTATTTTATAATGCCATCTCTCAAATCACTCCACAGATCTTACATTTCACTGGCAATTCTAAACCACAGACACAAAACTATCAAAAGGTATGATTTTTCAACCCACAATGCACAAATTCATGAACCAAAACACTAACACAAAGACAAAAACAAAAACTTTACTTACAGTGAGGTCTTCAGTAATGTTAGAGAACTCTTCCTTAGCTTTCTTTGAGATCCATAGCCCACCAACTTTCAAGCTCCCAACTTTTGTTAATGCTTTCTCCATTTCCTCCCTTCTCTCTTCTCTCTCACTATAGATTAAAGCTTTCCCTCTCTTTTGTTGAGTGAGTTAAAGAGTTAGGAAAAAAAAGCCAAAGAACATATCCCAAAAGCTGTACAGTGAAGAAGAAAGTAAAAAAGCGGCTGTCCTGGGAGTTAAGATTCTCGAGAATTTAACATTTGTGAAGGGTGTTTCTGTAATTTTAACATGACGGTGAGAGCGCCTCATCTTTTGTCTTTTTTCCAGATTTTCTGCTATTTGCACCAATCCAAATTTTAAATTTTTCCTTTTTTTATCCATAAATTTTTTTAAAAAAAATTATTTAGTTATAATATATAAAATTTTTTATTAACAAAAGCGGATTATTTATTTATTTTGTTTCAAAATTATTATTTTAAATATTTTTTGTTATAAAAATTAATAAAGTTTATTTACTATGTAAATAAAAATTCTTACTTCATTCAAAGATTTCCATTAAATATAATTATTTGATAAATAAAAAATAAAGTTTACATTGAATTCTAATTGCTTTATGTCTGAATTCTAATTTTACATTTGTCCATTATATTTTAAAATTAACATTTTAAATATTTTTATTATAAATATTAATAAAATATATTTATCTTATAAATAAAAATTTTAATTTCATTCAGTGACTTTCATTAAATGAATTTATTTGACGAATTTGAGGCTGCACTGTCAAGAAAAGGAACAAAGATGATAAGGTAATTGATAGAAGATTGATAAAAGTCTTCTAATTTTAATGTTTTTATGTGCAAAATGCTAAATAATTATGCTCTAATATTATAATATGATGATGATATGATGAAAAGATGATAGCAATCTCACATGGTGGGATCAAGTTTCGTTCATTTTCCAGCTCAAAAGTTGACAATGACATCCATTATTTTGGAAGAAACTTTTCATACTGTAAATCTAAATAAAAATGAGAATCTACAAAAGGAGAAGCTGCCCTTGCTAAACTGAATGTGGATCCAAACTGCAAGCTTGAAGCTTGCTTTGATGCTTGAGATTCCCAAGGGAGGGAAGAGTTCTCGGATTTGAACCCTTTTCCTTCTCGATGAAGAAGATTACTACCGGCCATTTCCAGAAAGCTATGCTATAAATTAGAAAAGTGAAACTCTTTAATTAACCTGATAAAAGATAAAAGTTCATGAACGCTGTGGTTTCTCCTTCCTTGGTCTGTGGAGAGGGAAGCTAAAAGTAAATGGTGATCTTCACTTCAGTCCAACCTTCTCAACAAGTATTCAACCTGAACTTCCTTTGTTAAAGGCATGATCCAATCCCCATAGAGATTGGCGACTAAACTTGGCTTGATTTTGTATACAGGATCTGGATCTGCTGTAACATTAGTCTGGTCAATGTTTAGCTCTTGACCATATGTTTTCGCTTTCATTTCCACTCTCTTTTTCACTGCTGTTTCCACTGTTTCATATGTCAGGAGCTCCATCAATCGAGACCTATCCTGTTAGATGCACATTCCGAAGGCACGAGGAAAGGAAGGAAATTTGTTAATTGCAAATATAAGTAGCCCAAACAAAAAGGATGAAATGGGAGAAATGTGAAACAAAGTTTACTTTTGCTCTTATGGCATCCTCATAAGCTGCAGGGGATTCTCGAAATTTTGCCTCTGCTACAAATTTACCATAGTGAATTCTTTTTGAAAGTGCCTGTGAAACAAGTTAAAAAGTCAAAAAATAACCAAGGTTTTCAAGAAGGAACCCTTCATGTAGAAAATGATGTCGACAAGCAAGGGATGGCAGCAGAGCAGTCAGGGCCACAGGGGCAGCCATGCAGTTTAGACTGCCTGGTCCAAACTTTTTTTTCCTTCCAAAGACAAAATTCGTTTAACACAAAAATAAAAAGAGACAGTATTAAACATCTCTTAATAAGCTAACAGAAATGCATTTTATGTAATCATACAAGCATATTTAGATTAGATTTGTATAAAAAGGCCCAGCATCACATTGATATTTTTCCAATTTCTAGCAGAAAATAAGTCATGTAGGGAGACAATTCGTAGATGATTTTTACATGTGGGGATTGACATTCCAATGGAGGGCGATAGATGAAGCAACCATGTAGGCTTATGCAATTGAATAATCAGCGACAGACTACTATGTTTATTTAAGTAACATTGTCACAAAAACTAAGAAATAAAAGACTGGAATTTATAATAGGAACAAAGTGAATAAAGGAGACTTATGATGAAAGCTAAGGGAAATTCTAAATTTTACCACTCTCCCTAAGAGGAAAGACAAAGGAGGTGAAAAAAAATTTTCCCATCTTCTCTACCATCAGAAAGTTGTCTATGATTCTCGATTTAAATTTAGGTAAGAGCTGCAAAGAAATGATGAAAAGACCAGCATAAAGGCATACCTGCAAGCACATTGTATCACAAACAGCAGTAGACCCACAATTACCATCATCTCCAGCTTCCACCAATCTTGGTAGAAGCTCTCCAAAATACATATTCCAAACCTTAATGTTTATGTTAATTGAAGCAGCACAGTGATGTAAAACCTAGTAGCAATCAGAAGAAATGACCAATGGTTAATAGATATGTCCTGTAACACAGCCTTAACAGTAAAAAAGGTATCAAGATTTTTGAGATCCAATGGCAGCTCATTATTTTGAATCAATCGATATTTTTAAAGGTATGTGCTAGTTTTGGTTAAGATAACAGTGTAATTCAGTCTTAGGCAAGAGTTATGGATGGAAATATTGTAATTTCTGATCAAAGTGATAATATCAGTCAAGGATTTAGTGAGGCACAATATGCTGGCATTAGAACATGAAATATTGAACTGAAAAAAAATTACTTCTCTTCTTCAGGTTCAAAACTATGATGCACAGTTAACAGCATATGCTAAGCTGAATTTCCAATAAAATTAGCACGCTTATGGGAAACATGTTTTGAAGATTTTGACGGACATCAAAATGTTTGATGCACGATAGTGTGTCGTGGGTTGTAGTTTACAAAATTATTACACTAACTCTTATGAAACGTTTGCTTCTCAAGAACCAATGTTTGAATTCCAGCACCCCTGTCATGTTAAAAATCAATTATAGCACATTGTAAGTGCAGAGCCCGTTATTTAACCACTTACAAAACTTACTAGGCTCACAAGTGATGAGAGGTACTTGGATAAAATATTAGTTTCAGCCTGAACCTATTGAACTAAGCATTTCGGTCATATGCTTGGCTATCAGGGAATATCAAACTTTGGAATTTATTTATTGTTTTACATATGATGAGCATGCACTCAGCTTACATCCTTACCTCATTTTGAACCAAGTGGAGTTGTCAGCAAGTAGCCAATAAAAAACTAAGATAACATCTTATAAACAAGATTATGAAGCCTGAATATTATAAAGTAGGATCATTGCTGAAGATGAAATCATGAGTCACTTCCAATTATTTATATGTTAACAGCTAAAATTCTGACCTTTGGATATTGCAGAGGTGGAAGCATTGGTTCTGGCAGATATGCTGGGAAGAAGGGGTGCTCATCTGGACTTTTATATCTGCCAACCTATTTGCATAGAAAAATCATAAGAATGTTCCTCACATGATGTAATCTGTTTACCTAACATTTTCTAATAGAAATAACACAACCTGAGCATGGAGCCTTTCAGTTTTCCAGACCATGAACTCAACCAAAGACCCATGAAATCCATCCATGGAGAATGCACCTTCATTATATGTGTCAGGATTGTAACGATACTGAGCTCTCTCTAAAAGGCTAAATATTATGCTATCTTCTTGTCGAATTAAGGAGTGTCTTATACCGTTGAGGGTCAGGCTCTCACTCTCATCCACCCTTTGCTTCTTTGAAAACCTGTATGAAAAGAATGCAAGCAACTGTCAGAAGTAAGTCCATCAAACATAGAATACAAAAAACGAGTGAACAAGCACAAAGCTCCCCCTTGCTTGGCATATGATAATTAGTGAATCGCTTCCTACACAGCCTAGCAATGGAGACCATAGTGTTGCCATAGAAATTTCTCTTTGGAAAGTATAACCAAACACACTAGCCAAAGTCAAATGCATTTTGAAAGGGTTCCAGATTCCAACTGAAACTGCCAAGTTACACCAAATGAGGAGAACAGATATTTATCTACTTGAGTGGATTTTCCTAGTCAAACTTCAAAAACAAAGCTTCAACAGAGAAAGGGCAGTCTGCTTAGTAGGGAGGATATAAAAAGGGGAAAAGATGGAAAAATCTTTTGATCACCATTGCCTTCAATAGAATCAACCCCCAACAACCACATTTTTATTAGCTAGAATTATTCAACAAATTCAATGACAATTGAACGAAACCATAACACATGAAGGGAAAATAATTACTCAATTTTTTAAAAATAAAATTATCATTTCTTAATAGCAATTTTTTAAAAACAAAATTATCATTTCTTAATACCTTATGTTCGACGAAGAAGAGGAAACTCCAAGAGAGCGATACACATTCGCACCAAAACTCGAACCCATAACTTTGAAAGTTGCTTTGGGTGTGAAACAAGATATGGGTATTGAAGATTTTGCAGCATTTTGATTCAGAATGGAAGAAAATGGTTGTTCAAGTAGCTTGATCTCCATTGATGTTTTTTCCAGACAACCCGACAGAGAAAAGATACACACGAAACGAAAACCCTGACAATCTCTTTAACTTCGTTTGTAACGGGAGTTCTCTAGGTCCTGTTTCATGTTCGGGTACGTACCAACAACCTTTTTACATTATTTCAGGTACCCAATTTTTTTGTGTAATTTTACAATAATTACCAAATTTACCACTGAATTCTCTTGATTTAGTATTAATTAAGAAAAAAATTCAAATTTATTATACAATTTTTTTCTTACAATACTACAATTATTCAAACATAATAAAAAATTATATAAAGTTTTAATACTTATAAATGAGAGTTTTATATAAAATTTTTATGATTTTTACATAATTTTAAATTATTTTAAATTGTGATTGATAAATTATATTATAATTATTAAAATTAATATGTTTTCAATTTTATACTTTATTGATGTAAAATTTTTTTTATTGATTTAAAATAATAAAAATACTAGAATATTATATAAATTATTTCATTATTATTTTCTCATGGAATGCTTTTCTTTTTTTACCTTTTTTATTGTTCTTGAATCAAATTCAAAATAAAACCACCGATTAAGGGATAAGAATGAAACAGATGACGCAACTTTACCAAAATTACACCTAACTAGTTCTTACTATAATAACAACCAACTTGTATGCTGTAGGGATAAGAATGAAACAGACGACGCAACATTACCAAAATTACAGCTTAATAGTTCTTACTATAATTTTGGTAAGTAATTTTGGGATTATATCATTTATAATAATTATAATATAATTAATCAATCATATTTTAGAATTATGTAAAATTTATTTATAAGAAATCCACTCTTATAATTAATAAAATCTTACATAAATTTTTATTATAATTGAACAATTATAACACTAAAATAAAAAAAAATGTAATTGAAATGCTTCCGTAATGTTTAAATATTTTTCATATTTTTTTATGATAAAAAATATTTCAAATCTAATTTTTTAAATAATGAATATATATATATTTATCATTTTATTATCAAATCAAAATAATTAATGTTTGACTGCAAATAAAAAAAAATATTATCCTTCCCTATGCATAAACTTCTTTGCCATCAAATAAGCATCCTCCAAACTTTTCCCAAACCTTACCAAATCAAGCTTGACATTTTGTTCCTTCAAATAAATGTCCATAATCTCTGTTGGCCACCCTTTCTTTCGAAGAGCATAGGGATCCTTTAACAGCATATTATCTTTCCCATACTTTTCCACTAAGCTACTTTCTTCAACCCCAATCTTATAGTCAATGTATTCCAAATTTAACCCTTTAGCCACCCTAGCAAAAAACGCATCCGCTGCCCAATCTAGCCCGATTGGAACCACTTGCATGAACACCGACCCTGGCCGAAGGAACAATGCATGTGTAAGTGCCGCACCATGCACCCCAACCATGGCATGGCTTGAATTCAACATTGCGTACGCCTCGTGAAGAGGTGTGTGACTGGTTGGTTCGAATACTATAACATCAAATCCCACTTCTTTCATTATTTGAATTATTTCATCTTGATTTATTATCCTTCGTACAACATTTTTGCCGCGACATGTTAAAATTAAACGTGGTCGGGGCTCGGACTTGGGACGGTGGGGAGGAGAGGAAATAGGGTTACGGCAATAGGCTTTGTCTAGGAGACCCCGGAAATGCATGAACGTTTTTGAGGTTGGGATTAATGTTTGGTTTATAGTCATGAAACCATGTGATATGAGGCCTAAAGTGGCTGAAGGAAAACAATGAGTGGCGTTATCCTTTTCAAGGGTAACAATCGGATGTTTGCTAAAAACTTTTAGTAAATCTGCATACTTACCAAGCCACCAATCATGGGCCTCCGAGACCACCATGATAAAATCACGGTCAGGGTAGATAGAACTAGCGGTGATGAAGAGAGGAATGAACCCATCATTGAAAGCATGGAACAAATTTCCGCTGTACCCTCCCGCACTGAATACTAGGGCTGGGGCATCGTGTTGAATAGTGCATGATGGGCTAGGTGGGCCTGAGGCGATTGAGAGCTCTTTGATTTGGGCCATGATGTAATCTTCGTATTTTCTCGGGTAGGGCTTGATTTTCTCCACTTGCACGGTGGGGCTGGTGGGGCCCACGGTGAAGAATGTATAGGTGGTGGGGTCCAAGACAGTTGGGCCGTCGATTGAGCACAGGTCATAGCGCAGATAGGTACGGTTGCAGCTGATTTGGCTACTCGTTGGCAGTTGGGCACGTTGAAAAGGTCGGCTGTTCTTCTGACTTGTCATAGTTGTCTTTTTAACACTTGTTAATTCTGCAATTAAAGAAAAGTAGAAAATAGTAGCTGGAAAAAGAAAATTCAATGCTCTATGTTTATGGAACAATAAAGAACCCTTATCAGTCACAGAAAATATTAAAGAGTTTCACAACTATTCATATTTCATTTCAAATTTAACAAAAATTCAATTAAAGATGTAAATTTTATTCATATCTAATTAAAATTTTAATTTTTTATTTCAATAAAAATAAAGATAAATATTATATTATAAATATAAAGATAAAAAAAATATATAATTTTAAATTTTTATAACGTATGAAAATGAGATGAATAATATTGCATTTGTTCTATATCTATCTTCTATATATATATTTATATTTTTTTGAGAATAATTTTTTTATTAAATAATATAAATTATTATTTTAGATTAATTAAAATTAATATATTTTTATTAAAAAATATATATTAATACATATTTATAAAAAAATTACTTAAATATACAAGATAAAATAAAAAAGCTAAAAAATAAATATTGATGTTTTTTAAATATCCGTAAAAATAAAGATGCGAATAAATTTGAAATATCCATTGAATATGTATGTGAAAATAAATATAATATAAACATTCAAGAATATAGATGAAAAATGCTCTACCCACCCATATCTTACTTATTAACATCCCTAAATCAAATGTTTAAGGAATTAATACAATTTTGCCGTTATATTTTATCTCAATATTGAATTTATTATTATTTTTTTGTTTGATTGGTTAAATTTTATCTTAAAATCATTCAAAATCAAAATTGAATAATAAAATTCAATATCAAAATTTAGCGCCACAATTCAATCAAACAAAAGTAGATTTATTACAAAATTCAATATTAAACTAAAATATAACAAATTTACTCTTAATCCCAATGTTTAATTACTACATATAATTAATTAAATTAGACATCTGACACAAATGCTAGTTACAAATATATATATATATATATATATATCTCGAACTTTTTTATCATTTTATTGTGATTTTTAATTTGAAAGTTCCAAATTGAAATTATAGCAAAAAATGTGGTCAAATCCATAGGTAGAAAGTCACTATTGTTCTCTTAATACATATATAATATATGTATTATGCTAAGTTGATATTCTAACAACTCTATATTCCCATATAAAAAAATATTTTTGTATAAGCATAAAATACTCCTAACAATAGTCTGTTAAAGATACCAAAGTTGATCATGTAACCAACATTATATTGAATAATAATAACAATAATTCTTTTTTTTTTAATTTATTGAAGTTTAACCAACTAAACATCCCAACAGGAATTGAAGCAATGCAAAGAGCTGAGGTGGTCAAAGGGTGGAACCATGTGCGGTTGGTGGAATTAGACAAAAACCATCCAAGCGAAGTAGCGAGGGAGGGATTTTAGTTAAGGTTTTATTTACGGGGAATGTACCTTGATTCTTGAATGGATAGGTCGACGACGACCACGACGACGACGTTGTTGCTATTATGTTGTTTATCCTTGAGATTGACGACAGGCTTATCGAATGAAACCACAGCAAAAATAAGGAAAAAAGGAGCATTGCAATGGCTGCTTTTGATCCCCTTGTTATCTTCTTCATCGCCCTGAAATATTACACAAAAACCTTTCAGAGAAATCAACGTTAAAGGGCAAAAGTTTTCATTTTATGATGCAGTCAATGGCAATGCTTGGCATGATAAGGAAAAATATTGGATGGATGATGAAATCAAGAGGCAAAAAAGAAGGCTTAACTGTGTAAAAATTTAAGGGAAAAGAGAGAGCTAGCTCTTTATGCTGCAGAAAATTGTACCTGACTATCTTGGTGGCTTCAGTTCTGGAGTCTTTGGTGCTGAAACGATTGAAGAATGAATTACTTTCGTTTCTTCGGGGGAGAGATATTGGGGAGTAAAGAGAGAATGAAAGAGAGATTATTAATTGCAAATTATTATATAACCAAACTGTTAATATTTGACAGAAAAGGCTTGTCGGCTACATTAAATAAACAACAATTTTGGATATATATATAATAATAGTCATGATAATTCAGAATATTCGATTATGAGTAGTTCTCCTCTCTTAGAAATTCCATTTAATGAAAAAATAAAAATAAATTATTTCAAACATTTCTTCCTTTCGTACTGGCAATTGCTTTATTTTTTATTTTCAAACGAAATTCCAAGAATATTTAATGCGCATTTGAAGGCAACTACATGCATAAAAATATTGCTACCTACCATTAACACAAAATTGGGTTTGAGATATTGATGTCTCCTTTTTTTTTGAAAGGAAGTACAAACTCCTGTGAATAAAATTGATGAAATTTGGTGATCTAGCTAGTTTTATTATTGTAATTGGGTGTAAACCAGCATCTATATCCTTCTTTGTCCATGAACAACTTAGCTTCCCTATAAGTTTCCTTCAAATAGTCCCACCAAATCTGGGTTAACATTTTGTTCCTTCAAATACATATTCGTAACATCAACGATCATTGTCTCCCTTGAACACCAGCAGGGTCCTTAATCACTATGTCATTCTTGTCATACTTCTCCACCAAGCTACTCTCTTCGACATTATTCATATATTTCTATGCGCTTTTATCTCCGTTGCCCTAGCTGGTTCTTCGTGGCACATCTTCCCTGCCCAATCAGTCTCTAGCTGCATCACTAGCATGAACACCGGCCCAGCCTGCTTACAAACACCAGCTGCAGCTGCGGATCTTCTTTAAGAGGAAAAATAGAGATGGAGTAGGGGTGGTTCTGGGCCAGGAGGCCACGGAAATGAAGTAATGTTTGTAAAGAGTTTGGCATTATTGTCATGAAACCAAATGAAGTGAGGCCTAGTGTGGCGGAACGAAAATAATGGGTGGAAGTATCATTGTCAAGGGTTATTATTGTGTGTGTGCAGAAAATATCATGCAAATTCTTGTACTTGCTTTCCCACCAATCATGTGCTTTTGAGATCACAAGAATAACGTTTTGGTTTTGATACATGGAATTAATTGCGATCAAAGTGGGATGAACCCAACATTGAAGTATTTTCACATAATATTTTCTCTTCCACCCACATAACATACGGCTGTTCATATTTCTACTACTTTTAATTTGTACTTCCTACGTGACAACAGATGAGAACGTAGATCTTTGAGCCCATTTATCAACAAAATGGGCCATATATATTTTCAAGAAGTTCTAGGGAAGTAACCTTTGTCAATAGACTAACCATCGTTTGTCTATGGGCTAGCGATGGGATATCTTAATGGTACATTCTTGAATGCATTTTGTCAAAAAAGAAATAAAGCCAATATCCGACTGCAACTTTGAAGTTGAAAGGGACCAAGACAAGAAGTTGGGCAATCTAAACTTCTCACGTTGTCTAACACATGGCAGTAGAATTCAGCCGAAGTTGTAACATCCATTTGGAAACATCCATTTGGAGTAAGGTCACATCATCTTGGGTGATTTGAACTCTCATGGCTTACGCCAGGCAGTATAGCAGTATACTCATCAGGATATTTTTTTTTTATGGCAGAAGTTATAGTGTCAAGTTCCATCAATTGATAAAATATTAAAATTTTAATTATAATGATTAGAGTTTAAATTGCAAGTTATTATATGAAAATCAATATTTTTTCCCCTTTCGAAAATGAAAGTTAAAGGTTTATTTTCAGGGTAAGTCACATGAGTCCATTAGAAATTAACAAGCTTTTACAAGTGGGAATCAAATGGACAAACTTATGAAAGACCTATAACAGAGGCTCTCTAGCCCCAATCATGTATTCCATTTCCTCCCTTTTTTTTTTGCATTTTCCTTTTTCTCTTGTTATCGAGTTCTGTAGACTGTAGTCAACTAAACATGGCTACAACTTTCCCAGAAATAAGGAATTTGAACAAATGATTTTGGCTATGGAGCTCATCTTAATGTGTGTGTTTAGCTAAAGTGACAAATTTAAGCGTCTAAACAAATTTTTTTTTTTTGCCAAGAAAAAAAAACATATTTTTTTCTTGAAATGGCTGACTAAATAGTGACTGACAACTATGATTAATCACATCATTGATGGTTGTGAGAATTTATTTCAGGTTTTTTACATAACCACAAATAGATTTTACTGCATTTCTTAAGGTAGGTGATACCATCAAGTATTTAATACTACAGTGTAGTTAAGTGAAGTGATATAATTATTTCTTGAATTCTTATTAATAAATTATTTTTTTCTTTTAAATATTACTTCTATTAAATTCACCCCTGCTTTCTCAATTTTTGAGGGAGAGGATGTAATAAAAATTGATTACGTGATCAATTCATGTGATAAAAATATTTAGTGAGACACCTGACCGCAATTATTGGAAGTTAAAAATTTCAAAGTTCTACTTTGGGATTGGATCATTTTGTTTTTTTAAATAAAAAAGTATTTTTTATTTAATTGAAAGAGAGATTCTAATTTTATTTTTTAATGCACCAATTATTAAGTGAAATATTATTTTCTTTTATTTCAATTTGAAGGAAATTAATGAGATTTTAATCCTCGTTCTTAAGAAAAAAAATGAATTAATCAAATACTGGATAAGTTTTTATTATTGTTAATGAATAATGTACAATAATAAACAACTTTTTTTGCCAAACCAGAATAAGAGGAATTGAAAATTAAGAGATGAAACGAAACAAACTCCCCTGATTAGCACTCAAAAGATCTATTTGGACCAATTAGGTCGTAATTTATAAAAAAAAAAAAAAAAATTGACCCACAATTACAAGATATGGAATAATGAATGTCGTCCCATCTTTCTTTAATAATAATAATAATAAAAAAAAAAAAAAACAGTGGAATCCCAACTGGACATTTATATTTTGGGAATAAAATCTTATACCTACCCAGCAAACAAGAGACATGACTGATCAACCCCTTCATTTTACAATGACAAGCATCAAATATCGACCCTAACTTACACAACAACAAAGGATTTCCATCATAAATATACCAAAATGAAATTTTTTTTTTAAATTTTAAAATCTTTTTCCTTACTTTTAAATGAATTTAATAAACACAACCCGATATCACAACATATTTAAAGTCTCACATGTAAATTTGGTACATGTGACAAAATTAAAGGGCCAGTAACTATCCTTAATCATGCTAAGCCTATATATATATATATATATATATATATATATATATATATATTAGTTGTCAGCATTTCAATGACGAGTTCTAATGTGGTGAAGGAAGGTGAAAATTTATTCTTATCGCATTAGAGTTTCATTTGATCTAAAAAAATTATTGTGGTAATTTTTTGGGATCACACGCGACAGTGGTTTTTAGGATCAAATGAGAATCTAATTTTTTGGAATTAAACATGGATTCTCATCGCATCAAGGACCGATGCTGAATAATTTGAAGAGGTGAGTTTAATAGATAGCTGGACAGCAGAGTTAATAATAAATAAATTTATGTTATCTATATCAAATGAAAATGAGAAATACTTAAATTATTTCCAATCATAGTTGAGTGATTAATGTTGGTGGAATTGTTATTGAATTCAATATTGGATTTGTTCGTATTCATAAATTTTCTTGCTGGCAAGAATTTAAACCAGCTCTAATACCATAAATAGGCAAGATAAACATAAAATATGCTTGATATTGATTAACTTATAAATTTACATATTTATATAATAATCTGTAAGCTTAGAATAATTACAAGAGATAATTATAAGAGGCAAAACATTACAAACTATTTTATGTTTGACTAATAACATGGATAAATTAGACTTGCAATTGCATGTTCTTATCAAAACGTTATTCTATCGAGACTTTATCTTTACCCATTGCTTTCAAACTTTTTATTAATTAAATCAAACTCATCATGAAATTCTCCTAATCCAAAAGAAAAAGAGATTGAAAGTTGAGAATAAGAATTTTAGCATGTATAATTAACATTATCTAATTTGTAAGTTGCATCTAAAATAATAATTATTAATGAATTAAGATAATATAATTATAATTTGAATTTTTATTGTAAATGTAAATAAATCGAATATGAGTCCATTTTATTATATTTATAATTTATTTATTTAATTAATTAATATTAAAATATTATTTATAATATTTATTAAATTTAATAAATAAACAAAAACTCAATTTACTCACAAACTATTCATTCAATGATAAATTCATTTACACCACTAATTTTTATTATGCTACAAGTAAATTCGATAAGGAGAAGGCACCATGGCAGCAAGCGTGTTTTGTTTCTGAACTTTAGCTTTTGTAATGGGAAGGGTAGATTCTGAGAAAATTGTGACCTTAAAAAAGACAAATCTGGTAAATTTCTGAGAGTGGGGGACATAATTTTTTAGTTACTTTCTCGAAAAAGCCGGGGGAAAGCAAAGATGCTCGCTTCGTTTGTTTCCTTGGATTTCGTGAAAGAATTGATTGCCCTTTTGTGGGGACCACATGAGAGCAATTTCGTCATGTCAATATTAAAGAGTTAGTGTCGTAATTTTGGGGAAGAAGAATTTTATTTACTCCCATTTTTTATTTTATATATCTCACTTCTAAATACAGTTTTAATTTAAATTTAATTTTTTTTTGTTTTTATAAAATAAACGTTATCCCTCGACAACTAATTTTTCGTTAATACCTTCAATATATATTTTACTTTTTCTGTTATTTTCTCTTTAATCTCAAACTCAAACTAACCTTAAATCTATCCAATTAACTTCAAAATTACATAATTTTTTAGTTATTTATTATTTAAAAGTAAGATTTCCAAATTTATTTCATTTTGTTTATTTTAAATTCATTCGAAATAGGTTAAGGTTTATAAAATAAATTTTACAGAATTCATGCTTCTTAAAAATAGATTTCTAAAAAACTTTTAAGACTAAATCTATTTTTGTTTCCTAAAAACTTTTAAAGTTTTTACAAATCTATTTTTGAAAAACTTCATTTTCAAAAATATAACATAAATTTTAAAAAATTATTTCTAAAAATAAATCATAATTTTTGAAAATAAAATTTCAAAAATCATGCTATATTCTCAAATATAGATTTTTGAAAATATAAAAAAATCAAATTTGATTAAATATAAGAGAAAAAATGATGAAAAAGACAAAAAAAAAAAAGAAGAATAGGATAAAATTATAAATTATTAAAAGATCAATTTGATATTTATTATGTAGATATTTTAAAAAATAAATTGATGAGGTGTAAAAAAAAATTTAAAATAATGTATTTAGAAGCCTCCTTGAGGAAACGAAAGTTGAGATACTTAATAATTTATTATATAATTTGTATTATTAAATATATATAATTTACATTGATATATTAAATATTAAAATATATATTTTAATTTTTATCAAATTTATTGTTATTTTATCAAAATTTTAACTCATATATATATATATATTCATATCATTCGGTATTTTTTTTTCTTATAAAAAAATCCAACGTTCATGGACATTGATCGGCATGGGGATTTGAGAGTTGGTGTCGCCCGCCGCAAGCCCAAAAAATAAAAACTGTGTACGGACAATATTGGTATCTCAATGTTGAATTAACTAATTTAGGTCTGAATAATGTTTGGAATTACTTGTATGTCCCTCTGGCAATTTCACGACGACAAGTCGTCATTGCTCATTATCTGTTTTCCCTCGTAATAATAAGTTTGCGTTATCCAATGACGGTTGAAAATCCTTTCTTCATTTTTTTTTTTTTATAATTTTAAAAGGCCGCGTGATGAATTTGATTAGGAAAAGTGAAATGTTTTAGTATGATTTTTCTTTTGTTTATCTTCATTTGATTTTATATAATATCACGTATTTTTTAATTTTAAATCAAAATTATTCAATTATAATTAAATTACGATGGATTAATTCGAACATAATTTTTCAAATATTTATAAATTTTAATTTATTTTAATTTGATGTAATTTCATAAATATATCAATTTACTTAATTTTTTATCTCATTTTTTAAAATTTAATTTAATATGATCCAATTTTATAAACATCTTTACGTACTTTTCCTTGAGGAATGTACTCGCTTAATTGCATAATTGGCTACAATTTTCAGTGATTTTGTCACATGTTAATTGGTTGAATTTATGATATAAAAAAATCATAATCTACATATAAAAAAATTACAAATATTAAATTTTAAATTTAAATTAAATGTTATTTTCAAAAAAATATTACATAAATTAATTAAATTAAATTAAACCTATTTTTCATTAATTAGATGAATTTTCAATTAACATGATAAAGTAATTATTTACCTAAGAATTTCAAGGATTATCAATTTACCATAAATTTCCGACAAATTTCTATTTGCGCTCTATCTAGTCAGAGGCATGTACGAGGGCCTAACTGTTCTGGATTGAAAATTAGAGTTGCTTCTTTCCAACATGTCTAGCACTCCCAGATGTAATTTCTTGGAATCCTTTTTCCCAATGGCAGACAAAACTTAAAAAGCTTAAGAAATTGTTGTCAACAATTCAGTTCAAACAAAATCTGCTTAGGGCTTTAGACGAATCGAATTTATTCGTAATTTTGTGATTTATTCATTTATTTTTAAAAATATTTGTGTTAGATTTGTATTTATTAAAAAAATTACTTTATTCATTTATATTTATTTGTTTAAATAATACATTATTTGTATTTAATTTATATTTATTTAATTAAATTAAACAAATTTATTTGTGAATATTAAATAAATATATTTACGAATATATAAATGAATATATTTATGAACAATAAATAAATCATAACCAAACAAATTTAATTAAATAAATCTTAAATAAATATAAACGAACCTTAAAATAAAATTAGAGTAAAAAGATAAAAATATAAATTTATTAATATTGTTATAAACAAGCAACAAACAAACAATAAACAAAGAATAAATGAACAAATTTTAAATAAATTTATTTATAAATATAAATGAACAAAATATACTATTGTTCGTATTCGATTCGTTTAATAAACGAATATAAAATTATTATTTAAAATTATTTATTAAATTTAATAAACGAATATAAACAAATAAAAATAAAACATATTTACAAATAATTTGTTGAAAGTTTTATTTATTTACATCCCTAGACCTGCTCCAACACTAATACTTTGTGATTTCCATCCTAAAAGTTATGAAAATTGTTCCTTAATTTGCTCCTTGAAATTAAGATAAAAGCTATGAAGAAACTCAGTCATATATTTAAAATATCAAATAAAATGACATCAAAATATTTAATTCAATAATTAATTCATAAATTTTTACTCGAATTGCGAGTTCAAATTCTCTTCCTTGAAAGGCGAATAAAACAAATGACTCTCACCAAACATAGAAATCTAAAGAAAAAAAGTAATGATGCTAACATAATTTCTCATATTATGTTGACTTTAAATACTCAAATGAGATTGATTGCCAGACGATTGACTTTAATAATTACCTTTCCTTAAACATGATTAATCCAAACACCACTCAACCCAAATCCACAACATAAATCATGATTTTATTTGACCACACTTATTGTTACCAAATATGTACAATAATGAAAGTAATCCAACTTAAGTAAGATAATATCCCATTAACTTGAAAATTATGAAATTGAAGAATTGAAATACCAATTTCTTGTTCTATAATTGTGTGTGTGTATGTGTTTTTATCCTAATGGAGACCATGATCTTCAAAAATTCTGCTCTGCCATGTGAATTAAACGCATAATTTTTATTCAATGGACAGCTATCAAATTGCCTTAATCATTGATTATGCCAACTTGTTTTGATTATGATTGTGTATAAAACAAGCCCTACCTACTTGTTTTAATTTGGTGAATTGGATTATTAAATTAATGGACGAAAATATATTAATTTTTATAAACTTGCCATTTATATATATTGAATTCCCATTAGAATATCTCTATCGAAAATTTTCTCAGTCTTTTTCTTGGCCTGCAAAAATGCCTCTCACGAATTTGGGAATTCTGTTTCACACCTTTTTCTTGGAAATTCCACAAGGAACTTGCGACATATAACCAAACAAAGGCACAACAAATTAAGCAATTCATTATGGATCCTATATTGGATTATTAAGAAAAAAAAAACATCTATAATTTGTTAGGCCTAATTTGGGATATCATAGCGTATAATTTAGCGTTACAATTTTACAGTGAAAACAATAAGTTTAGGTTAAAATACTAAAAAACCACTTGAACTATTAAATTTTATTCAAATAAAATATCTATACTTTTATTATATTCAAATAAATTTTTATCATTTTATTTGTATTCATATAAACCCTTATTTCGAATAAAAGATGATTGATTTATATTAAAAATTTATTTAAGTAAAAATTAAAGTATAAAAATAATTTTAAATAAAATGATCAAGTTCATGAATTTTTTTATGATTTTAACCTTGATTAATAAATAGTTCGGAATTAACTCAAACCATAAAAATTATAAGAGCTAAGTTTGATTTTTGCTGTTAGTAATTTTTTTTATAGGCGATTTATAAAATAAATGTAAGTCTTCACTTAGGGTAATACTCAACTTTAGAATGAGAAATAAACTCTCCTTAACTAAATTTATGGGTAAAAAAAAAAAAAAATTTGTAAAACTCATTGTTAAATCAATAATTTCTCATGTAATTTTTAAAAGGAAATGTCAATTATTTATAAAAATCATAATCTCCTATAATTACCATGATAATAAGGGTGGTCAGGCCAAGCTTAATTGCGGAATAGTCAATAGTGTAAATGTTAAGAAACTTAAAAAAGGAAAGATTGATTCTATTAGACAATTACTATCTCCTTTTCAGAGATCGAAAGCCCTAAAGCAGATCTGGTTTTATACTTTATAAAGGAATAAAATCCATACTTCATTTGCCTCTCCCATTAATCGAATGACACATGATGTTCATGTTTAAATCTGAAATTGAGAATATATAACATCTCTTAAACCATGTTGTTCTTTTCATATCTATAAACAATGTTAGAATTTTGTCACATATTTTTTTTTAATTATTAGTTTATTGGCGTCGATATATATTGCAAATAATATTAGAAAATTTATCAAATACATTGATAATAAATTTTTAAATTTTACAAATAAAATTAATAGAGTGACACGTATTTTTTATGATATATTTAAAATTAAAAAAAGAACAAATATCTTAACATCTCTTGAAAATATAAAAATTTATATTTATCAAATACTAACTCATAATGTTAAATCAAATTCTCTTATTTCCCAAGATTAAGCTCTCATCCCTAATTTCTTTGAGGTATTTCGTAGTCAATTAAGGCTAATTTCCTCTTTATTTCGTCCTTCCATTATTATTTGATGGATTTTTGGGGGTTATGGGAAGTAGTGTTAGTCATAATGTAGATGAAAAGCAAACTTGCCGGCCCAAAGTGTCTAAGCTTTAATTTAAAAAAAAAAAAGGCATCTAGCTTTACAATTTACATAATTCTAGTTTCTGTTACAGGACTGATTGCAAAGTTTCACTTAAAAGCTGCTAGACTAAGCTATTTTATTCAACAAAAACATGCTCAGATGAAAGATTTTAGATGCTCCACAGCTTCTTTATTCATCATTCCCACTATCCAATGACTTTTCCCCGATTTGCTTTCATCGTAATGATGATCATATGTATAAAATGAATTGCTCCTACTATCCTACTTTGTGCGATCTTAAACGTTAGTACTACTGGTTTTTTTTTTTTTTTTTCTAATGATGATCATGAACAAACAATCACTATTTAATTCATTTTATATAAAAAAAAATCACTATTAAGACGTATAAAATTCAATGATGAAATTATCAAATGATACGTCATTTTAATTTTGGTAGAAAAAATTTGAAAATAAATAAGTTGTTCAATTTTTTATATTAGAATAAAATATATTTATTTTAAAATTTAAGACAGATGATTATAAATTATGTATTTCAAATGATTTTAACAAATGATTATTAAAAAAATTTAAATTCAATACCTAATAATTGATAAAAATAAAACTTAATTAATTGAATCAATCACTAACGGATATTATACATCATTATAACTCGTATTTATGAAACACCTATTAATCAAATCCTTCTTTTTTTAATTATGTAAAGTGATAATTTGGATTTTTATTTAATTATGTGAAGTGATCATCCAATTGTTCCGAAAATAAGCTAATTTTCACGGCATGTGTATTTGGACTTTGGAGTCCTTTTTCACATACAAAGCCTTTTGATGAAAGTGGAAAAATGAAATCATTGAAATGCGACACAAAAAAAAATCAAACGATTGCAAAAGAAAAGCTCAATTTTAAGTCAATCAAACGCTGGTGGGACATATTGTTTTCACCATACATAAACCCATGGTGGGACCAAAAACATATAGTTAGCTAAATCTTCCCATTAGTTCAGACTTTGGAAAGCTTCACACATTTTCCATGAAAATGACAAATGCAGAAGTATTAAAGGGGACCACAATTAAGATTAAGGGCCTAACCTTCACAAAATATTAAATATCTAAGAAAGAGTCTGTAGAATAGAATCATTACAAAAACTTGCTTGACTCGCAACCCATTTTAGTCGTTTGTTGTTTACATATAACGTTCTTATGTCTTGATTAATAGGTTGATAATGACTTGGGCCACATTTTTCACATCCTATCTGACCCTCACTTGTTTTGGCAACTAAATCTTTAACCAACCATGTTTGACTGCAAGGAAAACAAAACCTATACAGGTTTTACTTTTCTTTTATTTATTTATTTTTTTTATATTTGAAATTATCAAAAATTAAATTATGATTACGAAAATTAAGAGTTTAATATTTTATTAATAAATTTTACAAATTATTGACTTTTTTTTAATTCAATAATTTATTTCGATTACCCATTAAGTTATAATTTAACCGATCATCATATGATATTATTTTATATAATAAAAAACAAGAAGTTGGTCTTAGAATTTAAATATGAATTCTTTGAATTTGAATCTTAAGTTCTAGCAGTGGAAAAATCTTTTTTTTTTCGTATTTTATTACTTGATGCATTGAAAGAATTAACTATGCTATCAATTTTTTCCTTTAAGTTCATTTGAAAAGTTGAAGCAATTCATTAATTAATCTTCAATGTTTGATTATGACTTCAACCAAAAATAGAATTGAAGTCCTCTTTCACGTACAAATGAAATTGTACTTTATATATCTCTAGAGGTGGTGTTGGTCACTTGGTATCCACAATTTATTTATTAAAACTGTATAATAGTAGCAATAAATTTTTTTTGGTCCAATCATAAAAAAAAAAAAAAATCAATGTGTATGTGTCCATACGCAATTCATGTTTATTTTTGTCAGCTCTGGATTGCATGATCAATATTGGAGGGATAGAGGGCTGTGGTCCGACCTGATAATGTTAGTACTGAGGAATTTTTGTGCCCATACATACCATGATTAAATCAAATTAAGCTATCAATACATACCCATCAATTTCTCTGAAAATTTGTGTATAAAATTCATTATTGGACAGGTTATTTACTAATAGAGTTTGTAAAAAAATGTGAATTAATGACTTAAGTATGTGATTGAAACCCACTTCCACAATGTGGCGCACCACTTTTCTTCAATAACAATAATTGATTAAAAATTAAAGGAAATATTATAGTAGTTAAGATTAATGTTTTCAATTAGAAAGGTTGAACAACAACTATTAATTACTCGAACTAGTAATGTTAAATTCCAATGTAATTTGCTAAATATCTTCATGTAATTTGTCGGCTAAAATAAATTTGACTTAACATTTTAGATCTGATAATTATATATATACACACAAAAAAATATATATCCAAATTTACAAAAAAATCATTCGAATTACCAAGTATTTGATTTTATAATTGATACACAATTTCTTACTAAAAAATTCAATTCAAATATCGGTTAAAAAGTGAGATTCTAATCTAATTTTCGAGTAAAAAAATTATATATAATATATATATTATTGATTATTGAGTCAAATGTTCATATGTATGGAATGAATATAAGATCTATAGTCCTATTATATAGAAGGAAATTTTAACACGCAATATTATTATTTTCTTAGTTTCTCCATTAATTGATATGAGGATGCCTCCTAAAACTTCAGCAATTTTATTCTTTACCATAAAAACAGAAGCAAGGAATATCTTTAAGATTTAATTTCAAGGCACATTGGAAAACCAAAGTGTGGATGTACAAAATTTGGTCGTTAGGTGCATATATACAAATTATTTTTGCTTGGTATGACAATAGTTTTTGAGTTGATATTTGATGTAATGACATTGTATATCAAACTTATAAACCTAAAAATAATTAGATCTTTAAAAACAAATATTAGTCAGTTTATTTAAATTTAATTAATTTATAAAATAATTTAATTTAAGGATTTGCAATTTTTAATTTTGTTCATTAATGAAATATTAAATAAAATTGATTGACAATCAATGCATCAACTATTAACTCATAATTTTTCTTATGAAATATAAAATTTCATACAATCAACAGTTAATTAAATATAAATATTGCTGAAATTTGTTTTATAGTTAAATTCAAGCTTACCCAAATCAGATGGTATTGATTTTAATATATATGACAATTTGTGTATTTATATCGTATAAATTATTAAAATTTATATATTCGTACCGTATTTTATATAAAAATTATGTGTTATAATTCGTATCAACACAAAAATATAAAATATATTTTTTATTATATTAAACTTATATATAGTTATTACTAAAATTTTAAATCGTGTCACTTTCATGTCTTATATTCATATCATATTCATATCGTATTCTAAATTACAAAACTAAATTTTACTTTCTTGTCTAATGCGAGTACGCAAGAAATGAGATGCTTATCCAATGGTAAAATGACAAATGATTTTGCTTTTTTTATTTAAATTTTTTTAACACTGTGAGGTCATGTCCATTTTTTTTTTACAGATGTAATTTAATAAAAATATTACAAATACTCAAATTCAAATTTTAAATTTTAATTTAATTGATATGATATAAGTTAATTGAATTAAATTTTATTCCCAAATTCATACCTAAATGATTTTGAGATATAAATTATTAGAAAAATGAATTAGTCTTGAGTCCTAGTCCTTCTCATATAGCTTTTGTTTTTTTTTTTCTTGTGTTGATGATAAATATGTGAAAGATAGGAGGGATACTATGGTCCAATAAAATGGTTTTCCTTTCAGTGCAATTCTTGAAGTCATCTGCACTGAAATCCTCTTGATTCCAAGTAATTCCCTAACAGTCAAATTCTAACATTTCTTCTAATTGATCCCTACCTTTGCACTATTTTTATTTGGTTGCACAACTTTTTTGAGTTGAAGAATTCAATTTCAACAACTTGATTGTGGCAATCCCTAAATATTTTTCTTATACATCATTAAGTACATGATCTTAGCTCTTCAATGCAGACAAAGTCAAATTGCTGCCAAAGAAGAATTAAATCAAGGGGAAAAAGAAAAAGTAGGTTAAACATTTGACAGTATTTCAAACTCCTTTAACATTTATTTTAGTCAAATTAGACTCACCCCAAGAAAGGGGTAAAGCTTCCTTAACCCAATCTTTTATTACTAGTTTTGGTGAGCAAAATTACATGTGGATGAGAATAATGTTCCTGTAATTAAGTTTACCAAATATTTTTCACATTGAAATATCTCTCTAATATTTTAACACAAAAGAGATTGTAATTTAAGATGAAAAAATAAATATTACTTTAAAATTAACAATATAAATCAATTAGATTAAATTTCGAATTTAAATATCTTTATAACTTTTATGCAACACATATTACTACCTCATGCATAAAACAATTAATAATTTACCTTTGATAATCTACTGGCCAAAAAAAATTACCTTTACTAATCTTATGGTGAATGATTCTTTTAATTTGTTTTATTTGGACATGGGAATTATATAAGGTAGTTAGGTATCTCATAATTACAAAATTAAGGTAAACTTGAGAGAGTAATTGGGAATGAAGTGTTCAAAATCATGAAATTTTTTATAATAATTTAACTGACTCCCTCTCTTTCTCTTTCTGATTAATTTCTATGTTATTATTATTGTGAAAAATTATTTCTACTCCCATTTTAATTTATACTTCTTCTTTTTACTTAAATACCTATTTTTGAAGGACTTTTTTTTATATATTTATTTTCTAATGACTCTTTTGAATGGCATCTAATGGCACTTTCTTAATGAAAAAATTAGTTTGAAGAAAAAGAATTCATGTCTATATCACTACCCTCTATTTTTAATTGAACTTGATGAGAAAAGTGTCAAAGGAAACATTAATTTTTTAACATTTGATAAATATAGTATTTCTACCTAATATTTGGTAAGTGAAGACATTTGTTTTATATGTCATGTAAAAAATCTTATATGGTTTATTATGGGATTTACAGCTACCTCAAGTTTTACTTCCTTATATGCTTTCATCTTTTTAAACTTGCCATTCTTAGTGTCATTTCTATTCTTATGGGCATACAATTATTCAGTCCCATAAATTAGAGTAAGATGTTTTATATTTTATCAAAATTATATATTTTAGATTAACGAGGTAAAAAAATTATTATAAAATTTCATAAATTTTTATACAAAAATTATCCTTTAAAAATAATTACATAAACTTATTAAATTAAATTTTGATTCATTTATTTAGTAATTTAAGTTCTTGATTTGAAGACATATTTATATTTAAAATCACTTAAATATTAAATTTATATTTGATAATTTAAAATATAATATGATAATATAATATGAATATGATATAAAAATAAGACACAAAAGTGATATAATTTAAAATTTTAATAATAATTATATTTATTTAATAAAATAAAAATATTTTATTTTTTATATTAAAATAAATTATGATATATAATTTTTATATAAAATATAATATAAATATATAAATTTTAATATTTTATATAATACAAATACATAAATAATCAATTTTATTAAAATACAATAAAACCTAAGAAATAATCAAAGTGTGAGTAGGGGCTTCTTTGTTTGTAAACATTTTGGGGAATTGACTCGCTTTTTTATTGGCCACATCCAATGATAATCCGAAAGTATCCTGCAAAAAGAAGCCACGTGTTCGAATACAACTCTTATTATTATTATATTATTATTTTTTTAAGTTTTAGAGTAGAGAACCAACGACAACTTAAGAGTAGTGAAAATCAGTACCCACAAATTAGCCTTTTTGCAGTTAAAGTGAACAGAGGATCAACCAATCAAAACCAACCACAAACACCGGTTCTAATCGAAAGAACAAAAATCTAATCTCGTAATTATGTCTGATTCTGAAGGGCATTTATTACATCAACTCTCTTCCGCACATGTCTCTCCTAAGCTCAATAAACCTCATCCTTCACACAGTATCACAGGGCCCCACTTTTTGTCTGCTGTATTACCCAATTAAACACTGCTTAAAATGGAAAACCAATGTAATTAACGTTAATTAATTAATACTGCCCATTGCATTAGCAGATTTTGTTGTTTCTTTTCAAACTTTATTTTGCACTAATACGACAAATATTTATTTTTTATCATTTCAATTTAGTTTTTAAGTAGTAATAATTTTTTACACTAAATTAGAGATTATTAATAATTTTTTATAAAGATCACAAAAAAATTATAAACGTTGAAATCGAATCTAAAAAAAAAAAATTAAATAATTCATTTAAATTAAATAATAATAAATAATGAGTTTATATTATTTTTATTAAATATTTGTATCAAAAGCAAAGAAGGGGGAGAGAATCTAGAAATGCCCATTTCTTTTATAGTTCCTCAAAAACCCAAGGAGAGAAATATATAAATATATGTTTTGGGAAATAAAAGAAATGTGAGAGCAGAGAAGAGAGAAGTGAAGAAAAAGCAGAGAATAAAAAGAGACCGGATGTTGACAAATTTCATGTCACTGTTCTTAGAAGGTCGTTTGTTTGTGTGAAGATTTCTTATCTGGGATCTCTCTCTTTCTTTCTCTCTCTAACAGCACCTCAAAGCAATTAACTTTTTTCTTTCTTCTTCTCAATATTCTCTCTCTAGAAACAAAAATAAAAATTAGAACTTCAACAATATTCTTTTTTTTAAGAGAGAGAAAGAGTGGCCCAGTAGATCGAAATCTCCTGTTTTTTTCTTCAATCTGATGACGATCTAAGCTCCTTTAATGGTGTTACAAAACACCCACTTTGTTGTTTTTGCTGTATTTGTTTCTTTTGTTGCCGTAAAGCTTTAATCTTTGTTGATACTCTGGGTTGTTTGGGAGCTGTGAATTATCTATGATGGGGAAGTAAAGCAGCTGAATCCATGTGAGAATCTTGAAGGATGGGTTATTAGAGGATGTGGGTCTGAGGTAAAATTTTGTTCTTTTTCACTTTCTGGTAATTTGACTTATGGATTTTTTTTTATTTATTATCTTATGATTTGGTTAATTGGGTTTTCTTAATTTTATTTATTTTTTGCTGATTTTTTTTTATGAGTCTGATAAATTGTCGGGTGATAGTGGCTTTGCAATTGAGTTCATTGAACCAGTACTGTTAACTGTAGGTTTTTTTCTTCATTTATTCATTCTTTTTAGCTTCCATTTGTGGTTTCTGAATTGGGGTTGTTGATAATTTTGATTTGATGGATTATCATAGTTTTTTCAATGAAATGTTCAGCTTTTAATATTTGCTAATATGTCATATTAATTTAGGTATTAGTTATGTGGGATCTACTCTATTAACTTTGCTTACTAATTTGACATCTTATTTTCCCCTTTCTCCATAAATAGAATAGGATTTTGTTTTCTTGATCATAGGGTTCCTAACTTTCCTGCTTTGTCAGCGCCTTTTTCTGCATAATTCTGTCTTTATCCGGGAATTTTCAACATGTATGAAGTGGGTGTGGTGATTAATTGATGAGGTTGTGGCTTACATTATACTTCTAAATCTTGGTTTTATGTTTCTGCTTTTGGTGGCATTAGTTATGAATTTATGTTTATGCTATGTTGCCATATGATAGGGCAAAACTTTTTACAGTTTAGTTGAAACAATGCATAGGAATTATTTAGTGCATGGAGATACTCTACCAAGGAAAGATGTGATGATTCCTAGGTTTAATGGCTATATTTACAGCATTATTGCTCCTAGCTTCTTAGTTGATGAGACTGCTGTGAGATAGGGAGAGTGTTTTTCTTCAATATTATGATTCTTTGGAAAATACTGCTATATTAGGTGACTATATCCTTTATTCTTGTGGTGGTTTGCGAGATTCCCTTGAGTTGCTGTTGAATTCACACATCAACCAGGAATGTGACCTTGACCTTCAACTATACCACATGTTAAATTTGGTTTAATGTTGGTAGTCATTTTTGGGTGAAACATAAATGGTTCATTCAATAATTTCGTTGTGTTGTTAGTTTTTTCTTTGGTTTGCAACTTTTGTGATTATTCAATTATTGTTGAAGTTTTCATTTTTAAATTATTTTTGACAAATCACTGACTGCAAGACAGTTAACCGAGTTTTTCTCTTTGAAGTTGGCAGTGCTTTGAAGTTCCTACTTCTTGGTGTGCTCTTTTCTTGCTGCAATTAGATTTTGTTGGTGAAATAATCCTCAATATATGCTTTTTACATGGAATTTAGTGTAGGGTAGTTAGGGGAAATTGATGCTATGACCCCCACCAAATATCTCTTCTTTAACCTCATTTGTCCCACAACTCATTTAATCTCCTTCAATGAAAAGAACTTGTCGGGTATTATTAACTTACCTTCTTTTCGTCAATCAAACATTATTCAAGCCTACTTCAACAGGATATATTTCTCACTTATGCCTATATGCTCGCCTTCAGGTCACTTCGAATACTTCTAAAGCATGTTACCTGACTGTACATAACCTTTCGGGGTGATAAATATCATTCTGATCAAATATGAGTGATAATTGGATTTAAAGATTGTGGTATATTCATGTAAGTTATGAGAACGTGGTCATATCCCTGAGATTGTGCAGTAACAGTTGTGCATTTTTAAGATAGGCATGCATAAAAAAGATAACTAGGTGGTTTAATAATAGCACCATATAATATGTACAAACTTCTTGTCATAAGAGTTTGAAACCATATGTGATTTTTTTTCTTTTGCTAATTCACTGATGATTCAATAAGTTAGCAACATTGTAGTCAGACAAATAACTCCATTCTAATGGCTATATGTCGGCTCACTGAACCTGGCAATGGTGGCATTCTATTCTCCTTGTCATGTCATTCTGGACTGAATGTGTTTTAGGTGGAAAAACATGGTGTTTAAGTCTGAGAGGGGAAATTGAGGATCATCACAAAATATGCAGGGGAGCTAAGAGAGATAAGCATGGAGGTTTTAGAAACTGCTCCATTTACAGATGCAATATAATGAGGTGTGCTAGTTGGTCAAGGTTTTGTTTTGTTGTTGCTCTGCATTTTTCAGATTAGTGATGGGCTAGTCCTGTTGGATTTACATTCGCCATCCTCACTATTCCTCAGTAAGGATGCAGGTCAAAATAGGGTTGAAGTTCACTAGAGACAATTTTCTTGTGTGGTTATTCTATTTATAGGATGAACAAATTCTTAATGGCTCAGGAAAATATGTAAAGGAAAATCAAATAGAATCTTTTGAACAATTTGAGGGATTCAGGTGTTTGCAGATGGAGAAAACAATGTTAGCGATGAAATGGGAAATAAGTCAAGAATTTCACATGTCAAGGAAAGTAAAAGAAGACGATCAACCTGCAAAGAATGAGAGAAATGATGGGCATGTGAAAATGCAGTGAAAGTGATGCATGTGTGGCCATTATCAGGTTTTCCAAAATTTGAAGACCGGTATATTTTTCTTTCATGTATTCGTATATTGCCAAGACCTAAGGATTTATCAATGAGTTTGTGGAGACAGAATTTTACTTCCACTAGGAGTGAATTCCTTGGTGGATATATTATGCAGGCCGTTGTATATTCATGTCATCTTCCAGTTCTCCACTCATCAGCTACAGCTTGCTTTGCTATTATTGAGTACTTATCAACTCAAGAATTAAGTTGATCCCTGGCACAACTAGCATAACTAATGCTATCCTTTCCTTGGCTTTTGTGGCCTTTTTATAGTTGTTATAGTATTTGCTCATGTGTCACCTTAGTGTCCTGGAAACCTGAGGTTTATGTAGATTCCAATGGTGCATGAAACTGATCCATAATTGCTTGTGATTAATGTTATATTTGTTTATTTGGGGTTCGGGTGGGATACTATTACTGCATTAGCGTTGCCAAGGTGCTCTCTTCTGTTATAATGACTATCTTTCAATGTTTTCAGCAAAATGCATCTTTTCAGAGAATTTTCTCACATTTCTTTAGAATTGCTTTTATACTTCCGAGAATATAGAGAAAAAAATTGCTCCTTTAATATATGCCTGTAACCATTATCTATGGTTTGTCTTGTTTGATTAATAATGCGAATGGATAACACTGCAAGTAATTTCCTTAGGCAATTACTATATTCTTGGAGTTATGATTGTTCATCATATGTCAAATTATTTAGACTTGTTAATTGATTTCAGGAATGGGAACAAAAGTGCAGTCTAAAAGCTATTTTCCAGGATATTACTCAATGAGGGATCTCAATGAGGATTCTAACAGTTGTAGCTGGCCACATTATTATGGGGATAAAACCTTGACAAATGGTCAGTATTACAATGGCTTTTTCCCAAGGGCCATTGTAGATGCATATCCTGGGTATGATAAAGACTTATTGAAGAGAACAATGCTTGAGCATGAGGCTATATTTAAGAATCAGGTAATAAGGTCTCTAGTGTTTGTGTGCTTGTATTTTTAATTTTATACGGTCTTCATCTTGCATGTTTCAATGAATTTGAGTGTTGCTTGTTTACATACTCCACTTTGTTTTGAAGATATTTAAGTATCTGAGTTCTCTGTCTTCATCCAGGTGTATGAGCTTCATCGCTTGTACAGAATACAAAGGGACTTGATGGATGAAATAAAAAAGAAAGAATTACAAAAAAATCGTGTTCATATTGAGCCGTCGTTATCATCAAGCCCATTAGCCTCACAAATTACAACTGAAGATGCTCACAAATGGCATATCCCCAGCTTCCCTGTAGCAAACTCTCTTTGTGGTAGACCATCAATTTCTGGTGTTGAAGATAGTCATTCTCCCCTTAGCTCCAAGAAAGGAAGCAGCATCCAAGCTGGTCCTTTTCTGTCCCAAAATGGAGGTAATTCAAAGGACGTTGAGGTGCTAGAGTGCAGACCTACCAAAGTAAGAAGGAAAATGTTAGATCTTCAACTTCCAGCAGATGAGTACGTTGATACTGAAGAAGCAGAACAGTTCAGGGATGACACAGCATCTGGCATGTCAAGTTATCTTCCAAATGGAAATGGGAAAATTGGGCCTGAGAGCGGTGGGAAGCTACTTCATGGTGATGGTGGGAAGAATGATTGCCAAGGAGATGCTTCAAGATCTGATTCATTTTTGAGGGGCAAAAATAGTTTGGCTGACTTGAATGAGCCTGTTCAGATTGAAGAAACCGATGGTTCTGCATATTCACACTTTCTAGGCCATGACCCCTATCATGGAGGCTGTGAGCTGTCTCCTAAACCAAAGCAAGAGCTTCTTGGTTTGCCAAAAGACATTTCTGTGAATTCTCATCACCAAAGTGACAATAGGTTTGGAAATAAAATACATGTTGAGAACAATGGACATACTAGAGGATTCTTTTCACGTGTGCTTGAATCAGGTAATGTTCACTCCTGAACACTGAACTTGCATTATATTCCTTCTTTTTCTCATTTGTTACCTGTTAAGTCTCATATTATCTTCTTTGGCTTTGTCTGGTTGCCATTAGTTTGTTTTCTATGCCACATCTTGTACAGATGATGATGAACGGTCATTTTTCCATTTTTATTTTTGAGTGTGCTTGTAGTCAGTGGAGAAAATAAATTCCATGGTGTTGTCTTTTTACTTTTACTGCTAGACAAAAAGAAACAGATATTTGGACTATCCTTCCTATCGTGATTTTACATGTATTTTTTATTATTGTCATGTGGATATTATCTCTGTTTGCAGGGCACAATATAAGCAACTCAAAGTCTATTTCTCAAGGTTTTCAGCTACAGAAGTTGCCTGTATCTTCCCCGCAGGTACAGGTTCCTTTTGAAAAAGTTCATGATCCTCCAACGTTTTTGCTATCTGATCAAAGCAAGGCAGATCTCTCAAGAGAAAGAATGGTTCATGGTTTAGTTTCTGAAAGAAATCTTGAAATCTCCAATAGCTGCCATCCAGAGTCAATCATGACTTCTAATGTATCTAGTTTGAATCCATTTGCTTCTTCTGATCTGGTAAAGCCATGGTCTCATTCAGTTTCGACTTGTGAAAAGCCTTCCAACAGCTTAAGCCAGAAGTCGGTGTCAGTTCAGACTCACCCATTTTTTAATTCATCTGGTCCTTTAAGTAAGAGTTCTGTGATATCACTCCAGAGCAATGGGATTTTTGGAGAGAAGTGGCAGGTGAGTAGCAATTCTAGACTTAACCCAGGTTTTGGAAGTGAACTGTCCAATCAAAATGGTTTGTCCTCATCGGGGTCCAAGGAACCTTCAATCCACTTCCCTTCAATCAATTATTATTATCTGAACTGTAATAATGATAGTAAGGGGGTCTCTGAGCACTTCACCACAAATGGTTCAACTAAGCCCTACAGCTGCTCAAATAGTGTTGATATGAAGTCCACAAGTGATGTCAATTTGAATGCGGTGCTATCGAACAGTTCATCTAATGAGCCAGTTTTGCATCGAGGTCCTCAAATAGATGGAGGAAGAAAGTACGAGGACCATCTTCCACGGCTGCCATGGCTACAACCCAAGCCTGCTTGTAAGAATGAGGCCACAAGTGCAGGAAGGGACTTAAATGTTGGAGAGTTGAGATTCTCTCAATCTTCTCCAAAGCAGTCAACCAATAAAAATGAGACTGGAAATGGTTTCAGTCAAATTTTTACACAGAATGTGAAGTCAGTTTCTTTCTCCAATAATGTTGATGCCAGCAGAAGTGAAATAAGTGAATGCCTGCACAACAAAAAGATTCTAGGGATTCCCATTTTTGAAAAGCAGTATGTTTCTAAGAATGAGTCTTCTTTTACCTCCCTGTATGTGTCTGCTCCTCAACCATCGGAAGGTGAAGCAGAAAATAAGGGGAGAAATAGGTTACTTGATATTAACTTACCTTGTGATATGACTGTTCTTGATGTGAGCGAAGACATTGTTACTGAGAATTCAGCCATAAAGAAGGAAGCAGATACAAAATTATCAAGTTTCAGACATCAAATTGACTTGAACTCCTGTGCTGATGAGGATGAAGCTTCTTTTATACACTCTGTTCCAAGAGCCAGTATGAAGATGAATGGAGGGATAGATTTGGAAGCTCCAGCAGTTCCTGAGCCTGAGGATGTCATTCCTGGAGAAGAATTGCTGGAAGTGGCACATGAATTACCTTTGCAATCAGCAAAAAGCAAAGATGACTGCCTGCAGGATGAACTTATCCAGAGTGCAGCGGAGGCAATAGTTGCCATCTCATCATCTGGTCAGTTCAATCATTTGGATGATGTCAATCACAATTCATGTGAAACTGCTATGACAGACCCCCTTAATTGGTTTGTTGAGACAATTTCCTCTTTTGGGGAGGATCTGGAGAGCAAGTTCGAGGTTCTTTTGAGAGGTAAAGAAAGGGATCAAGATGAATCTTCCTCAGAAGAGATTGATTACTTTGAATCAATGATTTTGAAATTAGCAGAAGCCAAGGAAGAGGATTATATGCCCAAGCCTCTAGTTCCTGAAAACTTTAAAGTGGAAGAAACAGGTAGTACCTCTTTGTTAACAACTCGAACACGAAAGGGCCAGGGAAGGCGAGGAAGGCAGCGGAGGGACTTCCAAAGGGACATCCTTCCAGGCCTTACTTCCTTATCAAGGCATGAGGTAACGGAAGATCTTCAGACATTTGGAGGGCTTATGAGAGCAATGGGTCATTCATGGAATTCAGGAGTGACAAGAAGAAACTCTACCCGAAGCGGGTGTGGCAGGGGGAGGCGACGGTCAGTGACTAGCTCCTCTCCTGCTTTGGCAGCTGCAACAACTTGCCTGCCATTGATGCAGCAGCTTAACAATATTGAAGTGGGGCTGGAGGATAGAAGCCTTACTGGATGGGGGAAGACTACCAGACGGCCTCGCAGACAAAGATGTCCCGCAGGTAATCCTCCATCTATTGCGTTAACCTAATTATGAAAACAGGCTTTAATGTATTAATTGAGGATATACTATAGAGGGAGCTAGGTCATTGTTGCTTCATCAGCTTTGAGAAGTGAGGTTATCATGATCTATGGGGCTTGCCTTTGTACATTTCTTATCCTGATTGGCTACACTTGATTGTCTGTCTTTGGGTGGTTATGAACAACTTATATTATCCATAAATAATGTTGCATGATTTCTTCCAAGATATATGACAGCATTCCTTCGGTTTGTGAATTTAGTGAAACCATAAGAGCTCTCGTGTTTTAGGACTGATTCAATCAATGCGTTTACTTGCAGTTGCTTTGATATTTTGCCAAGTGTCTGGAACTGTAATACTATTACAATGCACACAAAACAGATTGGAAAACAGAAACATAAGTCACAGGCTTCTTTTTACCATGGTAATGTAACTCATGCAAAGGCAAATGCAGCATTATCCCACCACTTTTAACCATATAAGGCTGATGCGACCATTGTGGATGATCGTATTATCTTATAAAATCAATAGTTGTGACCCAGATGTAATGCCTTAAAAATTCGTTGAAGAAAAACAATAACAATTGAGAAAATATAGAGAGAACTAAATTTTCAAGAAAACTTGTTAACTTTTTTATGACCATATAAACTATATATGCTGCATTTTGCAATGAGAGTGGTAGAAGTGTTAGATTTCTGGAACATTTTGAGAATGAGATGTTCATAGGGAACGAAAAAGGTCGAAAAAAATTCCAGCAACTTTGGGATTTGAGTGATATCTCAAGCTGAGAAAAAAATGGCAAAAATTTTGTATGTTTTATGTGAAAGTTACAGAAGAAAGTGTTGGGATAAGCCTGAAAAGAACAAGTGGGGTGGAATGGAATCCTGGATTGAATTCAAATGATTTCAAAAGAGTGAGTACCGAGTACATGTGATAGGAGTTTTAAAACAAGGATGCAACGTGTGGTATGTCTGTTGTAATGTTTGTTTCTGAATTCCAATGAGGCGGTTTTTAATTCATTGCATGTCCTCTTGCATAAACATGGCCATAACTTTCAGCTGAAACTTGTCCCACCTTGCACCACCACCCAACATTACAGTCTTGATATCTCTATCTTGGAATCTTTTGTTTAAACCCCATTTCTCCAATTCCATTGGTTGAGTTCAGAAGCATCCAATTCTGTATCAATTATTTTTCAAACAAACAAGCAATGAAAACCACAGATTTCCACTATTTCTTTCTAATATCTAAAATTTCCACTACAAAGAAATAATTCATATAAGAGCCATCAATGAAAAAAAAAGTGTTCAAGCCTTCAATAAATGAATGTAAAAAACAAAAAAAAAAATGAGAGTGGGGGACGCGTGAGGGAAGAGCGCGTGGAAAGGGAATGAAGAGGAGAATGAGAAGATCTAACTTTTGTACGTAGCAGAAAGCAGAAGCGGTCGTGTCGGTGTCTGAGTTGATTCGTTGTACAATCTCTGTGGTCATAGTCAAAATTGCCTTGCCTTTAGATACTCTCTTACCCAATCACCTTTCACCTATCAATTTCAATCACCTCTATTATAAATTTATATTATCACCCTACTCCACTTTGCTTTGAGTGCTACTCTTACTTCTTGTCCTTTTCCATACCTTTCTTTATTATTACAATTATTATTGTTGTTGTTTTTTTTTTTTACTGTTTTTTGCAGTGGGGCCCCTCATAGTTTTTTTTTTCTTTTGATTTTATTTATTTTTATATTTTTAAAAATAAATTTAAACATGCATGTTTATTATAAAAATTTTATGATTTTTTTTCACAATCTTTAAACAGATTTAAACCTTAAAATAAAAAATAAACAAAATTTTTTGCCACTTGAATCAAATATTTAATCGTCTCTCTTCCTCCTTTTTAATTAAAAAAATATTACTCTCTTTATTTCAAATAGAATGTTGATCAAACTTAGCCAATTTCGTTTAAAAAAGTGAAATTTAACATTTAATTTGAAATAGGGAGATGATTTGTATTCCACTTGTTTGTTTATTACTTCTTTTATTATAATCTTCCCCCTTTTTAGTTTTTTTAATAACTTGTTTATTGGTGTGATAATGACCAATAATGACTTTTTAAAAGCATAAGCTGACTTTAAGTACGGGGGATCCACAAACAAATTTGATAAACAAGACCGTGTAGTGCTTGTGCTTACAAACATAAGCATTATATTATTAAAAAATTCAAATAGTAGTGCATAAGATTTGTTTAAATTTTTTTCAATATTTATTTTAATTGAATTATGTAATTATTTTTAAAAATAATATTTAATAAATTTTAATTTTAATTTAAAAAATTTTTAAACTGTAACATTTATAAAAATTTTGATCGTGATTTATATATATATATATATTCTTTGTTTTTATATAATTGATATTTAGTAGATTAATTAAAATATAAAAATGAGAATGAAAAGGGCATTCATAAACTTTGTTTAGCTTTAACACAACCTCATTATAAAACTCTTTTAATTATAATTACTCCCTAACTACCAATTAATTTCCTAACTTTGCTTAAATTATTAAATTTGACCTACTACGACCAATCATCCCATCCCATTCAAACTCTACAGTCTATAGTTAATGCTATAACAAATGGAAAGAAGCTAACTCATTATAAATTTTTTTTAATTTTTAATTTTCATTTATACTCCATAAATATGAAAATTTTAAAGAAAAAAAATTCCAAATGTAATTAAAAATTTAGAAAACCATTTTCATAATTTTATAATTCCATATAAAATTAAAATATAAAGATTTTCAAACTAATTATTACTGTTGTAAGCAAATTGAAATGAACAAATGAATGTTTATTTGTTGTTTATTCGTTTATTTTTTGAAGCATTTGAGCTCCATTTGTATTTGGTAAAAAAATTGTTATGTTTATTCTAGTTCGATTCATTTAAATGATAGAATATTTGTATTTAATTCGTGTTCGGTTCAATTAAGTTAAACGAATTTGTTTGTGAACATTAAATGAATATGTTAATAAACATATACAAATGAACATATTAATGAATAATAAAAAAATTATAATAAAAAAATTAAATAAATAAATCTTAAATGAACATAAATAAATTCAAATGAATATAAACGACTTTTAAGATATGATTAAGATAAAAGATAAAAATATAAATTTGTTAGTATTATTATAAATAAACAGTAAACAATAACAAACGAATAAATTTTAAATAAAATTTAATCAAATTTATTTATAAATATAAATAAATTGAATATATCTCTATTTATATTCAATTTATTTAATAAATAAATATAAAAATATTATTTAAAATTATTTATTAAATTTAATAAATGATTATAAATAAATAAAAAATATATATATTCACCAATCGAAAATTCTATTTTATTGATTTACACCCCGGCTAATTGTGACACACGAGATAGAAAATATAATCTAAACCTAATTCAACACCTTTTAATTGACAAATTCCTCCTTCTTCCAAAGGGTAAAAAGGAAAAAAATAAATAGGATTTTCTGTACGAACAAGCACGCCTTTGCACTGACACAACTGGTTTCAAAAGACAAGTCCTTTTCAGAGAAACAAACACTTTTCACAGATTAAGCTAAGCGCCTAGGACTAGTTACCGAACATAAACGACGACACCACCTTAATTGATTTGCCCTCCCCCGCACCACCCCCCCCCCTAAGAAAAAAAAAAAAAACCTACCGAATCATAACTGAAAATACCAAACAATATCAAAAAATGGCGGGAGGGTTTAACTAGAAAGCTTAAACTTGTGTAAGAATGGTGATAAAGCTTCTCACTTTCTTTCATAGGCAAGTTTCTGTTTCTCTTACTAGGAGGAAGTCTTACCTTCAATGGAGATGTCTTTCTTACACTATCAACTACCCTTTTGAATACCCTTCAATGGACCATACTTTAGCTTCAGTGCATTCAATTTCTTCAAACCCGTGTTTTGCTCTCCTGGGTTTTTGCAAAAACATCGATTCTCTCAAGAAAGTCCACGCTTTGTTCATTATAAATGGCCTCAAAGGTGATCTTTTATGTGACACCAAATTGGTTAGCCTGTATGGATCATTTGGGCATGTTGGTTATGCCCGGTGTATGTTTGATCGAATTCCTGACCCAGATTTTTATTCCTGGAAAGTGATGATCAGATGGTATTTTTTGAACGATTTGTATATGGAGATTATTGGGTTTTATGCTCGTATGAGAATGAGGGTTAGAACGTGTGATAATGTTGTCTTTTCGGTTGTGTTAAAGGCATGTACCGAATTGCGGGATATTGATGAAGGGAGGAAAATACATAGCAATATTGTCAAGGTAGGAAATCCTGATAGTTTTGTTCAAACTGGTCTTGTTGATATGTACGCTAAATGTGGAGAAATCGAATGTTCTCGTAAGGTTTTCAGTGAAATTCTTCATAGAAATGTGGTTTCTTGGACTTCGATGATTGCAGGGTATGTACAAAACAATTGCGCTAAAGAAGCGTTGGTTTTGTTTAATAGGATGAGAGAAGCAATGGTTGAGAGTAATCAATTCACGTTAGGGAGCTTAGTGACTGCTTGTGGAAAGTTAGGGGCTTTGCATCAGGGGAAATGGGTGCATGGATATGTTATTAAGAACGGTATTGAACTTAATTCCTATATGGTGACTGCTATTTTAGACATGTATGTTAAGTGTGGCAGTATAAGAGATGCCCGTTCTGTATTTGACAAGCTTTCTTCTGTTGATCTTGTCTCATGGACCGCAATGATTGTTGGATATTCTCAGAATGGATTCCCTGATGAGGCTTTGAAGTTGTTCATTGATAAGAAAAGTTTTGGGATATTGCCCAATTCCGTTACCATTGCAACTTTGCTTTCAGCATGTGCACAGTTGAGCAATTTGAGTCTTGGAAGGTTAGTTCATTCTTTGGGGATTCAGCTCGGACTTCAGGATCCAACAGTGATAAATGCTCTAGTGGACATGTATGCAAAGTGTGGAATGATTAGAGATGCTAGGTACATATTTGAGACAGTCTCAGACAAGAATTTAATTGCCTGGAACTCAATCATTTCTGGTTATTCACAAAATGGGTCTACATATGAAGCCCTTGAACTGTTTTATCAAATGAGGTCAAAATCTGTATCACCTGATGCTGTCACACTGGTTAGCATCTTCTCAGCCTGTGCTTCACTTGGCGCTCTCCATGTTGGTTCTTCTCTTCATGCTTACTCTATAAAAGATGGCCTATTATCTTCTAGTGTTTATGTTGGCACTGCACTTTTGAATTTCTATGCCAAATGTGGGGATTCTAAATCTGCTCGTGTCATATTTGACAATATGGGAGAGAAAAACAGTGTCACATGGAGTGCAATGATTGGTGGTTATGGAATTCAAGGGGACAGTTGTGGGTCCCTTGCACTTTTTAGTGATATGGTTAAGGAAAACTTGGAGCCAAATGAAGTAATCTTCACAACCATTTTATCCACCTGTAGCCATACAGGGAGGCTGGGGGAAGGATGGAAATATTTTAATTCAATGTGCCAGGACTATAAATTTGTTCCTTCCATGAAGCACTATGTATGCATAATTGATATGTTGGCCCGTGCTGGAAGGCTTGAAGAAGCCTTGGATTTTATTGACAAATTGCCTATTCAACCAGATCTTAGTTTGTTTGGAGCTTTTCTTCATGGATGTGGACTTCATTCAAGATTTGATCTAGGAGAGATGGCTGTCAAGAAAATGCTAGATTTACATCCTGATAAGGCTTGTTATTATGTGCTTATTTCTAACTTATATGCCTCAGATGGAAGATGGAATCAGGTTAATCAGGTAAGAGAACTGATGAAGCAGAGAGGATTGAGCAAGAACCCTGGTTATAGCATCACAGAGATGGATACTAATAAAGACCTTTCATTTTCTAGAGTAGCATGTCTTGCTTAGTCTTTTTACATGCATCCTTGGAATCGATAGGATCTTATTGGTAAAACTGAAGGTAATCAGGGACTGCATTGAACTTATGAAGGTTCTCTTAAGGAAATGTTGAATTCTGGATGTTGGTTTGTACTAGAACTTGTGGCTGGTTCAAGTTGAAAATGTCCTGAGTACAGATTTCGAATAGCTCGAATCTTCATGGGTACATCTTAGATTTGGGCAACGAAACTCATGGCCAGAAATTAAGGTAGACTGGGAAGGTGCAATCGTCAAGGCCTGTAAAATTGTTGTGCATTGCTTCACACATTCGATCTCCGTAGACATCTCAACAAGATGGAAACATGGGAAGCTACCCAGCATTAATACTCTATGACAGATGGTGGTCCAGAGTGCAAGGTTGTCCTTGTGACTGTTGTCAATTTAAGTGACTCATAAATCTGGAAAAATGTTCAGTTCCCACAGTGTTAGAGGTAAGAAGTTCTTTGGGTGAATTTTCCACCCCATAGTTCTTTGTTTTGTTTTTTGAGTAGTGACCCAGGTTTAGCGTTGTTTTTGCCTTAAAACCTCTAACTTGCCAAGATGATATTCTCTTATGTAAAATGTGCAAATGAATACAAATGATCAGTCTTTACATCTCCTTTAGCTCCTATACTGGGGAATGAAATTCACGCCATAACTCATCAACGGACAGGAAGCGTCATGTCCGCGATGTTAATCATGTATATCATAAAGAGCTCGATCTATGGAGGTAGAGTGAGACGTACTATAAGAGGTTTCTCCAAATTCTATGTTTGTTTCTTTTGGTTGGAAAATGCATTACACCTGAACAGATTAGGTTCACAAACAAATTTGCTCCATAGCTATGTTAGCCGTAAAGGATGTGCTAATACAGGTCAAAATATCTATGACTAGTTTACTGTTTCTCTGTAAAAAGTATCCATAACAAGATATCAGCTTAGACAGTTCCTTTTGGTTTCCTGCCAATTGAAGCACAACTTTCCCAGCATTTTGCTTATACACAATTTACTCTGCGGGATTCTTCAGTAAACATCCTTGGAAATTATGACAGCATCAATCATCGAATTATTGTTTTCTAAATTACGAACTTGTTCTTGAGCCAAAATTTGGAAATTTTCCAAAAAACTCAGAGTTTCCTCAGTTGTCAAAAGAGAAGTATCTCCAACTCCAAATCTATAAACTCTCTTATCAAGCTCAATTATGCTATAGCCAGGAACCTTCCTAAGACCTATGCTTTTCATTACTGATCTTAACTTCCGAAATTCCTTCCAGTTTCCTTCCTCAGCATATATATTTGATAACAAGGTGTAGTAACCAGTATCATCTGTATTAATATCTAAAAGGTCTTGCTCAATGGTTTTGATCATGTCCATCCTGTGGTGGATTCGACAACCATTAAGCAGGGCACTCCAAATGCTTGCATCTGCAGGAAATGGCATTGATTTTATGATTCTATATGCTTCGTTGAGATCACCACCACGACTTAGAAGGTCAACCATAGAAGCGTAATGTTCTGCGTTAGGCTCAACACCGAAATCCCTCATTGAGTTAAAAAATGACTTTCCATCTTCGATAGATCCTGCATGACTACAAGCTGAAAGAATGTTCATGAAGGTAATTTGATTAGGTTTTACACCTGACTCTACCATTCGATTGAAGAGTGAGATGGCAGCATTTACCCTACCATGTGCTCCATATCCAGCAATCATGACACTCCATGACACCACACTTTTTTCTGACATGATATCAAAAACCCTTTGGGCCATTAGAAGGTCTCCACACTTGGCATACATGTCAGTTAAAGCTGTATCAATATAGAGATCCCTCCTTATTCCGTAGGTAAGGAGCTTGTGGTGAAGCCATTTTCCCTTTTCAAGATAACCCAAATTGGAGCATGCTTGAAGTACACTTAAGAAGGTGACATCATTCATCTCAAGAGCGTTCAAGTACATTTGATTGAAAAGGTTAATTGCCTGTACAGAATTACCATTTTGAGAAAATCCGCAAATCATAGAATTCCATGTTACAACACTTTTCTCTTTGATCTTATCAAATATCATGTATGCTAATTCTGTTAAACCACATTTTGAGTACATATCAATCAGCGAGTTCTGGACAAACTCATCTGAAAGGCCTTTTTTTATAATATGACCATGTATCTGATCTCCAATTTGCAATAAACCTCCATCTGCACAAGCTGAGAGAGAACTTGCAAGGCTATAAGAGTCAGGCATTAATCCCCTGGTCTGCATCTGCACAAAGCATACCAATGCCTCTATTAACAACCCTTCCCCAGTACATATAGATATGAACATATTCCATGACACAATATTTCTTTCTCCAACCATGTGAAGAACTTTCTCAGCGTAGTTCAACTCCCCACATTTCAAATATAGTTCTATGAAAAATGGCCCTAAAACATCATACTCAGGATCCATTTCTTTCCTAATTATGTAACAATGAGCCGACTTCCCTTCTCTAAGCCAACCTAACCCTGCATAAGAACCTAAAACACTCATAATGGTCACTGAATTGGGTTCCACTCGAGAGTCCAACATATCAAAAAAAGCTTTTAACGCGTCTGCAAGCCTACCACTTCTATTATAGCTAGATATCATTGCTGTCCACAATGCAACACTCCGGTTTGTTACATTTAGAAAGATCCTCTCTGCAGTACGCAGGTCACTACATTTGCTATACATTGCAACAAGAGAATTAGTCAATGAACCATCATTTTCAATCTCCCTCCTTACTATATAACCATGAACCAACCTTGCTAATTTAAAAAATCCCAACTCTCCACAAGCCTCAGCTACACTAAGCATTGTTACCGAGTCCGGTCTAGTACCTTCCAAAACCATTAAACGAAACATCTCCAACCCTTCACTTGCCTTCCCATTCTCAACATAGCTCATAACAATCGAACTCCACGAAACCAAGTCTCTTATCGGCATTTCATCAAATACTTTCTTAGCATAACTTAGGCATCCCAATTCACCATACATACAGAGAAGTGATGTCTGAATTACAGAATCATCATCAAACCCATTTTTTATTATGGTCCCATGGACCGTTCCACCAATACCTAGATGACCAGAACCAGAACAAGCCCTCAAAACAGAAGGAAAAATAAAGTTACTGATTTGGACTTGGCTGTTGTTTATCATAGTATGGTAGAGAAAAATGGCTTCCTGAAAGAAGCTGTTCCAAACAGAACATTTTATTAGAACACCCCACATGAAAGAATCTGGGTTGGGGAACGTTTTGAAAACAAGTTTTGAAGATTGAAAGGAACCCATTTGCGCATAGGATTCAATGAGCTTGGTGGAAGGGAGCGGGTCATGGTGAAGCCCACTGACTAAAAGGTAGGCATGGAGTTGTGCCAGTGATCTAAGGTTGGTGCATGATCTGAATAAGGGCATGTAAAGGGTGGTCATCGCAGAAAGGACTTGAAGAAGTGCAAGACAGAGAGAGAGTGGAAGGGAAGAGAGTCAGAGAAGTTGGTGCCAAGACTGCAACTGACCATTACAACTAAATGTAGTTTTGGTCTCTTGGCCCATTTACGGATCTCATATTTGAGCCCATTGGGTCCTCTCAAAAAATACAGAACCATCGGAAGTTTACGATCAAAGGTGTCCCCTCAGGGATACGATCCAACTGAGAACTGACCCTTGCGATCAAGTACTTCATTAATCAACCTATTAAGTCATTTACGGTTCAATGTTTCGATGAAACTTAATCTTCGTTAACTTAATGAAAGCATTTTTCTACATTTTGTTCCACTGGCGTTGGTGTTCGTGTTTTCATTGGGTAATCATGGTAAGCATTATAAGTTATATTAATTAAACATGTTTTTTGGTGCTGAACTTAATTCCACAACAAAGTTTAACTAAACTCTCAAACATCCGACTAGTTATAAGAAAACATGATCTCAATGACTTCAGGATGTTGGTGCAACGACGTCAAAAAATCTGTTTACAAATGTGTTTGTGAGAGAGAGAATATGACATTGTTACATTGTCAACTGCACACTTCGAATAGAAAGCTCAGATCACCCTGAAATATTATTAACAAACATGTAAAGATGATACAAGAGAAAGAACATTACTTTCTTATCATAAAACAAACATCATTTTAACATGATAAACAACCACCAAATACAACCCCCCACCTGCCTACAAAATACAGTTGAAGATAAATCAAACCAAGAATCAATGGCTTTTATAAACTGGAGGAACTGTATATTTAGTGTCTACGGTCGATGATATACATATTTCGTTCTGGGGTCTACAATGAGACCCTTTCCACCATTCACTTCTAAATCGTGCCTGCAATAATCATATCAACAGAAAATAAGAATCATTTCAACTTTCAGTTCTGTAACTTTAATCCACTGGCTTGGTAAATAACCTTAATCATGAAAACTGTTGAATAACCCAATTGCATTCTAGGCAAAGTTATTAGGATTAAGCAATTATAACATTGCAGAAGAATGCCCCTTGCCTACAGATTAGAAATGATGGCATGTTTCGTTTGAAATAATAAAACGATTAAACCAGAACACTTAACTGAAACACAAAATCGGGGATGGTCAATTGCTCACGAGGAACATATCTGAATAGCTGCAGAAGCCTATCAACATACACCGCTTTCTTCCACACCTGTAGATAAATTCCAAGACCATCAAATTACAGCAAGATTTCTCAACAGGCAAATCATTCTTCAACGACAAATAATTATGACATACCACATTGTCCACGAACATTTGCAGAGCAAAAATTGAAGCCTTCAAGTGAAATGTAGGATGGAGAACATATATTGCCTATACAAAACATGTAAGAGGATAAAAAAAAAAAGTACGGCTGTATTTGAGTATTCAAATTAGATGAATTAGTTTGTGCTGCATACATGCAGGTTACGTTGGTGCTTCCGACCAAGTATTTGCTGTAATCTTCTCATCCATCCTAAGTCTGGTTGGCTGGTTATTCCAGAAACAAAAAGAAAAATGTAATAAGCTGGGAATGAAAAGCAAATTCACATTCAAATTATTAATACAAAGGCAATATAATGGTGCTGTACCAAGAGTGCTTTGCATTCATTATAACGGAGATTTCCAAATCCAGATTCTATTTTTCCAAAAGCAAGGCACAACCTTTTTGTTTGTTTTCATTGCTTCTTTAATTATGCAATTGCTTATGAGCCCTCATCTATTTCTTTTTCTGTCAGTGTCTAGGACTTGCTCTAATATCAGAGAATTTTATAAGCAATTTCAGAGAATGACTTTTAGAGAAGCTCGAAGATTGACCAGCTCTAACAAATGTAAAAGAAATTATTGATCATTGTTAAGTAAAATCGCATGAAGTTGTACAAGTTCAAATTTTCAATAGCATCGCACTGTTTCTTACCCCAATGGTGGTTGGCTTCCTATCTTTTTTTAATATATGTTAACCTTTGATGATCAGATCAAATCCACTTTCCCACCAAGAAAAGAATGACAGCCAATGGCTATGATACTGATATCCCTAAGGAAATGGGTACGCAGAATTCATCGTTTAAAAGGACAAAAGTTAAGAGATAATAGCATATAATATTGCTATCAGAAGAAAAATGTCAAAAAGCTTTCACTTAAAGAATTCAAACATTTAACCAAATCCACCAGCCCTTAACCCCCTGGTAGTTTCTTTAAAGTGCATCGAATTAAACCAAATTTCTCATACCAATAAAATACTTACATTTGTAAAGATGCTGCAGAGTGGAAGTATACAATAGTATAAGGCTTCTGTATCAAGGGTTCAAATTCCTGAAATTAATAATCAAAAGATGATCTTAGCTCAAAAGCCAGTTTTCAATAAAAGTATACTGTTAAGTGTCCATAACCACAAAATTTTTATCAAAATCAAGCAGTTTAAATGATGTTGTATTCAATAAGACTATGTCTAGAAATTTCAAATGTCCAATAAAAAAAACTAGTAAGCTAATACCTTTACAACATAGAGAACAAAGCGTTCAAGCTCAAGACACCGCAGCAGAAAATGTGCTCCAACAACAACCATAACAGGGCGACCTTCACTGTCCACTCCCCCACGATAACTGACACAAAACGAATAAAAACTAAGTAAACATTATATTCAGACCAGGACCAATCTAAAAAAGTATGAAATTGATGAGTTTCATACTATAAATGAAACATGGACCCATATATAGTTAGTAAACCCAACAAATAAAAAGGGGACATAGGCAGGGGAGTGTAAACAGTTTCAAGACTCCAGCCGTTTATTTATTATCATAATGTGCTTCCAGTCCAGTGACATAGATTGTGAAGAACACAATTATTCAATGCAATCATAAAGTTTAACCAATCCCAAAACTAATGAAATATAATCAGAAGGAACACTAACTCAAGATGGGAAAAATGAAAGGAGATCTGCATTATACACTTACACAATTTTCATCTCTGCAATTTCAGATAGATTAAGAGAATTTGCCTTAGCAAGGTATCTGGAGTGAAGTGAGTATTCTTCAGCAGCAGATAATGGAGACCCACCAAGATCACCAAATCCAAGCATCTTAGCACAATTAAAACCACCTTTTGCTTGAGCAGTTTTTTCCCATTGTTCCTGTCGTCTCTGATCTGGATCTTTGATTAATGACATGAAAGCGGGATCCAAATATGTATCCAAGTTTGAGTTCCTGAAAAAATAGCAATCATCCAATAAGGTCATTTAATGACTTCAAATTCAAATAGACCGCATTCATTTAGCATAGTTAAAACAGAATCACACTAATTGAAAGAGAATACATGAAAACTGCAATGAAACTACAAGGAAACTCATAGAAGTAATAGTTTGTTACACTTCACGGATCCCAATTATCAAGCAACTAGACTTGAGTAAAATAGTAACAAGATTTACTTCTTGCTTTAATAATATCTTTCTCAAAACCTATCAAATCCACAAAGCTGGAAAAAAAATCTCATATATGATCACAGCATATAGCAAGATGCAGACATCCACATACAGCAACAAATAAAATGAACTGCATGATTTCTAGAAAATGAAGAGACATTACGTACACATTCAATCCAACAGATATAAAACCAACCTCAATGAGGCATGTAGCTTTTATGTGTGCATTCATGTGTTCACATGCATGTGCATATGTGTGTGAGAGAGAGAGATGCATAATCTCTAGAAATCATAGTCAAGGCAAAGCATATTTCATTAAAAACCACCCTTCATAAGGCATGTAGCTTTTGAATGTGTTCATGTACACAAATGCATCCGTATATGTAAGAGTGAGTGAGTGGGTAAGAGAGAAACATATTAAATTTCTTAAAAACAACTATGGTTGCAAGTAGTAATCATCCACAGCAAGAAATATGCTCAAACAGATTAAACTCACTATCACAATAAACTGCTTGAAAGGAATCCAACGTGTTCATTTATTCCACTGTAAAAATCTAAAGTCATGATGTAGATACAGCTAAATTCCAATATCCGCACCTAATGATGCATTTATTGATCAATCTAGGACCAAGAAGAATACAAAAAAAGTATAAAAAAGGTTAAAAAAATTTTCTCACGAAATAGAGTTAACTGACCTTCGTACCAAACCTACATCACTAACAGGGAGTTCAACTGGAGCTTGGGGAGGCTTTGCAATGGTCTTTTTGGGCAATGGCTTTATTCTGATCTTACGCTCATCAATGATAGTCTCACCATTCTCATCCCCAACATCAGCAGGAAGCTTAGATATGGCCACCTCCTCCTCATGCTTATCTCGAGGAAAGTAAAGCGGAAGCAATCTACAATTTACAATATCACATAAGCAGACACCTCAGGTCCATAGCATTTTAAGCAAAAGCAAAATGAAAAATAATCATCAAATTCCTCAAGAAATTGAGGCATTATAACAATGCATCCAAATAAGCAAGCCACCTTTGCAAAGGTAGTAGAAATGAATAATAATGGTATGATACCTCTTATAGATCTCAGTATCAGATGATGTGCTAGTACAAAAAACAACGGCAGTGATTTTAACTTTCTGCTTTTCAAGAAATCGCCGTACAGTCCCTGAATAACAGGAAAAAGTTTGAACCCAGAAACATTCAACCTCCAAAACAGTTTGAATAACATATTAATATGAAACACAGGAAAGTAAATGCAAACAGAGAGTTTTTTAAGAGCTTTAATCCTTGTCAAAACCTTGTATTAGTGGTGAAAATTTCAGATGACATGTATGTCAATTAAAAGAATTTCAGATGACATGTATGCCAATTAATGGTAATGAGCATTACATAAAAGTCAATGGCCCCAAAAACATTGTATTTCCTCTAGCACATTGAAAGAGTCAACTTTGCAAAATTAAAGGCACAACTGGCGTTGATCCATTTCAAATATTCAAAATATAATATCATGTAATATTATTTTTCTTGTCCATTTGGTAAGAAAACATTTCAAAGTTTCCTTGGATTTTTATTCACCACTTTCTGTAATTACAGCATCAGAATAACATCAACAGATATTTTGGTTCACATAATCAAACAAAGTGCTGTAATATTTAGGAAATTTTCTCACTTATAGCCACATGTGCAGCTGGTTCACGGGGATAGTTTTTAGCCTCTGTGTATATACAGCCCATAGCAATACTGCATTGATATATGTCAAAAATATTATCTTATCCATAAAACAACAGATAGATGAATAAATTCTATAAATACATTATAGCATCTGCAATATACCAACCTCCGAAGACCATTTTCAATGAGAAGTTCAAGGCAAGACCGATAGCAATGACTCAGAGCATTCTCGGCAGCAGTATGATACTTTACTGCATACTTGGGACCAACCGTATGGATAACTCTCCTAACAATATGATACATAAAACCATCAGTTTTCAGTCAAGACAAGATTTCATGATTAAAATTTAACCTATAACAGTGTTGGTGCAAACTGAATCAAATTGAATACTCAATTTCTAAAATAAGAAACATAACAAGCAAGTAAGTATTGCTGCTATGAAACACAGTTTATATAGCATGATCACAAAACTGACCCATGCATGATCAAAACAAATGATGACATCATGCTATCATATGCCTCAGTCTTCTGCAATATTTGATGAAGTAATGAAAAACAAAGGCATGTGAAACAGTTACAAGAAATATAATAAAAGATAGTGTTACATTTCGTAATACAAACAAAAGTGTATTATCAATCTGGTTACTTCAGAACATTATAGAAGCGCAGCAGATGCAAGTCTCTGATAATATCTTTGTAAAAAAAATCTCTATAATGTGGACAAGTCAGCTGATGCATTAACAATCTCTATATAATCTCTATACAGCCTCCAGTTATGCAAAAAAGTGGACATACACACCTAGCAGGAAGATCATATGCATGAGTAACTTTGGCCATCCCTGTTCTGCATCCACCCTGTCCATCAAAGGTACATTAAGCCATTCTTTTATCAGATTTAATTATTCCCAACATCTTGCTTTAGAATGACAAAGATTTGTCATACAAAATAGAAAAGTTTAGAACAGAGCTATCAATTTGATGACACAGGTTATGAAATGCATCTGAGGCAACAGTTCCCTATCATTTCTTCCTGATTAATATTTAGCATACCAGTGTTGCACATTCTTCTGCAAGACCAGGTCCAGCTGCTGCATGCAAACCTTGACTACTGTGTGCTTCATCCAAGTTCTGCAGCCAAGCATGCAAAAGAGAAAATTAGAATATTTACATCTCTAATTAATGATTTTTCTTGGGTAAGGAACTTTGATCCTTAATGGGATCAAATCATTAATTGAGTTCCTCATATCAGAACATTAAGGATCAAACTTACCCACTCAAAGGTCACACCAAAGTTAAGTAACAAGTCCAATAATATTTACAACATTCTCCACATTGTTAGAGATTCAAAGAAGTGAGTTCAGGTCCCAAAGGACTAAATATAAAACTGTAAATGAACTAATTATACTAGTATGTGGAACCAAAAAAAAAAAAAATCAGCTGACTCAAAACTTTTAAATAAAATTGTGATGCACACAGAGGTCAACTGTGTGGATCTACGCGATCACCATTCAAGCCTCCATAAAAAGTAATCTTTTTCCATATTTATTTTGTTTATCAATTCAATCCTCATATAGCAATTCAGTACAGTTCCAATATTCTCAACAAACTTTTTCTCATCATTTCATTTCCATGTTGGCTTGACCATGTAAAATACATGTGTAAGTTCGAAAAATGCAAGGTTGTCCATATCCAAGGATAAAGAAATTCATGTGATTCATCAAAATATTTTACATCTGTACAGATCAGACAAAGTAAGGAAAACATCATGCTTACCTCATTTGTAGAATTAACAACAGCATCAACCTCAAGGTTCCACGGCTGTCCCCTCCACATGTATATCTTTGAGTTTATTTCATGATCAACAGGAAACCTCGATACCATCCCATTGCTACTGTTCTCCTCCCCAGGAGATGTTAAAGGGTTGGGGAAATATGAATTTGAGAATGAAGGATCTTCATTCTCATACTCCAAAGAAGACCTATACTCCGCATCACTCCACCTTGGGACTTGATCCAAGGTCACAACAGAGTCCCCATTGTCGGTAGGGACTCCACCCCTGGTTGTGGCGGTAGCCACTGTCCGATACATTGTAACAGCGCCAAATCAGAGTCCCTAACAGTAACGAATCCGAAGTCCCTTAGGAACTCAAACTTTAAAACCAAAAGAAGTAATAAATTATATAATGAAAAAACAAAGGTCATTCACATGGAACCCCATCGCAATAAAATCTATATTTTGACCATAAAAAGAGATGTTTATCAATTCATAGAAAAAAAAAAAGATCTTTATCAATGATCTTCAACAAATTTCAAGACTTTTTAAACTATTCATATATCAATCACCAGAACCCACTTTTCATAAATTCCCCTAATTATCGAATCATCTTCATTTGATACCATGAAAATACACGATTAAGCAAGAAATTCTACTCCCTTAGACCCGAAAGAAATAAATTCTAATAAAAAAAGCTACAACTACCAAATTAAGCCAAAAAATTAAGCAATTACGTGTTGGTAAACCTAAACTCCGAAGTATTCATATAAAATTAAACAAAAGACCAAACCAGACCAAAATTCTAAGAAACCCATCACAATTCAGAGTTCGATACATGTAAATAGAACGTACCTGAAATTGAGAAGCTGGGGAATCAAAAATTGATCATTAATTCAATTTGGGGTTTTGATTTTATTTATTTTTTAAAGTGGAAAATACAACTATTATTGCAGAGTCGATGAGCGGAGCCCGTTTTGGCCAGAAATGGACATGTTAGTTTGAATGACAATGCAAGTGGCCTCTCTAATTTTTTAGGCATATCACGTTTAAGTCGCACCCCTTTATAATTTTATGCTATGAAGTTAAATTTGGACTATGATGTAATGTTATCGAGTACAAGATAAATAATTTATAAATACTTTATATTTGTTTACTAAATTCAATAAACAATCAGAGATAATAATTAGAATTCATTAATTGAAAGATCGGTTGGAAATGTTTTTGTTTTATGTTTTATTTTTTTTAATTGAAAAAAAATTATGTTTGATAGGTTTTTTTTTAAAATAAAAAATAAAAAATAAAATTTTAAATATTGTTGAAAGTGAAAAAGGATGATTTCAATATTTTGAAAACATGTTCATCACTATTATGATACGGGTGAAGAGTATCCATGCATGAAGAGTATCAATTTTAATGTCAAAAAATGAAAGAAAACCATTAAAACTACCATTTTTTAGATTCAAATCACTGCCACTTTCATAACCCATGCCTTCGACCACTTCCCTATGTGGTTCGTTGTTTTCTAGTATTCTATAATAAAATGTTAATTCCTAGATGTATTTTCAATTTTAATAAAATGAAAATAAAATAAAATTTTTAAAAATATAAAATTAACAATAATATCAAATATTTTTTAAATAAATAAATTATGAATATAATAAAATTTATTTATATTCAATTTTATTTACATTTGAGAATATAAATAAATAAAATGTTTGATAAATAATTTATATACATATTCGATTTTTATTCATTTAACAAATTTAATAAACGATTATAAATAATGTTTTAAAATTTATTAATTATACAAATATATAATAAATATAACAAAATTCATTTATATTCTATTTATTTACTTTACTAATTTTAGTTTTAAAACAGAAAATTTAATAGCCTTTTCAATTTTAGAATTCTTCATGTTAATTAATTAGCTGACCTTAAACTTCAAAGTATAGGGACAATTTCACGGCAGATAAAAGATTTCGAATGTCTTTCTTTTCTTATATTTTACATTTTTCAATTGAATAATAAAAAATTACGTATCAGTTTACTTTACTAGAAGAAGTTTAAATATTAAAAAAAATTAAAGTAAACTTGAAAAGTTAAAACCATTGACAAAGCATAGGTTTGACATAAACAAAATTCACGCATAAATTTGTACAAAAATTTCATCTATAATATAATATTTGACTAGTTAATCATGATGAAATTAGTAATTCAATTGCTCGTTTGTTTGGGGTGTTTTGGTTGCATAAAAAAGTTTAACGGAAGGAATTATCTCTTTACATTGGAAGGTAAAATTTTTAGTTAAGTATTCTTTATAAAGATTGAGACAAACTGTTACTCAGTCCTCTTTAAATAAACATACAATTTCAATGTAAGGATGATTTTTATCATCTCAAAGTTATATATACCAATTATTTGCTTTATGACTTTGAAGACTGAGGATTTTTGTTAAATCAAACTCGCTAAAATGGTTTTTGCCGTTACATTTTTACTATCTCAAAATGTAAAAAAATTGCCATAACATTATTAAATAAATTACATGATAAAAACAGTGGGAGAACTCTTTTTTGTTAAAAGAATTTAATAACATAAAAATTAATATATTTTTACATCATAAATAAAATATATGTTAAGATTTATTAAAATATACAAAAATATTATCTAAATGAATAATTCTTATTTAATACGGTTTAATTTAAAATTATATTTTGAAATTAATTAAATAAAAAATTATAAATATTAAAAAAATTTCTTCGAGGTCACTTCGTCTAGTTATATAAAGAATAACTACAATAGGGAAGTGGCAGGGAATAGGAATGGATGTCGATCATTTAGCACAAAACTCCTTTAACTCTCGCATAATATTAACGCACAAAGGTTTGGTTTCATTATGTTTAGGGGTATAAATGATATATTAATATTCGTAAGTTACTCAAATTTGATTCGAAAAAAATTCGAATTCGATTCGATTATTGTCGAGTCGAGCTCGAGTAACTCGATTTATCGATCGAGCCGAATTCGAGTATTCTTATATCTGACTCGAGTAGCTCGCGAGCCTAATCGAGCTTTTATATTTAAAAATATTTTTATTATTTTAATTAATAAAATATTTCAAGTCCGAGTTCGAATTCGAGCATGAATAATCGAACTCTTGTCGAGTATACGAATCGAGCTTATTTTTACATATTAATCGAGCTTAATCGAGCGAGCTCGAATTCGATCACGAATCGAACTCGAGCTTGAAAAATAAAATTCGATCGAGCTCGAGCCGAGTATCAAGCCTCGAATTGTGAGTCGAGCTCGAACTCGAGCTTCTTACTATTCAGCTCGGCTCGGCTCATTTACACCCCTAATATGTTCACTGGCACACTGCATTATTCACAAAAGAAAAATGAGATCACAAGTACACATTCTTTCGGTCAAATATATCAACAAAAAGTTTATAAAAAAAAAGAAAAAAAAAACAACCATCTACAAAACATTAGAGTCTAATACATAACAAATTCAAATAAGCAATCATTTTAGGTCAAAAAATAACAATGACATAATAATTGGCATTTATGATCTTAATATGGCCTAAACTTGGATGTCACAATCTTGGACATGGTTTAAGTATCGAAAATAATGATTCAAATTTTATCGTAAATTTATTTGAAATTAATTATATATTATTTGATGAATAAAAAAATTTACAGAAGAAGAAAAGTGATATCTGATAAGTAAGTTAGTATAATTATAGATATGTGAAATTTCTATAAGCTTAGATATAAGAAAAATATGTAAATAAGTTATAAGATTTTATGTGATAGATACTCATAAAACTATAAAAGATTAACGTTTTTATGGGTGTATATGTTTGAGTGAACTAGATAAGAAAGAAATGGTTCATATAAGTATAATATATAGATGCACTTAGATATATGTTTATTTTAATTAAAAATATTTCATAGGACTAGAAGAGATTGAAAAGGTCTATGTGTATTAATTAAGAGTAAGTTTAATTTATTTTAATATAATTCTCTGCAACTAATGAATTTTTTTTTCATTCATAAACGTAAGCCGGTTAGATTGAATCATATTAAATTATTATATCTTATATGATTGATTGATCGTTTAATTATGTTTCTAGTGACTTAGATGTTCAATTGAATTTGGGACCTTTTGACCTAACACTAAGCGCTCTTCTCTAAATCTGAGAGCTTGCCTATATGTTCATACAAATTATTAATGAACAAACATACATGCATTTCTTAAATTGAACAGAAAAAAAAAAGAAACACACATACATCTATAAGAAAAATAGATTTTTTTTTAAAAGCATTTTAAACAAGACTTTCCTCAAAGTAAAGAATTATTTTTGTAAAATTAATCATAATATTTTGCACCACCTAAATCTAATTTCACTCTAATTTTACTACGTGAATTCACTTTTTTTGGTGCTAAGCTTCGATTTAAGGCTAATCCTGGCAAGACAAAAGATAAAGATGGTTAGAGGTAAAGGCAAGAGATGTTCCCTGCGTTTGCACTCCAATGCGCAAGTCAGAACAAATGAGGTCAAAAAGAAAGTAATAAGGAGAAATGGTAGTAGGTTGGACCTACCTTCATGTTACCTGATGTTTGTATTTATAGTGAGGGATAAGGGACCATTGGGAGACAAAAAGGACATGGTAGAACTGATGTGGCATTAAACATATCAAGTCAGGTCAATACAAATGTCAAAATCGCCTTAGGTTGTCTGCTAAAAGTCTCTAATAGGGGAAAAGATCACCATGTCCTCTTGATCATTAAATGTTCCCAATATTCTATCCTCCTATTAAACAGTCTAAGTATCAGACTATTAGGTATGTGGTTGGCATGTCTTGCGTAGGGTAACTAGGTAAAAGGAGGTGATATGGGATATGTAACCGACGTTATAGAGGAGATTGGCATTGGAGACAAGTGGCTTTAAGCTGTGGTCTGACCTTATGGGGTTCGATCTTACACATATGTCTTAGGTTGAATGCATGATTGGTTTGAAAGTTACCAACATGATAATTGTTTTAGGTGATTCGAGATTAACATTGGAGTTTATATGGTCGATATGGGCCTTATGTTTTATTTCAAAAATTGAGATTTGAATCTCTGTGTTAAACTCTGATGATGAATCGAGCATCCGATTCTTCTCAAAAAAGTTATCTGGTTTACCTAGTCTGACATGATGTTTGTTCGGTTTGACCAGTTTGATGACATTAAATGAAGAGAGAGGTGATATGGGTGCCAAAATTTAAAGAGAAAGATAAAAATATGTATAAAAAGATGTATTTTCATCTTTTCGTTAACACGTGGCATATTTGTGTAGTCTATCTGACCCAAGGTGTAGCTATATAAAGGACTGTTAAGCTTTCATTTTCTATTTTTTTACTTTTTTTTCTCTCAATATGATCTTAACTTTTTTATCTCAAAAGTTTTTTGGCCTTAAAGTTTTACTCCACTTTTTTTTGTATGTATTTTTAACCATGTCTTCTAGTCTAAGTTCTATGAAGGTTAAAAGTTTCAGAGTAAAACCTAAAAGAGGTCAACTTAGGCAAGATAATGATAACCTGATATCGTTAGTCATCAGAGGTCGTGACTGTCAGAAGATAATCTTTTGATTTAACCCTATGTCTAATGAAGAGCAATAGTGAAATGAGGATAATGTTTAGACAAAAGATGAATGGGTTTTGAGCACAGAAGAGCTGTGTGCTCAAATCGACTTTGAATTGTAAAACTCACCTTCTTTTTTGTCTTTCAGGTCATTCTATCTTCTATTGCTAACTTTTTTTCCTCATTGCGGTTCTTCTTTTTGAGGTTCAATCTCATCAATTTTCTTTTTCTTCTATTTTCCTTCCTATTGACACTCCGATTGTCACTTCCATTTTTCCTTTTTTTGTTCTTATAGAGTTTACCTTTTCTCTTAAAAGGTCTCCACCTAGTCTTTTTTCCCTCAGAGTCTTGTTGCTCTCCATCATGGTTTCACATCAAAACTAGAGTTGGCATCGGGGCGCGGTGGGGCGATTTTTTGCTTTCCCCGCCTCCAACCTGATGCTTCAATGTTTTTATCCGATACTCGACCCGTCCTCACTCGGAGGTTGTTACTGAAAAACCCGACCCCAACCCGCTAGAATATTATTTACCCGAATTTAACTCGACCCGACCCAAATTCAAATACTACCTATTTAAATTTACTAAAAACGTAATAAATCATAATATAAATATATTACAAGCATTAACAAATTTAACATAATCACTCACAAATTCAAACTTAGTACATACTATTTTTTTATCTAGTAAAAATCTCATAAATTCTCACCATAAATAATAGAATTATAAAATACATAAAATATAGTAAATTCAAACTCACAAATTTTTACCATAGATAATGGAATTATGAAATATATAAAACTTAGTAAATTAAAATTCAAATATCAAACAAGTATAAATTAATAATTAAATTTAAACTTAATACATGATACAAGATGAACATCAAAAGCTTAAATCACCATAATAAAAAGCTAAATTGTTTGAACATCCTTTCATCCAACATGATAAAAATCTTTCAAGACCACAATAAATCATTTCATCATCACTAAGCGCCATATCATCATTCTCCTCTAGTCACACTAGTCTTATAAAATAAAACAATAAGATGAATAAATAAATCTCATAAAATAATATATTTAAAAATAATAATATAAAAAATGAATTAATTAAAAAAGATAATATTATTTACCAAACTAGTTATCTTTCCTCAATCTCACTCTCGTCAACATCTTCATAAAAATACTTTTCTTCTAATGAAATTGACCATACAAATAAAATAATAAAATATTAACAAATAATATATAACAACAAAATATAATAACTAACAATATGCTAAAATAAAAAATAAAATTACATAATATGCATTATTGTACCTTCTTCTTCAGCCCATAACTAATTTTGACAACATGTTAAAGCTTCTATAGTTGATGGATGAAGTCTATTACGTTACACACTCATCAATCTTCCTCCAATACTAAAAGTAGACTCTGAAGCAACAATAGAAATCGGTATGGCATAAATATTTCTAACAATAAGTTGTAAGATCAAAAATTGAGATCCAGTTAGTTTCCACCAATTCAATATATCAAAATCTCCTTTTCTTGGTATGACTTCTTTATCCAAATAACGATCTAACTCTGATTTTACTTTTGATTTTTTTTTCTTGAAACAAAATCATCATAGTCTCCCAAATTTTCTAATTCAGTAGCATCAACACCATCTAAGAATGAAAAGCTTGAACTAGAAGGTCCTTCTTCCTTTTTCAAAGTCAATTTCTCCTCATACTCCTTAAGCAAATCTCGATATATTTGTACAATCCTTTCAATTTCAAATTCAGCATTTTCTCCATAAATTTTTTCAAAGTAATACTCCAACAACTCTGTTTTGTATCTTGGATCTAAAATTGTGGCAACACCCATTATACCATGCACATCATTCCAATAATTTTTAAATTTGCCTAACATGCTAACAGTCATACATGAAATAATTCTATTGGTATGCACAATCCATTCATTTAATGTCAATCTGATTTTGCAAATATTAAGAAAATAAAGATTTGCAGTAGCATATTTTGTGCCAGAAAAACCTTTAGTGATATCATAAACTAGAAAGATCCTACAGCCCACTGTGACTACTACTATGGAATTGCTGGCCATTCCACTGAAAATTACACTGCTTTGAAACATAAAGTGCAACGGTTAATAAATGATGGATGATAAGTTTTGATTAAGAAGGAGTAACAACACCTAATGTTGTAGCAATCCATTGCCTAATCACAATGTCAATGCTCTGAGTGAAAATTAAGAACACGTTGATCAGAAAAGGCTTGGAGAGTCGCAATGAATCGAGGGGCAAGATGTCAATAAAGATCCTTCACCTGATTACACATGGGTACAATTTTAGAGAATAAAAATAAGGCTGATTGGAAGTTTCTTGTCATTTTAGGATTTCTTTTAGAGTAATGTTAGGATTTCTTTTAGCCAATAAGATTTCATTTGCTATCATTTTAATAAAAGGCAAGTTAATGCATTTCATTACATTTTCTCTTTCATTTAACCACTGTTCCATGCTTTGTCACTTTTCATAATTTTTCATTCCCATTTTTGAATTCTAGATGATGAATTTTTAGACAATGATAACAATAATTTTAGGATTTAATTTTGAGAACTCATTTACATTAATCTATAGAGACTATTTGAGCAAAAGAAGCTAGCTACTAGTAGATGTGAAATAAATATATCTTGAATATGTATAGTTTTTTATAAAGATCCATGAGCTTATTTTTGTTCAATAGATGATGTTCAAGGAAAGCATTCACATTGGAGATGAAAAGTGGCTATCTTTCTTTTACCATTTGAAAAACCATTCATTGTTACCTTTTTGAGCCTGTTATGATTTTTTTTTCTAAAAGAACCTCACCCAAGGATCACCCTCCACACTGAGAGATAATTTTTTAGAAAGAAAAAGGTCTAAAAAAGTGTAAAAAAAAAGAAAAATAAAATGCCACACATGATTTGGGGTAAAGTAATGAAAGTGTGAATATTAGTTTGGCTAAAAGAAAAGAAGAAGTTTGTTTAAAAGCTTTTGTCTTTGTAGAGCAATTCCTCTCTTTGTTTGAATAGGTTATGAAAATGAACAAGGCATTGCTATAATTGCTTCCTTAACTTCAGCCATTATTTCCTTGCTCTTGATTAATTTTGTACCTTAAAATTCTTGGAATGGTTTATAATGAGAATGATCCCTTTACCGCAGGGGAGTAATGTGTCAGGTAAGAGTGGACGTGTTCATTGTTCATTGAATATCAATATGGAGACTGGGCGATTATCTGCCATGAGACTAAATTTGCAGGTTCATTTTTCTTTCACTTTGTTCTCTGCCATTAATTTAGCAAGCTTTTATAATTAGAACCTTAAGGTTCTATACATGCCTATAACTTCTGTATCACTCTGACAGCCAAGACCAGAATTTTCTTGAGATGAAATGCAGTGGACCATGTTTTTATTTAGATAGAATATGGCATTAAAGACCTCTTTGCATGGAAGCTTCTAATTTCAATATCCATAGCCTGAATATCCATATCACATAATAGTTAGTTCTACTTTTCTACCATGTAAGCATGGTCATTTCCTCCGCATAGTTGTCATAATAGGGCATGAAGAAAATAAAAAGATAATTTTGTTATTTCTCTGCATATCATCTCTTTCCTGCCAGATTGGGATGGGAACTTTATGATTTTTAACGTATTTTTTTGTAATTTTAAATCAGAATCAACCTGCTCTAGAGAAGGACCGGTATAAGATACGTCAGGCCTTTATAGCTGCCACGGAAATTCCCTGGTTGCTGCAGCTTATGGGCAGGCAAGTTAATTCAACTGTCTTCTTTTTTCATGTTATTTTATGTACTGATTGGAATATAAATTCATATTACAGCTGGAACTTAGGATTCTTGCACATCTGGCTGATTGTAAAAGCATGTTGGATGCCTTCAAAGCTGGTGGAGATTTCCATTCAAGGACTGCAATGAACATGTACTCTCATATCCGTGAAGCTATCGAATAGAGACGAGTTCTTCTTGAGTGGCATCCTCAACCTGGTGAAGAGAAACCACCAGTTCCACTTGTAAAAAGGTAAAGCAAAATCTGAAACGCTTGAAGATTTTCATTTGTCATCGGCAATTTCTTTTGTCCTCCAAGCTAGGTTGTAAGAAATAATATGTATCCAGGTCATAGCAATAGATCCTTTTATCTTTGATTGTTAATAGTTTTCTGCAGCTTGTATGGCAGGAATGTGCTCATCATAGAAATGTTTGATCTTTTTAGTATTTGCTTAAGTTAATCTTGACTCCCTTGACATTTATGTTATATGCCTCAGGTAGATAAAATAGTGATGAATTCAGAAGCATGCTGCTTTTTGTTGATGAATTTTTATAAAATTACAGGTGAAGGTACTGACCTGCTGCGTCGCATTCATAGTACATATCGTCATGATCCAAAAATTTACAGTTCTGATGGGTGCCGCGTGCAGGTATGTCTTAAGTCTTGAATAAGTGAATATATATATTATTTAATTTTCTTCAAGAATGTGAACCAATTTGTACCCCAAAGTCTCAATCGGATCGGAGTAAATTTCAATCCTTGGAAATTAATGTGCCACCTGAGATTCTGAAGATCCAGCCGAAATCCCATTATTTGCCAGTCGTGTATCTGTTCTATTGAAGTGTACTACCTTGAACATACTGAAAAGGGGTGAATATGTAAAATAATGTCAAAGGCATTAGATTCTACTGCATAATCAAAAAGGAAAAGAGAAGAGACAAACACGTCCATCCATCCATAGAAAGAATTACCAATTGGAACTATAAAAGAGAGAGAAACTCATTTTCCAAGCAAAAAAATAGTAATTAATAATCAGCGACAAACCTGTTCTAAGTAGTAGTTTTCATTTGACCAGCTAACAGGAGGCATCCGAAAAGCTTGAAACCCATATTTCCTACTGAATCTCTTTGGCAGCCTTTTGACAATTGAATGAAATGTCTCACATCAAAAGCGTCCTCAAAATCACTGCAAAAACAGATAATGAGTCAAAGACTTTTAAAGCAGCGGTGAAAGAAGAAAACAACCTTTCCAGAATGACAAACATACCTAGGATCTGCCCAGAATGATGTCTTATCAAGCTTGGAACAACCAAAGTGAGATTTAAAAGTCTGTCAATAGTTACCATGTCACAGATCTAAAAGTGTCCGATCAGCTGGAGTAATAACAAGGAAAATATGAGCTAGAGAAAAAATGCAGACAGCAGCAAGCATTTGATCGAAGCCTTTATTGTGCCAAACTTTGAGAAAATCATTATTGTTATAGTTTCCTGCGAATACACAATAATGAAGGTCTTATTTTTTTAAAAGATTAATCGAAAAGGTAAAAAAATATTTTTTTAGTATAAATTATGGACTTTGATATAATATATAGCTTATCAAAATTTTAAATTACTCAAAAAAATTATCATAAAAAAAAAAATAAAAAAAAATATTCCAACAATCAAGAAACAAAGTATTTTTAATAATCATTTATGTTATCGTTCAAAAAAATCATTGTTTTTTTATTTATTACTAATTGTAGGTAGGTTTTAATGTAAATTTTTTAAAAAATTGAAAAAAAAAAAACTAAAAAAAATTTACGAAATAACAAAATTTAAAAATTTAATTGACATAAAAAAATTTTATAGGTTGAAGGTCACATGCCTATTTATTATAATAAAATAAATTTTCAATTTACGAAAATCTACTTAAAAGCAAAAGAAACGACGCCGCTCTTATATTTCGTGTGGTCGTGTGTATGTGCATGTATACCCTAGTAATAAGATATTATTATGAAGGCAGCGGCGTTCTCTGAACTGTGGTGGGCTTGCTCTTCCCTTTCCTTTGGTGTCTGTGAGTCGTACCGTACGTTGAAAAAGCATGGGTTTTCGTGGCGTTCTCGGCGGTGGCGGGGGTCAGTAAAGTCCTGATTCTTAATTTTTTTAGTTTTTTTTCCTTCTTTGGGTTGTTGATATTATCCTAGAATTGTTTCAATGTATTAGGGGATATGGATTGTTCAGCCCTTAACTTTGATTTTATGTTCTTCCATTCTTCAACCCATTAGCATCATATCTTTTTTTTTTTTTTCATGAATTAGAAGAAAATTTGATTTCTTGTGTAAAACTTACACCAAACGGAATCAATTTTTTGTTAAAATTTCTTCCCAAAACTCACAATCAGTTATATGATCCCCATCCACTTTTGAGCCACCTTTCAATCGATAACATATCCGAAAATATTCCCACAATCTCCTTGGTAAATGAACCCTGCCCACACAAATAACAACCCCAAAAATGCTATTAAACGCTGAAGCAGCTAGTGGGGATAAATAAAGGTATTGTTTTCCCCACTTAATATCTTGTCTTGATTAAACACCCAAGACTTATGGACTCTATGGATTACAAAACATATGCTATGGTAAGTTTAGCATCTTTACCTCCATTCTTTCGTTTTTATGACACATGACCTTTATCAATTATCATGCACGAGGGTTTCATTCAGCTTCTCAACCTCGTTCAAGTTGTGAGTGGGATTCCCATAACTTATCCTTTTTTGCTTAAGAGCAATTTCTCTTTTCCCTTCTTTGAAATTATATTTTGCTGGTGTGAATATACTGGACTTGGAGGGTGGTTGACTCTGTCCAGATGTTTATTTAACTAGAAAAACGAAAATTTACCATTGTGTATGTGCCCATTTTCTGTTGTACTTATTTTCAACATATAATGTGACTAATTTCAGTCTTTTACAAACTCTAAGCTCCTAACCAATTAGTCTTGTAAAGCCTTGAGCTAGGGGATTAAGTCCTGATTGCAAAATGCAAAGTCATAATTTTTTTCTACTTTCATTTCTCATTTGCCCTCATTATGTTTTTGAGAATAAAAAGGCATTGGTTTTTCTCTTAATCCTCTTCCATTTTACTCTATTATAATGCTGTTTTCCTTATTTTTGTGCATTTCCTGCAATAGCTGATAACCTAGTAAGGAATACTGCAGTCACCGCCAATTCACAGAAATCATTGTGGTTAGCAGATTCGACAGATGATTTGAATCATTGCAAGAGACTTGTCTCGTGGTTTGAAATGGTAATGTTGCTCCCCAAGTAAAATATGGTCATTAGGTTATTACCTACCAAGAACATCTAGGAGTGTTTTATTAACTGATCTCTTGTCAAAAGCTAAAATATTGTTATGAAATATGGTTTGATTTGGCTTATAAGAAAGAAAGAAAACAGTGCAGTTGATCCTTGCTTTCTTTTTCTAAGACAAATTAAATTTGGGGCCTTGGGGGTGTATAATGATCAAGTTTTTAATCTTGAGGATACTAAATTTACTTTATGATTAAAGGTCTATTGCTGTGAAGGAGAATAAGTGGTCTGTTAAATTAGAAATATTTATAAGTTTTCTGTATTTTCTTTAGATGAATTGGTGTTTTGTAGCCATGGAGTGGTTTTTTTATGGTTATTGTTTGCTTTGAAGTTTTACAAAAGTGTGCCAAATTTCTTTGTTCGTTGAGCTGACCATTTTTTGGGTATACAAAGTAGTGTGCAAGAAGTTGTAAGGAAGAAGGAGGGAAAGAAAATCCGTTTTGCCAATCTTTCCTACAAGATATTGAAAGGGACTGTGGTATGTTATTTAATTTATTATGCATCCTACTTCCCACGGATTCCTTCTTGAAGATTGTTATTAATTTAAAGGCTTGTATGATATTTAAGGTCTCTTGGAATTTCCATATGTTTTGTTAAATCAAATAATAATTATCATTTATCAGTTAACCTTAGCAAGTGATGGATGTCAAGAATATTTTTTACAATAATTTATTTCATGTATGCCAAGTTATTGTTGTCCTAAGTACTAATTGGCAGGCCCCACGGTATGAATTTCTTAGCTTCTTTACCGTGGCCCTGCTGATGATATATGTAAGGAAATAACCATGGTCTTGGATGTATTGTATGACTCCTTTTATGTCATTGTTTTGATGAATTCCTGCAATCATCCAAATAAATTGTAAAGATATATATATATATATATATATATATTTGTATGTATAGATAGATAGATAGATAGATAGGTAGATAAGAAGAGGCTTTATGACTAGAAGGCCTGATTTATTAATGCCACATAAAGTTTCCTTTTTGCATTTTTAATTTAATCTCACTGTTTTTTTTTTTTCCATGTTTTTAACAGCTAAATTTAAGCCCTCTTGGAGTGATTGGTGGACAAATGACTTGAAGAAAGATCATTGTTATGCAATCGAACGAACATATGATTTTGTAAAGTCACTCTCAACTAATGTGTTCTTTTGTATGCTATATTTCGCAGCAAAAATTGCTATAAGTTATTTGTTTTCTGATCTCTGGTTGATTTTGTTTATCAGAAGAAAAACCTTATATGCCTCTTTGAGTGGCACTTAAAACATCATTAACTTGAAGTAAATTAGAGTGAAATTAAATTTTTAAGAATGCATCTCTTACTACAATGAACTTAGTGAAACCTTCATTTTTTGAAGATTGTTTTATGATTTGAATTCAATTAGTGAAATTAGATTGAAATTGGATTTAGGTGGTGCAAGATATTATGATTAATTTTATAAAAATATTTTTTTACTGTGAAGAAGGTCTTTTGTAAAATATTTTTTCAGAAAATCTATTATCTTATGTATGTTTGTTTGTTTATATCTTTTTTTTTTTTTTTTTCGATTTAAGAGATGCATGTGTGTTGGTTCTTAAATAGTTTGTATGCAAATGTGGGCAAGCTCCCAGACTAAGGAAAGAGTGCTTAGAACTTGCCCAAGATTATGACATCCAAGTTAGGTCACATTAAGATCATAAATGCCAACCATTATGTCATTGGTATTTTTGGACCCATATTAAATGTTGTAAGATTTTAGACTCTACTATTTATAAATTGTACTTGACCAAAAGAATGTGTACCTATGATCTCATTTTTCTTTTGTGAATAATGCAGTGTGTCAGTAAATATACTGAAGCCAATACTTTCTGCATTGATCTTATGAGAGAGTTGAAGGGGTTTTGTGCTAAATGATTAACATCTGTTGCTATTCTCTACCACTTTCCCTCCCAAATTTAGTTAATCTGTATAAATATATATATCTATTAGAAGGTTGTATTTAATCTTCTTCTATGTAAGGATTTGCCAGATATCTTTTGTTTAACGTATTAGATTAAACTATGAATATGGGTAAAATGGAACCTATGTTATGTACTTAATTTGGTTAAAGATACTTAATCATAGATGAGTATTTTCTAAGTGTCTCTATCTATTGTGCATGTTGAGTTATTTCTTTTACATTTTGAAAAAAAATTTTCCAGTATATTTTATGTCATATTTTCTCAATGTTAAATAATTACATGCTTTTTTTTTCTCTTAATGAAACCTATTATATGAATTGTGACAAGACCGGTTTGGGGTTTTTAGCTCTCAGGCCTTTGTTAGTAGAGAACAGACCTAGGCTAAATCTGAATATTTTAATCATGGCCAAAGTTTAATAATGATTGACACTACAATGTTATCTCTCTTTCAAATTCCGTAAGAATTGAACTGTATAATTTTTAGTATTTTTTTAATGTTAGGCAGTTACACCTTTCTGTAATTTTTTTTAATGTTAAGCAATTACACCTTTCTGTAATTTCTTTTCCCTCCCAGCAAAATGTTCTCCACTTTAGCCATCTTCTCTTTCAGTCCAACAAAAAAGAGTTTCAGAAAAATAGTTTAAGTGAGTTTCAGAAAAATAATTCCAGTAGCGGTTAAGATGTTTGTGAAACTTCTTATGAAACTTTATTTTGAGTAATGTTTGCTTGCGGAACTTCGTATAAAACAGTAGAATATATTAGAATAACAGGAGATTTTTTTTATTGAAGGGACTGAAGGAAGCAACCAAAAAAATTAGAGACAAATGCAATTCTCTGAGTCCAGTGGGAACCGGAAATCGTGTTTCTATAATTATTTATTAGTTAGATTACGTTAAGAAGGTGATAGTGACAAAAGAGGAAAAGAAATGAAGATGAACTGAGAGATAAAACTGTTTTATTTTTTTTTAGTTATATGATTTTATTTTAGCTTTAGGGTTTATCTTCACATTAGACTGATGTGCTTTGACTAGTGGAAATTAGTTGATACATTTATTTAGTTGTATATTTGATATAGTTTCTTGGCTGTATATTTGATAAATATCCTTTGCGATACATTTCCTTTGCTGTATAGGTTTTTGATGACATTAGTTTTTTATGACAGTATGACTGAAGTTGATACAATTCCTATAGGTTTTTGATGAAATTATAACCAATGATTTTTGCATAAATGATTATTATAATTTCTTTGTACTTTGTTCTCTTTAAAATTATGATCTGTTATTATAAAATTTTGTTTTCATTTTTTATGACTCTAAATCTGATCAATGTGTGGTTATTTCTGTAAAATCATTTTGTAAAGAATATTTCTACAAGCTTACAGATAATGATGGCTTACAAATGACAAAACTTTAGTGACAGCAAGGTTATTTGGAACTTCCAATGAGTTTCAGAAAAATAATTCCAGTAGCAGTTAAGATGTTTGTTTGTTGTTTGCGAAACTTCTTATGAAACTTTACTTTGAGTAATGTTTGCTTGTGGAACTTCTTATGAAACAGTGTAATTTTTTATTGAAGGGACTGAAGGAAGCAACCAAAGAAATTAGAGACAAATGCAATTATCTGAGTTCGGTGGAAACCAGAAATCTTGTTTCTAAAGTTATTTACCAGTTAGATTGCATTAAGAAGGAGTTGATTTCTATAAAAGATGAAGTGAAAGCCATTAAGCAAATGCTGGATGATAGTGACAAAAGAGGAAAAGAAATGAAGAAGAACTGAGAGATAAAATTGTTTTACTTTTTTTAGTTATATGCTTTTATTTTAGCTGTTGGGTCTATCTTGACATTAGTTTTTTATGACATTATGACTGATGTGTTTTGAGCAGTGGAAACTAGTTGATACATTTATTTAGCTGTATATTTTATATATTTTCTTGGCTGTATATTTGATACATTTCATTTGCTATATGGTCGATAAATTTTTTTTGCTGTATAGGTTTTTGATGACAATAGTTTTTTATGACAGTATGACTGAAGTTGATACAATTCCTATAGGTTTTTGATGACATTATAACTGATGATTTTTGCATAAAGGATTATTATAATTTCTTTGCAATTTGTTCTCTTTAAAATTATGATCTGTTTTTATGAATTTTTGTTTTTATTTTTGATGATTCTAAATTTGATCAATGTGTGGTTATTTCTGTAAAATCATTTTGTAAAGAATATTTTTACAGGCTTACAGATAATGATGGCTTACAAATGACAAAACTTTAGTGGTAGCGAGTTTATTTGGATGAAATGATGAAGTGTAGGGAAAAGATGGAGGACTATGCTATTTTGTAGCCCAAGTATTGATGGAATGTTAACAAATGAAATTACTGAATTTAGATTTTTGTAACCGTGAATCAAGCTTTCAAAAAATCTGGATTCTATATTGAATAAGATCTTCAAAACAAATTGACTAGTGTGTGTCTCCTAAACAGAGGGCACGTCACTCCGTGCCAAGTTAATTTGAGTGTTTTGACTGGAATATATGAGCTTCAAACGTTGCACACCTCAATCGTTTTAGCTGCTCAGCTTCTTCCAACTGCTCAGCTTCTTCCAAACTGCAGCCATGCGTGCAACCTGAGAAAATCAGTTGTCGGATTTTAAGTATAAAGTGCAACATACAAAAAGGATGAGAGTTAAAAACTGTCGTTGGAAAATGAATGGGACCAATAAATAGAGTATTAAATAGATAATCTTACCAGAACCAAGTTTAGAGGAAGAAGTTCAGTGAATGCTTTATAGTCTTTTGTTTTGGGATCCATCCCCATATCAAGGTTTTGAGAATACACTGGCCAATGCTAATGCTCCAAAACCAAAACTCAGCAGAACTTCTCCGTAGCATGATTCAGTTCCTGGCTTGAAACCAAATATGAAGGTGTACTTGACTTGGTACTTCCTCCAGTAGAATACATTGAAAGCATACATAACCATGTGTAGAACAATGAATCGAACAAACTGCATGGGGGTTATCACAATTTGTTAAACATAAATATTGGGATCATGTCTATACTTGAACTGTTAAGTGTTATGCACTGCTAAACTTGAAGAACAAAGAATTAAAAGTACCTGTAAAGAGGAAACATGGTTCCCACGTATTTGGTCCTCCCTCGACTGTCCATAATTTTAAGGGCACGTATGATCATAATAAGAACTAGAAGAAGAGAGGCCGCACGGGCAGGAAAAAAACTTGAAAATATTAAAAAACATTACAACATTAAATAGATCCAAGACTGGAGAAAAATCATTTTTTACGCCCTCAACTAGAAATTCCGAAAGGGTCTGTAACAGAAATCTTACCAGTTGAAAAAGTAATCCTATGCCTTTCTTTTTTTGCTTTTGGTCTTAACATGTTCATTCCCTTGGCACAGTTTGCATTTGAAGAGTGCTTGGCAAATGCAGCTTCAACCCTCTCCATGAGCTTTTTAACCTGCGATGAAAGGTGTGAGATTAGGCCACTGGTAAAATAAGGCATTGTACAAAGTGGTACCGGTCGCCTTCATAAGAAGAAGCGAAGCAAAATTGAAAATGGTCATCAGAGCTACCAAAGTAGGAGTTATCCACCATTTTCATGCAAGCTTTTGATGCACTTCTGCAAGTGATCTTATCATACTTCTTGATTATTTTGGAAAAAGCCATCATATTTAGAAAGTTGTTAATTCGAGGAAAGATGGATCAGTAAAATCTGAAGAAAACACAGACTATAGACCAAATGAAGCAATAATTATTTAGATATGCAAGCAGTCATTACCTGTAACTTTTATGCAGGCGAAGCTTATGGCAGAATTCAACAAAAGCCCGCTCAATTCTCCTTCAACCTTTCTCATATTTTCCCTGCCAAAACTCAGCTCTGTATGGTTTTGAACCTTGAGGACAACTTTAATGGTAGAACGAGGAGTTTCAAGAGTGTTGTTCATTTTTCACCCGGTCAAGCACTTCAAGTGGAGCAGGTCTGATCCCCTTGATTTCGGGTTTCGGTGGTTTGGCTTCTTAAATCGGTGTATTCTCTCTTTTCCATCATCATCATCATCATCAGCTTGTCCATGGGTGCTTTTTCCTGGTGAGGAGCTCTTTCTACACATCAAACAGGAAATTAATATGAGGGGACTTTTCCTCAGAGTAAGCAATGACTGATAAGTGATAAACCAGAAAGTAAAAGGTTGGAGAGAGGAGAAACTAACTGCTTGCTGATCTAGCCCCAGATGGAGTAGCAGCTGATAATCCAGCAGTAGAAGCTGCAATGTCTGAACCAAGGCGAGTCATCTCCACTGAGTCACTGACCTGGAGGATTCTCACCTTTTATCCTGAAAGCAATCAAAGCATACATTTGCTTGTTCAATAGGTCTGCTTCTTTCTTCACCTCATGCACTTTAACCCTACAAAATCTGACCATTTTATCGAACTCTTCATTAAGCCTTCTAAAATACACCAGCTCAAGCTCTACCCTTCATCCAAGGACATCAGAAATTTAGTTTCATAACTCTGATAGCCATTCCGTTTTAAAAATATTCACCAAAATGTGTGCTGGGTTTGGCAAGTGCGATTTTGGTTGGGTGTCCAGATGGGAGCTAGAGGTCTTTCTGCTGCCGTTTCTTACAAAACTCTTTTAAGAGCATGTATACATTGGTCGTTAATGGAAATCTGTCCAGAAACTGACTAGATTATCACCCACACCATTTTCAAACAGTTGTGCAAAAACCATCTCAGCCGAATTCTGATCTGATCGCCCACAGTCATTGTAACGTACTTGAGTTACCAAGGCCTAGTAAGTCTTCACATTTTCCATGGAAATAATCTTCCTCCTTTGGTTTGTCTGGAATAACCCAGCTACGGAAGGGCCATCCCATCCATTTTTCATGCGCTGGCTGGCCTTACAGATAGTGCAAAGTCATTCCATGGAAGTGTCCCATTTTGATGCAAATCCAGCAATTCCACAAGTTTCTTTCGATCTGGCAGGATACTTTTTTTGAACCCAAGATACCTGAACAAAAGCTTGTTAAAACTATGAAAATAGTCTCCCCCCACACTTGTTACATAATTCAGCGATATACATACCTTCGATGACCTTCTTCTACTTTCACAATGTTCCCATCATATGTGGGAATGAAAGTATTGCTGGCAATAGATACCATAAAGTGCAAACCTGCCATCTGAGATGAATGGTTCTGAAATTGCTGCAGTTCTGCTGGTTCTAATAGTTTTTCCATTTTAACCTGAAATTGTAATAATGTCTTGAGATCCACAAGAAACATATATGGAAAAACACAATAGAAACTACAGTTACAGGTACCTGTTTTAGAAGCCAGAAGTAGAGCTAATACCAGTACTTAATTAGTAAACATGCTGCTGGTCAAGGATTAAAGAGATTCTGTCAGCTCAACTAAGTGCAGGGAAAATGGATAATGCAATCGAAACTAGTGAGTTCCACGTCACCATTGTAGTCAAAGAAGACTTCAACGACAATTTGCAACTAGGTTCCCAAAATTCTAACAAAAGCTCAGAGTTTTCAAATGCACAAAAAACGTTGGTAATACAGAAACCCAGTACTTTGATGCGCTTTTCAATAAACATATCAATACCAAAAGATAAACATTTACAGGCTCAAAAACTCACAATCAGAGGAAATACAGCTCTTGGTGGTGCCAATCTACTTTCACTGCCATATATCTCCGTAGAAGCAATTGTAAATCTGAGTCTCCCTAATCAAAACCGAATGCTTTCCTTAGGTGTCAGAGGACACAACACTTGTTGTCTCCTCTCTACAAACACTATTTCTTTCTCTCTCCACCAAGGGTATGCATAGCTGAAAGGAAAAGATTGCTATCTAGTTACATGTTTATATCTTCATGTCCTCTTATTCGTTATTGATAATATTGAGATCACAAGATTTTATACTAACTTTTAAGTTTTATTGATGCAACTCATTATAGATCAAGTTTAGATCTTAAATCTTGTCATCACTAGTTCAACTCAAACCAACAGGGATACACCATGATCATATTGCCCGAAAACTAACACAATTTGGTTATTGATGACTAACAACAGTGGACGGCATCTTAGCTTTATTGTCCTTCCCTACCCGACATTAGAAAAAGAGCTCTTATTTAGGTTGCAGCATACGGCTCTACTATTTTTGTTTTGTGGTGTGGATGCAGGTGACTAGTGTGTGTCTCCTAAACAGAGGGCACGCCACTCCTTGAGTGTTTTGACTGGAATATATCACCTTCAAACATTACACACCTCAATCATTTTAGCTCCTCAGCTTCTTCCAAAGCGCAGCCATGCATCCAACCTGGGAAAGTTAACATGTCCATCTCATATCTTAGATCCAAAGCCACGAAGGGTCTCGTTTCTTGAAAAATGTGAACCAGTTTGTACCCCATAGTCTCAATCAGAGTAGTAAGTTTCAATCCTTGGAAATTGACGTGCCACCTGAGTTTCTTAAGATCCAGCCGAATCCCATTATTTGCCAGTTGTGTATCTGTTCTATTGAAGTGTACTGCGTTAAACACACTGAAGAGGGGTGAATCTGTAAAATAATGTCAAAGGCATTAGATTCTACTGCATAATTAAAAAAGAAAAGGGAACAGACAAACACGTTCATCCATCCATAGAAAGAATTACCAATTGGAACTACAAACCTGTTCTAAGTAGTATTTTTCATTTGACCAACTAACAGGAGGCATCCGAAAAGCTTGAGACCCATATTTCCTACTGAACCTCTTTGTAGCCTTTTGAAATTGGAATGAAATGTCTCACATCAAAAGCGTCCTCAAAATCACTGCAAAAACAGATCAGGAGTCAAAGACTTTTAAAGCAGCGGTGAAAGAAGAAAACAACCTTTCCAGAATGATAAACATACCTAGGACCTGCCCAGAATGATGTCTTATCAAACTGGGGAACAACCAAAGTGAGAATTAAAAGTCTATCGACAGTTACCCTATCAGTTGTCACAGATCTAAAAGTGCTCAATCAGCTGGATTAATAACATAATATTGAATAAACAAGGAAAACATGAGCTAGAGAAAGGATGCAGACCGCAGCACGTATCTGATTCAAGCCCCCATTGCATCTAACTTTGAAAAAAATCATTATTTTTATAGTTTCCTGCAAATATATAAAAATAAAGGTCTTTCTTTTCCTAAAGATCAAATTGAAAGAGCAAAAATATTTCTTTAATAAAATTCATGAACATATATAAGGTATTAAGTATAGGCTCTCAATTGCCCAAGAAGATTACCGTGCATGTTAAGTACATTGGCATTCCAACAATCAATACATTAGAGCTTCCAGTCAAAACTTTTTACACATAACTGAGGATGCTATAATGAAAGCAAACGGAAAAGTACGTTGCAATGTAGCACAAACCCATTTATTGGTATAGATTTATTAGTTATGTTTCCATAGGCTGTAAATAAGATAGGCTATTTACAAGTTAAACATACAATTTGTTAACACCAAAAAAATTAAAAATTAAAAAAAAAAGTTCCAACAATGAAAAAACGAAGCACTATTGACAATGGTTTATGGTATGGGCTTATGAATTTAGTCTTTTATAATGAATGGGAGTATAGTTGATAACCATTTATATTATATTTCAAAACAATCTTTGTTTTTCATTTTAGAGATAAAATATAAGTGATTGTAGGTAGGTTTTAATATAATTCTTTTTTTAAATTTTTCTTTATAAATTGAAAAAAAAAAAAAACAAAATAAAAATTTTTGAAAATTTGATTGTCATTAAAAATTTTTATTGGTTAAAAATAGATCTGATAATTTAAAACATAATATAAAAATAAAATAAATAAAAAAAACGAAAATAATATAATTTAAAATTTTAAAAATTATAAATTAATTTAATAAAATTAAAAAATTATATTTTATATTTTTATATTAATATAAATTATAATATATAATTTTTATATAAAAAATAATATAAATATATTATTAAATCTAATTGTTCATCAATTTGGATGGAAGGTCAGGTGCTTTTTTATTATAATAAAATAAATTTGTAATTTACACCAAAGAAACGACGCCGCCCCTATATTTCGTGTAGCCGTGTCTGTGTACATATGCCCTAGTAGTACTAGACGCTATTATAAAAGCAGAAGGCAGCGGCTTTTTCTAATCTGTTTGTTTGGTGGTTTTGCTCTTCCCTTCTCTTCTCTTTCCTTTGATGTTTTGAGTTGTACCGTACGTTGAAAAGGCATGGGTTTTCGTGGCGTTCGCGGCGCTGGCGGCGTTGGCGGAGGTCAGTAAAGCCGTAATTCTTAACTTTTTTAATTTGTTCCTTCTTTGGGTTGTTGATGTTATCCTAGAATTGTTTCAATGTATTAAGAGATATGGATTGTTCAGCCCTTAAACTTTGATTTTATGTTCTTCCATTCTTCAACCCATTAGCATAAATTTTTTTTTTTCCACTCATGAATTAGAAGAAAATTTGATTTCTTGTGTTATCCTAAACTAACCGGAATCAATTTTTTGTTCAAAATCTTACCAAAACTCACAATCCAGTTATATGGATGGCGATCCCCATCCACTTTGGAGCGACCTTTCAATCGATAACATATCCAAAAATTCTTTGAACATCATAAGCTCCTAAGAACATACTGAATTAGCTTCTACCTAACGTTGTAAAACTAATGAACCACATTTCACCCCCACAATCTCATTGATAAATGAACCCTGCCCACACAAATACCAACCCCAAAAATACTATTAAACGCTGAAGCAGTTAGTGGATAAATAAAGGTATTGTTTTTCCCGACGTAATATTTTTTCTTGTTTTAACACCCTAGACTCATGGACTCTATGGATTACAAAACATATGCTATTGTACGTTTAGCATCTTTACCCCCATTCTTTTGTTTTTGTGACACATGGCCTTTATCAATTATCATGCAGGAGGGTTTCATTCAACTTCTCAACCTCGTTCAAGTTCAAGTTCAAGTTGTGAGTAGGATTCCCATAACTTATCCTTTTTGGCTTAAGAGCAATTTCTCTTTTCCCTTCTTTAAAACTATATTTTGCTGGTGTGAATGTACTGGACTTGGGGGGTAGCTGGCTCTGTAAAGGTGTAGAAAAACGAAATTTAACTACCGTGTATATGCTCATTTTCTGTTTTACTTGTTTTTAACATATAATGTGGCTAATCTCAGCCTTTTACAAGCTCTAAACTCCTAGCCAATTAGTCTTGTAAATCCATGAGCTAGGGGATTAAGTCCTGATTGCAAAATGCAAAGTCATTATTTTTTCTACTTTCATTTCTCATTTTCCCTCATTATGTTTTTGAGAATAAAAAAGGCATTGGTTTTTCTCTTCGATTGTTAATCGTCTTCCATTTTACTCTATTATAATGCTGTTTTCCTTATTTTTGTGCATTTCCTGCTATAGCTGATGACCTAATAAGGAATGCTGCAGTCACTGCCAATTCACCGAAGTCACTGTGGTCTGCATATTCAGCAGATGATGTGAAGCATTGCAAGATACTTGTCTCAATTTTTGAAATGGTAATGTTGCTTCTTGAGTAAAATATGGTCATTAGGCTATTACCCTCCAGGAACATCTAGGAGTTTTTGTTAATTGATCTCTTGTCTAAAGCTAAAATATTGTTATGAAGTATGGTTTGATTTGGCTTATAAGAAAGAAAGAAAACAATGAAGTTGATCTTTGCTTTCTTTTTCTAAGACAAATTAAATTTGGGGCCTTGGGGGTGTATAATGATCAAGCTTTTAATCTTGAGGATACTAAATTTATTTTATGATCAAGGGTCTATTGCTGTGAAGGAGAATAATGGTCCACTACATCAGAAACATTTATAAGTTCTCTGTATTTTCTTTTGATGAATTGGTGTTTTGTAGCCATGGAGTGGTTTTTATGGCTATTGTTTGCTTTGAAATGTAACAAAAGTTTGCCAAAATTTCTTTGTTTATTGAGCTGACTATTTTTTGGTATACAAAGCAGTGTACAAGAGGTTATAAGGAAAAAGGAGGGAAAGAAAATCCATTTTGCCAATCTTACCTACAAGATCTTGAAAAAGACTGTGGTATGTTATTTAATTTGTTATGTGTCCTACTTCCCCTACTTTCCATGGATTCCTTCTTGAAGATTGTTATTAATTTAAAGGCTTGTATAATATGTAAGGTTTCATGGAATTTCCATATGTTTGGTTAAATCAAATAATAATTATCAGTGAACCTAAGCAAGTGATGGATGTCAATAATATTTTTTACAATAATTTATTTCCTGTTTGCCTTGTAATTATTGTCCCAAGTATTAATTAGCAGGTCCCATGGTATGAATTGGTTAGCATGATATGTAAGGTTTCATGGAATTTCCATATGTTTTGTTAAATCAAATAATAATTATCAGTGAACTTAAGCAAGTGATGGATGTCAAGCAGGTCCCATGGTATGAATTTGTTAGCTTCTTTACTCTGTTCCCGTTGATGATATATGTATGACTCTTTTTATGTCATTGTTTTGATGAATTCCTGCAATCAACCAAATATATATATAAGATGAGGCTTTGGTGCTAGGAGGACCGATTTATCAATGTCGCATAAATTTTCCTTTTTGCATATTTTTAATGCAATCTCACTGTTTTTTTTTTTTTTTTTTTTTCATGTTTTTAACAGCTAAATTTAAGCCCTCCTGGAGTGATTGGTGGACAAATGAATTGGAGAAAAGTTATTGTTTTGCACTCAAATGAACATATGATATGGTAAAGTCACTCTGAACTAACGTGTTGTTTGTATGCTATATTTTGCAGTAAGAGCTTCTATGAGTTATTTGTTATCTGATCTCTGGTTAAAAACTGAATGTTTGGTATATAGTTTGGTTTGATTTTGTGTATCAGAAGAAAAACCCTATATGTGCCCCATTGAGTAGTACTTAAAACTCCATAAAACTTGAAGTAAATTAGAGTGAAATTAAATGTTTAAGAATGTAGTATGTATCTCTTACTGCAATGAACTTGGTGAAACTCTCATTTGTTGAAGAATGTTTATGATTCTGCAAAGTGCAAGTAGTAAAATTAGAGTGAAATTGGATTTAGGTGGTGCCAGATATTATGATTAATTTTATAAAAATATTTCTTTACTGTGAGAAAGGTTTTGTGTAAAATATTTTTTCGGAAAATCTGTTTTTTTATAGATGTGTGCTTGTTTTCATCTGTCTTTTTTTGTTCGATTTAAGAGATGCATATGTGTTGGTTCTTTAATAGTTTGTATGCAAATGTGGGCAAGCTACCAGACTAACAGATAAGTGTTTAGAACTTGCCCAAGTTTATGACATCCAAGTTAGGTCACTTTATGATCATAAATGCCATGCATTATGTCATTGTTATTTTTGGACCAAAATTAAATGTTTTAAGATTTTTTACTGTGGCCACCGGGAGAAGTGATCTCTTTTTTTTTTTTTTTTTTTTTTGTGAATAATGCAGTGTGTCAGGAAACATACTGAAGACAAAGACAAGGCTTTTTACTGCAATGATCTTATGAAAGAGTTGAAGGAGTTTTGTGCTTAATGATTACATCTATTGGTATTCTCTGTCACTTTCCCTCTCATATTGTAGTTAATCTTTATATATATATATATATATATATATATATATATAACACTATTCTAATTGCTTGGGGTACATAGAAAATGATCTTTTTATTTCAATATCAAGATATTATCTTTTGGAATCGAAGGATATTTTTTTTCTTGCTCTCCATTTTTTTAACTAAGTGTTTAATTTAATATTTAATATATTTTTTTAATTAAGAATATAAATTTCAATTTCATTCAATTAATTTTAAATATTTTTTAATAAATTTAAAACAAGACTCATAATAATTATGTAATTCATATACTATTAACTCTAACATCGATAATAAAATTCTTTAATTTTTAGTAGTTAAAAATGATTAATTTTTGCAAAATTTGCAAAGAAAAAAATTATTAGCAAACAATACTTAAATCTCATTCTTTTTTGTTTTCTTATACCCCAAACTAAATTGCCTTCAACATAGTTAATCTAATAATTTATCTTCAAAATTTATCTAATTTTGCAGTTAATTATTTGGTTCATGTTTATGATTTCAAAATAAAATAAAAGAAAATTATTTCAAACTATAGTAGTATAAGAAAAAGAAGTTGAGGATTTCTCATTCTTTCCATATCCAATAATCTTTTAGCATTCACTTCAATATACTCAAACATGTAGCATACACAAGCACCTTCCAATATTAATCAAAATAAAGACGTTTGAAATTCAATTAAAATTAAATTAACCGGTCAAATTAAATTAGGTTGATTTATTGATCAACTATAGAAATAAATTTGATCAGTTTTTAAATTTAATTTTAAGTGTAATTTGATTTTTTGTTAATTTAATGCAAAAACCTAATAATTGAAGGGGTGTTTGTTTTTATTTCTGTTTTCTGTTTTTTAATTTCATTTTTAGATTTTTTGAAAATTGAAAACAAATATACGTTTGATAGGTTGTTTTTGTTTTCTGTTTTTGAGAATTGAAAACAATGTTTTGGAAAGTTTTGAAAATTATTGTAAACAGAAAAATGGTGTTTTCTGTTTTTTTGAAACAATTTGGTACCATTACCACACGGGCACCGTTTGTAGAATTACAATTAATCCGTTATAATGATGCTACAAATAAAATATTAATAAAATAATATTTTTATTATTTAAATAATATATTGATAAGTATTATTATATTTATTATATAAATAATATTATATTAATAAATAATAGATGATATTAATAACAAATTATTAATATAATATATTATTTATTAATCTAATTATTAACAATATATTATTTATAATATTAATATATTATTAATATAATATTTATTAACATATTATTGAAATTAATATAATGCATTATTAATAATATATTAACATAACATTTATTACATTATTTATTATTAATTTAATATTTTGATATAATATAATATTTATTAATATATTAATGTATTAATAATATATTAATATATTATTAATATAAAATTTGTTAATATATTATATATTATATTTTTATTTATTAATACATTATTTATATTAATATAATTTTATTATTAATATATTAATATATTATTTATATAATATTTGTTAATATATTATTTATTGTATAATATATTATATATTTTATTAATAACATATTATATTAATTAGTTATTATATTATTAATATATTATATTAATCTGTTCTTTTATAATGAATGGAACAATTGACAACCTTTTATGTTACTTATCAAAACAATCATTGTTTTTTATTTAGGGATAAAATATTAGTGATTGTATGTAGATTTTAATATAATTCTTTTTTTAAAATTTCTCTTTACAAATTTTAAAAATAACAAATAAACAACTAAAAACTATTTACAAAAAAACAAATTTTGAAAAATTGATTGGCACGAAAAATTTTTATGGGTGGAGGACCACGTACTTATTTATTATAATAAATAAATTTACAATTTACGAAAATCCACTTAAAAGCAAAAGCAACGACCTGCAACATTTCTGCAATTCCTTTTGCCTTCCCAGTAGAAACCTCACATTTATTTCAGTCCAACAAAAAATGAGTTTTAGAAAAATAATTCTAATGGCAGTCGAGATGATTGCTTTTGGAATTTTTTATCAAACTTTAAGTAAGTTGGGTCTGATAATCTCAACGGTGGAATATGTTGGAATAACAGGGGATTTTCTCTATGCATCCAAAGGAGTCATAGAGAAGTTCAATCCGCTGAGCTCGGTGGAAACCACCAATTTGGTTACTCGGGTTTTTTAAAAGTTGAACGACGTTGAGAAGGAGATGATTTCTATAAAGGATGAAGTGAAAGCTATTAAAAAATGCTGGATAAGATGATGAGAAAAGAGGAAAAGAAATGAAGAGGAACAGAAGGAAGTTTTTAGTTATATGCATTTGTTTTAGCTTTATGTTTGTCCTAGTTTTTTTTAGTTATTTTAGATATGGTGGGTTATATAGGTTTTTATTTACAGTCTCCTACATTGATGCATTTCCTATTGGTTTTTCTGTATAGGTTTTTGAGTTAACTAGTTGATAGTTGATAGTTGACACAATTCTTATAGGTTTTTTATGACTTTATGACTGATGTTTTTATGACAGTACGACTAACGTGTTGAGATTTTGCATGGAGGATTGCTACAATTTTTTTGCAGTTTGCTATCTGTTTTATGAATTTTTTTTTTCATTTTTTATGACTCTAAATCTGATCAATGTTTGATTATTTTCATACCATTTTTTATGTGAAGAATATTCTTTGAAATTTCATTACGTAGATGGGTAATGAGAATTAGTTATTTATGAATTGATGAATTATCCATAATTTTTATTATTTTTTTCTTTCTGCTCCAATCTATCATAGTTTCTAGTATAAGCAGAAGAATCCTATGAAAAGGCAATGTTCGTATCATTTTGGGAGTGTAAATCTCAGCAGGGAGCTTAACACCAAGGCTACACAGCTTAATACAATACTTAGTGGGAGCCTTTTTGCGTTCTTCAATCACTTTATTGACATTAGGATCTTTGAAAGTTTCCTTCAAGAAGACTTACATTTGAATCCTTACTGTATCAAGTAATAATCAAGTTAATTTTTGGAAACTTTACTTTCAAAATTTTCAACACACTCTGTATATATGTGTGTACCCCTAACAACAACAACAACACACATCTTTTGGATAATGAAGAGTGATGGTTGATTTGTTGATGGTATAAACACTTCAATAAATTATAAGAAATGAATATTCATAAGAAACATCAAGTTCTGCATTTCTTGTGCTGCCCCCATGCAATCAGCAACAACAGTTTGAAAGGACTTGATAGAAAGAAATTTGAAATCAGAAATGCAATTTAGGATATTAACTGTCTTTCTGATTTAGGAAATTATCAAATGTATCTCGCCTACTTATATTCAATATAATGCCTAAATTTCAATGCTTTGCATTGATCAACTATTGATAGGGAACTAGTGTTCTTTTACACAAAATATACAATTCATACCTGTTAAGAATCCCACCATAAAAATGCTGGCGGAGCTGAGTATCACTTCCCACATTCATATACTTGCATCAGCACAATATCTAGATGCCAATAGAAATTAACTAAACACATCAATTCAACCAACCAGTCAATAGAAATTAACTAAAAAAATATAAAAATGAAATGAATATTACGTTTTCATAGAATTCTTCTGATTAAACTAGAAACTATGATAGATTGGAGTAAAAAGAAAATACGTTAAACATTATGGCCAATTTATCACTTCATAAATAGCTAATTATCATTAACCATCTATTTAATGAAATTTTAGGGAATATTCTTTCCAAAAAAGATTGTATGAAAATAACCACACATTGATCAGATTTAGAGTCATAAAAAATGGAAACAAAAATTTATAAAACAGATAGCAAACTGCAAGGAAATTGTAGCAATCGTCTATGCAAAATCTCAACACATCAATCATACTGTCATAAAAACATCAGTTATAATGTAATCAAAAACCTAAGTGTATCAACTATCAACTAGTTGCCTTAAAAACCTATACAGAAAAACCTGTAGGAAATGTATAAATAGAAACCCGTATAACCCATCATATCTAAAATAACTAAAAAACATCAGGATAAACCTAAAGCTAAACAAATGCATATAACTAAAAACTTTCTACTCATCTCTGTTCCTCTTAATTTCTTTTCCTCTTTTCTCACCATCTCATCCAGCATTTCTTTTTGGTGCTTTCCACCGAGCTCAACGGATTGCATTTCTCTCCGACTTCTGTTAAGCACCGTAGAGAAAACCCTTGTTATTCCAATGTATTCCGCAGTTGAGATTATCAGATGCAACTTACTCAAAGTTTGGTAAGAAGTTCCAGAAGCAAGTATCTCGACCACTACTGAAACTATTTTTTCAAAACTCATTTTTTGTTGGACTGAAAGAAGGAGAAGGTGGAATGGGAGGTTTCTGTTAGAAGGTAAAAAAGAATTGCAAAAATGTTAAGAAATTGCAGAAATATTGGAGCTCGTTTCTTTTGCTTTTCAGTCGATTTTCGTAAATTATAAATTTATTTATTATAATAAATAAGCACGTACGAGGGCCTCGACCCGTAAAAATTTTTCATGCTAATCAATTTTTCAAAATTTGTTATTTTGTAATTTTTTTTGTTTTTTTTTATGATTTGTAAAGAAAATTAAAAAAATATATATTAAAACTTTCCTTCAGTTACTAATATTTTATCTTTAAATAAAAAATAATAATTATTTTAAAAATAACATAAATGGTTGTCAACGATGCTTTGTTTCTTAATTGTTGGAACATTTTTTTATTTTTTATTTTTTATTTTTTGTAATAATAAATTGGGTGTGAACTGCAAATGGGCGATCTTATTCATAGTCCATGCAGACATCAACAGAACCAATATATCTATACCGATAACTATAGAGCCTCAATTTTTTGACTTCTGCAAGTAGGTATGAATTCCATGAAGCTACAAACTTGTGTTGCGGGATAATATTTTGAAATCATTAACTTTCTTATTATTTAGCATGCATGCATGGTAATCTTTTTGGGTAATTTGAGAATTTAATAACTTATACATTATACCTTATATGTGTCCATAAATTTTACTAAGAAAATATTTTACATTTTCAATTCATCTTTAGAAAAAGGAAAACCTTCATTCTTGTATATTTGCAGTAAAATATAAAAGTAATAGTTTTATCGAAGTTTAGTATGATGGGGGCTTGAATCAAATGGCTGCTGTGATCTGCATCTTTTTTCTAGCTCATCTTTTCATTGTTTATTATTATATTATTAATTCAGTTGATTTTAAATTTAAGTTTTTAATGAAAATGTAAAATATTTTCTTAGTAAAATTTATGGACACATATATAAGGTATAATGTGTAGGGTATTAAATTCTCAAATTACTCAAAAAGATTGTCATGCATGCATGTTAAGTAATAAGAAAGTTAATGATTTCAAAATATTGTCCCGTAGCATAAGTTTGTAGCTTCATGGAATTCATACCTACTTGCAGAAGTCAAGAAATGGAGGCTCTATAGTTATCGATATAGATATATTGGTTCTGTTGATGTCTGCATGGACTGTGAATAAGATCGCCCATTTGCAGTTCACACCCAGTTTATTATTACAAAAAATAAAAAAATTCCAACAATTAAGAAACAAAGCACCGTTGACAACCATTTATGTTATTTTTAAATATAATTATTATTTTTTATTTAGAGATAAAATATTAGTGACTGAAGGGAAGTTTTAATATATATATTTTTAATTTTCTTTACAAATCATAAAAAAACAAAAAAAATTACAAAATAACAAATTTTGAAAAATTGATTGGCATGAAAAATTTTTACGGGTCGAGGCCCTCGTACGTGCTTATTTTTTATAATAAATAAATTTGTAATTTACGAAAATCGACTGAAAAGCAAAAGAAACGAGCTCCAATATTTCTGCAATTTCTTAACATTTCTGCAATTCTTTTTTACCTTCTAACAGAAACCTTCCATTCCACCTTCTCCTTCTTTCAGTCCAACAAAAAATGAGTTTTGGAAAAATAGTTTCAGTAGCAGTGGAGATACTTGCTTCTGGAATTTTTTACCAAACTTTGAGTAAGTTGCATCTGATAATCTCAACTGCGGAATACATTAAAAAAGAAAACCTTCATTCTTGTATATTTGCAGTAAAATATAAAAGTAATAGTTTTATCGAAGTTTAGTATGATGGGGGCTTGAATTAAATGGCTGCTGTGATTTGCATCTTTTTTCTAGCTCATCTTTTCATTGTTTATTATTATTATATTATTAATTCAGTTGATTTTAAATTTAAGTTTTTAATGAAAATTAAAGTTAAATAATTTTTAAGATATGATATTTAACATGTTTAAAATTAAAATTTTAATACTTTTAATTTCTTTTATCGTCTTTCTTTTAAGTTTTTTTTTTTATTTTTTATTTTAAAGAAAAGAGAAAAGATTTTTAGTTAAAATTTTTTTTATTACTCCAAAAAAAGAAAAAAAAAGAAAATTACGGGTAAAGCTTATACGTAAGATAGCCTATGGCTCTTTTAGCAGGGCGAATAATGGGTCACCTGGAACAAATAAAACAAAATTTTGCAGCAGTGTATTTTGGATCAAACACCAAATCCCTAACCAAAATACAAAGAAACAACAAATTGTTTCAATTTTAAGTTTAATATGGAAAAATAGATAAATTTCCACTTTAGTTTTTTGTGAGTGGAAAAGTAATATTATAATTAAGAGGAATGGGAGGTGGAGTTGGAAGAGAAAACGAAGAGGAACAATATGGCGTTTCCGTACATTCACCTTGCAAAGCTCTGCCTTCCTCCGCCTCTTCTATCCTAAGGTCTCTCTCTCCGTATTATAAAAATTATTAATATTTATTTTATTTTTTTTTATTTTTTATTTTTTTTTTTCAATTTAATAAGAGCAACAACAAGTACAATTGGAGCTGAGGCTATTGCAAGCACTTGAAATTTATCCTCCCTTCAAATTACGAGGCAAGTTTATCGTTTCTTTTTTAGTTTTGTTTGTTAATTTTCTTTATAAGGAAGAAATTTGTTTGTATTTACACTTAGATTTGCAAGTTTGCCATGAAAAGAATAAAGGCAGAGCAAAAGAGATCATTAATTCTTTGGAATTAATTCTAAAAGTGAAATATTATGGAAATTTGTCTATATAATTCAAATTTTGAACTACTATAACGTGTTAGTAGGGGAGGCTAAGGCATTTTTGGTAGTTTAATCAGAGCATCGAATTCGCCTTTTATCATGTTGCTGTAATGGTAATGGTGTGATCAATCTAAATGTTGGTTCCTTTGATTTGCCGCTGTGGAAATTAACCTCCGAAACCCTTTATTAAACTATGTTTTGTGTTGGTCCTGGCAGTGAATGATTAGCTTTATTTCCATTTTTGACTTAACTTTCTATTCATTCTGGTAGATTTAGAATCTAATGGTGCTTTTCATGTTTATTGTTTAGGGATCAATCGTAAGCGTTGAATCACTAGAGCTAGTGAAAATAACTTATATATAGTAAAGAAAGTGCTGCATCTCCTAGTTACTGCACACGATTGTGGTAAAACAAGTAGGATTTATTTTCTCTTTACCAATTGGTCGTTATATGAATGCATAACTGTAAATCAAAGTTGTTTCCCTGTAGGCGTGCATTGCCTCTTTGTCTTCTATGGTCTGTTGGAATTCCTACGGAAAAGGTTTGTTCTGCCTCATGTTCTTTGTGTTCCATATCAATCCCCTCTTTTGATACAAAGATTCTTGTGGGTTGTGATTTTTTTGTTACGTTCTCTTATCATTTGCTAAATTTTGTCACAGGCTTGAGCGGCATTTTTCTCTCGATAAAGTTTTGCAGTTGCTAGATCGTTTCTACAACTTAGAATTGCTGGTAACTACTTGTTTAATACTTAATTTTCATATCCGTCAATTAGTTTGGTTTTCCGTTGAAGATGAGGTTTTGCATCAATTACTGTCTTGGGCATGTCCATAGCTCTATAAATTGACAAAATGATAAATGTGTGTAGAGACCCTAATCTGTCTGGGGTTTTACTTGTTTCTGATAATTAAAAATAAATAAATAAACGAAAACTCAAGAAAATTTTAAGGTGGTTGGATTGGTTTAGGGTTATTTCTCTAGAGTTATCAAATTTAGGATAAATTCAGGATTTGGAGTTTGAATTTGAAAAAAATCTAAACTCTTTTCTTGTTTTGGGTTCTCAAACTCAGAACCCTATAAATACATGTACACAGAACACACAGAGAACAAGAACAGAGAAAAGATACAAATTAGAAACACAGAATACAAAGATCAGGCAGATCACACACAGAGAAAGCGGATAAATTAGCAAAAGCCATCCGCAAAGGCATCCAAAGAGTGATAATTTTAGGGGACTTTTTAAAAAAAGAATTTTTTTTGAAAATTTTTGGGAAAATTTTCATAACCTGGTTAAATTTTTATGCCCCGTTTAAATTTTCTAGTGAGATTCTGGCGACATCCCCAGTTTTTGGCAGGTTTCCAACTTCTGACGTCCATTTTCTAGAAATCGTTGAACTTTGGACCAGATTCCGATGATCCAACCTAGATTTCGACAAAAATCTTAGAATTCGGTGAAGATTCAATCGGTGTTCTTGGGGATTTTAGAGAGAGAGGGAGAGAAAAAGGGAAGTAGAGAGAGAGGAAGTAGAGGAGATATGACGAAAGAAGATTGAATTTGGGCTTTTATATTAGTCCCAAAACGATGTCGTTTTCGCCTTAGGAAGCCTTAAGATTAGTGCGTTTTTCATTTTGTTGACCTGACCCGTAGCGTCAACCTGCATGTGACCCGCGATCAGCCTTTGACTTAAGCTAAGCCGAGCCGAGCCATCATCCTGAGTCGTTCTTGGTTTTCTTCCTCAAGCTAATCCGCGTCGTAGTCGCCAAGCCAAGCTAAGCTGTTTCTTTTTTTTTTGGTATTTATTTTATTTTATTTAGTATTTTATTTATATGTTTTTCAGGGGTTTTTTTTTGTATGATTAAGTTTAGGGAAAATAATTAAAAAATATAAAATTTTTTAAATTAAATATTAATTATCTAATTATGAAAATTTTAAAAATTTAAAATGGTAAATTTTTATAAAATTCTTAAGTGAGAAATTTTCTTTGTATTTATCTCAAATGGTGAAATAATTTAGATAAAATTTTAATAACAATAATTAATATTTATTTTCAAAACAAAAAAAAAATATTAATAAAAATTTTGAAATTAAATACAAATTACCCAATGATGAGATTTTTAGAAATTTCAAATGGTAAATTTCTTAAAAAATTTTTAGGTGAAATTTTTTTTTAAATTTGTCTCAAATGATGGAATAATTTAAATGAAATTTCAATGAAAGTAATTGTATTTTTTTCAAATAAAAATTTTGGTTGAAAATATTTGACAATTATCCAAGGACGGGAATCTTAGAAATTTCAAATGGTAAATTTTCTAAAAAATCTATAGGTGAGAAATTTCTTTAAATTTGTCTCAAATTGTAAAAGAATTTAAATGAAATTTCAAAAAAAAAAATATTTTCTTTCTAAAAGGGAAAAAAATAAAAAAGGAGAATTTCTACATATGATCGAATTGTGTAGAATTTTGAATTTTCGAAGGAAAAAATATTTTTAATTTGACGTAAATGGTGGAATAATTAGGTGTATTTTCAAATAAAAAATTAAACCTTTTTTTCGACGATAGAGCATTTTCAAGAAAACAAATGAGACTCTTGAATACTCTTGAGGTGAGAAAATATTTTTAGAAATTTTACAATATTGATGAAAGAATCTTATGAATTATTTACATTATTTAATATAAAAATTAAAACCATTAGAGTCCAGGCTTTAAGATAAATTTAAAATAAAATAGTACCATCCTGCGGATGGGCATATGAGGGTACTATAACCTTATTCACATGTAATCGAATTCTTGAATCTTATTCTAATTAGTAGACTCGAATCTATTCTTTTAAAGACCCTTAGTCAAACTTAAGAGCTCTTTAAAAGAATAAATTCATTAGGTGGTCAATCACATAATAAAAAAAATCAATGGTGACTCCATTTGTTAAGTCTAGCTATAGATTTTCAAGTCTAGCTATAGATTTTTAGATCTATATGTTATGACAGTTTGGCAACTCTGTTAGGGAGGCTATAGAGAGTCAGGCCATAACAATTTTTAGTTTATCCTATCCTTCGGTCTAATGGTTGTAAAGTGTAATGATTATGTTATTTGTTTGTTTACTAACATTTTTTCTTTTTTCTCTCATTTGATTTATGGGGTTGAAAATTTTATGTTCCTTTACACACATACTATCGTATGCATTTGCATTACATGAGCTTTATACCTGAGCTCTGTCCCTTTTAGGAGGGAGTAAAGTACTTATACTCTCATGAGAGGATAATCTCTGTAATGGCTAATGAAATACTCTCACTCAAATTGAATCTTTTTCGTCGGTAGCCTCAAAAGCTTATTAAGTCTAGTTTCTAACGCATTAAAGAGATCATAATTCCGATTTGGATATATTGAGATATGACTATTTTAATGAAAAGAGGTCAGGCTGTCAGTATTAATTAGTTAAGTTAATCCTTTGTGTAACTTAGTTGATTTTTTTATAAATGGTCTAAAAAAGGGTTGATTAAATTCCGATCTGTTGAAATGATCTTGGATAGGCCATTAATTATTTTGGGGGGAAAAACTAAGTGGTAGAATCGAATGGAGGTAAGTAGAATCTCACACACTTTGCTTGTTTTCAAATCTATGTATATATATGTTTCTAAATGAACGAATGTTTTGTTTCTTTATTTTCGATATATGAAAATGGGATCAAGCATATGATTATTTTGTGTTTTCGCTATATAAATGATGGATCATGCTTATGAATGAAATGAGAAAATGATTTATGTTTAAAGAATGATTTTATGATGGCTACGTTTTTATATCCCTGAGAAGTGGGATTATCGACACCAGAACTTAGTTCTACGATCCTGGCTAACGGGTAATAGTAGTTAGCAAAGACATGATCATACGACCTTGGCTAACGGGTAATAGTAGTTAGCGTAAGCCCTGACTAACGTGTTATAATAGTTAGCAATGATCATGAGAATGAAATTGTCGATATGGCCAATGTCACGGGTTATAACAGTGATCGTAGCTAACGATTTGAATGATAATGATGATTTACGATGATTTTTAATGATTGATCCATAATTTGGTTTGATTATGATATTTGAATGATAGCATATTTTACAATGATTTATGAAGTGACATATTTTGATATTGATTTATGAATTTATGAAATATTTGACAAAACGATGATCTTGAAATGTTTTGAGATTATGATTTGATGAATGTTTTGAATGATCTATATGATGTGTAAGAAAATGATGCTTGATCTGGTAAGATGTGAGCCTATACTTATTAAGCTGTGATTTGCTCATTCTCTTTTTACTTTTTCTTTACAGATGATTAAGTGATAAGTTTGGTTAGTCTTGTGTGAAGCTAGAAGATGAAATGGGAAAGATTACTTAGTCGTCGGAGAATATATTGACCAATAAGATCTTAAGAGATAGTTTTGTATTTTATATGGTTTGTATTTGCACATATAAAGATGTATCATCAGTTGGATTAAATATATGAATTTTACTTGATAGATTATTTTATTGAAGAATTTTAGAATGTTTAAGAAAGAAAGCTTCGTATTACTTTGAGATTTTCTTTAAGGTAATATAACCGTGTTACGTCTTGATCTCGGGACGTGACAATAGCTATCTTTTTCCCTTCAGGTATGCATACCCTTGGTGGAGAGAGAAAGAAATAGTGTTTGAGGAGAGGAGACAACAAGGGTTGTGTCCTCTGACACCAAAGGAAAGCATTGGGTTTTGATTAAAGAAACTCAGATTTACGATTGCTTCTATGGAGATATATGGCAGTGAAAGTAGACTGGCACCACTAAGAGCTGCATTTCCACTGATTGTGAGTTTTTGACCCTGCAAATGTTTATCTTTTGGTATCGATATGTTTGTTGAAAAGCTCATCAAAGTACTGGGTTTCTGTAGTACCAACTTTTTTTGTGCATTTGAAAACTCTAAGCTTTTGGTAGAATTTTGGGTACCTAGTTGCAAATTGTTGTTGAAGTCTTCTTTGACTACAATGGTGACTTGGAACTCACTCATATCAAAACAGACAGTTTCGATTGCCTTAACCATTTTCCCTGCACTCAGTTGAGCTGACAGATCTCTTTATTCCTTGACCAGCATGCATGTTTACTAATTAAGTACTGGTATTAACTCTACTTTTGGCTTCTAAAACAGGCACCTGTAAGTGTAGTTTCTATTGTGTTTTTGCATATATGTTTCTTGTGGATCTCAAGACATTATTACAATTTCAGGTTAAAATGGAAACGATATTAAATCCAGCAGAACTGCAGCAATTTGAGAATCATTCATCTCAGATGGGGCTTTGGACTTTATGGTATCTGTTGCCAGTAATACTTTCATTTGGTCTATAGTCTTTGTTTTCTTCAGATTTTACTGATCCTTCTCTCCTCGAATTAACAGCTTTCTAATACGATGGCCTGATAAGATCACTGCCAGAAGTGCATCAAAATCTTACATGAAAATGGTGGATAACTCCTACTTGATAGCTCTGATGAGGTAAGTTTCATTAGCTCAGATTACCCATTTCAATTCTGCTTCGCTTCTTCTTATGAAGGAAATCAGTAGCCACTCCGTACAATGCCTTATTTTACGACTGGCCTAATCTCACACCTTTCTTCATAGGTTACAAAGCTCATGGAGAAGGTTGAAGCTACATTCATTAAGCACTTTTCAAATGCAAACCGTGCCAAGGGAATGAACATGTTAAGACCAAAAGCAAAAAAAGAAAGGCATAGGATTACTTTTTCAACTGGTACGATTTCTGTTACAGACCCTTTTGGAACTTCTAGTTGAGGGCGTAGAAAATGATTTTTCTCCAGTCTTGGATCTATTCAACATTGTTATGTTTTTTAAAAATTTTGAAGTTTTTTTGTTGGCTGTGTGGCCTCTCTTCTTCTAGCCCTTGTTATGATCATACGTGCCCTTAAAATTATGGACAGGCAGGGGAGGACCAAATACATGGGAACCATGTTTCCACTTTACAGGTACTTTTAATTCTTTGTTCTTCAAGTTTCGCAGTGCATAGTGCTTAACAATTCAAGCATAGACATGATCCCAATACTTATGTTTAACAAATTTTGATAACCCCCCTGCAGTTTGTTCGATTGATTGTTCTACACATGGTTATGTATGCTATGAATGTATTCTACTGGAGGAAGTACCAAGTTAAGTACGCCTGCATATTTGGTTTCAAGCGAGGAACTGAATTGTGCTAGAGAGAAGCTCTGCTGAGTTTTGGTCTTGGACGTTTAGCATTGGCCAATGCGCTTTCAAAACCTTCATATGAGGATGGATCCCAAGACAAAAGACTATAAAGCATTCACTGAACTTCTTCCTCTAAACTTGGTTCTGGTAAGATTATCTATTTAATACTCTATTTATTGGTCCCATTCATTTTCCAACAACAGTTTTTAACTCTCTTACTTTTTCTATGTTGCACTTTATAATTAAATCCTATTCCTATTCCTACCATTCAACATCTTGTAATGATCAAGTTGATTTTTCCTCCTCACATGTTTGTTTCACTGTATCTGCGCACAAGGCAAACCATTCTTGGTACTCATCCAAACCCTCTTCTTCCTCTTAATTTGTCAACTATTTAATTTAATCCTCACCACCCACAAGAATATTTTGTATCCACTCAATACTAGCCCTTTCCCTAACCTCTCATAGTAGCTCATTTGACGAGGCTGTCTTACTGCAAAAGCAAACATATACTACTCACCTTTCTTTTTGGTCCTCATACCTCTTCAATGGACTCTTTCCCCTCAAACTCCCCGGGTAAAAGAGGTCCAACAGCATACATTGGAGGCAATCGGCACCCCATTCTTGCATCTCTAGACATTGTTTTTATAGACCTTCAAATTTGTTAATCAGCACCCCATTGAGTTTCGTGAGATTAGGCTATCTTCTAAGAAAATTTTTGCTGAAAGACTGTTTGAATGCCGTGATGGAGGAAGTGATGATCTTGGTATTGGTGGATCAATGCCGGGAATATCAATCATATCACCAAACTGAAAATAACCATCAACAGTTTGGACACAACAATGGAAGAAAAGTGTGCTAGAAGGGTTAACATTCTGGGTGATGTTATGAAGAGAAAGTAGTTAGGGAGATGTAGACTTTGGGTGACTGCAATGAGAGAGGAAATCAGGGCTACATCAGAGATGACAAATGAGAGGTGGAGATAGCGAAGACGGGATAGGAGAGATAAGTTGTGGGTCAGTGGAATCGGCACTTTGAGCGATCAAGAGGATTCGGCTCCGATGATTTCGATGATATTAAAAATAATAATAATAATTATTATAAGTACGATTAAAAAAATTATTGTTATTATGATTAAAAATAATAATAATAAATTTATATTAAATAAATTTTATTAAAATTAATATTTAAATTAAAATGATGATAAATAAATTTAATCGTATTATGTTAAAAGTACAGTAAAATTCAAACTTGAACTCTGTAACTAAGGGAGGTGGAAACGAGAGATGAGTCGAATTTAGCAGAGGAGAGAAAGGGCGTGTAATGATCATAGAAATTTTTGAGCCTCTGGTTTTTTTTTTTTTTTTGGCATGAATTAATAGCAATTTACAATTCAGTTCCATTTTTTTAGAAAAAAAAAACTTTAGAAAATTCAAATTAGTTAAAAAAAATTTTCTATTTTCAGAAAGTGGTAAATTATAGTACTGGTTTTATTTGAAACAAACTAAAAAACAAAACAAAAATGTTGTTCATACGCTCCAACTTGCATAAACTGTCAAAATGGATAAAACAAGAATGAGATATCACTCCTTTTCTAAGCAAATACTTTTTCATATCACAATTTTAGCAAATTAATACTAGATGTATATAAAAATCAGTGTTTTCATCATGAAAAATGACTGAGTTTTTTTTTTTTAATTTAGAAAAAGAGAATTTTAAATTTAATTCTTTGTACGAAGATATATGTTCTCATTCTCAATATTAAACCAAACGTTCGTATCACGTCTTTTTTTTTTTTTTTTTAAATTCCAGTAGAAACATGAAGTTCTAAGCTGATTTGAGCCCTCACCTTGCAAAATGTAGCAATTAGCTTTGCTGCAATATAAATGGCTTGAGAAACAGGCGAAGATAGATGTTCTTCAAGGGGTGACCTGAGAACACAAGCTGTTGCTGGCTTGCTGCATTATAGCATTCGGCCCTGATCTTCTACATATCAGCTTGGCAAGGCCTAGCTAGGTGGCCAAATCACCTGTGTTCTTAGGTGGCAACCCCTCGGGGTAAACCATCGTGGCTGCAGGCAGGCTTTGGTGTTGAGAATTTTGAATGGATTGCCCTTTGCCATGGTTTGATTAGTCTCGATCATGAAGAAAATATCAAGAATAAATTGGCCAAAACATGCCTAATTAAGCCCATGATTTGTTTAAATGGCGATCGGTCAACCTATAAATGTGATTAGCCTCCCGTTGTTTGAGGTTGTATTGTAGTTAGATGTGGCTCGAGTCTAGAGAATAGCACCAAGCTTCCAATTAAATGCCTGTCGAACTCGTTAGACTTTTTGCTCCATTTCATGGGGCCTTGTTATTCAGCAGCTTACGCGGGATAGACACAAGTCACAGGGAACAGTGGAGAGAAAGAAAATTTAATGGAAAGAATTGACAGATTACGTGAAAATATCAAGCTTAAGTTCCAATTCAGAAAGGCGACTATAGGCTGATATTGCTTTATCAAGTATCAACCACAATGGTTGGATATATATCAGGCTAAAGCCAAAACACGTCTGCTTTTATCGCCAAGAAAATGTCAAGAGTGAGGCCAATCAAGACTCTGAAAACTGACAATGGCAAAGGAAAGTGTGTGGCCAAATCTTTAATTAGCCATATGGATGGACTGAAACCAATTAATATGAACACGTATTGCCGACACTGAAGAGTTAAGAGGGTCCATATAGTCTATCCTCAAGTCACAACTCACAAGCATCTATAAATCCACTTGGAAGACGAGATATTACCACATCTTCTGTATCTCAGTTGGTAGCTACAGTTTTTCCTAGAGTTCTCCATACTAACAATGGCTTCAGAGAAAGACCCCAAGCCAACCTCCTCCGAACTATTCTCTAGTGCTAAGTTGGTGGCCGAGGCGGCTAAATCCACTTTCAACAATGAAAGCGACAAGGTTGACAAGGGGAAGGTTGCTGGTGCAGCTGCTGATCTTTTAGGTGCTGCCCAAGACTATGGCAAGCTGGATAAGGAGAAGGGTGTTGGCCAATATGTTGGAAAGGCAGAGAATTACCTGCACCAATACGAGAATACTTCCGTAGGCCAACCAACCTCTGCCAAAGCTGAGGCACAACCAGAGTCACATGCAAGCGGTGGTGATGGAAAGGATTCTGGAAGCGGTGGTGGTGTTGGGGATTACTTGAAGATGGCTCAAGGGTTCTTGGGCAAATAAAACTGATTAATCTTGTACTACTTAAGCTTTTATGTTGGTTTAATTTTTCTTTCTCCTATGCGTGGTCTATGGCTTAACGCAAATCTGTATCGTATGCGGCAATAAATCACTAATTTAATATTCAGAATTCTGCTAAATGTCGCGCCTGCTGCAATAATCTCAAGTGATTAACAATTGGCCAACTGCCTTCTGACTTGGTCCAAGTTGAAAACATATCAAGAGATCATGTTAATTAAGCGAAGGCACTATAATATTTTCTCCAAAAAAAAAAACCTCTGTGACAAAAATCTTTATGGTTAACTTATAGTCATGAATGAATTCAGACATAATCAGAGGTTGAATTCATTCCCAATTCCCAAATACTATATAGTTTTTGTTTTTTTAATTTTTTAAATGTTTTTTTTTTAATTTTTTTTTTTTGACAAATTCGAAATCAAGGAACAAAAACAACGACCAAACAAAGAAAAACCAAAACATATAAGCAAAAGCCATTTAGTTATTGAAACCAAATAAAATTGATTAAAATTTTATTTCATATATCGAAACATAGAGATTCGTATCAATTTCCAAAGCCGCTACTTGATCCGGGCAGGAACGCGTGGCCGACACCGAAAGGTAAGGGTCAACAAAATCGTGTATATATGTATGTATGTATTTATGCATGTATATATCCTTTTCCCATTTTCTAATCCTGAAGTCACAGCCATCTATATATCCACTTGGAGAAAAGGAGGTGTTATCTCATCCGCTTTTTCTGAATTATTGCTATACCCTGTTGTTTAAGCTATTCTTCCATGGAGTCAACTACTCAAAATAAACCTAGCTCTCACCACGGGAAGCACGCCAAATCTTCCTCAGAGCTACTCGCTAGTGCCAAGTTGGTGACCGAGGCAGCGAAGAACACACTGCACCATGAAAGCGACAAGGTTGACAAGGGAATGGTTGCTGGTGCGGCCGCTGATCTCTTATGTGCTGCCTCCCACTATGGCAAGTTGGATCAGGAGAAGGGCGTTGGCATGTATGTTGAAAAGGCAGAGAATTACTTGCACCAATACCAGTCTTCCCATTCAACCCCCACCACCACTCATTCTGATCACTCTACCAAACCTGAGAAACACTCGGGGTCACATGCCAGCGGTGGTGATCATGGCCATGATTCTGGAAGTGGTGGCTATGGGGATTACATAAAGATGGCTCAAGGTTTCTTGAAGAAACATTAATTAACCTGTGGTAGAGCGAGCTGTTGTGATTGGTTTTCCTTGATTTCTTCTTTGCTGTATGTTTTATGCAAATTAATGTGTATTATGCAGTTATTTAGAATTCTGCTAATCTGTCATCTGCTGCAATAATCTTAAGTGAATATTATAACCCAATTTATTTTGTTTAATTGCAATGGAGTATTGTCAATTTGGTATTGATCCAGAGGATTTCTAAAGAATGATGATTTTCCTTTTCATCAACATGTGTTGCCCTGCCTGTTGACTTTGGATCCGGTGCATCAGATGATGTTGGTGGTTGGAACTTGGAGATTCAAAAGAGATCGTTGGACCGTGTCGATTGATCGTGTTAAATTTCTCTGGTAAATTTCACTCTGATTAGAACCTTCCTTACTAATTATAAGGCTGTTACAAATGAATCTGGATTTAATCTTAGTCATAACCTAAACCATCCTTCTTTTTGGGCCAAATCCATAAATTTCCTTGAGGAGCAAGGTCAAGTCCTCTTTTTGCGAACTTGGTATCTTTTACCTCGTCTTGAGTAAAGAATTTTTGCTTTTCATGGGAAACCTTGCGAGAAATTTGAGCAAAAAGAAAACTGTTATAAACACCTCCTGTCGAGAATGAAATCAAGCTCAGGATTTTCATCTGGTAATGCTTCTCGAACTTGCTCAACAAATAATCAATTCAACCACAAATAATGAAAGTAGAATTTTCGGGGTAACAAGAGGGAAAATGTCAAGCATATTACTCTTAGTTTTTGCCTTCTTCCTTGATTTACCTATGTGAGTGCGCTTCGAGGGCCCTGAAATAGTAGATGCATCACCTCTTCCTGAAACTATTGTAGACTGGTCCATGGACCCAGTTGATTCATGGGCATTTTTATGCTCTGACTAGCCTGAAAATGGAGTTGTCCCATGAATATGCTGACTGGTTCAAGGATCCTGTAGATTCAAGATCATGCCTTCTTTTTGAAGGCTTAGATAGTTCATTGATTCCAGAGAAAGTACTTTTATATCTACTATCATGTGTGCTGACAGTACGCCCCCAAGACTGAATTTTTTTGCCCCCTTACTTTGCATAGGAGTTACAAAAGGATTGGAAGAATTAGTCATCAAGGTTCCAGAGGATTTCTTATACACAAGTCTCTTGTTAGAACTGAGTGTTTCATATTCTTCAGGCTCCATGTAATGGACAAGGGAAAATCGTCGTGAAATCTTCCCAACTATCAAGACAGAAATCTTATATCAGGGAAATGCATAAATTTACTTAGAATGCAAAACTAAACTCAAAACAGTTTAATTGTCACAATCACAAGAACCACAAAATGACCAAAACACAAACAACATTAAAGATGAATGGCAAATTGTGCTCAACCAAATGCTCAAAATTTCTAATTCATAGACAAAAAAGACCACACAAAAAGCACACTAGACCTATGTGGTAGAGGTCTATTTTGTGACTCTGAGCAATGGTCTAGAGATGAATAACGATAACTTATTTTAAGACCGTTAATTAACTGAGTAATAAATTACCCTAAAGAATATACATATTACAAACACATGCAAGATCGACGCAAAAAATATATAATACCATTCTCAAACTGAAGCCTCTAGTTACATAAAAAAGTTTCATTAAAAGCCTCGTAAAATAGAGTGAATACAACCACCTAGATGTGTAACAAGGTCTGGATACATTAAAATACCAGTTTGATAGCTAATAATAGGAATACAAATTTGGTCAGTCCTAAGAGACATTCACGAGTGGTTTCATTAGAATCTAGAACTCCAATGCAAGTGTCAATCCAAAGGAACAGCCAATTAAGTGTCTAGATGATACAGAAACATAAAAGAAGAAATAACACACCTATGCTTAAGAATTATAATCAATGGCATTGTTGGTTTAGAAGGTCCAAGCCACATTTCATTCTTTGATTCTTCGATTTATTTTTAGAATCGCTATATAAGCATTATTTGGTTTGAACTCAAATAAAGGCGTGTAAATGATACGGCATAAAAGATATGCAAAATTTAGTACCGATTTAGACTCCAAAACAGAGGATAAGATAACTCTTGCATCTGGCTCCTGTGATACACTGCTAACAAGATCATATGCTTTTCCTGCCATATTTAAGAACAGTATATAAACAAAGTAGTACTACTTCAAAACATTCATATAAAATTAAACTGAAAATATATAAAATTCTAGTCCAGCTTTAGCCTAAATAAAATTGCATCAAGGTACATATAAATAAATACCATTAGAATCTATAAAACTGCCCAACTTTCCATCAGGACCAAGCTGAAGAGTATATTCTTTGCCATTAATTTCAGGATGCTGCAATAGTGATAACAAAACGAAGTAAAAATATTAAATTCTCTAACATTAGTTCAAATCAAACAACAACAACAACAAGAAGAAGAAAACCACAATAATAATAATGCAAAAAAGAAAGCACATAAAACGGGTACTTGATGAAGAGGCCATTGAAAAAGGAAAAGCTCCGTGGAGTCTGACACAGTAAGATCGACAAGTTGCTCCGACGAATCTTCCTCAAATTCTGGTGGAGGCTTGTAACTGCTTACTTTCATCGAATCCATACTTCAATACATAAAAGAAAGAAATTAATATTATTTATCACATGTACCCGAACCAGAAAAATACCCAAATACTATCTGATTTTTGTTAACCATATAATATATGCAATACCCATTAATATATTCTCAAAACATAGAATTTGCATTAAAGCAAAGCAATCGGACAGCGAGCAGACGACAGCATTACGAAAGCCAAGACGTGAGCATTATCAATATCAGCATACATTACGGTCCCAAATCTTAAAACGAAAGCTAAAACTCATAGTCGTGAGCAAGAGTGGAAGACAAGAAGAAACTGAAAATCTTACCTTGAGGAACTCAGGAAGGCAGGAAAGGGTCGGTGGATGTTCCAGTGTGGCGCTGGGGCCTGGGAGATGGGAGAAAAATGAAACAAGCTTTTTTTTCGGTCGCCAACGAAACGATTTTATTATTATAAAAGATTCTCAAAGTCAAACGACGTCGTATTCGTTTGCGGTAAATAAATCCAAAATCCATTCTTTGCTTTCTGTTTTCGATCTATTCTCTTTTTCCAACGATTCCACCTTTCGTTTCTCTTCAAAGTCAGCCAACTTTGTTGGTAAATTTTCTTCTTTTCTCAACCTTATGGATCTCTAAATTCATGATTCCATGTTTTTTCAATTTCCACTTCTGTTCTTTTCATCTGTTTCCCATTGTCTTCCAGATTCCAATCGCTGTCTTTTTTTAATTATTTTTTTTCACATTTCCTGGGATTTAATTCGTATGTTATGAATATAATTTTTGCATAATTATGCTAAATTTGAACGATTGGCTTCCTTCCATTGAATTTTTTTTTTTGGGTTTTTCCGATTTGGTACAGTTGGAAAATTCCCCTGCTTTTCCTGTCTAACTAGTAAAGAGTTAGTTACAACAGTTCTTAATTTTTATTATTAATTTTTTATTGTTCTGTCACGATGTAGAATTTTGCTTCCAATGCCATTGCAAGCAAAGAATTCAAAAGAGGGGAGTCGAGCTTGTTTGGAGTGTTTAGACAATGATGTCTGCTCGAATGGAAGTGGAGACAAAGGGTTGGTATGTCCGATTTGCTGGGAATCTTTCAACATTGTTGAGAATGTGCCTAATGTCTTATGGAATAAAAGAGGGGGAAAAGGTGAGTTTTCTGCATTGGATCCTGGCCTGGTATTTAGTGATGAACTTTGTTATTTAAGAGGTCAATAGATAATTCTTGTTCTTAAGAATTTTTAGAGATTTTCTATCAAGGCTACAGTTGGCAATGCTTAGTCACAAATAGGCCACCAGTTGGTTTCATTATGGTTTCCTTGACAATCAGAGTAGATGCTTGGTGCTTTTTATGGAAAAAGCTACAAATTTGATCAGATAATATTGTTCATAAGTGCATTTAGCTAGCCTCAGATAGGAAGACGACTCTGAGAATTTAGTAATCCTTTGCTGTATTTTTTTTTTTTTTGGTCACAGTAATCCTTGCTGTATTAACCTTCTAGATTACGTCTATTCTGTTATCATGTAGAAAGTTGACTATGTTATCTGGAGGTGAATAATTGTTATAGCTCGGCCTCGGGTTGCAATGTTAGTCATTTTTTTATTTGTTCATCACGTGAAGATCTTTTCATTTACCAAAAAGAAAAGTTTAACATAGAAACATTATGGTTCAAATTTAGCATGGAGGCTCCAATAGTAGTTTATCTTTGTGTGACATTTATATTTTGTAATCTACACAAAAGGACTTAGTACAGTTGACTAGGTTTCAAATTCTCAGCATGATCTTTTGATCCTTTGATATTTTGCAGTTCCAAGCTAATACTTTCGTGTTATTCATTAGTGATGATGGGAGTTGCTCAGATGGCAGTAAGTGTGGAAAATTTAATAAGCTTCTTTACTCTTGTCCATTTCTTTGACTTTTAGGTTTATAATTTCCTTTGTATAGTTACTTGTGCTATATGTGAATTCAACGAAAGATTGGATTTTCATTCATGCTTCTGCAGCAATTAAATTTTGGATTATAGTCATGCTTTGAGAGTATTCAACTTCCTTCACAAACAATAAGACAAAAGGAACTCTGCAATTGATCCCCATTTTCCTAGCATTGTAAATTTATAATTGGATTGAGTAAAAGAGTCTTGTACAAAGACAATGGGGTAAATTTTTCCCTCATCAACTGCTATATGGCTTCATATATGTTCATACTAAACATCGGTTGTCAGAAATATTTAGTAAAACTACTCAAGGTTCTTTAAGTAACTTCTCATTGAACAAGTGTTAAATCAATCAAATGATGGTGTCTTTACTTGTGATTGGCATCTTTGAGTTAGTCATAGCATTGTGAAAATGATCTTCGCACATGTGACTTCAAACTCATGATGCTACATTATTAGTTACATTCAGCAGCAGAAGCATGTCCTTGGAACCTCTCCTGTTGTTCTAATTATATTTGCCTTCTCCTTTGCTTTAAGCATATCTTTTCTTTGCCTTGCCTCTGCCTGTGCTCTTGCTTCATCTGCAACTTGTTTGATGTACTCCATTTCATTCCTGAATTTTATTAAGGCTCGTGCTCTCTTTTTCTCCGATTCACTCTTCTGCTCCAAGAGATAAGCTGTTGGTTTCTAAGAATTTGTTTGAATTAAGAAAAGGAAAACAAGTCTAACCTCTGCTTTGTCCAGCCTGTTTTTTGCTTTCTTCTTTTTCTTTTCTTCCCAGGCAAGTATCGTGCTATTTAACTTAACATGCCTGTAATTTATCTGTTAGTAAATAAAATGATATAATACTAATTGCTTTTTGAATTGAAGATGGACTTTTTTATGTTGGCCTTGCATTTGTTGTTTCAATGTAGTTGAGTGGCTTTCTGGCTTTAATCTATTGCTACTAACTGGTTAGTGCTATAGGATAGTAATTAATAAGCTGGCAATGAATGATTACCGTTCTTTGATCTTGGTCATCTCAGCCTTCTCCCAAGCGTCTGCCTTTATCTGCTTTGTCCCTGGCCTTGCTGCACTCTGTCTTTTGGCTTCTATCCCTGGAGCCACAGGCTTAATTGTAGGAGGCTCTTCAGGTCTTCTTGCTGCAGTTCCAGGTTTAATGGCAGGATGATCAGGTTTTGGTGCTGTGCTTACAGGTTTTATGGTGGGGAGATCAGGTTTTGGCGCTGTACTTTCAGGTTTTACATCAGGGAGATCAGGTTTTGATGCTGCACTTTCTAGTTCACGGGAAAGCATATCAGGTTTAGGGGCACTTGTGGGTTTTGTACTGCTAGTGCTGCCCAAGTGATCAGCAAAACTAAGAGGTTTTTTAAATGATGGAGCACGTCTAGTTGCCTTTTCATCAGATACTGGCACTTTGCTCTTAGCACTTTCTGAACTCTTTGTCAAACCTTCACCTGTTAAGCAGTGGCAACAAGTAGAGATTCTTAATACACTGTTACATGGATATCTGGATTTATTTCTCATGCTTTGTATCTTTACCTGAGAATGGTTCGGATACAGTGCCAGGTTTTAATATTGGAAATGTTGAATCCTCCTTTCTGCTCTTATCCTTGATCAGAGAGGGTTCAAGATCCACACTGGTCTTTTTTTTATCTCGGATGCTTGTTTCTGCAATCGAGTAAATGACATATGTAGCAGCTGCAACTGCAACTGCAACTACTTGCTCTGCTGTATGGTTTGAATCATGATTCCAATTCATCATTTTCTCAGAACATTGTTTTTGAAACCAGTTCTGGGTTCTCTTCTCTGTAAAATCCAAAATTAAGGTTTGTTATTGTTGCTTCAATTTTATGTCTCTGTAAAATGATGATGCAGGAGGAATGTACTTTTTGGTACAAAGAGGGATGTGATCTTAATGTTCCTAATGTTCAGTTTATGTCAAATTGTTACTAACTTCCTATTACCTCCTTTAAAAGATTGAGTTTTTTGTGGTGGTATCCTTTGGTTTCTACTACTGCTTGACTCTTCCGTTTTTCCTTTTCCAGCACCGGAAAATCTTCCCCTGGCACAAGCGATCAGTCAAATGGCAGCAGATCCCTAAAGGACATCAACATCTTCTACACAGTGAAATAAAAGTTGCCGAACATATATATTTTTAATTTTCTCTTGCACAAGTCTATCTACACAGATAAATTCTTCCTATTGCTATGTCCGAAACGAAAGGAAAAGGAAAAAATGCATCTTAATCAGGTGAACGTTAGATCCTAAAACAAGCATTTGGATAAAATATGAAGGAAAAAATGTATTTGTATTTTTATGTTGCCCGATATAATAGAATTACCTCTGTAATCTGATTGCTGTTTAATGAAATTCCAATTTCCTCTATAAAATAAAATAAATAAATAAAACAATTACCTCATCTGCCTCATCAAATTTTCCATTGTTTCAAATGACACTTCCCTGAAAGAAATCTCAACTTTTTAAGCGATGAACTGGTTGGCACGAGAGATGGATGCTTTCATTTAAAGGATAATATAAACCTGTCTAGAGAAAGGATGAATTGCTATGGTTGGTCATAGGCAAACACCAGCATGCAAGCTTTGGTTATATGCTTTGCATGCAAAGGTTGGTTTGGATATTCTTCATGTGCAATCAGTCAAGAAACGTATTCTTTCCCTTCATTCTTTGTGTTTTAAATTGTAAGATTTATATTATATTATTTGATCCTTCAAACATCTTCAACAAGGTATCTTTTCCCAAAAGGTTTGAGAACAATCTTGTTTTGGTCTGATAGCTTTTTGTTTTTCTTTTAGTTCGTACAGATATTATCAGCTCAAAAGAAAGATTCTCAAGACTAAATAAGTATAATAACACATCCTTTTTTTTTTATGAAAAATGTAGTTTCTTTATTCTTATAACCTCTAAATTCTAAATTTCGTCTAACAATATACAGATTTTCATCATTTTGACAAGATATCAAAATTAGAGAAATCGCAGACTATGCAATAAAAAAATAGAAGTGATCTAATTTTTTTTTAATAAGAAAATGTAAATATAGTGGAGAGGAAAAGATTTTTTTTTTTTCGAAGTTAGCATATCTTTTTCTTTGCACAATTAGCATATGCACGCAAATTTGGATTAGTACCTTTGAGTCAGTATAATACTTTCTTAAGCCGATGTCATAAACTGCACTGGCAGAAATGCAACAAATAAGCTGATGAAATGTTAAAAGCTATAGAAAAATAAGGGTAAGAAGAAGATTTTAGGATACTAACCATAACAATCTGGATTGGGAATAAACATTGTAGTATTAGGGAAAGCATGATTTATACCAATGAAAGCTTGTCTGCAAAAGACCTTGTAATTGTAGGTTGATGTCATCCGCAGTTGGTCTAAACACCTGTTTGGAGCTAAAAAAAATTTACCAAGAGCCATCAGCAAAGGTAGGAGACACATCTTTTCCACCACTGTTAAAAAATAAAAAAGTTACCAATTGAGTATGTTCTTAATGATATAATGTTTATTACTCTGTCCAAAAATCTAAGCTTTTACTTTTCTAGTAGACAAAACTAAGCTGCTCATCAAACTCATGTCAAGCAGTAGCAAGAGATGCTTAAAACTACTGGAGCGATGCAAGAACATGAACCAACTAAACCAAGCTCATGCACAAGCAATCACATGTGGCCTTGGCACCAACAATTTTGCTTTAAGCAGGCTCTTAGCTTTCTGTACAAACCCAAATCATGGAAGCCTTACCCATGCCTGGAACCTCTTCCAACACATTCAAAACCCCACAATTTGTATCTGCAACACCATGATCAAAGCTTTCTTTGTCAAAGGTGAAATCTTTAAAACGATTCGTTTGTACACTAACATGTTGAATAATGGCATGTACCCTGATAATTATACTTTGCCTTATGTGTTAAAAGCTTGTGCAAAGTTGCAATATTTTTGCTTTGGAGAATTGGTTTACGGTCATTGCTTGAAATTGGGTTTTGTGTTTGATATTTTTGTGGGTAATGCTTTGATTGCTATGTATTGTGGATTTGATAATTTGAAAGTAGCAAGGTCCATTTTTGATGAGATTCCTAAGCTAGATGTTGTTTCATGGACAGTTATGATTTCTGGGTATGGGCAAATGGGTGATATTGACACTGCAAGATTGCTTTTTGATGAGGCTCCGGTGAAGGATAGAGGAATTTGGGGTGCTGTGATTTCTGGATATGTTAAAAATAATTGTTTTAAAGAGGGTCTTTATCTGTTCAGGCTAATGCAAATGAATGATATAGAGCCTGATGAGGCTATATTTGTCAGCATTCTTTGTGCCTGTGCTCATTTAGGTGCTTTAGATACTGGAATTTGGATTCATAAATATCTGGATAAACAAAAGTTCCCGTTGAGTCTTCGTTTGAGTACTTGTCTTGTGGATATGTATGCAAAATGTGGGAATTTGGATATGGCTAAAAAGCTGTTTGATGAAATGCGGCAAAGAGATGTTGTAAGCTGGAATGTAATGGTTTCTGGGATGGCAATGCATGGATATGGAGAAAGTGCACTTGAACTGTTTAGGCAAATGGAGAATGATGGAGTCAGGCCTGATGACGTTACTTTTATTGCTGTTTTTAGTGCTTGTAGTTATTCTGGCATGGTGTTTGAAGGTCTAAGGATATTGGATATAATGTGTAATGTGTACAAAATTGAGCCTAAAAGTGAGCATTTTGGGTGTATAATTGACCTACTTAGCCGAGGTGGGCTCTTTGAAGAAGCAAGTCAAATAATTCAAAGAATGCCCGATTCGAGCAATCCCTCCAACGAAGCCATTGCCTGGAGAGCACTGCTGAGTTCCTGCTATAGTTACGGACAAACCAAACTGGGTGAGGTCGCTGCTGAGAAGCTTATGGAGCTAGAAGATCATAGTGGTGCATATGTTTTGCTCTCAAACCTGTATGCAGCGTCAGGGAAACATTATGATGCCAAAAGAATAAAACAGATGATGAGAAGCCGAGGGGTGAGTAAGGCACCAGGTTGCAGTTCTGTCAAGATCAATGGGATAGTTCATGAGTTTATTGCTGGGGAGAAAAGTCACCTTCAAATGGAGGAAATACACTTGATATTGGACAAGTTAGACAAGCAATTGGATTATGCAGGGGAAATATATTCGGCTGATTAACAGTACAAATTGAGGCTAATCCGTTAGTGTTGCAGCACCTGTTACTGTTCCCAATTCTACATTTTTATGTTTTTCAGTTCCTGTCCATTTTTTAATTGTGTAATCTGTAAATAACGTAAATATTTACAATTAGCTCATTAATCTTATTCTCAAAGCCATCATTCAGTAAATACATGACAAGAAGTGGGTAAAACTTAAGATTTCCATTGCCAGAGAATTGGATGAATCACTGTCTTGGCAAATATAATCAAAATTTCCAAAATTGATATAACAATAAAGAATACTATATTGCTGCTTTGACTAAACTAGGAACTCTGAGTCGGTAAGTTCCAGGACTTTGTGGACACCGATTGGGTTTACTCCTGCCCGGAATGAATTTCCTTCAATGTACCTGTAAAGAAAGTTCAAGAAATTGTCAATTAACAGACTTTATAAGAGTTTCAAGGTTGAGGGAACAGAGTGTTGAAGAAAACTTGCATTTCTTTCAAGAAGGGATGTTTATAGAGCGCTTCAGGAATTCTTCCTGCAAATTGATTGTGATCTAAATGCCTGCAGTTCCAATACGAGCAAATATAAGAACATGTATGCAAACAAGTTCATAATCCCACATGCAATTGTGCATACAGGACTGCAGATACAGCACATAGTGCCATATAGAATGCATTTGTTCATAATCCAGCAGGCCATTTTAAGTATTAAGTACGTAAAAATATTACTTACCTTCCATAATATGGCTAGCTTATTAAAGAACATGAGCAGTGTGGCAAAAGCCGAAAAATGTTTAAGTTCAATCTATTATCAAGCAATCAAGCAAATTAATGAACTTTTTGGTTTAATACAATGAAACTGTACTCCAGGCCGCTTGTTTCATGCAAATTGCAACTAAAAATCAGAGACAGATGAAAGATCCAGAAGAAATAAAAAAGTATCACAAATGTGAAAAAAGAAACTTACAACGAAGTCAACCGAGGGAGATGAGCAACTTCAGATGGTATTACTCCAGACAGTTTGTTATAGGATAGGTACCTGTAACCAATAGAGCAATTAATGATAATCAGATTTAACAAGAGTTCTGTAACATAGTTACAAAGGTGGCGTACAAAAATATGTAGTCCTCCATTCCATATCCCCAAAGTTTAAATCACTATACTTACAAGATTTCCAAGTTGGTCAAGCTTGCTAGCTGTGCTGGAATTCCTCCTGTTAAGTAATTATTATTTAGGTACCTACAGGCCGATGTTTCAAACAAAAGTCAGCTGCAATTAGCCATTCATTCAAAATAACCAGGCCTTGAAAAACTCAACAAAGTCATTGTTAATGCACCAACTGGAATGAACTTACAGGTTCCGAAGTGAAGGGAAGCAACCATCAATGCTTATGAGTTGTTTTATAGTGCCTACCAAATGATTGTTCCCAACATCCCTAAAAACATATGGTATTAGAATTGGATATGCAACCCAACAGATATCATCATATCAAAGCTCACTCTTGAACATTATAGATTTAAGGAGAAAAGTAATCTTACAAGTGCTGAAGTTTCTCCAAAGTGCCCAGCTCTGCTGGAATACGCCCTGAAAAACGGTTTTGATGTAGATGTAGGTAGCGAAGCTCTGGTAGAGTTGCAAGCTCCTTGGGGATTTCCCCTTTCAAATTATTAAAGCTCAGATACCTAAACAAGTTCCAGTTAGTGATTTTACACCATCTATCAGATCAGAGATAATAATATGAAAAAAGAATATCTCTACCTAATAAAGCATGTAATACTTACAAATGTGTTAGACTCTTCAGTTCGCCAATTTCAGCAGGAAGAACATCTTGTAGCTTATTCCACCTCAAATTACTAAACCAGAAACAGAAAGTTCAAGAAATGACATCAAACCAAAGTTAACAAAACCTAACAAAAATTACCCTTTATTCCATAATCTAAGATTCTAGCTATGAAGCTGAAGAACACACAATGTTGATTAAAACTAAGAGAAAATAAGGTAACATACAGTATTTTGAGACGTTTGAGCCGTCCAATTTGAGGTGGAATCGGTCCAGTTAGCTTGTTATTATGCAGATCACTATCAGATGCAACAATCATAGAAAGATTGTTAATAACTTTGAATTTCATTAATTTAATGAAAAAAAGGAAATTATTTTTGAAAATACGATTATTATAATTTAATCATACAGTCGTGTAAGATCAAGCAAATTTGTCACTGCAACAGGAAATGGCCCCACGATTGACACTGCATAAACTTCCCTGCAAATTCAACGAACCAAATTATATAAAACGAACAAATGAAAATGAACGTAATTAAATTAGAAAAAGAGTGAGGAAAATTGAAATTACAGCTCGGTGACAACTCTATAGTCACCCAGGAGGGAACAGGTGACGCCAGACCATGGCGGCAGGCTTCCGTCACCGCAGGGATCGTCACCGACCCAAGCGTACACCACTCTCCACCCTAATGACGCCTTTATTTCATTCAATGCTTTAACTATCAAAACCAAACAAAAAATTAAAAATTAAAAAAAAAAGGAAAAAAACTGATTAAGAAATCAGGAAAATTTACCGTCGCGTTTGAGAGTTTTGGAATAGGAAAGGTTGAGAAACAGAGAGAAAATGAAGAGCAGAGTCAATAAACGAGCCATTTTTTCCGAATTTAAAAAAAATATATTATGAGAATTAGAGATTGAAGAAGGAGATCATGGTTAAGGATTAAAATGGAAAGCTTAAAAAAATTGGTAACCTAAGTTCACAGATTTTTTTGCAGAAAGTGTGTGGGTTTGGTTAAGTTTGGTCGGAAGACGCGGACTTGGAAACTTAGATTATTTTATTTTATTTTGTAATTTTGTGATTGGTGAGATGATGGATTGTTTGGGGGCCTGGTTTCTTACATCCCAGAGTCCGGCATGAAAGTATAAAAATTTTATTTTTTATATTTAAAAATTTAAATTAAATAAAAAAAATTTAAATTAATAAAATAAAATGTCTTAAATCAAAACTGGAGATTTGATGAACAAATCTAATAAACACCATTGACCAAAAAATTATTCTTGTTTTCATTACCAGATCTTTTTAATTTATCAGTACCTTAATATCTAAAACAATATAGTTTCATTTTTATTCTAAAAAACAAAAAAATTATATTATTTTCTATTTAAAGTTTTAAAATTATATTTTATCTAAAAAATTTAGAAATAATATTACATTATTTTCATTCAAGGGTTTAGTACAATTTTTTTTTTTTTACATTATAAATAGAAGAAAACTTACAATCATGATTAATAATTATATTCATATATAATACAATATTAAATAATAAATCAATAAATTAAAATATAATTAAATAATTAAATTTATACGCAATAAAACTAAAACATAAAATTTTAAAATTTTAAAACTTCTTCCTTTGTTTCTAAATCCAGATCTCATTATTATATAATATTTAAATTCAACAAATGCAGTTCATTTTTCAATGTCTCATCATTCCAAATATATAAAAAGGTTGATTTAATTTCTAATTTTAAGCGTCAATTCAAGGTTTTAAATAGGGAAAAGTTTGGCATCTAAGCATTGTCAACGCATTTGACTAATTAATATATATATATATATATCATATTCATTTATTTTTTCAATTTAGCACTTTTTTTAGCAAAAGCTAGATAGATTGCATAATTAACTAATATTAGCTTTTTCTATTTTAATAAATTAATTTTTTTAAATTATTTAGTTTATTTTACTTTACTTTATAAACTAATAGATGTTTATCAAATTTCGATTTTAAATTTGAATAATAAATTATATTTTTTTTAATTATAACCTATTTGTTCATTTAAAATAAATAAAAAAAAATTTAACTTTATCATTCACAAGTGCTTCATTAGCATATTTAAAATTTAGTCATCAAAATATACTCTTCAAAGATAATAAAAACACTATAATTAATTACGCCATTTTTATTTCAATAAGTTATCGAAAAATCTTTCACGAAAAACTTTGTATACGAGATTAATTTTAAGTAGAGTAAATTTTAATTATTTAAAATTAAAGAAATTATTTATTTTCTTTAAATACTATTATTGAATGAGCATTATTGAAACCTATCTTCTAATGGCTACAAATCGCTGTCCAATATTTATTTTTTTTTATTAAAATTTTATTATGATGTAAAGTATTCTGTTTGTTTTTTACCAAAATTCTTATATAAAATTTATTTATTAAAATTATACACAATTAACACCGTGCATCTTAAAACTAATACTATATTTTTTTTTTCACTGACAATTAAATCTTTGCGCTAGTCTCACGTAATCCGAAAAAAAAAAAAAAGAAGAGAATTTTCTCCAAAATGATTAAAAAAAGAATATTCTAAAAAAAAAAAAAATGCGATCCTTAACATGCTCAACGGCCATAGCTTTTTTTCATTCTTTCCGACAGCTATCCAGCAATCCTCATCGTGTCTATCTGCCATGATCTTGCTTTTCTTCTCCTTCCTTTCTCTTCTCTCCCATTCCCAATCCAAACCCATCCTCATTGTAACTCCGAAAACCCTGTCTAAGTCGGGCGATTCGGTTCTCATCCAATGGTCCGGCATCGACTCACCGTCCAAACTCGACTGGCTCGGCCTCTACTCGCCCCCCGATTCATCCCACGACAACTTCATTGGTTACAAGTTCCTTTCCTCTTCCCCCACTTGGGAGTCAGGGTCGGGCTCTATTTCTCTACCCCTCACCTCCCTTCGCTCTAACTACTCCTTCCGAATCTTCCGATGGACTGAATCCGAGGTGAAACCTGATCTCCACGACCACGATCATAATCCCCTGCCGGGTACGAATCATTTGTTGGCGGAGTCGGAGAGGGTGGGGTTCGAGCCGGGCCGTGGGCCAGAGCAGATTCACTTGGCATTGACGGGTCGGGAAGGGGAGATGCGGGTGATGTTCGTTGCGGAGGATCCGGAGGAGAGGCACGTGAGGTATGGGGAGAAGGAAGGAGATTGGGAAGGTAACGTGGCGGTGGCACGTGCCGGGAGGTATGAGAGGGAAGACATGTGTCATGCCCCAGCTAATGAGAGCGTTGGATGGAGGGATCCTGGTTGGATATTTGATGTGGTTATGACGGGTTTAAAGGGTGGTGTCAAATATTATTATCAGGTAAATTTTGTAATTATTTGTGATTTTTTACACTTTGTTTTTATGTTGTTCTTTCTATCAAGGATTAACAAGGATCAAGGTGGAATCTGGTTTTGCTTGGTTACTATATTTTCTTGTTGATTATAGCATTGATAATTGATTACGTTTCTTTTACTTTGGGTAACATTAACAAAGCAGACATTTTTGCTTGCAAAATTTGGAAACGTTCATTGTTCAACTAGATTATGTTCTAACTAAAAAGGGTTCATTTTTCAATAGCTAAACATCTTATTTAAAATGATTGTGGGAAAATTCAAAATGCCCAGCTCCTTGTGTTGGTGAATTTACTTTTGATCATGAGGAAGGAGAGGGTAGGAATGCCTAGGTTTGAAGTTTGAACCTGTGATCTATCTAGTGCTTTTAGTATATGGCCGGATACCACCGAGTCTGGAAGTGGTTGGCTATAATATCCTTTGACAGTATCCATTCAAGTTAATTCATATGTCAATGTTGAGTGTGATTCATATATTTATCCTGATAATTCTAGTATGTTGTATCCTTGTTACTTGTTAGGAATAAGCAAAAGTGGAAAATCATTTTTTCCTTGAAGACATGATGCACTCTCAATTCAACTTTACTAGTTAATTTAGATGATAACTTGCTCTACTCTGTTTTTGATAGGTTGGAAGTGAGTCTAAAGGTTGGAGCACAACACGCAGCTTTGTGTCATTGGACACAAGTTCAAATGAAACAATAGCCTTCCTATTTGGAGACATGGGAACTGCTACACCATACTTAACCTTTAGTCGTACACAAGATGAAAGCATATCAACCATTAAGTGGATCCTACGTGACATTGAAGCTCTTGGAGACAAGCCTGCTTTTGTTTCCCATATTGGGGATATCAGCTATGCAAGAGGCTACTCATGGTTGTGGGATGAATTTTTCAACCTAATTGAGCCTGTGGCCTCCAAGGTGCCATATCATGCGTGCATTGGTAATCATGAATATGATTGGCCTTCACAGCCTTGGAGACCTGAGTGGTCCAATTCAATTTATGGAACAGATGGGGGTGGTGAATGTGGGGTGCCCTACAGCCTTAGATTCAATATGCCTGGCAACTCTTCAGAACCAACTGGAACCCATGCTCCAGCTACCCGAAACCTTTACTACTCATTTGATATGGGGCCAGTTCATTTCGTGTACCTTTCAACTGAAACAAATTTCCTTCTTGGAAGCAGGCAATATAATTTTCTGAAGCATGATCTACAGTCAGTTGATCGGACAAAGACCCCTTTTGTTGTAGTTCAAGGGCATAGACCAATGTACACTACGAGCTATGAAGTTATAGATGCTCCATTGAGAGAGAGAATGCTTCAGCACTTGGAACCTTTGTTTGTGAAAAACAATGTGACCCTTGCGCTATGGGGCCATGTCCACCGTTATGAGAGGTTTTGTCCATTGAAGAACTTCACATGTGGAAGCATGGGGCTAAAGGGGGAGGGCTGGGAAGCATTACCGGTTCATGTTGTGATTGGCATGGGAGGACAAGACTGGCAACCAAAATGGGAACCTAGACCTGACCATCCAAATGACCCAATCTACCCACAACCAAAGAGGTCTTTGTACCGCACGGGTGAGTTTGGGTACACTAGATTAGTTGCTACAAAAGAGAAGCTTATACTTTCTTTTGTAGGAAACCATGATGGGGAGGTGCATGACATGGTTGAGATTTTGGCATCTGGGCAAGTTCTTAATGGCGGTGATGATGACAGTGGTAAAGTTGGTGTGGTCCATAAGGATGAGGTGATGCAGTCCTCACTTTCACATTATGTCTGGGGTGGTAGTGTCTTGGTGCTTGGGGGTTTTGTTGGCTATGTTCTTGGTTTTGTTTCACATGCAAGGAAACGAGCTGCCTTAGGAAGGGGCTGGACAAACGTGAAAACTGAGGAGACATGAAGAAAGCTAAAGCTGTAGCGTGTGCTTCAAAATTTCAAACCTATTTGCTGTAACACATAGTTATGCGGTCCATAATGGTGCTTCGTGCTCTCATGCTATTTTGACGTGGATAAGAAGCTGGATATAGGGTATGGTGCATCTTTAAACCTTTGTAAAATATTCAATTTTTCGCACATGGTTCTGAAGTAAAGCATTTTATGACATGTTTCACTCTATTGTAACATATATGATATTTTAGTGTTGTGTCAAATTAATGACAAATTTGTATGTATACTTGATTTCATATCAGGCATGAATTATACATTTTCCTCTAAAGCTGTGAATCAAAGCAGTCGATGACATATTTCACACCATTTTAACATGTATGAATTAAGGTGCAAAATTTGCTTATCTCATATATCAGGCACGAATTATACATAAATAATATGAATAATTTGTGCCTGATATGTATGTCTCACCAGGAACCAACTATTGCATTCGGATGGTTGTTTAATTTTTACCAAAATATACTTTAGTTGATTGCAAACTTGGAGTCAAAGGCGTATGATTTTAACTAGAATAACTCTCTGTTGAGTCAATGTTCAAATCTTGTATTATGTACTATTCAGATCAAATGGCATATACATGTATTTAGCATTTTATGCCCTGATTTTAGACCCCACTTAATCATTCCAACTCAAAAAATGCAAATGCCCAACTTTTTGCTGCAACACAACATGAAAGATTATATGTGAAGGAAAACATTGTATTTATTCCACTTAAACCAATGGAGTAAATCAATAATGACAAATGTTTGGTCGAAAAGGAATGTTAAAACTTTTAAATACAGGAATGTGAAGCAAATTTGGTAAGCTCTGCAACTTTTCACTTGGCAAGTAAATGACGTGCACATTGATTGGCACCTTTCACTCGAGAGTTGAGTTCATCCACATCATCATGGAGTGATCAAGAGCTTTGTTTTGTCTGTACTCACCAAATCATTTAACAACAATATGAGACAAGGTACATAAAAAGATTAAGAAAGATGTAAACAACATAGATCTGTTGGTTAATATTGCCAAACATCTGGATCTGGTATGCGGTGTAACTTTACTAAACAAACACATTCAGGAAACCAAGAAAGAAAAATCACTAGCTTTACCACAAAAACTTGTATGACAAAATGAAAATATTGCTAAATCTACAGGGAAGCCCCTTATGGTGCCAATGGCAATTCTATTTGATAACACTGCTAAACCTTCATGCTTCAGCCAAGAAAAAAGTCACTAACAAATGCAGATTTTCAAGCAGTGCGAAAGGCATTTCAGACATTTTAAAGCAGTGCAGAAGTTTACTAGCACTTGGACATGATAAGTGCTCGATAACGGACCTTTCAAGATCAGATCCCATGTCAACAGCCATGCCCTTTAGATCACCCAAGATTTTACTTAGATCTGACAGTGCATCATCTTGCTTTGTCTTCCCAAGCTGGAGTTAGATAACCAATTAATCTCAGCGCAATAGCAGAATTTTACGAAGTTTCGTATACACATCATAATGCTAACCTCAACTCTCTGTATGGCGTCAGTTGGTTCAGGAGGAGGTGTCTTACTTCCTGGCTGAGCTTTAGGCACAGGTGCCAGACCCAACTTTTCTCTCTGCTCCTTCTGGTTTTTGCTTTTGTTGGATGAACTATCTACCAAACCAATACAATAAACAATCAATCATACCAAAATACAATTACATTTTTAAACATTTTCATATTGCGGTTAAATCCTCAATATTGAAGTCTAAATGGAAAGTGTTTGAATAAGTTAATGCGCTGAGGGAGTGAATAAATTGTATTAGAAGAAAACCTGAGGTGATCACAGGCCCTTTGATTTCTCGGGTCTTCTTTGGCTTCCAAGCTTAGAAAACATGCCGCCTAGACCATTCAAAAGCTTCTCACCCTGATATTTGCGAAGTTATAGAATCCAGTTAGAAGGAATTTAGAACACAAGAACAACAATATGAATTCTAAATGGGGTTTGAGAGCTAAAATGAAGAAAGTTCTTAGATCATAAAGTGCTGGTCTATTTCTAAATGACAATAACGAATTATTTTCAATAAATAATCAGAACAGACAAGAAAATCACAAAAACTTGGCTCCTTTGATCATCTGATTGCACCTAGCAGTGGATTGCCTTTCTGTATAAGAAAATCAAATAACATTACACGTTCAAAAAAGACCAGAAGATTATAACATGGAAATATGTCTAAATTGATTCACTTTTTTTTTTGTTGTCTTTTTTATAATTTTTGGACCACACATCAACCAAGAGATAAGAAACATGTTTACCTAAAGCCTTGTACATATATATGAGTAGCTTATAAGCATCAAAAGTATACACTTTCCCGTACATAACCACATGCTTAAGCCATAGATATTCTATTTGCGAGTCTCAGACAATTTCATTAACTTAAAGTCCTATTACGATCAGATGATACCACAGTTCCTTCATCATGTCATCAAATACACAAAATTATCTGCTATAACGGAAATCCTTATTCAAATCCTTATCTATGTCAACAGCCATCATGTGGGTCCTTTCAGTTTGCTGTCCTTGCTCATGTAAAATATCAAGTGTCCTTGCAGCATCCTCTCTGATGTTCTCAGCAATCTTCAAGCAGTTATTAACACTATTTGTATTCTCCTCAGCCTTGTAGACAGCATAATTCTCCAGGTCACGGAAATCATTCTTGTATCTATCTCTATCTCTTGCAGGTGATGGCCTAGCGGATGCAGAAGTTTGCTTTCGTCTTCCCTGGTCATCATCATTCAAATCTGGGATTAAGAGCACAGGCTCAGAGGAAGTCCTTCTACAAGGTTAATAGTGCTGTTCTTGTTACATTCAGTGTATGAATCATATGGGCTGGAACCAGAACCAGAAGCAGTTGGTGGGTCCACTGACTTCTGCCTAAGTCTCATAAATCCAAATATTTTATAAAAATTCTGTTTGAGAATCTAAAAGCCAAGAAAGGAAAATGACAAGAACACCTTGAAAGTTGATTCTTCAACAAATGGTTCCTAAGAAACAAGCAATTGTTTCATAAAAAGCAAAAAGATAGAGTGAAATCTTTGCTACTCATTTCCATTTACAAAGAATAAGATTATACAACAAAGAGGGCCCATAACTCAACTATATCACATTTAAAGAAATTCAAGTAAAAGAAAAATACAAATACAAGCAAATTAAACAAAAGGGTACTTGAAAAAACTTGAAATTGAACAAAAAATGAAGAGAAAAAAAAATTGATACGCAAACCCAAGAAGGAAAACCAAAAAAGAAATTGGGTTTGCGTGTAAAGAGAGAGGAAATTTCTTTTTTTATTATTATTATTATCTATTTGTTGTCTTTTTATCTTCTCTATCTTTGATCACAGATGGGAGGAGCCCTCGGAAAAGGACAGCAAGGCCCATTGGCAATAACCTCCAAAACTGCAGGAGGTCTCATTTTTTTAGACCGTTGGAGTTTGAACTACTTTCGCATTTTCCCCTTCTTTAAAAAAAAAAAAAAGTTCTTTTATCAGCTTTGTAATTTTAGATTTTGTTCGGGGTTCCAAGCCCAAGCACTAGACAAAAATTGGGTTTTGCTTTGGGCCGTCACTAATAATAGTTTAATTATATAAAATAATTACGAAAAATTTTGTGGATTTTGTTTATATAAAATAATACTATATTTTTCAATGTCCAAACCTTCGTAACGCTTAACATACATCTTTCTCATTTTCTTATTTATTTTTATTGAAAAAAATAAAATAACAAGAAAAGAAAATCAAAGATTTAAATGAATAAAGACAGATGTTTGATAGTTTCTCCTTAGAGGCATCACTTTTTTCCTGTGAAATATCTGTATTAGGACAAGCCCACTGGATTGGCATTTGACATGGTCCCCCCTTTGGCCTTTGAACAACAATATATCTTCAACTGCGCCACGTGACCAAAATCTTTTGGCAGCCCTTTGTACGGCCTCTTCCGATGGACGGTTCATGTCAATTGGCTTACGCCAACTCCACTCAATCTTTGTTTTTGTCAGAAAAATCTGACCCCGTAAAGTTGCAAGTACCAGTCAAATAGGCACGACGGTAACAGGATTCTTGCAATGTCAAATAAAGCAAAAACTGTCGTTACTTAACAAGAATTGAAGTACCCAATGACAAGCAGATGTGGTATATTGGCATCCAAATTCGGTCGATTAACGTTTGATTCCAGAGAAATTAATAACAAACTAACAGTTAATCCAATCGACAACAACAGGAAATGAGGCATGGTTACAAATTTCCCTCGTTTAGAACATGGTAATTGAGATGGATGGAATGGAACAGTATAAGCAAAAACGAAGATAAAGATGACAAAAGCAACACTCTCTCTTTCACTCATTTTCTCTCTTTTTTATCACCCTCTCTACAACTGAAGGGAGGGGCAGTGGTGACCGGTGAGAACTGATAAACCAAAAAAATGGCATCTCTACATTTTTCTGCAACCTGTTCTCACTCAACCTTCTTTGGTTTTAACCATAGAGGAAGGAACTCAAACCTTTTCTTCATCAAAAAGTCTCGTTTTACTTTCTTGAGGAAAATTTTTTTCATCAAAAGTGTTGCTAGCGACCAAAAGCAAGATCTCCAAGATGCTGCTCAAGTCACTGAAGACAGTTAGTCTACTTTTAATAACTGCTGCTTCTTTCATAGTAGTTACTTTGTTGGTTGAACTTCGAAACCCATGTTTTTCTCTATACAAGGAGTTGAATCCAAGATAATACTGCTACTGCTTATTAGAAGTACTTGGCTAAAGATTTATCTGAAAGGCTAAACTGTTAGGTGAAGGTTGCAAGAATAGTTTTTCTCTTGTAGAGTTGTAGAGTTTATAATGCTAAGTGGCTTAAATGGATGCCCTTTTTGTTCTTTGTTTTTCAATTATTTCCACAATTGGATCCCAATATCCCTGATATGTTGAATATCTGACATATTATTGATTTTTTTTCTGTCAATTTTATCTTCATGTGTTATGTTGCTTTTATTTGCAGCTTGTCTAGATACCTTTGTTCCAGATTCTGCGTCCATTGCGTCAAGTATTAAATACCATGCTGAGTTCACACCATCTTTCTCTCCGGACCATTTTGAGCTCCCCAAGGCATTCTATGCAACAGCTGAAAGTGTTCTTGATTCGCTTATTATCATTTGGAATGCTACTTATGACTACTATGAGAAAATTAATGTAAAGCAGGCATATTATCTTTCCATGGAGTATCTACAGGTTAATTTGACATTACATTTCTACTGCTTCCTGCTAATGAAATTGCTTTTCGGAATCAAAATTACTTACCTACACAGATTGTGGAAATGTTTTCTGTCATCAATTATGCAGGGTAGAGCTTTGCTGAATGCGATTGGTAATCTAGAGCTTACAGGAGCTTATGCAGAAGCTTTGAGGAAGCTGGGGCACAATTTAGAGGACGTAGCTAGGGAGGTTAGACACCTTCACGATTCTTCTATCATATAAGGATTCTTGTCTATTACTTATTAGTTCATTACATCTCGGCTTTTCCTTGGCCAAGACAAAAGCTTAAGCCTGGAAGGCAGAAAAGTAATGAACTTGCTTGAAATGGGAAATTATGTATCAATCTTTTTCAGGACTTATAATTTAAGCATCCAAGAAAGCCTGGCAACTCTAATCGGTAAAGGGAATCAAAATCTTTACATTTCCACTTTCGAATTTCCATTAAGCCACATATGCCTGTATGCTATATATTTGGGCATTCCTTTTAAGCAAATTCCACAATGTGTTTATATTTTCTTGATTTTAGTTTCTAAAATTTTCAGTTGATTACTGACTAGGAACCAGATGCTGCACTTGGAAACGGGGGCTTAGGACGTCTAGCTTCCTGCTTTCTGGACTCCCTTGCAACACTAAATTACCCTGCTTGGGGATATGGACTTAGGTACAAGTATGGACTGTTCAAACAGCATATTACAAAAGATGCTCAGGAGGAAGTTGCAGAAAATTGGCTTGAGGTATCTTTTGTTACAACGAATATCATTTATGACATCTTGGTCATTAGTCAAAACAATTTCAGATATACGTATATCCATATAATGAACTTAGATTAGGACATTTCCTTGTTTTCTTAGTAATAACACAGTGGTTATCAAGGTCTGAATCAATGTCAAATATCATTTCTTGATTATCTCATTGCAGATGGGAAATCCATGGGAAATTGTGAGAAATGATGTGTCCTACCCTTTAAAATTCTATGGTGAAGTCACTTCAGGCCCCAATGGAATTAAACAATGGGTTGGAGGAGAAAATATAATGGCTGTTGCTTATGATGTCCCAATACCTGGATATAAAACTAAAACTACAATTAACCTCCGACTATGGTCTACTAAAGTTGCACCAGAAATGTTTGATTTACGTGCTTTCAATGCTGGAGATCATGCCAAAGCATATTTAGCAATGAAGAATACTGAAAAGGTTTGAATTCATAATCATTTGGAAATTAGTTTTACTGCATTTTTTCCGAATTATTCCTTAAACCTTATAAAGCACTTGAAAGCCAAGAATTTCTTGTTGGTGGCAGAAACAGGACAATTGTATTGAATTTGAGTGCTTTGCATGACATGTTTACACTACCAGTAGTAGTCTGGATTTTTATTTTCTTCATAATTGATCCAGTCATTATTGCAAATTGTTATGACTAGATTTGCTACATACTATACCCTGGTGATAAGTCACTTGAGGGGAAGACTCTTAGACTGAAGCAACAATATACATTATGCTCAGCTTCTCTCCAAGATATTATTGCACGCTATGAAAAGAGATCAGGAGAGACTGTAAATTGGGAAAATTTCCCTGACAAGGTTGCAGTTCAGATGAATGATACTCATCCAACACTTTGCATTCCAGAGTTGATACGAATATTGATGGATGTGAAGGGTTTGAGCTGGGAACAAGCCTGGAATATCACACAGAGGTACTTACTCTCAGGAGCTTACATACATATTACACATCGTTATGCTGCTCCTCTGCTATTTATTGATTGGTGTTTCCATAAGTTTGCACTATGCTCATGCTATCCGTCATATGAAAACTATCTAGAAAGATATGCCTATGAATTGTTACTATAAATTGGCTTCTGGTTATATAATAGATTGTATTTATATTGACGGTGAGCTTTCCGTCAGAACTGTTGCATACACAAACCACACAATTCTACCTCAGGCCCTGGAGAAATGGAGCCTGGAGCTCATGCAGGAATTGCTTCCTCGACATGTTGAGATCATCAGAATGATTGATAAGGAGGTAACTTTATAGGCAATATGGTGATTTTTGGTTCAATCAAGAATTTAGCATCAGTTATCCTCAATCTAAGACATAAATCTACATATGAATTAAACTAAAATTCTACTGTTTCTTTAAGATCACATATTCTTTTCCATACAATCTGACATCTGATCTTGTTATTATGCGTATCAGCTGATCCGAACTATTATTAATGAGTATGGAACTGAGAATCTGGACCTGTTGCAAGAAAAGCTGAAACAAATGAGAATTCTAGAAAACATTGAGTTGCCTGAGTCAGTGGCTGAATTGTTTGTTAAATCAGAAAAAAGTTCTGTTGTTGATTCAACTGAAGAAGACGATATTTCTGATGACGAAACTGAACCTACTGATGAGGAAGACCAACTTGAGGAAGAGGACATGGAAAAGAAAAATGAGGTGACATCAATTGAGCCAGATCTAAAACTTCCCAAGTTGGAACTAATGGCTAACCTATGCGTTGCTGGTGGGTATGCAGTAAATGGTGCTGCTGAGATTCATAGTGAAATAGTGAAAAATGAAGTCTTCAATGAATTCTATAAGGTAGACATCCCAATGCATAAACTTTTCTGCTCCCATTCAATTATTTTCACAAACCAAAGCACTGGTTTTATACTAGTACTTAATATATTTTGTATATGTTGTTTTTTGGCAGTTGTGGCCTGAGAAATTTCAAAATAAAACAAATGGAGTTACACCAAGAAGATGGATTCGCTTTTGCAATCCAGATTTGAGCAAAATCATTACCAAATGGACTGGATCAGAAGACTGGGTTGTAAATACTGAGAAATTGATGATACTTTGTAAAGTATACCGGCTGACTGGCACATCCAAACTTGAAGTTTATTAAACGTTTTAATTGGTCAACTGTTTTCCAACAAATATAGTTTCTTTACCAGAAATTTCCATCCTACAAAGGGAAACAATGTGCATTCATATTTTCTTGTGTTCTTGTCGCAAATGATTTTGATAGGCGGATAGCATATTTTCCGATCAAATCCTTATGCTGTCCGTAAACTAGTCGTATGCAGACATACAGAAGGATCTCAAAAATGGTGTTGATTCATCTTATTTTATTTACTGGAAGTCACATTTCATTCATTAACAATCCTGTCTATCAGTTGAAAGTATATTATCTGCTTTGCATCCCTAGTCATCTGAAATATGAGTATAAAGTTTCACTTTCCTCAGTTAGGTTATCTCAGTTACTAAAGCAGGAATTTCCCATTGTCCTGAGCTGATAGTCTAATTGAAATTCAATTTCTATGACATATTTACAAACAAATAGGATATTGGTTTTAGACCAAGAGCTGATTAGTTTAGGTTTGAATTTCTTCTTTCAAGTTCCCTGATCATGGTTTTCTTCCTGTATGTTCTGAAGACACATTACTCTCAGACAGTTAATTATTAATATTTACGTTCATATAGTTGAGGAAAGAATATATATTATTTTCATTAAAAGTTATATTGGCTTTATACATATTGTAAAAGAACTGATGAGAATTGTTCACAGTTTGCCGATAATAAGGATCTTCAATCTGAATGGAGGGAAGCAAAAAGAAGAAACAAGGTTAAGGTTGCATCTTTCCTCAGAGAAAAAACGGGATATATTGTCAATCCCGATGCAATGTTCCATGTGCAGGTTATTTCTTCCTACGTAATACTAATTCCCAGAATTTATTTTCATTTTCATATTGCAAACCACTCGAATTGTACCGTTACTACTATCCTCAGTTAATATTCTAGAGTAGTCAGTAGCAGGCTGAAAGGAAGTCAAGCAACCTTGTTGTTGTACCTAAGCGTTGCTCACGCAACTCATTAATAATGAAAAAGAACTGATCCCAACAACTTTTGCAGCTTATCTTCTTGAGCTATAAGTTATAGTAGACCTAATGGGTGTAATTGCAGGTAAAGCGCATCCATGAATACAAGCGGCAGTTATTGAACATTATGGGAATAGTTTACCGTTATAAGAAAATGAAAGAAATGAGCCATGAGGATAGAAAAGCATGCTTTGTTCCTCGGTATGCATATTTGGAGGAAAGGCATTTGCTACATACATCCAAGCCAAGAGGATAGTAAAGTTCATCACAGATGTTGGAGCTACTGTAAACCATGATCCTGAAATAGGAGATCTTCTAAAGGTATGGTTACTGATGTAATTAAGAGAAATTTGTTGTGACCAAGAAAGATGACAGTCTTTTTTTCTGACACATAGGCAGAGAATTTCCCTATGATTTACTATTTATCTCCTAATTGGATGAGTCAATTGAATTATCATATTTGTTAGCATGAAACCCCAACTTAATACATGTTTGGTGATTGTCATGATTCGCCAATGGATGCCAAATAAATAAAGATGAAGATAGAGTTGGAAGAACAGAAAAAGGCGAATTCAAGGTTTTCTCATTCTTTCATGTTTCTCTATGAACTTTTAGGATAATTGAAATTACTTTGGAACTGAGTTCAGGAACTCATTTGGTATTTGGGCCATGTTGTTGTAACTAGGTGTTCATACCCATGAGCTTTAAATGGTGAAGGCCTATCCGTCAGTTGCTATGATTGGATCGATAACAAAGTTATTGCTTTTCTTCTTTTTATGTTAAATGAATCCAATTTCATTCAAGAAAGCTAAAGTATCACAAAAAGCCTTAAAAAAGTGCTCTTATGCTTGCCTGGTGTTGGAAATTATCCTTGTTTTGTATGGAATCATCATCTTGTTTTTTGTTTATGTCAGGTTGTGTTTGTTCCTGACTACAATGAAAGTGTGGCCGAAATGCTTATTCCCGGCAGTGATCTGTCTCAGCATATAAGGTATTCTGATTGATTCCTTTCTTCTTCTTCCTTGGTGTTTGATTTCATACAACATCTTCAAAAAGAAATAGCACAAGAACCAAGCAATTGAACTTGGAAACTGCATGCCAAAGTGCTTTAAAAAACTTGTAACTTCAAGTAAACCCGTTAAAATTGGTTATGGGAGGTTCTTACTTTTTGGATATTGTCAAAGCATAAGTCCCTCCAGGTTGTTTAATTTGCAATATACATCAGGAAACCAATAGGTTGGTACTGACTAATGCTGCTCTCTATCACACAAATATTATTTCAATTGTTTAGTACGGCTGGAATGGAGGCTAGTGGAACCAGCAATATGAAGTTTGCAATGAATGGTTGCATCCTAATCGGAACGTTAGATGGAGCTAATGTTGAAATAAGGCAAGAGGTTGGAGAAGATAATTTCTTCCTCTTTGGTGCACAGGCTCATGAAATAGCTGGACTGAGGAGAGAAAGAGCCGAGGGAAAGGTGAGCCCTATATATTTCCCTGTTCCCTTGATTTTGTCTTCTGCAAAGATAAGAACACCGTAACAAAGAATCTAAAACTAAATTCGCGAAAACAGCAGTGAAGGTTATAGCAATGACTTTTTCTTATTTTGTTTGATATCTGTTATCACAGTATGTTCCAGACCCAAGGTTTGAAGAAGTGAAGGTATATGTCAGAAGTGGTGTTTTTGGTCTCTACAACTATGAAGAACTTATGGGATCCTTGGAAGGAAATGAAGGTTATGGTCGTGCCGATTATTTCCTTGTGGGAAAAGATTTTCCCAGTTGCATTGAGTGCCAAGAGAAGGTTGATGAGGCATATAGAGACCAAAAGGTGAGTAACATAGATAATGTAGAATTGCGCGCACATGTTGGCAAGAAATCATGCGCTCACTTTTTTGTAGCCTCACATAACATCAGTACCCTACATGTCTAAGCTAATAATTCAGTCCTGAAGTCTCCAAGCTAGTTCAATTATTGCCTAATATGATCTGTTTGAGCCTTGATATTAATCTATATATATGAGCGATATTAATCTACATCAACAGTTCCAAATCTTTCACAGTTTTGACAATAACCCTAGCTAACTTGAAATTCGGAAATTATTTTTCCCCTTTTCTGAAATTTGCATTCAAACACAAACATAACTTTTTCAATTCAAATATAGCCTCTTATAAAATAACATTTGACCTTGATCTGTAAGATTTATTGTAGGAATTATCCACATTCTCTTTCCAAAAATATGTAGTAACAATATTCTGGATCATAGGTGAGTTCTAAAATGCATATTTGCTATGATAATTTTTTTTTATTTGATAACCTCCATCATCAATTCATTATACTTGTATTGCTATCAGTCCTGATGTAATTCATTGTTTAACAGAGATGGAAAAAAATGTCGATTTTGAACACAGCTGGCTCATACAAGTTCAGCAGTGACCGTACTGTTCATGAATATTCTAGGGACATCTGGAGGATTGATCCTGTTGTGGTGCCATGATTACTATTAATTTGTTCTACACTGGTGAAAGCAGGTTTAGCTCATCTATATCCTCCTTAATTTCTCCCTTTTGGATCATGTGTAGAATTAAGTACTATTATAGCGCCGATGACCGACATTTTACCTAATAATCAGTTATATAGGATGAAATGACCACTATTTAGGAACCAGAGTTGGAAAGCCAGAAATTGAGATCTGTCAAGATATATGCAGACAGTCTATTCCTGTGATTTTCAGTGAGCAAGATTCTTATCAAGGTTCAATAATAAATATGCCTTGTGATCTTTGCTAGTACCTTAACTTTTAGCAGCTAAACTAAGTAAATCCCATGAGTTGTTTAAGCTACAAATATTATCCCAAGAATATATATTGTTCAAAATCTGAAGATCTCGAAGGTCAAATTCAAGGAAACTTCGATCTGGCCGGCAGACAAATATCATTGGTACTGTTCTCTGGTACGTGGTTCTGTATATATAATTTAGCCTACCCTATTTATAAAAGGTCTTCATGCAGTTCGCAGTGTTTGATAACAATTGCCACCCCACCCCCTCATCCCCCTTCAAAAAATTTGATGAAATAACGAAACAAATAAGTACTATGGGCATGGTTTTAGGGCAACATGACTCCATTACAGACCCTGAGCTTGTTCTTAGTTATTTTAGAAGCAAATAAATGCTGTGACTCTATCAATGTACCTGATCACTGAGAGCTTTCAGACCCTTGCCAATTTCCCTTTGCTAATTAATGACTTAATCTCATGGCACATCAGCTACATCTTTAGTCACCATCAGACGATGAGAATACCATCATCAACCCAATTCTTTCCTAAAGGCTCCGCTCATTAGATACCAACCAATCTCCTCATCCAAACAATTCAGCAATTAAAAACATTTTACTTTAATTTCATTTCTCTATTGAATAGATTAATATAAAACCACAGACAATCAAGACTCAGCACTTAGCTGACATAGAATAACACCACTTAAACATAAGGAAATACTTTGGAATAACTCCTTTTGAAAAGCTGCTTTGGAGTTCATCTTCTCAATGTCAAATTGATATGAATAATTAAGTCACCTGCGACCTAGAGTCTCTAGAACTAGAAGCCTTGGCAACGCAACTAACACCATTTTTAGCGGATAAAAAGTGCAGATTGCTTAGTTCCAAAATATTTCCTCTCTCTCCTTTTCACTTAAGTTAAAGTTAGGTATGACCCCGAATTCGGTCCGTTTCCACTCCAAAGAAATTAGGCATGCAGAAAGTAAAGTCAAGGGAGACATGGTGATATAATGATTGCATCTACTTCAGTGATGGAACTGTTTTTAGGCCTTTCAGAATCTCAAGTTTGAGAAGAGTTTGACCTTAAACTAGTGCGTGCAATTTGAGCTCTTGATTCCACTCATCAAGCTATGACTAATTCTGGTCAATTTGAGCTTTTTCTTTTTCACATTTGATCATAAAATTATATATACATATAATTATGGATGAAGGATGAGGTAATTACACTTTGCATTTGAAAAATCAAAAGTGAAACCTCAAGAATTCTAGAAACGTTTAATTACCTAAGTTTTCACTACCCATGGACAAAATCAAAGAGAAAAACAAGTTCCCTGCAATTGCAGAATTGTCATTGATGTAGGTGCAACTTGAAAGTGAAAGAAAATTTCATTCATCTATGGAATAGAGTCGATTACCTTTTATTCAAACAGGCCTCTCAACATAAAAAATATCTTGGTCTTTTTATTAATAGAGGGTGTTCAAGCAACACCACCAACGGGATTGAACCAGTTTAATCAAGGCTCTTTGCTTGAAATGCAAGAGACAGTACTATTCCATGTAACTGGCAAACAAAACGCCAATGGGAGCTTATCCCTTATCACAAAACGCCACAAAGATGTTGACAAGTGACCCATCTTCATTAACCCTGTACATATAATATCATTATTATTGTTATTATTATTATCATATAGTAAAGCGTCGATCGACCTATCTAACTAAGATCGATTCAAGATATAATAATGCAAAGCTAAAGTTAAGAAAAGGTTCACTGAACAGTCGCTTGCAAAGCAAGCATTCATTTTGGTTCATGCACTATATATATATATATATATATATATATATATATATATATGTTTCTATGCAGAATATTTATCAGTAGTACTTGCAAATTTTAAAATAGAGAAAAAAATTATAGATATTAAAGTTTAATTAAATTTAAATTATTACATAAACTATCTAAATTAAACTCTAAATTCGAATATCTTTTGGCGACTCGCCTTAGTGTGAGCAGTTGAGATTCTGTGGAATGACACTCTTTTGTATTTTTGCAGCAAAATGGGGTGCAGTGAATGTCACTTTCATGTGTACTCAAGGGCTTTTTTTCCTTTTTCTCTCATATACATAGTCATGGTTGTTTCAAGAATCATGGCATTGCCATTTTGCCACCACTATGTGTAATAATAATGATTATGATTATGATTTACTAATAAGAGAAAATATTAAAGATGGTGCTTTTTATTCAGATTCAATGCTTCTGGTTTATGGTATAATACCTCATGGCCCACTTTTGCTTCATCGTATCATATATATAGTAATTACTCAAATTCATTCAAGTTGGTGTCGGCTACAATTTCTTCATTCTTCCATGTTATTAATTCCTTTTGTATCTATAAAAATCTTTTCTACAAAACATTTAACAAATTTTAATCAATACCAACAATCAAGTGATCAATAACCTAATGATGCAATTTTTATTAGATAAAAAAAACAGAATAAAAAAAAATTAAGGAATTAAAATTTACAGATACAATCTCTAAGCCACATTCTTATTATCTCGAACTAATTAAGATTTTAAATATTTTCTTAGAAATGTTGTATAATATACATTGTTTTAATGAAAAATCCTCATAAAAAAATTTTAACTGAGTCCTCAAATCTTAAATTATGTAACAATTATTTGAGAATCGAATGTCGGTAAATTAAATTGAATACATGTAAATTGAAATAATGTCCCCAACTTTTTGTGTGTAAACATGCAAAATTGACTCATAAAAGTGGAATATTTTAGTAAAATAAGAATACTTTTTCATTAATTTATATAAGGAACAGAACCCAAATCTCAGGTTTAATGCTTTAAATCCCACATTAGCATTATTATTAGTAAGATTGTCGGCACATAAACTGCTTTATTATGTAGGCAGGAATATATGGAAGCAAAGCATCTGCAATAGGATTAGGGTTGTGACGCCTGTCATTTCATGAAAGCGAAGGTAAACCAAAAAGAGGAAAGGAAAGGGGGATTGGTCCACTCATATATATATATATATATATATATATATATACATATATATTACTTGAAAATATTTCCGATCAGCTCATCAGGTCTTAAAAATCCACTGGCCATTCTGCAACCTGATTGGCAACTAGGAGAATGAGATAATAAAAGAGATAAATGTGGTCCTCAAACCCTGAATGTGATGGGAGGTGCCTGGCTTAATCAGACTTCCTTCAAACTCTGACATGTTTCCACTTTAAATCTACCAGCAAGATTATGTGTGTGTGTGTATATATATATATATATATATATATTTATATATCCTAGATTCATGTCTGTAATTTCAATAATATTTTTTTCTCAGAACCAGGGTGAATTTCTGGTTTTGTCAGGCATTAATTGACAGAAAACTTCAAGGGGCGCCTGGAAATTCAATTTGGGTCATTGTCATCTCCTATAGGTGCAATTAGTTTAACATTAATATTTTTAAATATATAAATTACCATAATTCTAATTCAACATTGAAATATTTGGTTACAAATTTCATAACTAGTTCATCATCATATGACTGCTGCATCTGCCAGATTTCACTTCTCTGGAAAGTTAATTTTATAGAAAATCCAACAAAATTACACGAACCAACTTTTGAATCTTTTTAGAGTAACTTCCTCCAAATTTTATTCTCAAAGTACTTCAGAAACTTAATTATTATTGCTTATAACACGTATATTGGCGAGGAATCAATTTGCTTGTATATTGGCAGCAACTAGAGGCTTTCAGAATATGATTGATATGAAATATATGACCTGATCATGAACGCATGAATGGGGGCAACTAGTGCAATCCCTCAGTATCATATAATAAGACATCTGATATGCACAATGACGCGTATTAACGCGGGATTATGATGGCATTACATATCAATTCAACGCGTGTCGGTGTTGATTAATCATATATTAAAGTTAATAACAATTGGTTTAACAACAGAAGCTTATATTTCATCCACAGAAGGTATAGAATTGCTTCCTGGAAAGGGTTCAAGTTGGAACTTTGAAGCCGCAGTTTGTAAAAGGTGGAGTACCAAATAGTTGCAAAAATGAAGAAAACATCAACCATCTGTGGAAATCATGTGTATAGCCCATTGACTATTATATTAAAGTACTAATCAAAGAGTTCCTAAATGCAATCATTATTGCGTTGAAGATCAAATGATAATTAAAAAACACAAATCCCTTTCAATAACGTGAGGTTCGTGTTTGATTCCAAAATCTCTCAGTTTTTTTCTTTTTCTTTTTCCTCAAATCTCTTCTACACATGAAGTTGTTGTTTATATATCAAAACCATACCAAACCTTATGCCCTACCATTGCCAAGGGTCACAAAAAATCTCAACATCATCTAATTTTTTGTCAAAATGCTCGGTATTTTAGTACTTGTTATATCTGTACGTAACAATTAAACATCACCTCTTCAGCTTTGTATATTAAAAATATTATTGTTCTTTGTTCTTAGCAGATGGAAACAGAAAATATTTGACTTAACAAATTGATGGCTAGCTATATTCACTCCAAAACAAAACTAGGGTTCATCAATTTATCAATTAATGACAAATTAGAAAATTTTCACAGAATCAAATTGGTCCAAGATCAATTATCATACAGGCAAAGAGCATATATGTTTGATTTGATTCATCAAAATATCAATGAAATTAACATTTTTTAATCTTTTTTTCAGACGTATATTCAAATTGCCTTGCTTGCAAAAATGCCTTGACCCAAGGCTAGGCTGGAAGCATGGTAGATTTGGACCCATCTCTTCCAAATTGACAACACCATATTTTATCGAAGTAAATTCATCAAGATTTCTGAGCTGCTCGTGATGTTCATTTTTTAATCACTAATCAACTAATGACCGATTAATTAATAATAAAGATGATTATGACAAGTAGAGGCAAATCTAGGGGTAAAGACCATGGCCCTCAAAATAATTTTCGATAATATTATAGTATAAAACTCGAATCTCTTAATATAAAACTCAACATTCCCTTTCCTACTTGATTCACTATTTCGATTTTCTTTTATGATTTTGTTGACTTCGCTTCTAATGATCAAGGGCCATGAACATTTCAATATATATTGCCTTTAAAAATGGTAAAATCTGAACCAAATAATAGAATTGAAATAAGTGGGAGCCAAACTAATTAGATGTTGAGGGACCACTTTTGTATGCTGAAGATGAAACCGCAACCGAATCAACTTGGCCTATCAAATGAACGATCATATAAAGATATCTATGCTTTGATCAATATGATACCATCATTATTGTTTTTATTTATTTTTCATTAAAAAAAAGGTGACAAGAAAAAAAAAAGTTTACTTTAAAGGGGCATCAATTCAAATGTCACCTTCAATTTTAGATTTTGTAAATTAAAAAGAATTACCCTTAAATTTTGAAAAAGAAAATTTAATTTGCCGACATCGATAAAATCATAAATTTTAAGTTATGCTAAGGTACCAAAAATAATTAAATTTTCTGAAATTAACCTGGTTTTAGATTTTAATTTATATAATTTAAATGATCTATGTCAATAATTAAATTTTAATTCATATAATTTAATCCGGTCCATATGCTTTATTTTTTTATAATTAAGAAAATGGGAAGGTCCCATGAAAAGCACTTAAAGCCACAAATATTTTTGTGGGTTTGCTTGCATTGCATTGCAGCAACCATTTTTAATTTCTGATTTTGAATTTGATAATCTGTTTTATTTGATAGTTTTTTTTCCTAAAGGCCAATAGTGGGTTCAAATCTAGAAGATTCCATGAGGTGACCCCTTGTGATCGATCGTGGGCCCTCATCATCTCATAAATACACGTGTGCTTTTCCGTTCTATCCATCACCATCAGCCAGCTTATGCCAATTTGTCATCACGATCTTCATCTTACTAGCATAATAATATTCCCACCACCATATAAATTATGTTTGATTTGATTTTTTTTACAATTAAATTTTATCAATTATGACCATTTTATAATTTAATATTTTATTAAATTATATTTGAAAATTTTCTCATCCAATATTTTTTAAAAATATTTATTATATGAAAGATGGGTAAAAAAGAAGTACCAATAGCCAATTCATACTTATGGCACAAGTACATAAATGAGACGGTCCAATTAATAGGTATGGGGGTTTAATTGTGAAAAAAAAAAAAAAAAGAGTCGGGTTCGTCTCAATTTGTGAATATACATTTTCAAATTTTTAAATTTTAAATGTTAATTTTATTATATGTGAGTTTAATATATTATTTTATATTGTATTAGACTTAATTTTGTATGTATAATTAAATTGGTTTATTGGTTTATTTGATTGTTAATTGATTCTTTATCCTTAAATGTTATAGCTATGATCTGTGCGTTTAGGATTATTTGAATATGTGTTATTGTACTTTTAATTGTATATATAATTTTTTAAAATGAAGAGAATTTAAAATTTAACTTAAATAATTCATTTATTTGTTTAAAAAATGAATTTTTATCAAATTTGAATTCAATTTTCAATACCTATAACAATTTTTCTTTCCATATTTTAGATTTTGACTTTTCTTCTTTATATTTATATATATATATATATAAAAGAAATTGAGTTTTTAACTTGATTTTCCTTCACAGCCTTAATTAGATGCAAGTATGTATTTAATAAGATATTTTTCATAGGACCATTTATTTAGATTATTTAGACATGGTCACAAATAAAGTAATAAGTAATAATAAATTGATTTTAATCGTAATATGAGAATAAAAATAAAATTTATAATTATTAAAATTGAAATTTAAGCATATAAATGTTATGGATGGTTGTATAAACAAATTTAAAAAATTGAAATATTCTAATTAATGAAATTATAACATTAGCCTTTGTAAGTAAAAGGTTACCTTATTAACTAGACCAATTCAAATAATTAATTAATGATTTCAAAAAAAATTTCAAGTTTCGTTATCTACATTAAATTGCTTCTATGATTTGTGGGCCACGACCTAAAACTCAAACTCATTCACAAATTAATGATACCGATATAATTATAACATAGCCCAAGTACTGCTGTGGTTTCTAATTCCTGACCACATGTGTGCACACCTATGTTAGGATGCATCGTTTTCTTCTTTTAATTAGGGGAATAAGCTTTTCCTCTATCTTTTCTCTTTCTCTGGATTTAAATTTAACGATTGTTTTTTGAATAGTTGATATATAATTAAAATTAAATATTTAAAAATTATAAATTCAAAAAAAAAGTTTATACATATAATGTCATTGTCAAACAAATAAATACTTGGATAAAAAAATTCAAAGATAAATTAAGAATTTCAAAAACCAAAAAAAAAAAAACGTTTAACTCATAGTTTATCCATACATGTCATTTTTATCCACAACCCAAATTATTATGAAGGAGGTCTTGGTAAAATATATATATATATATATATATATAATTTGTATTTGAACCATGGATGGTATTTTTTTATGGTAAAATGGTTAAATTATTTTCTAGCTTTGTCCGAATCTAATCCCTACTCTCATTGATCAACATTATGTAAGATATTTTACATTGAACAAATTCATACTATATATTTAAAAAAAAAAAGAAATTCAAGATCTTAAACTTCCTTTAACAAACTATAGAAATGTAGAAATATAGTAATGTTAATTATTAAGAGGTTATAACTTTGTTCTCAAAGAAATATTCGAATAACTAAGGTTTAGCATCGCGAATTTCAAAGTTTTAAATTCAAATTCTAAGATGAAAGAAATAAAGTTTATTCGATGGAATCCAGTAGAAGTTACTAAATTTTGATTCTTTTATTTGTATGGGAAATTTTTGTTCGATTGTGATGACATGTATATATTAGTAAGAGAGATGAAGATCAATTTCGCACATCCAATTTCTATGGTTCTCGTACAAGGGCTAGTCGGTCCAACCAAAAAGGCTTTTTGTTGATTTTATTCAAAGTTTTCAAAGTGATACGGATTCTTCCTCGAAACCCAAATATTAAAAAAAAGAAAAATAGTGTGGCCTAGCCAAGGGGTTAATTAGAAAGCTGTACGGGTAAGACATTTGCTCGAAGGAGTTTGGCCATGGCCCTTAATAAGGGCATGTGCCCGAGAATGTTTTCAATTCTGTGAACAAAGTTTTCCTTGGTTTCTAGTCAATAGCCAAGGCATAATTAGTTATGGCAAAATCAGCCCCACTTGTTATTATAACATTCTATGAAAAAAAAGAGAAAAAATTAAAAAAAAAAACAATTGTGTCTGGTTCATGCCACTTGCAGCCCTTTGTGCAAAAGATCTTCTCTTTAAACTAAAATATCTCTTATTAGTTTAATATCAAATAATTATTTTAACATTCAAATTTCAGTACGAATAATAATTTTTTTCATTTATTTTCAGGCTCCAATCATTTTTGTACAAATAAAATTAAATAATATTTGAAAATAATTAGATTTTGTATAAACTTGGTCTCATTCTATAAATCTAAACTTTTGTCAAATTTTACCTAAAATCTTCTAACTATTAAATGTTTATTTAAAAATAAAGTAAATGAAGAATTTTTAGGTTTCTGAAGAGAAAAAATATTTTAACAAACGCTTGCTAGTTATCAATTGAAAAGAAATTTAAAAGCTTCATATATTCTTTAATTTCGTACTTAAATCTAGACTTTTTTTTATTAATTACTTTAACCCAAACTTAATGATTGTTACTCCTTAATTTTATTGAATTAGATATTCAATTTCCTCTAGAACTTTTTTTTTTTTTTATAATGTATACAATCAAGGGTATTTTGAAAACTTATTTGAACTTAATCTCCTTGTCAGATGATTTTAAGGGTACATATTCTCGTATCGACTTACCATATTAAATTTTAATAAATAAAGGTTAAATAGGAGGGAACAAATTTGTAGAGAAAAAGAAAGAGTGAACAATATAGTAGAAACCTTGCTATTAATTGTATTGAATTTAATTAACATAGAGAAAATGGAAAATAGCTAACATTGAATTCAAAACTTTCTTTTACCTTCTAAAATATTTTGTATGCTAAAAAAAATACAAGAATTAAGAGAAGTTCATTAATTAAATAATTTTTTATGCATTTATGTTTTTGCATCAACTAAATAAAAATGGCAAAAGAAACAAAAAAATTTGAGGAAAAATCATTTAAAATATAAAAATAGATTAATAAAACCAAATCACTCTCTTCATTTTTTATCAAAAAATAATGATGAACTAGTTTGAAAATTAAGGAATGAATGCCTTAACCAATTCTAATATTCTATTTAAGAATCTTAATTTTATGAAGAAAGTTGATAGGAGTAGTTTTCCATGGACTGAAAAACCAAAGAGCCTCCTAATTAGGTAGAGAAGGCATGGTGACTAATTAATTAGACTCAAAGTACTTGGCACAAAAAATCTTTGGAAAATTCAAAATATAGCTAGATAATAGTTAATGCAATAATTTTTTTCAAAAATAACTAATTTAATAGTCTTGATTACATGTAAAAAAAAAATTGCTAACTAAGATAATATATTAAAAAAATATTTAATAGGGCTTTGCCTCCTTTGAAACCCAAAAAAAAAAAATACAATTTTTTTAATTATACAAACAAGAATAAAATAACACATGTTCCATTTATCTTTTAAATTGATTTTTTTAAAATATATATTAAAAAACATGTATCATTATTTTAATTTTATTTGTAAAATAAAAAATTTTATTGTTAATGTATGTGATCATTTCTTTATTGAAAATTATGGATTTAAAAAAATTTTAAATGCCTGATATTTTTTAGTGAATTTACACAAAGATAGATTAAAGATTAAATAAAAAACAAAAATAATGAAAAAAAAAGGAGAAAATTCCCTAATAAAAAGCCCTAACAAAACGCTTCACTGGAGTGGAAAAAAACATGGTGCTCCCTCGTGTCGGAAAGTATCTCGCTCTATTTTTATTCATGCGCGTGGGCCCCACACAACTCTCGTCCCCTCGTCGGCCCTCCCTTCCTCTTCCTCCCATTGCTTAAATATCAACCTCCCGCGACTATTTTTGGTTGACGCCGATTTTTCTAACTTATCTTTTCTCTATTCCCCTTCTCTCTCTCTCTCTCTCTCTCTCTCTCTTACTCGCGCGTTCTTTTTAATATTTTTTTTTACTCTCTCTTTTTCTTTGAATTGACGGTACAAAAAAAAAAAAAAAAGCTTTCAAAAACTACGCGTCCCTTCCCAACACCAAAACCCTAGCTCTCTCTCGTTCCTTCCTTTTTCTTTATTTCTTTTCTCTCTCCGCGTCTCTTTTAGATTTTGTTTGGATGCTTTGAATCCTTTTGATTTTCTTTTCTTTTCTTGTCTTTCGTTTTGCTCAAGCTTTTAAAGGATGGAAGATAAAGAGGGGGCCGATCCAGGGACTGAGTTTACATCCGATTCGAGCTGGATACTTGCTGGAGAACCTGACTCAGTCTCCGACAGCGTTAATTACTTTCTCGATAGGGAAAGCAATATTCTGAGTGAGTTCGGGTGGAATCTACAACCGGACCATGCCGAAGAGATTGAGAGGTTCGGTGAACTCGATCGGACCGACACCAGGACTGATTTGGCGGGAAACTTTAGTGTCTCACAGAGCTGTGGTGAAGTTGCTGGTGGTGCTGGTGGTTCGGGTTCAGGGACGGGGTTGAATCCCGGCGGGGCAGCTGACGTGTCGACATCTAATCCGTCTGTCTCGTCGAGCTCCAGCGAGGATCCGCCGGAGAAATCTACGGGCTCCGGCGGGAAACCGCCTGAGATACCGTGAGTAGTAGTGAACACACATCCATCACCAATGATGAAAATGAAAAATATTTTTTTAAAAATCTAAAAATAAAAATTCTTTATCTTTCCTTTTCTTTGGGGGACAGAATCGTAATTAAGTACAATTTCGGTGGGCAAAATTACCTATATTGTAATAAAAAGGCCACCAAAAGTCACGCTTGAACACAGAGTCTTCAGTAGGGAGAGAGAGACAGAGAGAGTGCAATTTTCGGTGTCCGTACACTGAAACTGTCAAAAAGAAAGCAGCCTTTGTTTCATGCAAGTTGCGGGAGGGGGTAAGGTAGTTTCGTAATTTTAGTGACATAATAGGTGCAATTAAGGGAATATAGGGGTGAAAATTAAAAGAGGCTTTTTAGCTATTAACGAAGTGGCATTCAAACCGCCGTTATTGCGGCGGAAATGGCGTGCTTTGAGGAATCATTTTCTTTTACTACCCTATTAACCCTTTCGGTTCTTATTTTTACGTTTTAATTACGTTAATACAAAGGCAAAAGGCGGGAATATAGCTGGGAAAAAGCCCTCTTTTGGTAACATATATCTTAGATACTGCTACTTACTAGTGCTTTCTTCCATTTTTTTTATTAAGTCTGTTTTTTGTTCTAAATTCATCCCCTCAGATAAAGCAGCGAAATGGCTGTGATTAGTTAATTATATGGGATTTTAGTGTTATTTCTGAGGTGGGTTTTTCAATCGTTTAGGAGTTTGGAAATGCACTTCATGGTTTTACTTACTGGCTTTTGAAGTGCAGTCTTGAAAAAACTATACCTTTGTTTATGAGCTTTATACTTTAAAAGGCCTTTCTGATGAAGATCTAAGAGCATTTAAATTAATAAAATGCTGTTTGCTTTTAAATTCATAAAATGCTGTTTGCTTTAAATGGGCATTCATCAGGCATATGGATCCCATGAAATCATGGATCATTTCTTCCATATTAATGCATTTCATGTTCTAAAAAGGTTCTTTGTATTACTTAGCATGTGCTAGTGGAATGACTAAGGAAACTTGGTTTCATCACATCATTAATGGTTACGCTGTATGGAATATACAATATTCAAGTATTTTCTTCATTACATTGAAGATATGTACCTTAGTAGTTGGAGATTTCTTAGTTCTTCACTTTTGAATCTCTTTTAGTGCATACAATGAAATTGTTTGACTAGTTCCTGAAAAATAATTGGTTACAGCTTCCTTTTTCTTTGGTTTTCTAAAATTAACTACAATTTGTTAACTTGGAGTGAGGAAACTTGGGTACTTCCTTCAATCCTTCTGTTTTGGAGAAACAGAAACATTATGATAAAATAACAAGTAACGTCTTCATTAACATTTTGCAAGTACTCAATTAAACATCAATACTTCTAATTTCTTCGTAGGAACTGTCTCCATGTATTCTTTTTTCTTTCTTGTTTTTTTTTGAAACTTTGTTGCAAATTGAAACATATGCATTAACTTTTTCCAAACAAAATCTTTTAATATTTAGGAATTCGTTTTCCATTTTGATAATTGTAGGTGGAATCTTTTTGTAGGAGTAAGGTCAGGAAGAAGGGGCAAAAGCGAATTCGGCAGCCACGTTTTGCATTTATGACCAAGAGTGAAGTTGATCATCTTGAAGATGGCTACCGATGGCGGAAATATGGACAAAAAGCTGTTAAAAATAGTCCATTTCCAAGGTCCGTTGCTATTTCTCTATTATGATTAGGAGAAAACTGACATATTACCCACTTTTTGAATAGATTCAGTGCCTGTTTCCTGTTAAATAAAATATACTTTAAGGTGAAACATTGTAAACCAGATCACTTTCCAATATTATAATGAAATTTTTTTCCAGAAGTTCGTGTATTGATCAGTTTTACCTTCTTTGCTCTTTGTTATAGGGGGAGATTTCATCAGTTCATTGACAAAGATACCCGAAATCAAAGGATTATAAACTAGAGTTAATGATACCTTTCTTCAACAAAGTTAAATAATGATTATCAAACCACTATTGTTATAGGGGAAGATTCCATCCGTTCATGACTAGATGATTGCTAGGACTTTTATGGCAGATTACCACTTCCTCTGAATGTTAGGTCCACTCCTTTTTATTTGATTCTCTATTTTCTTAAACCACTAATCTTAATTTTCAACTACAAAAATATTTTTCTTCTCTCATATTTTATGTGAGAATGCACATATCAATGCATTATCTTAAGTCAAATTTATAAAGCACGTAGTAATAGGAAAATCAGTTTTAAACAAAAAAGGGTCGTGACTTAAATTTTTCCATGTATAGTAGTTAAAACCCTTAATAGGGCTCATTAGGTTTGAGGGTAGTCAAAATTATGACTTCATGCTCAAAATCATTAATGGAAGGAAAATTTTCAGAATGGTGTGCAAAATCTGACCCACATATTTCACAGGAGCTACTATCGGTGCACAAATAGCAAATGCACGGTGAAGAAGAGGGTAGAACGCTCCTCTGAAGATCCCTCCATTGTCATCACTACATATGAAGGTCAACATTGTCATCATAGCGTCGGATTCCCCCGTGGTGGACTCATCAGCCATGAAGCTGCCTTTGCTGGTCGACTGACTCCGGCAGTCTCACAATTTTATTATCCTGGGGTACCGTTACATAGTGAACTTGCTCCAAGCATGACACAATCACACCAAGTACCCAGTGACGTAAGAGAATCTCATGCGGTGCCAGAACCCACCTCACAGCTTCCCACAGATGAAGGATTACTTGGGGATATTGTGCCTCCTGGAATGCGTAACAGATGAGAAAGAAAATATGGTATGCATAGCTTTTACTGTCACACTCACGTCGTCGTACTACGACTCCTTGACACACTGGATCTGCCCGAATTTCAAGCGTCTTTGCTCACTTTTCTATGTGCGCTTATTTTTATTCTGTATATGTGTGCTTCTTGTATGTTAACTGTCGAGTGAGGGCGGAGGAGGGTTGGGAGAAAGGACTACACTATCATTTTTTATTTTCTTTAAATCAAAGAGGAACAATTAGTACTTAAATAGGTTGGAACCAATGGTCAATTATGAAGGCATTAGGAAGATGTGCCTTTTTCTCTTGAAGTAAGTGGGCTGAGTATGAAAAAGCTTTAGTAGTTAGCATTTTACTAGTTACGGCTTCAGCTTAGTTATAGATAAGTAATTCAACCTTACACAGCCATAAGGCCTTCACCAGAATACAGCTTAGTTACTAGCTAGTGGACCACTGATATTAATATTTGACATTTAACCCAACAAGCATGAGATATAGCACGCTTCTTTATTGACCAGTCCTAATCTATCTTGGAAAAATTGAATGTATCGGAGCACTAATATATAGGACCGACTGCGACCCTGAATGTTGATGGATATACTGAATTGCATGGTGATATGGTAGGCCACAGTCCTTTTGATTTCTTTACTTGCTTCCTCGCATTAATAAATCACGACCAACGTCATGTGCGTAGTTTTTATTGGCTACTATTTCTTCAGATTTAGTGTTTGTGGACTGCCTTATTATCTCTTGATGTTGCCCGCTTTATGGTGCTCATCAGGGATTCTGAAAGGCTTTTCTAGACATAGGCTTGATAGATTGCAACTTTAGTACTAGTGAAAAGACTTTTAACATCAGTAGAATCTTTTGGATTGACGTTTTAGATGTTCTTTTGGTAAAGTTATACCCAAGTTGAGCCTCCAGGTTTATCAATAAAGTACATGTGATAAACGTTCTAATGTACCCAACTGTATCCAGCGGCAATAGATTTAGGAAGTTGGTTTTATATATGGTTAAGATTGGTTTAAGTAATTACTGAAGTTGAAGAAGATTCAAGAGTTGCTTGAGTTTGACTAAGAAATTGGTTTCATTTACTCTTCAAGTCATTTTACATCACAACTTCATGAGAATTGCAAATGATTACTTTACCGTGGTGTGGTAAGATGTTTTATTGGATCTAAGTCTAGTTTATAAGGATTGCCTGATTCTGGGTCTTTCTAGATTGCACCAGTACTATAATTATTAGTTACCATGCTTAGTCTGGAAAGGGACGGTTTTCTTTTATATGCCGTCATCATCAAATGATTATGCTAACCGATCATTATAGGAGAAAATGTAAAAACTTTCGGTTTATATCATGTGGGAAAAAAAACACATGCCTGTTTGTCAACAAAAGAAAAGCAAAAAGCAAGTTTAGGTCTTTGTTCAACAGTTGTGATGGTGATGAAAAGATGAAGGAAAGCAAAAATAAATGATAACTTTTCTTGCCACGTCAAGGGATATATAAAATCTGGTTGAACTTTGAAGTGTTAGCCTTATAGGGTATCATGCCTGTCGGTTTTCGAACAAAGCATAAATCAAGACGAGAATCCAACTATATGGTAATATGCCTTAGAATTTAGAGTATAGCTAGGTTTTTCTGTTTTCTTTTTATGTACATTTTTTTTAGAAAATAATAGTAACCCTTTCTTGGTTTGTATGTACAGGCATATATGCGATTGGTATATATAAACTGAAAGTTATCCTTCTCCTGATGACCAGCTCCGGATATCAGAAGAACCAATTCAAGGCAAATTTTTCCAAGATGGAAGTGAGTCCTTTACCTGAAAACACAGTTCCTTAATATCATAATATTTAGTTACACAAATCAGGTATTGCTCACATGAGTTCATTCTCCCTTGGGAAGATTTATCTAACCTCAGCCCTTCAATTCTAATATATATATATATATATATATGCATGTGAATATTGAAATTCCTGTTTGAGCTGGAGATCATTACTGCAGTTCATAGTATTAATTTCTTAGCCGAAAAAAATTCATATTAGTAGTACTTGGTATTTTTCTTATAATTAAGTATATAAGAATATTTAAAGAAAATGTGAAAAGAACCGGATCTTGGATCTATTCTGCTCTTTTTTTTTCTTTTTTTTTTGTGCTGTTGGGCGGTCACTCTTTGTAAAGCTCTTCATGGTTCGTACGTGACTGTGAACTGCAGGAATCGATAATATCAATAGCAAAAGAAAGGAGCTGTAAATTGGTCCACTTGTTTTTATGGCTCAGTTGCGTGGTTTTCAATGTTGCTTCAGAGTTAGGCAGTCAGCCGACATTGCTTTTTTAAACCCCCTCCCCCCTAGGCCCCTACTTTTTAACCTTTATTGCTTTACTTGGCTCCTTTTTTTTTCACCAAATTTTTTAATCCTTTGTCTTTTAGGGTTACGTTAGTTGTGGGAGATGATGAGCTCCTTGTGTTTACCATAACCCCAAAGTGCAATTAACGATTAATTGTTGGCTTTATTAATTTCAATGATTCATCTTGGAATATAACAGTACAGTGGTCAGCCACTATATTTATCATCTAATCTAAGGTATATATCCTCTTTGTCCGTCTAGCCACTTAACTCCAATAGCTAAAGCATTTTTCATTTTCATTCCTATGATTTCATATAATATATAATATATCCATTGTTAGAGAGGTTGCTCTTGCTTTACGAGAATTCTTATTAGTTGTAAAAATCATTTAACCACAGCCTTTACAAAATGTATACTACTATTTCTCATTTATTTAAAGCAGGCATAATTTACCTACTATATTAAAGTTTCTCATTCTTTAGAAATTTTCAATTTTTTTGGATAATTATATTGAACAATCTTCTCTAGTTTTTAATACAATACCTTTATGCAAATAAATTAATTGATTCTGTTAAAGTGTTAACATATATGCATTACTCATCACAACTGGAACTTAGAACTTCTATACAAATTTCATCCTTCGTATAATTTTTTTTAATAGGAAAGTTGTAGTTTTGGGAAGAGGAAAGAAGTTACTACTATAAAAATTCTAAACTTATTGAATGTAATTTTTTAAAGATAAATATATAAATCATTTGAATTAAACTTGGATTTCATTCCATAATCACTTGAGTTATATTATCAACAATCTATATAATTATCAACAATTATGATTGATGATCACACTTGATATCAATATCACATACGTACGCATATTCTATGAAAAAGAAAAATCAAGATGATGTTCATGGAGGATAAGAAGGTAAAGTAGAAAATTGATCAGTGAAAGGCCCTAACATATCAAGTACTTATGTACCTTGTTCACAAATAATTGAGTTCCCTCTTATCTTTTCTTATTCTTTCTGTCACATTTTCTCTATTTATTTATTTTTTGAAATCTCTTAAAATTATTTTTTTAAACATTTAAAATTTTTATTTTTTTAAATTTTTAAATTTTTTATTTTTTAATATTAAAGATTATGAAATTTTAATTTGAATAAATATATTAAAATTATTTTTTAAATTCTATAAAAATTAATATAAAACAAATAAATACGAACGGAGAAGGGCATTTTCCTATGAAATTTTCTTTTATAACGTAAGAAATTCATGGGTGGGCAGTCCTTGTCAAAAATTTAATGTGTGCGCGTGAACGTAATTATTCCCCAATCCTTTGTCAACATGTTGTGTAGTTTTCGGACTTTAACTGACCTGTCTTAGCCGTACACGTGTCGTATTGATTTCCCTGTCCCCGCAGACTGATCATCGTACGATAATCCGGTATGGCGGTAGCAGAAGAAGTGGCGCTTTATTCGCCGCTTCGTTCGGGGGTTGATTCCCGACCTTTCATTTCCTCGGCGATCCTTTATTTTTTTTGGCCGATTCCTCGTGTGGCAGTTAGGCAGTTAGGTGAAGTTTGTTATGCGTCATTCGCACAAGTTGGACTTCTATACGGTGGACCTCTCTCCCCCACTTGCTGTAACTGTAAGCTTTCTCCCGATTTTAGAATAAAAAAATTAGTCAAAAATTTTCCTTTTGATAGTCTATGAAATAAAATTATTAATTTTATTAGATTTTCTTTCATTGAAATTTTCATTCAATGATAGATTATATGCTTTTTTACTCAAAAATTAAGTTTAAAATCCATTTTATCTCAATTACAAGGAATAATTGATTTTAAATTAAAATCGATGCTCAACAAAATTTTTTTTCAAAACAATTCATAAATTATAAATATTTACCGAAACTCTGTCCAATCTTTATCACTGAAGCAAAACTCAAGTGATGGTGCCCTCAAAATGTTAATCTTATGCATTTTTAACCTTTTAGAGCATAAACCTTTTTTTAATGGTAAAAACGGGATTAAAAACTTGTTTTTTAAGTACAAATTTTAAAACACAAAAATCTAACAACAAAATCTAACATATATATATATAAAATGAAATTTACAATGAAATGGAGCATAACTTTTAGTGCTTGGAATTAATTGATGAGAGACATTTGTAGTGTCGAATCTTAAATTAGAGTCAAGTTACTTTTAAGTACTGCTGATCGTTGTTTTATTGTGTTACCCAAAGGCGGTGAATAAAGACTTATCTTCTCTTCTGCTAATTATGAACCATGACGGTCTTTGCCGATGCTCAGTCTTGTCAGTCAGATTTGATTTGTATTTGTTTCTTTCTAAGTGCACCTATCTAATTGTATAAATGCATTGTATTTGTTCAAAGGGAAATGCATTCTATGGCAAACAAATGGACAGATGAAAAACTAATCAAAATTAGTTGAAGGCATAATTTGAGAACTATTTCTTAGTTTAAATTTATTCTCAATTTAGCATAAATACTTTTTATATTTAAATTTTGATCATTAAAATTAAAAATTTAATATTCAATCAACAAATCACATAACTATTAATAATATAAATATCACTTTATTTTAGCAAAAAAAAAAAAAAATCGTTAAAATGGTATTTTATTTAACCTCTTATGTTCCTTGGATATCTTAATTTCTTCTTATGGGATGGGAATAGCAAATTAGTAATCTTCATTCTTTAAAGTACTTTTGAGTCATGACCATAGCAATGGTGGTAAGCGATGGTAGCCTAATTTGTTTTCGACGAGTTTTGATTTTATTTGATCTTTTAAGATTGATTTTTTTTTAAATGAGGTTTTGGGTCAAATAATTATGAAACAAAGTCGAGATCTGATTTTAGATAAATTCGTTTCGATTCAATCCGACATATAATTATTTTTAATTAATATATTAATTTTATATTAATATATTATTTAATTTTATATTTACATTAAAAATAATATTTTATATTTTAAAAAATAATATTTTATTAAATTTGAATCGAATCAAGTACGATTTTATATAATATCAAATCAAATTAAATTCGAGTATTAAAATATAAAAAAATTATCAAATCAAATTAAATTTAAATATTATAAATATAAAATCAAATTAAATTTAGGACAAGAAAAATCCTATCTCGTTTCAATATGCTGTCATCTCTAATAGTGGTCCACAGCAAACAGTGTACAAAGCCGAAGGCAAAGAAGCCCATTAAATTATCACAATCATGCTGATTGATTAGGGCTGGATTCTATGGTCCACAATCTGAACCATCAATCACAGGGCAAAGCACAGGCAGTTAAGGGGAGGCCCCATCTCTAATCCCCTAAAAACGGCAAACCTTAGCCACTCGTAACTCACTCAACTTAATGGCAAAAGCCAACAGGAGTTCACTGCTCAAATTTATGCTCATTTTTCAACTGCAAGATTCACAAATTTTGTACGGCTAACAGTGGTGACTAATTGATGTTTGTTAGTGCTTGTTAGTTTCGGTAATGGAGAATGGTGGGATCTCACTTGCCTATTCACATGATAAGTAATGTTTGGGTTGAAGATATCATAACAGGAACATAAGGTCACCTGATAATTAGATGCTTCATCTTTTTTCAAATGGAAGAATATTGATGGTTTGGGCCAACCAACAAGTTTTTATCAAGATAGCAACTAACATTTGAGCTCAATGTTGATTTTCCATCACTTCCTAATGGGCTCATCTATGATTGGATCATGACCCAAATTTTAATGCCTCAATCACTTGCTTCATGATTCAACCAGATACCATCAAATTTGAAGTCCATCCAATCCAAGCAAAGAAACACCATAAAGTGCTCTCTCTCTCTCTCTCTCACTCACTCAAGCAGACACAATCAAAGGATAAGAGAATATAATAGGAAGCAACTAACACAAGGGACATGGTGTGCTGGAATAAAGATGAATAAGAAATTCTACCACCCTGTCAAATTAAAAGAAAGCATATGAAACATAACAATGTAGATTGGGGTTTATTTTGTTTAATGGTAGTTGACAAATTCAACCACCTTTGAGAGCCACAATTCCTTCTTGAATAATAAAAAGTGAAAGATCAGCTTTGATTCCTCATGATTCCAAAGCCTCATTATCTTCTAACATGTCTTCAAACCCAAGTGTAATTACAATCGCTCCATATATTCCCCTCTTTCAATGCCATCTCAATAGCTTAGCAAGGGACAATTTTCATGGAAACTGCCTACTTTACACGCCGGTATGGGGGCTGACCTAAATTCTTGAATTATATTCAATGGGAGAGAACAATGTGATAAACAAGGTCATTTGAGCATATTATGATGTGGCTGGAAGGAGAACCTTTCCTTTGTTGTAAAGAAAAAAGAGAGCATTAAAGATGATCTAATGGCATTTCCCTAAGAGTATGTTTCAAAGAGAGTTGGAACAAACAAAAGGGTACATCTTGGATTGTCTTAACAGATACAAATATTTGTGAAGCAATTAAATGTGCGTGTACAGTTCCTGGGGCATGTAAATTTTAGAGGAAACTTCTCTTCCACTCCATGGAATGACACTTTCTTTAATGTTTCCCCATAAAGCAGGTGGTCCTTGATTCTTTTAAAGCAACACTTCAACAGTGAGTTTGGTTATGTCAAGGACAAAATATAATTGCCTGCCTGTGTGAAAGGTTTAAAGTAAAAGCTTTTATCATATAAGTTCAAAAACAGAAGCCACTGGCTCTTGAGTTTGCTTCCTAAAAGACCCTATCTGACAGATTTGGAGCAACCCAGAGCTGAAAGTACTTTAACATGGAAAATGGTGTTCTAAACAGGAAACATAGTTGATAATGTTTCAAGATAAAATAGATGGACAAAGAAATGAAAGTTGTAAGAATGAAGATTTAATCCAAGAACATTAGATAAAATCAAAAGAAAAGAACTTCCAAATGCAAGAGAACCTGCTCTTCACAGTTCAAAAGCAACAGATGAGGAACATTTACCTTAGCAAAAGACCAACTTGAATTTGAAGCCCAGGGAAAACACAAAAAATTAAATTTACTTGTCTATACACTCTAAAATCTCTTGCATCATGTTGAACGAACCTATGCCCAAAAATTTTCTCATTTAGAACATCAAAACCCACTTTGCTATACCAGCAAGAGTCATGCTTCTGGTGCTTCCAATCTACCATGGCATGAACCCAGCATTCCCAATTGCATCTTCCTCAATAGGAGCTGGAAGGTTAAGATCGATTAGAGCTGGCATCTCTGGTGAGTCTTGCTTGATCACCAATGTTCTGTCCTCGGAACCTCCAACGAAATGGGACCTTTTGTGACCTCCTAAAGCTTGGCCTGACCTGAAAACCCTGAAGCAGAATGGACATTCATGCCCCTTGTTTTTCTTTGATCCCAGTCTTTTCTCAGCATTGCCAGATGAACCACGAGGAGTACTTTGGCTTTTTCCATATGAAGACTTGGTAACTTTGCTATCAGTCATTGGAAAAGGAAAAGAATAATTTGCTAAGCATTCTCCACCACTCTCATGTATTGACTCACTGCAGTCGTTAACCTTTGTATGGCTTGCTCTGTGTCCTCCAAGAGCCCTGTGGGAATCGAAGGTCTTGTTACAGGTCAAACATTCATATTTGCTTCCCTTTGGAGAACTGTTGCAGAAAAATTCAGGACTGGAATAATCATTCTTGGCACTTCTTCTTAAATCATACTTGGTCAAAGCTCTATCTGCTCGATTATCTCCTACTTCACTAACCAAATCCTTCGGAAATTCAGTTTTCTCACATTTGAGTTTACTCAATCCCTTCCCAAATTTTGCATCAAAGTCCTCAAACCCAGATCCAGACTCCACCTTAAGTTTCTTAAATTCAACTTTCTTGAGAAACCCATCGACAGAAACATCTGATTCCACCTTCTTGTGCCCATTCCTAAAATACCCAGAATCAGTATTCTCAGAAGAAGGACCGGACTCAACAGATTTCAACTTGCTGTCTCTTTGTTTTTTCATCTTCAGAAACTCACCACCGTTAGAAACACATTTCATGTCATTCTTAATAGTAATCCTCACATCAATAGACGATGATTTAGCTTCCAAAACGACAGAATTGTTATCTGAAGAGTCAGCAATCGAATTCAATCCTTTCTTACAACTAGAATCCCTTGACAGCATCATCAAACACATAGCCACCTCTTCTTGTTCTTGCTCTATCTCTGATACAGAAGAAGAACCATTTGCCAAAGAAACTGAATTATTAGAGTAAACGCCCATTGGCTTGTACCTTATTCTTTTGGATCTCCTCCTCCTACTTGGAGCCGATGTTTCAGTATCTGACTGACTATCCATTATCATCTTCTGTTTTTCACTATTACCTGAATGATCCTCAAACTTCTGAAAGACCCTCTCTTTCTCCGAGTGACAAGCCAAGTGACCACAAAGAGCTTTCAATGATTGGAAACCCTTACCACATTCTTTACAAATCATCTCTTTGAGTACACAAGCGTTGCCTGAATCAGAAAACCTCTTGGTTTTCTTGGGGTTCTCCCTCAGACCATAAGCAGCAGATTGGCCACCAGCTTCAGCCTCAGCAACTCTGTTGGTGTTTCTTACATTACTGCTGGAAAGAAGCTTGTTTATGGAGAGTTCAGCTGCCCCTTCCTCTGCTTCAGCAGAATTCTCATTATTCATATGAGTCCTTATGTGACCACCTAAGGACTTCCCACATGGGTACCTCTTGTTGCAAAACTTGCAAACAAACTTCTTCTCTTGATTTTGTTCCATTAAAAATCAATGGAAGGTGATCACTGAAAAACAGAAAATACCAAGTAAAGGAAACAGGATCAGTAGCTCATTTCTTACCTCAAATCTTCAAAAGACTGCATTTTTCATGATCTTCGTTGTGACCAAGAAGACGCCTTTAATAGTGAAGACTGAAGAAGCAAGCATAGGAAACAAGAATCAGAATCCAGATCAAAGAGCAGAGAAAACAGATCACAAAGTTTCTTGCTTTTGTTTGGGTGGAGATGATCAGACGAGAATCAGGAGTTGAGATGTGACAGTTCTTTGTTTTAAGTACAACAAAGAGATCCGACCCACAAAAAGAAACTCTTTAAATCTTTTTTTTTTTAACCTCAACACCTTCCAATGGTTTAACAAAAAACAAAAAGCTTTTAATGGCTTTTTAAATGAGAAAAATAAAGATTTTGAAAGGAGATGGGTCGCCAATGATGCGATGAACAGGCCTATAAGAAGAACAATCAAAGCAAAAAAACCATGACGCTTTCTCTTTCTCTCTCCCCTTTGTTTTTGTGTTATAGTTGGAGGAGAATTCCATGCATGGAAGCCAAAGATTAAAAGGGGAAGAAAAGATAGGCAGCACGTGTAATCAAGTGAGAACCATTCGTTGATGGATTGAACGGCCAAGATTTCTGGGCTTTTCTTTCTGTTCTTTGAGGGAGTTGAAGATCCCAATGAGTGAGGAGTACTAGATTAAATGGATTTAACATTTACATATGGCAAGTACCAAACTGAAGCAGCAGCCACATCCAAACTATCCCTTAACTTTGTCTTTCTTGCAAGCTCACACAAGTGAAAGGTCAGAATCTCCAACCGTTATTTGGCTTTCAGCTTCCTGCATTTGCCTCCACTAAAAGGGATCATGCATATGCAAAGAGGTTACATTATGGTTGGCCTTCCATTTTTCTTTATCTCTCTTCTCAATTTTTTTTCTTTTTAAATATATTTTTCTTGCATTTGTTCAATTCTATGTTACCTTTGACAGAATCATATATTGGGAATTCTATGTTCATGCTACCTTTGACAGAATCAAACAGTCAAACTTTCACATATTTTTCATACGAAAATTATAGCTAAATTGTCAATAGTAGTATGATCTATTAACAGAGTACTAGACTCATAGTTTTAATTATTAGAGTTAAAATCATGATAATTTTAAATATAAATTAAACGTACAATTAAATTTAAGTTTTTAATTATGTTATTCCTGTAAAATTATTTTTGGGTATATCTTGGATTAAAAATGGGCTGCATCTTTAATATTAGAGAGCCATTGGACATTAAATCATGGCTATCACTATTGATTGGTTTCCATTATCTATAATGGCTAACTTAAGCCAAATGCCAAAAACTGTAACCCATTCATAAAAAAGGGTATTTGCTAGAAAAAGGAAATTTGATGGTAAAATGATTGTCTAAGTTATGTACCCAAAAAGAAAATTGATAATCCATAGTTTGGAGTAATGGGAATAATGTACTTGGAAAAGCATAGTGTTATTGTCCATGCTCAGCTGTGCCACATCTCACCAAACACTGAAAAACAACAATAGTTCACTTGAAATTCAAGCAGCAATGTCACAGCTAAATGATATGCCTAAATATAAATGATTCATAATTTGAACCCTAAAATATATCTCATCCAAGATCAAGTCAAGGCCTTCTTGTGCTGATCTCAAATGTGAATATGATGTGCCAATCCCACTTTATCTTTTCTTTATTTAGTATTCTCTGCCCCCGTGCCTGTCGTGCAATGTAACTTCCTTGACTAGGTTCATTTTTTACGTGTGCACCGAGGTCGGAGGACTTAACTTTTGATTAATAACTTCACCCTGGACCAACAATTATTGCCCCATAAATTCCTCAAGAAAGTGGAACTAATGCAAAAGTTGATCATGGAAGGGTCATATTTAACCACCCTTTAAGGTTTTTCAAAGGTGGAGTGAAAAAAAAAAGGGAAAAAAAGAGAGGAGAATTGGCTTTTGTTTTAGTATCCAACATTTTTTTTTACCAAGTTGTAGGTTTCTTTGACATTAGATAATTGGGGTTGGATTCAAGGTGACACAAGGCATTGGGTTCTTTTCTTTATTTTATTCTTTGGAGTAAAGATATCATATTTGGAGCTGAACAAAAGGGGGCCAAAAAACCGAGTAAAAATTTTCCCAAGTTTTGAAAGTCAATACCATCTTTGAAAGCTTGACTTTGGAGATAAAGAAGACGATTTCCACTGATAATGAGGCCAATAAAGTGAAGTCAGTTTGAAAGGCACGACTAAAATACATACTGGCCTGTTGAGTGCTGAAAGATGATTATGAAAAGGACTAAGCAAAATGACTATTTGAGTTGGTTTCCTACTAATAACTTTGATGGGTTAAGATGACTTGACATATATGTATCCCGTTTAGCACGCAATGCTAATACAGAGGATTGAGAACTAAAACTTATCAGGTTTATTCTGGCTGGGAAGGGTTTTTCTCTTCCTCTCACTTGTGTCCCAAACTTAGCTGTAAACCAAAACTAGAGCTTGGAACTTCCTTTTATGTTGACCTCATATGTCAACTGCTTCGAAGTTATAGTCTAACCAGTTAGAATGAGGAATACGTGAAGAAGCACGGCCAAGCATGAACACAATCAAGAAATAAAGATCACCATGATAAACATGAATGATGAACCATCCTCAACTTTATTTTCTTCTGTAAAAATAATAGAACATAGCAAAAGATGAAAGCCTCTACAAGAGCTAGGTATATACGAGGCAACACCGATACTTTTATACAAGTCAATGCCATTCAATCACGGTTATTTTATCCACAGAAAGATTCTAACAAATTTGAGCTCAAGAATCCAAGAATGGACTACCCTCAGCTTTTGGACTCCGGAGAAAGGTAGAGGGCTGTATTGCTGTGTCATTTACAAAAGCAGAAAGATCCCATTAAGACCACTTTAACATGCAGAAGCAAAATACATTTGGTAAATGAATTTGCCGGGAAATAGAAAAGAAGAAAAAATAAAAACCAAAATCTTAGGGACTTTTCAAGAGCCACTATCTGATGATTACTCATTTCTCTCTCTGGTTGTCCCATGCGTCTTGTCCAAAAATCTCTTCAATAATGTTGCATGTGGGCTGGAGATCAATCCCTTTTGTTGAAGCCGTAGGATACCTACCATCCCAGATTTTCGCATCACAAGTGTCCAATAAATACACATGGCTCACCAGTTCACTAGACCCATCTAGTTTACTCTGTAAACACTTGCTAAGCTCAGTCTTCATTCCACTAACATGCAAATTGGCTTTTGTGTCGATCAGACTATGAGAGTCACCCATGTTTGGCTGAAACTCAAAAGACATGCATGAGTCATCCTGTACATTGAAATCTTCCTCTCTCTCCGAAACATTGTCTGTTTGTTGAAAAATAGGATCAAACCTGCTCCCATCAAATGAATTTGCGACATGTCCTTTTAAGAAAAGATTTACACCATAATCCTCTCTGGTTTCAGCACTGCTATAATCTCCAACATCAATATCACCATTAGAGTCACCATTATCATCATCATTGTCATCATCATCATCATCATCACCATCAAGACAACTTCTTCCATGGTTTGCCAGATCTTCCTGATCGGCAAGAGACTCAATAGCAGAGTCTTCATCTTCCTCTAAAGCTTGAACTTCATAAGCCTGTTGATTTCCATACCACTCATCATCATCACTGTCAATGTCTAGAATACTGGATCTGTTCTGAACAGCTCGTCTCTGAAGGATAAAGACATTGAAATAATAGCTGACAAGCTCCCTCTTGGATCGTGATGGGAAAACCACTGTCAAGTGCTTCCAAAACTTCTTACCCAAAGATAAAGGATTAGCGTAAACAACCTCACGAAAGATCTCTTCATCTTCTTCACTCCATTTATATGCTACATCCTCTCCCATGTCATAAAACCCCAGCTTCACAAATTTTTCATGCCCAAGGGATTTTCGTAGTTTTTCCCGTGCCTCCATGACATGCTGTTGCACACATCTCAAAGAGCCCCTATCCAGGCAGCTACAGTCAGTTCTGCCAGCACCAACTTTGCCACTGTTGTTTGTGGATAAATCTGAGTCAGGCATTGGAATGACACATGTTCCCATCACAATCTCTTCATTGTCATTATCAGTGGTGTCCAGTGTATCATTCTGAGCAAACTTATCCTTCTTAATGTGCCTGTCCCACGATGGAACATAGGCTTGATGATTTGGCCCAAGCGGAACTTGTTTTCGAGGAGACCGATCCACGAGTAAATAATAGGCATCCTCAACAGGAGTAAACATTCTTCGTGGGAAATCAAAGTCAAAATATTCTGGAGAAACAGGCAAAATAGCTGCTGCCTCAGTACCTCTATCTTCCTCACTAGAAGTGCTAGTGACCAAAGATAAGGGAGCACCACTCTCAAAATCCTTGTCAACCAAATGAGTAACATCATTAAGAGCATAGGATTCAAATGCTTCATCCCAATGGTATTTACAAAATCCACCCTCAACAACTACTGTATCACACAGAGGAGGATCACATCAATATTAAACCCATGCAGCAGAATATGAATCATTCATAAAAAAAAAGAACAGTCACAGAACACATTACCTGAAATATTAGGTTTCTGAGGAGTATTACTACAGGGAATAGTATCAGCAAACTGAGTCAGCTTGTTGCTATAGTCAAACTGTCTTGGATTCTTGAAAGGAAGCTCTTGCAGCTCCTCATTGTCAAAAGGCCGCTTATATCCCATTTACCACCTGTGGGACAAACAATTAATTATAAAGGGAAGGTAAGATAATAATAATTTTAATAAAGATAGAAAGCAAATCAATCACAGAGTTTAACAGCAAGTGCTCAGTGACACAATGTAAGACAAAAAAAAAACACATGCAATAGCAAACCAAAAAAAAAAAAAAAGAGTACTTCAAGATTAAGCATATGTCACAACATACTTAATACAAGTAACAAACATACAATTAACTTGAAACTCGTTTTTAAATAAAGAAAACTTCGATGTAACAGTGCTTGAAAGCACCATGCTATTAGTATTAATTACAATGCAAATGCCATTTCACTGTACAAGTAGAACATAACCAAAAAGAAAGGAATTTTTCCATTTATAATTAAATAATTTCATTCTGCATCGTGAGCTAAAAGGGTTAATAAATCGACAATTAGTAAATTATGAGTGATAAAAGCAAGAATTAACATATTAACCACTTAAAAACGGTAAAAAAATAATAATAATAAATTAGCGAAGTCAATTACCTCTAAATTGTGTTGAATAGAAATCTTAAGCTGCTAGAAGTGGCGCTCAAAAAAACAAGGGATTAATTAAAACCTCCTAGAAGCCTCAATTGAGACCAGGATAGCACTTAATTACGCACTAAAATTGATTTCACTACAGAAAAACGCGTTTTCCCTAGTTACTTTGACTACCAGGAGAAGCCCCAAATTTACTAGAAAACCCTAACCCTAAATTCCCAATTCGCCGAGGAAACGATAAAGTCGCTGCACAAAACTCCTCAAAGCAATCACGCCGCACTGAAGACACCAAAAGCCCCAAGGAATTCACAGATAGATACGAACCCTAACGAACCGACAGATCTAAACCCTAAAAAGAAAACGAATCGAGAACGATCTTGAAAAATTAGACCCAATCAAAATGGAAAATCAATATAAATCGAAGAGAAAACTAAAACCCACCAGATATGAAGGAGCAAAAAGGGCTAGATCGAGGAGATCGAAGAACCCTAACCCTAGAAAAGCGTAAAATCAACGGCCGCAAAAGAAAGAGAGATCGGTCGAGAGGGAAGAACGAGAATTGAAAAGATATTTACGTGATTTACAGATTAGAGAAAGAAATTATGAGAAAATCGGAGATAGATTTTCTGGTTAATTTGGGGATCGAGAAAAGGGGTTAAGAGGCGATAAGAAGAAGAGAGAGCACGGTTCTAGGGCTTTTTGTATAGGAGGCGGTCCAATAGGCAAACCGGATTGGGTTAATTATGGATACCAAAATCTTTTGGACCGTATTTAAGCTAAACCGGTCCGCTTCTCATTGAAAATACCTAAAGGTCCTTAGAAAAATATAATATAGAATAATAAATTAAAATAATCATATTTTACTATTTTTTCCTAATTATTATTATTATTTTTAAATTATCATAACATCTTATTTTCTAATTTTCTTTTCTAAAAAAAAAATCAATTTACCATCCATATCATATGTCAGGGAAATATATATTGAACACAGCTTTACTTAAAAACATAAGCAATGATTTAATTATTGAAGAGATTTTTTTAATCATAAAAGCTACATTAACGGTTAGAATTTAATATTGAATTTATATTTGAGGTATTGTGGATATATAAATTTTATATATTATTAATAAATTAAATAATATCATTTTATTAATAAAATAAATCAAATGTTATTTTATTATTAAATAAATTTTTTAAAAAAATATTATTTAACATCACATGTAAAAAAAATTAATAGAAAAAAAAATTACAAGGTTGAATAATATTTAAGAATTCACATCATAAATCAACAATAAATAAAAAAATTATACATATTAAAATTTAAAATCTAAACTTAATAATTTTTTAAAAAAATAATTGTACGGATTAATTTAATTTAATTTTAAATTCAATTAATAATCAATAATGTAATTTAAATTTCAAACCATCCCATCAAAGCATGAAAGGTCAGATGCGGCTATCCTAGATGTAATTAACAGAGCTTCCAATGGGCTTATAGGGTTAGGATTCTATTGACGTCAATCTTAATTAAAATCTAGCGAAAGGAAGTCCTTTGGCTGCTGCCGCCCTTTATTCCAGGCAATTTTGGCTACCAATCCCTCATGCTGCCTAAATTAGGTAAAACGTAGTACTAATAAGTAATAACCAATAATTGTTACCATTGCTTTGGGCTTTAATCCATGGGGTGGAAAGAAAGCTTCAACCTGTAATTTTGGTCATCTCTCTGTACTTGACACCATGCATTGAATTCCTAACTTGCCAAAAACTTCAACACCCATTAAGAGACCTGTACATTATTTCGGACTTAATTAAGATATGAATATTAATGCTTTTTGTTTTTTTGCTCAATGTCATTCCTTTTCAGTTCATTTTTTTTAAAGCAACAATTAGAACAAAACCTTTCAACTTTTCGTGTAAGCAAACCTAAAACTTTAATGAATTGGTATTTGCTCAGTTAATCTTATTCAGAGGATAGTTGCAACATCAAATCAACACCTCGTGACCAAGAATAATCTAACATCTCCGAGCAACATCATTAGAAAATTCACATCAGTTTCAGAAACTGTGTAATTCAATGAACAAGTATCATGATTCGTGCATAAGATAACTGGTATAAAATCACTGGTAAAGGTCTTATTACATTAAGCCAATAACCAATCAGATATTCTACCGGCTAAAGACAAATAGACACTACTGTGTCAAGTAACCCAGTATATGTGGAAATGGCGGAATCTTAAAACTAGAAGTAAAATGTAATTGGAAAAAAGATATATCATGGGGTTGTACGTCTCTCAATTATCAGTTCTAGCTCGACCCCACACAAGTTGCTTCAGAATTCGATCTATGCCACAGCAGGCATGTCCTTAAGCCATTGATCCAATGGCTTGCCAATGGAGTAGACAATAAACCCAATTTCCCTCAGCTTAGCTACGTCCACTATGTTCCGGCCATCAAAGACGAACGCAGGCTTCTGCATGTTCTCATAAATCCTTTGGTAATCCAGGGTTTTAAACTCGTCCCACTCTGTCAGAATGCAAATCCCATGAGCATCCTTAGTTGCCTCATAGGCATCCCAAACAACACTAACTTGCTTGATAGAAGTGGGGCTCATTGGCTGAAGATGAACTGGATGGTCCCAATCGAACTTCTTCATTGAAAGATCCCTCTGAATCTGCTCTTCATTGACTTGAGGGTCGTATATGCTCAGTCTAGCCTTGTCACCTAACAGCCCTTTGCACACATCGATTGCTGGGGTCTCCCTTGTGTCACCAGTGTCCTTCTTGAAAGCAAATCCAAGAATGGCAATCTTCTTCCCTGAAACTGTGTTAAACATTGAGGAAACAATTCGGTTCACAAAACGAGTTTTCTGGTAGTCATTCACCTTAATGACTTGTTTCCAGTAATTTGCTACATCTGGGAGGCCATTGCACTCACAGATATAGACCAAGTTCAGAATATCCTTTTGGAAACAAGATCCACCAAAACCCACACTAGCATTCAAGAACTTGGGTCCTATTCTTGTATCCTTCCCAACTGCATGAGACACTTGGCTCACATCAGCACCAGTCGCCTCACACAATGCTGACATAGCATTAACAGAAGAGATTCTCTGTGCCAAGAAGGCATTGGCAGCAAGCTTTGACAGCTCAGCGGACCATAGGTTGGTGCATATGATCCGGTCCACAGGCACCCAGTGGGCATAAACATCCCTCAATGCTTCTACTGCCTTTTTACCTTCTGGAGTCTCCCTGCCTCCTATAAGAACTCGATCAGGATTGAATAGGTCCTGAATTGCAGTTCCCTCAGCAAGGAATTCAGGGTTCGAGAGAATCTGAAAGTTGATGCCTTTGCTATTGTGGGTCAAAATTTTCTCTATTGCCTCGGCTGTTTTAACAGGAACTGTTGATTTCTCAACCACAATCTTGTTAGATTTCGATACATCAGCAATCATACGAGCAGCACTCTCCCAGTAGGTCAGATCAGCCGCTTTCCCAGCTCCAAGACCTTGAGTTTTGGTTGGGGTGTTAACCGAAACAAACACTATATCAGCCTCGGAAACATGCTTCTCCACATCGGTACTAAAGAAAAGGTTTTTTCCTCTGCACTGCTTCACCACCTCGTCTAGACCCGGCTCGTAGATTGGGAGCGCATCACTATTCCAGGCATTAATTCTTGACACAGAAATATCCACAACAGCCACTTCAATTTCAGGGCATTTCAGTGCAATGACAGCCATAGTAGGCCCACCGACATATCCAGCTCCAATGCAACAGATCTTCACCATTTTCAATATCCTGCAACATAAAAACGTCCAATTTAAGAATTAAACGTCGGAATTAGCAAATAATGGTGTCGGCCATACGTTGCTTATCTGAGCTCTATTTCTCATGCAAACAAAAATGAATTTCTCTAACAAACAAAAGTTGGCGTTTTAAAGCTTAATTCAAAGAACAAAATACAAGCCAAATATTGATGAAATAGTGAAAGAAATCAGATCTGTGGTTTCCCAAATGAAAAAAAAAAAAAAAAGAACATTAAAAGACTAGAACAAAAATGCAGCCAATTAAGTAATTCATTTTAACAGCAAACAAAAATTTCAGTAAACACATTTAACCATGAGATCTAACCAAAAAAACAATGGTACCAACAACAGATCCACCAATTAACAAAACCCAAATACCATAAACCCAAAAAGAAATGAAGTAAGACCCAAAATAATGAAGAAAATGGAGATTTACCTTTCTGGGTCTTGAGCTGTTAGATCAAAGAAAAAAAAAAGGAAGAAAAGAAAGAAAATCTGGGTGAGGAAGAAGAAGAAAGGAAGAGGGAGGGAAATGGGAAAGATCTTGAGGTGAAGAACGAGGAGATCTAAGACCTTTCCACTGTATATATAGTCACCTAACTTACCTCGAAGATCCAACCACGGAAGTACTTTTACCGTTCCACGGCCCATTGCACATTTTTTTATAAAAAATAAATTATAACAATATTCCTACACTTTTTCTGTTTCATTAACCCATCAAAATCGAACACTTAACTACCAACAATTTTATTAATTAATTATTCAAAGTATGTTAAAGCTTTTGTTTTTGTGTCCCTGTGTCTACGTGTAGAGCGGGGGAGGGGTTAAAAAGCTTCTTTTTTTTTTTTTTTGAATGGAAAGGCAAAATAATTAACATAATGACAAAACCCAGATCCGGTTACTTTTGCCGTTAAAATCACGAAGTTCAGTTTTGTTCCCACATGGAAAGAAGTGGTCAATCTTTTAATTTCCTTTTGAGTTTTGGGTGTTGAATTTTTTTTGTAAGTTAATTAGTGTTTAGGAATAGTTTTTTAGTTATAATGAAATTTTGCAGCATTTAAATTTTAAAATTTTTTAATATAATATTTAAATTACAAATTTATTAATTAATAAGATATTTATTTTTAATATAATTTTATTTCAAACGATGATATGTGATTAAAAATATCAATAACTTCGAACAAAAAAAATTTTTATTCGTCTCAAATTTAATTTAATTTTATATTCATAGTATCTTATCTGATAAATTTTTTTATATTCGATTCGATATTGTATAAAACCATACTTGATTGATTAAATTCAAAATTAATAAAATATTATTTTTAATATAAAATATTAGTTTTTTATAAATATAAAATTAAATAAATATAAAAAATAATATATATAAATAATTAATTAATTGAAAATTAATTTTTATAAATATTGGATCAAGACGAAACGGATTTATCTAAAATTTAACTTTAATTTTTTTATTATTATTTGATCCAACTCAAAATTCGATTTAAAAAAAATTGATGCTATGAAGAATCCATTAAAAATAGATTGAGTTGTCATTCTTACGTGTCCAAATAGCTCTCAATGTACTATATTAATTAACAAATTAATAATTTTGATATCATATTATAAATTTTTAAATTTTAAGTATTACATTAAATATTTACTATATCTTAAAAATCATTCATGATATTATCCCTTTAAAAATATTATATGAAATTAATAAATTTTGTCCAAAAGTGTTCTAGCATCACCTTTTAAAGTTATAATATTGTAAAATTATTTTTTTTATTGTGTTAAAATGATCATGTTGCAGAGGCATTGGTTTAACAGTAAGGAGAAAGCTTTAAAACTTCAAGGTTTTAAATTCAAGTTTTATTGTGTATGATTTTGTTTCAACTTTACGTTGAATTTGTTTAATTATATTTTAATTTATTGAATAATTTATTTATTTGATTATTTAATAATTATGAATATAATATTTAATTATAATTATAACTTATACTTGTAATTTTAAAAAAATCACATTAATTATTTTAAATACCAATATATTACTATAAATAGCATGTTAACTAACTTTGAAGAGAATCGTTGGATTACAAAACCCTTTTAACCATCCCTATTTAGCAGCTATAAGCATCTGTTAAACCGAAGGATCAAGTTTTTTTTTTTTTTAATATATATATTTTGTTATCAAGATAATTATCATTTTAAATTAAAATAATAAACATTCTTTTAATTTTGTCATTTTATTTAGATAAATCTTTATACTTTTATTACACTCAAATAAGTTTTTAACCTTACTTTGCATCCAAATAAGTTCGTAAATTTTAATTTGTATCTAAATAAGTTTTTATCTTTTAATTTGTATCTAAATAAATTTTTAATATAAATAAATCTTTTATTTGAAATAAAGGTATAATCTAATATATATATATATATATATATATATATTATATTACAACATACAAGATTACATGATTGAAATTACTTATGTAGATGTCTAGGTGGATAATCTCTTTTAATGACACATTATTTCATTTATCAAATAAAATTTTTTAATAAATTATTTAAATTCAATATTTTGGATAATTATTTAAATTAAAATCAATATCTATCTAAGATTGAAATTTTTGTATAAGATTTGAATTCAAATATATTAAATCATAATTTATCTTTTTTTTTTTAATCTAATGACAGTTCTAAATATATATATTTAATAAAATTTTATTTTTAGTCAAATAATTCTATTTAATAAATTATTTAAATTTAATATTTTTAGATAATTATTTAAATTCAAATAAAAATTTATCAAAAATTGAAAATTATTTAATAGATTATTTAAATTTAATACTTTAGGTAAGTTAATGAATTATTGACTAGAAAGCATGTATTTTTAAAATAATAAAAGCTTATATCTTTATATAAAAATATGATATATTTAAATATTGATAAAAAATTAGATAAAAATATGTTTTTGCTTTGAAAACAAATAAATGTTTTATTTATGTTCTAATTCAAATATTTTTATATTATTTATTTGGTTAATTTATTTATTTCTCTTTAGCCCATAACTTTTTTTTAATTTTGCTTAGATTGATTATAATTAACTTTTTATATTATATATATTTTTTGTTTTATTCATTTTTTCAATGTTTTTATTCTCTGTTAATTTATTAACATATTTGCTTTTGTTATTGTATATATTTAATTTTGACAAATTAATATGTAAATTTTATCTTTTATTTCCTTTTACTATATTTTTTTATTATTGAATTTCTTTGTCTATAATGGATGATATGAGAAGAATGAGGATCACTACCATATCTAACTCGCAAAAAATACTAGAAATTATATTAAAAATAAAAAATATTTCAAAAAAATGTTTTTAAGCATAACATAAAGAATTATTATTTCCTTTTTATCTAAAAAATAACTTTATTTTGTTGACTTATATAGAAATAATTATTAGTCCAATATATTTGTGTAATAATTACTTAAAGTATATCAAAAATAAGAATTAATAAAAAGCAAATAATTATAGCAAAATTAATAATTATGATTTGTTGTTTAATCAAATATATATATATATATACACCACCTAATTAACATTATAATAAAAACAATTATTAATCTTAACTATTTAAATATTGATTCTTAATTTTTTATTAAATAAAAAAAAGCGATAGCCAAATTTTTAGTATTTAGCAAATAAATTGAAGAAAATATTTCTTAATAAAAAAAGGATTTTTATAATTCTTGAAAATTTACAAAAGTTTAAACTTCTTTTAAATGAACAATATCATTTATAATGTATTATATATAAATTATCTTTTAATGTAACTTGACATTTATAAATACATTATTAGATATTAGATAAATAATTAAAAAATAAATTTAAAATTATTAAAAATATAATAAAAAATTTCGTACATTGTACAGCTTAAAAAAGCTAGGTAAATATAAATAAATAAATAACAATTTATATACATAAAGTAGTAAAATTCAGAAATTCTTTTAATAATTTAGTCGTAAATTTTGGATGCTTGCATTGCATGGTAATTATATTATTTCATAAAATGCAAGTATTATTGTATGAAATTTAGATCATCTTAAAAAAAACCCATAATTTATGGGAGTTAGTTGAACTTTATAAGTAAACAAATGGGTTTTATTAATCTTTACTAAAAAGAAACTGAAAGGGAAATTTGTATGAAATAGTTAAAAGAAGTCCACATGGGTATGGAGGGTTGGAGTGATATCGAAGACAAGAGAAAAAAAAAAGAAAAAAAAAATTAAGAGACTCCAAATAGAAGGAAATGAGCTGAATAGTTTATGGTGTTTGAGATGGACCTATATATTCTTATACAAAAAAGTAAAAAAGTGGGAATATTCAGAGTATTCAGAAGCTGTTTCAAGGCCAGATATGTAACTCACTACAAGTTGATTTTGTTAAATATTAAACGAGAGAGTGTGACAGAGAAATTGCCTGGTTTAAAGCTGGTTACTATCTTAGGGACCACTTTTCTAGCAATTGATGTGATTCAAAGGGAGCTTCATCTGCAAATTTATATATCATTTTATTTTGATTTATGAAGATTCAGTAGTTTTAAGGGTTGAATTGATGGACAATCGTATTTTTTGGTAAAAACATTTTATTTTAGGATTATATTAAACAAAATTTCATATTAAATTTATAAATTGTATACTGTTGACAATGAGAATCAAATTTAAGTCATATCAAATATTCGATTTTTACAAATTTAATTAATCCATAACCATTAGTGATGCACATTCAAATCAAACATATTTTACGTACATGATAACTGATATTTGTATTAAAAAAACATATCGAAATATACAAGAAAATGAGATCACTGTGATTTAACATATATGATCATTTTTTGATGTCAACAATATATCAGCAACTTAATAATTTGACGGGTCAATGAAGAATTCAACGATCAAGCTGGCCTTGGAATTGATTTGGAAACTACCATCAATGATGATGCTTCTTGTTTGTAAGTTGGGGCATCATCTTCATTCCAAGAAATAGAAAATGATGAAATCGAAATTTTGGTTTAAAATTGTGTATATAATGCCAAAAAAGAGGAACTTAAGGTAATTTAGCTTTGGAAGTTGCACTCAAGAATTAAGTAACAAATAATTCAAGTCGAAATCGTATGTTCTTAATTAAACCAAGTTGGAATATGATAAAACTTTAAGGAATGCTGGCCAAACTTCTAAGAAATACTTTATTGAAGCTGTTGATTAGATAAAATCAACCATAGTTTACAGTGATTCGACCTGGATCTAGAAACAGACAAACAATAAGAATTGTTGCATTGTATAGTAGAACCACCAAGAACTCATTGATCAAGGACAACAACTATCCGCCCAACAACCTGATCAAGGTCTCGCTGGCTATTGGATGTGAACAAAAGGTTAAGATTGATCAGAATCATACTCAAAATTTGAAGCGAATTATTTAACATCCCAAGCACGGAAATCCATCTAGACAATCTACATAATAAAGTTGCTCGGTTCCCTTGCTGTGGAAGCCGAACTGCATGTGCTAGATGCCTAGAGTTCTTCATGCGTTCAAAGTTGGCAAAGCTGCTTATTATGCCAGTGGATTCGAGGCTAATTACAAAGGCTTACTCAAAGTCCAGGTCAATGATATAAAAGGCAAGGAATCACATGATTTTTGAATGAAAGGATACGCATGATCATAGCTCACCAATGTCAACATTCTCATAAAACACAACAGGGCGGAAAGTAAAAATATCTTAGCAAAGCGAGAGGAAAAAGGATATTCACATTCTGCAATTGTTGAAGCATGTGGTGGGCAATAGCACCACTACTCCAAAACGGGGAGGGCAACATCCGTTCCTCTTGCTCTCACCATATGTCCTTCGAAAAGCACCAACACACCCAAGATCATGTCTCAAGTACATCTTTTCCTTGCCATAGATGCTGGAGTGCCCAAATTAAAGGGACAAAAAACATAAGCACAAGAAGAGATGAAAACAAAACAACATGTAAAAACTGATGTTGATACACAGGATGATACACAAACCAGCTCTGACATAGTATCATTCAGGGTCATAGGTAGCAGTCTTGACAATATATCAGTCCATGGAGGAAGCTGATCAATCTATCCAAAAAAAAAAAAAAACACATCACAGTTGCATGTAAGTTTGGACCATTGGCATTTGGCAACAATCAAACAGCAATGCAATAAAACCATCATAATCGAAGTTATTACACATAATAAAACAGTCACAAAATTGGGTATGTTTCCATTTGTGAATTACACAATTCCCAATGGAAAAAACATGAGGTAAGTCAACTTCATCAAAAGAGGTTAACTTCAAATATAAAACAGTCTATAAGAAATTAAGGTTTTAAAAGGACTAGAAACCATGAATATAACATGCCATTTAATCTGTACATAAATTTCCAAAAGACATGTGAAGCAACAAAAAGACAACAATGTCTTAAAAGGAACACAAAATTTAGACAAAATATGTTAATGGAACAACAAAAGAGAGAGAGAGAGAGAGAGAGAGGCCAGAACTTTGAGGTGAGCAGCGTGAGCCTTGACGAATTCGTGAGGCATAAGTCTGTCACTGTTTTGCCTGTTGCCATGGCTTGGCTGCTAAAATGTTAAGCTTCTGTCTTCAGGCCTAACGGTTTGAGGTTTCCAATTTCCATGAAATAAATTGGGCCAACTGCTGTCAAACCAGCACAGCCCAATATCTACTTTCTTTTCCATCTTTTTTTTCAGTTCAAAAGATGTCTTTCCCCCTCCATTTTGTAGATCAATTATTCAACTACTACTATGTATTTGATAATTTTTTTAGTAATTTTTTCCTCCATTTAATAATACCCTTTGTAGCAATCAGTACACAAGTGAAAAATTTTGAAAAAAAAAAGGAAATAAATGGTTTTTAATTACAAGAGAAAACAAATACTTTTGAATAAGTAAAAATTCATAAGTGAGATCATATCTTAATATATATATATATATATATATATATATGATTAGAATATTTATGTTTTCATGTTATTTAATAGAATAATTAATTATCCATGTTAATGCAAGTTAACAATTGAGTTGATCTCTTCAATTTGGTAAAAACCATTTGGCTATGGTGGTTTGATAGAGAACAAGCAAATACTTGATATTTGAACTATTTTTTACTAAACAAATAAAAAATTGGCAAAAGTTTGATAACTTTTGATTCCCCCCTGTTATTATTTGCTCAAATATTTGCTTGTATTAGTACTTAATTTCAGCTTTTCCTTAGCAATTCAAGCAGTAAATTACAAATACAAGTTGGAGAGGTAACATGGCTGGTGGGTAGGGTTGGCAACGGGTTGGGTTGGGATGAGTTTTTGTTCACTCCGAACCTGAGCCAAATCCGATATTATATAAATCGTACTCGATCCGATCTGAAATTAATAAAATATTATTTTTTAAAATATAAATATATAAATATATGTTTAAAACTCGAATCCGACCCAATATTAATTTTTTCTTAATAATACTCGACTCGACCTAAAATCTTACTTAAAAAAATAAATTTTGATTTTATTAAGTCGAGTCAGGTCGGAATCCGTCAGATCTAGGTTGGGCTGCCAACCCTACCGGTGGGGGTTCTATTTTTGTGGTTATGCTCTTGGGTTTGTGCTTGGTCAGGATTGCTGGGTAACAATCACATCAGGATTGGAATATAGCACATGCAAGGGACTGAAACCATGAATAAGTTATAATCCAGTTTCTTTTGTGTAAGAATCTTATATTCTCAAATTCATGTCTAATACTAAAAGTATCTCTTATGGTATGCATATAGAGGGTGCTTGTGTCTATGGTGATATAGGAAAACAAGGTTATCGCCTTGAAACAACAGCTTTAAGCACAGCTCTCTTCAATAATGGTCTAACCTGTGGACGCTGCTATGAAATCCGGTGCCACGACTTGGTACAATGGTGCCTAAACGACACCATCATTGCAACTGCCACAAACTTTTGCCCTCCAAACTACAGCAAACCTGAAAGAAATTGGTACAATCCACTAAGGCAACACTTAGATCTATCCCAACCAATGTTCCGAAAAATTGCTCTTTATAAAGCTGGCATTGTTCCTGTCCTGTATAAGCGTGTTCTTTACGTCAAATCTGGTGGTGTTAAGTTCGAAATTAAGGCAAACCGATGATACTGGTGTTAGTGTACAATGTTGGGGCCGGAGGAGAATGTGATTCAGCCACAACATGGATTCAAATGTCATGAAATTGGGGCCAGAATTGGCAAGCTGCAGCTGAGTTCATCGGGCAAAGCTTGTCTTTTCGAGTGACTACTAGTGATGGTAAAATGGTGCAATCCATTTTGCACCAGCTGATTGGATATTTGGTAGCGTTTATGAGAGCAAGCAATTTCCAAGTTAAGGCAATGATAACTGCTTTTGATAACCGCATGCACATAAGCTTGTTAAAATGTGTAACATAATGAATAAATGCAACTTTTTGACTGTCCAGGATAAGAAATTGTTAAAAAATTCACCTCCTGTGAACTTGCTTCTCTGGAATGACTATGAAAAGTATTCTAGCCTTCCAAAACACAGATATTCTAATTGAAACTCTGATATGTGATGATGGTAATTTGATGCAGACTGAAATAAAATTTTCAAGCTGTCACAAAAAGTTTTCCCCATAAGAATCAGAACAGTTTTGGAATTGAATTTTCATCTTTCAATTGTCTTACAACTGCTTCTTTGACAACTGTTCTATAAAGTGCAATTTGTGACTACAAGTTGTCTTGGAAACTTACAGCTGAGATTGATTTCTCCATTTTTAAGCAGACGCTAGGAAGTTCTTGAACCATTTGACAGAATCCTTGGGGTATCTCTTGAGGTTGTCCTTATAGTCCACGAAATATAGACCGAATCTTGAGGTGTACCCGGCTACCCACTCCCAGTTGTCTAGTAGAGACCAGACAAAATACCCTTTAACATTGCAACCATCTTGCCTGCATTTAGTCATTAGAAATTTGGAAATTAAACCTCAAGATATGATCATATAATATGTAACATTTGACCATAGATGTAGGTAAGGCATTGTTTCATACTTGATAGCAGCTAGCAGGTTAGTTAAGTAATCATTGTGGAATTTGATTCTTTTCTCATCCTTCAGAGCATCTTTAATGGTGATAAGTGGGCTATTTGCGTCATCCATACCTGTAATAACAATACACAAAGAAGTAATTTTTTTTGACATCTTCTAGTTAAAGGCGATCTACAAATGAAAGTTGCTATTAACTTTAACGGACATGGAAGAACTTAACTTCCATAGTACATTATTACATTAACATCCTCTAAACTTCCTTTTAAAATCTAAGAACATTACCATTTTCTGTGATAATGACCGGAGGGTTTCCATACTTCTCTTTGACGTAATTCACTACGTTTCTCATACCACGGGGTACAATGTATATCCATATAGAATTTGCCTGCAATTTGACATTGAACGATAAGGACAATGATTTCACATATGTCATCAGATTTTCCATCTGGCAGCACATGATTACTCAAATGGGGAAATGAAGCATCATATTCATTCAACAAGAAGAATATATATTTGTCAGAATTAGTTGTTCCTAAACAATAGGCAAAAATTTGGCGTCTGTTACCTTGTCTCCTATGGGCTTCCCATTTTTGAAAGCTGCATACATTAAGAAAAAAAGCAGTATCCTCAGTTAGTGGCTAGCATAGGCATAGCAACACAACAAATAATCAATTCTAAAGGGTGAACCAAATATCTTTGTATGTCCATTCTTTTAATTTTCTATGCAATAAAACCCAGATGAGAAAACAAGATTACAAAAGAAAAAAAATATTAGAAGGATGTTTACTTACGTGATGTAAAGGCACCAGAGTCTGCTACGGTGTCATTCAGTATAAGGCCAATTGCATTAGTTTTATTTTCTCTTGCATAAAAGGTTGTGTAATGATTAATGCCTACAAAATCCAAAGACCCCTTAAGAAGAACGGACTCAGCTTTAGTAAACCTTGGCAATCGGCTTCCTACTCTGGTTATCATTGAGCTTGGATAATCTCCAAAGATCAATGGGTCCAAAAACCTGCAGACATCCAAGCATTGCATCACCATAGGACAAGATAACTTGATTACTATGAGAGGAAAGCATGATGTATAGGATACACAATCAGTTTCAGAAGTGTAACAAAATCAAACCCAAGTTCTAACTGATTAGTAGCTGTCAATTCTCGTATATTGTGAACTCTAACTCTAAGCTAAAGAGTGCAAAAAAGTTCAAAATGATTGCAGACTTGCAGTTACCAGCCAAGCTGAAAATCTTGGGCTCTTTGAGCTGCTTCAATGTCTTCTGTTGAATTACTCTCTGGTTCATACCAGATAACATTAAATGATACCCCAACTGATCCATGTTGTTTTGCCTGCACAGTCACAAATTGCTCTTAATTAGATGATTGCTCATATTGTACATAATGTGAATTCCTCATGATACTTGCATGTGTATCTTTCAGGTTCAAAATTTATCAACTCTGCCTAGTTTCTTTCCGATTTGAAAAAAGTAATAGTGTCCTCAATTTTACCTGGTACCTTTTCCTGTAAATATCTACAGCGGTTGCATGAGAAAGGAGAACATTGTGGGCAACTATGTAAGGCTCGGTTGCAGAGTTTCCAGCCTTGCAGAAGAGATGAAGAATGATGGAGCAGCGTCCTGGTGGTTGGAGACCTACATCATAACCTTGTACTGTAAATGCATCAGGTTCATTAAAAGTAGTCCAGTGTTTCACCCTGTCACCAAATAGCTTGAAGCATGTCTCAGCATACATTGCAAAGTCCTTTCTGCAAATGAACAAAGTCATTTGTTATCACTACCCCAAAAAGAAAGACTAGAGAATCGTTTAGATAATAATATTTTGTTATAATCACTTCAAGTGTGAGAAATCTATTTACATAATTTGAGGATCTAGCCATCCATTGTATTTGTCCTCCAACGCTTGAGGAAGATCCCAGTGATAAAGGGTCACATATGGCTCAATTCCTGCAGGTTTAACGTGCAATTTAAATTGCCTCTACATATGAACAAATATAGATGTACGAAATTCATAAAATTTGATTAATTTCATATTGGCTGATGAATCATATTTGAGATACAGTCAAGGATACAGTTCATGTTATTTATAGAACTGCATTTCAATCTGAGTTGAACCTCATGAAGATAAACCAGAATTAAGCATATATACCTGCTGCGAGTAGAGCATTAATGAAATTATTGTAATGATCAACACCTGCCTGATTTATTTCTCCTGAACCATCTGTTTCGAGGCAAAATGTTAGAAATTTTTTTCACATTTCATGACAAACCAATATTTCTTGAAGAACAGGATGATAGTAAATAACAGTGTCAGCAATGTAATACTTACTAGGGAATATCCGAGACCAAGCAAATGAAAACCTATAAGCATCCATCCCCAAGTCCTTCATGAGTTTTATATCTTCCTGTTTCCAGAAAACAAAATCAATCACATATCATTCGTATTTTAGGAACATGCAAAAATCTTTGGAAAAGAAGTATCTGATGAGGAAACTGAACATTGGAAAAGCATCATTTGTGAAGATCATCACTTACAGGATATCGGTGGTACTGATCCACAGCAACATCAGCATTACTACCATCAAGTATCTTACCTGTAACATAACGCCAGGTGAAATGGTTAATTGTCCTGGCAATCTTGTTCTTTCACATATACCATCAGCAGATAAAATATTATACTGTCGCAATTTGACACCATGGATTTCTTCTCTAATTGGTTCCGAAGTTGCATTAGAATTCAAGCTGTGCTTAATGAAATTACAGGCTTGTTTCATATATATACTGCAGTAATTAATGAAATTACAGGCTTGTTTCATATATATACTGCAGTGATCACGAGAGTATTGATATTAACATTGTTCAATGATACTTGAATAAATGGCATTGGAACTCAAAATTTTCATCATGTTTTCATATGTAGAGTTAGTATATGCAAGAGTGAAATTGATTGGTTAACTCCCTTCATGAAAAGAAGTATTATTACCAAAAGTATGCGAGAATGTGTCCCAAATAGTTGGTCCCCTTCCATCCTCCTTCACTGCTCCTTCAAACTGACAAAAAAAAAAAAAACATTTTCTCAACGGTATCAACAGTAAGTTAAGATTTGTCACAGTCATCATAGGACGGCAGAAGAATTTTAATTTGCATGAGAATCTAATATGTTTGGACATTAATTAATTTCAACAGCAAATACTGTGTCGTTTACTGTTAACTTCCTAGCAATTTCTCCTACTTGCTTAATCATTTCCATAAGGATATAATTGCAAAGAAAAATCTTTATTTTATGGCACGCTTCATTTTATTCCTTTCATATAAGTAAAGAAATTTATTCAAATTTAAAAATTCAAATTTCAATATTTAATTTTTTTTTATTTTCAGATTATAATTCTTTTTAAAAAAATTTACTCAAATTCGTATGATGACTTCTAAAGTGAGACATGAATCGGCCAGGTCCACATCTAATTTCTTTTTATTGGTTCTTCATATTTGAGTACTGTTGGAAAAGGAATGCCAGCTCAACATAATAAAAAAAAACTTTTTCAATATCTTTTTCTTTTCCTGTTTTTGGATCCAGATCACATATTAATCTAGAAAAAAACTTGCATGGTTAATACCGAAATAATAATGACAATGACAACAAATTAAAAACGAAAAAAAAAAAGCAAATTCTGATAATTTCATAAAGAAAAGAAAAAGGAAAAAGAAGAATTGACAAGTCGATGACCAGAATCCAAAAGTAAAGAAAAGTAGAGGGGTTTATCCAAAAAATATAGTAAAAGGAGGGGTTTCTTTGCATAATAAATCACCTAGGATTAGGAGATGAGTAACGGTAAGTCGAATGACTTACCTAGGTTTTCGACGAAGTTCATGGGATAACTGAACTAAAGGAGAACCAATCTCAGAAACTTTTAATTTGATTCAATATATATATATATATATATGTATGTATGTATGTATGTAAAAAAAATCAATTGGAACCCAGCCAATTTCAATTATGGAGATCCGTGGGCTGTGGCTGGCTGGGGTGTAGAAAACCCGAAACAGATAATGATAAAAAAACAAAGCTAATAAAAAAAAGTAACATCACGTGAAAGACTGAAACTTTCATGGATTGTTCTATCTTTGGATGCAGACTTAATAGTTGAATAGTTTGATAGCTTTTCTTTTTTGGAGTGGAAACTTAGTGCAATGGGTTTAATTTTTTTTCTACGGTTTGTGAGTTAATACAGAATTGCTAAGTAGCCTAGGGTAAAGGAGAGAAGAAAGAGAAAAACAAAACCAAACCTGGAAAGAAGCAGAGGCGGTTCCAAAGACAAAGCCCTTTGGAAAACTGGCTCTGCTGATATTCTGTGACAAGCTTGCTTGGATTCCCAAAACCACCAATGTTATAGCCAAAGCAATTCCTTTCTTAGGCCGCATGTTTTCACCAATGGAATACTGTGTTATAACAAAGAAAGAGAAACAGGGTGAGGCAATATATAGTGAAAGAAATAAGGAAAGAAAGAGAAAGTGATGGTGGGGAGAGATATGTAGGAAGATTTTGGATTGGGATTTCTCTTTATAAGGAAAGAAAAGCTCACAAAAGGAAATGTGATAAAGATTAGGTGTGAAAACTGTGAAAAAAAAAATGGGTTGTTGAGGAAAAGAAAAAAAAAAAGCTGGAAATGGAAATGGTGGAGATAATAAGATGATGATTATGGTGGTGGTGGTGGTGGTAGTGGCCGCCTGCAGCAAATTCAAAGTCCTAAGTTCACACGTTTTTTGTTCATAACATTATGATGGGCAAGTTTTGTTGCTTCATTTCCCTCTTTTGCTTTTGTTTTGGTTTTGTCCAAGCATGTACATACATATATATATAAATATATATATATATATATATTGCTTTTTCTTGTTCTGGGTGGCTTTGTATTTTGCCTGTGGGGTAGTGTTTGTTTTGTTTTACTTTACTCATCTGTTTGCCTTGGCCGACCATGCATATTGCCAACATTATTAATTTCTTTGCCAATTTAACAAGATTTATATCAGTTTTTTTTCTCAATTCTCATCATATCCTACTCCCTCATTGCTGCTCTTGAATTCAATTTGTTAGATTGTTTTAGGCTCAGCAATGAGATAAAAGAAAGGGACACGTCCGATTATAGACAACCTAGAAAACATGTGAGAAAGAGATCTAGGTCTGTCTTAAAAAAAATGCTGGTTAAGGTATTTTTGACAGTTGGATTGTTGGTCAGTTCAACAAAATTCCTTCTGCAAATCCGCATTCATGGGTAATTCCTTCTGTTTGCAGTCATTACAAGTAACGCCATGCCATTCTTGAATCATACAATATGACCAAAGGAGTTTGTTTTTGAAGTGTCCTAACTCGTGAGATTTGCCTTCTTCATTGTCCTTTTTTATTCCTTTTGTAATAGATGTCGTTACATAAAACTGAATCATCAAATACCTTGTTTGTCAGGTAATTAAAACAGCATATTAAAGATATGTAGATAACAAATCCGGAGTTTGATTTTTTTTAATATATTTAAAATTTAATCATTAAAATTAAAAATTCAAGATTTTATTTAATCACTAAAATTAAGAAACCAATATTTCACTAACAAAACACACTAAACGATTGATTCCCTTTTGTTTCGTTAGCCTTTCGAAAATCAATAAATTAACACTAGCTGCAATCCCATTGTCATTTGACTAAAATCAAATGGTTACTTTGATTTGAGTGGAGCTAATTGATTAGTTATATATATATATATATATATATATATATATATATATATATATATAGGAGGACGTAATTTGAAATAAGAAAAAGAGTGGTAGGGATAAAAAGATTTATAGATGCTCCAATTTTTTTTATGGGTTAAAAAAAGTTTTAACTGATTCAAACCATTTTTAAAAATGATTGAATCAATCATTAAATTTTAAGTTAAAAATGATTACTCTTGATAGAAGGGGAAACGATTTAATTAAAGAAAAAGACATTGCCAAAAATTGTCGAGTGATTGGTGGAGTTGAAGAGAGGTGAAGCAGGGAATTGGAATGCCGACAATTGCTCCCTAATGCAGGTCAACACGTTAATTTCGGCTGTGACATTGGATAATTCCACCTTCTGGGCTGGAAAAAGAATCTAGCTAGTGGCAAGTTTGTCTTGCGTCGTCTATGCTTTGAGTATTTGGCCTTTCTCAGTTATCATCATCATTCATATGAAAAGAACGATTTTCATGTGACAAAAGTACATGTCCCATAAGAGAACCTAAATCCATTTGATCAAATATTCCTATTTTTTAAAATGGGTTTTAAAAATATGAAAAGGGCAACACAATCGATATCCTTAGTTGCACATTTAAGTATTTGATTCAATGGTTTAAGAGTAAGTATTTTTGTTCAATAAATGAGTTCAATTTTTTTTTTTAAATAAAACAAAAAATCGATATCCGTCCTCATTGCATATAATATAATCTATATTTAAAACTTTTTTAAAAAGTATATCCACATATAGAAGAAAATTAGATTCATGATCATTTGAGAAGGCACAACCAGAGAAAGTAAGAATCTGCCCAAGCAATTTTGGCAATTGAAAAAAGATAGTAATAAATGCTTAAGGGATTCAATTATTTCCTTTTCTTGTATTTGAATTTATGAACACAAAGGATGAGTTGCCTTCCTTTTTTGACACACTATTTTTTCTCCAAGATGATTGTTAGAAGAAAATTTAATTTATGGATATTTGTTTGATACGTGTGTAATTAAAATTGCGAAGGCATTCATCTCAACATTTGATTCATTGTTCGATGTATGATTCTTATGTTCAAAAAATAAGATTCTTTCACGTTGTATTTTTATTTTTTTTTGTATAAAAAATGGTTTAGAGGGGAAGATTATTTGATTTTGATTTCACATTGTATACTGTGATGCCCCCTACATGCAAATTGCTAGGCTTGAAAGTGAAAGTTTATGGCGTATATTAAGATATTTCCAAAATCTAGTAACTAATGATTTTTGTGTTTCTAATTACCTTCTAAGCAAAGATTGCTTAAACTTTAAAGCAATGCAATGCAAGCCAAATTTATCAACATCATTTATAACGTGCTCGTTATGTTATATATTGATAATGAAATTTTTTAACTTTATAAGCGGTGTTTTAACCAAACATCCAAAGAAAAATTTTTAATAATATTATCAAGTTGGCAAGTAGTTCAGTTTGGCTTCTTCCAATGGATTTCCTTTCAATTTCTTATATTATTTTATCATCATTTTGTCATGATCCAGATCAAAAAAGGAAGGCAAAGAGTAGAGCTATAGCTGATCAATTGGCACCTATTTTCCCTGTCTAGATCATGAGCTTTGGCTTGTTATATAATATTGTTATGAATTTAACTCGTGAAAAAACCGAAATTTCTGTTTGATTGATTTTTTTTTTTTGTTATTTATCTCTTGTTTTCAATTTATTTTTTGTTTATAAAACCGAAAATGAATTGCAAAACAGTGTAGCAAACTTTTCGAGTTATCTGTTATGGAGGAATTTAAGTATTACTTATAAAAAAAAAGGTTAATACTCAAACCTGCTGTGATATGAACTTTAAATCTATTCGATACCACTTTTAAGAGTGGCTACATGAACTATTTAAGCTAAAACATAGTTAATTTTTTTTTATTTCCTTGCCAAAATAGAAATCCGTTATTTAATTAAAATATGCTTATCCATTACTTAATTAAGTAGATGCCAGGAAGTTCTTGAACCATGCAACAGAGTCCTTGGGGTATCTTTTGAGGTTGTGATTGTAGTCCACAAAATATAGACCAAATCTTGAAGTGTACCCAAAATTCCATTCCCAGTTATCCAGTAGAGACCATGCAAAATACCCCTTAACATTGCAACCATCTTCCCTGCATGATGTTAGCCACAACAAAATCATGATTCTGGCATTTACACACCTCAACAAATATTCACCTAAAATTCTAAGTTATATGTACGTAAGGGCATCGTTAATCACGTACTCAATAGCAGCTAGCAGGTTAGTTAAGTAATCAGTATGATATTTGATTCTTTTCTCATCCTTCAGAGCTTCTTCAATGGGAATAAGTTGGTCATTCGGGTCATCCATGCCTGTATTAACAGCACAAAAAGTGGGGCAATTATCTCTTCTATGTAAAGGAAATGTAAGAGTTAAAAGTTTTTTATAGCTGAATAACAATGGAAGAAGTCAACTTTATGGTTACATTAACATCCTATGAACTTCCCTTTGGATTTAAAAATATTACCATTTTCTGTGATAATAACCAGAGGATTTCCATACTTCTTCTTGATGTATTGCATTACGCTTCTCATACCACGGGGTACAATGTATAACCACATAGAATTTGCCTGCAATTTGACATAAGTTCAAAAGCAAGATAATTAGTTAGAAAAATGTGAAAAGAATGACATCAGATTTAATTTCTATTTGATATCATATTGTGAAATTAATGGCAAATGAAACATTAGATTAAGTTAATAAGAAGAATATCTGTCAGAATCAGTTGTTTGGAAACAATCGACAAAAGTTTGGGCTTGTATACCCTATCTCCTATAGGATTCCCATCTTTGATAGCTGCATACATTAAGAACAAAGCAGTATCTTCAGTGAGTGGCTAGCATAGCAGCAAAACACTAACTATGATCAGTTTGAATGAATGAACTTAATATGTCTGTATCTTTATTCTTGTAATTTTCTATGAAATAGATTCCAGATCAGAAAACAAGATTAAGAAAGAAAAACAAGGAATTTATGTAGAAGGAATGTAGTTTACTTACGCAGAGTGTAGGCATCAGCGTCCGCTACACAGTCGTTAAGTAAATCAAAAATTGAATTTGTTTTCTTTTGCCTTGCATAATATGTAGTGTAATGGTTTATGCCAACAAAATCCAATGATCCCTTAAGAAGAGCTGACTCAGATTCAGTAAAACTGGGTAGCCGACTTCCTACTCTACTTCGCATTGAGCTTGGATAATCTCCAAAGATCAATGGGTCAAGAAACCTGCAGTAATTATAGTGTAACATCACGCCAGTAAAAGATAACTTGGTAACTACATGAAGAAAACCTGATAGAATTTGCAAGCCTAATTATCTGAAGTATAACAAAATGAAACCGAAGTCGCAATAACCAATAGCTGTCAATTCTCCTATAGAAAATTCAGTGGATTCTGACCCTAATTTAATATGGTCAAAGAATGAAGATGATTGCAGTTACCAGCCAAGCTGAAAATCTTGGGCCCTTTGAGCTGCTTCAATATTTTCTGTTGCATTCGTTTCTGGTTCGTACCACTTAACATCTAATGTTATCCCAATTGATCCATTTTGTTTATCCTGCATAGACAGAATTGATCTTAGATTGTAGCTCATTTTGTAGATAACGTGAATTACTGATGTTGCCTGCATAGACATGCTCCAAAGTGAACCAAACTGTTATGTCATCTTTCAAGTTCAAACTTAAAAAACTATTTACTTTGTTTCTTATTCTAATTTGACAAAGCTAATCTGAAAGTATCCCAATTTCCACCTTGTACTTTTTCCTGTAAACATCTGCAACTGTTGCATGAGAAAGGAGAACATTGTGGGCAACTATGTAGGGCTCAGTTGTAGAGTTTCCAGCCTGGCACAAGATGGATGAGCAGCGGCCTGGTGCTTCGAATCCTGAATAATAGCCTTGTATGGCAAAATTATGAGGTTCATTAAATGTGATCCAGTGCTTCACCCTGTCACCAAATTTGTCAAAGCATGTCTCAGCATAGATTGCAAAGTCCTCTCTGCAAATGACCAAAGTCATGTTTATTGCTCATAAAATGAAAGACCAGAATACAAAGATAAATAATTCTCAACGATCACGCCAGGTGTAAGAACATTCTTTACATAATTTGGGGATCAAGCCATCCAGTGTACTTGTCCTCCAATGCTTGAGGGAGATCCCAGTGATAAAGGGTTACATAAGGTTCAATTCCTGCATCACAACACAATTGACAATGCTTATTTATTTTCTTTGGTTGATGGTCATATATCAGATTCTTTTTTCAGGGGGAGGTTTGGGAGGCTGACCTTTGGTATGTTTAGAAATATGATGATGACTATAAAAACAATACCTTTAGCCAGTAGAGCATTGATGAGATTATTGTAATAATCAACACCTGCCTGATTGATTTCTCCCGTACCATCTGTTCCAAGGAAAATTGTTAGAATTTTCACAATTTTATCTTTTACAGAATAGAGCTTGACCACAAGTAAAATTGACGACCAGCTTTCTCAAATACCAATGACCAGTGGTACAGGAGTCGGCTTCAGGCTGAAGGTTTCGAGTTGCAACCCCAATTGCAATCCAAAAGATTAAAAAGAAAAGATAAATGCAAACTTACTAGGGAATATCCGAGACCAAGCTATTGAAAACCTATAAGCATCCATCCCCATGTCCTTCATAAGTTGTACATCTCCCTGTTTTAAGAAAACAAAACCACAAAATGATTGGAAAGGAATATTTGATGAGCGAATTGCAGATGTTGTTTGCTTCAATGGCCGTATAATACAAATCATCAATTGGGTAGGCTTACAACATAGCGGTGGTACTGATCCACAGCAACATCAGCATTACTGCCATCAATTATTAACCCTGTAAATAATATAAGTCAAGTGGTTAATTGGCCTGACAATCTTGTTCTTTCACGGACTTCATTGGCAGATACATCAGACTGTAAACAATCTGGTTTCTCCTTAGTTCCTAATTATCTCAAACTTTCTTAGAATTCAAGATTCTTCATGAAACTACAGGTTTGTCCGTATAGCATTGTTTGAATGTGGAATATTGATATTTTGGCAGTGTAAATAGTACTTGTCTTACTGGAATTTGACATTGCAACTTGGATTTGAATCATGTAAGCAGAACTGATATCAGGGTATATAGTCCAACTCTAACATGGATATAAACGCCATTGGAACTTGTTAGAATCACAAAATTCGGAATGATTTCTTTCAATCGCATAGCGGAAATAAGAATGTTGAATATTTCAAGAGAAGTCAATTGTGTTTTCATAGGGCTAGAATATACATAAAACACATTAATTGAGCAAACCCTTTCATGAAAACAATAAGGTAAGGTGCAAAAGAAAATATTAAGAATATAGTTATTATGTAATTATTTATTGTAAATAAATGATAAATGTATTGCCTGTAGAGTGTGAAAATGTGTCCCAAATAGATGGTCCCCTTCCATCCTCCTTCACTGCTCCCTCATACTGGAAAAGAAAAACAAACAAAATTAATAAACCAAAGTCATTATGTTTCAGCCAGTAAGTTAAAGCAAGTAAAGCTGTCATATATAATTGTCATTCTTCGTGTTTGACTTTTGCACAGAACAGCAAGCAATTTCCATAAATGGGTATAATTGCAAAGGAGAATCTTGCTTTGCGGCCATTTTATCCTATTTGTTCGCATAACAAATAATTGACTTGACCATCTGCAGACAATTTTTTCCAAGTTTTCATATTTCATTGTTGGAAAAATGATGGCAGCTCGACATAAAGAACGATATGTTGAATTTTATACTGTTTCAACTTTCAATTGTTTTTTTTCCTTTTCAGGTTCAAATCAGACTACTTTTAAAAATAAAGACCTATTATCACATGAATACCGAAACATGCAGTGTGAACTGTGAAACCATTAATGAACATTTGATTCATAGCCGTGTTCATTGGATTCCAGGGAAAACTTGCAATGGTTTTTTTTTAATGTGAATTATGTTATGAATAATAACTCAAATCTCATAATAAATTAGTTTGAAATTGATTAAATATTATTTGATAAATAAAAAAACTTTTCTAAAAAAAAAAAATTTTTAACAGTTAAATTTGTATATTTATAAATAGATAAAATTTTTATAGATTTAAGTATAAGAAAAAGATATAAAAGAGTTATAAAATTTTATGGATAGATATTTTATAAGATTATTGAAGAATGTTTGTGAGTGAATTAGAGGATGAAAATGTTTGTGAGTGACCTAGAGGAGATTGAGAAGGTTCATATAAATATGACATAGATACATATAAGTATATGTTTATTTAGGTTGAGAATATTTTATAAAATTAGAAGAGATTAAGAAGGTTTATGGGTATTAATTATGAGTGCTTGATATAAATTATGTATTTGTAATTCTTTACAATTAGTAAAATTTTTTTTATTCATGAATGTAAATCAATTGAACCGAATTACATTAAATTATTATATCTTATGTAATTACTTAATTATTTAATTTCACTTTCGATGATGTAATTAGATTGAGTTTTTTTTCTTAAAAAATTACTTAATTAGAAAAAACTAACGAGACTCAAATCACATGAAAAGTTTGCCTTGAAAAAGGGTAATAAATTGAAAAAAAAAAAAAAAAAACCAACCTGGAATGCAGCAGAGGCAGTTCCAAAAACAAAGCCCTTTGGAAAACTGGCTCTATTAATCTCTGACAATGCTGCATGACTTCCAAGAACCACCAATGCTATAGCCAAAGCAATGCCTTTCCCCAGATGCATGTTTTCAAAGTCCTTTAAGTTATGTAAGAATAATTAAGTTACATAACTTTCTGTTCATCTAGAGAATTGTTTAATTTCCTCTTTGCTTTTATTCTGGTTTTGTGTCTATATAAGTACATTGCTTTTTTCTTGTTCTAGTAAGTTTTTTTTTTTTTTTTGGTTTTGTAGTGTTTGTTTTACCCATCCGATTTGCCGACCATGTTAATTCCTTGTTGCCAATAGATGCAACAAGGGTAATAGCTAGGGATCCTCTCCCTTCCCTGTCTTTGAATTGTGAAGACAAAAAATGGGTTGGCTTCATTTTTAGACCCATTACATCCTCTGTCACCTTGATGATTATTACAAAGAAAAGGTATGGTTTACAGACATTGCTTTGAATCCAAAGTATCTGGACTCGTGGAGGGTCTATAATTCTTTTCTTTTTTAATGGTTGAATTATACAGCTAAAGATAATCTTTTCCTATCTCGCAATAATAATCACAAAACCAAGAAGTAATACTCTTTCATTCTCGATGCAGGTGGCAGTTGATGCTTGTTTGTTCCTTTTACATTTGCAGGTTGAAAACAAAATAAAATGTGGCAATCGGAAACAGCTTTAGTCTTTGAAGGTTGAAATAAGATTAGCTATAGGTCTGAAGGCCCAATTTTCCCCAAAATCAAAGGTCCATATGTTAAAATAAGAAAATCCTTAAACCCCAAAATTTGTAGTAACCCCTTTCTTTTTTTTTTTTTTTTGTATGTGTGTTGAGACAGAAAAAGAAAGAAAAAATTAGTGTATAATCATCTCTTATTGTTGCTGTAGCTTTTCTCTTATATAGTTTTGAACTGAATAAATTAATGGGGTTGTGTTTTAGTACATTATTTAAATAACCTAAAATGAACTAAGCAGTATCTGTTGCATAGTAGTTTTGAGGCATTTGACGTCCTTATGTACATTTCATTTCATATTACCTATTTACAGCAGTCTTTTGTTTATGTTTTTTATCCTAGAGTAGTATGTCTTATGACTTGAATCAACCAACACTATATCTTCAATGCCTTTCTTTTTGCTGCTTGAATAGGTTGTAGATGCCAAAAACCTATATTTTCAGCTAAACAGGCATCGTGACTCCTCATTTCCTGAAGCATTTCTTCAAATAGCATTTGCGGTGGTTTTAATCTCGTCTTACGTATAACATCCAATGGCAACAACCTCTGCAGCCTTTTAATAGTGGCTAGACCACGCTTTCATTTATTATTTGATATTTGCCGGGTTATTTACCAAGAAAAAGTTTTATGGGTTCAGCAATTATATCTGCTAAAAGTTTTGTTGTCTCTTCTAGGTTCTTAACAAGGTTTATTTGGTGTCTCCTGAGAGGTCTGAAGATGCTCTAGAAGAGCTGAAGAATGAGATACATAGCAAAAACTCCCTTGCCAATATCATTCGTTCTGTTCGGTGTCAAGTAGACTTGTCTCAGATACTGAACCGGCAAGCATATGACACTACAGTTAGTCTTACAAAACTCAAGTCATCATAGTATACATATTCTTAAAGAATGCTATCCTCTATTTTAACTGATATATTACTTTTTTTGTTCCTCCTTGGGTTTTAGCATGCCACTCATTTAGAAGCACTCTTAGAAGAAAGCAAATCTATATCTTCCAGAGATCTTCATGATAGTGGTGTGGGGACATTATGCATTAATCAGACACAAGCTGTTGATCTTCATAAGGTAGTTCCTTGACACAGTTTACTAGATTCATTCTCTTCCAAGTTGATGTAATCTGCTCCTACCTACGTCTACTTTTACAGTTCCTGAGAAGTCTGGTACATTTGTCACAATGATGCTGGCACTTGACAGAGGGCTTATATAAGCCATGTTTCATGCTTACAAACACGATGCTTCATATGTTAGGCAGACAGCTTAGACAAGCGTATAGCTGAATTCATTTATAATTTTCTTTTAGATCCGTTTATGGATTAAGGAGATTCTTTGGGATAAGAAGCATGGAATGGATGTCTATCGCTGCAAAGGGGTTTTAAGTGTTCAAAACTCCGATCATCTACATACTTTGCAGGTGATATTGATTATTGCATGCCATTGATTTCTTCATCATGAGTAGTTTGCTTTTGGTACTGTCAGTTTCTTTTACAAACCATTAGTTGTTGAGCATTTTACAGGCTGTAAGAAAGATATATGAGATTGTTCCGGCTCGCCAATGGAGAAAGAAGAAAAAACAGATGAACAGGATAGTGTTTATTTGTCACATACTCTACCAACACTGAACTCCTCTAGCTGAAATTGTTCCTCGAAAGGCTTATTTATTTACTAAACCATTAATCGGTTTTGCAGCTCATAATCTGGATGAAAATATTCTCAGTGATTCCTTTCGAGGTTGTATATGATAATGTAATCGAGGTTGATAGATCTATCTCTAAAGATAATATCATTATAGTTAATTCCTTGAACAGTGTCAAGAGTTATCGATACGAGTTATGGTGTTTGGCTTGTGCTGCGGGGATAAGGTACCGTGTGTTATATTGTGATGTTGGAGAAGTGCAGTGTAGAAAATGGAATGAAGAACGTAGGGAGAAGGGAGAGGCTGCGCATAAGGATGGCATTTTTGAAGATTTAGTTAGAAGGTTTGAGAAACCAGATAGAAGAAATCGTTGGGATTCGCCATTGTTGCAGTTGTGGCCTCATAATAATGGAGTAGATAAATCTTCTGTTGCCATTGCAGATACGGTTTCTTATTTGACGAAAAGAGTGGACTCAAAATCACGCGATGTTGAAATCCTACAGCCAACCATTGCTACACAAAATACTTGGTTTTCAGAGGCCAATTCTTTGTATGAATTGGACAGAGCTACACAGGAGGTGATCAATGCTGTTGTAGAAGCACAATCCCAGGCCATTGGAGGACCTCTTGCCAGTATTTCTATTGGCCAAGGTTTACCATGCATCGATATTTCCAGATCAGTTGGGTTGCCAGAGCTACGTAGACTACGACGTACCTTCATCAAGTTAACGGGGCAAACAAGTTTGAGTGGGCGACCTCCACCTTCCGATGCAGAAAGTGCAAAAAGGATGTTTGTAGACTGTCTGAATAGAGAATTGGGAACTATTGCTTGAAAGAGGGGTAATATGCTAGGATTTTTTACCTTTGATCATTGATGCAAAGTTTACTAATGTATTTTCTACTCTTATTTTCTCAGAAGAACCATCTCTCAGACTTGGCATTGAGAGTCATGACGAGAACAATTTACTTTTACAGGATCAATTAATGTGCTTGGTGTCAATTGTTTCGAAGGAAGATTATGTGTCCAATTAGTTAGCAAAACAGCAATAATGTACTCTGTTTTAAGAATGTGGGGTCCAGCCCCATTCTTTCACTTTTTCACCGATTAAAAGGCCCAAAGCCTTTTGACTTAATGTGATAAAATAGAGCCCTACGTAATAAATGGTGGAGAGCAGTTTTAGTGTTAAAAAGTAAGTGGTACGGTGCCGACAACTCGGAGAAGCAAAAAAATAATAAGAAAAAATAGAGAGAAAATGAAGAAAAAAGAATCAATTGAATAAAAGTCGATCTATAATTTAATTAAATTAAAATTTTATCAATAGATTCAAGATTTAGTATTTTATATTTTAAATGTAGAGATCGAATTTAAAATTTTTTTAAAATAAATTTAAAGTATATTTGTTAAGTCATTTATTTAGTGAAATTTTTTTAATTATCTCTTTAGTTATTGATTAACTATAATTTTAGTTAGAATAAAATTTTATATATCTATTATTTGATAGTAGATATTTTTTTTATGATTCATGATTTTTTTTCTTTACACTTAAGGGTTTTTCACTTAAATTTTAGTGTATTTTATTTTTCTTACATTTTGGATTATTAATTATTATCTATTGCTATAAGTTTATTACAATATATTATTTTTGTATTGTTGTGTTTGTCACTTCAAACCCAATAAGTGATATTAGAGCGAGTGTTATTTTAAAACATCAATACAAAAGTAACCTAATACAGAAATAAATTTTGTTGAAATCATGAAACGTTATACAAATTTCATGATAAAATTAATAGCATCAAATTATTCAATTTGAAAGCTTATGATAGAAGATCATCTATACTGCATAGATTTGTATAAGTCAGTATTGGGTGATTCAACTAAACTAACAGATGTGAAAGATGAAAGCTAGAAGAAGTTAAGTAGAAGACACAGGCCACAATAAAAAATGGGTTAATATCACATATTCTATCATATAGTACACGAGACAGATGTGCACACTATTTAAAAAAAACTAACAGTATTATATGAGAGAAAAATAAGCATGAATAAAGTTATATTTGTTAAAAAGTTTACAACTTTATAGTACAAGAATGGACGATCGATTACAAAACATTCGAGTGATTTTCAAGATATATTTAATCGGATGACTACTATAGAGCTTAAAATGGATGATGAAATGAAGACATTATTTCTTTTGGGCTTATTGTCAGATAGTTAGAATACTCTAGTTGTGATTATTTTTAATTCAGTTTTTGATTATATGATGACATTGGAGATGATAGATAATAGTATGCTTAATAGAGAAGCAAGACGAAAAGATTTAAATCTTAAGAATCAAACTTTTGTCACAGAGAATAGGGTTAGAAACAATGACAGAAGTCATAACTTAAAAAATTGTAATAAGTCTAAACATAGATCCAAATTCAAAGATAAAATGAAGTACTTTCATTATGGTAAAGCAGGTCATATAAAATGATATTGTAAAATCTTGAAGCAAGAGCAAAAATATGAGAAAGACAAGAGTTCAGATGATGACAATATTGTAGCAATGAATTTAGATAATAATTCAGTTACTTTAATTTGTACACATAGTCACTACAATCATGTTAGTGATCCTAATATTGAATTGATAGTTAACACAAGAGTGGTATATCATTATGTTTCTAAAATAGAGTTGTTTACAACTTATAAAGCAGAAGACTTTGATTACACTAAAATGGGAAACAAAAGTATCATAAATTGTTGGATTAGTGATATTGTTGTGCAAACTATTATGGATTGCATGTTGACTTTAAGGGATGTTAGATACATTCTAGCTATGATAATGAACTTGCTTGCTATTAATGTCTTTGATAAGGAAGGATATGAAAGTTGACAAAAAAATGAGTAGTGAAAGCTTCTTAAAAAATCTTTAATACTTGCAAAAGGAAAACTATGTTGCACAATGTATAAGACATGGATGCAATTGAATATAGCCAGTTAAATGCCATTACAGATAATATTTTAGCAAATATGTAGCACAAGAAGCTAGCACACATGAGCGAAAAGAGATTACAAATTTTGAAAAGGCAATCTTTCATTACCTTGACCAAAAGTATGTCATTGATTCATGTAATCATTGTTTGTTTGACAAGTATCGTAAAGTTTCTTTTCGTAAGCATTCTTAGAGAAAAAAATATTGAAATTGATTCATTCTATTGTATATGGTCCTATTAAGGTTAAGTCATTAGGTGGTAGTAGGTATTTTATTATTTTTATTGATGATATTTCATGTAAAACTTAGGTGTATATGTTGAAAAGTAAAAATTAGGCATTGTAATTTTTTCAAAAATTTTATGCTATAGTGAAAAGGATGACAGGGTTACCTTTAAAATATATTCGGACTGATAATGGTAGAGAATATAAATTTAAAAACTTTGAAAAATATTGTTCAAAGCATGGGATCAGGCACAAGATGATAAAACTTGGAATACCGCAACATAATAATATAGTTGAAAAGATGAACCTACACCATTATAAAAAAATCAAATGTATGTTGAGGATTTTAAAATTATCAAAGCTATTTTATGGTGAAACAGTCAACATAGTCTTTTATTTGCTGAACAGATCACCATCAGTTCTTTTGGGTTTTGACATTCCAAAAAGAGTATGGACAAAAATATATATTTTATATTCGGTGTAAAACATTAATGCATGTGCCAAAATAGTAAATGTCAAAAGTTGATAGTAAAGTTACACAGTGTATATTTATAAGATTTTATGATGAGTAGTTTAGCTATTGGGTATGGGATCCAGTAAAGAGAAAGACAGTAAGAAGCAGATATATGGTCTTTCTTGAAAAAAAAATTATAGCAAACTTTAAAAAAATGAAAAGACTATATAAGTTATTATTGAGTGTGATGTTTTAACATAAATATAGGTTCTTTCAAAAATAGCCATAAATAGTAAAAATAAGCAAAAGATAAAACTTGAGGATATGAATGAGCCAACCATAATTAATGATAAGCTAGCTATAATCACTTTTGAATAGGAAGAGCAATTTTTTTTATCTGAGAGTAAGGTGAGTAGTCGTTTCCACCAAATAATGTTGAGTAGGGAGAGCTACCTTCAATATTAAGTAACGTAGAGTTTCAGCCTAAGAAATCTACTGAAGAACACAGGCTATCTATTAAGTATCCAAGTTTAAATTTTATTTTAGTTACCAATAAAAGGGAGCCAGAAGGCTTTCAAGATGTATAGATTATTTTAGATAGAAAGTACTGATTAAAAGTAATTAAAAAAGAGATAAAGTCATTACAAAAATATGATATATATGATTTTGTTAAACTTTCGAAAAGAAAAAGGCCATTAAAGAATAAATAGGTATTCAAGTTGAAAAAAGACAATGACAAACTACTAAGGTACAAAGTTTAATTGACGATGAAAAATTTTTCTCAAAAACCTGACATCGATTTTGATGAGATATTCTCTCTAGTTGTGAAGATAAGTTTCATTCAAGTGGTAATGAAATGAGCAACTAGTTTGAATTTTGAGCTTGAGCAACTTAATGTTAATACTGTATTCTTGTATGGTGACTTATAGAAGACATTTATATGGATCAATCTAAAGGTTTTAAAGTGAAAGAAAAAGAGTACTTAGTTTACAAACTGAAAAAAAATTTGTATGACTTAAAACAAGCTTCGTGATAATGGTACAAATTATTTGATTTTTTTATGGTAAGCTATCGCTATAAAAGAACGGTAATAGATTCTTATGTGTATGTCAAAAAAAATTGTTATGGTAATTTTATTATTCTCTTATTATATATTAATGATATGTTGATTATAAGACAAGATGCCGGTATAGTATGCAAGTTGAAAGAACAATTATCTAATTCTTTTGACATGAAAGATTTAGTCCAATAAAGTAAATTCTCAGTATAGATATTATGCAGGATAAGAGAGCTAAAAACTGTAGTTATCACATGAAAAATATGTTGAATGAGTGCTTAGTAGATTCAACATGTAACATGCTAAATTGGTTAGCAACACACTTACTAACTATTTTTATCTGAGTAAAAAACTAGTCCGGTGACTAAGGAATAGTAACTAACTATGTCTAGTATTCTTTTTTCTTTTGCAATCAGTTATTTGATATATCTTATAATTTGTACATGGCCTAACATTGCTTATGTAGTTAGTGTAATGAGTATATTTCTTTTTAATACGAAAAATATTCATTGAAAAACAGTGAAATGAATTTTCAAATATTTAAAGGGTACTTCAAAGATGTACTTAAGTTATAAAACTAAAAAATCAATTCTAGAAGGATTTACTGATGCTAACATGACAAGTGATCTTAATAATAGGAAATCTACTTCAAGATATTTATTCATTTTTATAGGATAAGCGGTGTCTTGGTATTCTAACTTACAAAAATGTGTTACTTTATCAATTATAGAGGTTGAGTATATTGTAGCAATTGAAACAAGTAATGAAATACTTTGAATGAAACATTTTTTTTTAATTAAGATTGAATCAAAAAGAATATGTAATATTTTATGATAGCCACAATGCTTTAAATTTGAGTAAAAATGTCATGTATCATGCTAAAACAAAACACATTAATGTTAAATATTATTGGCTACATTCGGTGATTGAAGAATAGTAAATGCTGTTCAAAAAAGTTCATATTGATGAAAATATAACAGATATGTTGACTAAGACACTTATTAGAAAAAAGTTTGAGCTTTACAATAACTTGGCCGAAATGGGTTCTTTGGCCAATATAAGATCCAAATGAAACCGCTATGGTGATGAATCTTCTTCTAGTAGGATTGAAGGTGGAGATTGTTAGGAATGTGGGATTCAACCCCATTCCATCATTTTTTTCACCAATTAAAAAGCCCAAAGACTTTTGACTTAATGCAAAAAATTATTACCCTACGTAATAAATAGTAAGGATCGATTTTGGCATGAAAAAGTAAGTGGTGTGGCATCGAAAACTGAGAGAAAAAAAAAAAGAAAAGCCAAAATAGATAGAGAAAAAAGGAAGAAAAGAGAGTTTATTTAATAGAAGTCGATCTATGATCTGATTGAGCTAAAATTTTGTTAGCAGGTTCAAGATTCAATGTTTTACATTCTAAACGATGAACATTGGTTTTAAAGCTCTTTATGAACAAATCTATGGTATATTTGTTGAGTTACTTATTTGATGAAATTTCTTTAATTATTTCTTTAATTATTGATTTATTCTAGTTTTAGTTAAAAAAATATTTAGTATATATCTATTAGTTAATAGTAAAATTTTTTTGATAGTTTGTAGTTTATTTTCCTCCACATTAAAAATTTTTTTACATAAATTCTGATTTTTTTTATATTTTAAATTATTAATTATTATCTATTATTATAAATTTATTACGAAATATTTATTTTGTATTATTATATTTATCATTTCAGCCAACACTCTTTTAACATCTTAGTCTTTTGCATCTATAATTGAAGGGGTTCTATTTTTACACTTTGGAATTTTCTGATTAGTTGCAGAGTTTGTCGGTACGATGAATCAAGTTCTCAGCCATTCCCGTCCCAGGGTGCTGAACAAATACCAATTATTGCAGAATTGAGCAGATGGTTCTCCCTCCCCACGGTACGGTGGAGGAATTGCCACACCTGATGACAATGGAACCCTTACATGTAATTCTCTTGGAATTATCATAGCCCACAGAAATAATCAAAAGTGTCCCAAACCTGGAATCATCCCCATCATCACGGGTCCTTTTCTTTTGAATGATTTTTCAATGACAGCTTGGGAATAAACATGTGAATTTGGTTTATTAGCCCCAGGGCAACGGGATGCTTAACAGCTAATTGGAACAGTAAATTTTTACCAGGGATCACCGAAAGTCTTCCCCTGAAAGCTGAGATGTTCCTGCTTTTCACACACGAATTTATTGAGAGAGAAGGACATCTTCAGCCGACCTGTGGGCTAAACCCTGCCCTTGGATGGGGGGAATTCAACCTAGTTCCTGGGGGATGACCGGATGGCAGTAAGCACAGCTCATTTTCTGTCACTGTCACCCTGGAATCCAAAAATGCTGAACCATTGAGCCAAATCAATCCTCCAAATTGCAGAGCAAGTTGGAGAGTAACTTTTAATATTTCAAGTTTTAACCTTCTAAGAAGAACTTACAGTAAAAATTAGTACTAACTATTATAGTAATTAAACAACTTTTCAACATAATCATAATATAATTGTTACCTTAAAAAGAAGGAACCAACAAAACAAATACCAGTTGCCTAAAATCTAACATAATGATGGGCTCTTTTATTATTTAACATTTTTATAAAAAAATTATAATTTAAAAGTAAAAAAATCTAAAATTTATATCTTCAAGTGCCATATTGTGAGTACATAATTAAATTGAATTAAATTTTAAAAATTAAAAATTTAATATTATTTGCACGTGTCATTATTTCTTATCTCCTTATTTATAGGTTAGAAACATTTAAGTAATATCTTACTTGATTAGGCTATTAAAACAAGACTATAACCAACATCTTTCCTCGTAATAAAGGTTAACACTTTAATTAAGGGCTAAATTAATCCCTGGATTAATTAAGCTTAGCCGTAGCCTAGCCTCCATTTGGCAATCATTTTTAAAGAAGTGAAAAACAGTTTTTGTTGTTTACGTCTAAATTAGGATCGTCAATTCCCACAGAAGACAGATCACGAACCGACAAATTAGTAACTGCATCATCACCACCTGTCATTCTAGCACTTTCAAGAGGGTAGCGTTTTTAATAAACCATAGACCGTACTTAACAATTTGGGTTCCCTATTTGTCTGTTTTCCTTTTTTTTTTTTTTTTTAATATAAATATATTAACCATAAAAAAATAACTTTCGTTTATTTCACTCATCAAAACTCCTCTCTTTCGCTCTTCGCTCTCTCCATTTGTCAATTTCGGATTTTGATTCTCCACAGGTACGCTTCCACGTAAACCCTAATTGGTTTTTTTTTTTATTGTTTCAGTTTTCGATTTAGTTTTTTTTTTTTTTCTGCTTCTTCAATGATCTTGATCTGTTGTTGTTTCCTTTTTGAGATCTGACTTTCTTTTAGCGGATTCCAAAACCGGAAAGTTTTACATTTTTATCAGAATTCTGAAATTTGTGTTTTAAGCTTTAGAATTACTGTTTTAGATTCAAATTTTCGTTTCATCCATCAAACAGACCGTTAAAGAATCATAATTTCCTTCCCTTGGAATATTGATTTTGGTGGATATTTGCAGCTTGATGCGATTGGTCACTTGCTGGAGACTGAAGAATTAACATTACTCAAAATTTAGTTTCGATCGGCTCTGTTTGGATTCTGGTAAAAATATAGACTGCGGTAAATATCGGTTTGCTTTGGATTAGGAGTGGTGTAATTCGCTTTAGGAAGTTCGATTTTGGGTGGAAGTATTGATCTGTAATAAGGAATTAAACTTCAGCTTGGTTTTCTTGGTTTTTCTTTATAATGGTTATGGTGGATTTATAGTGAACTTACTTTGGATTTTGGACTATTTTGTTAACCGTTGCTTGTGATAGTTGGATAAAGGTCGGTGTGGAAGGAGTGTAGAGGAGGTGGTTTCAATGCTTGTTGGGCTTATCCGGATTCACGGTAACATATACAGAAGCTTGTATGTGATGATAGGTTATGGTTTTCACAGTTCTTGGAGATTTAAGTTGAAGGGGTTGGTTATTTAGTGGTTTTTCGAACTTAAATTGTTTAAAGTTTTGGACATGAGAAGCCCTTGGCTCAATAAACTATCTGTCATTTTCAGCCCCAGACCGCCAGTCAGTTGGTTGCTATTGTGCTTTGTCAGTGTGCTTGCACTGATTTCTGTCTTTGGATCATCATCTTCTAATTCCTTTGACTCTGTAACTTCCACTTTGGCACCTGAGATTTATACAAACTATAGAAGGCTAAAGGAGCAAGCGACAGTTGATTATTTTGAGCTGAGAACTCTGCCGTTGGGAGCTAGTCGCCAAAGGGAGTTTGGCCTTTGTGGCAAAGAAAAAGAAAATTATGTTCCTTGTTACAATGTGACAACAAACTTGTTATTAGGGTTTAAAGATGGAGAGGAGTTTGATCGACATTGTGAATTTTCAAGGCAAAGAAAGTGGTGTTTAGTTCGCCCTCCAAAGGATTATAAGATTCCACTCCGTTGGCCAGCTGGTAGGGATGTGATATGGAGTGGAAATGTCAAGATAACCAAAGACCAATTCCTTTCTTCTGGAAGCATGACAAAGAGGTATTTATTAAATGCATTTGTATGCTTTGTAAAAGTAGAGAAAGCATCAGGCTTATATCCTGTGGTTATAAGCTTTACCTTTTCAAATTCGCAAGTGTCTGTTCTTTGTAACAGGGTATATATTCTTCTTTCCTTGTTCTTTATGTGATCAGTAACAGCTTTCTAATTTACCTTCATAATCTTTTAACAAACTGTCTAGAATGATGTTGCTAGAAGAGAATCAAATTGCTTTTCACTCTGAAGATGGCTTAATCTTTGATGGTGTCAAAGATTATTCTCGCCAGATTGCTGAGATGATGGGACTGGGGAGTGACTTTGAATTTTTTCAAGCTGGTGTAAGTCTTTATTTCGTTTTATGATAATATTCTTACTAGTTTTATAACTACTTTTATCCCATTAGGGTAGCATGAGCTCTGAGAGTTTGGTATGTTTGGAATCAAATATTTTCTTATATTTTAGCATGTGATGTTTACAAATATGAGAAAGATAATGTATGGCCTTCAAGGGTATGTAAAATAATCACCGGTATATGGTGTTTAATACTCCTACTTTGATTACAGGTACGCACTGTACTTGATATTGGTTGTGGATTTGGAAGTTTTGGAGCTCATTTAGTTTCACTAAAGTTGATGGCTCTTTGTATTGCTGCATATGAGGCAACCGGAAGCCAAGTTCAATTAGCTCTTGAGAGAGGTCTTCCAGCAATGATTGGCAATTTCATATCAAGACAACTGCCATATCCATCATTGTCCTTTGACATGGTTCATTGTGCTCAGTGCAGTATTGTTTGGGACAAGAAAGGTATTTTCAGAGTTTAATAGTAGGCTTCCTTTCTGTTATTTATTGTTACAAAATAATTTGGAAATATGTGGGTATACCACTATTCTGATTCTTCTATTTTTATTGATAATCTCCATGTCATGTTTCATTATAGAGTTGTTTTCTTGAAAGTGCAGTGATTTGTACCGATGTGGCATAGTGCATTGTTAACCGTGCTTTCTGTTAAGATTAACAACACAGTTAACACTGCTAACCATGAAATGTACTTGAGTGCTAAAACTTCCTCCTCCAGACCTTGATGAAAAAGACTATATTTATAAAACAAAAGTATAATGTATGTAGCCTGAATCAGCTAAAGTGTTACTGTTAGATGTATGTATGTATGTATGATCTTCATCCATTTTGCATGTATTTATCAATATTTAATAAATAGGCAAGTGTAGCTTGTATTGTAAAGTTACATATGCTTCGCTGTCTAACTATGACTTTGTAAAACAGAGGGGATGTTTCTTATAGAAGCAGATCGGTTACTCAAGCCTGGAGGTTATTTTGTTTTAACCTCACCCACAAGTAAGTCACATGGAAGTGCAACAGTTACGAAGAAAAGAAACATGTTAACGCCACTGGAACAATTCACTGAAAAAATTTGTTGGAGTCTTATTGCACAGCAGGATGAGACTTTTATCTGGCAGAAAACTGCTGATGTTCATTGCTATTCTTCTCGGTGAGTATACACTGATAATTTTCACTCTTCTCTGAGTAACTCTTAATTCAATTGCATTATGAAACAGGCTTTCAATTCAGTAAAACAGTTTTTAGGTTGTCTTACACTTTTACTTTGAATTAGTTGTATTAGTTCCTCTTAATTTATAACAGTCAGACCTGTACTAGTGTTTTCTAACCTCCGTTTTCTTGAATATAGCAAGCAGAATGATGTACCCCTTTGCAAAGAAGGACACGATGCTGCCTATTATCAGACCTTGATGCCTTGTATCACCGGAACTTCCAGCAAACGCTGGATTCCTATTCAGAACAGGTCCTCTAGCTCTCAATTGAGCTCTGTGGAGCTAGAAGTTCATGGAAAGTATTGTTCCAACCCCCCCCCCCCCCCCACTCTTTTTTTTCCTCCCTGCACCTGCATTTTCATTTTGCTATTGGGCTGCAACACGCAATCCCCAGTTTATGTAGTAAATGGCTTTATTTGGCTGGCATATTGATGTAAATTAATCCTTGCAGGAGTCAGTCAAGAAGATTTCTTTGAAGACCTGCAAGTTTGGAAATTAGCTTTAAACAATTATTGGTCTCTGCTTACACCATTAATTTTCTCTGACCATCCCAAGAGGCCAGGGGATGAAGATCCATTGCCTCCATTTAATATGGTACGCAATGTGATGGACATGAATGCTCATTATGGGGGTTTAAATGCTGCATTCCTGGAGGAAAAGAAATCAGTGTGGGTGATGAATGTTGTGCCTGTTAGGGCCCGCAACACACTTCCTCTCATTCTTGACCGAGGTTTTCCTGGTGTTTTGCATGACTGGTTAGTTTTTTATGACTTCATGAAAGTAATTTGTTTAAGTTGATAGTTATGAGCTGGTTTGGAGTTTAAGTTTTAACATTTTGTTTTAGGTATAGATATCTTCACAAGTTTTTAGGAGTGAACGTTCTCATTTTGTTCCCACATTAAGATAGTATTAAAGTTTGTGAATGATGAAGATTCTTTAAAATAGTTTGCTTTAGTTTAGATTCATTCTTAAAATTGAATCTTTAGTTGTTGAACAATATTTGACCTATTTTATCAAATCATGGTGGCAAGTAAAGACATGGTTAGCTGTAGTAGGCTGCTAATAAAATTTCCATTTGGAATCTGTATGTACAGTTTTCTTTCTTTGTGCTTCAGTTGAACATTCAAAAATGTTTTTTTCTTCAAGGTTGCTCGTTTCTGACATGCAGCTATGTATCATTCTACTGAATGCTGGGAACTATTTTTTTTTTATCTGACATATCTGGTGGTGTTCAGGTGTGAACCCTTCCCAACATATCCTCGAACATATGACATGATTCATGCAAATGGGCTCCTCACACATCTCATTTCAGAGAGGTGCGGTTTGATGGACTTATTTATAGAGATGGATCGAATTCTGCGTCCTGAGGTATTCTTACTTTTCTGGGTTTGTGCTTGAAATTCGATCCAGTGTCCTTTTTTTCATTCTATTTTTATGCAGGAATTGCCTCTGACAGCTCTTAACTATTTGTTAGATTGTTCAAAGGAAAAACCACCATTTTGTTGGTCTTGCTTATGTTTTATTTTGTACTCAACATCCTAATCCTCCACAACAAGCCTCCCTCGAAAAAAATTGATATTTTTAATCAATGCCCTATAATGCCATTTCATTTGATGTGACCTAGAATATGTTGTATTAATGAATAGTTTCTGAAATATTTATTTCTTACTTGAATAACTGTTTGTTGGGTGTTATTGAATTCATAATATGAGCTTTTGTTTGTTTTCAGGGTTGGGTTGTGCTCTCTGATAAATTAGGAGCTATAGACTTGGCACGTGCTCATGCTACACAAATACGGTGGGATGCAAGGGTGATCGACCTTCAGAATGGTAGTGATCAGCGGCTACTTGTTTGTCAGAAACCATTTTTGAAGAAATGATTGATCTAGCACCAGGTCCCGAGACTGTGGATGTGTAAAATTTTTTTTGATCTGGTAATCCTCTAATTAATCCACAGAAGCATGCATGATGATTGTTACCACATACAAAGATAATTGAGACATATAAAACCTAGGTATTGGCACTTAAAGAAGTCGCATCTCACATGTAGTTAGAGTGCATTTGTCAAAAGATACCAGAGGTATAATGTCTTAGAACTGATGATGTCGTTATTTTGCCAGAGGCTGAGCTATCGGCAGCATCACAATGTGATAGGCTTTGGAGTCAAAACATGCTTGATATCAATGACTGAACAATGAGCATGGTGGAGGCTGTAGATTATAAAAGAGGTTTGCTGCAAAAGAAGCCGCAATTCTTTTTCTTTTTCTTTTTACTCTTTTTTGTCAAGGCATTTGTAGCAATTCATTCATCCATTTTTTCCCTTGTCTTAATTTTGATTTTTTTTTTATTTCTTTATTATATGATATTGAAATCCTCCTTGTATTGAACCGTCAATTGCTGTGTGCAATGGCTACGAAATGTGATAATTACAAATAGATCAACCAAGCTCTCTCTCTCTCTCTCAAATGTATATCGTAGTTTCTGTGTACTGCCCTTTTTTTTTTTTGGGCTCGATTGTACTGTGCTTAAACATAATATAGGTATGCATTATAGGCTCACACCCTCTCTAAATCCCCTTCCTAAACCATCAAATTCCAAATCTGTGATTGTGAAGCCTCTGTCAAATGACCCACAACACAAATCCTCCATCTCAACCATTTATATGTAACCCTTTAGGCCTAGCCCACTCTTTCAACTTCGTAGTCACAAACTTTGCTCTTCCACAACCTTATCTGACCCTTTCCACTACAGTATTTAAAGTCTCCAACAGTGCAGTCCAACCCCAAACCCATTCATCTAATGGTAAAGCTTGCTCCACGCATATCTTCAACTCCCTGGATAAAGCTAGAGTCTTTAAAGCTTGTCTTGTCATTAACCAAACCAAGTTTACCCATTTATTGACAGGCTTACCAGAAAAGGTCAATGTTTCTGATTTTCCAATGACATCCTATATTTTGTTGAAGGTGAGGGAGGAAGAAACGGTAGATGAGTAAGGGAAATTGTTGCAAACTTGATACTAGGATTGGAAGAAGAAAGGGAAGAGTGGAGGCGTGATCAGGTGAGTTTTGCTGTTGCTATAGGATGGTGCAGACTCTGAGGAGAGTGGTTTTGGTTGATTGGGGTTGGGAGGGTTAGGGTGGTTGCTGAGCTGAGGGTGAGTTGACTCGGTGGCTAGGAGATGGAGGTGGTTGATTGGATCATTGGACAAGGGTTTTTTAATCTTCTTGTCAAACAGTTTTAGATAGTAGGAATCAGGTTTTCATATTCATCCCAAAAGGTTATTGATTGGAGTTGCAGGGGATCGAACCCTGTACCTCTCGCATGCAAAGCGAGCGCTCTACCATTTGAGCTACAACCCCTTTTCTTGAAGGTTTTAAGATAAAATTATTTATTAATAATTCTTTAGCTAAATAAAATCGGATTTTTTTTTTTTTTTGCATTTTAAAATGTTAAAATAGGTGATTCAATATCAAATCACCTTATTTTATTTCAATTTCAATGCCTCCAAAACTTCATTGACAATTTCAATAAAAACATAATTTCATATTAAAAACTCCATATAAATCTTATTTTTATTAAATATCTTATTCACATAAATTTTTTTTTAAATACGAAAATATCATCTACATTTCATCTCTTGTTAAGGTTAAACTAAATGTTTTGATGTAATTTAACATCTTATATTAACATAAGACCATACTTTTTAGTACAAAAAGTCACAATTTAAAATAAAAAAATTATAAATATTTAAATTTGAATACTAAATTTCTTAAATATTATTTTTTAAAAAGGATAACATAAATCAATTAAATTAAATTCTAAGTTCAACACAAAATTATACTTAAATTCAATGTACTTAAAAACTAACCAAAGGTTAATTAACAAATAAATAGAAAAAATTAGTTTGAATAAAATTATAGAAATTGATAAAACAAATAATGGAGCAATATTAAATTCCAAAAAAAGCCATCCGAGAGAAAGGGATTTGAACAAATCCAAGTTGAAGGAAATAACAAAAGGAATAACGAATTGCGCGGTCCTTCTTTCAAAGCCTCCCCTCCATACTTTGCTCCTCATTTCACTCTCCTCTATAAAATAAAAATCCTTTCCTCCTTTCCTCTCCCATTCCTTTTCTCTTCCTTCAAACAACTCTGGGTTTTAATCCTTTCTTTGAAACTCTATATCGACAATGTCTAATGCAGAAAAGGAGAGAGAGACTAATGTTTACTTGGCCAAACTCGCTGAACAAGCTGAACGTTACGAAGGTAACCAAAAAAAAAAAGAATATCATTGATTTGATTATTTATTCATTCGTTTGTTTGTTTGGGATCTAAGAAAAAAGGGTTTTTGAATTTGGTTGGTGGAACAGAAATGGTGGAGAGTATGAAACAAGTGGCGAAACTTGATTGCGAGCTGACAGTGGAAGAAAGGAACCTTCTTTCGGTTGGATACAAGAATGTGATTGGTGCACGAAGGGCTTCTTGGCGGATCATGTCTTCGATTGAACAAAAGGAGGAATCCAAAGGAAATGAAGATAATGTTAAGCTGATCAAAGGGTATCGCCAAAAGGTAGAGGAAGAGCTGTCCAAGATTTGCACTGACATTTTGAGCATCATTGACAAGCATCTCATTCCTTCTTCTGCCACTGGTGAAGCCACTGTTTTTTACTACAAGATGTAAGCTTTTTTTCCCTCATGGATTGTGGGTACGTTCTGAATCTCTACCATTGTATTGGGTCCAAATTTAATGGTTTTTTTGTGATTGGATTCAGGAAAGGTGATTACTACCGGTACATTGCTGAGTTCAAGACAGATCAGGAGAGGAAAGAGGCTGCTGAGCAGTCATTGAAGGGTTATGAGGTATGTTACTATTTCTCAAATAGTAATGTGTTCTTCACTTCTGCAGACACAGTTGACAATACCATTTTTGTTGGCATTTTCACCTATCAGGCTGCTACTGCCACCGCAAACACAGATCTTCCTTCAACCCACCCGATTCGTCTTGGCCTGGCCCTTAATTTCTCTGTCTTTTATTATGAGATAATGAATTCTCCCGAGAGGTATAAATTCTATATCTCTTATAGTAATTAGTTCAAGGATCTAAATCGTTTTCAATGTTTGAATTGCTTGACCTTTTCATGACATGTTTTGGGTTGTTTGAAACTTGCAGGGCCTGTCATCTGGCTAAGCAAGCCTTTGATGAGGCAATCTCGGAGTTGGACACTTTGAGTGAGGAGTCATACAAGGATAGCACCCTGATTATGCAGCTTCTGAGAGACAACCTCACCCTTTGGACTTCTGATTTGCCTGAAGATGGAGGTATTGTATATAGTTTTGATGTAAATAACTTGGATGCTAACCAGTTTGTAAGAGCGGAAAGACCGGGGTAAATGATAGCAGTGATACAGGAACCATTGTCACATTACATTATAGACAGGGTATTAGATATTCTCTCTGTTGTCCTGTCTCAGATCTTACTTGAATCAACGCAGGTGAAGATAGCGTAAAAGGTGAAGATGCTAAACCTACAGCCGAAGCTGAGGTAAAAGGCGAGGTAAGGGCTTGCCATGGTTTCTTCTTTAGGAATTTATTTTCGTAATTACCCTTTTTCCTTACATCAAAAAGTTTAATTCGTTTTTGCAGAATCATTGATGAGGAACCAGGGAGCCTGTATGGGGCAATTCAATGTTTTTAATACTCTACAGAATTGGCTTCTTATAGCTCTTCTCACAAGAGGATTGGATCAACCAGTTTGGCCCTTTTACAATGCTAAACCGATCGTTTTCAGAACAACAAAAACCAGATGACGAAATTGATCAGTTGATCCAACCATATTTTCCGTTTTTTGTTGCGTTTGCTTTTATTCAATGTTCTCTACTCTGAAAATATTTATTGAAACTATGAATGTTTTGTTAAATTTTGCTTTATATTGCATCCTATCCCTTTGTCTTTTTCTTTTCTGCTTTTTGGCTTCATTGGAGTCACAGCTTCAATGGTGGAGGCTTTATAAATTATGAAAGGATTGCATCAGAAATAAGCTCTCAAAAGATGCTAGAGCCAATAATTACATCCCATCAAAATTGCAACCTGATTTTACAATAATATTCTGTAATATGATCTAGCAAGATCATAACAGTTAAAAGCATTAGATCAGCTAAAGAACAAAGTGGGGGACAAAATGGATACCCCAAAATTGAGTTAAGATTCTTCCTTGACAAAATAACTTTGTGGCAAGCAAAAGTCTTCTTCATGATTCAGGATATCAATCTCTTCATCATCTGGTTTCTGAAATTTAAAAAAGAAACAATAGGTGAGCAGCAACTACCTTTTGATATCACCAAAAGCAAAACCACTAGTCAAAATGTCAAAGCAGGCACATAAAATCAGCCATTAAGAAATAATAAGGGTTGTGAAAATTTTTCTTTGGATTAGGGTTTAGAATTAAATTTTAAAAATTTTGATCAGCAACAGAAAGTTAACTAGCATTTCAGTGTTTCAGAAGGTAATTTCCTCATCTATGAATCTAAACACAGCTATAATGCTTTTGTTGAAACCATATATAGATTTGCCCCAATTTTTTTCTGTTTACGTCCATTACCACCGTGTGAGCCACACTTGACTTATAACCATCTCTATACAACCACAATGAGAGAAAACAAAGGTTGAAACTACACATTTATCATTTTGTCAATTTATACAGATATGGAAATGTCCAAGACAGTAATCGATGCAAAACCTCATCTTCAACAGAATACCAAACTTACTGATGGACACGAAAATTAAATATTGAACAAGTAGTTACCAGCACTTCTAAGTTGTAGAAACGATCTAGCAACTGCAAAACCTCATCTGGAGAAAAATGCCGGTCAAATCTGTGACAAAATTTAGCAAATGATAAGAGAATGTAACAAAAAAAATAATGACCCACTAGAATCTTTTTATCAAAAGAGGGGATTGATATGAAGCAAAAAGAAGAGGAGGCCGAACAAACCTTCTCTGCAGGAATTCCATCAGACCATAGAGGACAAAGTGGCGATGCATGCCTGCAGGGAAGCAAATTTGATTTACAGTTATGCATTCATGTAGCAACCAATTGCCAAAGAGCAAACAAATCCTAGCTGTTTTACCATAATCGTGCGCATTAACTACAAGATGCAGCACTTTCCTTACTATATATAAGTTACTTTCACTAGCTCTAGTGATTCAACACTTAAGATAGATCCCTAAACAATAAACATGATAAACACCATTAGATTCTAAATCTACCAGAATGAACAGACAGTCAAGTCAAAAATGGAAATAAAAGCTAATCATTCACTGTCAAGACCAACACACAAAACATAATTTCTAAAGGGTTTTGGAGAAAAGATTGCCTAACTAATTTCCACGGCGGGAAATCAAAGGAACCAACATTTAGATTGATCACACCATTACCATTGGAGCAACGTGATAAAAGGTAAATCAGATGCTCCGATTAAACTACCAAAAATGTCTCAGCCTCCCTCACTAGCACTAGGCATGCCAATTAGTAAGGTATGAGGCGGGTAGATTATTACCTATCTCCATCCCCGAATTTTTATATCATACGTATTTCCGTACCCATAGCCAACGGATATATTTCAAAGAATTAATGATCTCTTTTGTTCTGCCTTTATTCTTTTCATGGCAACCTTGCAAATTTAAGTGTAAATACAAACGAATTTCTTCCCTATAAAGAAAATTAAGCAAAAAAGCGATAAACGTGCCTCGTAATTTGACGGGAGGATAAATTTCAAGTGCTTGCAGTAGCCTCAGCTCCAATTCTACCTGTTGTTGCTCCTATTAAATTGAAAAAAAAAAATAACAAAAACTAAAATAAAATCAACAAAAATATTAATAATTTTTACGAAACAGAGAAAAGAAGAGAGAGAGACCTTAGGGACAGAGGAGGCGGAGGAAAGCGGAGCTTTGCAAGGGGAGTGTACGGAAATGCCATCTTGTTCCTCTTCTTTTTCTCTTCCACCTACACCCTCCATCTCCTCTTAATTATAATATAAGTTTTTTAAAAACTACGGGAAAATTTCTCTATTTTTACAGATTAAACTTAAAATTGAAACTATTTGCTGTTTTTTTGGATTTTGGTTAGGGATTTGGTGTTTGATCCAAAATGCAATTCTCATTCAACTTTTGTTTTGTTTGTTCCATTACTGGGTTGGCCCATTATTCGGCCTGATAAAAGAGCCTTGGGCTAACGTACGTATAAGCTTTACCCACAATTTTCTTTTTTTTTTAAGTAATAAAAAATAAATTTTTAAAATTAAAATCCTTTTTCTTTATTTAAAAAATTAAAAAAAATAAAAAAGAAAGATACAAGAAGGAGTTACAAAGCGGTGAATTTTGAATTTCAATGTCAAATTTTAAAACTTTAATTTCATTAAAAGTTTAAATTTAAAATTTTATTAGGAAAGATGTATAATAAAATAGAAATATAAACAAATCGAATAAAAATAAATTAATATATATTTGGAGTTTATTCATTTATTTTTAAAGTTGTTTGAGATCAATTTGTGTTGAGTAAAAAAATTATTTATTAAATTTGAGTTTGATTCATTTAATAATAAGATAATTACATTATGTTTGTATTTAATTCGTTAAAATTAAAAGAATTCATTTATATTAAGCAATTATATTCACGATTTTATATAAATAAACATATTTATAAATAATAAATAAATTATTAACAAATAAAATTACATAATAAATGAATAATAAATAATTTATTTGCAGTGAGTTAAAAAATAAGTTGAAAGAATGAAAGTGTTACGATAACAAAATTAGAGTAAAAAATAAAATATAAATTTATTATTATTATTATTGAATAATAAATGAATATAAACAAATCTTAAGTGAATATAAACAAATGAATTTTAAATGATTTTAAAATAAATTTATTTATAAATATAAAGGAATTAAATATATTTTTATTTGTATTTAATTTATTTAATAAATGAACATAAAAATATTATTTAAAATTATTTATTAAATTTAATAAACGAATATAAACAGACAAAAACTAATTACAAATAATTTATAAAAAACTCTATTGATTTATATCATTTCAATCAAGAAAAAGATAAGTTTTGTCTCATTGAGCAAGCACGGTTTCACAATGGGTTTTTTTTAAGCAGCTAAAATCCATGCTTTTAAGATAGCAAAACATCCTCAATTTCAGTTCGTTGACAAAGATCCCAGTTTCTGCTTCATTTACAAATGCTAATGCATTACCACAATTTTACATATATTAGTATTCCATAACTCATAAAATCATACAACAAAAACCGTCAAAATTGATGCAAATTTGATTATGTATAATTCTATTTTGATTCAAATTAGATCGATATCAACAGTAATAGTTGGAAGTGCAGAAAATAAACTACAATTTGATATCAACTCCAGTTTGAGGGAAAAACTTCTTTAGGTAAAATACAAACGAATCAAAACGTCCTCTGACTCATGATTTTTGTTCATGATGATTGATGACTCAAGGCTCAAGGATTCTTCTCTTTTATTAATTCCCTACCCTTGACTCTTTTTTTAATCCTCTGGGTGTTTCGAAATGGTTAGCTTTTAGCTCTTGACAATTACCATATAAGCTTAATTGTTTATGATTATTACTATAAAAAGTTAAAAACAATGAAACTCTGTTTCTATCTCTGTTTTCTCCGCTTCCTGTAGTTTTAGTCTGTTGTTTTCAATGTCCTGCCTCTCTTTACACTATAATAAGAACAATCTTTTTCGATACCCTTTGGTTTTTGAATACACAATTGATCGCAAATTCTCGGGTTTCTTCTCTATATTTATCGACAAAAAAAGTTTTGCCTAGTTGTCTTTTACTCAAGACACCATCATCACCTTCTTCAAGAGCCTCATGTCTGGAGTTTTGACCTTCACGGGACAAAAACAAAGCTTCGGTTCCTTTAGGATTATTCACTGCCAAGCCCTTGACATTTACTGGTTGGAATCAGAGTATGAGACGGCGGAGCCAACTTTCCACAAACTAGCTTATTTCACCGAACTGACATTTGAGCTGAGAAATGCAGCTTGCCACTAATACCTTAGAACGGGTTGCACCCCTTACACATGCAGTTCGGAAACGTATTGAAGCGAGTTTTTGTTATTGGCTTCTCTATCGTGGTATTTGGTAAGTCATCCTGCTCTTTCTCATGAACGATGTGTTTATGCAACAAATATGAGCATGTCAAACGATCTGAATTGAGGGGATTCCATCAAGAAAACCACCTAAAAAGATGAAAGATAAGATGGCAATCTAAACTGGTCATGCTAGTTAGTTTCAGTGGAACTGACAAGTGAGAACCATGATTGAATTTTTTTTACTGATGGTTGCAAAAATATGGCAGGCAATAGGATCTCCACCCAAACGGGCGTTGGTACTGCAATAGCCATTGCAGGAGTTGCCATCTACTCCCTTATAAAGTCAAATAACAAAAGAGTAAGACTCAAGTTAAGACCATAGTTTTTTTGTTGTTCTTTTTTTTTTTTCTTTGTTTGTGACTGCTGACTGTACCATTTTCTACCCTTTCAGAAGGCTGATTTAAGCCCTGCATCCTAAGAAAGTTGAAGATTCGATTACCTAGCCCTGTCTGCTAACTTAAATAATGCAGAAGAAACTAAAAATTGGAATTTTTGCAAGTTGATGCTTATAATTCATTGACAAACACATTAGGAATGGGAAAGAGTAAGATTCAACTTCTCAGATGAATTTATTGGATAATGATCTTATTGTTACCACTTTGACAATAATTCTAAATGGGAAATACCATAAATTTTTTAAACCAAGGTTTGTTTTTCATTTTGTTGCAAAACCACCTCATAATTATCACCTGCCACTTCTGGTAAGCCAGTATGCTCAACCTTGCTAGCCCATCAGGCTAGTCTTCTTGCTCAAAGCAGGACACCACCCGGCTCGGAAAGGCAAGAGAACAAACATGAAACACCCTTTTGACCTGCAACAACAAGCGTCTCAGGCAGAAATAGTAGTTTGGACTTACGCACAACAAAAGTGTAAAAAATATATGAAATTTATGCTCCTCGCTCCTTAAATAATTAGGATGGTTTCTACATTTATTTGTCAATATTTTTGTGTTCCTACAACTCAGAAAGCATATCAAGGGGGGAAAAAGAGAGAGAGAAAATAAAGAAACTAGGAAAAAATTCACAAGCCATAATCATGACATTTGTCCCGCCAAGGCTCAAAATAAAAAAAATAAAAAAAAAAAAGATCAAATAATGTACAGACAAATGGGTTCATACTTTCATTGGACCTTGCAACATGTGAACTTGGCGAACCCCAATCATCGCTGTTGAAATTCCCAACATAAGATAGACCTGAATCTGCAGAGGGAGATTAACTCCGAGTTAAAAAACAACTGGCACTGAACTTTTATAGCAAAAAGTCAAGGTTTTCAAAACATCACAAGAACATTGTAGAAATATAACTGTAAGAACCTTCTGTCTAGATCCTAAGAAAATATGCAAAAAACTTTCTGGACCTCCTCATGCAAGTATTTATACCATACGACAGCACAGCCTACCTATGATGCATATTCAGTGCCATAGTCAAGATCAAAAAGTATGCTCCTGCGGTTTTCTGTGCCCATTTGAATACTGAAGTTCTTCGCAAGGGATTCAACTTGATCATCACACTCATAGTCCATCTCTCGTATACATCGCCTTCTTACCTTTTTTAGTGTTTCTTTGGAGGGTATAAATCCAAAAGTCACCTGCCAAAAGAATTGTTGAATGGCCATTAATCTTTCTCTACAGATATATCATGAGGTTTTAACAATCAGAAAGGAAATGGAGTTACCATCTCGTCAATTGCAGAGAGTGCAGCCTTTTGATCTCGATTGATGAGATGAGCATCGACAAGCAACGAATATGACTTAGCATTGGGTTTCACACCCAAGCTCAGCATGTGTTCAAACACCCTTGAAGCTTCAAAAGTCTGTCATACAAGGATGCATTAACTTGAAGAATTACGTTTAAATTCAAAGCTTAAATCCCAATAAAGCAGCTTTTGGTTGGGGGAGGCGGTGGTTCCATGAGTTATTTAGACTGTTGCAGAGTATGCTATGGACACCAGAGAGGAAAAGACAAGAATAAAAATCAAGCTAGGCATTCCCAGCAATATCCTGGATACATGCATTTTACAAGCTCAATAGAACTCATGGAATGAGCATATGAGAGAGAGAGAGATACCTTCTTCAGCTTTCCAAATGCATAAATTAGAGCATTATATGAATGAATATCAGGGGTCAACCCAAAAGAAGAACTTATTGCATCAAATGTTTGGTAGGCACGCTCAATGTCCCATATGTTTCCACAACCCAAAATTATACAATTCAGAGCAGCGACAGATTTGCACGGAGGGTCTGCACGGCTTAAATTCTCAAGTTGATAATATACCTGGGGAGAATATTTCAATTTTGCAACATCAGCAACAGCATCCTCAATGAGCAAAATATATAAGATTAGGTTTATGATTTAAATGAGCAATGATGAATTGAATGCCCTAAGTGCAAACTTTACCAGCCTTTATTTTTTCAAAAGAAAAAAAAACATTTTTCTTGCACAAAATTGTCATTACAAGGACACAGATAAGTGCTAAATACTGATAGAGACCAAAAGACCTACATTCTAATATAATTGCTAAGACATGTATACACCAATACATACATTGCAAGAACAGAATGATGGAGTAAAAGTTATTTGTATTTCCACATATTACATAATTCAGAACACAAAGATAAGTGATTTAAAAGACTTCATTCAAATGCTCAATAAGGGTCCAATGGAGCAGCTTATGGAATTTCTTTGATATTTATTTATTATTAATTTGTAAAATTGTATTCCTTCTAATTTGAAAAGGCGGCATGCATGCATGTTGATATTTCTCATACTAATTTGTTTTCTCAAGAAATATCACAATCACCAAAAATATCAAATAATAGCTGATTCAAAAGAAAATATATCAGAATGCATGCAACTTGAAAGGACATACGGAATCTAAAGTCTCAAAACCCTTCTTGGAGCAAGCCACAACCAATGGATATAAAGAGGTAAAAGGCGAGAAGAGATCTTCTGCTTCATGAATGGAATTCCCATGAACAGCTTCAAACTTGTGCAGTGTACCAAAAGCTTTCTGTAGATTCCCCAATGATGCATGAGCATATATCTTCCCAAGGAAAGGTTCAGGGCTAGGCACCTTCTTTTGACGCAATGAGCGCTGTAGGATTGCCCAGGACAAATCCAAAAGGTTTGAACTGTAGGTCCTACCTGCAGTTGCAAGTGCTGATACAATTAATCCTTCACCTGCAGAAAGCAAGAGAGGTGGCCTTGCATTTTCACCCTGAGAAATCCATTTGCCCATAAATTCCAAGGCATAAAATGCTAACTTGCTGTTATCTGCTTGCATTGCAACTTCTGCAAGATAGTTGCACAAAGTCCAATTTGGATAAAGAGCTCTATTCTGATCTGTTGTCTGATAAGATCCATAGAACAAAGTTAAATAATCAAACATTGAGCGAAAGGCAACCTCCTTACTCAAAATAATATCATTGCCAACAAAATGAGTCATATACCTTGCACCTCTCAATGACAGAAACCAAAGTGTCAAGCCGGCCCCGGCTAACACAGCTTGCCACACACTCTATAAAAACTCTCATAGACAACTTACAACCAGATTTTAAGGCCATATCTATATATTTCAAGGCTGCTTCAATCTGTTGTGTCTCCAACAGCATTCCAATTACCAAATCATAAGATTCATCATCAGGCAGAGATTCCGTTCCACCTTGCAACATCCTGATAGAAATAAAGTGAAGGGTAATAATATCATAGTGATTTTCATCATCGCTAACTTCAACAGTTTTAATGGTTTCCTACAAAACCATAGTGATTTTCATGCAGGTCTTAGAAATGGTAAAATCACAGACGAGACCGTAGCCAAAAGAATTCTCTCCAGAACATAATCACATTCAAATACCAAGGACTCAAATTCTCAATGCAATTAAAAAAAAAAAAAACTTATAACCCGATCCACACTCACTTGGGTTGATAATGGTTTAATTTAGATCGGATTCGATTTGATTTTTTCGAATATTGCATAATATTATGAAAATTTAAAATCCGATCCGAATCTAAACCGAACTTTCATTCGATCCAAACCAAATTGAATTTTATTAATTCTGTTAGGTATATGAGTTTTTAATTTTTAATTTTTTTAATTTTTACATATTATTTTAATATAAAATTTTAATATATTTAAGTAGATTTCATACAAATTTATTATTTTTGTCTTATATAAGTTTAAAACATATATAAAAATTAAAAAATATATATAAATTTGATTGTTTTCGATTTTTTATCTCCCGTTTAAAATTGAATTCGAATTTAATATATACATTTAATATTCGAACTTGATCCTAACAAAAAAAAAAAACCGATCGGAACCAACACTATGGTTTCGAATGAGTTTTCGGATTTCTTAGTTATTTTTTTTCTCACCCCTAACGCTTACTGATACGAAATGCAATTCAACAAAATTTAACAGAAAATGATAAACTTTTTATTTACTTTTTCGTTTACAAACTCAAAACGAAATATTTATGGAACTTTCAAGCAAAGGGTATCCTTAATTTACACCAAAACACCCAAAAAAAAAAAGACTTTAAAAGAGAGAAAGCGAATAAAGTATAGTACTATAACTAACCGTTCAAGCAACTTCTCAGCAGCTTGAGTTTCTTTGGCTTGATTCATAGCCTTTAAAACCAAATTAAACGACGCTGTATTGGGAACAAGCGCAAAATCATCCATTTGCGTCACGAAATCAAGCAAATCCCTGACTGATGCTCCGATCATCAAATTAGCTCTCAAATAATGATTATAAAGATTCACATCGGGCTTATTGGGCTTCCCATTCTTATCCAGCGATCGAACCCAGAACTCGAAAAGCTCTTTCACCTCAGTCCACAGTTGCTGAGTCATTAAATCGGCACAATGGTTCATTAAAGCAGGCGCGTCGAGGGTTTGGGAGAGATATTGAATCTGGTGGGCGGGGGTTTGGCGCAAGAAACCGAAGGGAATAAGGGATTGAGCTATGGAGGTTGGGTTTCGGGCCGCGTTTGGGTTTCGCCAGTTCTCATGGTAGAGAGGGCTGCCGGAGGCTGGGTTGGGAGGGAGAGGGGTGGTTTGAATTTCAGTGGAGTGAGCCGACTCGGTGAGTTGGGGTTCTTGAGAAAGGAAAGGGAAGGTTGAAATGGATTTGGTTTGGTTTACTCGGAGTAGTACTCGGGTTCGGGTCAAGATCGTCATTTGAGAAGCCACTTTTTTCACTGTCAAGAGTTAAACAATTAAGCAAAAGAGCAACCAGGGTTTTTGAGAAGACGAAAAGGGGTTATCTTGTTTGGAATTGGAGGAGCCAATAGTAATTTCGTGTGTCAGTGTTAATTTGGAAATTATTTAGCATGGGAACAGTCATCCATTTCAGCCGAGCCCTTTTTTGCCTTTTAGAGTGTTCTAAATAAATCACTAATTTTTTTTATACACCTTTAATATTTTCTTTCAAAAAAATTTATATATCAAATATTAATCTTAATTTTTAATAAATAATAAAAATATCCATAATAATTCATACATCCAAAATTATCTCGTATTTTTTAAAAATAAATTTTTAAAAATAAAATATAACTCTCAAAATTTAATTTTCAAAAATTATATTTTTTAAAATAAAATTTAAAATATATATTTAATTAAAACTCTTGATAATAAAAAAATCATGATCTCTAATATTTATATCATTAAAAAATATCATCAATAAATTAATAAATCTGATAATAAAAATTAATAGTCAAAATATTAAATACTATCGAATTTAATAATTTACTAATAATATTTGTCAATGTCAATGTTTTGTTGAGTATTTAAGTTTGAAGTAGTATGTATGTATACACGTAAGTCATTGGTATACTATTATTATTTGATCATATATGTGAATGAAAAAAATATATTAATTCTCAATGCAAAACTAGAAAACCAAAAAATGGTTTTATTGGTTTTCTATATGCCCAAGAGAAATAATAAGTTTATATCATATATATTGAAAATATCGATTTCAGTTTTATTTACATACATGATCAAATAAATGAGTTCATAAGCTCATGATTAAAATTTTTCAATAATTAAAAATAAAATTAAGTTTTTTAAAAATAGATATCCAATAATTCTTAAAATTTTTTTGATATCCATTTCTAAAATAATTCAAAACTTCTCGGATATTTTATTTTCAATAAGCTCAAATTTAGAAAGTGAAAAGAGAAATAATAAGAATGAAAAACAAAAATTAAAAGATGAAATGTTTTTAGTAAAAATAAAAAAATGAATTTTGAATTTAGAATATATTTAGAAGTAGAGTGTATATAAAATTTCTCATTTTTTTTTATTGAGAGGAACTGAGGAAGAAAGGATAACTTGATAGTTGATTCCAAGCCCACTTTTTTTAACTATTAATAGTTTAGTCAAAATCTAATTATATCAAATAATGCCAATAATAATAAATAAAGTCATATATTTTATAATTCTAAGATCAATTATGTGAAAGGTTAAAAATAAAAATTATATTAGATTGTAGTTTTAAATTTTTTATGTAACTCATTTTTATAAAAATAATATTTTCATATATTTCTTTAACATATATATAATCTCTTATTACTTGTATCTACGATATATCTCGATATGCTTTGACCTTTCTCAAATCCAATAAACTAATAACATAATATTAAATAAACAAGGAAAAGATGAGCCAGAGAATGCTGACAACATTAGGCATTTGACTCAAGCCCCCATTGCACCAAACTTTGAGAAAACCGTTACTTTTATAGTTTCTCCAAATATAAATGAATGAAGGTCTTACTTTTTCTAAAGATCAATTGAAAAGGCAAAAACATTTTCTTAGTAAAATTTATGGACACAAATTATAAGGTATAACGTATAAGTTATCAATTTTTCAATTGCCCAAGAAGATTGTCATGCACGTTAAGTAATAAAGAAGTTAATGATTTCAAAATATTGTCCCCTAACATAAATTTGTAGCTTCATGAACTTCATAGCTATTTGCAGAAGCCAATAAATGAAAGTTCTATAGCTATTGATATAGATATATTGATTCTGTTGATGTCTCTATAGGTTGTGAATAAGATAGGTTATTTGCAGTTCACGCACACAATTTATTACTACCAAAAATAAAAAAATAAAAAAAATATTTCAATAATGAAACAAAACACCATTAACAACCATTTATGTTACATTTCAAAATAATTATTATTTTTTATTCAAAGATAAAATATTAATAATTGTAGGTATGGATGACAATAGATTAAGATGGGTTTCGAATTCGATACAAATATATAAATTTAATATTTAAATTTGATTTGATTAGTATATTTTTAAACTCATAATTGATTTAAAATTAATAAAATATTATAAATTTTTAATATAAAATAATATTTTTTAAATATAAATATAATACAAAATAAATAATTAAAAATTATATATATACCCGATTAAGTTTGTATAAAACATGACTTAAATTTGAATTTTTTTTTAATATTTGATTTGGCTTGAAATTTGATGAAAAGAACATATAAAATTGAATTGGATTGACGGATTGAATTGTCAACCTTAATTGTAATAGGTTTTAATATAATTTTTTTTCAAATTTTCTTTACAAATTAAAAAAAAAACTAAAAAACATTTACGAAATAACAAATTTTGATAAATTGATTGTCATGAAAAAATTTTATGGGCTGAGGCCTATTAGGGTTGAGGGCATGTGCTTATTTATCATCATTAAAATAAAATTACAATTTAGGAAAACCAACATTAAAAAGCAAAAGAAACGACGCCGCTCCCATATTTAGTGTTATCGTGTGTGTGTATATACCCTAGTAATACCAGATATATTATTGTAAAAACAAACGGCAGCGGCTTTTTTTTGTCTGTTTGGCGGGCTTCTTGCTCTTCCCTCCCCTTTGGTGTTTGAGTTGTACCGTACGTTGCAAAGGCATGGGTTTTCGTGGCGTTTGCGGCGGAGGCGGAGGCGGAGGCCAGTGAAGCCCTAATTCTTAATTTTTTAAATTTGTTTCCTTCTTTGGGTTGTTGATGTTATCCTAGAATTATTTCAATTTATTAAGAGATATGGATTGTTCCGCCGTTAACTTTGATTTTATGATCTTCGCTTCTCACAACCCATTAGCATCAAATCTTTTTTTTTTCATGAATTAGAAGAAAATTTGATTTTTTGTGTAAAACTTAAACCAAACGGAAGCAATTTTTTGTTTAAAAATCTTCTCAAAACTCACAATCCAGTTATATGGATGTCAACCCTCATCCACTTTTGAGCCACCTTCCAATCGATAACATATCCAAAAATTTTTTGGTAAGCTCCTGAGAACATAGTGAATTAGTTTATACCTAACGTTGTAAGATTAATGAACCACAATTCACTGACTGGCGATTCTAATATTTGTGTCATGTAAAATACTGTAATTCATGTATTTATATTATGTTTTATATGAAAATTACAAGAAAACATGAAATTTGTTTTTGTTTTGTTAAATTTATATAGTTATTTTAAGCAGTATCATTTTCATGTTTTATTTTGGTGTTGTATTATCATAATATATCATCATATTCTGTTTTAGTCCTGTTTTAGATTGCTAGATGTACCAACAATCTCCTTGATAAATGAACCTTGCCGACATAAATACCAATCCCAAAAATACTACTAAACGCTGGAGCAATTAGTGGGGATAAATAAAGGTATTGTTTTCCCCACTTAATAACTTGTCTTGATTAAACACCTAGACTCATGGACTCTATAGATTACAAAACATATGCTATGGTAAGTTTAGCATCTTTACCCCCATTGTTTCGTTTTTATGACACATGGCCCTTATCAGTTATCATGCAGGAGGGTCTCATTCAGCTGGTCAACCTCGTTCAAGTTCAAGTTGTAAGTGGGATTCCCATAACTTATCCTTTTTTGCTTAAGAGCAATTTCTCTTTTCCCTTCTTTGAAACTATATTTTGCTGGTGTGAATATACTGGACTTGGGGGAGGTTGACTCTGTCAAGATGTTTATTTAACTAGAAAAATGAAAATTTACTATTGTGCAAATGCCCATTTTCGGTTGTACTTTTTTTAACATATAATGTGGCTAATTGCAGTCTTTTACAAGCTCTAAACTCCTAACCAATTAGTCTTGTAAGGCCATGAGCTAGGGGATTAAGTCCTGATTGCAAAATGCAAAGTCATCAATTTTTCTACTTTCATTTCTCATTTGCCGTCATTATGTTTTTGAGAATAAAAAAGGCATTGATTTTTCTATTCGATTGTTAATCCTCTTCTATTTTACTCTATTATAATGCTGGTTTCCTTATTTTGTGCATTTCCTGCAATAGCTGATGACCTAGTAAGGAATGCTGCAGTCACCGCCAATTCATCGAAGTCATTGTGGTTAGCAGATTCGACAGATGATTTGAAGCATTGCAAGAGACTTGTCTCGTGGTTTGAAATGGTAATGTTGCTCCTCAAGTAAAATATGGTCATTAGGCTATTACCCACCAAGAACATCTAGGAGTTTTTGTTAGCTGATCTCTTGTCAAAAGCTAAAATATTGTTATGCAGTTTGGTTTGATTTGGCTTATAAGAAAGAAAGAAAACAGTGAAGTTGTTCCTTGCTTTCTTTTTCTAAGACAAATTAAATTTGGGGCCTTGGGGGTGTATAATGATCAAGTTTTTAATCTTGAGGATACTAAATTTACTTTATGATCAAAGGTCTATTGCTATGAAGGAGAATTAATGGTCCATGAAATCAGAAATATTTATAAGTTCTCTGTATTTTCTTTAGATGAATTGGTGTTTTGTAGCCATGGAGTGGTTTTTTGGCTATTGTTTGCTTTGAAGTGTAACAAAAGTTTGCCAAAATTTCTTTGTTCATTGAGCTGACTTTTTTTTGGTATACAAAGCAGTGTGCAAGAGGTTATAAGGAAGAAGGAGGGAAAGAAAATCCATTTTGCCAATCTTTCCTATAAGATCTTGAAAAAGACTGTGGTATGTTATTTAATTTCTTATGCGTCCTACTTCCCACGGATTCTTTCTTGAAGATTGTTATTAATTTAAAGGCCTGTATGATATGTAAGGTTTCATAGAATTTCCTTATGTTTTGTTAAATCAAATAATAATTATCAGTGAACCTAAGTAAGTGATGGATGTCAAGAATATTTTTTAATATAATTTATTTCTGTTTGCCAAGTTATTATTGTCCTAAGTACTAATTGGCAGGTCCTATAGTATGAATTTCTTAACTTCTTTACTCTGGCCCCGCTGATGATATATGTAAGGAAATAACTATAGTCTTTGATGTATTGTATGACTCCTTTTATGTCATTGTTTTGATGAATTCCTGCAATCAACCAAATATATATATATATATATATAAGATGAGGCTTTGGGGCTAAAAGGATTGATTAATTAATGTCACATAAATTTTCTTTTTTTCATTTTTAATGCAATCTCACTTCTTTTTTTTTTTTTCTCATGTTTTTAAACAGCTAAATTTAAGCCCTCCTGGAGTGATTGTTGGAGAAACGAATTGGAGAAAGGTTATTGTTTTGCAATCAAACGAACATATGATATTGTAAAGTCACTCTCAACTAACGTGTTCTTTATATGCTATATTTCGCAGCAAAAACTTCTATAAGTTATTTGTTATCTGATCTCTGGTTAAAAGCTGAATGTTTGGTATATAGTTTGGTTTGATTTTGTTTATCAGAAGAAAAACCTTGTATGCCCCCGCCATTGAGTGGTACTTAAAACATCATTAAACTTAAGTAAATTAGAGTGAAATTAAACTTTGAAGAATGCATCTCTTGCTACAATGAACTTGGTGAAACCTTCATTTATTGAAGAATGTTTATGATTTTGCAAAGTGAATTCTAGTAAAATTAGAGTGAAATTGGATTTAGGTGTTGCAAGATATTATGATTAATTTTACAAAAGTATTTCTTTACTGTGAGGAAGGTCTTGTGTAAAATATTTTTTCTTATCGATATATTTTTGTTTCCATCTGTCCTTTTTTTTTTTCTTTGGTTTGATTTGAGATATGCATGTGTGTTGGTTCTTTAATAGTTTTTATGCAAATGTGGGCAAGCTCCCAAACTAAGAGAAGAGTGCTTAGAACTTGCCCATGATTATGACATCCAACTGTCCAAGTTAGGTCACATTAAGATCATAAATACCAAGTATTATGTCACTGTTATTTTTGGACCCAAATTAAATGTTTTAAATTTTAGACTCTACCATTTATAGATGGTACTTGTCCCAAAGAATGTGTACCTATGATCTTATTTTTCTTTTGTGAATAATGCCGTGTGTCAGTGAAAACACTGAAGCCAAACCTTTCTGCATTGATCTTATGAAAGAGTTGAAGGAATTTTGTGTTTAATGATTAACATCTATTGCTATTCTCTACCACTTTCCCTCCCAGATCGTATTTATATGATAATTTAATTTTAGTTTAGAGGTTTTTTTTTTTTTTTACTTTGCCATTATGTATTTATTAACACATAATTAACCAAGCAGACCATCTAATTGTGTCACTTGGAGTTATAAATTGGTTAGGGAGACCATACAAGTGGCATTTAGCAGCTGTATGGTAGGTTGGTACATCTTATTTTGCCTAACAAGCCAACTAGAATCCTGGCTAAATCAACGTCTTTGGCAAAAAAGCTGGAAATAATTTACACTCACAGGTCATTAGAATATCATCACATGATTTGATGTCTGTTAAAATTTTGTTCTCTCTTTAGACTACCATACATTCTGTAGTTAGGATTTTTAATTAGAGGTCATTTCATATTTGATTGTCTATTGACCAATATGCAGTTAAAATAACTATGTCCTAATCTCTCGTATAATTGATCCTGAAATTGACAATTGACGTTTAAACATTACCTAACATTAGTGGTGGCTCCCTTCATGATTTAACTTTTCATTTACAAATATTAAACTTTATTTAAATGTGCAGTGAGAGAATTTTATCGTATTATGCATGTCATTTTATAATTGAACTCTTAAAGGTTCAGTCATAATACTAGTTTAAAAAACATGTTATTCTTTCGCCATAGATCATATTTTTTATCTATAGTGCATAAACCTATGAATATATTTGCCTTATAATTTTAGTATTTTTATCCAAATTCTCATGACCCAAACACCTAGACTAGGTTGGAAATGGGCTGGTTGTCTCCTCTCTCAAAAAGAGCAAACCTTGTTGATAAACATCATTAAGGCCGCCTCGTTAAATAATTTTGTTGAAAATAGTTTTTTAGATATTTTAATATTTCGTAGCACTTTTTCATAACAATGTTAAATATTTAAAGTTTTTTATCGTATTTTTTAAAATACATTTTTTTCAATTCAAGTTTTTTTTCAAAACGCAATAGTAGTGCTAAACTAGCAATGCACCAACGATGCTAAACCACCTGGCCAGGGAGATGCTGATACGAAACAAAAAAAACAAAGAGACAAAGAAAGCCTAAGGTCACTGAGATAGATGTTGAAAGCATCTTGGCTATGTCCTAAAAGTGTGGTAAGGTGGTCCAATTATTCTCTCTTGAGAGCCAGTGAGGAATTTCAATACCCCAATCAACACCTTAATAGACTGATCGAAATAAAGTAATCTCAAAGCAACCACAGAATTTCAAACAATTCTTCTTTCTTTCACCGAACCTTTAAGGTGGCGAATGCACCACCGCTGTTGCTGCCTACAGACTAATATTTCAAAAGGATAAAAGCCAAATCATACGCTGTTTTTGTGCAACTTGCAACATAGGCTTCATATGATACAATGAATTGTATAGCAAAGTTTGCTTTGAAAATCTTCATTAGATTAATTTCATCAGTTTTCTTTTTAGCTTTCCAGTTTTAAAAAATATTGACTCAAATTTCCCTAAATGTAGAAAGATGCTATCATATTTACAGTTACATTTAAGGAGATGAGAAACCAGGAAGCAAAACCCAAGGCTATCCATAAACAATGTACAACATAGAATCAAGGTTCATTAATTCATACCCCCAACAAAAAGCTGAAAAAGAAGGAAACACCATTGACATCGTGCAAACCTCGGGGTGACAGTACTTTGATAAAAGATCTCAAAAAAGGTCCCCAACGGTAGGACCCTTAGTCCTCGCCTTCACTTCCACAATACCAACCTAAACCAGGTTGGGTTGGGTTAAGTTTTGATCCTTCGCTTGGGTTTATGACCGTTCGAGAAAAAAAAAAGCATATATATACAAGTAATATGAACATACATACAGAGAAAAACTGAAAAAACCAGTCAAAAACATGACAAAAACCATTTTCTTTTTGAGGATTTTGCTCGGTTTCCTGGAACACTTAAAAATATCCAATAAAATACACACTTTAATAGAACTAGGGTGTTTTTAAGACAGTCTTATATATAGTTGCTGTGTAATAAAAAGAGGCTTACATATCAGAAGCAGACAACTACTCTCAGTTCTAACCCCTCAACTGTCCAGTTTTATACTTTCTTTCTTTCTTCCCTTCTCTTTGTTTATTTAGAAATCTCCCTTCTCTCTTTGCTTCTTTTTTTTTTTCAAGCAAATATCTTTAAAAGTCAATTAATTTCTCAAAATTTCCCCTTCAAATCTTGCATCAATCATGGCTCTTTTATTTTGTCTAGTGCTTTTCTTAGCCATGACTGGCCATTCAAGTAAGTTCCTTGGTTTTTGTGATTTTCTTTCTTTCTTTTTTATTATAAGACCCTTTTTCTCTTCTTTTTCAACTTCAGATTGGATGTAAAGATTTTTGAGTTATCATAACTCAAGATTTTTGAGATGGGTTCTCTTCTTTGCTTGAGAAATATACTGATATTTTCTTAAAGATTAATTCTTTTCATCTTTCATTGTAAGGAATTTTGATAGATAAACTTTTTGATTATTTTTCTTGTTTGAATGCAAAAGGAAAAAAAAAACCATTTTTCATAGAGAATCTTTTAGTCTTCATATGAAAACTTTCATAAAAAATCTTTATGTTTACTTATTTGTACTATTGGATGTTTTTTGAATAGATGTTTTGAGTGTTTTTCATTGTGCTGTTCGAAGATAACTTTTTTTTTTTATTATTTTTTGGGTTTTGGGGTGTTCTTTTTCGTTTTACAGGTGCTAGCTATTGCTTGTGTAAAGATGGAGTGAGTGACCAAGCACTCCAAAAGACCCTAGATTATGCCTGTGGAGCTGGAGCTGATTGTACTGCAATCCTTCAAAACGGTGGTTGCTATAGTCCTAACACTGTGAGAGATCACTGCAACTATGCTGTCAATAGTTATTTCCAAAGGAAAGGTGAAGTTAATGGAAGCTGTGATTTTTCTGGCACTGCTTCCATTAGTGCCACTCCTCCTAGCAGTAAGTACCTTAAACCAATCCTTTCTGTTACTAATTAAGTTTTTCTTTCTTCTTTTCTTTTCTTTTCTTTTCCTTTTGGATTTTTGCTAATTTCTTTTGCACAATTTTCTTTGTTATTTGCAGATGTTGCTTCTACTTGTAATTTTCCCTCAAGGTACGCTTATTAGATTAAAACTCTCAGCTTGTTGATTCTGCAGTGAGGTTTCTAATGTAATCCAGTGAACTCTTTTTTCATAGAAACACTTGTGCTTCTCAAAACTAGAATATGCCACTTTGATGAAATTTTTTCTCAAGTTTCCAACTACCCTTTATGTTTTCTCTTTTGTCTTAGCTTTGGGATTCTTCTGTTAGGTACAACCGACAGAGTAGATATTTTGTTTTCAGAAGCAATTTGCAGAATATGCTACTGTGTCAATATTCATTAAAATAATTTTATTTTTGTCAATAACGTAAAGATTAGATCTATCGCCCCCCCCCCCCCCCCAACCCTAAATAGCTAAATCATCTTTTCTTTGATTTCTTTAGGAGGCTGGCTGCATCATCTTTGTTTTGCAACTGTGAGCTGTCGAGATGTTGATATTTGAGAAATTGTTTGTCTTCTTTCTTTGTCAAAATATTTTTGATTCACAAATCTCAGTTGGACATCTGTTATATCCCTATGTTATCATGTTTCCCTTTTGCTTTCATAGCATGATTGCTTTTAGGTCTAGTGGATCTGTAAAATTTTCTAATCCATTACCATGGCTACTTTTCTTTTTTACAGTTTTAACATTCTCTATTTTTTTTTCTGCTAAATTTTGCAGTAGCACAAGCACAAGCACAACAGCTGGAACCCCCTCCACAACTCCAACTACAGGGACAACTAATGGCACAACCACAGGAACTCCTACAGTGTTTGGTAGTGGCAGCACTCTTGGCCCAACAGGAACAACGACCACAGGCATCAATGATCCAAATGATGCTGTGTCTCTCTTCAGAAGCCCTAACATTTTCTTCACCTTTTTCGTGACCCTTTGGATTTGAAGGTGTAGTACAAACTAGAGGAAGAAAAAGTTGAAGGGGCTTGGGTTTGATGTACGGATGTGATTTTGCCACAACAGTAATATACCATTGATATATATGTAGGGATTATCTATTAGAGGCAACCCCCCCCCCCCCTTTTTGCCTCTGTGAAAAAAGCTTTGGAATTTGATTCCCTTTTGAGTGGTAGTAGAAGCCTGTTCACTATTTTTTAGATTTTTCTCTGTATATCTAGAGAGAGGGCACTATTTTTTTTAATTTAATGAAAATTTGGTTAGTGAAATTTGTTACCACTGTAATTTCTTCATTTCAAGCTTTAATAAGTGGACTGGTGTTTTTTGTTGAATTGGTGGATAGTGATGGATCTATAGTCAAATGCATGGCCTAATCTTGTAGATTATTACTCCATTAATGCATTATTGTTTCTGGGTGGAGGCTCCTGGAGCTTCAGATTGTGACTTGTGAACCACCTACCCACCAACCTTATCACAAGCGCACTGAACGAATTGAGAAATGATAGAAGGCCTTTGGTTTTGTTTTTAAGTGATCTTTTTGCACTAGATAAGAGTATCTTATTATGCCAGGATTGGTTCAATTGACGAATATTGTTTATTTAATATAAAAATTTTAAGTTTGAATTTGATTGATAATTTTTTATTCGAATTATCTTAAATGTATAATTTTCAGTCATTGATCTTAAAACAATTTATCTATCAATTTTTTGAAACCAAAAATAAAGAGTATCTGATTCCCAGGGAATTTTGTTCAAGCGTGTGATTGCATCCCCTGTTTTTGCTTTTTGCCAGTTGTTTTGCTGTATGGTTTGGTGGAAGTTCTTTTTGTTTCTCGTTTACTATCTATGAATTGGCTTAAAATTTCAGATATAAAGCATGCAATCAACCCTTTTAACATAAAAATAACTGTTAACAGAAATAATAACCGTATGGAACCTAAAATGGCAAAAACATTGCTCATCTCTTTCTCGCAATAATTTCAAGGAAAAAGTGAAGCAACCTCTAGAAAGATGAGGTCAAGTCAAGAGTCAAGACACGCCAATCACATCATTTAAGAGAGTGAGCTGGGGCTTGACACAATCTAATGGGCAATGGCATTCTCCATTGGGGCCGCCTCCTAGAGGATAATATATAATAAATCTAATAAAACCATCCCAAGTTTCTGTTCTTTTGATAGAAGCAAGCAATGGAATCACAGCAAATTTCGCCTAAAAAAGAGCAATTTCTAAAACAAGTAGAAACGAAGATAACCATTGTGAGTAACAATCAAGAGGCTCCTCATAGCCATGTGGAAATCTAGATATGTTGCATCTTTGTTTTCGGCTGATGGATTCTTGAAAACCATCGGATGGTTTTCGGATTAAACAGAAGGAATTGTTAAATATTTCCATTCTGATTTATGCCTGTTGTTCTAACAAAGCCATAGGACTTAAAAGCACTTGCTGCTATGAAGTACAATCAGTAAAACCAGTGCTATATCCTTTATAGGATCAAAATTTTCTCACATTACATAAATATTTTGACCATCAAAACTGTTGCAGGTAAGCATTATCAGATCAAGAGCACAGTGCAAATCCCAGCTAAATATCGTTAGAGCAGAGGCAGAATTATTGACCTTCATTACATAGGCAATGCAATCTACCAATCTGGACAGGATTACAATAGTAGAATGGGTGTGTATTAGATTCATCTTCAACCTATTTTTATCCATGATTTTTAAAGTTTGACATGCATAATATTTTGATCCATAATCATTTCGTAAAAAATTTCCTCAAAGTATAATATTGAGAGTCAACTAATACATGTAAAATGTTCAAAGATTAAGTTACTTGTTTAAACCTGAAAACCCGAGTCAATAACATTATTATATTAAATAATAACATGTTTCTACTTAATTTAAAATATATTTACCATATTAATACTTTACACTTTTTAACAATAAACATCAAATAATAACCATTTCGAGCCTAGATTTTTGAAGTAATAAGATCGGGTCAGCCTATGAACACTGTTTATCTACACATACAGTCTCTATCGTGAACAGAGTAATAAGGGGACACGCAGGAGACTGTTGATTAGCTTTATAATTATATACATGGAGACCAATAATAGATGGATTTCTTGGTGAAATTGAAGAAATTAAAGCTCATAAGCTGACCAAAGAAATTGAATGCAGCTGAAAGATATATCTATTTCCTCAACCTCAGACTATAATTAATATTTTCACCTCAGCTTATTGGCTCAGGTGAAAAGTCCAACTTACTGATCTAAGTCACAACAAATCAATTAAGAAAATGCTATAAATTCCAAGCACAGGTCTAGTGAATTACATAAATCCAAGCAAAGAAGCAAAGTGTATAGAAGGATGTTTGAATCATGATGTGAATAATTGCCAGGTACAGGTCATTAGAAATGCCGATGAAATTGTACTCAAATTCGCATTGAAAATTTGGAATCAGTACAGGGAATGAGAGAATTAAAGTCATGAAAAAGTTTCACAAACAACAAAGCTCAACAACAAATAACAATTAGATCTGCAACTTCCTATTTCCCTTTACATAAATATCATAGTTGTGTCTAAGGTCAGAACATTTTCTACAGCTCTTGCTAAACATACAGGAAGAAAGGATTAATGCACTTGTCCTTCATGGTGTGATACCGGTTGTTGTGTTGGTGCTGGCGTTGGCGTTGGCGTTGGCAGTTGAGCATCCTCTTTAAATGGTGCGCTAATGTCCATTGCTGCAAGTCCTTCCAACTCTTGGATTGCGCCAATTGCACTGATGTTGCTTTCACTGGTGAACTGAGGCTTTAGTACTCCAACTGCTTGCTTCACCTTTGATTGCTGCAATCAATGTTATTCAGTCATAAATCAATGAATTTCCCTTTTTTTCTTTTTCATTTCAAGGATTCATAATTAATAGAAGGGGTGATGTCAACTAATGCAGAACTCACCTCTAACGTGATTAACTCCAAATTATAATATGTGACTGACAAACAATCCTCCAAGCACCATATTAGTTAATAATATTCATAGTGTTCAAGTAACACATTAGAAATTTTTAAAATTCAAATATCACATTAAACATTACACTATAACTTAAAAACCATTCATGACATTATCCCTTCATAGAGCTACAGTGCAAAAACTACTATTTTGTGTATATACTATATACTAAAACTAAATCGTACATCGAACTTAACTCAACTGATTCATCTATCAGGTCTGAGATTTAAATCCCAAGATATGAGACCCCTTCTGATATTCCTAGACTAGGACCTCTTTGAATATATCAAAAAAAAAAAAAACTTAATCTTAAATCACTGTCACCTACACATAATTTACCATACTTTCAATGATGTCTGATTTTTTTTCCTCCCTTTGACTTAGTTGCCTCCCTCGCAACACGTCTTAGATTATTAAAGACTTTAGGTTTGTCATGACATTTTTAGCCGTGAATCAATTTCGCCTACCTTATCTACAAATTAGGCCATTAAAACTATTCACCTATGTCTTCTCTATTATTAACACATAATGATAAAAAAAAAAAAAATCATATCCCACAGCAAGGGGCAGGCGTATTTGCTTGTAACGAACTAGACGTCATAAAGAAAACATCTGACTTACAAAGAATGCAAGTTTTCTCTTAAGATCTCCACATGCTGAAGCTAACGCCTTTGATTCAGCTCCATCCGTTGTCTTGTTATCAAAAGAAAGAAAAACAAATGTCCAAGGACAATGACATTAGATTTCACACAAAGATATCCAGCAGAAATAACATAAAAAACGAAATGTCATATTTATATCATCAACATCATATTACTCATATGATTGACCTGAAAAACCATACAAGTTTAAGTGGTTTTACCTTCTTAGGGCGGCCGACGGGCTTCCCAGCGGTTTTCTTAAGCTTGACAGTCTCGGCGGTGACCCCGCCAATCTTGGGTGGTCGACCTCTCCGCTTTCCAGCGACCACAACGCCAGAAGCATCTCCAGCTGTGCCCTTCGGCCTTCCTCTGGGCCTTGGGACAGGAACAGTGGCAGTAGCAGCAGCAGTATCAGCATAAGGAACAGCCATGAGTTGAACCGGGATCTGCATAACAGCCTGTGGAGGTAACTGGTTCAAGGCCTTAGGCGGCCGTCCACGACCCCTTTTCATCGCATTAGCCCCCACCACTGACTTTACCGTCTTCGGTTTCCTCGGTCGACCGGGACTCTTCTTGGGCCCACTTTTGGCTGGTCGACCCCGGCCCTTCCTTACCCCAAGTTGACCAACGGGCCCATTTTTTCTAGGCCTACCGGGGGATTTTTTAGGCCCATCGGCAAGCGGAAGAGACTGCTGCTGAGAGTTAGGGTCGGCAGTAGTGGTAAGTGTGGGTTTGGGCTTAGGGGGACGACCCCGGCCTCGTTTGGATCCAGGAGAAACATCGGGAGGGTTTGGAGGAGTAGAATCCGGAAGAGAAGCATCAGATCTAGCGTTGGAAGCAAGCTTGTAAGATTTCTTGACCATAACCAAAAGACCGTTGTTTTTCAAGCGCTTCAAGTGGTGAGTCAACAAGGCCGAGTGTGTCGGTGGCAAGTCTTTGTGAGCTGACTCTATGTACTTAGCTATTGCCCTTTTGCTTGACCCGTTCTTGTCTTTCAAAGCCCCAATAGCCTCGCAAATCATGTCCGAGTAAGGAGGGTGGTTGAAACTCGGAGGCACACCACCGGCGACTGACGTCGTCGTTGTCGTCGGGTTAGCCACGACGGATGAGACGACGGGAATGATGGGTGAGGGAGGGATCGGAGGAGGAGGGGTAATGGGAATGGAAGAGAGAGAAGGATCCATTTTTAGGGTAAGGGTGAAAATTTTGAAAAGGGATAATTCACGTAGAGAGAGAAATGAAAATAAAATTTGAAATTAAAAAAAAAAAAGTAGGTAGAGATCGGGCCATTGGGGGAAGTGTGTTTTACCCGAGGATGGAATAGAGAAAAAAAGTTTGAAGGGTCGATTTTGGTGGAAATGTATAATTTCCTTAAGTTTATGTTGTTATCTGCAATTACTCCAGACCTCCGCTGACCGGGTGGGGCCACCATCATATATCAACGGGCATGGTTTTCGGACAAACTTTTGTTACGATACAATGGGACTAACGTTAGCAAAATCACAGCTTCCTTTGGAAACAAGTGTTGACGCCATTTTTGAAGGATTTTAGTAGAATAAGAAGCAGCTCCACAAGCATAACGGAAATCAGCTGACTTTTAAAGACAGGTGGTTGAACTTGAATCAAAGAGAAAAGGGAAAAAGAGTGAGAAAATGGGGATTTCTTATTTCTAGACAAACAATAAGAAACTAGGAAAAACAAGAAAGAAAGTACTGGGTATCTGTATCTGATATATAAAGGTCTTGTTATTACAGCAATGTAAGACTATGTCTAAGTGGTAGGGGAATCTTAGCAAAACCCTTAAAAAAAAAGGTTTTTGTCATGTATTTGACTGATTTTTCAGTTTTTCTATGTGTGTGTACGTTCACATTATTGCATAATATATATGCTTTTTCTCAAACGGTCATAAATTCAACCGAAGGATGGAAATGTGCAGTCACCATCCATGAGCTTGCAATGTGTCTGTGGTGTTCCTTCTTTTTCAGTTTTTGATTGGGAGCTTGGATTTAATGTACTTTGACTTAGCATTGTACATTGTCTATGGATAGCTCCTAACATTAATGGAATCGCACTAAATTTCGCCAAACACAACAAGTAGAAACGAAGATGATCATTGTGATTAACATATCAAGCGTTTCGAGATATGCCTTCTCATAGCCAGTTGAAATCTAGATATGTTGCATCTTTGTTTTCATATGACAAAGTGACAAATGTTGGATGGGTCACTTGCTGCTATGAATTACAATCAATGAAATCAGTACTATATCCCTTTACAGGATAAAAAATTTCTCTTATTAAATAAATATTCTGACCATAATAATTTTTTTCCTATGGAAGAAAGTTTGGGGTAAGAGGAGGCTTCTGCATTCCAATGTCAAGACAAACAGCAGACCTCAGAGATCTACATTGATCTACATTAAATTTACAGATCATCCACCAAAGAGGACGGCCAGTAGTAACACTCAAACCTAGGCCTTACAAGCGAAGTATTCGAGCCTTACCAATTCAACCAACCTCTGTTGGCATTCGGACCACTATGTTGCAGGTAAGTATTATCAGATCAAGCATGCAGTGAAATCCAAGCTAAATATGGTTAGAGCAGGGATAGAATATACACCTTCATTTCATAGGGACAAACTGAGCCTTTTTCTGGCAGTAATCCTGCATAAATTCCAAGATTAATCTGGCAACAGAATCAGGCTTTTCCACGTGAGGAAGGTGGCCACAATTGGGTATCTGGCGAATAATTGCGTTTGGCAGTTCACAATGCAATCTCTGCATTACGCAATTGAAAAACCCACATGAATAAGTTTCACCCCACAGGATAAATAAATCAGAAAATTATCACCAGAAAGATATTTCTCTGATTTTTATATTATTTATCAATCATGTCCTAAAGTAATTAAAGTTGGCCACTTCTTTGTAGTATGATCATGCCTATATGGAGAAAAATTTTGAAACAATTTGAGTTACTAACCATTGCTAGCTTGTTGCTAACAATCTGGTCATCCTCACCCCATATTATAAGTGTCTTCGGCTTCACCTGTAAAAGAAGGTTTCAAGTTGCATGAAAAACTGCAGATTTTAATGCATTTATTTTTTATATAAGGCATAGCTAACCTCTTCTTACAAGAATCAAAATGAAGGAAAAAAATCCTTTAATTTTATGTCATGTCTGTCACTCAACATTCCGTCTTGGAGATGATTTGAAAATTTTACCAAAATGAAATTAAAAAAAAAAAAACTGAAATTATTAATCTGTTAACATACACCCTTCTGTGGGGCAGACGATAAGACAGTTGTAGACAAACCTGATCGATCTGTCTGCTGACATTGTAACCACCACTAATCATAAAATTCACAGTTGCATCCTCCCACCAAGGATATAGGCAATGTAATCTACCAATCTGGACAGGATTACAAGAATATAATCGCTGTTAGATTCCCCTTCAACCTTCAAAAATCCTAAAATGTACTAGCTTTCGGGAATAAACAATAATTAATGTGATCCATATTGCATTACTTTTCTTAGCTTCATTTTTGCAGGAAAACTTACATTAGTCCAATCTAAGCTGGTGCTGAATGATACTCCCTTGAATGCCAAAAATATTGTATATAAGCGTAGTGGGAAGCTCTTCAATAGAGATACCTGATTCACAAAAATTTACAGTTATAGCTCTAATATATGAGAAAAAAACTATTTAGCATGCCCTCCATATTCTCCCAAAGGAAAAAACGGCACAAGCAATCTGTTAGAAAAAGAATTGTTGTAATTTATATGCTTGTATCGAAAAGCATTAGAGTACAATGCGAGTATCAAAACCAAGCACTTAACCAATAAAGAAAAAAAAAAGTAAGAAAAAGCACGAGTAAACCTAGACTTAAATTTCTAGATGTCTAGATGCATCAGTGATCATTGAATGAAAATAGCAAAAGTTAACGAAAATTAAGGCGAAACCAGTTAATGAGAGCGTAATGAAGTCCTTTAACACATTTGATTGTTATCTTCGGCACAACAGAGATAAGTAGTTAATAAAACCTTCTGTTGTCTTTACCACAAAGGTGAAAGATTAAGTTAAAAAGGAGCCAGAATGATCAAATAAAAATTCCAGAAAACTTTAGTGGAGGAACAAGAAAAGAGCTTGTTCATAATACACAAGATGGTCCTAGAAAGATAACAAGTAGAGAAAAGTAAATGACAAAGACAATTATAAACAGCTAGGATTGCCAAAATAATTGAGATTCAAGTCTGTTATGAATAGCAAAGAAGACTAACCCCAGCATAGGCAGCTGCTCGGGGTAACTTTGCTAGGTTTCCCGTGCCTTCTGCATATACACTTGCATCGATCAAAACAAGATTTTCAACCTAAAAAAGAGTAACTAAAGGTCATCAATAGCATGGAGAATCAGAGGCATTTATTAGCATCTTTTATCAAGCTATAACTCTACTGTCCAAATATTAGATGCAGAAAAAATCGTAAGACCAGTTGTCTAAGATGCTCACGGCTTCGGGGTGGTTGACTGCAAAATCAACTGCAACAGCAGCACCCAGACTTGGTCCAACCAATGTCATGGGCCTTTTGATGTACGACTTCCAAAGCTGTATATCAGAGACATCCAGTTTAGTCTCAACATATTGGAATACAAGCTGAAGTTGGACACAGCATTAATTCGATTACTGAAGTAATTGAACAACGGACTTTTCTGCTAACACTTGCATTAGTATCAATAAACTCAACCACTCGTGTCTGATCCTTTAACTCCGATTGCAATTATAGTTAAACTAAACTAACACTTTTATATAAGGTTACCCATGTTAATTATCTGACTGTTTAATCCTATATCATTCAAGCTGTACCTGGTAGAAATGCTGGCGCTTAGATTCCACATCACATGATGGAAGTCTTTCTAGCAATAAAAATAAAAGCAAATAAATAAAGGCAAAAAGAGAAACTAAAATGAGAGAATAACTGAGTGTTTGGGATTGCAACAACACAAAAAATGGTAAAGCAAACCTAAATTAGAGAAACCCCAACCAAGAATGTCAACAACCCAAGTTTCTAAACCAGCCTCTTCAAGCAATGGAAACGTGTATCTCCATTCTAAACAAGAACTGAACCAATAAAATGAAAATTGGTGAAGTCCATTTTTGTTCTTACTTTTGCTAATTGCTGTCTATATAATAAAGCACAAAACAAAAAACCTGTCAAAGCCATGAAGGAGAACCACTGGATTTTGCTTGCTCTGAACCAATGGCTTCACACAACTACTCATAATGCTATTTTCAGAGAAGCTAACCTGCAGTGTTAATAATATTCCTAAAAATTAATAACCCATTTTAACTAAAATAATGTCTGAAAAATTATAAAATGAGAATTAAGAAAAAAAAAGTTTACATTAACGGGCAGTCTCTCGATTCGATTGGCAAGTTTTCGAGCAAACGGGTCTTTGATTTGTTCCATTTGTTTTGGTAGAAACGAAGGGAACTTATCATCCGCTGCCAGAACGGTGAATCGCCGCCGTTGGGTTTTGCATTTAGGGAACAAGGTTGGTGCGGAGGTGGTGGCGGTGAGGGTGAGCATTGTTGGTCACCCGCTTCCTCGATGAAGTGAATGGTCGAGCATGCTTATAACTGATGCTAAGTTTCTAACAGATAACTGACAACCGCGCAATCTAATGGAACTATCGCCTCACGCGAGTGGATGGCGCGTGGCGTAACGCTTTTCCTTTTACTACTATTGGTCAATGCTCGTCAAACTCAGGAACATCCCGCGCAAAAATGGGGCAAGTTCAAATGATCAGACAACCTATATTTCAACAAAAAAAAAAAGATTTTTTTAGGGAAAAAATGGGAAATCGCCCTGAATCGTATATTTCATTCAAAAAATAAAAATTTTGAGTAAAAAAAAAAGAAGGGAAATTACCCTGAATTGCATTATCCATTTTCCTGCTAATTCTGGGTTGGACTTAAATTTTTCCTTTTTTTCTTCAAGAGAAAGAAAAAAAATAATGTTAAGCTTTAACTTGGTTCGAATTAATTAAATTATACTTATTTTATTGTATGCAATTTTGGCATCTATACTTTGTTAGAGCTGGCACTCACATGCTAATAGAAATTATTTCATGTTCACAATCATTTTTATTAGTAGTCTATATATAAAAAACAATTAAGTGTTTAAATGTCATAATTATTGTTAGATGGAGTATATTTTATTACTCCATATTCTAATTCAACCATGCATGGGCCAGGACAACCTGCCAATTATTCAACGCATGATCATATTTTATGCAACATTTCAAACAATAACATTAATATCTCACGGCATATATGGACTTGAAGTACCTATAACTAAGCCGATCAAGCAAGCAATCAAAACCAACGTGCAATAATCCAAGGTTTTGCTAACTGAGTTTGAATCCAAAAGAATCTCTTCCCAAGATTCTAGGTTAAGACATCACCCCCTTTTTTGACTAAAAGGCCTTTCCCCTTTCTAAATTGTTTGTTTCTTTTCCAAGTCCTCCCTCAATCTGGAATGGTTGCAGCTTTGTTTTTATCAGTTCTCTGAAAGCTTCTGAACATTAATCTGGCAAAGGTAAAAGCTTCGCAGTTCATACTTTCCAAAACTTTTGGATCATTGTTTTTCTGATTGTGATGTGTGGTTATGTCATATGTGTGGCCTACTGGCTTTCTTTATTACTTTAGTTTATTTCATGTATTTACGTTTGCTTTTGGTGGTGGGTAACCGAGTATGCCAAGTAACAACCGTTTTTCTTCCTTTTGATTACTTCTTTTTGTACGCTTTAGCTTTTAGGTTGCCTATGTTTTGGATTTTTTTTTCTTTGCTTTGCTCTACTATTTGCATATGGTGACTTGCATATGGAGAGTGAGTAGTTTAGAAGAAATATGATGTTCATACTGTTGGCAATTTGATTTTGCTATGGGGTTTTTTTTTTTTTTTTGGTTCCGTTGACTTGAATTCTTGTTCTGGATCTGTTTTTGCCTCAGGCTATGCTTGCTTTGCTGTATGTTTCTTGCTTATTCTCTATATCATTTCCTTCCTTACATTGGGTTTTCTTGTCTGGTTTTCTGGGAATTTTGTTGCCTTACCTTTCTGAAATATGAGCTCCCAGCCAGTCATTTTCGAGGTGGCCAATCTACTCAATAGTGCATGGACTGTCCTCTCTCTACATCTGTTCTGTGTTTCTGCCTAGATTGAAGTCTTCTTGTTTTCCAATAATTGTTAGCTTGATTGGACGCCCATTGCCTGCTGCTTGGAGCCTCACTATGGTGTGTAATGGAATTTTGGAAACCGATGTGTTTTTAAGAGATGAAAGCGTGTTTCCTTAATTTTGTGGAATGTCCATAAAGGGCTCAACAGGCCAGAAAATTTACTAAATTTGATCAAATGAAAGATAGATTGGACGCTAAGACTTCTTCTTATAGCAGGATTGTCCCAGCAGTGCATCCTTGATCTCTGTCCCAACTGAGAGACTTATTTATGCTGGTTTGAAAATGTATCTGGTGGAAAGCAAAGGAGGTGCCATAGCCTGCATGCTGCTGGCTCTGTTCTTTTTGGGCACATGGCCTGCTATTATGACACTACTAGAAAGACGAGGTCGTCTTCCTCAACATACTTATCTTGATTATACTTTGACAAACCTCTTGGCTGCTATAATTATAGCTTTAACATTCGGTGAGATTGGCAAGAGCACTGCTGAACAACCAAACTTTATTGCTCAACTATCTCAGGTGGGTTTTCTCCATATTCAGGGTGGAATTGAGATTATAAATGTGGCAATAAAATAAAAAAGTACTTTCAAAATAGATATATTACCTAGATATGGATATGAATCTTCAGTGGTGATAATGCAGGATAATTGGCCTTCTGTTTTGTTCGCAATGGCTGGTGGAGTGGTTCTCAGCCTTGGAAATTTATCTACACAGTATGCTTGGGCTTTCGTTGGTTTGTCAGTGACAGAAGTGATCACTGCAAGCATTACTGTTGTTATAGGTTTGAGTGTTCTATGCATGCATAAGTTGTTATTGTATTGTAACAAAACTTGATTTTTATTTCTTAATTTTAGTTACTTTGTTTTGATTGAACAGGCACAACCTTGAATTACTTCTTAGATGACAAAATCAATAGAGCTGAAATTCTTTTCCCTGGTGTCGGTTGCTTCTTGATAGCTGTTTGTCTTGGATCAGCCGTCCACTCGTCCAATGCTGCAGATAATAAAGCAAAGCTTAACAAACTTAAAATAGAGTATGCCTCTTCTTCTCAATAAATATCTTAATGTGATTAATGAAGATTAATCATAAGAACTAGTCCCGGCTTGCAAAGCCAGTTCGATAGCTTTTCTGTATCTATAAAACCGGCACTTGGGTTTGCTTTTGCAAGTATCAGATGCTTTTTAACCCATGTCATTTGCTTGTATGCTTAAACTTACAGCAACGAACTTCTGTCCCCTATGATTCATTAATTAAAGACTGCAAAGTTCCTGCGTTAAAAAAGCTCACCCCGCAGAAACGGCTGCAGCAGGATCATAATGATATTTTGATTACGAGATAAGCTGAGGTTTTCTGTCATGGCACTAGAATAAAGGACCGGCATTGATGATATGCATCTTAGGGTGCACCATTGTTATGCTCTGCTAGAGATTTTGTAGTCTAGAAGATGTACGCCACTGAAGTGTGCTCAAAGTAGAATATGTTAATTCTGTAGGTTGTTTCACTCAAATGCTAGCCTTTTACTGTGTCATCTCCAAATATTAGATACTTCATTTAATCCTATTACTTGACTCTCACCAGAAGTAGAATTCAATTGCCCTTTCCTACTCCTGTAAGTGCTAACGTCAAAAAACCATATACGATACTTTGTCATGTTTAAAATCTTTAGTTCTATGTATAAGCTGCTAATTATATTCTTGTTGCTCCACAAAATTGTTCTTTTTTCCAGGGCTGGATATACCTCCACATCAGAAGAGGCAATTACAAATGAGGGTACAAAGCTCTATTATCTTACCTTGTTACTTACTGCTCACTTCTTTTTCTAAGACTCTTTCTATTAGTGAACAGAATTAATGAATCTGGAGAAGGGGAATGGCATTACAGAGAAGGCAAAGGCAGGAACTGCTAACTTCCTTATAGAGCTAGAGAACAGGAGAGCGATTAAGGTTGGAGGTTTTACTTTCTTGGATCCTTCAGGGGTCTAGAACTGCGAAATATGTGATCCTCTCTTCTAGCTGTTTTATTTAGTAATCTGGAAAGCTAACGATTCGACAGCTATTCAAGAGAACTCTAGGGAAGCTAAAGTGCACAGAGCATTATGCCTTGGATATTTTACATCAGATATCAATCTGTCTCTAACAATTGGTTTGATTCTCTTCACAGGTGTTTGGGAAGAGCACTTTTATTGGGTTGGTGATAACTTTCTTTGCTGGTGTTTGCTTTTCCCTCTTCTCACCAGCATTCAACTTGGCTACAAATGATCAATGGCACACTTTGAAGGAAGGGGTTCCTAAGTTGGTTGTCTATACTGCATTTTTTTACTTTTCAATCTCTTGCTTTGTAATTGCCCTCATCCTAAATATCACTTTCCTCTACCGTCCTGTATTAAACTTGCCTAGATCATCATTTAAGGCTTATCTCAGTGATTGGAATGGCAGAGGCTGGGCCTTTTTGGCTGGGTTTCTGTGTGGGTTTGGGAATGGTCTCCAGTTCATGGGAGGTCAAGCAGCAGGATATGCAGCAGCAGATGCAGTTCAGGTACTTTTAGTCCATCTTTAAGACCAAAAAAATACGTGACATTGATCTTCAATTCTTCATTCATAGCATAAGAAAATCTACGATCATGGCCATTGTTGCTACCTTACTACTTTTATGAGGTTATTGATTAACAGATGTGCTCATGGTATGTTTACTTTATCTTAAATTGCTTAATTCATCTAGATTTGCTGGTGATATCAGGCACTTCCACTTGTGAGCACGTTTTGGGGCATACTTTTGTTCGGAGAATACAGAAGATCGTCTCGAAGAACATATATATTGCTTGTTAGCATGTTGTTTATGTTCATTGTAGCTGTTGCAGTTCTTATGGCATCATCAGGGCATCGAAAATGAGTTTGCAGCATCTGATTGATGAAATAAAGTTCTCCTATGGAGATTGCATAATTCATGGCTTGATGAAATAATTGATGAACAAGTCAAAAATGTTAACCAATGCAGCATTTGATTGGCTCTGATGCTTATGCACGTCAAGAAATTGCTTAGCAGATGCTTCCAAATCTTTCAAGTAGAGTCTTCCTTGTGGCTGGTGGTAGGAAAATAAAATAAAATAAAACAAAACCAAAAGCAGACAAGGGGCATTGGTAATGAAGATTGAAGAGCTGGTGAAAAGAGGGATGGGATGAAAAAATGTCTGTAAAATTTATCATGTCATTTTAGAAACTACTGCCATTTCCAATATGACATTCTGACTCTAGCAATTAGATTTTGGGATTCTAATACGAAAATCTAGAATTCAAATCTTAAAATAGTATGGAAGCCTATGAATTTTTATATGTATAAAGATATAAGATGATTTTTTCGTCTCATTAAAATTTTTTATATAAAAATATCACATTTTAAGATAAAAAAAAAATTATAATCGATAAGATTTGAACTTTTTAGTAATGATTATATGAAACGGTTAATATCCAGTATGCTCTATAAGAATTTTGGAATAAGAAACTAGTGACAAAATCCAAATTAAACCCAAGTAATTAATGTTAAATTGGATTAAAATTGATTAATTAGTAATTAATTAGTCAATAAAAGTAATGGTCAGAACCCAATCTATATAAACTATTTAACTTTATATGGCATGCAAAAGAAATCCCTTCAACTATGTGGGAATGGATGTTTGTCTTTGGTTGTAATTGTAGAATGGAGTGTGCTGAAATTGAAAGCCAAAAAAAAAAGAAGATTGTTTCAGGCTTTTCAGCCAGTCATGCCCCCCACCACCTCACCAGTACAATGCTTCTAGAAGAACAATTGAAAAGCAACCCAATTGACTAAGGATCATATGGTGGATTGTGCATCTTTTGTCATTTTCATTAATAAAAGGACTCCAACACCTTTTAAAAGCAAAGTGGGACATTGGCCCCAAATGGAGAAAAAAGGCGGTGGCTTTAGGGATTTTCTTTTTTTTCTTGTGTCAATGACATTTGCTTTTAGTCAATATCAAATGGTTGGCTTGCAAAATTACGACACTTAAAAATAAATTTGATAATTTAAAACATAATAAAATAAAAAAATAATATAATTTAAATTTTTTAAAAAATTATAAATAAATTTAGTAAAATTAAAAAATTATATTTTATATTTTTATATTAATATAAATTAAAATATATAAATTTTATATAAAATATAATATAAATATAATATTTTATATGATATAATGACACAAATTATTAGATTTATTAAAAAAACATATGGCAAAAGTTGACTTTGGGGTGAGGTTTAGGTCACCGGAGTAAATTTTATTAAATTTTAAAATGAAATGTTCAATTTAAAATCAATGATAATAAATAAAAAGGTTATTGTTATATTTAAATCAAATTAATGATAATAATTAAAAAGGCACATGCTCCCTTGGATTTAAATATTTAAGATGTATTGATTTTTACAAAGTTTAAATTTTAAAATTAAATTTTTTTTTATAAAATTAAAATTTTATGATTTTTAATGTTAAAAAGTAAAAAAAAAATCATAAAAAATAATTTTAAAATACAAAAAATAAGAAATTTTAATACATTTAAAAACAAAATGGGAGACAAAAAATATTATGTTTATTATGGTGCAATGAGATTTACTGTATCATAATTTTATTAAATTCTTTAACAATTACTTTTTGACACACCTTTAACTGCCATCCAATTATTTTTTACGAGATTCTTTTATGGGTAATTTTGCAACGATCTATAAAATTAAACCCTTTTTTTTTTTTTTCCTATTCACAATTGTATTATTTCATGGATTATTCAGACACAATGAAAAGTCACTAACACGACAACAATAATGTGAAGACTAGTTGTTTGCAAAAGAAAACAACAAAAGACCTTCACATCACATGTTGAGATAAGGAAAAGATAGAAAAAGAAACAAATAGATTCCAGCAAGTTGGTGTCACTACACCACTTGGCATTGATTTTTTAGTCATCATATGAATGGGGTTGTCTATATCTCCAATTCCCTATCTATTTCAAACATTCCATAGCATAATGTAAATTATTTTATATTTATTTTACTATATGTTATTAAAAATATAATCAATTAAATTTGAGTTGATACAGTATTAAGTTTAAAAATTTTAATTTAACTCTAAGTTTTTTATTTTAATAATATTTATTTTAAGTAAAAAATATTATGTATATAATTTTTTTAAAATTTATAATTTTTAAATATGGATTATGTTAGTTGATGGTTAATTATAATAATATATCACTTAATCTAAATTTAATAATATAAAATATAATATAATAATACGATGTGAATATGATATGAAAATATATATATGATACGATTTAAAATTTTAATAATAATTACATATATTTAACAAAAAATATATATTTTATATATTCGTATCGATATAAATTATATAATGTATTTATTCTATCCTTTTTTTTATTTATCTTTTATTTTTTGGATATTTCAAAATTATATTTTGTTTTTTTTAAACATCTAAAACTCTTACTCTGTTATATTTTAAAATTATTTTATTTTTTAATATTTAAAATCATGAAAATTTAATTTTGTAAAAAAATTAATTTTAATATTAAATATATTAAAACCAAAAATTTTTAAATTTCATAAAACTCAATATAAAACAAAAAAATAAAAATAAAAAAAATAATTTTTATATAACATACAATATAAATACATAAATTTTAATATTTTATATAATATAAATATATAAATCACTAAATATAAAGGTATGATCCAAAGATAAGTCCGCCCTCTAAGTTTTATCTTAAAAGTCTGGAAATTTGGCATGTCTTTGCCATCGTTAGCTAGTCTATTGAAAGGGCTAGAGTTCACATCTGGTCGGTATTTTGTCGATTATCGTTTTTGTCAAGGCCTTTACCAAAAAGGAAAATAAAATAAAAGCAGACAAGACAATTTATTAAAATGTTTGTGAAAAAAAAATTATTTTGAAAAATATTAAATGTTTAACATTTATTTTTTGTACCATGATTTAATTGAAATTTTTATGAATTGATAGATCTTAAATTTAATTTTAATTAATAATTATATTTGTCTAAAAATTTTGACATGATCAATGAATTAATAATATCTTAAAACAAGTATGCAAAATGATAAGGACAGATAAATTCGTCTCGAGTCACGTCAGCAAACACAAGGGACGTTTATCCCGTTATGACCACGTGTCACTATCTCATGCACTTTATCAATCAGGCAAAAGGTATCGGATGATTAGTGGGCCCCACTAGCATTAGTTACCGTAACAGTATGCCACGTGTCATCTTTTGCTCTGCTTTTATCCGCTTTGTCATAACAACCAGTCAAAATATAGGCTTAAGTTGGATTGAAGTCTGTGAAACGTACACGTGTCATTCGAACAAATAACCATGGTCATTTCCGTTATCCAACGTCTGTTTATAAGTAAGCGATGGGTGGAAGCTTTGTTTCCAATGCTTCCATGGCTTTTAACAAAAACAAAACCTTCTAGAAACTTGAGATATGGGAAGTTTCGAGTTTTCAACTGAGTTGGTTCCGGGTTTGCCCGATGAACTCGGTCTTGAGTGCTTAACTCGGTTACCTTACACAGTTCACAGACTCGCCTCCCGAGTTTGTCACCGATGGCGAGATTTGCTCCAAAGCCAAGACTTCTATATCCTCCGCAAAAAATTAGGGTACAGCCAAAAAGTCGCTTGCTTGGTTCAAGCCTTTAGTAGTGGAATCGTGAATGGACCTAAAAAACCGAGTGAGTCGCCGAGTTATGGAATTGCTGTTTTTGACTCGGTGAGTCGGAGTTGGGATGGACTCCCACCAGTTCCCAGGTACCCAAATGGGTTGCCTTTGTTCTGTCAATTAGCAAGTTGCGAGAGGAAGCTTGTGGTGATGGGCGGGTGGGACCCGGTGAGTTACGACCCTGTTACTGACGTTTTTATCTACGATTTCATGACTCAGCAATGGAGACAAGGAAAGGACATGCCGTCAAAAAGATCGTTCTTTGCAATCGGAGCATGTTCGGGTCGGGTCTATATTGCTGGCGGGCATGACGAGAACAAGAACGCATCAAAAACCGCGTGGGTTTATGATATGAGAAAGGACGAGTGGACTCAGTTGGGGGAGATGAGTCAAGAGCGAGACGAGTGTGAAGGTGTGGTGATTGGGGAAGACGAGTTCTGGGTTGTGAGTGGATACCGGACGGAGAGTCAAGGTCAATTTGACGGGAGTGCTGATGTATACGGGTTAAAGTCGGGTCAATGGAGGAGGGTCGAAGGGGTTTGGGAACACGGTCGATGCCCGAGATCAAGTGTCGGGATTGGGAAGGACGGGAAATTGTTCGATTGGGCAGAGCTAGACGCGGCCGTTGGGGTCGGAGCATGCGGGATAACCCTTGGAGGGCGGGTCTTGGTTACCGGGTCGAAGTATCAAGGTACATCGCATGGGTTTTACATGGTGAAAATGAAGGAAGGCCAAAATGGTAAATTGGAGAAAATCAGCGTGCCTGATGAGTTTTCTGGGTTTGTCCAATCAGGCTGCTGTGTGGAAATCTGATCCACTAAATTCTTAGCATAAGCTATATTAAAGAAAAAAAAAGAGAAAAAGTTTATAGGTAGTTTTGTTGTAATTTTCAATGTAGAAAAGGCTGCTTTTTTTTAGATTATTCGAATTTGATGCATAATTATTATAAATATATGAATATTTACACATATTTGCAGCATATTTGGGTTGGGATGTAGAAGTTAATGCTGATTGTCTGTTAAAGCAATGAAAATTGAAATTTTCCTCAGTTGATTTTTCTTCTTCGTGTAAGAAAGCAAGATTTATCTGAAAATATCATGTAACAAGCTGGTTTCTCAGTGCCTTGGTCACCCCAGCTGAATCCAACTCCATGATTATGTTTGCCACTGTAAAATTGACATGTTCTTTCAATCATGCCACATGATGCTAATGATATGAAGTTGTTGTCCGCTACGTTATTATTTACATCTCAGCAAACCATTTTAGCTCAGATGTGACCAGTTTTCAAATAAAGGGCATTGATTTCTGGGGAGTGGGGACCTACTGAGTTACTTTTTTTTAAAAATATTTTTCCGACACTTGGACGGGGACAAGTAAAAAGAAAACTTGCAAAATTTTAGAACAGAATGCGTTCAAATGAATCTGCTTTCATCTCGTAAATACATCCTTTTTTATAAAACTGATAGTTGGAAGTTGAAGCCAGCATATATAGTTATGCAGAAATATTTCCACTCCTTTTAATGCAGCCACCTGATACAGCTCTAATATTCTTGTATGCTAGCTTCAGTGTGATGTCATGTAACCTTGAAAAATACCTAAGACTAAAGTGTTTGACTTTGGATCTAAGGTTATCTTTCAAAGATTCTTAACATATGGCTTTGAATTATCAAAATCTGGGTCTGTAAAAGGGTTACTCATGTCTAGAATGTCAGCTCTCTTTAATTCTTTGCCGTAAGCCTTCTTTCCTGCAACTATACTATAGATTTCATACTATTGGTCAGCAACTTGGTCACGGACAATACCAGATGCTAGAATTTGAAAGTCCAAAATGTTTTTATGTTTGCAGGATGTTCAGGCATTCCTTCTTTGATTACCCTTTCAACATAGAGGATTACGTCTCTAGTTTATTGAAGATGTATCTGGTCGAGAGCAAAGGAGGTGCCACACCTTAACACTCTTACCTTGATTATACCTTGGTTATATAATAATAAATCTCTTGGCTGCCTTAATCATCAGATAGGGGAGCACACATCTGAAAGACCCACTTTTACTCAACTTTCACAGGTGAATTTCAGTTTAGGCTTTTGTATCAAGTGCTGAGCTTATCCTTACACTTCTAATGTAGGTTAATCAGTCAATTCTTATAGCCATCAAGAAAAGTTGCTTGTACTCTTCAGTGTGATATTTCTTAAACAAGGGGAAAATCTTTCGGTGGTGCTCCACCTCTCGTCTTATTTCAATCAGTGAAAAATGACCTCATAAATTCTCTGTTCCATAGTCAAAAATTTTACAAATACAGTAACCATGCTTGGGCGATGGATGGCCATGAATCAGTGCTTAGTAATACTAGTGCCAGAATGATGTGGGGGCAGAGATCAGAAATCTGGAGGTTTATACAGCAGTGAAGTAGTTTCTGTCATGTCTCGCTCTAAATTGCATCAATTTCTGTCAACATTTTGACTTGGTAAGAATCAAACCAATAAAATGTGCAAGAGCAAGACGACATAACAGAGTTTGATCCCAACAAAAACTCTCTCTTTTCAAGATTCATGACAAGGACATCAACCTTTTCGACAACCATCATTTCAAAGTGATAGACCTTACTTTTGGAATGAAAAATCTATTAATGGTTCCCCGACAACAAGAAATTACTCATCTACCTGATCCTCTTTCAAGAGACTTGAATGGTGTGAAGTGTGAACCATTCAGCCACTCAAGGAAAACACAGGATTCTTTTCAAGTCACAAGGATGCCCTTCTCCATATACATCTTCTGGATTTTTACAAAAGCAAGAAGCAAGCTTTATGAGAAGGGTGGCCGCCGGCAGTATTAAGCTACCATGTGGCTGCCTTCACCCTTGTGAAGAAATTCATAGAATTTTTTATTGGGGGTCAATTTGAAGAAAAACCCCTTCGAGTGAAGAGGGGATCCAGTATAATGTTTGTTTTTATGTTTATAAGCTACCATGCAGCTACATGTTTCAAAGATTATTACAAGTTAAAAAGGAAAATATTATGCTCATAATGCACTTTTTTCACTCTTCTCGTATACTTCCTATATTCAGTTTCCAGTTTCCACATAACAAAAGGATAATATTTAAGAAATACCTAATGAGTTGATAAAAAGAAAAAAAAAAAGAAATACCTGATGAGTGTTTCTGGTTTATGTAGCATTCAGAAAAGCTCATCCATGGAATCCTCATCTGTAGTTTTGCAGGCAGCTCAACTTGACTAAGTGATTCAAAATTGATAATATATATGTTCGATCATAAGCAAAACCCAAAATAAGTTCCAATAAATGGTGGGACTTTGGTAATATAAAATACACAAAGCAAAATAATTATGTGATTTTTGAGTGTCCAACTCATACCCTCAACTTCCTGTGATTGGATCTGAAACTTTCTTTGCTGGATTACATCTCAGACCTTATCTCAGTTTAAACCAGCTTATCTTGTTTACACCATGGAAGCAGTGGATGAGAAGGTGATGCAGATATCTCAAACTGAGTTCTGTCTATTAGATTTTAGGTACCATCCGTGAATTTCATTTTTCTCCAATAGGAAAAACATCAATGACATGTCTTCTAACCATTCTCATGAGTTAGACTGACGATACCTAGTCAGATTTTTCATCCCATGACTCACAGTGCCAGTGTGCCTTGCACATGATTGAGGGAGAGAGAAGCCTTTCAGTTTTCCAACCTGATGACTTTAGCTGCAAAAGGAAAAGAAATTACAAAGAGAGTTGATGTATCTTGACTGAGAAAAAGAGTCCACCAGAAATGGAAGAAACAACACAACCTTACTATCACAAGGAAAAAACTAGTCTATACACGAGTTAGCTCCTTTATTTATCCATCAACTAATTATTAATGGTCATAATACACATAGATAAGCATTTCATTTTTCCATTTAGTGAAAAAAACCTATTCATCTAAAATGGCAGGGGGGTATGGCCTGCCAGATATAGACGCTGATGCATCTGAGACAGAGCCCAATATACACAACAAGGTGTGTTGATTGTCCCAAGTACTGAAGATGCTTTTCAAACAATGCACAAAGTGCTGATATTTCATAAAGTTTGGTTCCCCATAAACTTTGCTCATTGCTTTTCAATATCATTTCATCTTTGCAAAGTCAACCAACTTTCTGTTTCTATATTATGGCTAACAAAGGCCAATGGAGGTTGAAAAAACGTTTGGGGCATCTAACTTACCAGCTAATGCAAATGAAAAAAAGAAAAGAAAAGAAAAGAAAAAACATTTCCTACAGTCAGATCCATGTAAGTGTTCCTTGAAAAACTATTTGAATTTAAGGACAAACTTCATAGCCATACCTTCTGAACAAAAATTTCATACTGCTTATTCATCCATGATTGGCTCTCCAAATGTAGAGATCTGTTTTCATCCATAAGGTTGGCCATAACAAGTGCATGAATATACGACTTCAAGATATCTGCAGCTGTTGAATCTTTGTGCACGATTGCACTGATGATTCCCTTCCTCTCCACCAGTAAATACTTTGCTAGATAGACCAATAGTAATAATATGGCTAGAATGAGTGAGAATGTTAATATAAATAAAAGGGAAGTAATTACAAACAATGAGTAAAAGTTCAACCTTTCATGTAAAACGATCCAGCTGAATTCAGAAGGTTGGCCCTGTTTGAGATTATCATTACACTTGTCAGTAGCATACAGAATTATAAAAATGATTATGAGCAGAAATCTTGAAGGAGCTGGTTGAAAGCTGATTTTTATCAAGATGCATCAAGATCAAGTTATCACGATAACTCATGAACTCAAAAGACATGCAAAGCAGCAATTTAATTTTTTTTCATGTGCCTCTGGCAGTTACTGCTGAAGCACTATCAAAACATTGCTGCTATCAAGACAATGTGGATGTTAGGCAACCCTTGTTGTCTACCATTAAATAAACTTAAATATTCACATTTCTAAGTGATCAAGAGAGGAAACCCTTAAAGTAGTCCATGTGCAGGAGCTTAGCACTCTTTGACAACCTTAAAGTAGTCCATAAGGGCAAAACATGTAGAGGCCTGTTTAGGAGGGAGAACTGAAAATGTATTCAGGAATACACATTAATATCCACTTATAAAAATACGATGGCACTTGAAATCATTAAGAATTTCGAAATATGCTGAAAAGAGAAAACATAATTCATATTGAGCTTATAGAAGCAATACACTAGATGTTGTATTCTTGCTAAATAGCCCACCTGACATTGTTAACAATCAAGCTTGTGCAACATTACTTTGGATGATATTATTAAAAAGTTTTCAAGATTGTGGTGCTTCTACAGAGTAAATTAGTTTTGTCAGAAAGAAAAATACATAGAATTCACTCAAAACACCTTGACTTTGCCTTTGTAAATGTATAGAGTAGCATCATCTTGATTGTGTATTGCTGGCTAAAAATGATAAACAGTTTTCCATGACAGTTAAATCCAGGACCATAATTCACTAAAAATCGGCCTAAAGAGAATAATAGTGATGGGTGCTGGTTATTACCTTGGCCAGTTTCCATGAAATGTTGTAGAAGAATTGAGCTGCTCTCAAAGTTAAGTGAATCTAAAGCAAGGCACTGGACAGCTTTGTAATTTGCTATGCACAAGGAAAAAGAAAACAAGAACTGCATGAAAGCTTAACAATCAAATGCGCAAATCATCAAATTAGTTTTGCAGTTAGAGAAAGAAAATAAAAGGTAAGTCATAACAGCATAAAAGTTTGGTCACTACTGCCCTTGTTTCAATATACAATGGAATTCAAAGAAAATTGGTTTTTGATGTCTGACCATCAAATAGATTTTACATAATAATATTACATAAATATAATCTTGAGAAAGGAGAGCTAGTTTCTATGTGGTGTAATGTTGGCAAGATGCTTTGACTTTAAGTCTCACTGGCAGCAACTGAACGGCATGAGATGTCTAGTTCTATAATTCAAGCCCAATTGAGTAAGTATCTCTAGTTCTCCTGCATTTGCAAGCCCACCAAGTTTCATCTTAATTGATTTCCCAGTTAGTAGAGGTTATTATAGTCAAATTCCAGGCAAGGTTCCACAATTGGTCGTGGCCTCCTACCTTAATACAGGATTTCTAGCTCAAATATGGAATATAAGAGCCATTAACGAACAAAACTTATAGCAACAAGCTTTAACCAGAGCACAATAATCAGAGCAGCCTCCACACTTACATGTGTACTATCCTCTTTCCATGTGCATAGATTTTCACCCATGTAAATGCCTACATGTAGGGGGAGAGAGAAAGGTCAGTCGAAGATCTGCAGTCATTCTATTATGCTGCAAGACATTTCTCTAGAAGAAACACTGACATACCTAAATCATTCATGAGATCTGCAACCAAACGCCACATTTTAGCATTGCTATCAAGATTTGAGCCCTAAAGAAAAGCATTAAGGTGTCAGAGTCTCAATGTGAACTTGAAAAGACAGTTTTGGTAAAGAAGAAAAATAAAATCAAGGAAGTCTAAATGAGCAAACCTGATAAAATGTGAATAATATGCCTCCAAGCATTCCTGTTAAATCTCTCAAGAACCACTGCAAGAATTACAATAATCAAAATTTATTATCAGAAGGCTGAAAACTCACTTCAACTCATATAGGATTCCATAAAAGTCCCAACTATCATAAATCAGGAATAGTAATAGGGGAAAGATTGATATAGAAATGCATATGGGGTGCCAATTCTACCTGAAAAGTTGCACCAATAATAGTCAATGATTTCTCACCAACTCCAATAGCACTCAAAAGAGCCTGCGAAAGAAGTTAAAGTAAACAACAAACAAATACAGAAATGATCAACATAGAGTCTATACGCTATATGCAATTCAGAAGAAGACTAATATCAATTGAATTTGACCTTTACTTGGGTAGAAAGCATTGTTCTCATGTATGTTGAAAGTCCCTACAAATGTAATGTAACCGAAAAAGATTGAAACTTTAATCAGTAAGGATTACTAAGTTAAGTAGTGCCCAACTTGCCATCAATGTTTTTCCTTTTAACCGGCAAAGAGTTTCATACTTGAAAAGGGACAGAATCTGGAGTCACACTGCCAGGGAAACCCTGAGTTGAAGCTGACATTAAGACTTCAAACGAAACCAAACAAAAAGAAAATTACTTCTTGAAATTAATAACTCTTTTTCATGTTTGGATATCCAAAAAAGAAAGAAGATGTAAAAGAAAACAGATTGTATTATCAAATTTTCATGAAACTGAAAGACCCAACAAACAAAAAAATTTGATTTTTACTTTTCTAATAACAGCAAATGGTGGAAACAAATAGAAAGAAGAAAACTTGCCGCGGGGACAAATGCATCGAGGAATCGTCTCCAAACATGGTTGAAACGATTAACTGATATATTTCAACCAAATAAAAACAAAAAAAAAGGTAAAAAAAATGAGAAAGAGAAATAGAAAATCAATGAAAAGAGTTGAAAGGTGAAAGAAAGACTTACGGATTTGTAGAGAAGGAGAGAGAGTGACAGTGGCAGTTTTGAAAAGCTTGGTAGAAGAAGACCTGTTCCATTCTTCAATTATGAGTTGCTTCTGTGTCTTTTTTGAGGCTTCCATCGACCACGCCCAACTCTTCTGGTTTATGTTTATGGGTTTTTATTTTTTTACTTCTCAAACATAAGTAGTTGTGAAGTGATCTGGGTCAGCTTCTTCTGTCTTCTGTCTTCTGTCAATGAAACATGGTCGTTGTTTTATATTATTTACTATTTTTTTATTTTGCATCGTGAATTTCAGAGATGGGACACAAAAGAAAAAGGAAAAACGAGAAACGCTAGAAGGAGGGCTTGAACCTCCGACCTTGTGGTTAACAGCCACACGCTCTAGCCAACTGAGCTATTCCAGCTGCGTTGTGATTGGGGTAAGAAAGAGCTTATATGCTAAATAATATAACAGTGCGATGGATCGGATCCATGATCCATCCATCAACAGCAGCAGAACACTGCATTCTTTGCAGTTTTACGCAGAAATGTGAAGAAAAGCAGTGTCTTCAATCCCCCATAGACTTTTCTTCTCTTCCTCTACAACTTAAATCCCAACTCTTTACTCTTTCCTCCAACCTTCAGTTTTCGCCTTAAAACCAAGCCAACAACCAAAACAACCTCAAGACTTCAATTCTCAAACTAAAGCCGTAACTGAAGACCAAAAATTCTCTCTAGAAACCACCCTTGAGAAATCAATTTAGAGGCACCTTTGCAGATATATCTGCTGCATTATTTTGGAGGGCAAAATGCTGTGTCAAAGCAGCTCTGGTTGCTCCACTGGCGACACCAGCTAGATAGAGAAACAATGTAGGAAAACACAGAATTAGAAGTTAAAACTTAGCCTCCATAACAGAAATTGTTTTTCTTTTTACACAATAACAAGAAACTTCATAGGTAGTAAACTGACTATTGCAAAAACCAAATGTGCCGCATAAAACCTGATAAGTAACATGTCTAAGCAGACTTAGTGGTTCCTTAGATGCAAGGAATTTGGAAACTTACTGAATGATCTTGACAAGCTCCCTAAGCAAACAATGAAAATAAAAGCTGAAGGAAACAAAGGAGAAAGAAGATTCATCAACATTCCGGCAATGAACACGGAAGCCTTAGTTGTTATTTGAAGTTAAAAAATTCAGGAGATAATAAAACCACTAATAATCTCAAAACCGAATTCTAACTTGTAGGTTGTTCTTTCAAGAGTTTAGAATAAGGCAAGTCAAAGCATCAATCACACAGAGGGAAAGTTTAATATGATTCACCTTAATACAGGATTTCTTGCTCGAATATGGAATATAAGAGCCAGTACCCAACGAAACTTATAGCAACAAGCTATATCCAGAGCACAAGAATCAGAGCAGCCTCCACACTTATGTGTGTACTATCCTCATTCCATGTGCATATATTTTCACCCATGTAAATGCATACATGTAGGGGGAGAGAGAAAGGTCATAGATCTGCAGTAATTCTATTATGCTGTAATGAAATTTCTATAGAAGAAACACTGACATACCTAAATCATTCATGAGATCTGCAACCAAATGCCACATTTTAGCATTGCTATCAAGATTTGAGCACTAAAGAAAAGCATTAAGGTGTCAGGGTCTTAATGTGAACTTGAAAAGACTGTTTTGGTAAAGAAGAAAAATAAAATCAAGGAAGTCTAAGAGAGCAAACTTGATAAAATGTGAACAATATGCCTCCAAGCATTCCTGTTAGATCTCTCAAGAACCACTACAAGAATTACAATAATCAAAACTTATTATCAGAAGGCCTAAAACTCACTTCAACTCATATAGGATTCCATAAATGTCCCAACTATCACAAATCAGGTATAATACTAGGGGAAAGATTGATATAGAAATGTATATGGGATGCCAATTCTACCTGAAAAGTGACACCAATAATAGTCGCTGATTTCTCCTCAACTCCAATAGCATTCAAAAGATCCTACGAAAGAAGTTAAAGTAAACAAAAAACAAATGTAGAAATGATCAACATAGAGTCTATACCCTATACACAATTCAGAAGAAGACCAATATCAATTGAATTTGACCCTTACTTGGGTAGAAAGCATTGTTATTATGTACGTTGAAAGTCCCTACAAATGTAATGTAAACCAAAAAAGGATTGAAACTTTAATCTGTAAGGATTAGTAAGTTAAGTAGCGACCAACTGCGCATCATTTTTTTTTTTTTTGCCTGCAAAGAGTCCCATACTTGAAAAGGGACATAATCTGGAGTCACAATTCCTGGGAAACCCTCCACTCAAGCTGACATTAAGACTTCAAACGAAACCAAACAAAAAGAACATTACTTCTTGAAATTAATAACTCTTTTTCATGTTTGGTTATCCAAAAAAGAAAGAAGATTTAAAAGAAAACAGATTGTTTTATGAAACAGAAAGACTCAACAAACAAAAAAATTTTGATTTTTACTTTTTCTAATTATACCAAATGGTGGAAACAAATAGAAAGAAGAAAACTTGCCTCGGGGACAAATGCATCGAGGAAGCGTCAACAGACATGGCTGAAACGATTAACTGATCTGTTTCAACCAAATAAAAACAAAAAAATTGGTAAAAAAAAAGAGAAAGAGAAAATCAATGAAAAGAGTTGAAAGGTGACATAAAGACCTGTTGAATTGTAGAGAAGGAGAGAGAGTGATAGTGGCAGTTTTGAAAAGCCTGGTTGAAGAAGACCCGTTCCATTCTTCGATTATGAGTTGCTCCTGTGTCTTCTAGTTTATGTTTATGGGTTTTAATTTTTTTACTTCTCAAACATAAGTAGTTTTGAAGTGATCTGTGTCAGCTTCTTCTGTCTTCTGTCAATGAAACATGGTCGTTGTTTTATATTATTTACTATTTTTTTATTTTGCATCGTGAATTTCAGAGATGGGAAACAAAAGAAAAAAGAAAAACGAGAAACGCTAGAAGGAGGGCTTGAACCTCCGACCTTGTGGTTAACAGCCACACGCTCTAACCAACTGAGCTATTCCAGCTGCTTGAGAAATAGGGTAAGAAAATGCTTATATGCTAAATAATATAACAGTACGAAGCATCGGATCCATGATCCATCCATCAACAGCAGCAGAACACTGCGTTCTTTGCAGTTTTACGCAGAAATGTGGAGAAAAGCAGTGTCTTCAATCCCCCATAGACTTTTCTCCTCTTCCTCCACAACTGAAATCCCAACTCTTTACTCTTTCCTCCAACCTTCAGTTTTCGCCTTAAAACCAAGCCAACAACCAAAACAACCCCAAGACTCCAATTCTCAAACCAAAGCCCTAACTGAAGACCAAAAAATCTCTCTAGAACTACCCTTGAGAAATCAATTTAGAGGCACCTTGGCAGATATATCTGCTGCATTATTTTGGAGGGCAAAATGCTGTGTCAAAGCAGCTCTGGTTGCTCCACTGGCAACACCAGCTAGATAGAGAAACAATGTAGGAAAACACAGAATTAGAAGTTAAAATTTAGCCTCCTCCATAACAGAAATTGTTTTACTTTTTACACAATAACATGAAACTTCATAGGTAGTAAACTGACTATTGCAAAAACCAAATGTGCCGCATAAAAACTGATAAGTAACATGTCTAAGCATACTTAGTGGTTCCTTAGATGCAAGGAATTTGAAAACTTACTGAATGATCTTGACAAGCTCCCTAAGCAAACAATGAAAATAAAAGCTGAAGGAAACAAAGGAGAAAGAAGATCCATCAACATTCCGGCAATGTGCACGGAAGCCTTAGTTGTTATTTGAAGTTAAAAAATTCAGGAGATAATAAAACCACTAATAATCTCAAAACCGAATTCTAACTTGTAGGTTGTTCTTTCAAGAGTTTAGAATAATGCAAGTCAAGGCATTAATCACACAGAGGGAAAGTTTAATATGATTCATCTTAATACAGGATTTCTAGCTCAAATATGGAATATAGGAGCCATTAACCATATAGGATTCCACTCATATAGGATTCCATAAAAGTCCCAACTATCACAAATCCGGTATAGTAATAGGGGAAAGATTGATATAGAAATGTATATGGGATGCCAATTCTACCTGAAAAGTTGCACCGATAATAGTCGCTGATTTCTGGCCAACTCCAATAGCACTCAAAAGAGCCTGCGAAAGAAGTTGAAGTAAACAACAAACAAATACAGAAATGAGCAACAAAGAGTCTATAGTCTATACGCAATTCAGAAGAAGACCAATATCAATTGAATTTGACCCTTACTTGGGTAGAAAGCATTGTTCTTATGTATGTTGAAAGTCCCTACAAATGTAATGTAACCAAAAAAGATTGAAACTTTAATCATTAAGGATTACTAAGTTAAGTAGTGCCCGACCGCCCGTCAATGTTTTTTCTTTTTACCTGCAAAGAGTCTCATTCTTGAAAAGGGACATAATCTGGAGTCACACTGCCTGTGAAACGCTGCATTAAAGCTGACATTAAGACTTCAAAAGAAACCAAACAAAAAGAACATCACTACTTGAAATTAATAACTCTTTTTCATGTTTGGGTATCCAAAAAAGAAAGAAGATGTAAAAGAAAACAGATTGTTTTATCAATTTTTCATCAAACTGAAAGACTGAACAAACAAAAAAATATTTGATTTTTACTTTTTCTAATTACACCAAATGGTGGAAACAAATAGAAAAAAGAAAACTTGCCTCGGGGACAAATGCATCGAGGAATCGTCTACAAACAGGGTTGAAACGATTAACTGATCTGTTTCAACCAAATAAAAAAAAAAAAAAGAGAAAGAGAAAGAGAAAGAGAAAGTCAATGAAAAGAGTTGAAAGGTGAAAGAAAGACCTGTGAATTTGTAGAGAAGGAGAGGGAGTGATAGTGGCAGTTTTGAAAAGCTTGGTCGAAGAAGACTCCTTCCATTCTTCGATTATGAGTTACTCCTCTGTCTTTTTTGAGGCTTCCATCGACCATGCCAGACTCTTTCTAGTTTATGTTTATGGGTTTTTATTTTTTTACTTCCCAAAACATAAGTCGTTGTGAAGTGATCTGGGTCAGCTTCTTCTGTCTTCGGTCTTCTATCAATGAAACATGGTCGTTGTTTTATTTATTTACTATTTTTTTATTTTGCATCGTGAATTTCAGAGATGGGAAACAAAAGAAAATGGAAAAACGAGAAACGCTAGAAGGAGGGCTTGAACCTCCGACCTTGTGGTTAACAGCCACACGCTCTAGCCAACTGAGCTATTCCAGCTGCTTGAAAAATGGTCTAGGAAAGGGATTATATACTAAATAATATAACAAAGAACCAAATGGATCGGATCCATGTACATCTAGCAGAACACTGCATTCAGAAAAAGACCGATATCAATTGAATTGACCCTTACTTGGGTAGAAAGCATTGTTCTTATGTACGTTGAAAGTCCTTACAAATGCAATGTAACAAAAAAGATTGAAATTTTAGCCAGTAAAGATTACAAAGTTAAGTAGTGCCCAACTGCTCATCAATGTTTTTTCTTTTTACCTGCAAAAAGTCCCATACTTGAAAAGGGACATAATCTGGTATCACACTGCCTGGGAAACCCTGCATTGAAGCTGACATTAAGACTTCAAACGAAACCGAAAAAGAAAAAACATTACTACTTAGAAATTAATAACTCTTTTTCATGTTTGGGCATCCAAAGAAGATGTAAAAGAAAACAGATTGTTTTATCAATTTTTCATGAAACTGAAAGACTCAGCAAACAAAAAAGAGAAAGAGAAAGAGAAAATCAATGAAAAGAGTTGAAAGGTGAAAGAAAGACATGTGGACTTGCAGAGAAGAAGAGAGAGTGATAGTGGCAGTTTTGCAAAGCTTGGTCAAAGAAGACCCGTTCCATTCTTGGATTATGAGTTGCTCCTGTGTCTTTTTCGAGGCTTCAATCGACCATTCCCAACTCCTCTAGTTTATGTTGATGGGTTTTCATTTATTTACTTCTCAAACATAAGTAGTTGTGAAGTTGTGATTTGGGTCTGCTTCTGTCTTTTGTCGATGAAACATGGTCGTTGCTTTATTTATTTACTATATATATCTTTTATTTTGCATCGTGAATTTCAGAGATGGGAAACGACAAAAAAAGGAAAATCGAAAAACGCTAGAAGGAGGGTTTGAACCTCCGACCTTGTGGTTAACAGCCACACGCTCTGACCAACTGAGCTATTCCAGCTGCTTGAGAAATGGGGCAAAAAATAACCTATAACCTAAAAAATATAACAAAGAACCATACTGACGGATCGGATCCATGTTCCATCTATCAACAGCAGCAGAACACTGCATTCTTTGCAGTTTTACGCAGAAATGTGGAGAAAAGCAGTGTCTTCAATCCCCCATAGACTTTTCTCCTCTTCCTCCACAACTGAAATCCCAACTCTTTACTCTTTCCTCCAACCTTCAGTTTTCGCCTTAAAACCGAACCAACAACCAAAACAACCCCAAGACTCCAATTCTCAAACCAAAGCCCTAACTGAAGACCAAAAAATCTCTCTCGAAACCACCCTTGAGAAATCCCTTATCACTCAAAACACTGATGAAGCCTGGAAATCCTTCAAGGCTCTTACCAACAGCTCCACTTTTCCCAATAAGCCCCTCACTAACTCCCTTATTACCCACTTGTCTTCGTTGAAAGACACCCATAATCTCAAAAGGGCATTTGCCTCTGTAGTTTTTGTCATTGAAAAGGACCCAAAGTTGCTATCTTTTGAAACTGTGACTACCCTTTTGAGTTCAATGAATTTTGCCAACACTGCTGCCCCTGCTTTTGCTCTTATAAAATGTATGTTCAAAAACAGGTATTTTATCCCTTTTGGCTTGTGGGGTGATACACTTGTTGATATTAGTAGGAAAAATGGTAGCTTTGTTGCATTTTTAAGGGCTTTTCAGGAATGTTGTAGGATTGCAATTGATGAGAAATTAAATTATATGAAACCTGATTTGGCTGCTTGTAATGCTGCTCTAGAGTGTTGTTGTTATGAACTTAAATCCGTTTCGGATGCTGAAAAAGTTGTAGAAACTATGTCAGTTTTAGGGGTTCGGCCTGATGAATCCAGTTTTGGGTTTCTTTCTTATTTGTATGCATTGAAAGGGCTTGAAGAAAAGATAGATGAGTTAGAAAATTTGATGGTTGAGTTCGGTTTTTTGAATAAAAAGGTGTTTTACAGTAGTTTGATTGGCGGGTATGTTAAGTCAGGCAAAATAGACTTAGTTTCAGCAACAGTTTTGCGTAGTTTGAGAGAAGGTAATGGGAAAGATTTGGATTTCAGTGATGAAACTTATTGTGAAGTGGTTAAAGGGTATCTTGAAAATGGGGTTATCAAGAGTTTAGCTAGTTTGATCATTGAAGCTCAAAACTTAGAGTCTTCCATGGTTGAGGTTGACAAGTCTATTGGATGTGGCATCATTAGCGCTTGTATTAATCTTGGATTATCAGATAAGGCGCACAGCATTCTTGATGAAATGAATGCTCAGGGAGGTTCTGTGGGGCTTGGAGTTTATGTGCCTATATTAAAGGCTTACTGCAAGGATCATAGAACTGCTGAAGCTACTCAATTAGTTATGGATATTAGTGGTTCAGGGCTTCAGTTGGATGCAGGTATGTATGATGCACTGATAGAAGCATCCATGACGAGTCAGGATTTTCAATCTGCTTTTACATTGTTTAGGGATATGAGAGATGCAAGACTACCTGATTTGAAAGGGAGTTACCTTACTATAATGACAGGTCTGATGGAGAATCAAAGACCTGAGTTGATGGCTGCATTTGTAGATGAAGTTGTTGAGGACCCTCGCATTGAAGTAAAAACTCATGACTGGAACTCAATTATTCATGCTTTTTGTAAAGCTGGGCGATTGGAAGATGCTAGGAGGACTTTCAGAAGAATGACCTTCCTGCGGTTTGAGCCTAATGATCAAACATTTTTGTCCCTGATTAATGGTTATGTGACTGCAGAGAAATATTTCAGTGTTTTGATGCTATGGAATGAAGTTAAACGGAAAATTTCAGGGGATGGAGAGAAAGGCATCAAGTTTGATCACAACTTAGTTGATGCATTCTTATATGCTCTTGTTAAAGGGGGTTTCTTTGATGCAGTGATGCAAGTTGTGGAGAAGTCTCAAGAGATGAAAATTTTTGTGGATAAGTGGAGGTACAAGCAAGCATTCATGGAGAAGCATAAGAAGCTTAAAGTGTCAAAGTTGAGGAGAAGGAGCTTCAGGAAAATGGAGGCACTTATTGCTTTCAAGAATTGGGCTGGTCTGAATGCATAAATGTCGGCAGTACTCCCGAAACAGAGACGAAATTCAATTCTCAGAGAATTCAACTTGTCTTGAGGCATCAGTACCATGAATTTTTTGTGCTACATTTGTTCAGTTCAAATGTGGAGATTCCTACGAAATTGAAAGCTCACTTTAAATATGAATATGTCTAGGAAATTGAAAGCCTCTGGTGTTTTGTTCGATTATGTGAATTCATCATTTCATTGGTAATTCCTACTTGCCTTTCGCTTCTGCAGTTGTACAGGCCCACTGCAATGCTGGTAGATGTGCCGTGATTGTTTTGATTGAGAAGAGTTTGAATCTGGTGCAAGTTCAATAGTTGATCTGACGGTGTTAGTCAGGTTTCTCTGCTGCTTGGTGCTAAAGTACACTTGAGAGGAAATATTTCTTATAGGATATGAAAGGCCAATTCTTTACCCAATACTGACAGAGGATTTGGGAACTCTAATTCTGAGTTTAAGCAGTTTGAAAGAGTATACATTTTCTTTTTGGATATTGTAAATGCAACTAAAATAAATTAATACATGCTGCGTCCATGAATGGAATGACAGTTTTCTCTTCCCTATTCACATGAACAACCTTTTTTTACTTCTTTCGTTTTCACGTTTTCTATTTTTCTCCTCCATAGATTTCTTTTCCATCTTTTGCAGGCTGGAATACTGTATGGGATGCTTGTATGGGATGCTTTGACCCTAAAAGCTAAGGTGCTTACAGGGTCAAAAGGAAGTCGTAAAAATTTACGTGTTAACTGGCATCTGTCTAACCTTCCTTGTCATTCTTAGGTGTTTGGAAGAGGGCACACGTACATTCTCACAGTAACTTGGACAAAGTGCTGTGACCAAAACAGTATTCATGGTGCTTTATAGCTAGAATGCACATGATTTGATAGGCTCTTCTTTTTAGGAAGGAAAAGGGGAAGAACGTTGAAAGTTGATTACTGCCACCGAAAAGAATGCCATCACTCCTTTCTATTTCTCTTCAACTATCGACTGGACCGGCAATTCTCTCCCCATCCAAAACCGTTTACCATGGCACCTCTCCTAGGTGCATTTCTCTTCATCAACATTCTGTTCTTGTTTCCCCTACTCCACAATGTGTCTGCTGCTAGCCATGCTGCCGGCCGTGCCATCCCAACCCATGGCACATGTAATGACACTTGTGGTACAATCCCGGTTAAGTTTCCCTTTGGGACTGGATTTGGATGTGGACACCCTTACTTTGCTAGATATGTAAAATGCAGTGCTGGTGCTCTACAATTCTCCACTGGCACTGGCATTTACACTGTTTCTTCCATTGACTACCAAACCAGCACTATTGTTGTTGCAGACCCGCTTATGTCAACTTGCTTTTCAATGCAGAATTCTGGAAGCTTTAGCTTGGATCGAGCGAGCCCATTCACTCTAACGGGTGCCAATATCTTTGTCCTGCTTGGTTGCTCAACTACATCTCCTGTGTTTGATCCAAGTGAGGATTTGTGTGATACTGGGTCAGGTACTCGTGTTTGTAGTGGTTTGTATTCTTGCAAAGGAATAACAGGAATTGGGTTGCCACAAAATGCACCCACATCCACCTGCTGTGTTTATGACTCACTGATGGGAGTAGGATCAGGTTATTCTTTGGATCTTCCAAAACTTCAGTGCTCATCATATACATCAATATACGAGTTTGGAGATGAAGGGGATCCCATGAAGTGGAAATTTGGAATTTCTTTGCAGTATAACGATTCATACTACACACCTGCATGTAAGGACTGTGAAACCAATGGAGGTTTGTGTGGCTTTGCTGGGCTGGATGGGTCATTTTCTTGCATTTGCCGAGATGGTGTGAACACTACCACAAATTGCTTTGGGCATGGTTAGTTCAACAGACCTACAAATTCCACTTGCACGGTCATTCTGTCTATATTTTTTTTATTATTACTGGATTTATCTGTTTTATGTGTTTTTTATATGTAAAAGCGTATACCTGGAGTGGGGCATGGGAACCCAAAATTCAAACCAAGACTATTATTGGAGGTATGTAAATGACGCTGCCTTATCTTGTCACTTTATTTTCTTTAACTTTTTACCCCAAAAGTCTTCCTTTTGTAGGACTTTTTGCAGTAGCATAATGCTTTCCAATGCCTCTCTTCTCTTTCTCTAAAAATTTCATTTTTTGCTTTCAAATATGTTTGTTTACCAACTTCCTTTATCTCGTCTTTTTTTTTTTTTTGGTTAAAATAGGGAATCAGTCTTTAATTTAGTTAATTATTGCATGAATATGTGACATATTCTTCCAAATCAGGCAGTGGACATTATCACATGGTCACTGCCCCATTCTTATGAACTTTCTGTATTTTTTTTTATCCTATTATTAAAAGTCAAAAACATTTTTGAACATTAGCTTACTTTTGCTTTATTTATTTCATCTTTTTCTTTGTAGCCTTTTTGCTGTTGTGGGTTTTACATCTTGTTTAAAGAAGACGGCATCAGCTCAATAATGTTGAAATCGAAAATGGGTACGCGAGTGTTCTGGGGGTGTTGCTCAAAAGCCTGTCTATGAAGATCAAGCTGTTAGCAGGAAAAAATTCATGAATATTCTTTCCATCAATGTAAGAGAGAGATATTTGTCGTGGACATAATTGATATTCAGTTTCTGGATGACAGCTGTAATATCTACTTTGCTCCATGAATGTATTATCGGATTTTCGGATTATATATATTATACAGTGATGTTTTGATGGACATTTTACTTGTTCCTTTCGTTTTTTGTCGACAAAAAGAGTACTTTCAATATGACAATTTTCTTGTTTCAACTTATTGATCCGAAAATGACATAAACAACTTGTTCTGTTTAATGTGGTGATGTTATTCAAAGAGAATGGGAGGAAATTCACTCTGAATTATCCACACCATTTAGCATTTTCTTCTAATGCATGGCACCACGGCCAAAACTCTCTGATTTTTCAATGTAAAAACATGGGAGTTTTCTAGCTTATCCAATTTAAACCGGCGCTTCCCCGTTCCCAGTTACAATAACTTGCCTGTCGATGATGCCATGGCAGCGACTTTAACATTTGGTAATTTGACTTTTCCCTTTAAAATCGGAGTATGGACTCTGTATAATGATCCAAAAGGAATCTTCCCTCAGCACATTCCACTACTTGGTTTACACTTTGCAATCAAAAACTCGCTTAACCCTTTGAAGTTTCTACTGGTCAGAGTTACATTCTCTAGTTTGGTTGCTCGATCTTATTTCTATTACTCAGTGCCAACATTGTTATCTTCAATTCTTCATGCATTTTCTTTTTGGGGTAGGTTTAAATTTTCACTTGTATGACTATCTTCATTGGAATCTTGGTTTTTGACTCTGTTCTGTGTTCACTGTGGTAGATAAGTGTTTCCTGTATATGTTATCTCCGAATTTACTCTACGTTTTGAACTGATAGTAGTAGCTTAGCTTAAACTGCTTTTCACCTTTGTTTTGGTATCTGGAAAAAGGCTTTTGTTCTTGTATAATTCTCTCTAGAAGTTTGATTTTTTATCACGGTTTGATGAAGTTCTATCATTGATTTCAGATGTTTGTGGGGATAAGAAGGTCGAGATTGATCTTCAGGACCATTCTATTGGTTCTTGCAATACTTCAAGAGGCAAGTTCACATGGAGTCCAACCTCTTTCAAGAATTGCTATTCATAAAGCAACATTGGCTCTTGACAACCGTTCTTATGTTAAAGCCTCACCTACTGTTCTGGGACTGAATGTAAGCTTAATTTGCCGCTCCTTTGCAATTACTCTTTCTATATATTTATTCTCATGGTTTTTTAAAGTTCATCTTTTCTGGGTTATATGCTATTTTTGCATTCTTCAACTCTTTATTGGGTCATTGAATCAAATGGGTTGGGACTGATGCAAAAATCTTTACCATGTAAGGGTCAAAATACAGAATGGGTTACGGTGGAGTATAGTTCACCGAACCCATCAATTGATGACTGGATTGGGGTTTTTTCTCCTGCAAATTTCAGGTATAATAGCATTTCAAAACCTTCCCTCTGAATATACTTATGTTGAATTGGCTAAAAAAGACATTATCTGTTACACTTGTATATGCTATTTTGCTTTATACGAGCTTACTAGTATTTATCTGACAGTAAACCTTGCTATTTGAAAATTTTCAGTGCTTCAACTTGCCTTGCGGAAAATCCAAGGGTTACTCCTCCATTATTGTGCTCTGCACCTATTAAGGTTGATGTGACACTTCTTTGACACATGATATTTTCAAGGGTTGTTCCTTAGCCTGCTTTCAATTATTAATGGAATATAAGTTACAATTAGTAAGATTAACCATCTTCTTTCAACAGTATCAGTATGCAAACTACACTAGTCCTGACTACCAAGATACGGGAAAAGGGTCCTTGAAGCTTCAGTTGATTAACCAGAGATCAGACTTCTCTTTTGCACTATTTTCGAGTGGTTTGTTAAATGTATGTTCACAGCACTTCTTGCCTTGTATTATACATCTCTATGATAACTAGTTGGGCTTATACAATTATCTTACATTAAAACTACATCTTTGCTCCATTTTTTCTCTTGATAGAGAGTCATCCATGAAGAAACTATCATGTGGTAATGATTCTCAAAACTAGTTAGGATTATATGATCTGCAGGCAACAAAACCTATTCTATCTATGTCAGCTACATACTTGTTTGTTGTCATTGTACATATGATCCTGATTTTGGATTCATCTTGATATCTTCCAATATTAAACCTTGTTCCACCCGGGACTTGGAAAATATATTTTTCTATGATTATGTTTCTTGCTTGTATTTTCTTTTCGATCTTATATGTTTCTGGCTTGTGTTTAAAACTTATCATATGAAAATTATGACTGTTTTCTGCAATTCAATGTTGGTTAATCCTTTCTGCAGTTATTTATTACTTCATTATTTTTTTTTGTGTGTGTTATAACAGCCAAAGCTGGTAGCAGTGTCAAACACAGTATCTTTCATAAATCCAAATGCCCCCGTTTACCCACGGTTAGCACAGGGAAAGGAATGGAATGAAGTAAGTAAAATTTCTCCTATGTAACGAGAGCATGGATGTTCTTTTTGGCTTGTAGAGATATTGGTTGAGCAGGTTTTTGTCATGTTGCAGTTTTTCCCCTCATATTAGGCTTGTGCAGCATTAGGCTTGTGCAGCATTAGGCTTGTTGGACATTCTCTATTGCTTCCGGGATGATCTTTAGTTATTATTCTGTTTTTGAGCTGACATTCAACAGATAATATAGTCTTGACCTGATTACTCAGATGACAGTAACATGGACTAGTGGATATGGGATTGATGAAGCAGAACCCTTTGTTCAATGGGGTCCAAAAGGAGAACATCAAAAACATTCCCCAGCTGTTACTCTGACTTTTGAACGTAACAGCATGTGTGGTACGTATCTCTTTGGACAAGAATTCTATTTCCATGAGATTTATAGCAAAATTGATGAGAGTTTGCAACTTTAGGATGCAAATATCTTTGTAATAGAATCCTACATAACCATCAAAACATGGTATTAAATAGAACAAAGACACCTTAGGGTACTGGAACATTTAATAATAGCATAAGAAAAGGAGAAAAAATGTCTAAATAGAGTAAATCGGTTACATACTGCTTTAAAATTGTTTGGATTGTTAATTTTCTTTAATGTCAATCAATTCAGTTGTTCTCTGATTTAGACTCAATTTGTAGTGTTTTTTTCTGTACCTAAAAAAGGTAAAGAAAAGGGTACTCAAGTACTTTTACAGACTAAATCAAAGTGATTCATTTGTTGGTTTAAACTTTCCTTTCCTTTCCTTTCCTTACAGTTATAATTTTCTTCTTTTAATTTTCCCTTATATAGATGCATCATCTTACCATACGTTCAGGTGCACCAGCAAGGACAGTTGGATGGCGTGATCCTGGATATATTCATACCAGTTTTTTGAAAGAGTTGTGGCCAAACAGAGTGTATGTTATATATGGAACTCTAATTAAGTTCACAATTGCTCCTCAAGTTTCTTTCGAAGGAGTATCTTTTAGTACATAGTTATTATAACTTATGCAAATTTGCTTAAGGAGTTAGCTAGATTAAGGTTTATGTTGCAAACTGATTGCTTTGATAAAATAACTTCCAGTTGTCCTTGCAATACTATATTTTCTTCACTCTACTTACTTCATCCTTGATAATATCAAAAAATTTTTGTTACTCAAATTTAAGTTAGAAATGTTGAATGACGAAGGTAACAGGGATTCATATATCTTACAAGCAAAGACCTAGCAGGAGAATCATAGAAATGTGGTTTTGTGCTGTTTGTTGGTAGTGTCTATAAATAATGATGCACGCAGCTACAAATTCTGTACATTTTCCTCCTTTATGTGCTTAGTAAATTCGGATAGGATCAATCTCGTTTAACATATTTGATTTGAGATGTTAGATTATCTAGATGACATAAATAGCTTTTTAGCTTTCCCAAATTTTATGCAACTTATGATTCAACAAGTTTTCCATTTACTGTGTAGGTATACCTACAAACTGGGGCATAGATTGGTCAACAGTACATATATTTGGAGCAAGGAATACCAGTTTAGAGCATCTCCATTTCCTGGTCAAAATTCTTTGCAACGTGTAGTCATTTTCGGGGACATGGGAAAGGTTTGAATTGGATTTCAATTTCTATATACCTAAGCTGCATTTCCCTCAGTCTTACTGTAATCTTTGCTAGCTTCCTACCACTTTGTTCCTGTCATTACTCGATCTATCCTACATCATTGTATGAATTGTCATGATGTTTTGCTCTACCATCTATTCTTTCTCTAGGCATACATTCATGAACAATTATGTCCCAGCATTCATTACTTTATGAGAATGAAGTGGCGTACTTGTTGAAGTCATTGTTTTCTGAGTATGATGTTCAATCACATCTTTACTTGCAGTTTCTTGAAGTTGAAACTTTCATCTTGCAGGATGAAGTTGATGGCTCTAATGAATACAATAATTACCAGCGTGGCTCTCTTAACACTACCAAACAGCTTATTAAAGATTTGAAAGATATTGACATAGTGTTCCACATTGGAGATATATGTTATGCTAATGGATACCTTTCGCAGTGGGACCAATTTACTGCACAGATTGAGCCCATTGCATCATCTGTGCCTTATATGATTGCAAGGTTCGCCACAAGTTAACTAGCATGTCCTTGCTTGAGTTTATATTCCTCCTCTGATTTTTACCTTATGTGGAACTCGGTGTTGATTTTTGTTGTTTAGTGGTAACCATGAGCGTGACTGGCCGGGAACAGGATCCTTCTATCAGAACATGGATTCTGGAGGAGAATGTGGTGTGTTGGCTGAAACTATGTTTTTTGTCCCTGCTGATAATAGGGCTAAGTTTTGGTACTAGTCTTTCTTGTAAACAGCTTTGAATAAAAACAGCTTGTTGTCACTACCATTGTCACTTACAAATTCAGTAAGTCATGGAACTGTTTGCATTGGATTTGATTTTGCCAGGTACTCCACTGACTATGGCATGTTCCGGTTCTGCGTAGCTGACACAGAGCATGATTGGAGAGAGGGAACAGAGCAGTACAAGTTCATTGAGCACTGCCTTGCATCAGTTGATAGACAAAAGCAACCGTGGCTGATCTTTCTTGCACATCGGGTACTTGGCTATTCTTCTGGCATCGGTTATGCCATAGAAGGATCATTTGCAGAACCAATGGCTAGGGAGAGCCTTCAAAAACTCTGGCAGAAGTACAAGGTTGACATTGGCATCTATGGCCATGTGCATAATTATGAAAGGACATGTCCCATATACCAGGTACTCCTAAAACTTTTGGCATTGCCTTTTAGCAATTTTTCTTCAACAACTTTTAGCTAACAACATTGATTTTGGAAATGGTCCATGGTACAGAATATATGCACGGACTATGAGAAACGGTACTATAAGGGCACACTGAAGGGCACCATACATGTTGTTGCGGGTGGCGGAGGAGCAAGCCTTTCAACATTCACCACCCTCAAGACCGATTGGAGTATATATAAAGACTATGATTATGGATTTGTAAAACTTACTGCATTCGACCATTCGAACCTGCTTTTCGAATACAAGAAGAGCAGTGATGGAAAGGTTTACGACTCTTTCAGAATATCCAGGGATTATAGAGACATCTTGGCCTGCACTGTGGATAGTTGCCCAAGTACAACACTTGCTTCCTGATTTTGTGAACAAGGGAAAATCTATTGTCAATAAGTACTTCAATATGCAAGTAATGTCTTTGTAATACCCCAGGCACTTGCCGTTGTCCAGAATTGCATAACAAATATGAATTAAAATCATCCTTATTGAAGAAAGAAATTGCTCAAAAAAAGGTTCATCCTTCTTTCACCACTGCAGCCACTGAAAGAACTTCGGCAATGTTTAGCTTGGCAGCTCGTCTTAGTAAATGTACTTAGTTGAAATCTGGCATGAAGCTGCCTGATAAGCCTGGTGTTCCAAATAAAAGCAGTGACCTAATTTGATATTAAATTTAATTCTTCCATTACTCACTATTGAGCTGACCACTGCTGCAGAATATATGCACCAACAAGGAGAAACAACATTACGAAGGCACCTTGAACGGATCAATACATGTGATTGCTTGCGGTGAGGGAGCAGGCCTTGCTGAATTCACAGCATCAGAATATGAAAGTTATAACAAGGACAAGGTGAAATATGGTTTGAAAAACTTGAGTATCAGACTTCTCATTGATAAAGTTCCAAAGCAAGTGGCTGTGTACCAAGTACCCAAAAATTTTGAAGAAGAAAGATGAAAGGTGAAAAAGTTGTCAAGGCCCACTGCAATTGCAAGACATATGCTAACAATGGCGATAGAAGAATAATATTTTTCGTCTATAAGCTCAACAATTTATAATGGGAATACTCTCTTGTACCTGAAATATAACAAGAAGGAAAAGTATAATAATCCACATCCAGCACCTGTTATAACGAGAACCCAACTAAATGCAGATGGGTAATCAAAAATTGAAGCTGCAAAGTTCATTCCAAAGACTCCCGCTACAGCAGCAAATACCGTGGCTACAAAAGTTGCAGCGGTGAGAAGTAACTCGAATTGAATCAGATGGTTTTGAACATTACCCTGTTAAAGTAAAGAGGAAGAAAAATGATCTTTTAATTAGTATTTACTTAACGCCTTCCCCAGTGGAAGATAAAGAGAAGGCATCATTGAATCAGTTAATCAATCCTCACCAATTTAATGTTGATCAGATCTTCAGTATCATCAATGTATTCTTTGAGCTGCATTACCAACAAGATTCGGCATCAGTGGTTTACACGAGGGATGTTATTCTAAACAATCTTCTGAAGAGTATATTTTAATTTTAGGTTCCTCAAATATCGGAAGAAAAAACTACTCAGCTTCACTTAAAGTCAATGCAATATCTATATGTTAAAATTAGAGATGGCAAAAAGATATCATACTTCTAGCTTGGCTAATTAGTTGTAGACCTGTAGGATGTGACATGCATCCCAAGCCAAGAATTTATATAACCAAAGCATCTTAATAATTTTCTACTATATTTATAATCGATCATAAAAAGATTCTAACATATCTATGGTAGGAAGTCAAAGGTCTCTTACCGAGAACAACTTGCTGAGAGTATGATCAATAACAACAAAGTATGCTTCAAGTAACATTTCAAGTTGTTCAATATTTTCCCCACCACTTGATGAACTAATTAAGCTTCCTTGTTTACTTGAAGTCACAATACTGCTAAATGCCCTTTGCAATCTCTGGGCTCCATTGGTTGATGCTACTGGTGAAACAGGAGCAGATTTTGAAACTGGTCTGGTCCCATCAGAAAAACTTGTTGGAGCATTTAGTTCACTAGGGGTGTTACCCTCTGACTTTAGTTTTTTCTCCGTGAGGTACATCTCAGCCATGTCACCATCATCATCCATAAGATGCTCTAACTCATCTCGGACCTGAAATTTCAATCTAAATCAATTATATACGAAACAAACTTACAGCAGCTACACATATTCCAAAAAGTACTGTATATAAGTATCTGTACCTTCTGAACTCGTTGAGTTAATGCAAGGAGGTGGCCTTTTAATCTCCGAACACGTTCCAGGTTAAGAGTATTAATGGATGATGCTAGTTCATCTAGCACCGGATATATCTCCATTTCCAGTTCCTTCACCTATAAAAGGAAATTTTCCTAACGTGAGGGATTTTAGCTTACAATGATATCTGTATTAATATGAACACTAATTTTACAATATTTGTTTACTTTGGTTTTAACCAGGCTAATTACCTAACGTTTTCTAGAAGACTATAACCTATATTCATCAGACTGACACATTTGGCTTCATGAAATTGCCATGCATGTTTAATACAAAGATTTAGACTTTGGGAGCAAAGCCCATCCAACCTAAAAATCCCAACTAAATAGTAGTAAATTTTGGTTCATGATAAAGGGACCCACTAATTCTTGAAAAGGGATAACAATATTAAATCTAAGCATAGTAATTGGCCAGAATTTCACACAGCTTGTTATGAAAACAACCAGTGGAAGGGAATATGATAATAGATAGACTACAAGTACTCAATCAACATGATGCCAATAGGCAGCAAATGCACTCCAATTGTGCAAATGTCAGAACATAGATTCGACACAAATTTATTGAGAAGTATATGAATAACATGGTTTATATGCAATAGAAAATTGAAAAACGGAATTTTATGCCATTAATGGAATCAGCATTGTTTTTCTAGCTGTGCCTTCGCACACATTAGCATAGCTTGAAAGCATATATCCTATGATTTGCCTATAGAAACTTTCAACCCATTTTCCATTAGGACATGTTTTGCCTATATCCTATGATTTCATTGGATTGGGGAGTCAGAACCAGCCAGACAAAATGAGCAGAACTGAGACTGACATCAGCCCTACATCATTCAAGCTTCTAAGCTGGACAAGGACAACACTTGATTCATATATAGTCAAATGAGACAAAATTCTCTCTCACTCTGTAGAGAGAGAAAATTGAGATGAAGGGAGAAGAGAGAAACTAGATAGAGTCTCTGACCACTCAGCACTATCCTCCGTCAAGGATGCTGTGCAAGTTGCACGAACCCAACCTTGTTGCAAGGTGACTATCTATATTAACATTAACATAATATTCTAGCCTGTGTATCCATGCAAGTTTAAAATTGCCACCTCAGTTGAAAGAGTCAGCTAGGAAAATAAAAAAGCATCATTATTTCTGGTGAATATTAGTAAAATTAGGAGCCTGAAGATTATACAGGCTGTACCTCTACAGAATACCCTCAGTGTTGAGTAAAAGAAATTAAATTGATTATGAAACTGGAAAAAGCATTTCAAGCAGTTCCAACAATTAGCTAGTGATAGAGGTTATGGCATACCTGTCCATCCAAAGACGTGCAGGTCAGTTCCAATGCCAGTTCCAGAGCCCTAAATTCAAATGGCAGGTCATCTGAATCAAACAGGCACCTAAAGTAAGCAACTTATTTGACCTTTATAAAAAGTAGTAGTTCCAAACTGCCAAATAAATTAAGACAGAAAGAAACACAAATAAGAAATGCCATAAAAACTCTTTGGTAACCAACTAATTTTGGAAGCATTATTTGGGCTAAATTTGTAATTTTTCATCTTCCTGAGCAGAGAAAGATGTCTCTATTTTTCAGGAGCAGCGTAGCAGTCAAATTCAGTGACATTACAGTTTTTCTCATATGCTTCTTTACACAAGATAACAGGTCAAAAGATATTGTGGAGCTGGAGAATATATCAGAAATTTTTCTAAAAATGATTTCAACCGCCAGTAGCAGTAAAAATTGTTTAGTTATGACTCTTTCAGTCATCCACTTTAAACCAAATTAAACTACAGGCTATCAATATCATACAAGTATGCATCTTTACCAGCTTGGTCTTTATTTGTCTGAAGACGCTTGCATAATTCTGACTTGTATTGAACAACATTTTTATCCAAAGAATTCATCAAGATAACCTCCTCAGCTGTGATTATACATCTTATTTGCTCAAGACTGACCACGATAGCCTTCTCCCTTCCTAGTATTGTTGAAGGATAAATAAACAAAGGGTCCAAAAGCCTTAGGTCCCTGGATGGCAAAGAACATTGTCTCATTATTCTAGCCTTATCAAGCTCCAAAATCTTTGCATTCCCATCTTGATCAATCTTTATCCATGAACGACTGTTGTGCCCTCTCTTCTTCACACCTGGGAAGCCAGACCCACGAATCGCATGCGCACCTGAATTAAGCCTTTCACTGTTATTGGAAGATGTAGATTCAGGAACATCAGAGGGAAGAAAATGCCCCCGTGATTCTTCCATTGATCTTTAGTTATTCCTTCTCTGATTCCGGGCAACAGTTTTGCAAATAAGTGATGTATCATGTATCAGAAGACGTCGCAACAACAGCAGCCTCCCTCATTTGAGCTGGTAATCAGATGCATTTGAACTCAGGGTTATTGACATTTCTATTATCCATGTTATCTTGTCGGGCATGAAGCAACAATCCTGAAAACTTTAGGTAGATATATAAGAAAGCAGGCAAGGAATCACTTTAAAAAAGAACTGCTTTCAATGGAGAAAGTACAAACTTAATAGGAAGCCTCAATTAACAAACCAATCTAACAAAAACCAAAACTCTGCTCACTTTGGTAGCTGATAATTTAGAAGCAGAACAAAGAACGAGGAATCCACCTTGAATCTTATGTTTCATCATCCAACAAGGGACAAAAACCAGCAATTGCCCATTTTTAGTTGAAGACCAATAACTAAACTAAACACCAACAATTGAAAAATGTATAAATTGGTTCAACGATTAAATCCCAGTATGAGATTAACTCAAACAGGTATAATTCTCTATCAAAAAACACGAACCCCAGCACTCAAAAACCCTCAAATAGCACTCCAACACTAAATATAGCAACTTATCTGAAGACCCAAATGACAAAAACAAGCCAATTCTGTTTAGAAGATTAAACATGAAAGCAAGCAAATTTACGAATATGAAATAAAAACAAATAAAAGATGGTTAAGAAAAATGGAAGAACAATGATTATACCACTTAAAAAGAAAGGTTCAAAATCAGCAAACTGGTGGAGGGAATCTGGGATTGTGTTGTTGCATTTAATGGAAGAGAATAGAGACAGTGGGACAAGGGATGTAAGGTGAACAAGTGCCACCATCAACAATTTCCCCACTCGTTTCTAGCCTCTCTCGGCTGTCGAATTTTGCAGTTAATTCAGTAACATTATAACTATTAACTTACAACGTTTTTTTTTTTTTTTTTTTAAGAGTTCGGATATTTTATATGTTTAAAAATTTAAAATTTTGTATATTTTGTTGAATAATTTTAATATTATTAAAAATAATAAATGGCAAATCTCAAAATTATATTTGATAATTATATTTGTATTTATTTTGTATAAATACATATAAAATAAAAAAATTTGTGATGAAATAAATAATAAAAAAAAGATAAGAGATTAGATCAGAAAAAACAAAGTAAGGGACCGTAAAAAAAAAGAGAGAGGGCAGGGGAAAGATCCGGACATTGAGAAGCAAACAACGAGATTATATTGTTCTAAAACAGGTACTGATAACAAAGGCCAAGCCCTAGATTTTAAGTTGAATTTTATCATTTTTGTAATTGGATGATATTATTATTCTTGTAAGCTTAACAATACAAAACATTTTTTTATTTTTTTCAAAATTAATTTTTATTAAAATTTCAAATTATATCATTTTAATTTTTTTTTAAATATCATTTCCATCTTATATTATGTATCATGTTCAAATTTATTAAATCTACTAAAATTTATCCAAAAAATTATTGTACAAACAAATCAAAAATAAATATTTAGATAAAATTATAAATAAATAATTAAAAACATTAATTATATTAAATAAATAATAAATAAATCCTAATCATAACAACTACTAAGTAATACCTAAAGATATAAATAAGCAAGAAAAGATTTCAAAATTCAAATTAAGAAATTTCAATATTTGAACTCTAAAAACAAATTAAATCCAAATTCAAAGTTAAATAAATAATTTATACACCTTTTTAACATAATAAAATATTGAATCTTTGGCAAAAAATTTGAATCTAAAAATTTGTAATTTAAAATTAAAAAAAAAAAAAGGAAGGAAAGATTTAAAGAGATCGGTAAGTATTAATCAATCTAACAAGCTACGAATGAAGTCATAAAGAGCATATAAATAATATATATAGAGCTAATTTTAAGGAGTTGAGAAAAAATTAGAAAAATAGTGTGTATGTGTATGAGTATTTATTTATAATATTTTAAAAAATATTTTAAAAATAAATTTAAATAAATTTTTTATTAATAAATTAATAATTCATGTTGGATTTGAGTTCTAAATCTTTGTCGAAGACAATCCGAGTCACGAAATTAAATTAGGCCTGCGAACATGACGGGCAGTTGGAGAGCTAAGGTAACAATGTTTCCAAAAACAACGGAGTTGTTCATTTTTAAAGCAAGGAGAACTAATCACAACATGCCACATCAACCAACGCAACCCAAAAACTCTCATGTAACAAACGTGGCACGACATGATACGCTAATGGAAGAAAATTGATGAATAAGCAAAACCGCACCATAACCATCCCCTACTTTGCAAACGGAAAACGAAGAAGTTAAAAGGTGACGCGAAAGTTGATACAATGAAGTTCGTTAGTTCAGTTTACAAGACAGAACCAGAAATTCAGAAATTAACGCTACTCCATCCATACATCAAATCATAACTCCTAGATTTTTTTTTTAATTTTGATTTCTTTAATTTAAAAAAAAAAAAGAAAAATCAATTGGTAATTTGATTCAAAATTATGTTTCAAATTTCTGGTAAATTCCATCTCTATCTTCAGTGAGAATTCGGGCTAAAATATTACAATTTTCTTTTTTAATCCCCAATTTTCCTTTTATTATTTTTTAATTTAATAGTGTTAAATGTGAGTTTTAAGTACTTGTTCAAAGCATAGCTAAAGATTACTGGAAATGTTTTCGGCGAGTTTGATTTCGGTGGTTACAGATGTTTAATGCTACAAAGTAAGGTTTTTTTTTTTCATTTTGCAATGAATTTCTTTATGATATTTATTTTTCTTACGCAAGAGTAAACATAATAAATATTGTTTCAGGGAAATGAAAAGAATTAATAATTTTTTTATTGTTAAAATATATTTTTTAGAAATATTGATTCAGCAATTTGATAATGGGTTACCTCAGAATTGAAGTTTTTAATGGAATGAAACTCTTTGATTTGGGATGAATTAGTGAAGAAATTACCACTAAATGCAGAGTTTAGGAATTCGAACTCAACTGCAAAAATTCTTTAATGTCTTATTCTTCTCATGTTTGTATATGATTTTAATGGTCATAGTTTATTTGTGGACATGCAATGTTCTTCCTCAAGAAAGATTTTAAAAAAAAAATAACGTGAAGAATGGAATCATAAGTTTTCCTGAATTAATCTTACAGGATATGGTGTATGGTGAGAAGTTAAACTATCATGAATTGCATATCTTAGGCTGCTGCTGCATATATGTTTTTCATCAATTTTTAAAGCTTACCAGGTATCCCTCCTTTATTCATGTATGGATGAATGTTTGAAGCAGTTGATATGTCACATGAGATTCTTTGAACTTTAAACCTCTTAATCATTCATAAATATGGCTACATAATATGGGATTTCCTTTGTTATTTATTTCTTGCTCTTGTCATTTTCCAATTGAAAATATAAACGCAGGCATCCAACCCTGTTTCTTTCAAATATTTTAAGTTATGGACTTTGATCATGGCAATGGAAGCAGTAAGTAATCAAGAACAAACATGGAGGAAAGTTATGGGAGTGACAGCAGTAAGTATTCAAGCAGACATCAAGAACTTGATGCTGAAACTGGAAGCAGTAGGCATTCAAGTGGGGAGAGTGGAGGCAGTAAATATTCTGTTACTTATAATCCTGAGATTCATAAGGGATGGGGAAACAATAATAATTTTGAAATACACCCAGTGGTATTTGATGAAAGTGAAAGTAGTAAACGATCAGAAGTAATTCAAGAGGAAATGGATGGGATTGAGGGTGAAAAGATGAGGTTGTCAATGTCATCCTCATCTTCATCTGGTTCATCTGCAGATGATCAGTTTCAAGAGGATATAAAACCATCAAAGTCCAGATCAGGTATAACTTCCACTTCCTCCTCTAAACCTGATGAGGGTACTCAACAATCTTTTAAAGATAAACATCAAGTTTCCTGTAACAACAACTCTTCCACATTAGAAGAATGTCAAAATGGTTTTGCAGGTTCAACATCTAAATCCCAAGTTTCTAGTGTCACGCATGAATCAACATCGACACAATCCCCTCCAATCCAAGTAATGGACCGACTAGGAGAATTCGATCCTTATAGGATTCCCTCCGCTGTCTTTGCAAGAAGTAAAGTAACAACACCGATGGATTGGAGTATTGCTTCTAATGAGTCATTATTCAGCATTCAAGTAGGGAACAATAGTTTCTCAAGAGATCATTTTCCAAAACTAAAATCTGGAGAACTTTTCAAGTCAGGCGAGTTTATGGGGTTAAGTCCATCCCCTGTTGCTCTGGCTGTGGACGCTAACAAAAAGTTTGTTAATATAGACAAGAGAGAGGCAACTGTGGTATCAGATGATGCAGTCAAGGATAAAACAGGTACGACTACTGAAGAACCAATTGAGGAGAAACCAACACACCCTGTGGTATCCTGGAATTCATCCACCATTTCTAATCATTCTGATGATAGTGGAACCAGTGGACGCTCCTTTGCCTTTCCAGTGTGAGTTAACAACATACTCTATCTGCAAATACTACCATTGACAAGCATGTGCTCACTTGTTATACATGCTTTTGGAATGAAACCGTAATTTGTGCTAAATATAACTTTTTCTCTGTTGTCTATAATGTGAACCTGATACGATCATTTAATTATTCATTTATTCCGCATGCAAAAATTAGGTTAGGCATTTATATATGCATAATCATATAGAAATTTCAAAGCTAATGCTTGCTCAATGAGGAATATACGCCTTTTCTATTGCAGAAGAAAGAAAAAGAACAAGAAGAAGAAGAAAAAGCAGAAGAAATGTGCATGGTCATCATGCTACTGTTCTGATTGTAGCTGGGCATTCTGCCAACGTACAAGGCCAAGCTGCTACTGTTCTAACTACTGTTGGAACTGTAGCATAAAAAGATGGTGCTGTCACCTTTTTACCACGTATGCTTCTCTCGTTCTCCCTACTTCTGTGCATTTTATCGCTGCATATTGTACTTAATGTACCCCTATTTGCTCATGATGCATATATTTTGGCTGTTATATACAATGTACAATGAATTGATCTAGACCTTGCTGGAACTTCTTAGCTTAATTTATATTGAATTATTGCAGTTCGGAAGATGGAAGAAATGTTTCTAAGAAAGACAAAGCAGAGCAGCAGCAACAACAAGAACAGCCCTTGGCCTCTGCAGTACCCTCAAAATCAGCTTGCTGTAACTGTAGGTCATGTTTTCCTTCCTGTCGATGGCAATGGCATTGGCATCGTTGTTGTTGCTGCTGTTGTTGTTGTAATTGTTGTCGAAGAAACTGCTGTTGAAGAACTCTCAAGCCGAACTCTCCCTGCCAAAAAAGCAATCACCATGACTTCTGCTTAAATGCAAAGGCTCTCATCTTGAACTTGCCCTTTATGTGTCCATTGAAATACTTCAAAGGAATCTCAAGTTCACATATCTTTTCTTCTCATATGCATAACTATGTCAGAATCGGGTCGTTTGCCAGTGAGAAGAAAGGGAAATGCCTAGGGAGGCAATGGCTGGGAAGGGGAAATCATCTGCCCCTACATGTAATTTTCTCCTATTTTGCATCTGTAGCTTTGTGAATTTGTCTCTAGTTTAATTATTTACGCATTAGTTTCATTAGATTTTTTTTCACTATCTTCTCCAAGCTTTCACATTCATTTTGCCTTTACCTTCATAAATAATTTGGTCATAACCCAATCAGCCAAAAAACAAAGGGAAATATGAATACATATGATCAAACTTAATAAGTTATGGCCTTCCCAACTCAACTGTCAGGGGACAAACAAAAGGATCAGCGCACCAGAATGTCATTGAAATAACTTGTCAAGGAACTGTAAACTCTGCTTGAAAGTAGCTTATGAAAATGGAGCTTTTTCTTTGGTATGGCTCTTGGCCTTAACCATGAGCAACTTCAATGGGAAAATTTATGCATTGAAGGAGTTGGAGCAGCAAATTAACATAAGAAAAGCGTGTTAATATAGACATTCTCTCCTACAGATCTGACACGTTCTTTATCTCAACTTTTAACAAGCTCTTCGATCATCAGACTAGGAATTACGTGAACAAAATTGAAAGTCCTGAATTTTTTAGTTAGATATTGGTAGATACGACTTGTTTGGAGCAACATACTGAATTCTTTGGGAAGCAGTGTGGTTGACAGGATGCGAGGCATGCATGCATGGGCTGCTCAGCAACAATCCCATTCTCTGAAACAGAAACCTTGCCAGTTGCCATTGTTCAATGGATGATTGACTTCTTTGCCACTGTAATCATCATTATCTCCAAATAAGATCAATTCAACGATTTTAATCAAGGACAATCGGTTGCTTTTGAAAACAATAAGAATCTTTGACTTCAGTTTGACTTTTCTGGAAAGTTGACTGTATCTATCCCAATCCAATGTGGGTTCGCCCACTCGTCAAACGTGGTCGATTTTTGTCAGAAATTCCTCAACCTTGATTGTCGTTTGGGTTTTCGTTAGGGCTGAACTGTTAAGAGGCAAAACTGAACAAAAGCCCTCGATCCAAAAGCCCCCGGCGAGGATCGAACTCGCGACCTTTCGCTTACGAAGCGAACGCACTACCACTATGCTACGGAGGCCGAACGGTTCGTTCTCTTAACAAACATTATTCAACCAGTCAGCTGCTTCTGAGCCCTTAAATAAACAGTCAAAACACCGAGAAAACCCGAGAGCGAGAGAGAGAGGGGCCAGCGACAGATGTGTGGAATCGCTTTACTTGCCTCCGGCATTCGCATCGACTTATCGTCTCTACATATCGATTCCATATCTCCATCCTCTAAAACCCATCTGGGTTTTTCTTTTAATGATCTTAAAGCCGCTTTACAAAGACGAGGCCCTGACAGTTTGGGCACCAAGAAGCTTCTTCTCCTTCATTCAAACAATTCAAATTCTGGAAACTCTTGGGTTTCTTCTGTTAATGAGGAAGCTCATGTGCTAGAAAATGGTTCGAACCTGTCTGAATCTTTTGCAGAACTTGTTTTTCTCGGTGCTACGTTGCAGTTAAGGGGAGTAACTCCTGTTATTCAGCCTTTAGTAGATTCTTCGGGGAACATTCTTGTTTATAATGGTAAAGTTGGCTCTTTTATGCTGTTTAGATTGTTGGGTTTTGTCTCTTTTGCTGTCAGAATAGTTGAGTCTATGCTTCTTTGTTTTATAAGGTAGTGAATTATCCCATTGCTTAATCTTCTTTTCTTGTTGTATGGATAAAGGCGAATTGTTTGGAGGAATTGAGGTTGGTAGCGACAACAATGACACTGAAATTCTTATGCAATCTCTGGGAAAGTGCTGTTCCCAGGAACATAGAACAACATACAATTTTAATGGACATGGGAAAGGCTCTGTTCCTGATGTTCTTTCAGTCATAAAAGGACCATGGGCTATCATCTACTGGCAGGTAAACCCCAGTGGTAAGTCACTGTCTGTCATTATTTAATTTGGTAGAGAAATGATATTTTCTCCAGGCATTCTGTGACTGAAGTTTTACTCATTTATCATGGACAGGAAAGTTCAAAAACCCTGTGGTTTGGTCGAGATGCATTTGGTAGGCGAAGCCTACTTGTTCACTGGCCAACTATGGAGGATCCTCGTTTTCTTCTTTCATCCGTGTCACCCACTTCTTCTAGTCTACAAGGTTCCGGCATTTAATTGAATGTTTTAATTTATCCTATTGTGCTCTTCTATCTATGACACTTTGATGCCTAACCTTTTATGTATTGTAGACTATGCATCTATGAACGTTTTTTCACTTTCTATTGTACGAAATAATGTCACTCTGTTGCAGACTTTGAAGTTGAAAACGGGACTAGTGGCATCAAATTTTGGGAAGAGCTTTCATGTGGGATATACACTATGTCACTGGATGCTACAAAATCAGATGGGAAATTTCTTGGTGAAATGCAGAAACATGAGTGGACAAATGTTATGCTGAAAGAACTGATTGAATGGGAACGAGTTTCCATTGAACCCAAACCTGAAGAGTTGAATTTTTCACGTTCTAAGACTCTTAGTGCTGAACTTGACATGACTTCAGCTTCTTTAGGTATGTTGCTGTTGAACTACAATTGTTACTATTATGCTTAAGCCTGGGTCCTATTATTGAATAGTCTTGGAAAAAGAGCGAGTTATGCATGTAAGATATTGCAAATTTTAGGTAGTATAATTATGTGGTCTTGTTCCTTTTTTTATTGCTAAAAGCATGTTCTGATTTGGTTTATTGATTTAAATTTCATGATGATTTGTCATTGTTGATCTTATACTTTGATTGATTAGGCCCTACTCATGCTTCAGTTTCAGTGTTGGCGCAGAATGTGCTGACAGCTTTGAGGGAATCGATGATGCGACGCGTATCACTGCATAGTATTTATCAGGTCTAATTGATTGAACTGAATTCATTGGCTGTTATTATATGTTAGGGAAAGATATGTTGGTTCAAATTCTTTTTTTCTTTATTGGTCAATGAAATATCAGATTTCTTATCATGTAATTTCAAATGAATCTGCTTCTCTGGTCTTATCATGCTAACTTTTACAAGGGCAATCCTTCTGTATGATTATGATTTATTAGGAACGTAATTTGACTCATTAATCTTGAATAGACTTTATATTAGTGGTTAGAACTGTAATTCCATTTCAAACTTGTTAAATTGTTTGCATAAATGGATGCATAGGCTGTTAAATTTGGTGCTAGGCAAAAAGAAACTGTGCCTGTGGCTGTTCTCTTTTCTGGCGGATTAGATTCTATGATTCTTGCTGCATTATTGGATGAATGCCTGGATCCTGATTGTAAGTATTGCTCTCTATCTATTTATCTATGTATATATTTATTTCTTCTAATTTAACTTGCCGGAAACTATATCTCTAGCAATTTATTTATTTATTACTATATCTATCCCATTCACATTTTGCACTTTAGTATTGTGTCGTCAAAACTTCACTTTCAAAAATTGAAAAGAGTTAAACACCCACCATTTTTTTTTTTTTTTGCCCTTTTGTCATACTTAACAAAGAAAATGTGATAGAACAGCTCTTTAACACCTTAATTTTGCATATTGTCCTTATCTTTTTTGACTCCTTAAATGGCATAAGAATCGACAAAATGAAAGTTAACCCAGTAAGACGCAGTATAAAATTGTCAATTTGCAACTCATCCACATGCCCCATCTTGAATGGGAAATCTAGCCAGCAAATATATGATCTGTTATTCAAGGGATAGAACCTATTTTTCATTTAGTACTAATTAAACCATCTTTCTTATGAGGAAATTTTCATGATGCAATAAAATTTAGTGGTTTTTCATTTACTAAAAACAAACTTGTTCAATGTTGGTTCTTGTTGACATGGACATTTGAGTGTGACACTCAAGGTGGGGTTTTCACAACTCTGGTCTAAGCCACTCTTTTACCCCTTCACTTTTGTTAAACACGAAAAACCGTTTGAAAGAAGTTTAATAGTGAAATATGGGATGCAAACTACCTGTCTCTCGTGGAGCTGAAACGCCATTATTTTCTTTAAATAAACTGAAATATATCAACCAATCCTTTACCTGAGTTGAATTGTCTATTCTGATGTCTCTTGGCAGATGAGATTGATCTTCTTAATGTGAGCTTTGATGGTGAGTCTGCTCCTGATAGAATCAGCGCAAAAGCTGGAATAAAGGAACTTAGAAGGGTTGCACCTTTAAGAAGGTTCAATGCTTGGCTTCCCTTGAAACTGATATCTGTCTTGATAAAAGATGTTTATCTAGGCATCAAAATTTCAATTTGTTCCATATGAAAATGCAATTCTGTTGGGAATGCAGGTGGAGACTTGTTCATATTGACGCTGATTTGTCGAAGTTGACCTGGGAAACAAAGCATGTCTTGTCACTCATTAATCCTGCAGATACCTACATGGTACCCATTTTATTCCATAATCCTATTGACTGCTAGCTTCCACAGAAGCGCTTAACTATCCAGAATTTTTCTGTTGTTCGATATAAAAACCTAATGTAGAATTTCCAGTGAAAATGGAATATAATGCTTTTAAACTTTCTGATCCACCTTCTTATATCAGCTATAAAGATCTCTTGGAACAATTTTCCTAACTGATGGAACCTCATTTTGCATTTAACTTTCAGGACCTGAATATAGGAATAGCTTTGTGGCTTGCTGCTCGTGGAGAAGGTTGGATTTGTGAAGAAAGTAGTAATCGGATTGATGAAGATAAACATGTTAATTACACATCCAGGGCCAGAATTCTTCTTGTTGGTTCTGGTGCTGATGAGCAATGTGCTGGATATGGTAGGCACAGAACAAAGTATAAGCATGAAAGGTGTGTGTCTGCCGTGGATGGAAAATTATAATGATGCCATTATATTAATCTCTAAACAGATCATTTGATGGTCTGTCTTTACATATTAAGGTAAATTACTTGATTCATTGTCAATAGTTGGCTCGGGCTACATGAGGAAATGAAATTGGACATGCAGAGAATTTGGAAAAGAAATCTAGGAAGAGATGATAGATGTATTGCTGATCACGGAAAGGAGGTAGTGCTAATGGCTTTTTCTCTTGGTCTTGCTGCTAGCTATTGCATTTCATCTGAGCCCTTTATTATGTTCTTTACTAGGCTAGATTTCCTTTCTTGGATGAAGACGTCATTAGGACTCTTTTGGATATTCCCCTTTGGGAGGTTGCTGATCTTGATCAACCAAGTGGAAAAGGTGATAAGAAGATTCTGAGAGAGGTCAGCATTTTTTTTTTCACATTTGATTCACCAGAAGAGTTTCTTTTGTTCTACATTTTTTTTTTAATTTCTTGTTTTATTGTAAGGCTTTAGTTTTGTTCTTTTCTATTTACTGTTTCTAATTCAATATGTTCTAAGTCAACCGGTTTTTCTTCTTTTGTTGATATTCGTGCTTCCATTCATGCTTGATTGTTTTGTACCGCCCAGTTTTAGTTTCGAGGTTTGTTTCTTTCATCTTGTTTTATGAAAGGTTGCTCAAATGCTTGGTTTGCATGATGCTGCAATTCTTCCCAAGAGAGCAATTCAGGTCCATGTTCTTTCTTTTTAGTTTTGATGGAACGAGTTGTCTGATTATATGTTTCATCTAATTTGAAGTTAAATTGATCAAGTTCTTTCTGTTTGGTCGGTTAGTTTGGATCAAGAATTGCAAGGGAGTCGAATCGCAAGAATTTTGGAAGTAATCGAGCTGCCAACCAGGCATCTGCAGGAAGTGTAGTAATTAATGTACCATCTTACTTTAGTTGATATTGTGCAATGATGCCTGGATTCAAGGGTTTTGGCCAATTCCAATGGCATCAGAATGCAGGATCCATGTTATTCACATTTCTTCTCAAAACTTGGAAGCTGCAGCTGTTTGAGAATGAGTTTAACCGGCAGACAAATTCAGGCAGTGCAGTGGATGCCATGATGCATGTTTGGTCCATTTTTAGACAGCTTATTATAGTACTATCGTATAATGTACCATGCTTGATTCCATGGCAACATCTTTCTCATTTTGTTGATTCTCAGGCTTAATGGTGTTTAGACAGTCTCGTATATTATGTTTTCTCGACGTTTTTGTACTTTATATTAATGTTATGAATGATCTTAAATTATGGTAATGAATGTATTATTTAAAATTTTTAATATGATATTTTAATTATAAATTTATTAATTAATATGTTATTTAAAAAATTATTTATTTGTTATATGTTAATTTAAAATTAATCATGATAGGGACGATTATTACGTTATTCAAATGTAATTTAAAGTTTTTCATGATGTTTAAATTTCAAAATCCGTTAGCTCAAATCACATATTTTTTATATGTTTAAAAAATATTTCTTATAATTAATTAAATTTTGTAAATATATATTTAAAAAAATATTCATACTTTTATCAATTATAAAAACTAATGTAAACTTTAAAATGTTTTTTATAGCAATCCAAACGGGGGACAGTCCCTCTCATCGATCAAAACCTCAAAGAACCCCTACTTTGTCTTCTCTCTCTTTCTTCATATCTCCTGCCTGCTGGGCTTACATGGCTACTCTTAGCAGCAGCAATAGCAGCAACAGCATCATTAACGGCGAGAGAAGTAGCGTAGGCGAGGAGCAGTGGAAAGCAGAAGAAGCTATTGGTGGGAACGCGCAGGCTCTCCAAGCCTTGAGAGAACTCATCGTTTTCCCTCTACTCTACTCTCGTGAAGCCCGAAAGCTTGGCCTTAAAGTATCCAGCTTTTTCCGTGTTAAACTTTTCATTTTCTCCATTTATAGCTTTGGTTTTGAGTTATTGGTTTCTGGGTTTTCTTTCAGTGGCCTCGTGGTTTGCTCTTATATGGTCCACCAGGCACCGGGAAGGTAACTTCCATTGTCTCTATCTTTCTTTCTTCTACAATTTCATCATCTTCTTTGAATACCCAGAAAGCTAAGATATAGTAGGAGTATTAATCTCTTTTTTTAATGTAATTTGGTTTTGTTTGCAATGGTAGACAAGCTTGGTGCGTGCAGTTGTTCAGGAATCCGGTGCACATTTAATATTTCTCAGGTACTGCGTTATTTGCTTTGATCTTTGTAATGGTATTAGATATGGAATTGCGTCTGTATTATGATACAAATGCGTTTGAATCGTTGTTTTCTCATTTTTTACTTTCTGTGCGTTTTATGATTGTTGGTTGTCTTGCAGTCCACATTCTGTTCACAGAGCACATGCTGGAGAAAGTGAGAGAATTTTGCGGGAAGCTTTTTCGGAGGCATCATCCCATGCAAATTCGGGCAAACCATCTGTTATTTTTATTGATGAAATAGATGCACTCTGCCCTCGTCGTGATTCGAGGTATTGTCATAACACTTGGAATGTTTTCTGGATAAATTTGCTCATCTTTGCATTTCTGTTTTTTTTTTTTTTTTTTTTTGTAACTAGGTTTATATTAGAATGTGATTGAGAAGTAAGTTGAGAATTTATGGAATTGAAGATGTAACAAATTTATAATAGCTTGATCTCTAGGACTTGGTTAATGCGGGGAGCAAAATGTATAACTAAATTTATATGTGCCATTTCTATATCTATTGTGCCCTTTGGCCTTTGCTGATGATGGCTTCCTTGGCTTAAACATTTATAATTTATAATTTTAGTAATTACCAAAAAGGAGCAAAACAATCACACATAGTAATGTTTGTGAAGACATGTGCACATCTGCATTTTGCATGTAACCAATTGAAGCTATTCTAAAGCGCACTTTCTTATTTTACTATGCTTCAAATGCAGACGAGAGCACGATGTTCGTCTAGCATCTCAACTCTTTACTCTAATGGACTCCAATAAACCCTCGCCAACTTCTGTACCACGAGTTGTTGTGGTTGCATCAACTAACAGGTTGTTTCTGCAACTCAAGTTATGAAGCTCTGTTCTATTGTATGGATTATGCAATTCTCATCCTTGTTATGTGGAACTTAGTACTAGGCTTCTGGATATATTTTTTTAATGATTATAAGGCTATTGATGTGCCTATTTTATATTAAGGCCTAGTTATGCTTTATTATGTACTTACTGCCCTCAAGTACCCTTTTGGCAAGTATTTCTCCAAGTGACTTACTAAGGGTTTCTGGCTATTATTTTTATTATTGACTAGTATTCTTCATCTTTGTGCACTATGATGTTATCCTTTTCATTTTAAATGCATCGGGTTTCATTTCCTAATTTTTGCTAAAAAGCTCAGGCTATAATGTCTGAACTGATGGTCTGATGGAGCAGTCTAAGGGCTAGTTCCATTTGGTTGTAAATTTTTAGGTTGAACTTTGTACGAAGCATTACTAACCTGTATTGATGTGCATCAAGAGTGGATGCAATTGACCCAGCCTTAAGAAGGGCAGGACGTTTTGATGCTGAAGTTGAAGTTACCACACCTAATGAAGAAGAGAGATTTCAAATCCTCAAAGTAAGACTAAATTCCATTGCATTTATGTACCATACATGGGTTGCTTTGCCTACTTTCATCAATCAGACATTATAAATGTTTAACATTTTGAAGCTTGCATTGTCACTGTACTAGTTGCTTGATTGCTAGACTGGCTGAGATTATTTCTTAAAGCATTTGTAATCATTGATTTCAGGTTTACACAAAGAAGGTTCCTTTGGATCCCAGTGTTGACTTGCAAGCAGTAGCTGCGTCTTGCAACGGATATGTTGGGGCTGATTTGGAAGCTTTATGTCGTGAAGCAACCATGTTTGCAGTTAAAAGGTCTACTAATATAGGTGAAAATCCAGGTGCACTTAGGTTAACATCAGAAGACTGGAAGCATGCTAAGTCTGTTGTTGGCCCAAGCATAACAAGAGGTGTTACTGTGGAAATTCCGAAGGTGTCTTGGGAAGATATTGGAGGACTCAAAGATTTGAAGGTGAGCATTGCGTGTTTATTTAGCATTGATAATCTTGAATTTCATTTTACTTGATTCATTTACAGAAAAAGCTGCAGCAAGCTGTTGAGTGGCCTATCAAACATTCAGCTGCATTTGCGAGGCTTGGGATATCACCAATTCGTGGAATTCTTCTACATGGACCACCGGGATGCTCAAAAACAACTCTTGCTAAAGCTGCTGCTCATGCCGCCCAAGCTTCTTTTTTCTCTTTAAGGTTAGATAATCTTTTATTGTCTAGCTATTTATAATTCATAAAACTTGTATGGAAGATCTTAGAGGGATGCTCACAGACTAGATCTTTTTGGTTGTTAATCATGTAGACTGCCCACCTTTCACAGGTCACCTGTTCCTAGAGGTGCTTTAGGGTGTAAGACTTTGGTACTAGCCATCATATGGTTGCAATATGATGGTTCTAGGCTTTAGGGTGTAAGACTTTAGTTTGCAAATCGATCAGTAGAAAGAGGTAAAAATGTGATATAATAAGATATTCGGACTAGGCTAGGTTAAGGGCATTGCCTTTATTTGATTTAAGCTATTGACATGCTGGAGGCCCTATAGAGAAGAAGAAGAAACAGTGGAATCATTGCAAGAAATGAATGGTACTATTAGAAAGGCAGGCGAACAATGCTAATAAAACTGACTTTGTATATATTCATTAGCCCTAGCAGACCTCTGTAAGTACAAACTATTCCAAATGATTTCCATACAGTACTGTGGTAGCAATTAACTATGCTTCAGAGTTAGACATATTTATCTGGGGAAAGAACTTAGCAGATAATGGAAACTTCCATAAATGACCTACCAGTCTGTAGAGCTAGGATTTTAACATATTTATTATTTTGACATTGAGCCCATTGTCTGCAGGCTTGTGCCTGTTTAAAGATTTGATAGAGTACTGGTCTATTCATAATTTATGAATCAGTGGTGCAGAGCTATATTCAATGTATGTTGGAGAGGGTGAAGCTTTGCTGCGGAATACATTTCGTAGAGCATGTCTGGCAGCACCAAGCATAATATTCTTTGACGAAGCTGATGTTGTTGCAGCCAAACGGTTAGTATTTTGCATTTTACTTGCATAGAGTTCTTTTGTATTGTCATTTAAAGACCAAGGGTCTCTCCCTGAAATGCAATTTTCTTTTACAATAGGTCTTATATGTGCACATCCTCACTCAAAAGTATAGCATGTTTTTAATGTGTTATTTTTTTCTTAGAATTAAAATTCACATGATTGACTTGATGCTGTTATTTGGTAATATTTTTGGCAAGATAATATATAAAGTGGACTTGAGATTGTGGGCATGCATATACTTAAGATTGGTTATCTTTCTGATGATTTTGTGGCTGTTTATATGGATATGCTTCTCATCATTTTGTTTTTGGACTGCTGTAGTTGAAAATCATATTGGACTTAGCTAATATTTTTGGAGATGTCTTGAAAGTGGAGGAATTTTCAATGATCATTTTTGGTGTATGTTTTTGGAAATTTTTTTATGTATTTTACAGTTGACCATGTCTATTATTTCGACGGTGTAGTCTGCTCATTCAAATAATGAGGAGTGTTAATTTCAACATTCATGTGGTTTGTGAATAGCCTGATTCACTGAAGATTCTGCACAACAAGCCTCCTTTTGGATACAACAGTTTGAATGGGCACAAATGTTCAAACTGATTTCTTATTTTTCTCCCTTAAATGGCAGGGGCAGCAGTTCAAGGAACAGTACTGCCGTTGGAGAGAGGCTTCTATCCACTTTACTGACTGAAATGGATGGTTTAGAACAAGCAAAAGTAAGACTACCATAAACTTTATTTTCTGTTTGTTTAACAAGTATCCATCTGAGAAATTTGTGATGTTATCTAGTCTTCTTTGTATGATTAGAACCTTTTAATAAATATGAAAATAGAAAAGGAATTTAATTGAGTTTATTCCATTTTAGGGGATTCTTGTTTTAGCTGCTACCAACCGTCCTCATGCAATTGATGCTGCACTCATGCGCCCTGGACGATTTGATCTGGTAAAGAACTCTGTTCTATCATTTGTCTGCCTTGTGATTATGCTGTTTCCCATTTCTATTGCAATCATATGGTTTCTCAGTTCTTGCTAGCATTTGAAAGGTGAAGCAATCGGAACACATCACTAAATCTGCTATTTCTTCATCTAATTCCAATTTAGATATTCTGAAGTTTCTAGTTGTGCGTTATGCATTAGAAAATACCTGAGCTTATTAAACTAATATAACATATAATAGCTAGAAATGAAAGCTTGAACTGTTGTTTGAATGGTGTTCAATTGAAACCTTGAGACATTGATTTCATAAAAGCTTTGAGACCATATATCTTTTCTAACATTTATCTTCATGAAAATATAGGTGCTCTATGTACCGCCACCTGATTTAGAAGCTCGGTATGAGATCCTCCGCGTACATACACGAAACATGAAAATCGGGGATGATGTTGATTTGAGAAGGATAGCAGAAGATACCAAGCTCTTCACAGGAGCCGAATTGGAGGGCTTGTGCCGGGAAGCTGGAATAGTAGCTCTGAGGGAAAACATATCTGCAACCATCGTCAGCAATCGACATTTCCAAACAGTGAAGGAGTCACTAAAACCAGCATTAACAAGAGAAGAAATTGAATCATATTCATCATTTATGAAGGACCAAGCTTCAATGTCCCCTGCCTCTGCCACCGAGTTCAAACCTAGTACCCAACATGCCATAAGGCAAAAAACTAGTAACTCATGGGGTCAAGGTATAGCATTTCCAATTAAAATTGGTGTTCTGAGTGTAATGTTGCTTGTTGCTGGTAGGTATATATTCATGCATACTGGACAAACTCCATGTGAATTAGTGGTCACATAAAACATTAATCGTATGCTGACATGTCCTATGTAACTCATTTTCATTGTTCTTTATAACAATTGTTTGTAACAATTAGTGTTATCTGTAAAGTTACAAAGCCAAAGGCTTAGAATAATATTGTTGAAACCCAGTTTGCTTGAATCATAATTATTCTTAGTATTATTTTTAACAGATTGCAATATTTAAAGTAATGAATCTCTAATTATGCATGTTGATATTGCTTTTATGTCATCTAACCCTTTGACATATGTTATGATTATGTTAGAGGCATGAGGGACAAATGTGCAGCTTCTCCAAAGAAAAAATACTCACATGTCTTCTGATATATATTTTTTAAGAAACAAAGCCCTCCGGCTCCATTACATTGAGCCAGGTACCCCAGGGAAACCAAGCCAAACCGAATGGATATTTTCAGTATCCAAATGAAAACCAAATTAAATAACAAGAAAAAACCGATCAAACTTAACTTAATACTACGTTTTGTTCGATCAGCTTTTTTCTCTGCCGTAAATATTCATCTTCTCCACCAACTCACATGAAAGAGGTTAATAAATGACGCACCAAACTTTTGATTTAATTCTGTATATTAAACTGTCGGTATCACTATTTATAATAAAATATCATTAAGAACAACACCCTATCAAGTAAATTTTTCTCAATTTTTGTAGTTCCTACTCAAACCTCCTCTATTAATCTTGTAACATGAAACTTTGCTGTCCTGAACTGAGTAAATCTTCGCTCTGTTTTGAAGTATTTATAATATGAGTTTATTTTAATACACGAGTAATATTTATAATAAAAATATTAACAAAATTAATTGAATTAATAAGAATCAAATTCTTTAAGTTTGATTTTTAGTGTCGATTTATGAGACTCTTTAACTTAATCTTTTAGTAAAAAATATTTATCTGCAAAAAATTAAACCAATAATATAACTCCGGCCAATATTTGTCACATTCATTTATAAATTGTATTCTTTGCCCTTTCTCTCATAGTTGTTCACTAACAAAAAATTTCATGCAAAGAAAAGAAAACAACGTTCAATCGTTCTGTAAATCTCTCTCTCTTGTACTCAGAAGAAATTTTAATATGGGAAATGCGTTGGATTGCATCTCTCCTGATGAAAAGGCGAGCTCAAAGAAAGCTTCAAGTTCATGGTATCCTACCTCACGCCATCTAACTTTACCCTCCTCCTCTTCCTCCTCTGCCTCCTTCACTCCTTTCTTCAATGGGAGGCCGAGCTTGTTTTCTTCTTCAAGGAAGAAGAAGAACAAGAGGGGATTATCAGGGAGCCTTGATGGCCTTGATGACCATGAGTCTTCTTCTGTTATCCAAGAACAAGCTATTGCCGCTGCTTTGCTTTTCCGTCATCATCAGAGAAACGGTTCTCTTCCTAATTTTATCCGATCAAATTCAGTCGTTTGTCCGTCGCCGGGTTCGAAGAAACAAGGTGGTTTTCCAAGGAGTTCAAGCACTAGGCAACGTTCACTATCCGATCCAATGATAAGGCCTCAACAACTTGTTAATAGCCAGCAGGTTTGACTTCGACAAAATTCAGTTGAGTCGGTCTTGTTTTTTTATCCTTCACATTTTATTTTATAAATTTCCAAAATTTTAGCTCTCTTGGCAAAAAGAAGCATTTGCAAAATTATTATAATATCACTAAAAAATTATTAAACATCCAACCTAAAATCAGATGAAAAACACAAATAATAATATCATATGACTCAATAAGATCATATGACTAAAAATTATAAGATCATATGACTCAATACTTAAAAGATATGAAATAATATCATTTTAACATATCTTTATCATGTGTAGACGAACACAGAAATTTATTATGTTACAAACTTAAAAGAGGTAACAGGTTAAAAAAAAAAATTCTATGCTCTGATATCATGTTAAACATTTAATTTAAAAGTAATTGACAATAAGTAGAAAGATCAATTTGAATATAAGAACACAAAAAAATTCAATATTTAACATATGTGAGATAACAACACTTTAGTGGTTACAATAATAGAGGATGTATAGGAATTTAGTTGGTGAATTACTCTGCTTAACTTGAATTTTGCCTCTTGGTTCCATTCATTCATCTTAGCTATAGCACTGGACCAAGTTGGTCAAATTGTTGATTCTTTGATATCAACCTGTCCTAGCAGTAACCTGATAGTGGTGGCCTTATCTAAGACACATTGGCTTCCAAAATAAAGTCTCCTTAAGCATATAACGAATTCATTGAATCTTATTTCTATGGTATATAAGATATGGTTTGGAACTTAGCGAGCAAGTTAATCAAAATTCTTCCTCCAGGAAGTGAAGATCGATGGCCTTGAAACCAACCATTTTGTGCTTGTCCATGGAGGTGGTTTTGGTGCGTGGTGTTGGTATAAAACAATGACACTTTTGGAAGAAGCTGGATTTAAAGTTGATGCTGTTGACTTAACTGGTTCTGGAGTTAATTCTTTTGAAACCAACAGCATTACTTCTCTGGCACAATATGTAAAGCCACTCACTGATATCTTTGATAAGCTAAAAGATGGAGAGAAGGTTGGTAACTTCATATTTCGAAGTAAATTATAAAGAAATATATGCAGTAGCTATATATATGGTTACCAGCATCGGGTTCCTTGATTTGAAAATGCAGGTCATTTTGGTGGGACATGATTTTGGTGGTGCTTGTATCTCCTTTGTGATGGAGTTATATCCACCTAAAATTTCAAAAGCTGTTTTTGTTGCTGCAGCAATGTTGACTAGTGGCCAGAGTACCCTGGATATGTTCTCACAGCAGGTTTGATTAGTGGCTCTTTACCACATTGAATTCAAAAGATAATGAGATTAAGTTATCAGACAACCTTAAAATCTGTTACTGCATTGATCCATCTGTAGCTATCAGCTAGCAATCGAAAGATCGAAACTGCCTGAGATTAACTATCTTAAAATGTGCTAGGATTCCAAGGCTAAATTCCAGATCCTGATATAAAAAAGTACATTGAACTATGCTTTGCAATGTAAACTGATACTTCACTCTATACCAGATGGGTTCAAATGATCAAATGCGACAGGCTCAGATATTTTTGTACGCTAATGGTAATAATAACCCTCCAACTGCTGTTGATCTTGACAAAACATTGTTGAGAGACTTGTTCTTCAATCAAAGTTCAGCTAAGGTATTTGTTTCCTAAAATTCTCAGTGTTACATTGTGATTGTAACGTAATTGCTAAGGATGTTAAACAATTTTCTTCCCAGGATGTTGCCCTGGCGTCAGTATTAATGAGACCGATCCCATTCGTGCCGGTTTTAGAGAAGCTTTCTCTTTCTGATATGAACTATGGATCCATCCGACGCTTCTATATAAAAACTCAGGAAGATTGTGCCATTACAATCCCTTTACAGGAAGCCATGATAAAATCCAATCCACCAGAACAAGTTTTCCAGCTTAAGGGTTCTGATCATGCCCCTTTTTTCTCAAGGCCTCAAGGGTTGCACAAGTTACTTACAGAAATAGCACAGATTCCACCAAAGCAAACCTGTAGCAGTACACCTGAACTGAGGCATCTTTTGGAAAATGGCACATCCTGAACTGCATCTGCTGCATTTTGTGATGTTGGTAGCAAAAATGTGCATGTGAGATTAAAATTAACCAGCCATTAAATTATTCATAATCATGGGCATGCATATGCTGTTGTATTCCTATTTTGTAATATACAAATTCTGTCATCCAGGATGTTTACTTGTACCTCTGTATTGTTTTTAGCAGTGTATTACACACTTTGATCCTCAAAACCAATGTAAACATTTGTCAAAAGCATAACATTCCTTATCTATCCGACACCGCATCCCAAGTCCATGTAACATGGTTAGTCATAGCTGAATGGGCAAGTAAATCACTGACTACATTTTTTTTCTTTATTTCGTTACAAGTGTGGACAAGACAAGACAAAACCAATGGTTCCCATATTGGAAACCATTTTTATAAGCAACATAAATAAATCAATTTAGATATTATTATCATCACTCAACGATACTGAAATTGGTTTAAAAATAAAAAATTTCGAATAATATATATATTTATATCTAACTTAGCAAACATCATTTCCAAGATGCAATTGGATTTGTGAATAATTTAAAAATCTTAATCCCTTTATTATAAATTTGTTGAAATTTCATTGTCAAAATTTTCCACACACTTTATCCTTGTTTGGATACATTTATGCTATTAAAAGGTTTGTGCCACCCTTAATTTTTTGAATTTGAAGCGATTATGAAACAAAATTTATTATTATCATTGTTTATTTTATAACACATCGGGTTAAATATTTTGAAATTTCATTTGAATTTAATTGATTTCTTTAAAGTAATAATCTCATATTAACTTAATAAATTTGGAATTTTACTTTTAGAATATTTTTCGTAAAGATGAAACTTAAATAATTTAATATCCCTTGAAAATGTTAAAATCAGCTTGTTGTTCCAAAAATGCCAAAAAAAAAAAAAATCAAAAAATGGTTTCACCACTCAAGTTGGGACAAAATGGCGACAAAAACACAATTTGAAGGAGATGAAACGACAGCGTTTTCCATCATTAGATTGCCTATTGCACATGTCATGACAGATAATCTGCCCACGTTTTTGGCTAATTCCACTTCTAACACACTTCACGCTTTATGCCAAAGCAGAAAGCGTGGAATAAGCAAAAATTGGTAGTGAACTTATCACATTTCACTTTCTTTTTAAGTATGCAGCTGTTATTACTCTCTCACTACTCCTCCACTTTCTCTCTGCTCTCCAGATCTGATCTAAAAAAATTTTCAGGTAATTTCAAAACCACCTAACCCTAGATCGTCAATTCTTCGCGTTTCGAAGGTTATAGTGTTTTATTCACTGAGTTCAGCCATCAACTTCTTAATTCTAACCTTTTTTTTACTGTTCTGATTTAACGTTTTGATGTTTTAATTGATTTGTTTAAATTTAATGCCCTTTGTTTGGATGTGAAGTACGGATTCAAAGTTTTTTGATTGTGACGTTTTTTCTTGTTCTGATTTGGTTTACTGTATCGATCTTGTAATCATGTTATTTGATTTGTTTTAATGAGTTCGAAATTATTTGGGTTTTTTTCCTTTTCTTTTTCTTTTTTTTTTTTTCATGGTTTTTATATGGTTTATTCGGTGAAATTATGAGTTATTTTTTCCGTGGGTGGTGTTTTATCTTCATTGCTCTAGTTGAATGTAAATGACATTCAATAGTGAAGTTAATGAGGAAATTTTGGAACAAAAATGGGAAAGGCATGAGTTATGGAGGAGCTCTTTTCTTTTTGTTTTTCTTTAAAGGGGTTTTATTTGATTTGTTTAAGATTTGATAGTCCTTTAGTTTCATTGCGCAGCATCTCGTTTTCCTAGTGACTTGTGCAGAAAGGTAACTCTTTTGGTTCTACCTGCTTGCCTTTGAAAAGCTAATGTTGTTTAGGATTTTTACTTTTGTAGAATATTGGGGTTTATTGAAATACTTTTACAGTAGCTATGATGTAATTTTTGCTATGGAGTACTGAATCTTCCTGATTTTGAGTGAAGAAATGTGCTAACTCGAAATCAAACTATGAAAGGAAAAGGAGACGATTTAAAAACAAGTAAGAACCAGCGTGCAATAACGGAACAAATGTTCATAGGACCTCATGGTGTGTAGTGTTATCCTTTATGGCTAAGCATTGGCGCATTTCTCTGAGTATTACTTGGGGAGTTAAGCTTGAGGCCGAGCTCAAAAGATTTGGATAGAAAAAATCTTGTTTAGAAGTGTTGTTCAAGCCTGGCATTGCATTACAGAAGTGATAGGGGGGCATGAAGTCTAGGAATAACATTGCCATCAATGTTCTTAATTAAGAATTGTAATGGAAGTTCTCTCAATGTGCTTGTTTTGCTTCTTGCTTGTACCGAATGGTGTAGTTTAATATATCCTTTAGTGGTATAATGTCGATTTATATTCATTCCATCTACCCTTGCTACCATCCCTTCCTACTTCTTAAAATGGGATTATAGATTCTTACTTTGTGCTATTTGTTTCCTCCTTGCCTGCGTGATAGGTTTTTAGCTCCATTTCCTAGTAAGTTGGAAAAGATGGGTCGTGGAGTTAGCAGTGGTGGTGGGCAGAGCTCATTGGGTTATCTATTTGGGAATGGAGAAGCTCCAAAACCTGCCACAAACAATTCCCAAGCTTCTCCAACCGAAGAACCAGCTGTCTCCAAACCTGCTCCCGCTCCTCAACCAGTAGATATTACCAAGCAAATTCCTGCTGGCATTAACAGTACTTCCGTGAACAATTATATGCGTGCTGATGGTCAGAACACTGGCAATTTCATTACGGTATAACCTTGTTTATGATTGCTTTATGACTCCTTAAAATTGTATGATACTTGAAGACTTACCCTTTTGGTGTTTTAAGTAGTCATACTTTGTTTTAAGTTACTGACATTTTCTATTTCTTTCCGCCAGTCTTTCAATTAACGGTAGGAACATTACAAAGACATGGTGGCTGAATAGGTGTCTGGTTAGTTCAGAAAGAGCTAATTGTGTGCTTTTGATAAATGCCTTGAAGATATGATTTATACTTTTTAGAAACTTGAACCTCATTGAGGAGAAACTATTAGTGAGCTTGGATGCATCTTAATTAATGTGTATCAAAGTTCTGGGAATTAGGTTGGAAGCTGTCAATCTTTTTATAGGTTAATTGTTCTTTGGAATTAACACATCTAGGAAAATTGTAAATTTTTTTATTTGTACATTTTTCATTAATTACTTTTAGAAGACAGCTGAAATGTAAAATGTTTTATCCTAATGTCCATCTCTCATTCTGAATAAGTTTTTAGTATTAATTGTTTTCCAAGGGAATTGGCTTTGAAAACATATAATCAAATATACAGGGAGGATGTTGTTCCACTGTGTCTTGGAAGCTTCTTCAAAGCACCATAATATTATGCTTGTAAAACTTGCTTTGGTGGTGTTTATAATTGATTGTTGCTGTTTAAATCAAAAGCAGTTACCTCCTTTTTATGGAGCACTGTCTGTATTCACCTACCAAAGGATTTTGATGGTGTATCTGAAATATTAAGTTTAGGTGATGGTTATTGATTGTTAAACTCCTATAATAACCCTGTTTTTCTCTTTCTTCCTTGATGCAGGATCGACCTTCTACCAAGGTTCATGCTGCCCCTGGAGGTGGATCTTCTCTGGGTTACCTTTTTGGTGGGAAACCTGGGGATAGTAAATGAGATTGTTCCTTATCATCTCTTGATAATGAGAGTATTGTTTGTTTATTGTTGGAGAAGCCATGGATTCTGGATGACACCTTTTCGATCTTTTAACATAAGTGACGTAAAAACCCGCCGTCCCATGTGGTGTAATATACAGGTCTTGTGGTTGTTGTTTGGTTTATTCAATCTGGAGTTCTCCATATTTGATGCACAAACATCTATTGCAGAGCTCAGTTAATGTGATAAAACAATGTTATGTTTCTTATGCATAGATCCGTCATTTTACCTTCTCTCTTTATCCTACTTTATGCAGTCTACAATTTTGACAGAATTTTCCTTGCGCTGTGTATTACTAAATGCATCTCTTTCTTCTTCTTCTAGTTATCATATGTATGCCTTTTTTAAAAAATAATAATAATAATAGTAAAATTGTGGTTTTCTTATTAGGAGCTGGTGAGTTTGAGAGCCCACTCGAGCAAATAATAATTTTTTCATGTCAAATTTCAAGGTGATTCCTTCGGAATCGAGTCCGAAAGATACATGTTTAGATTTTGCATTTTGCTTGAAAGCGACATGATAATTTTAGATATGATTAAAAAATAAAATTAACGGTTTAAAATTAATACAAATTATTAGTTTGATAAAGTTAATATAATATATTTTGTATTTAGCATGTTAGCATAAATCATAATATGACAATTTTATATTTATATGTATGAATATAAATCTACTTGGAAGTCTGGAAGTCATCTTTACTCCATTGATTAGAATAGAAGACAAAAATTTGATATGATTTAAAATTTTTAAAAAATTATATATAAGATTAATAAAATAAAATATATATTTTATATTTTCGTATTAAATTAATATAAATTGTAATATATAATTTTTATATAAAATATTATCTAAATACATAAATTATTAATATTTTATATAATATAAATATATTTATTAATATTTTATACGAATATATAAATTAATAAGTTTAGTCCTCCTATGTTTGGACAAGTTGGTGACCTTATTTTTTGGGCTCCTTTTGAACCTGTTACATCTGGGCAACTACTTTTAATCAACCTTAATCCTTTTAGCCTTCTCCAGGCCTTTCTTTTTGGCCTTTTTGTAACCTGACCGGCAACAATAACCACGTCTTTTCTTTTCTCCCTGCCCAATTGCTCTTTCTTTCCCCCCCCTAATTTACCGGGTCGTTTTCTCTTCCCCTTTTGTCCCAATTTCGAAGCCCTAAGCTCATCAAGGCATTGAATTCAAACTCGACAACTCCCACACTTCTTTGATTAAGTTTCTTTGCCTTAATTTTTAGTATTAGAAATGATAGAAAGGGCTCGAATGAAGCTTAACCCGTGGCAGCAGGCGGCGGTTGCTGTAGGATCAGCTGTGGGTGCGTTGCTCAATCCACGAAGGGCAGATTTAATAGCAGCTCTTGGAGAGACAACTGGAAAGCCTGCTTTTGAAAGGGTTCTTCAGAGAATGAAAAGGAATCCAGAAGGCAGAGTCAGTATCTCTTCCTATCACTCCTATCCTATGTCTTTTATGCTTTAAAATAAATGAATTAAATGATTGAACAAAGCAGGTTTTATGGTTATATAAATATTTGCTTTGAGTGATTTTTGCTGTTAGAAATGGATTTTTTTTTCTTCCAGATTGAGCAAGGGGATTTTGTTTGAGAATTCATAATGTTGAGTTAGAAACTCAAATGGGTGAATGAAAAAAATTTTTAGTTAGGTTATGAGAGATGTCATCAATACTGGAATTTTATGTTCTTTGCATTGGATTATCCGAAATTATCCTTCCAGAGATGATTTTAAGACAGTTATCATAATAAACATGCTATCTGCTTATTGGAATGTTAATTTGAATCAGTGTTGCTAAGGTTTAATCCTGTGATTTTAACTTTTAAACAAATAAATGGGCGCAATGTTATTTGTTGAAGTTAGTGTCCTTGAAATTTGTTGAAATGCTACATGCATTGTGCCTTTTTCTTGGTTGTCTTGGAGGAATGAACTGCAAATAGAGTCAACCTTACTGACTTAATTAAGTAGTATCCATGTATTAACATCATTTTTGGCGATTAAAGATTGCAATAGCATCATGAAAAAAGGAGCTGAAGCGTGTTTTCATTCTTATCTATACCAATTTGATGTTAAATGTGCGTGGTTGTTCCCTTTACTTCTTCTGGCTCTAATTGTTGTCTTGTAAATGAGAGCCTCCTTTAATTATATGTCTTTGGTGCATTTCTCTGTTTTGCAAAACGGTGCCCAATTTGAAAATTCAATATCATTATTTGGAATATTGGAGCCTGCCTGTGATATTAATCCCATGCATTCTCTTTTGGTTGATAAGCAGCTTGATGGTTCAAGCATCAGCATCTTGTTTTCATTGGTCATCAATGTTGTTCTTTCCATGCTTGACTAATAATATTCATAACTGGCATTGTTAACATCTTTTAGCTTTCATCCATAACCATGGTGTTTTCTTTAACAGGCAGTGCTCCTTGAGCGGCCTCGTGTTATATCTGAAAAAGTGGGTCATGCATGGGACCTACCAGAAAATACTTTTGGTGCTGCATATGCAAGGTTCATGGGATCCAGGAATTTTTCCCCGGATGACAGACCACCTGTGCGGTTCATGGACACAGATGAGCTAGCATATGTGGCTATGCGGGCTCGTGAGGTGCACGACTTCTGGCATACCCTTTTTGGCCTTCCTACCAACTTGATTGGTGAATCTGCATTGAAGGTTATTGAGTTTGAGCAAATGTATCTCCCAATGTGCCTGCTTTCAGTTGTAGGTGGAACCGCAAGGTTTAATGAAAAACAAAGAACATTGTTCTTCCAACATTACTTCCCATGGGCTGTCAAGGCTGGTTTGCGATGCACAGATCTAATGTGTATATATTACGAGAAGCACTTTCATGAAGATTTGGAGGATGTTCGAAGGAGATGGGGGATAATACCAGCTCCTACTGCCCCTAAATAAATTATTAGCCAAGAACCCTAAATCCCCCCCCCCCCCCCCCCCCCACTCCTGGTTCCTTGCCAGAATAGATGCGATGACTGCAATTTTTCCAGATAATTTTAGCAATGAATGGCATCAAACAAAAACCTTGTCTACTATTACAATTTTCCCTTTGTGATTGGCAATACAATTTGGGGCTGCTGGTGTCTAAGGAAGCAGAAGATGAATTTTGTGGCTATCCAAAACTTTGCTTTCATCTGTAGAAAATTTTTTTGGGGGCTAATGTTAACTGTGGATGGACTGCTCTCAAGAATAAAACAGCTTTGCTATAATAATTTAGATGCTCTTGCAATATATAGATGCATATACAATCGGATTAACTTTGAATAGCTTTGAATAGTAACGTGGGTCGTTTTCATTTAATTTTGGCCTGTAATTAGGTAGACAAAGGGACTAGGTTACAATTAAACTTATGCCAGTGTCATGATAAAAGAGGTTGAAAATGTTTTTTGCCCTGAGAATTGAGGGATAGGGTTTGGGAGTTGGGAAAACTTCCCCTGATTGGGGGATTTCTGCAAGTGCTTTAGATCAGAAAAGGGGCCTTTTACCATTAACATTTAAAAGGTGCTATTAATTCACTAACGAATAAGTTTATTTCAAATCTTTGCTATAGAAATACAGTGCTTTACTATTTACTTGGAGATAAGGGAAACGATTTCAACATAATCAACGAGCCGGTGAAGGACACCAAAAAAATCATTACAGGAAACCACCAATTGGGCAGTTCCAGTTCCAAGTTCCAGCTTCCAAGCCATTAACCTAGTTAGCATGGCAACAGGTTGGTCAAAACAGTAACCTATTCATTTGTTCTTGGAAATAAGGATGTGCCTAATAATACATATGATGATACTCTGAACCTCCACTCCTTTTTCGCCCTCCTTTAAAGTGGTGCTGATTGGTTTGCTCATCCATCTTCTCCAAATGGCAGGATCGAGGCGGATTTGGGAGCATGCAAGCGCAGAGAAGAGAATCTAAAACCCCAAAAAAGATGAACTGCTTCAGTTCAGACCTCAGATCAGAACCCGGAAATATCAATGTCCTTTTTTGGAAGACAAGGACAGCGTGGGATGGCCTGAAACTCTACAGCTGGAAGCTGAGGAACGGCTCTGCAGCAAAAGTGAGAGTGATTGAAGAGAAGGGGTCGGAGCAAACAGAGACAACTGAAGGAAAGAAAAAGAAAATAACAGTTTGGGGAAGAGAGTAAAGCAATGAGCAAAAAAATTAATCTGCTGATGACAGGTGATAAAGAAACATAGAGCGGCGCCTGTAGCTGTGTACGAGAGATTATTACTGTTGTGGGGGGATTCGGTTTTCTCTGCCTGCAATTGCATGCTCGAGGCCCGTTTCTAGTGCCCTAATAATGGCTACACCCCATTGCTCCACCTCCAACACCCCCATAATTATCCATTTGCATGCAGATTTTCCCTTGTCAACGAGCTCATTTACGTACTACTCTTCAATGGGACTGTTCCAAGTAAAAGATTTTTACTATTTCTGGACACTTTTGTTTCGTACTGTTATTCACGTGATTACTGTACTTCTTTTTCATAAACCATTCAAAAGGCAAGGCCCTAAACGAAAAAAGTAGTTTCTTTTTTATTTTTTGCGCTTTCTTGTATCCAATGGAACAAAAGGGCTGATGTGACAATTTGGTTAACTTTCTGCAACACAGTTAATAAGATCATCCAAATCCATTTTTTCTTTCACGATATAGAACAATATATAAACTGAGTTCAAAACTCTCTAAGCCAGGTAGCATTGGCTCACCAGAATTGGGATTCATCAAAAAATGTTACTTGAGGCTACTTACCTAACATCCTAGCTTTTGTGTGAAAACAGCTATTCAATAGAAAATCAATTCCAAAAACTAGCTTTGTTGGTGCCTTTCAAACTTGAAATATTCCACCAAATTTCAGGATCGAGGCACTTCCAGATTTAAGGAAACTTGAAAAATTAAAAACCCTTTTAGGATAACAATTTTCTCATTTATTTGTTCCAAATTCCAAAAGGGCAATCAAAATGGGTTATTAAAAGTTAATTTTGGTCAAAAAAAAAAAAAAGGAGCCATTTAAGGAGCACTATACACTGTATTGCATCGAAGAAAATGCTCATTTATTCAATCATAATCTCTATGTTTTAGGAGAAATGGCTGGGATGGGAAAATTGGGAATGCAAACGTCTCTTCAACTTCGGTCATTTGAATTTTGTATTCAAATTTGAGTTGTTAATTAATGATAATAAAATTTCCACTAGATAACTTCCTAATCACTATGAATCTTGATTCTAGCATTGGTTTTCTCCGATGAGAGACCAAATGCGTTCCAAATTCTTAATCCATTTAAGATTCATTGAAACGATAAATAAAAAAAAAATTTATCTCATCATCATATCATTTTAAATTAAAATTTTAAAAATTTAATAATAAGATATCAAAATAATATGATATAAATTTTTTTTCATTACCATTTAAATGAAGCATTAGCTAATCAACTGTCTATCCAAATCTTTAGTAAACATTTTTCTTTGTTGCCATCTCCATGCCATATATGATGCAACCATTGAACTAAAATGAATTTGATTATATTAGTTTCGTAGTTAATTACTCTTTAGCCTAATGCCTAGTCTCCTCTCGCTTCCTACAGACTACAGTCCTGGATACGTCCCCATCATCAACTTTCTACAAAATCACACGGCTAAGATTCATCCATGAGACACGTCGCTTCAGATTTTAAGGAGAGAGAGAGAGAGAGATCAAAATCAGAATGGGAAAAAGACTGATACGATTCCCAAATGGATTCCTCTTTTTTAGAATATTATGATAAAAGATAAATTTATCACTAAATTTTTTATTATTAAATTATTATTATATTTCTAATTTTAATGTGATAGTAATTGAAAATATTTTATAGAATATTTTCTATAAAAACTGTTTTATAATTTTAAAAAATTATGAAAATGACATTATATTGAAAAAAATCAAAACTAACTAAAAATGATGTAATATTATATTTAATAAAAAATATTATGATAAAAAAATAAAAGAATTGGATTCCGTAACATTATATTTAAAAAAATATCATGATAAAAAAATAAATGAACTAAAAAATTTTAGTTTTAATTTCATTATTTTTTTCTTGTCATATTATTTTCAAAATTATATATTTTGAGTTATTAAATTTTTTTTACAAATTTTTTACTAAAGATTCTTTAACTCTACAAAATATAAAATATGATTATAAATTTATAATTATAAAATCGTGTTAATTAAAAATTAATATTAAATTTAAACTACTTACAGAAATATAACAGTATTTTTCAAAAAGATTCAATGCTGGGACTTGTTGTTTTCACTTCTCAGTTCCCATGGTAACCCGAGAGGCCAAAATATATTTTTGTAAAAGCACTGAATTAACCAGGGTTTCTTTTGTTTTGACCATGGTAAAATTACGTTTCTCTTGTTAACTGCCTATCCTGGTTCTCTATTTAATCGCTTCTGCTCCAGTCTATCTCGTGCGCTTACCTAGTAAACTCTTCGTTTTCCTCCTTTCTGTTCTGTTCCATTTCCAGTGCTTATCAATTTGCCAAAGGTTAGTTTTTGTTGAATACCCATCTCTGAGGAAGTGCCAAAAATGTCTCTGGAACATGGTTTTCCGTTGTTTCGATCACCTTTGTTGAGCTTTGAGGCATTTGTTTGGGATGTTCTGTTGGTTGGAATCATTGCCTTGTGGCTTTCTCCAGGGGGGCTTGCATGGGCTCGTTTCAGGTCCAAGGCGAGTTTTGCAATCCCCGGTCCACTTGGATTACCATTCATCGGGTTACTTACTGTGTTCACTGGCTCTACTCCTCACCGAGTCCTCGCTAAACTTGCTAAAACACTTAACGCAGTAAAGTTGATGGCTTTCTCGGTGGGATTCACTCGGTTTATCATTTCCAGTGACCCTGAAACTGCAAGAGATATTCTCAACAACTCAGCTTTTGCTGATAGGCCAGTGAAGGAGTCAGCCTATGAGCTTTTGTTTCACAGGGCAATGGGTTTTGCTCCTTATGGTGAGTATTGGAGGAATTTGAGGCGAATCTCAGCTACCCATTTATTTAGTCCTAAGAGAATTTCTGGCTTTGAAGGATTAAGGCGTGAGATTGGTGTGAAGATGGTGGACCAGATAAAGGATTTGATGGATTCAGAAGGCAAGGTTTTGATCAGAAAGGTTTTTCATTTCGGTTCGTTGAACAATGTGATGGTGACTGTATTTGGTAGAAGTTATGACTTTGGGAAGAGTGGAGAAGGGTTCGAACTTGAAGAGCTTGTGAGTGAAGGGTACGAGTTGTTGGGGATATTCAATTGGAGTGATCATTTTCCTCTTTTAGGCTGGCTTGATTTGCAAGGAGTAAGGAAAAAATGTAGGAATTTGGTTTCAAAGGTTAATGTGTTTGTCGGAAAAATCATAAAAGATCATAGGCTGAAAAGGCTTGATGGGGGTTTGAAAGATGATGATAGTGAAGTTGGGGACTTTGTTGATGTGTTGCTTGATTTGGAGAAATATGAGAAACTCAACGAGTCCGATATGATTGCTGTTTTATGGGTACGACACATTTTATTTTATTTTTTTATTTTGTTGCAAGCTTTTAACTGACACTTGTTTTGCAGGAGATGATATTTAGGGGTACTGATACTGTGGCAATATTGCTAGAATGGATTATAGCCAGAATGGTTTTGCACCCAGAAATCCAATCAAAGGCTCAAGCTGAGATTGATGCTGTTGTTATAAACTCAAAACAGGTGTCTGATTCTGACATTCCAAATCTGCCTTATGTTTTAGCCATTATCAAGGAGACTCTTAGGATGCATCCACCAGGTCCTCTTCTCTCATGGGCTCGTCTTGCCACCCATGATGTTCACATTGGTGATAATTTTATTCCAGCAGGCACAACAGCAATGGTTAACATGTGGGCAATCACTCATGATGAAAAAGTTTGGGTGGAACCAACAAAGTTCAAACCAGAGCGTTTCATGGAAGAAGATGTGAGCATTATGGGTTCTGATCTTAGGTTGGCTCCTTTTGGTTCTGGTAGGAGGGTTTGCCCTGGGAAAGCCATGGGTCTGGCCACTGTTCATCTCTGGTTGGCTCAGTTACTTCAATATTTCAAATGGATCCCTTATGAGAATGGAGATGTGGACTTGACTGAACATTTAAAACTTTCTATGGAGATGAAAAATCCTCTGGTTTGTAAGGCAGTTCCTAGGTTTACTTGAACTCTCTTTTAGTGGCTGGTTGGATATTACCTTTGTCCGACTTTTATGTTTCAGTTTTCATGACCATGTTCGTTGCATTTGGAAATTTAGGGTTTTCTTTTTTTTTCGTTTAGCTTTGATGAAGTGAACTATAAGTAATGTGGTTCTCGATTGCAGAATATAAGTAATGTGGAAGCATCCGTAGTAGCCATCATATATTTATCTTTTGGGAGATGTTGTCCAGGTTGGGTTGGCTTCTATGTACTGAAAAACCAAGTGATAAACATCTTTTGCATTGTACAAAGCTTTCTGATATATATTTGATCTTATTCTCAGCTTATTTGTAGACTTCTCTATGTTGCTACTACTAATATTTCATCATGTCTCCATAAAGTTGTACTATGATGATAGCTAGGCATGGAATATATATCACTTTTTTTTTAAATCAGCAAGATTATATACTTCAATCTGAATAAAGCATCAGGTCATATCTTGTTTGAGGTTTGATTGCCTTGCAGTGCTAATTTATATATAAGTTTACTTGATAAGATCCCATTGCTTGGTGCTGGATGCTTCTACTTGCATGAAAACCAAGTTACCATGGAATTTGTAACTTGGTTTTGCATGGCTTGAAATACAAGTTTCTCTTTCTACAATTTGCTTAAAAGTTTCTATCGACTTTTTTCAACCAAAAAAAAAAATGCAAATATATGTAATTTTGTCACTATAGTCACATTTTTGTGCGTAAAAAAGAATTTAAATTAGTTAAAAAAAAATCAGTATCTAAATCCTGACCAAATGAAGTAAGTACATTATTTATATATAATGATTCATAAAAAAGTATAAGTGATGTTTATTTTTATTGTGGAGATCGAAGTTAGAGTTAGTAATTCATCATTTTCTTTTTTTTTTTTTTTTGTTTTTCCTTATCACAAAGTTATCTGTCCAAAAGCATTATTTACTTTTTACAAAATTATAAATCAAGGAAAATGGTAGTTTTTGTTATTCAGTAATTGATTGTGAAGATAAGAAATGGACTGCTTCTAAAATTTTTTATAAATTAATTATATAGTATTTAAATTATTGTTTAGGCAATCATGATTTTTATAATCTGGAATTTAGCCAAAGGCTCACACATTTTTTTTTAAGAGATGATTTTTAGTAAAATTAAATTTAATTCTCAACATTTACAATTTTATTTTAAATTTTTAATATAAAAAAATTACATCTGCGGTACTAATAAATAACCAAAGCTATGGCCATGACTGAGATGGTCCTTCATCTAACATCCAACACATTTTTTTTTTCTTTTTTCCTATGTCTTTTAATGAGAGAAAGCTGGATGAAATCAAGCAAAGGGGTAATATGATCTCTCCCTATATATCTTATATTCTTATGATACAAAGGATTAGGATATATGCCTTTCCTTTTTTGTTTTTTTTTTTTCTATACTTTAAACAATTTCTTTTAAGATTTTACAATTGAAATATGGATAACTTATATATTCCCACATTTGGGTATTTGCTTCAATAGATTTCATTTCCTTTTTTGTTTTTTTTTTTTTCTTTCCCTCACATTTTAACAACATATCAACAGCAACCTTCTTCTTCATTGGCTATCATCAAAAAAGAAAAAAGAAAAAAACCATCATATCTATTCCATTCCATCATGCCCCTCCACCTTTATTCCTCTTTTTGTATTGTTTTTGTGCATCTTTTGTCCCTTTAGATGCTCAAAAGCATAGTGACAGATCCATTTGAATGACACATAGACCATTAACCAAGAATTAATTCACTAATAAAACCTGTTTCCCTAATCTACCTGGTTAAACAAATCTTTTAGTAGCTATTGGAAGATTTTTACAGTTCATTAGTTCCTTCCTCAATTTCCTTTAAGATGTAATATCAAAGAAACAACAATTAGATTCCTTTGCAAGTGGCCATAATTTGTGTTGGCTAAGATTTTTTCTCCTAATTTAGAACATGAATGTCAAGTATATAGCTCACTTTACAGTACTACAACGCTTTCAAATGATTGAAGAATCAGAACCCAAAGCCCTATAGCAGTAAAATGGGGGCCATGTACATGGCTAAGCTTTTTTCAAGGGATTCATATGCTTTACAAAGAATATAATCTCCAACAGCGTTTATGCTTGTAAAAAGCTTTCTACCCTTTTTTTTTAAAGGAGATGCAATTGGGATTTGGATATCTAAGCTTACACTTTCCATTACCAAAGCTGCAGTACAAGTTGCGTTCCTTTAAACATTTTTATTGATTCTCATCTCTATTATATTCCCCCCACCCCAGGCCATCTCCAAAACATTCAGTCATTCACCGATCATCTTTTGTTTCACACTAGTTTTTAATTGATTACCACTAGCTATAGCTAGCTATGGTATAATCTTTCCTCCTTGATTTTACAAATAAATAATTAATTAATTATCCCATAGATTATGATTAGACCATGACATGAAACTATGTAAGAAGAAAATTCTTTCATAAATGGATGCATCTGATCATATCAATCATTTGTCCAAGAAAATGCATCATCGGTTGATCATCATACCAACCTGTGTTTCTACTTTCTATAGCAATAATTTCGACCAAAACCAGTAAGCATCATGGGATTGAGCAATGGGAATGGGATGATAAATCAAGGCAGCATCCGTATTCAAAGTGGGCCCCTAATCAAGGAACTGGTTGTGCCGAAAGTTTCATTCGCATCCTGTGCTAGATCATTTCATGACTCTTTTCTAAATCATACAAGAAAAAGACTGAACTATATATATTGTTGTAATAGAAGATTTCCGTGAACTAGATCAAAAAAAATATCATTAGAACTTACGAATGCTACTGCTGATGATAATCCAGCTATAGCTAGCACCTTACCTAAATCCTTTAGCTAACATGATGAAACCAGAAGAATTCGGCTGTTACATACATACATATATATATATATATATATATATATATATATATCACTGCTGCATGCAGGACAGCAGGAGAGATCATTGAGGAACTTTAACAAACCTAATCTGAGGGCATATCAATATAATTGGTTAGGTTGTTTTTTGATCTGCAAAGTTGATTCAGGTTGGATCAAACGTAATTAAGCTAATTTTTTTCTCTAAAATAATGATTGGAATTGGAATCAAAAATTTTAATTTTTAAAATCGATTCTGAGTTTAGCATCAATGAAAATATCTATATATATATAAATATATATATATATATATATATATATATAGATATAGATATAGATGTCACTGCTGCATGTATGAGAGACAATTAAGAAACTTTAACAAACCTAATCTGAGGGCATATATCAATATAATTGGCTAGGTTGTTTTTTGATCTACAAAGTAGATTCTGGTTGGTTCAAATGTAATTAAGCTAATTTTTTTCTTTAAAATTATGATTGGAATTCGAATTGAAAACTTTAATTTTTGAAATCGATTCTGAGTCAAGTATCAATGAACTAATTAATAAAAGAAAGCGTTAGAAAAGTAGTTAAAAGATTATATGAATTCCTTGATCACCAATGATCATTCTACATTGAGTGATTCCATTATCTTTAGGTGGCAATGGGGCAAAAGTTTTTTTTTTTTTTTCCCATCTTTTGTGGTCTAAAATGTGTTTAATTAGGCAAGAAACAGTCCACCATTTGTGTTCTCATATTCTTTTGGCTTTGTCTTGTAAAATTTTGTGGACAAGAATCAACAAATAGCCTTCTTGAAGTCCTTTGGTTAATCTTATTGATGAAGTGATCAAAAGATCACTGACATGGAAAAACATTGTGTATATAAATATATATACATGTGGATTCTTCCAATATCATTTGTTTGTAACTTTTCTTTTCTTTGTCCTTTAAGAATAGAAGTAGAACGTTGTTCAAACAAAATCTTCCACAAAGTGAAGCAATTTGCATAATGAGAGAACATTTTTTCTTTCAGTCAAAAGGTTTTCAAAGTTTCCTTGACCTATCTTTGAATCACTATTACAAGTTAGAATTTGAAGCATATTTCTCAAAGATCCTTTCGATGAATAATACATAGTGCATATATCACGGATCGAGATTTAAGTTTCGAATTCGTACAGTTTCGAGATCCGAACATTCACTCTTTCAGCGTCTCAGATCAATCTTCCTGTCACGGTTTACACTCTTGTGAGGTATTGTCCGTTCTAGCCCTCTAGCCTCACGGTTTTATTCTACAAAAAGCGTCTCACAAGACGAAAGTGGTGTGAACCCTTTTATACCTTAGGGACCCTCCTATTATGTTCGATGTGGGATTCAGGACTCTTCCTTAGGTCCGTGACATTCTCTCGCATCCAACCTCGTGAAGTCCTCGTTATGGAGGTTGACCACCCTGCCTGCCTCTCTTGAGGTGCTTGGCATGGATCGAACGGTTTAGGGTTGACTCTGATACCACTTGTCACTGGTCGAGACTCAAGCTCCGAACCCGCGCTGCTCCGGGACCCGGGCATTCACCCTTCTGACGTCCCAGATCAGCCTGACCGTCACGGTTTATACCATTGTGAGTTATTGTCCGTTCTGATCCCTTTGACCTCACGGTTTTGTCCTTCAAAAGGCGTCTCACAAGACGGAGGTAGTGTGAACCATTTTATATCCCAGGAACTCTCTTATTATGTTCGATGTAAGATTCATGACTCTTTCTTAAATCTGTGACACATACATATAGTATATAGTACAAATTACTTTATTAAGACAAATTAATACATACACATAATACATAGTACAGATGGCTCATAGTGGACTTAGCTTTCATACATGATACATGTCTGTCAAAGATACACATTACACATGCATGCACATAATACATAGTGGGCTAGCATGCATTTGGACATAAATGATATTTTGATGAATGATCATAGAAGCAGCAGAATCTAAAAGTAATGATGGAATACTTCGCTTGTAAAGTTTATTAAATTTAATTTTAAAAGTCAATAGTCTTTTTTTTTATGGATGATATGTAAATTCAATGTAAATTTTGGTTTTTATGTTATTTAAACTTTTTTTAAAAATAAAAAATAATTTAAATTAATAGATAAAACAACCATTTAAATTAGTGTCATATTAACTAAATAGATTAAAATTTTAAATTGATTCAATGTTTTGTTTTGATTTAAACTTTGTTTCTTTTTATTTTTTCTTTCTTTAAATGACCTTTCAATTTTACATGTCCTTAAAACTTTTTTCTCTCTAAATATAATAATTGCATTTTTTTTAAAAAAAATTTGAATTTAGTCCAACTGATTCACACACTTCTCATAAGAGTTAGATTCTATTAAATTGAGATTTGATTCCCACTGCATACAATTTTCCCTTTCCTTTTTTTTTTTTTTTTTCCACATTCTCCAATTTCGCCTTGGGCCTTGGCATATATAAAAACTAATAATTGGAATTTTATTTTAATTTTTTTGGGCCAATTTATAAGATTGGCCCAATTAAGGGAATTCTGTTACTCAAATTTCTCTGTTCTTCAATATTCAGTCCAGTTTATTATGTGGGCCTTAAACAGAAAGGCCCATAAAAATCTAGTCATTGAATTGGCGGGGCCCACTAATTTTCCGATTAAATAAATTACATATTTCTTTTTCATTCAGCGTGCAGTGGCTATCTGCGATTTTACGTTGACTGCTCTGAGCTCTCTAACTTTTCACGCGCCAACACACTCCGAGCGGGGAAAGGAAATAGAAGGGATTACCGGCCGAGATCTCGTCGGACCTGTAAAGCTCCGGCCAAATCCGAGCTCTACTCAATCGTCTAAACACTCTGAATCTGAATTCAGCTGATTTTAATGAGATTGAAACCAAAAGAAAAGTTTTAACTGATATTGGACTTTTAGGTGTCAGGGTAAGGATCTTAACGGGGCTGTTTACAAGGCTAGAGATCTAAGAACTTCAGAGCTTGCTGCGAATAAGCGAATAAAGTTATATCTTTATGCGAAGGAGTGTGTTTGATTTTCTTGTTTGTATTTGATATAGTCGATTGCGTAGGCTGGATGAATACTGGGAATGGTCTATTAGGTCTATTAAGTTTGTTTATTTGTAGGAAGGGGGGTATGAAGAAATTTGTGGTGAGATGGAGATGTTGCTGCAGTCATCCAAATAGTGTTCGGTGTTTCGGGAACTACCAAGGGGAAGAATATGTGTGGGTTGGTGCAATAAGCAATTTTCTCCAAACTTTTGTTTCAGGATAGTTTGAGTTGATTTCAGTTTCTAGGTTGCATTGGTTTGTAAGTTTAGTTGTGCTTGAAGCATTTGTTTTTTTCCTGATATTTGGTATTTTGGGTAACTTATTTCCATGTTTGGGCAGACAGTAATGGAATACTGCAGAAGTGGAAGTGTTACCTGATTTGATGAATGTCACAGAGGAGCCTTTAGAGGAGGATCGGATAGCATATATCTGTCGGGAAGCTTTAAAGGTATTATTGAGTCCATTCAGTTTGGAAATAAATAATACTGGTTACAACTTACAAGGAACCTCCGTATCAGATGGTTGTAGAGTTTTCTTTTAAAGCATGTGGATAACCTAAGTGACATTCTTCATATCAATCACTATATCATACTTGATCTTCAATAGTCATAGGATATTAACAGCACTTACATGCTGAATAAATACGTGTTCGTATGTGCATATTTGTTTTCAGACATGCTTGTTAGGTCTGGGACCACAGAAAATAACAATTAAAATGTAGCAAACTATCCCATAATGATGTTCATGCATTGCCAATTTGTATCCACTTTCTTATTTACATATTTTCTCTTTTGATTTCTTCTTATGCAGGGCCTTGACTATTTGCACTCAATTTTCAATGTTCATGGAGATACTACGGGTGGTAATATCTTGTTAACTGAACAAGGAGAGGTGAAGTTGGGTGAGTACGCTTTGCATAAATTTATCTAATTGGAGTCAGTTGTTACTTAGGAAGTTAAAATTCTGAATTCGGTGCATCCATCCTAATATTTGTTGCCATTTGATAGGAACTGTAACCACTATGTTGCACTTGACAGATATTTCCATCATAATGAAGTTTCTATCTGGTCCACTTGTTTCCTTAGTGTTAACTAAAGAAAGTGCCCTAGAAGCACATTTTACATGTCAACACCTTACTTTGTATACGAGATAATGTGTAGAAACATTAGTGTTTCGCATTAGGAATGTATTTTGAGATTTCTTAAAGCATCTTGTATCCTTATTCGTTGAAAGAAGGTTTGCATCAAATCTTTTAAAGCTAATGCTCCATAGGTTATCATTGACAGAAGATGAGCATTCTTAGGTAGTTGTTGTCTCTTGTTATATTGGTTTTGATTGTTAAATTTGAAGCTGATATTCATTAGTGTTTTCTAGTTCTTGTTAATTTGCATTTGAAATGTTCAAGTCAAATATGTTTTTCAGAAATCTTATACTTCTTTGCTTCTTTGTGAAGTTGAGGTATGGTTATGTGCATCTATCCTGCCTGACCACCTGCCGTGGATTAGTCTTCTCTTGTACTGGGCAAAATGCTTGAGCAGAATCCTAATTTAGCCTAGCTTTCTATATTAAATAAAAGGACACTATTACTCATTTATTATCCCACCCCAAGTTAGTTCCTTTGAGCAGTTATAGGCAAGTGGTGCTATCCTTAAAGTTTTGGCTTAATACCCAAATATACCCTAGAACTTTGGTAAAAAATGGAATTAAGCTCTTGAAATTTTTATTGTGTGTAAACAAAGCTATTGTCTTTTATTTTTCTGTAACTATAACCATAAACTTTTAAAATAAATGAAAAAATTCCAATTGGAATAAATGAAGACTAAAATTTGTTATCTGACATTGCCGGCAAACACTTGAGAAGTCATGATTAGTTTTCTGTTATTTCAATTAGACTTTTTATAGAACAAATTAAAAGTTTCCATTTGGACTTTTTTAATTGATTTTAAAAGTTTATGGTTATAATTACGTTATAGCCTTATTTACATGCAATAAAAGGCTAGGGACTTAATTCATTTTTTACTAACATGTGAGGGTATATTTGGGTATTAAGCCTAAAATTTTTGAATGAAGTGACTTGTCTTACGGCTTGATCTGCCCATGTACTATTTGACCCAAAAGTTGTTCTATTCCACTGGGCATATGGGACCATTCTGCCTCTCTTTATTTGCATACTCCAAAATTATGCATGTCTTTGTATAAATTTTCCTTTTACTAAAGATCCATGATTAATCTGCCTATGATGTTGCTTTTATTTAATTGGATGATGCTTTTTTAATTTAAGGAAAGATTTGAATGATATGCCTTTTTTTTTTTTTAAAATTGAAAATTGATGATAGTCTTAAGTAGGCAAATGTGATGAACATACAGACTCCTTGAAAACATTGAGCTTTTTATTTGAATTTGAGTGACAGTCCTAAGCAGACATAAGTAATGACATAGAGATACCTTGAAGATATTGAAGAAGGTCTGAGACAAATTGGAGGGGGGAGGATTTATGTGAATGTCGTTTCCATCTGGGCTTAATGTTTTGTTTTTTTTTTTTTCACTCCTTGACACCTTGCTGATCTGTAAATCTGTTGTTATTTTGATTATTGAACAGGTGATTTTGGGGTAGCAATGCAGCTTACAAGGACCATGTCAAAGCTCAATACAGTATGTAGTATTCTAACTACTTTGCAATCTGTGCAACTGTTTTCACTTCTTTTGAGCTTAAGATAGATATTTTGATGAATGTTCTGGGTTGCATCTCAGTTATTTGGTGTATCCAGGCCAGAATATCTCCAGTAGGATTTAGGAATGACTTAATGGAAATTAATTTAATCCTACACTTACCAATGTCAAAGTGTTGAGCTGAACCGGCTGTTTAGATATATGTTAAATATAACAACTAGGGCAACTTTGCATCTAGTTTACTCATCCACCAGTGTTTCGTGTGTAATAGATTATACATAACAAGCATACTAGAAATTCCCTTATCTTTGTTATAGAATCTATGGTTTGTGGCACTTTTCTGGAAGTTCAGTAACTGTCCAGCAGATGAGTGATGCAGCTCACGTAGTAATATCTATCTTTTAACTCTTTCATAGTAAATGACATTGATGGATATCTTGACTTGCATCATTGGTTTCTTACAATTAAGTTGATGATTGGTTTATTCTCAATTAATGAAAGTGTGTGTGTGCGTGCGTGCGTGCGTGTGTGTGTGTGTGTGATGCAGCTCACGTAGTAATATCTATCTTTTGACTCTTTCATAGTAAATGACATTGATGGATATCTTGACTTGCATCATTGGTATCTTACAATTAAGTTGATGATTTGTTTGTTCTCAATTAATGAAAGTGTGTGCGTGTGTGTGTGTGTGTGTGTATGTGTGTTTTATGATATTATTCTTATGTTCTTTTCTGATTATTGGCACTCCACATTGGATGGCTCCGAAGTTATTCCTATTTTCTTCTCTGTATATCTCTATTTCCTTGTTTCTGCTTTAGATTCAAAGTGTTTGATCAAAGTTCTGTGTCAAAAAACTGATTACTTTGAATTTCTTGGTTTTTGCAGATGAAACAGCTGAAGATGATGAGGGAACCACGGATGGGTGGGAAGAAGAGGATGAAGTCATCAAACCTTCATCATCAAATGCAAGGTTCATTATTTCTGGGTTCTTAGATTTTGTTTGAAGTTATACACTTTATTTTGCTTTTGGTAATAAGTTGTTTTAATTAATATAGATTGGTGATGGCAGGGGATGGTGGTGGAGTTGTATTGCATGGTGTTCCTTGGGGTGAATCTGCCCTCTATATTGCCCATGGTGTCCTAAAACTGTTTAATGATGACATTAAACATTATGCTTTCAAGACTACACCTTGTGGATACCTCTATGTCAGACTAGACAAATTGTCAAACGAGTAAGTAGTACTAATTCTTTTCTTCCTCAAGGACTAGAAATGTGAGAGCAACTAAAGTTTCTTTTACAAGAACCTAGCTGTCATCTGATTGTTGCTTTTATCACTACTATTTTGCTTATGGAAATATAAAGCAAACAACACTTTTGAATCCAAAAACAGATAATGGTTTTGAAGAATTTAAAATTAAAAAATATATATGTTTTTTTGAGAATGAAAATACGAAATACATGATTTTATAGAACGGTTATGTTACCTTTTTTATTCATTTGTTCATATTGAGTAATTATAACTTTTTTCTCTCATTTTTTTTCTTTTTAGCAAATTTTTAGGAAGTAAATGAAAGTAGCAAAAGCAATAACCAAGTTGTCTAATTTCTTGTGCTTGACCCAAGTCATTAATATCTGATCAAGAAAGAAGCAATTTTCTCTTTAAAAAGATAAAGTTTTCAGTGGACTTATATATTCATCTTATGATGAATAATATTTTGGTGTGGGTGTGAGCATAAATTTATGTAGCTTGGAACTTCAATCTTGAGGATTGATAATATTAAAGGACCAATCTGCCTTTCACTGATATGATTGGTCCCAGTATGGAGGAGCTGGAGAGCTATAATCAAGAATACGAGAAAAGATTTAGATGAAGCTGGAGAATGGAGAGAAATACCTGATGATTTGGCTCTTGAGGTAATATGTGGCTAGTTCTTACATGCTGAGGCTCTGATTTGGCTCTCTACACTTGGCACTGAAGTTTGCCACGATCCTCCATATATGTTTGTCACCTAAAAATGATATTTTTCTTTTGAAGATATCATCTCCTGGTGCAGAGAGAATACTAAAGGTGCCAGATGATTTAGATCAGTTCAATGTTATTGCTGTGAGAGTTTGTTATATTGGAAGATGCAGAGTCTAATTGTGCTGAAAAGAGTGCAATCTTCTTACTAGATTCCATTGAGCAAGATAATTGTGTCTGTGAGTTGGCGGATGTGAAGGAGAACAGGGACCCCAACAGCAAGGGTAGACCTTTTAGTCATAAACAGAGGGATTGGAGATTAAAACTGTCTTTTGACCGGCATAGGATGATAATGCTGTGCCTTGAATACTGAAAAACAACGGGTGGCAAGGTATACAGGGCAAGATGATAAAAGTTTCATTTTAATTTTATCAATAAAGCTTCGATATGAAAACCAAAAATTCAGGTATTGTTACAACCTATATGAGCTTAAAATATTTCTTACAAATTACTAACATGAATAACACATTGGATCAGTTGTTCCCCATTTTAGAATAGTTTCTTGGTGTAGGTGGTTAGTTTCTTTTGAAGATCATCATTAGGTAGCTTTTCACTTTATTACCTACTTCTATCTATGGTTGTTTAATTGGAGCAATTGGCATGAAGCCATCTATGTTCTTAGCCGCATTAGATATATTAGTAAAGCTTCAAACTTGGTTATTTTATCACTCTTCTTGCATTCACAGAACTCCCATGGACTATTGCCTCTTTGTCTCTTTTAGAGCTTGTAACCATAGCCACTGATAAAATATGAGTAGTTCCCTAGTTCTCGAGCTATAACAGTGCGTATTTTATATTTTATCAAAACTAGACTTAAGCACACTCTTGGCTCAGTTTAGTGCTGACTGGTTGATTCGCAGTTTCTGCAGCTGTTTGCTACTCAAAAAACTGACAATTGATCACTGTCCTGCATTTCAACCGCATGAAATATTGTGGTCTACCAACTTCTTACCTCTTACCAAAATCATTATTAGGGTAATTCATATCACCCATTTTTTTCTTTTCCTCCTTTTAACTGTATGGAACTTCAGAAGCATCTGGCTTACTGGCCAGGTCTTTTATTTGAGTCCTATCATCCGAGAGATGCTTGTCTAGTTGGTATCTATCTGTTTGTGAAAGGTTTTAATTTTGAAGCCCAAAGTAAAAAGATCGAACTTATGACATGGCTAGGCCCGACTAACCCGTTCTTAAGATTAGGCAATAATTACAATATCGTGCATGCCCTTAAGATTAGGCAATAATTACAATATCGTGCATGCCCTTAAGATTAGGCAAGAAGAGAAGGGTAGCATGTCAATTTGAGGGGGGAAACACCCATCTAGACAGGCCCTTAAGCTACCACCATCCACTAAGCAAGTGGACCACTAGCAATGGAGTGGATTTTTTCTCATACTATCATGTGAGTTAGACGTTTCTTTTCTCAGTAATTGTCAAATGCAAGTTTTGGTTATCCACCTTATTGGCTGAAAAGGTTTTTATGCACTGAGATTTCAATATTTGATTATGTCAGAATTTAAATTTTAATTATTGAAATTAAAAGTTTAGCATTCTATCAATAGATTATACAATTTTAGCCCTCTCAAAGATAATGACTTTGAGAATCTTATTACAATAATGAAAGAACCCATGAAAAGATAAAAGTTTATCCAATCGCACAATTCTAAAAGAATATCTCCCAAATTTTATACTACATAATAATACTCACCAGGAAAATCTTCAAGCTGACATATGAATCTATTTCCTGGTTATAGTTTCCTCCAATTTTTTCTGATTCAACATTGTTGATGATGAAGAAAAGAATGAGTTAGTGGATTTTCAATTCGACAAATCAACCATGAGAACCAATAAAAACCAGATAAATTCCAATTTTAGAAGTTGATAAAAAAAAAAAAAAAACATGGAAGGCCCATGATTGCGACTGATAGGACAAAAATATTAGGATAGCCTAAGAAAGTTGCCATCCAACAGGCATTCAATAGAAATTTGCATCATCTAAAACGGCAGAAGAACAGATTAAATACTGCTAAAGCTACCCAAAGTCCTGTATTAGGAGTGAGAAGTAATGACACATTAGACAGAATAATATTTGATAAGACCACATTAATCATCTCAGCTTGCTTTGCTGAGATCATTGTCCCCACTATTATTATTGAGTTTGTTTTAACCTATGATTGAGATTCAGAAGAGAAACATACATTAATGGAAAAATTGTTCATTCCGATTCAACTATCTGTTTATGAGATTACCCTTTTACATTCAATTTTTTTACAGTCCAATACCATTCAATTATAACTTCACTACCTCAAAATATATATATATATATATGTAAAAAAAGTTTTGGATATATAAAGATCATTGGATGGTATGATTTTTATGTAATAAAGTTCAGTCTTACCGAGAATCAAATCTTAAACTTATGTAAAAAAAGTTTTTGGATATATAAAGATCATGGATGGTATGATTTTTATTTAATAAAGTTCAGTTTTGTCGAGAATCAAATTTTAATCTTAGGAAAATCTATTTCTTAAGAGAGATAAATAATTCATTTTTGTTAAATTTAATTCAAAATTTTTATCAATTGATTTTTACTATTACACCAGACAATGGTGTTTGGTTTAGCATATGATTGATTAAATTTTAGATTTTCTTTTTTCACTCTTGGTAGATATGGGTTTGGTTTCCAGCTTAATTGATGTGAATTATCACATTTTTCTTTCTCATTAATGTAAACATCTTATCTTAACAAGAACAAAGTCAAATTGCAAACAAGGTTGTCACCCATAGTCTTATTTGAGGATTTGCCAAGCATTTAAAATCGTTACTATTTTTTTCCTTCATTCTTGGAGTTCTGCAAATTGTTTCAACCTTCACGTCTCCATTGTGAATTCTTATTCTTTTATTTACTGACAGAAAAGGAATCACCATTTTCAGTGGAGTATGTCGGGTTACCTTGTAATTATTTTCAATTTGAACGTAAATTTTAGTTTAATTAATTTATTTTAAAAGTTAGATTTTTTTTTTTTTGGGTGGGGGAGGGGGTGGCTCTAAATCGGGCCCTCGTGTTCCCTCTAAGCTCTTTTTGGCCATTAGATCAATAGACGGAAAAATGGATATTTAATAAATATAACATTTAAATCTTAACATTTATAATTTTTTTTTTTACTTTTAAATTGCATTTTGCTATATATATATATATATATGTATATAATTATTTCCAATTAGGACTAAAAAACTTTATAAATATGCAGTCAAAATATTTTTGAAATTTTTGCATAAAACTTTCCTTATTTTAATCAAACAAAAAATTTAATCTAATAATTTTAAATATGATACAATAACGCGATATGAATAAAAAATATTGTTTAAAATTTTAACAAAAATTAAAAATAAATTTAATAAATTAAAAAATATATATTTTATATTTTTATATTCACATAAATTTTGACATATAATTTTTATATAAAATACGATATTAATACATAAATTATTAACATTTTATAAGATATAAATTATTAAATTATTAAATTTATAAAAAATTAAAAATAATTACTTGACAATAATATATATATATATCTTCATATCTTAAAATATCATCGCATTAATTATTTCATCGAACAATATGATAATTACCACCTGGCAAAAAGTTAGATGGGGAAATAAAACTGAAGCCAATCCAATTTGGGCAAAATGGGATCATGGGAATTATGTATAACTTGATTCCATTTTATCAAAACATGGAATTTTTTTTCCTAATTTATTCTATTTTCAAAGAAGAACCAAGTGTTCTGCCAGCAAGTTTTTGGGCTTATCAAGTTTCCTTCGAGAAACTAAGATACGTGTAAATCCGGTGACTACAAATTTCAAGTATAATAATGGGGAGCAATTCCAATGGAGGAATCTCTGATTATTTTTTAGAATCTTTTATGTTTTTAATGTTTGAAATTAAGGAAAGAGCTCTGTCTAAATTTTGTAACAAGCAATCAAGATTTAAGACAGCATGTGAAAATTTTACATTAATGTTTATATATAAAATAGATTATTTACGTCGGGTGGTTTGAATAGGAAGAATTTTTCGAAGTTTGATCCCTACACGCATGTAATTCTTTGCATTAATTTTACATTTTTTTTTCTTTTTCAGCCGTAATTTTTCTTGGTTTTCGATTTTTTAAATTTATTATTATTATTATTATTTTACAATAGAGTAGGCAAGCAACCACTCAACTTCACCATGAAGACGATGAATTTGACAATTTCAACTTTTTATTTTTAGTTGTATTTTTTAGACTGCTGAATCATACGTAAAAAAAAAAAAAAAAAAAGCAATTCAAAACAGATTTGAACTTAAAATTTTTCAATAAAAGGATTGAACACTAATCAACTAAGAAAAAGACAAGGCACCAAAAAGAATTGATTTGCAAATTTTGCAGCTAACAGCTACTCAAAAATGGGTTATGGGTTACTCTCATTGTTTTAAGTGGTTTTGGTTTCAATACTAGACACTACTACTTTACCTAAATTTTGATTTGTAACACATTTTGAAGAACAAATTTTGGATTATTGAACAAAAAAAATCAAAATCTAAAGATACGAATTAAAAAAAAATTGTGAATGTTTGGAGATTAAATCTCAACCTTATAAAAATCTATCATCTAAAATAAGTGGTGAATCATTTGAGAAAAACAGTTTTTGTTCAATATTTGCATAAAAAAGACTATTTTTTAGGGAAAAAAAAGGAAATTAGAAAAAAATTTTGGTTGCTGTTGTTGTGTGTGAAAAGAATATTACACCATATTAGACTGAACAGTCTATTTCAACCATTCCAATAATTAATAGGGTGAAAGTATATATTATTTGAAGTCTATTAATGTTACTGCTTTAGCAAACAACAATAATTTAGAAAGGTTAATGGCGTAAATCATGGTTTGAAAATCATAATAAAAAAAAAATCAATTTTGATCATGTCTAGATCTATGTTTTATGAGAGATGATTGCATTTGCATGTATGACTGTCAGCAGCTAAATTGATACAATAATTTAGCAATAAAAGAGAGAGAAAGGGAAAGAATTTAGCAGTTATCAGTCCAATTAAAGATCAATGTTGGGGTGTTGGGAGGCACTCAAATCTTGCTCTAAACTTGGCTATAGTTTGGGTTTTTTAGGTTCTCAACTCCAAGAGATTTGGCCTATGACTCAATCTGTTTAAGAGAGTTTTTTTTTTTTTTTTCCTTTAAATTTCATATTTAATGTCTAAATAATAATAATATGTATCGTATTTATTAATTTAAGATAAATTATTAAAAATCGTATATTTAAAATAATCATAATAAACAATTATCATTAGATTCGAATTTAAAATATTTATGTCGATAAGAATGATTTTTTATTAATTAACCCAACCACTTTTTGATATCTTTTATTCATTGTTTTCGGCACAAAATCCTGGTGAAAAAATCTATATTTCAACATGACTTCAATAATGGCGTAGGATCCTGGTCAAATAAGAAACTAATGGTGATGCTGAATGCACCAAATCAATATGAAAATACGTTTTTAAAATCATTTAAAAAAATTAAATTCAAATAGAACTCGAAAATACACTAATTATATAGTTAAAAAAAAATGGGATTTGAGAACACAAGGGGCATTTATATTTTTGTCATAAGTTAGAATCCAAAGATGAATTGACGTTAGCCTAGAGGGGGAGATGGCTTTATTGGCCTATCTGCTTCTTCCTCAAAGGAGCAACAAAATCTGTCAGGCTTGGATAATGCTAATATTTCTGAAACTGGGGCACCAGATCTTGATTTGTCATCAAGTGGGGCTTTGAATTTGTTGGGATAGGAGGGGTTTTGAACACCCTCCTACCTTTCTTTTGCCTTGATATTGATGTTTGAGAGCAAGATATTCCACACTTCCCCTTGTTACATTCATCGTCATCATCAATTCACTAATTATTTAAATGATAGAGTATATTTTTATGGTGGTGGAGTGGAGGTTGCAGAAACCAGAGAAAATGATGGCTGACATGATTTCTTCAATACAAACACCATGAAACCCGACATTATCAAGAATAGCTCCAAAAGATTGAAATGGCATTAAAAAAAACACTTTCAAACTATGAACTCAAGAAATATTTAAAGTGGGAAAAAGGAAAAAAAAATGCAACACTAATTCTAAGATACTAATTTTATCCAAAAATAAAAATAAAATTATATTTTCATTTTTCCAAGATACTATCATTTTACAACCAAATATATATATATTTTCTTACCATATGATTAAAACAAATTACTATCTAATTTAATGTCTAGATATATAATTGATGAATGATTCTTAAGAAAGGGGTTCATTTACTATTGTACTTTCAATACTGATAGTGTAGGAATATATAGGGATCAAAGAAGATGATTATGGTGTATAAAAATGCATAAATATTATTAATAAGCGATTGGTTCAATTAATTAAGTTCATCTTTTTTGATGAAAAAATCTTATATTCGAGTCTTATCAGTGATCGTTTGTTGAAATCATTTCGAATGTACGACCTGTAATTATTTGTTTTAAGTTGTCAAGTACGACACATTTTATTTTGATACGAGAAATAAAACAATTTATCTACCTTTAAATTTTTTCTTAAAAAAAAAAAAGAATACACCAATATCATACAAAACACGTACAAAAATGGTGTAAAGTAGCCGGTATTGGGGGAGACAATCAAAAAGAAATTTTATAACGAAGCTAAGAAAAGAAGAGTCAGAAAATGCTAAAGGAGAAAAAGAAGGCGGATTTTTTTTATTTGAGATTTTCATAATTTGATTTTTGGTTTGTGTTTATTAACAATTATATCATTTGGCAATAAAGTATTAAATAAAAAATATTTTATAATAATCCAAAGATATTAATAGTACTAATAAAAAACAATCAAGAAAGCAAAGTGACAGAGATAGAAAGGGAAAGATTTAATAAAATAGAATAGCAAAAAAATGAAAAAATAGTTTTTTTATATTAAAAAAAAACCATTGTTTTAGTCTTAAAAGACAAAAGTACCATTGGTGCATTTGTCAGCAGCTGATTTGGACAGGTGTTTGGTTAGTCTTTTAGAACTCTGTTTCTTCTCAACCCTCCCCTGTTTTTTCTTTCTTTCCAAAAACAGCATCTCATTAATAATTAAAATAAAAATCTATATTTTTAATTAATTTAATTCTTTATTTGGTAACATTAACTAAAACCCAGGTGTTGATTTATAAAAGGAAGATGTTATAGCAGAGTATTTAGGAAACAAAGATTTTCTCTGCTTCTTCGTCTCTTAAAAAACAAAGAGATAAGTAAAAAGATAGAGATAAAGAGAAAAAGAAAAGTTTTTGCTTTGGGTTTGTTTATTTTTCTAAGAATTATTTTATTTATTTTTTCTTTTTTTTTTTTGTGTGTGATTTCTCGATATCATTGGTTGCACGTGGAAACCCAGAAGGTAAATTCTCATCAGCTTCTGAAACAAAGTTTTTTACTTATTTTATTTTATTTTTAATTTGTCTGTTTTTATGTTCTATTATATAAATAATAATTATTATTTCATTTGTTGTTGATTACCCATCTTCCATCTTCATCTATTTCTTGCTTCTCTGTAACTACCCATCTTCATTCTTTCTTTCTTCTTCTTCTTCTTTGAAAGCATTTCCCATTTTATTTCTGTTTTTGCACTAATTTGTTGTAAGTAATAAATTTTAGATTTTTCTTTGATCAGAGCTTTCTTTTTCATGTTCTGGATGTAACTGTTTTTGCTGTGAATTAATCTGTTTGAGACATATGAAAATTGGTTAAAGTTTTGATTTTTCTTGATCTCTGGCTATGATCAATTGATCATACCTTTTTTTTTGGATTGGCCTTCTTGTGTTCAATCTAAAGTTTTAAAATCTATGCTTAAAGTGATGGGCCTTTGGCTATTATCACCTGGTTGATTGTTTTTTGTTTTTGTTTAATTAATCTTAAACTGTGTTATTTTGTGTTTCTTACTTTTGAGTCATAGATTCATTTAACTGTTTAGCATAATCTAGAATTTTGATGTTTCATTAATTTTAACTTAATACCTGTGAGCAAAAGTTAATGGCTTTATTGGCTGCTGCTACATTTTCTTTTTAATAGTGAGATTTTTTTTTCATTGTTCTTGATGGAGTTTTTGCTGGAGAAACTGCTTTTAATTAGTTTTACTCTTGTAATTGGAGATTTCTGTGTTATTGGCTTTGTTTCATTCTTAACTTTGATTGTTTAAAAATTTTTTATTTTATTATTATTTTTTTTTTTGACATTAGAGTTGGTAAAATTGTCAGAAGCATGGCTCTTTCCGGGGCTAATAATGATAGAGGAGAATTGAGAATTCATGAAAATTTGGATGAGCTAAGGACAGATTTGGCTGACTATATTGCTGAGTTATCAGAGGCTGCGGTGAAGGAGCGGGGCGTCTTTGCTATTGCATTATCTGGAGGTTCTCTCATTGGCTTAATGGGGTATCAATGCATTCCTTTTCCATGTTTGGTCTTTTTCTTTTTGTTGGTCTTGTGATTTTGGTGTTCTTGCTTTTAAAGTTTTTGGTGGGAAACAGAAAACTCTGTGAAGCTCCTTATAACAGGACTGTAGACTGGGCTAAATGGTATATATTTTGGGCGGATGAACGTGTTGTGGCAAAAAACCATTCTGATAGCAATTATAAGCTTGCAAAGGATGGCCTTCTTTCCAAGGTTCGTGCCTGGTTTCACCCTTTATTTGATCTCTTTTTTTTGTTTTTTGGGTTTCCTTTTTGCTTTACGAGAGCCAAATGAAGGGAAATTGGGATAAGAAGATGATGTTTACTGTTCTGATATTGGTATCTTATTACTGTGTTTTCTTTCTTATCTCATTCTTTTCATGAGTTTCCCTGCTTAAGTTAATACACAATGTACAGATTAGTTGTTTCATTATTCAGTGAGTAGACTGATCCACACTTTGGATCTTGAAATATTAGCCTTTGCTAGACGGTATCTAAGCTTAATTTCCTTATTCTATGATGTTGTTTTCTGTGTTTGGAACAGATCAACGTTAACTATTAGTTTACCTATGATATCCCAACATCTGATTATTTTATTTCTTAATAGATTTCCTTATTTTCCCTGCTTAAGTTAACTATTAGTTTCCCTGCTTAAGTTAATACACAATGTACAGATTAGTTGTTTCATTTTTCAGTGATTAGACTGATCCACACTTTGGATCTTGAAATATTAGCCTTTGCTAGACGGTATCTAAGCTTAATTTCCTTATTCTATGATGTTGTTTTCTGTGTTTGGAACAGATCAACGTTAACTATTAGTTTACCTATGATATCCCAACATCTGATTATTTTATTTCTTAATAGATTCCTTATTTTCAGTGATTCCCATGTTTTCTCTTTGAATTCATCTCCAGTGTGTTGTGGTTATCTTCTGATATTGAATTAAATATATGCTTAGCAAGTATGAAATATTAGAATTATCTATTACCTTTTTTTTTTTGTTTACTTTTTACCGTCTGATTCAGCGTCAACTTAGACATTAGAAGGTGTGAAATTGAGTGTTCTGTCCTCTTTGGGCAAGTGTTTACTGGCATGAATGAATTATCATCTGTGTTGTTTTCAATTGAACTAGATGTTTGGTTTGCGTAGAGGGTTTCCATCCACATTTGGTGTCATGGTGACACCATTTTAAAGTTCTGATTTAGGTTGATTGAAAATTTATGCTTCAGTTTGTTTTGATAAGTTAGGCATATTGTATATGCTCTTATGGCTTATGCCTTGTATTTGCAGGTGCCGATTGTTCCCAGCCATGTTCATTCTATCAATGATTCAGTTTCAGCAGAGGAGGCTGCTGATGAGTATATGTTTGTTATCCGGCAGTTAGTGAAAATACGGATGGTCAGTGTTTCTGACATTAGTGACTGCCCCAAGTTTGATCTTATCCTTCTTGGGATGGGTCCTGATGGTCACATTGCCTCGCTGTTTCCTAATCATTCAGCGCTCAATGAGACAGAAGAATGGGTAACTTTTATCACCGATTCCCCCAAACCACCACCTGAGAGGATAACATTCACTTTGCCTGTCATCAATTCAGCATCCAATGTAGCAATGGTCGTGACAGGTGAGAGCAAAGCAGAGGCTGTGCATTTGGCAATTGATAATGTTGGACCCGACTGCCCATCACTTCCTGCACGGTTAGTCCAACCAACAAAAGGGAAGTTGGTATGGTTTTTGGACAAGCCAGCTGCATCAAAACTGGGCGGTCTTCAATTTTCTGAGTAGGGTCAAGTTTTTCTTGCCATACCGTATGTTTGTATGTAGTTGGAGGATTTCGAAACATGTTGATCCTCGTCTTCGATTAGCTCCTGCTTCTTTTTCTTAGTTTGGTTAAATTCTTCATTTTGGTTTTCCTTCCTCTCTGTTCTATTTGAGATGGGAAATGTGGTATCGTTTTTGTAAGGAGAGGAAAATAAAAGTTGGGGTCTTAATGCAAAAGCCTTTTCGTGGTTCAGGTTCCATTAACATGTGAATGTGAAGTTTGGGTGCTGTCCATTGGGAAGCCAGATGAGTGAAATGTGGAACGGCATGCCTACCATGTTGACACATGCTCCGTATTTTAAAGGGGAAATTTTCCTACCCTTGGCCCACTGGAATCCCAATCTTCTGACCTGGATAATCAAAGTAAAATCAAACTGTGGCAATATACATTTGCATGGATCAAAGATCAATCTCTGTTGTAAAGATGGATTATAATCAATAATTACTTAAGAAATTGTGTGATGCATCTTTGTAATATGCCAAATCAGAGCCTTTCTCATTCACTGCTTGAAGAACATCTCACATGGTCATGCATCCCAACCTTTGATTCAATGGTAAGTACACATATCCTCTACTCAAAAAAGGTTTTGGATAACCCTTTCCCCAAAAGAAAAAAAAATGGTTAAAGGGTTCCTGAATTGCAATGCTCTAAGATCCAATAACCAAAAAAAAAAAAAAAAGGAATAAAGAAACATATGCCCTTGACATCAGTTGGATAGCTTGAAGCCTTCAACTAATAATTACATGGATGATGATTGAAAAAAAAATACTAAAATACCTAATCTACCTCTTGACATCAGCTGAAATAAAAGATTAGCTTCTTCACCCACTCTTAATTATCCAAAATTAAATAATGGAAAGATTTTAAATATGTCCATTCTCTTTCAACTTTCAAAAAAGAGACTCTAGTTGATGATGTGGGCAGCATATTCTAGAGGATTGGACTAAACCCCCCTAACAAAGCTATCAAAATTTAAGCTCCATATATATTTCCGAAGAACTGAACTTTATTAGGACAGCCATGAGGAAAGCAAATATGCAAAAATTAATACTTTCAATGAAAAGTGCCCTCCGACTGTACATTTTTAAGGATGTCGTTCTAGCAAAAGCTGTAGCTTTAGCTTTACGTGCCTCTCACTTCAGGGAAAGTGAGTATATGTTCAGTTGAACATCTTCGGTTACAAGGTGTGTAGTACAATAAACTGTTCATAATCAAAGTACTGTTGTACTGCTTGCAACCATGGCATATTCTACAAAGATAAGATCAAGCAACTTTTAAGCTTTGTGAGAAAATACTGACCAACTTCTGGGTTTGGAATTATACATGCTCTTCATTCATTTCAAAATTGGTTTCTAAGTTAACAAGATTCAATCGAGTGGAACCAAAACACTCAGCTTACTTTACAGCGGTATGAAATTTCCTAAGGCATATGATTAAATAAACTATAAGCATCAGTACGACATCTAAGATAAACTTACAGACTCCACCAGTGTGCGGTATTCTCTTAAAGTTATTGATCTTATGCCATTTGGATCAGGGACTGCTTCTTCTTCATCATCATGTTCTTTTTCTTCTTCTTCCCCTTCCACTTCTATGCCTTCCTTTGGAGGGAAGCCACGCCTGCGTGAAACGAGCCATTGGTCTATGACCCCACAGTCAATTGCATACCTGATTGTGCGTTCTAAGTATCCTTTATCTGTAATGAGATCTGACTGAACTGTCAACATTCTCAGTAGAGCTGAAATTTTGTCCAAAAAAAAAGAAGGATAAGTTGAAGTTTGAACAACAGTAAATAACCATGATTTTGTATCCATGCATCAAGAATATGTCAATAATGAGGAAAATCTATATCAAGATTATCTAACTATATCACCTATTACAAATGAGCCCAGTTGAAATGGACCGTCAAACAGCATTTCCTGCAAAAAGATATCCTACGCTGAGTGGTTGGCCAAACCAACTGCTCAGGCTTCTACCTCAAAACCAAATTATGCTTTCAATGGGAAAAGAAAGGCTCAGCATGGTAAAACCTCGACAGGCCCTACCCTAAGTATCCAGGCTCCAAACTAATCTATGCACTTCAATGTAGCAGAGAGCAGAAATAGGCAGATTGGCAAGTCTGTACCTGCAACAATGCCATCTCCAGATGCTGACATATCACAAGAGAAGGGGGTTAAGGGGGCATCCTCCATCCCATGCACTGCACCATTTTGCTCCTTAGTGTAATAATGTATCTTGGAAGTCCCATTTGTTACAAACAAAACCTTGAGATTTTCGTGCCAAAGTGGTGCAACCACTTCATGATCATAATGGATAAATTTTGAACTGGCACTGTTCTTGGTGTCAAATTCTTCCGTGGGCTTTATTCCACAAAGAAACTCCAACTCTTGCTTAGTAACCTCAATAACATTAGCAAGGTTCCATGCTTCTTGTATGAACATCTTGGTCTCTTCATCAGACCGCCAGAGTGGCAGTGGAAGGTTTACATCATAGAAAATAACCCCTCCTAATTTCTTGGACATCTTGATAGCTTTCATTGTAGTTGATCTCATGTTTCGATCAAGCAGAGAATGTGAGCTGAAGTAGAACATCTTTGCCTACAAGGAGGTTGTTAAATAAATCAATAATTTCTAGGAGCACTATATCTTTCTTATAATAAAAATATTAAAAATTATTTAACTATAGAGGTATGACCTGCCTTAGCATTTTGAATTTAATTTCTTCTATTGTAGGGACATCTATAAGTTGGTAAGTGATTTTGCATTTTTTAAGCAGCTAGTAGCAGATGACAAGAATTTATGAGAGCACACAATTGAATGTTCTTAAACCTTGAAATTCCATAAATAGTCAAACCCAAAGAATCCAACTGGAAAACACTCTGATCTTGAGGTTGACAAAGAAAAGCACCAAAAATAAAATTGTTGGGGTCAAAAAATTAGACAAATATTGGCCTAAGTTGGAATAATTGACAGAAGAACCCAAATATATGTAGGCACTTAAGCAAATGGCTCCTTAGCTTCTGCTTTAAGCTGAAACTCTCACAGATAACTTATATAATGTCTTTTTAATACTACACAACTTTTTTTTTCTACCAAATTACTAAAAAGTATCCTTGCAATTCTAAATTTTTCTTGAATAAGAAGTGAAGCACATAAATATTCAAAAAGCATAGTGGTGTAAAATCACTAACCATATATCATCAAAAACAAGGACTAAAATGTAAACATTAGCATGGATTACTTTTTGCACAGTTATGGAAGTCTATTACCTCTTTCAGCACATCGACATTGATCTCAGACGTAGAAAGAGAATCCTCGGCACATGATTTAAGACCAGTCATCCTCAAGCGACCTCTCTTACTAATTTTCATCTTTGATACTGCTGTTGCCCTTTTACTATCAATTTGAACTGATTGTGTTTGAACATTGTTCACATTTAAATAGCATAGCATGGCCTGTCCATAGTCATCATCACCAAGTTTTCCCATAAAAGCAACTTTACCATCCAGGCTAGCAAGAGCAAGAGCAACACTGCCAGCAGAACCCCCAGGTGCCCTAACAAACTTTTCTGGGGCCCATCTAGCATCCTTCATTCTCTCATGGATTTCATAATCTACAAGTCTGTTAGCTGGTCTTCCTGAGGGAACAAAAGCATGCTGTGCAGCTCCAAAGCAACAAACAAGTGGAGGCAAGCCATATGTGTAACTAATATCTTCACCTTCACCTATATTGAATTCGATGTCTTCTTCGCTCTCATCACCCAAATTTGTCGTTAAAGTAGACTCCTCTACATCACTAATTTCGGATTCACTTTGTTGCTCCTCCATATCATCGTCCATCTTCTTAGTCCTTCTCCTCCTTAACTTTTTCTCAGTTTTCTGTTCCTCAACACTAGTAGAAGCTGATGCCACTATGAATGATAGGAGTATCAATTTAGCAAAAACTAACTGAATTAAATCAACATGTACAAAGAAATGTTTGATGACACAAGAAACTGATGAAATTGCAAGGTCATACCTTTCTTTCTCGTCCCTTGTGAGGTTTTCTTATTATCTTCACTTGATACAGATGTGGTGCTTTCCTCATTTTTGGAATCAGAATTTAACACCAATTCAGAGTTTTCAGCAGGCACATCATCTATTGCTTTCTTCCTAGTTCGTGTAGCAGTTCGTCTAGTAGTTCCAGAAGTCTTCTTTTTGACAACTGCCCCATTTTCACTAGCTTTCTCTTGATTTGGAATGTCAGCATTTTTCTTGGCTGAGAGATACCATTTATTCTGCAATCGAAAATCCTGAGGTCGCACTAAGTTCAATGCCGGGTAATAAATTGAAATTGAGCTCCACCTGCATAATCAGAGAGCAAAATAAAAAAAAAAAAAAAAAAAGAGAAAGAAAGAAAGATCAGCATAGCTAAGTATAAAATAATCAACCTTTGGTTTACAAGCAAGCTGAGGCTAAAGCATAGGTAATCTGAACTCTTACATAGTAAAGTCCAGTCTATACCATACGCCCCATGGTAAATTCAACAAACAGCAACTTCCTACCCCACAACCATTAGAAAAAAGCCAATACACATGCTCGAGCATGTTAACAGTTTCACACAGCCACAAAGTAACACACAACAAAAAAAGAAAATCGAAGCATACCCAGAAAAAATTTTAAATTTCTTTCAAAATTTTGATAAAAATAAATGTTGATTCACATTCAGTTTTATAAACAGTACAATTAAAAAAAAAGTAAATGCACGGGTCTTTAGAGCAAAATAGCAAACTAATATGGAAGCAGCTGAACTGAACTATAAAATGGGCATCCACGCAAAGGAAAGACACATTCAAATTCATAACATAAAAAGTAATGGACAGACACCACTTTGCATTAAACATGGTAAAGAAACAGCAACGGTTATATCCCATCAAATGAAATACAAAAAAAGGATACCAGTTACAAAGAAACATTAAAAAGGGAAAAAGAAACACTGCTAAAACTGAGATAAATAGAGAATGAAAGAACCTGGGAAACGAGAGAAAGTGAGTGAAAGAGAGGGATGCCATTCTGTCTCTACTAATTTGCAGTTGTAAGAAGTGAGAACTGAGAAACTTCTCCTTGTTGTGGGGTTTTAAGATTTGGAAATAAAAGAGAGGACGGAGGGAACTCGGGTTTTAGTTTTACACGCGCTCTCTCTCTGTCTGACGACTCTGTACCCGAGATATATTAATATTACAAAAACAGTATTAGCAAACCATAAAACGCTGAGTTTTGATGTTCTCCTTTATCTCTCGCTAAAAGCAAAGGACCCTTTGGAATCTCTCTCTCCAGACTGCAGCCTCATCGCTTGGATTCATCGAAGACTTGCCCTTTAATTCTTCTATGCTGAATATGTAAGCAAGGTACTCTTTTTTCTTGGTTTTGTTTGGTTTTTAGTTAGTAGAATTGGATACCCATTGAAGGATTTTGTATGCTACATAACTTGGAAATATGTAACGTCCTCTTTCTTCTGCAACCTGTAACTGCAGTGTGATGCTGAAAATTGAGCAAAGCTTAGTCAATGACAAATAAAAATTAAAACTTTGCTTTAGATTGAGAAGCTGTTGAAGAAATTTCTTATGAATATTTTCAAGCAGCTTTTACCCACCCAACGTGGGATTATTGGTGCCCAAAGGTATTATAGAGGTATATATCTAATGTGGACTTGTTTTCTGTTCCCCTTTATGGGTTTTAAAATGAATGTTTATATTTTCTGCTCATACATCAATGGCCAAATTCATGTCTTGCATGCGTCTATTGCATAGTTTGCACTTGTTCGCTGTAAATTTCTTATGACTGCTGCTTTACACTGGTTTAAATGGAAAACTAGCTTTTGTGGTTCCATCGGTTTCCTTAATAGTAATTACAAGAAATAAAACATGAATATGGGTGTATGTTACTAGAATCTTTTAGTTCACTCGAAATTAATCAATTTATAGCTTTTTGATTATCATTTTTGTAACATTTACTGCAGCATCTTTCTGCGTGTTTCTGCATACAACCCCAGATTACTCGGTGGAAGTTCATTCTCCGGACCAGGAAGTGGTGATTGCTTTAGGAAGCAATGTGGGTGACAGACTTAATAATTTCAATGAAGCCTTGAATTTAATGAGGAAAATGGGTATCAATATCACAAGACATGCTTGTTTATATGAGACAGCACCTGCCTATGTCACTGATCAGCCCCGGTTTCTCAACTCTGCAGTTAGAGCCGTTACAAAGCTAGGGCCACATGAACTCTTGGGTGTGCTTAAGAAAATTGAAAAAGACATGGGTCGTACTGGTGGAATAAGGTATGGTCCGAGGCCAATTGATCTAGATATCTTGTTTTATGGAAAGTATCAGATTGGTTCTGATATACTAACTGTCCCCCATGTGAGAATATGGGAGCGACCATTTGTAATGGCCCCATTAATGGATTTACTAGGATCAGTTATTGACAGTGATACCATTGCTTGCTGGCATTCTTTCTCAACAGATTCTGATGGACTATTTGGTTCGTGGGAGAAATTGGGTGGTGAATCCCTCATTGGAAAGGAAGGGATGAAAAGGGTTTTACCAATTAGGAATCACTTATGGGAGTGGTCGGAGAAAACCTCAGTCATGGGTATTCTTAATCTGACCCCAGATAGTTTTAGTGATGGTGGAAAGTTCTTATCTGTGGAGAATGCGGTTTCTCATGTTCACTCGATGATTTCAGAAGGAGCAGATATAGTAGATATTGGTGCACAATCTACACAGCCAATGGCCTCTAGAATTTCTGCCGAAGAAGAATTGGATAGGTTAATACCTGTCTTAGAAGCTGTTCTAGAAATGCCTGAGATGCAGGGGAAGCTCATATCCGTGGATACTTTCTATTCAGATGTTGCCTCAGAGGCAGTAAATAAAGGGGCTCATATTATAAATGATGTATCTGCCGGGCAGTTAGACCCTAACATGCATGAGATGGTCGCTAGCCTTGATGTTCCTTATATTGCAATGCACATGAGGGGAGACCCTACTACAATGCAGAGTAGTGACAACCTACAATATGATGATGTTTGTTCTCAGGTTGCCTCCGAGTTGTTCTCGAGAGTTAAGGATGCAGAATTATCAGGAGTTCCAGCATGGAGGATTATTATCGACCCTGGAATTGGATTCTCTAAGAAGACTGAACATAATTTGGAAATCCTAGCCGGCTTACCAGCCATTCGTACAGAGATTGCAAAGAGAAGCATCGCTGTGTCTCATGCTCCCCTACTTATTGGACCATCAAGAAAGAGATTTTTAGGTGAAATTTGCAATCGTCCTGCTGCAGTTGAAAGAGATTCTGCAACCATTGCTTCTGTCACTGCTGGGACTTTGGGAGGGGCAAACATTGTCAGGGTACACAATGTTAAAGACAATGTAGATGCTGTGAAAGTTTGTGATGCAATGCTGAAAGAGAGGAGAACTCAATCATGATGCCAGAAAATGCATTCATGTCTCGGTTCTGTCATTCTTATACCCTGCCAAAGCCGAAGAATTGTGAGGCTAAATTTATGAAGACCTCAGATGATTTACTAAACTCTTGCTTCATAATAAATAATAATGAATGGAAAGTTGTCAGTTGCCGTTAGTTATAGGCTTAAGCTGTTGATCTTTTTTTTATTAATAGTTTGTTAACATAGTTGCCTGATAAATCAAGACAATAATGTAAGAAATGTCTCCAATGAGCGGGTGAGAGCACATGCATCTATTTCTTCCATTTTGGAAATAGATTAGATACAAAATTGTTGATAATTAACTTGATTAAATTTAAAGAGTAAGGTTTAACAGCGTATAGGGTTGTCAAAGCTGATATGCACTCTAAATTTGGTCAATCTTTCCGAAAAGGATTAAACCCAATTTGATTTTTAAAAAATATGATAATTTGAATATGTTTAACCTAAATTCAAAATTATTTGAATTTGAATATAAAATAATTCAAATCTGAACTTTGAATAAACTAATTTTAATTTAAATGACTCAAAATATTAATTTGAAATGTTATGAAATTATATTAATTTAATTTTAAAAGTTAATAACTTGAATAATTTGAATCCAACGATTCAAATCTAATAACACGAATATCAAATACTAAAATCTTGAAATAAAAATGATTTAAACTTAAGATAATCAAAATCTAAAATGATCTAAAATTAAAATGTTCAATTTGAAGTCACCTAAATTAAATGTGATCCAATGAATTCATTTATCAATTTTATCAACATTCATTATAATATTTATCTTTTTCTTATTCGATTTACGTAGAATTTAACTTTAAAAATTTTTTTGACTAAGGGTCCTATACATAGTAATATACATAATAATAGCAATATATATATATATAATTAGTGGATACGAAATTATTACTTTGTAACTTTCCTATAATTAATTGATTATGTGTGAACCAATTTTGTCTATGTTATTTTTTACATGTGTAACTAATTGAGTAATTATTGATCACTGAAAATATATGATAAAATTTATGTGTGTTTTATTGTTTTTATAATCTCGAGCTCATCGAAGATTTCATTTGTTTCGTGAAAAATAATTTTTACATTTTTAAATATTTGTTTAGCAAAAAATTAATTAGTCAACAAAAAATAACTTATTAGTTAATAGAAAATAAAATTATTTTTTTGAAAATTATTTTATAGATTTGAAAAAAAAAAAGATATTTTTTGAAAAAAAAAATTGTTTATGAATAGAACTATTATCAATACTTTTGAGCATAATTTTATTTAAAATAATATTATATAAATAAATAATATACTATTAATATAATATATTAATAAATATTATTATAAAGAAATATTATTCTAATATATTAATTTTAATAAATAATATTATATTAATAAATAAAGTATATTATATTAATAAATTATATATTAATATATAATATAATTATATTAATAAATAATATAATAATAAATATTGTTAATTTAATTAATATATTATAATAATATATTAATAAGTAATATTATTAATAAATAATATATTAATATATTAATAAATAATATAAAGAATAATAAATAGTTTTATTTTAAGTATTTTTTATATTAACATAATATTTTAATATTAAATATAATTATTAAAATATAATTATCTTTTAATATTAATAATTTTAATAATAAATAATTTTAATATTTTAATAGTCATATTACCATTATTTGAAAAAAAATACAAATTTTCTTGAAAATAACCAAACAATGAAAAATATTTTTATTAACTCATTCAAATAATAAAAAATATCTTTCAATTCAGAAAAATGTAAATATTTTTTAAAAATTAATTTTTAAAAGTCATTTTCTGCGAAACAAACGAAACTTAGGTTTGGTAATTTCATCCAAAATTGTCTTTTTTTTTTTTTAAATTAGGTTTTGAGTTGGGTCAAATCTTTTTTTTTTTTTTTAAGTTAGAGTTGAGTTTTAGATAAACCTCTCCCGACCTAATATATATATAATATTTTTATATATTTATATTTAAAAAATATTATTTTATTAATTTTAAGTTAGATCGATTATGATTTTATATATATTCGAATCGAATCAAGTATAAAAATAATATTTTCATATTGGATCAGGTTTAAACATTTAATATATAAAATTATATCAGATTTGAAATATCTTGGCTTGACTTGTTGTCATCTTTAAACTCATTAGATTGATACATTTATTATTTGTTACTTTTTTTTAAGAAATGAATAAAAATAAAAATCAAACATAAAAATAAATAAAAAAATATAAATAAAAATATAAATATTAATTAAATTTAATCGATATTAGTATATTGTCTTTTATAAGAAAATTTTTATTTTAGACATCAAATTATTTAATTTTATTGATTTTACAATTTTTTTTATTTTAACTTTAGAAACATGTACGTTGGTATATATATTACTTTAAATATATTTTTTTATTTGAGATTTTTTAGTATCTTATAATTATTTTAAATTTTGATTAATTCGAAATCAAATCAGGTCAAATTTTATAAAAAAATAAGTTCTTTTAAATCTATTTTTTTATTTATAAAATTCAAAATTAAAACATTACTTAAAAAAATTGAGTTTTTTATCACTCGATCAAAATTCTTTCCCTAAATATTAATTAGTTGGAGATGAATAATTTACAAATTTATTATTTTTATAATTTGATATTGATTTATTATAAATCATTCTAACAGTTTGATTACAAAGGAAAAAGTTGATAACCTCACACCTTCCGACACGGTTGAGACTCGGGATGCCGACACGGTTTGGAGTTGGGAGACTCGAAACGCTGAACTGGCTAATTAACAAATTAGCCACCGACCATATATATGGAGAGAGAGACACAAAATTTACAAGAAGTATTTTAAGATAAATTTGTGAAATTTTTTAAAATAATTTAACAAAAATTTTAATAAAAAATTTAAATTAATTAATAAAATTCAATGTGAAATTTATTAATATATAAAAAATATATAAAAAATATTATTTATAATTTAAATTTGATTAATATTTATTTAATGAGAAAATTTTTATTAATATTTATTTAAAAATATATTAAATTTTATATGCTTAATTTATAAAACAAAATTTTTTAATTTTTAATTTTTATTTAATTATTTTTATTAAAAACCTCTACGAACTCAACGTGAAAAACTTCATTTACATCTAAATCAAAGATCAGCTCCAATATTTATGAAATAAAAGCTTAGCCGTTGGATTGCACACCTGGAAACTCCTGCGGGTCAAGCTAAAGTCTTCAATAGTACTGTAAGCGCAAGCTGGCTCCAACCCTGCCTTCTACTGGACAATGATTTTCAAGGTACCGTCAGGCAAAATAAAAGAAATGCCAACCTTTCGGAAGTTAAAAAACCCACTAGAAACACAGAAGGCGGAATTCAAGTTCCAGGTTGCCGTGTTGGAACTTAAAATTTCAACTCCAAGCCTATACCAGGTACATTCTCTGTCTCAATTCTTAATTCTTTTTGCTAAATATTATATTATTTATCACAAAACAACTCTCTATAGCTAGCCTTAGCAAGGGTTTTTAGTTGATCGAGCTTGCGAAAAAAAAAAATTAAAAAATCGACCGAATAATGTTAGTAAAAAGCTTGATGGAAGTGGAGGGGGAGGGGGAGGGGAGAGCCGGGAGGCTACACTTAACAATATATAGTCCTTGTTTGCTTCTTAGAGAGTGCAAATCACTTTGCTGGGTTGTTCTTCATCATTTAATACAATCAAATGCAAAAATAAAAATAATTTCATGAATCAGTTCAAAACCCAGGCTAAAATACGTGAAAATTCAGTTAAAATTTTATTATTTCTGCTTTCACGGCACAAGTAATATTATATAGTAAACTTTCATCTGAACGAGTGTGGTATGTATGCGGAAAATATCTGTCAAAGAACAACATTCCAAGTTATAAGCACAAATTAGCCTTACGAAAGCAAAGATGAGAACATGTGATGGACTCCGAAGATGGTTCAGATTGCCTGAACTACTGGTCACATTCACTTTTGGTATTTCACCCATTTGCTCATTAATTCTTTTATATATAAATTAGTTTTAGATACGTGATATGCGTATAGTTTTAATCTCTAAAAATTTATTTTAATAAATAATTTTTTTGATATTATAATAATAGTTATAAATACTAGCAGTTTAATTTTGATTTTTGGTATAATATAAATAAAATTTGATAATTTTTTATACACTTTTGATAATAATGATAAATACTAATAATTTAATTTGAATTTTTATATTATAAGTAAAATTTGATAACTTCTTATATAATTTTGATTTTGATAATTTTTAATAAAATTTTGGTAAATTTTGATACAATTTTGATAACCTTCAATATTAGTTAGGTAACTTATGATATAATTTTAATAATTATTGATTTAATTTTGATAACCTTTTAATGTAATTTGAGTAATCTTTTGATAACTTATTATATACTTTTGATAATTATTGATAAAATTTATTTAATCATATATTTAATAATGGATTATCATGAAAAAACACGGGTTCAATTATAGTATAAGATAATTTTTCTTTTACCAAATGATATTATTATTTCATTCAAATTTAAAATTTTTTCACTCACTTTTTTTATTGAATAGGTGTATGGTAGATTTATCCTAATCTCCTAACAAGAAATTTTTAGCTTCATTTTTGCTAGTAACCAATGTTTAATTCTTGATAATTTCAAATATAAAAAAAATTTATCAAAAATTGACAATTAAGTTATCATTAATTTTACTATTAAACTATAAAAAATATATTACTAAATTATCAAAATTTATTACTAAATTAGCATTGATGTACTATTAATTTATGAATGATTTATTATTAAGTTTTACAACTAAGTTATATTGATCTACTTTTAAGTTTCTAATGATGAACTATTAAATTATCATTAGTTTAATATTTAATTATTTATGATTTACTTCTAAATTTATCAATTAATTATTATTAAACTAAAAAATAGATTTATTATTAAGTTATCATTAATTTATTACTAAGTATTAAGTTATCAATGATTAACTATTAAGTTATCACTTATTTTTTATTAATTTATCACTGATTTACTAATATGGTATTATGCATTTACAACTATAAAACTTGAAATTTAAAAAATTCACTAATAATATGTGAGATAATTTTCTTTTTCTATAATAGTATTATTGTTTTATTCAAATTTAGATTTTCTCATGGTAGGTTTATCCTAGTCCTTACATTAAAATTTTGAGTTTGTTTTTGCTAGTAATCAGTCAATCCTTGAAAACTTCAACTATAAAAAAGATTATCAATGGTTGACAAATAAGTTATTAATAATTTACTTTTAAGCTATCAGTTATTTACTACAAAATTATTAATGACTTAGTACTAATTTATGAATGATTTGTTATTAAGTTATGAATGATTTTTATTAAATTGTTGGTAATTTATCACTAAGTTATTGATGATTTATTATAAATTTATAACTAATTTACTATTAATTTATGGATAATTTACTAAAAAATTATTAATAATTAACTAATTTACTACTAAATTATTACTGATTTATAATCAAGTTATTAGAAATTTACAATTACGTTATTAGTGATTTACTTCTAAGTCATCATTTTACTAGTAAATTATCAATGATTTTCCATTAAGTTTTTATATATTTACTATTATGTTATTTTTTATTTGCTACTTAATTTTTCAATTATTTTCTACAAAATTATCATCGATTTATCACTAAACTATCTGTAATTCACTATTAAATTATTACTAATTTATTTAAATTATGCGTAATTTACTATTAATTTATCACTAATTAACTATTAAATTATTTATGATTTACTTTCAAGTTTTTAATAACTAACTACTAAATTATCAATTATTTACTAACTTAGTTATCATTGATTTGCTATTTATTTATTTATGATTTATTACTATCAATTAATTACTATTAAAGTGAAACTTATTTACTATTAAATTATTACGAATTTACTATTAAGTTATCATTTATTTATTACTAAGTTATCAATAATTAACTAGTAAGTTATTAATTATTTGTTAAGTTATCCTTGATTTAGTAACATGTTGTTATGCATTTACAACTATATTATAACTGTTTTATCATTAAAGTATTATGCATTTATTATTATCTTATTATTGATTTACTAAAAGTTATCAATTTCTTAACTACTAAATTATTATTTATTTACTATTAAATTATTACTAATTTATTACTAAGTCATCGATAATTACTACGAAGTTATACTAATTACATTAAGTTTTCAATGATTAATTACTAAATTATTAATTGTTTACTATTATATTATCATTGATTTGTATATATCCTAAAAGAAAATGACCACAATGTATGCTGGATGATATAATTTGTAAAAAAAAAAAATGTAATAAAAAGTTCAAGTGTAAATGACTTAAAAACATGAGTAAATGTTATTAATTTATTATCCGTAGTTTTACATGTATAATATGTTAAAATAATAACTTTTTATGCTAATGCAAATATCAAAACTAAATTAAATAATTTGATGTCTAAAATAATTTGATGAAACTAAATCCTGAGCTACTGATAGCTCCATTAAATCAACTAAGTCTACAAGTGAAAAGTCATATTAAAGAGTTCAATGAATCACATAGTGCTAATTATTAGTAAAAAGTGTGTAATTGATTTGCATTTGATTTACTATTAATTTTTGTTCATGAAAATAATAATTATAAAATTCTAAAGGAAAAAATTAAAAATAAAAATTAATTATAAAAGTCAAACAAAATTGTGAAAATTATATGTTAAAGAATTATTTTAAAAGACTAAAAAGATTTAATTATATTATCAATAATCAAATGATTAACTCATAAAACATATAAATAATAAAATCATTAACATACATATATAATTAGCAAATCTATTAAAACAAAAATTGAAGGGCAAAAAATAGAAAAAGAAATGTTTCAATGACTTAATTATGATTATCTTTAATGAATTTATTTATCAACATAAACTACATAAATAATAGTTCTTACAATAACTAAAAAAACAAATTCCATATAATTGTTTTATTCTATGCACATTAAGTTTTAATATCATTCTATTTGTATTTTTATTTAATGTGAAAAATCATCATAGTTGTATAAAAAAGTCTAAAAATGAAAAAAAAAATTATAATTTATAAAAAGTACTAATAATATTTTAACCACTTACTTTTAACATTTTCAAAATTAAAATTTTATTAAGAGTATTTTAACCGATCGCTTTTAGTACTTTTTTATTCTAATTATAAAAAATATATAATAGTAAAAAGAAATTTTACTTAAATTAAAATTTATAAAAAAAATTTACTAAAGATATTTTAATCAATCACTTTTAATATTTTTTAAATTAAAATTTTAAAATTTTAAGTAATTTAGTTTCACATAACCTCTATTTTCAATTTTAATTGATTTAAATTGAATTTAAATTAATTAATAAAAGTTATATATTTAACAATAAATTTGTTAATTTAAAAGTTTATAGGGGTATTTAGATCAATCACATTTAATACTTTTAAAATTCACATTTTTATATATAGATAATAGATGATATATATATATATATATATAATTAGTCCGGTCTTTTGTGAGAATGAATGAATAAAAAAAAACGTATTTTCCTGGATGCAATGATCATTTTAACCTATAGGGAAACTGACAGTATAATAATGTATGGTTAGTTCTATAGATATGGCTTGGCATTAATTAAGGTGAACATTCTAATCTTCTTGCAACCTTTCCAACGGTGAAGTGTTTAAACAAAAGAAATCCTATAGAAACCAATTTTCACTTCAAAATGATGCACTGATAGATATGTATATAGATACAACAAGGAGAAGAGAGAATATATAGTACTAAAATAATTCATTAATAATTCTCGGCAGCTAACTCAACAATAATATTTCTTAATTTGGTCATATTATATATATAGGTCTGCTTTTCGGTAAGGGCCTGATGACTTACGTGCTGGACAACCTCGTAACATTCCTCACGGATATCTGGAAGTTGAAACTAAAGGAAGCTGCAGCAATCGTCAATCTTCAAGAGGGTCTAAGGAACATGTTGCAGATTCATGTTGCCTTCTGCATCGATGCTTTCCTTGGTTATCGATGGATGTTGTTTCTTTCTAGTCTTCTATATTCTGCTGTAAGTTTGTCTTCTTCCACACAACCCTCTCCTATATTTTTTTTCTTGTACTTGTATCCTAAAATGTCACTTGTTTGGTATTAGCATAGCATTCATATCTCCCTACTACATATAATATGATAGTGTGGGCTATTTTCTTGAAAATGTATCTTATACGTTTTATTCAATTGTCAAATTTCATGATGTAGAACATATATAGATGTTATTTCCCTTTTGGTGAGAAGAAATGAAGATTGTTGCTAAATATTGCAACTTTGATGCAGGGACTTGGCCTTTTAGCATTCTCAGTGCCGCAATACTTTTTCAACAAAGAAAAAGTATGTGTTCCTGTCGAGAAAGTTAAATTTTATTGTTTTAAAAAGTTGAAACATACACCATTCTGGGAAGGATTAGCTCTTCTGATTGTTGGTGGGGCTGCACAAGTCATTCCCCTTTACTCCCTTTCTTTTGACCAAACCAAGGTTTTAAGAGTACCAAAACACTGTACAGAAACAAGGGTTAAAGTTGGATGCCGCCAGCTTAAGGTTAAAATAGGAGGCTGGCGGAAATTGCAGCTGAGAGTAATCGGATGGCTTTGCTTCGTATACATGATGCTGGGAACCATAACATCATTCTATGGTTTTATCTCTTTCCAAGACAATTGGCATCAGCGTTTTTTGATATCAACCATTGCGATAGTAATTGGTTTACTTTGGTTTGTTTGTGGTTTCACTTTCTATGGACCTCGTCGACTGCAACTAAGTCCTCTTTCAACTATGCTACGTGCCTTGATTGCCGCAGCGCGGAAGTGGGGTCTCAAATACCGAGGAAATTTAAACCAACTTCATCGTGGTGATGGAGACAATCAAAATCTACTCCCTACAGACCATCTTGAGTGAGTTGATCTCTCCCTTCTAGGTTTTTTACAGCCCCTATGATTGTTTCCTCGGATAATATTTTTCATTTTTACTTTCATGATTCGTTCATTGTGTTAATTTGTTCAATAAATGTACATTTTAACTATGGATGTTTTCCCTAAATACAGGTGGCTCAACAATGCAGCAGTCAAAGAGTCATCAGCTGCCGATGATGAATTAATAACTTCTGTTAAAAAGAGATGGAGACTTTGCACAGTGAGAGAAGTAGAGCAAGCAAAACTTCCGTCAAATATTATTCCATTGTCTGTGACTTTCATCGCGTATTGCATGGTAGAATCTCTTGGTAATACCTTCTTCATTGAGCAGGCAAACACAATGAGCGGTGGTATCCCAGTTGTAGTTTTGCAGATGATACAATGGATTTCTAAAATTTCAGTCAATAGGGGGTATAAAATGGTGTTTGAAAAACGAATAACAAGAATAAAAAGACGGTACTCTGATGGGGTGAAGATTGGCATTGGTATGTTGGCCTCTATAATATGCTGCGCTGTTGCATCATCAGTTGAGGCCAAACGGTTAAAAGCTCTGAGACAAGAGGGGCTGTCAAATGATCCAGAAGCTCCTGCTCCCATTACCGCATCTTGGTTGCTTCTGCAATTCTTTTTCCTGGGTGCAATGGAAGGATTAGCTGGCGATGGCATCCAGGATTTCTTTGGTCATTATGCCCCAGATTCAAGGAGATATGGACCTGTATTTACTAGCACGCTTACCGGATTTGGAACAATACTTAACGTAGGATTCGTAGCTATTCTAAATTATTACACCGAATCCAGATACAGAGAAAGCTGGCTTGGTGATAGCATAAACCAAAGTCGTTTGGATTATATCTATCGCGCATATGTCATTCTGGCCCTGTTAAACTGTTTTCTCTATGCTTTTGTCTCCACTCGGCATTCTTATGATAATATCATTGGAAGTCCAGAAGAAGAACTAGAAGAAATACCATTCTTGGAAGTAGAAGAAACAGAAGCAAGAGACCAACAGAACAACCGAGGGCAAGGGAATGATCAGTTGCATAGGATTTCAGTGCGTTAGCCTTCTGATTTATCAAGGAATAGGTAGAAGGGGATTCAGGGTTGGGGTCACCTTATTAGATTGACCCAGAAGATGATAACTTGAATCTGTTGAATGAAAAGCTATTCTCCTTCAGGATTGCTACAACTCATTTCATCCAAAGTATTAATACATAGTATTTTCCCTGTTTTTCAATCCTATCATGCATGTATTATTAATGAAGATAATCAATGATCAAATCCTACCTTCAGATCTTAAAAATAACAGTGGGTAAATGTTCTTAATCATTATCCATCTAATTATCCAAAATTTGGGATAAAAATACCCTTTAAGCAGCCAATAGGGGAAAAACCCAATTGCTTTACTTCTTGCGCAGGTATAAGAACCCAACAACCACAGAGATGCCAACAATTGCCATAGGAATGGTCCAATACTGCTTTGTCAAGTCCATGAGCTTCTGAGAGTAATTGGTTGCTTCCTTCTTGGAGGAAATCTCAAGTTCAGGGATGATTGTGGAGGATGCATCAAGCTCGCCAACGCGAAAGGTCCGCAGAAGCTCTTTCGCACTTTTGCTGTGTCCAGCATCTTCAAAATCATCGGTTGCATCTTTCCCTTCAAGGAAATTATTGAAAGCATGTCACTTAGGGCCTAGGGGATTCATTTATGTCATAATCTGGACACTCTTGGCTCCAAATTTAATAAGAAAATTATTAGTCAGGAAGTATAAGATCATTACCTGTCGCTGCAAGCACCACATCATCACCTCCTGGATGCTCGTCCAAATAAGAAGTAACATCATATACCTATAAAAGGAAAAAGATACATTGATTTCAATCAAGAGACAAATTAAGGGAAAGGAGTTCATTTCACTTGGATATGTGGAATAACGTTTTCTTGTCCTAAAGGAAAATAGAGCATAAATGATTGTCCATACAAAGTGTTAGGTGGAATTCATCATGTGCAACCATAATTTAGTGTAGATACAATTGAATTGATCCAAACCATTGGAATTGTTACAAACATCCACAGTAATGTTCAAACACTAATGGGTGGCTCAACACAGGATGTCAAGTTGCATCCTGCAATTCCTAGCTGTTACAAAATAGTACATAAACCCTCGAAGCTAGATGAACATTGATCAATTAAGAGGCCAAATTCAATCAGGTAGATTAAGTATGACCATGTAGCTATCTTCTTTAGTACTATTAGTAGGACAACATTGTGCTTTGATGGAATCTGATTCAAGAAGCATTACTCTTTTTTCTGCAACCTGTAACTGCATTGAAAGATTTTGTTTGCTAGATAACTTGGAAATATGTAACATGCTCTTTCTTCTGCAACCTGTAACTGCAGTGTGATGCTGAAAATTGAGCAAAGCTCAGTCAATGACATATAAAAATTAAAACTTTGCTTGAGATTGAGAAGCAGTTGAAGAAATTTCTTATGAATCTTTTCAAGCGGCTTTTACCCATCAAACGTGGGATTATTGGTGCCCAAAAGTATTATAGAGGTATATATGTAATGTGGACTTGTTTTCTGTTCCCTTTTATGGGTTTTAAAATGAATGGTTATATTTTCTGCTTATACATCAATGGCCAAATTCATATCTTGCATGTGTCTATTGCACAGTTTGCACTTGTTCACCGTAAATTTCTTATGATTGCTGCTTTACACTGGTTTAAATGGAAAACTAGTTTTTGTGGTTCCATCCGTTTCCTTAGTAGTAATTACAAGAAATAAAACATGAATATGGGTGTATGTTACTAGTATCTTTTATTTCACTCGAAATTAATCAATTTATAGCTTTTTGATAATCATTTTTGTAACATTTACTGGAGCATCTTTCCGCATATTTCTGCATTCAGCCCCAGATTACTCGGTGGAAGTTCATACTCCAGACCAGGAAGTGGTGATTGCTTTAGGAAGCAATGTGGGTGACAGACTTAATAATTTCAATGAAGCCTTGAATTTAATGAGGAAAATGGGTACCAATATCACAAGACATACTTGTTTATATAAGACAGCACCTGCCTATGCCACTGATCAGTCCCGGTTTCTCAACTATGCAGTTAGAGCTGTTACAAAGCTAGGGCCACATGAACTTTTGGGTGTGCTTAAGAAAATTGAAAAAGACATGGGTCGTACCGGTAGAATAAGGTATGGTCCGAGGCCAATTGATCTAGATATCTTGTTTTATGGAAAGTATCGGATTGGTTCTGATACACTAACTGTCCCCCATAAGAGAATATGGGAGCGACCATTTGTAATGGCCCCATTAATGGATTTACTAGGATCAGTTATTGACAGTGATACCATTGCTTGCTGGCATTCTTTCTCAACAGATTCTGATGGACTATTTGGTTCGTGGGAGAAATTGGGTGGTGAATCCCTCATTGGAAAGGAAGGGATGAAAAGGGTTTTACCGATTAGGAATCACTTATGGGAGTGGTCGGAGAAAACCTCAGTCATGGGTATTCTTAATCTGACCCCAGATAGTTTTGGTGATGGTGGAAAGTTCTTATATGTGGAGAATGCAGTTTCTCATGTTCGCTCGATGTTTTCAGGAGCAGATATAGTAGGTATTGGTGCACAATCTACACGGCTAATGGCCTCTAGAATTTCTGCCGAAGAAGAATTGGATAGGTTAATACCTGTCTTAGAAGCTGTTCTAGAAATGCCTGAGATGGAGGGAAGCTCATATCCGTGGATACTTTCTATTCAGATGTTGCCTCAGAGGCAGTAAATAAAGGGGCTCATATATTATAAATGATGTATCTGCCGGGCAGTTAGACCCTAACATGCACGAGATGGTCGCTAGCCTTGATGTTCCTTACATTGCAATGCACATGAGGGGAGACCCTACTACAATGCAGAGTAGTGACAACCTACATTATGATGATGTTTGTTCTCAGGTTGCCTCCGAGTTATTCTCTAGAGTTACGGTGTAGAATTATCAGGGGTTCCGGCATGGAGGATTATTATCGACCCTGGAATTGGATTCTCTAAGAAGACTGAACATAATTTGGACATCCTAGCCGGCTTACCATCCATTCGTACAGAGATTGGTAAGAGAAGTTTGGCTGTGTCTCATGCTCCCCTACTTATTGGACCGTCAAGAAAGAGATTTTTAGGTGAAATTTGCAATCGTCCTGCTGCAGTTGAAAGAGATCCTGCAACCATTGCTTCTGTCGCTGCCGGGATTTTGGGACGGGCAAACATTGTCAGGGTACACAACGTTAAAGACAATGTAGATGCTGTGAAAGTTTGTGATGCAATGCTGAAAGAGAGAACTCAATCATGATGCCAGAAAATGCAATCATGTCTCAGTTCAGTCATTCTTATACCCTGCCAAAGCCGAAGAATTGTGAGGCTAAATTTATGAAGACCTCAGATGATTTAGTAAACTCTTGCTTCATAATAAATAATAATGAATTTTAAATTTTAAATGTAAAGTTGTTAATTGCCATTAGTTGTAGGCTTAAGCTGTTGATCTTTTTTTTATTAGTACTTTGTTAACATAGTTGCCTGATAAATCAAGACAATAATGTAAGAAATGTCTCCAATGAGTGGGTGAGAGCGCATGCATCTATTTCTTCCATTTTGGAAATAGATTAGATCCAAAATTGTTGATAATTAACTTGATTAAATTTTAAGAGTAAGGTTTAACAGCATATAGAGTTGTCAAAGCTGATATGTACTCAATTTGTTCAATATTTCCGATGGAATTAAACCCAATTTGATTTTTAAAAAAATATGACAATTTGAATTTGTTTAACTTAAATTCAAAATGATTTTAATTTGAATATGAAATAATTCAAACCTGAATTTTGAATAAAATAATTTTAATTTAAATGACTCAAAATATTAATTTGAAATGTTATGAAATTATATTAATTTAATTTTAAAAGTTAATAACTTGAATAATTTGAATCCAACTATTCAAATCTAATAATACGAATATCAAATATGAAAAACTTAAAATAAAAATTATTTAAACTTAAGATAATCAAAATCTAAAATGATCTGATATTAAAATATTTAATTTAAAGTCACCTAAACTAAATATGATCTAATGAATTCATTTATCAATTTTATCAACATTCATTATAATATTTTTCTTTTTCTTAATCGATTTACGCAGAATTTAACTGCAAAAATTTTTTGACTAAGGGTCTATAATAATAATAATATCATTAGTGGATAGGAAATTATCACTTTGTAACTTTCCTATAATTAATTGATTATGTGTGAACCAATTTTGTCTATGTTATTTTTTACGTGTATAACTAATTAAGTAATTATTGGTCACTAAAAATATAAAGTAAAATTTATGTGTATTTTATTATTTTTATAATCTCATACTCAATTAGGACTTTGCTTATTTCATGAAAAATAATTTTTACATTTTTAGATATTTATTTAGTGAAAAATTGATTAGTTAATAGAAAATGACTTATTAGTGAATAAAAAATAAGATCATTTTTTTGAAAATTATTTTACAAATTTGAAAAAAAAAAAGATATTTTTTTGAAAAAAAAAGTTGTTTATAAGTAGAACTATTCATCAATACTTTTGATCATAATTTTACTTAAAATAATACTATATTAATAAATAATATACTATTAATATAATATATTAATAAATAATATTATAATATATTCATAAAATAAATATAATAATAAATAATATTATATTAATAAATAATATAATAATAAATAATATTATATTAATAAATATTATATTAATAAATTAATTTTAATAAATAATATTATATTAACAAATAAAGTATATTATATTAATAAATTATATATTAATAAATTATATTATAATATATAATAAATAATATTATTATATTTATATATAATATAATAATAAATATGATTAATTTAATTAATAAATATTATAATAATATATTAATAAGTAATATTATTAATAAATAATATACTATTAATATATTATATTAATAAATATTATTAATAAATAATATTATAATATATTAATAAATAATATAAAAAATAATAAATAGTTTTATTTTAAGTATTTTTTATACTAACATAATATTTTAATATTAAATAATATTATTAAAATATAATTATCTTTTAATATTAATAATTTTAATAATAAATAATTTTAATATTTTAATAGTTACATTACTATTATTTGAAAAAAAATACAAATTTTCTTGAAAACAACCAAACAATGAAAAATATTTTTTATTAACTCATTCAAACAATAAAATATCTTTCAATTAAAAAAATATAAACATATTTTAAAAATTATTTTTCAAAAGTCATTTTTAACTAAACAAACGAAACTTAAGTTTAATAATTTAATCCAAAACTGTATCTTTTTTTTTTTAATTAAGTTTTGAGTTGGGTCAAATCTTTTTTTTTTAAGTTAAAATTAAGTTTTAGATAAATTCATCCCGACCTAATATATATAATATTTTTAATTATTTATTTAATTTTATATTTATATATTTATATTTAAAAATAATATTTTACTAATTTTAGGTCAAATTAATTATAATTTTATATATATTCGGATCAAGTTGAGTATAAAAATAATGTTTTTATATTAGATTGAGTTTGAACATTTAATATATCAAATTATATCAAATTCAGAATGTCTTGACTTGATCTGTTGTCATATTTAGACTCATTAATTGATACATTTATTATTTACTACTTTTTTTCAAGAAATGAATAAAAATAAAAATCAAACATAAAAATAAATAAAAAATATAAATAAAAATATCAATCTTAATTAAATTTAATTGATTATCGTATATTGTCTTTTACAATGAAATGTTTATTTTAAAAATCAAATTATTTAATTTTCATGATTTTACATTTTTTCTATTTTAACTTTAGAAACACACACGTGGGTGTATATATTACTTTAAATATTTTTTTTTATTTAAAAATTTTCAATGTTCAATAATTACTTTAAGTCTTGATTAATTCAAAATTTAATCAAATTTAAAAAAATAAATAAATTTTTTTAAATTTATTTTTTTATTTATAAGATTTAAAATTAAGATTTTACTTAAAAAAAATTAAATTCTTTATCACTCGATTAACAGATATTGATTCTTACTTCATATATATATATTAATTAGTTAGAGATGAATAATTTACAAACTTATTATTTTTATAATTTGATATTGATTTATTATAAATCATTCAAACAGTTTGATTACAAAGGAAAAAGTTGATAACGTCACACCTGCCGACACGGTTTGGAGACACGGGTTGGAGAGAGAGAGACAAAATTTACAGGAAGTATTTTAGGATAAAATTTGTGAAAATTTTAAAAAATGATTTAACAAAAATTTTAATAAAAAATTTAAATTAATTAATAAAATTTAATGTGAAATTTATAAAAATATTATTTATAATTTAAATTTGATTAATATTTATTTAATGATAAAATTTTTATTAATTTTGATTTAAAATATTTATTTAAAAATATATTAAATTTTATATGCTTAATGTATATAACAACATTTTTTAATTTATTAATTTTAATTTTTTATTTAATTATTTTTATTAAAAACCTCTACGAGCTCAACGTAAAAAACTTCATTTACCTCCAATATTTATGAAGTAAAATCTTAGCCGTTGGATTGCACACCTGGAAACTCGTGCGGGTCAAGCTAAAAGTCTTCAATAGGACATGAAATTGAAAGAGCAAGCTGGCTGGACAATGATTTTCAAGGTACCGTAAAAGAAATGCTAAGCTTTTGGAAGTTAAAAAACCCACTAGAAACACAGAAGGCGGAATTCAAGTTCCAGGTTGCCGTGTTGGAACTTAAAATTTCAGCTCCAAGCTTAAACGAGGTACATTCTCTGTCTCAATTCTTAATGTTTTTGCTAAATATTATATTAGTTATCACAAAACAACTATCTATAGCTAGCGTTGGCTAGGGTTTTTAGATGATAGAACTTGAGAAAATAAAAATAAAAAAGGGACCGAATAATGTTAGTAAAAATCTTGATGGAAGTGGAGGAGGAGGGGAGGGGGAGGGGAGGGCCGGGAGGCTACACTTAACAATATATAGTCCTTGTTTGCTTCTTAGAGAGTGCAAATTACTTTGCTGGGTTGTTCTTCATCATTTAATATGATCAAATGCAAAAATAAAAATAATTTCATGAATCAGTTCAAAACCCAGGCTAAAATATGTGAAAATTCAGTTAAAATTTTATTATTTCTGCTTTCACGACACAAGTAATATTATATAGTAACCTTTCATCTGAACAAGTGTAATATGTATGCAGAAAATATCTGTCAAAGAACAACATTCCAAGTTGTAAGCACGAATTAGCCTTACGAAAGCAAAGATGAGAACATGGGATGGACTCCGAAGATGGTTCAGATTGCCTGAACTACTGGTCACATTCACTTTTGGTATTTCACCCATTTGCTCATTAATTCTATTAAATATAAATTAGTTTTAGATACGTGATATATGTATAGTTTTAATCTCTAAAAATTTGTTTTAATAAATAATTTTTTTGATATTGTAATAATAATTATAAATACTAACAACTTAATTTTTATTTTTGGTATAATATAAATAAAATTTGATAATTTTTTATATACTTTTGATAATAATAATAATACTAATAATTTAATTTGAATTTTTATATTATAAGTAAAATTTGATAACTTCTTATATAATTTTGATTTTGATAATTTTTAATAAAATTTTGGTAACTTTCGATATACTTTTGATAACCTTTGATATTAGTTAGGTAACTTATGATATAATTTTAGTTACTATTGATTTAATTTTGATAATTTTTTATAAAATTTTGGTAACCTCTTAATGTAATTTGAGTAATCTTTTGATAATTTATGATGAATAGGTTAAGGGTAGATTTATCCTAACCTCCCATGAAGAAATTTTTAGCTTCATTTTTGTTAGTAACCAAAGTTCAATTCCTAATAATTTCAAATATAAAAAAATCTATCAAAGATTGATAATTAAGTTATCATTAATTTTACTATTAAACTATAAAAAAATATACTACTAAATTAGCATTGATGCACTATTAATTTATGAATGATTTATTATTAAGTTTTACTACTAAGTTATGTTGATCTACTTTTAAGTTTCTAATAATTAACCACTAAATTATCATTAATTTACTACTTAATTATTTATGATTTACTTTTAAATTTATTCATTAATTATTATTAAAATGAAATTGATTTATTATTAAGTTATCATTAATTTACTATTTAGTATTAAGTTATCAATGATTAACTATTAAGTTATCACTTGTTTTTTATTAACTTATTACTAATTTACTAATACGGTATTATGCATTTACAACTATAAAACTTGAAATTCAAAAAATTCACTATTAATATATGAGATAATTTTCTTTTTCTATAATAATATTATTGTTTTATTCAAATTTAGATTTTTTTTACTATTTTTTTATTGAGTAAGTTCATGGTAGGTTTATCCTAGTCCTTAATTTAAAGTTTTGAGTTTATTTTAGCTAGTAATCAGGGTTCAATCCCTAACAACCTCAAGTATAAAATAAATTATCAATTATTGACAACTAAGTTATCAACAATTTACTTTTAAGCTATCAATTATTTACTTCAAAATTATTAATGATTTAGTACTAATTTATAAATGATTTGTTATTAAGTTATGAATGATTTTGATTAAATTGTTGGTGATTTATCACTAAGTTATTGATTATTTATTATAAATTTATAACTGATTTATTATTAATTTATCGATAATTTACTAAAAAATTATTAATAATTAACTAATTTACTACTAAATTATCACTGATTTATAATTAAGTTATTAGTAATTTATAATTACATTATTAGTGATTTACTACTAAGTTATCATTTTACTAGCAAATAATAAAGGTTTACCATTAAGTTTTTATATATTTACTATTATGTTATCTTTGATTTATTACTTAATTTTTCAATTATTTACTACAAAATTATCTCCGATTTATCACTAAATTATCTATAATTCACTACCAAATTATTACTAATTTATATTAATTATGCATAATTTACTATTAAGTTATCACTTATTAACTATTAAGTTATTGATGATTTACTTTCAAGTTTTTAATAACTAACTACTAAATTATCAATTATTTACTACTTAGTTATTATTGATTTGCTATTTAGTTATTTATGATTTATTACTATCAATTAATTACTATTAAATTAAAATTGATTTACTATTAAATTATCACTAACTTACTATTGAGTTATCATTTATTTATTATTAAGTTATCAATAATTAACTAGTAAGTTATCACTTTGTTATGCATTTACAACTATATTATAATTGTTTTACCATTAAAGTATTATGCACTTATTATTATCTTATTATTGATTTATTAAAAGTTATCAATTTCTAAACTACTAAATTATTATTCATTTACTATTAAATTATCACTAATTTATTACTAAGTTATCGATAATTATTACTAAGTTATACTAATTACAATAAGTTTTCAATGATTACTAAATTATTAATTATTTACTATTATGTTATCATTGATTTGTATATATCCGAAAAGAAAGTGACTATAATGTATGCTAGATAATATAATTTGTAAAGTAAAAAAAGTAAGTAATAAAAGGTTCAAGTGTAAATGACTTAAAAACATGAGTAAATTTTATTAATTTATTATCCTTAATTTAACACGTATAATATGTTAAAATAATAACTTTTTATACTAATGTAAGTATCAAAATTAAATTAAATAAATATATACATTATATATTAAGTCAATATTTTAAAGATATTCTTCAAAATTTTTAGTTCATAGTAAAATAGGACATATTAAAATAAGCTTTATTGATAATTTGATTGAATTATTAGTGTATTGATTTTCATATCTGTTAGCAAAGTATAATTTTATATATAAGATTAAAAATTTTGAAGTGTATTGTCATTATTGAAAATAATAAACTTTACCCTATGTTTCTATATTTAAGTATATAATTTTAGGTAATAATTTTGTTAAATATGATTAAAGTAATGAGAGCAAATATACTAAATAAAATTTATAAAAATTAAACAAACAACAATTTTAAAAAATAGTAAATTCAAAGTAATAACCTTTACATTCTCCATCAAAGATTTTTTCTACAAAATGAAAAGATTGTATATTTTTAATTGTTACTTCATTCTTATTATCATCATTCAAAATGAATTTTTTGATATTTTGATGTCAATCAACTTCTCTATTTTGCAAAAAAAAAAACAAAAAGTAAAGAACATTGTAAGAAGTCATAATAACCCAAATAATATTTAAATCTATGTTGTTTTCTTGAATAAATATAAACTATGATATCTTTTTCCATTGAAATGTTTCAATTATTTACCTCAACCCATATAGTAATAACTTGGTGAACAAATGAATTAGCATAAAATCATTGATCTAGTTTAACATTTATACAATAAGAATTTCAAAATCCTTAAAAGAAGATATATATATATATATATATATATATCTTTTAATCTCTATAAGACTTGAGTATAATGATTTTTTTCTGGAATTATCATTAATATCACTATCATTTTTGCACTTAAATTTTTGTTTTGTTATATTCTTGTTTTATTTTGAAGTTTATTACCAATATCATAAAAGTATAGCTTAAATAATATTAATTAATCAACTCAAACTTAAAATAATTCAAAACTCAAATTCAGTATAAATATATTTTTTACTCATTTTAAATTTTAATTTAATTAAAAATAATATAATATACATAATTATAAAAGTGAACCAACTTGACTCAATTTCAATTAATTTTAAAAAGTCAATAACTTAGTAGTTATTTAAAACCTGAAATAACTGAACATAAGCAAAATTCAAATTGATATAATAACCCAATCAGAATACAATATTTTTTATTCATCTTTTGTAACGATTTGAAAGTTCATTATTTAAACTTTTTTCTTCATTTTCAATATCTTATTTTTATTATTTTTGTGATTGAATTAATTAATTAATTTTAAAAATATTTCTAAAATAAAATTGCAATTACAAGTAATTAAGTATATTTTTTTTATTTAGATTTAGGACAAATCCAACTTTTTAAACAAAAAAAAAAAACATGTACTAATTATTGAGTTAAATTTGTTTAGAGTGTAAGTGAATAATTAAGTACACTATAAATAAAAGTAAATGATAAAATTTGACTCAATCTAATTAGTCACCAATCATAAGTCTAAAACCCAACTCCAAATTATAAATAGTCAAATTTAAAACAATTGAAATACTAAATACACAATTAAATAAAGATTTATCAAATGAATTTTGTTAATTAATTTCATAAATCACTTTTAAGTTTATTTAAATTATAATTTATATTAATTAATTCGATCAATATCAATTCTTTTGAACAAATATTACTTAATATGGTAACTTAAAAATTTTTTATACAACAATAAATATTCTTTAATTGTTATAAAGGATAAAATGAAAAAGCATACAATGTTTTTCTTAATAAATAAAGTTTCTTATTAATTCTAAAGAAATTTGAAATCAAAACATTGGTATTTTTTCATTAAAACATCATAAAGCACTAATATTCTTTATCATATGGAGAAGATATGATTATACATAATCAATATTTCGTTTCAATTTACTGTTTAAAATAATTTTCTATCGGTGCTTCTAATAACTATCAATTAAATGTAATTATAAGTTCTATCAATTAAAATTTTAATTTTTCTTTTATTTGAAATTTTTTATTATATATAAATTTCTATTATATAAAAATATAAAAATACATAATTTTAAAAATTAAAATAAAATAAAATGAATTTCTAACCTTAGTACTTGTCATGTTTTCTTAAGAAAATTTCAATTCTCGTAATAACAAACTTGTTATATAATACCTATATAATTTATAATGATTTTATTTTCAGGATTAACAATATCAAGTTTCATGAATGAATATAATTTTGGTAAAAACACATTAAAAAAATAATTTCAATAAATTTTGTCATACCTTGAAAGAATTCTTCAAAAATAATTAATTTTACTTCACTTGGTAATTCTTTACTTAAAATAAGTCGCATTAATTCTTTTGAACAAATATTTTCTAATATGACAACTTTAAAAATTTTGATACAATAATGAACATTTTTCAACTGATATAAAGGAAAAAAAATAAAAGATTATGCAATATTTTTTTTAATAAAAAAGTTTCATATTAATTCTAAAGAATTTGAAATCACAACATTTGTATTTTTTTTTATTGAAACATCATATATCATATTAAGAATATAGAGCTATACATAATCAATCAATCTTTCGTCTCATTTTTTTACTTAAAATAATCTTCTATTGATGTTTTCAATAACCATCAATTGAATACAATTATATGTTTTATAATTGAAGGCTTAAATTTTCTTTTGTTTAAAATTTTTTATTATGTATAACTTTTGATTAAATAAAAATATAAAAATAAAAATAAAACAAAATAAATTTCAAACATTTGTCCTTGTCATGTTTTTTTTAAGAAATTTCAATTTTTATAATAACAAACTTGTTATATAATACCTATATAATTTAAAAAATAATTCCAATAAATTTTGTCATAACTTGAAAGAAGTCACTAAAAACAATTAATTTTACTTTACTTGATAATTCTTTACTTAGAATAATTCACATTAGGTTATTCAATTACATGGATGATAAATAAAGTGAGAAATTTATTCAATTAAGAAAGATTAATATTGAGATATAAATTAATCATATATATATGTATATATATATATATATGCATTAAGATAAGAGTTGAAAGAAAATTAAATTAATTATTGTTTCAATCAAAGTGAACAATTTTTATGACAATTTGATGAAACCCAATCTGGAGCTACTGGTAACTCCATTAACTCTTGAATCAACTAACTCTACAACGGTGAAGTGTTTAAACAAAAGAAATCCTAAAGAAAGCAATTTTCACTTCAAAATGATGCACTAATATATATGTATATAGATACAACAAGGAGAAAAGAGAATATATAATACTAAAATAATTCATTTATAATTCTCAGCAGCTAACTCAACAATAATATTTCTTAATTTGGTCATTATATATATAGGTCTGCTTTTCGGCAAGGGCCTGATGACTTACGTGCTGGACAACCTCATAACATTCCTCACGGATATCTGGAAGTTGAAACTAAAGGAAGCTGCAGCAATCGTCAATCTTCAAGAGGGTCTAAGGAACATGTTGCAGATTCATGTTGCCTTCTGCATCGATACTTTCTTTGGGTATCGATGGATGTTGATTCTTTCTAGTCTTCTATATTCTGCTGTAAGTTTGTCTAAGTTCTTCCACACAATCGTCTCCTATATTTTTTTTCTTGAACTTGCATCCTAAAATGTCACTTGTTTAGTGTTAGCATAGCATTCATATCTCCCTACTACATATAATATGATATTGTGGGCTATTTTCTTGAAAATGTACCTTATACATTTTATTCAATTGTCAAATTTCATGATGTAGAACATATATAGATGTTTTTTCCCTTTTGGTGAGAAGAAATGAAGATTGTTGCTAAATATTGCAACTTTGATGCAGGGACTTGGCCTTTTAGCATTCTCAGTGCCTGAATACTTTTTCAACAAAGAAAAAGTATGTGTTCGTGACGAGAAAGTTAAATATTACTGTTTTAAAAAGTTGAAACATACACCATTCTGGGAAGGATTAGCTCTTCTGATTATTGGTGGGGCTGCACAAGTCATTCCCCTTTACTCCCTTTCTTTTGACCAAACCAAGGTTGTAAGAGTACCAGAAGAACACCGTTCAGCAACAAGGGTTAAAATTGGATGCTGTCAGTTTAAGGTTAAAATAGGAGGCTGGCGGGAATTGCAGCTGAGAGTAATCAGATGGCTTTGCTTCGTATTCATGATGCTGGGAACCATAACATCATTCTATGGTTTTATCTCTTTCCAAGACAACTGGCATCAGCGTTTTTTGATATCAGCCATTGCCATGGTAATTGGTTTACTTTGGTTTGTTTGTGGTTTCACTTTCTATGGACCTCGTCGACTGCAACCAAGTCCTCTTTCAACTATGCTACGTGCCTTGATTGCCGCAGTGCGGAAGAGGGGTCTCAATTACCCACAAAATCCATGCCAATTTCATCGTGGTGATGGAGACGATCAAAAGCAAGACCCTACAGACCATCTTGAGTGAGTTGATCTCTCCCTTCTAGTTTTTTTACAGCCCCTATGATTGTTTCCTCGGATAATATTTTGCACTTTTACTTTCATGATTCGTTCATTGTGTTAATTTGTTCAATAAATGTACATTTTAACTATGGATGTTTTCCCTAAAGACAGGTGGCTCAACAAGGCAGCAGTGAAAGAGCCATCAGCTGCCGATGATGAATTAAAAAGATGGAAACTTTGCACAGTGAGAGAAGTAGAGCAAACAAAACTTCTGTTAAATATTATTCCAATGTCTGTGACTTTCATCGCTTATGGCATGGTAAAATCTCTTGGTAATACCTTCTTCATTGAGCAGGCAAACACAATGAGCGGTGGTATCCCAGTTGTAGTTCTGCAGATGATCCAATGGATTTCTAAAATTTCAGTCAATAGGGGGTATAAAATGGTGTTTGAAAAACGAATAACAAGAATAAACAGACGGTACTCTGATGGGGTGAAGATTGGCATTGGTATGTTGGCCTCTATAATATGCTGCGCTGTTGCATCATCAGTTGAGTCCAAACGGTTAAAAGCTCTGAGACAAGAGGGGCTGTCAAATGATCCAGAAGCTCCTGCTCCCATTACCGCATCTTGGTTGCTTCTGCAATTCTTTTTCCTGGGTGCAATGGAAGGATTAGCTGGCGATGGCATCCAGGATTTCTTTGGTCATTATGCTCCAGATTCAAGGAGATATGGACCTGTATTTACTAGCACGCTCACAGGATTTGGAACAATACTTAACGTAGGATTCGTAGTTATTCTAGATTACTACAGCGAATCCAGATATAGAGAAAGCTGGCTTGGTGATAGTATAAACCAAAGTCGTTTGGATTATATCTATCGTGCATATGTCATGCTGGCCCTGTTAAACTGTTTTCTCTATGCTTTTGTCTCCACTCGGTATTCTTATGATAATATCATTGGAAGTCCAGAAGAAGAATTAGAAGAAATACCGTTCTTGGAAGTGAAAGAAGAAGAAACAGAAGCAGGAGACAAACAGAACAACCAAGGGCAAGGGAATGATCAGTTGCATAGGATTTCAGTGCGTTAGCCTTCTGATTTATCAAGGAATAGGTAGAAAGGGATTCAGGGTTGGAGTCACCTTATTAGATTGAGGCAGAAGATGATAACTCGATCTGTTGTATAAAATGCTATGCTCCTTTAGGTATTGCTACTACTCATTTCATCCCAAGTATTAATACATAGTATTTTCCCTGTTTTTCAATCCTATCGTGCATGTATTATTAATGAAGATAATCAATGATCAAATCCTACCTTCAGATCTTAAAAATAACAATGGGTAAATGTTCTTAATCATTATCCATCTAATTATCCAAAATTTGGAGTAACACTTCCCTTTCAGCAGCCAATAGGGGAAAAACCAAATTGTTTTACTTCTTACGCAGGTATAAGAACCCAACAACCACAGAGATGCCAACAATTGCCACAGGAATGGTCCAATACTGCTTTGTCAAGTCCATGAGCTTCTGAGAGTAATTGGTTGCTTCCTTCTTGGAGGAAATCTCAAGTTCAGGGATGATTGTGGAGGATGCATCAAGCTCGCCAACGCAAAAGGTCTGCAGAAGCTCTTTAGCACTTTTGCTGTGTCCAGCATCTTCAAAATCATCGGTTGCATCTTTCCCTTCAAGGAAATTATTGAAAGCATGTCACTTAGGGCATAGGGGATTCATTTATGTCATAATCTGGACACTCTTAGCTCCAAATTCAATAAGAAAATTATTAGTCAGGAAGTATAAGATCATTACCTGTCGCTGCAAGCACCACATCATCACCTCCTGGATGCTCGTCCAAATAAGAAGTAACATCATATACCTATAAAAGGAAAAAGATACATTGATTTCAATCAAGAGACAAATTAAGGGAAAGGAGTTCATTTCACTTGGATATATGGAATAACGTTTTCTTGTCCTAAAGGAAAATAGAGCATAAATGATTGTCCATACAAAGTGTTAGGTGGAATTCATCATGTGCAACCATAATTTAGTGTAGATACAATTGAATTGATCCAAACCATTGGAATTGTTACAAACATCTACAGTAATGTTCAAATACTAATGGGTGCCTCAACACAGGATGTCAAGTTGCATCCTGCAATTCCTAGCTGTTACAAAATAGTACATAAACCCTCGAAGCTAGATGAACATTGATCATTAAGAGGCCAAATTCAATCAGGTAGATTAACTATGACCCTGTAGCTATCTTCTTTAGTACTATTAGTAGGACAACATTGTGCTTAGATGGAATCTGATTCAAGAGGCATTACAGGGAAACAGAAACTCCACTTTTGCTCAAACAGCAATAGGAATACAGGTACTCGCAGTGATACATGACAGCGTTTCAGTATAGAAACATCTCTCTATCCAACTAAAAAGATAAACAAATGGAAATGCATGCATCAGGTACAAGCAGAGCTTCCACAATATTCTCAGTCCTATAAGACTGGGAATGTGTTCAGCAGGCAAACACATGCATGCATTTGCCAGTCCCTTTGATGGAAAGAGTTGTGATGTTTTTCCTCAAGTATACACCAAATGTTTTTTTTTTTTTTCCTTTTGAGTAACTTTGGTGAAAAAAAGCTCTAAAAGCACAGACCAGCTAAAATTTACGCGGACTAAGTAACTAGAAACACATTTACACACTTCAAATAATAACCACAGATGGGGATAGGACACCACTTTAAATATCATTGCAAAAACTTCAGTGACAAATAAAAGTAGCGAGTAGCATCACAAATGAGCACAGTAAATGAGGAAAAATAAACCTACAAATAGCAAAATATAATGCTTTCAGCTCTGCTGGAAAATGAATATGGAGCCACGGATCCAACATGATAATTAGATGAGGGCCGAGGCATGATTATTGTCTAAGCTGTCCAATTTCCAAAACAGAGAATGCTTAAAGAGAGAAGACTAAGATAGGGATGTTGTTTTTCACATCCCAAAACAAAGACAGATTGTTTTCCTACCAAATAAAAGGAGTGAACCCAACAAGCATATGATAAGCCCAGCACAACCATAATCATTCCGTTCAAGCAAAATTCTATGAGCAATATGCAAATCCCAAACTTGGGTTTTGCAAGTTTTACCTAACCCCCAGCCCCCCAAAAAGAACCTAAAGTCTGCATAGTTTTAGCCCAACTTGTATTTTGTGTTTGAGATCAGCCATGAAAGGTTCCAAGCAATGTAACACCAAGGAAGAGATATGCAAAGAAGAAAGCAAAAAGTAATGGGTTATTATCCAAAGAAAGTAAGAAACCAAAACACCAGAATTGTTCCGTTCAAAAGTCAAAACGAAAACTAGACAGAGTCAAAAGGTCTAATCCAAATAACCAAAACAGAGTAAAACCCATAATCCCAGGAGAGAATTTATGAGCAAAAACAGATCTGATTGAAAATTTTAAAACCAAAAGGAAAAAAAAATCAAGAAGAAAAATATGAAAAAAAAGAAACCTTGCCGTCAATAACGACCCAGCAATCATCTTTAGTATTGTGCTGGGAGGCTTCTTCCATGGTATAAAGCTTTGTAAGGGTCGGCATGCTTGACGTTTTTGCTCTCTTTCGGATTTTTTTGGCGCTGTCTCGGTCTGAAAACGCTTTATTTATTTATAAACAAATTGGAGCTTGGCGGGCACGTTTATTCCCTAGTTGAAGTTGAAATACTCGTAGTTCAAAGACATCAGCCGGGGCAGGACACCTGCACCAACCCTGTCGGCTATTGATATTGCCGTGTGAGCCGTGGCCCGTGAGGTAACTGATAAGAACCCTGAGTTGGGCCTAGGCGACCTGGTCCAATTGCATTCAACGAAGTTTTCGGGTGGCGGGCCAATTTTAGGTCGGTACCTTGTGGCACTAAATTTTTAGCCGTCTGCTTAAAGTAAATGAAATTAAATAAAACTTATAGTATAAAAAATATTATATTATCGGTGACTGATATTGACAGCAATAGTTATTATATTTGGATCAAATTTATAACTTTTTATCCTACTAATCAATGTTTTGTTCAGTTGGTGATTTTATTATTAATTAGTTTTTGCAATCACACACCTTTGTATGTTAATACTTGTTTGCTATTTATTACAAATTACTATCATAATTAGATATTATATTTATATATTAAAAAATCAAAATAATCAACCAATTAACGTAGAACATAATTAAACAAGTTCAATAAAGAACTAAATCATATATACATATAATAAAATTTGAATGGAAAATTTTAATGTTCTAAGAGACTAAGGAAAAAAACAAAAAAGAGAATAAACTTTTAGTTTCAAAAGAACAGAGACTAACTTTTAAACTGAAATAATTCATGCAGGTTCAAAAAAATAAAACGGAAATAATGTATGCATTTTGTCTTTTGGACTTAGAACAACAAAGGGAAAGTGGCCAGGGAAGACAAAACAGATACTGTTCCAATTTGTTGAGTTTGAGATTATGAAAGACAGATATATGACAGACACTTTCCAATTTCGTCATTTAGGAGTTAGGACCATATTCAGTTACATTTTCATTGCACCTCACCAATGCCCACGAAATGAAATATGATGGTACAATTACAAGACTTTCCTTCTTTAGCAGTTAGCAGCCATTATTAATGGCATTATCTCCATGGATTTTGGTCATACTTCCCCAAGACACCATTATCATTTTTTATCCCAATGGGTCACCCAAGAAACCTGCACTTAATCCAGTTTTCAGTTTTTCTGATCAGTCTTTTTGCTGTTACTACTGCTACTACTTTTGCTAGTTCTAATGGACAACACAAGGTTACTACTACTACACATTTTGGTTTGGTTTTTGTGGTTTTTTGAGTTACCTTTGATTTTAATGATGTTTCTTTTTATTGTAGCTCCTAGATGAATGCTCATCTGATGGAGACTGCCAACCCGGGCTGTCATGTTTGTCTTGTTCTGAAGCCTTTGATGGCTCAAGATGCATCAGATCAACAACTACCAACCAATTCAAGCTGGTGGTAAAGTCATATCTTTGTCTCTTAACAACTCAGAAACCCATAACAATTCTGTTCCCTGAATTACATAATTCAGTTCTTGTTATAAGATCATTTCCTTAAGGTTCATGAATTTTCAGTTTATGTTGTAGTTTCTAGTTGAAATTTTCAGGTTCATAAATTTTAATTGGCTAGATCATGGGTTATTCTCACTTGAGAAAAAAGGAATTTCACTGATATCATGTTTCTTGCAGAACAATTCTTTACCATTCAACAAATACGCATTTTTGACAACACATAATTCCTTTGCCAACGAAGAGGAGCCACTTCATACTGGAATTCGACTTACCTTTTTAAATCAAGAAGACACTGTAACACAACAATTAAATGTAAGACCATTTTTTGGGATAATCCTCTTTTTGTATTCTGAAATTCACTTCTAGCTCATTGATTTCTTTGTTAAAACTGTAAATTTTACAGAATGGAGTTCGAGCATTGATGCTGGATACATATGATTTCAAGGGAGACGTATGGTTGTGCCATTCTTTTGAAGGAAAGTGTCATGATTATACTGCCTTTGTGAGTAATTCAGATCTCATTGTTTAAAGCAGAAAAACAGTTAGATTTCCAATTTGCATCCTCTTCTCTTGAAGGAAAACAGAAAAGAAAATTTATGATAATGATAACAGGTTGGTATTTCTTTATAGGGGCTTGCTATTGATACTTTAAAGGAAGTAGAGGCCTTTTTATCCGCAAATCCATCTGAAATTTTGACACTGATCCTGGAGGACTATGTTGAGACCCCAAATGGCTTGTCAAAAGTTTTCAAAGATTCAGGTTTAATGAAGTACTGGTTTCCAGTCTCAAGTATGCCTCAAAATGGTCAAGATTGGCCATTGGTGAAGGATATGGTTGCTAATAACCAGAGGCTTATTGTCTTCACTTCAAAGATGTCTAAGCAAGAAAGTGAAGGAATAGCATATCAGTGGAACTTCGTGGTTGAAAATCAATGTACTACCACTTCCTCAGTTCATCAGTTATCTTATAAGAGAATTCTATCTAAGAACTACAACATTTTCTCTCTTGATAGCATTTAGATACTTTTATCCTAAATTTCAGATGGGGATGATGGGGAGCATGCAGGAGAATGTAGTAACCGTGGAGAGTCGACACCACTCAATGACAAAACTAAATCTCTGGTTTTGATAAATCACTTCCGCTCAATTCCAATGAAAGGGACGACTTGTGAAGACAATTCAGCAGATGTTGTTAGTATGCTTGATACATGCTATGGTACAGCAGGCAACCGGTGGGCTAACTTTGTTGCAGTTGACTATTATAAGGTACATATTTCACAGACAGATATGTTGCTCTTAGATGAGCAGTTTCGTAATTTGGCATCAGGGATTTTCTTCTCAAGTCAAATGAAGTGTTTGCTTGGGATTATTGTTGCAGAGAAGTGATGGAGGAGGAGTGTTTGAAGCTGTTGACAAATTGAATGGAAAGTTGCTGTGCGGCTGTGATGATGTCCATTCTTGTGTGGTAAGATCAGCGTTCCTCCTTATTCTTCAAAATTTTCAGTAGGAATTTACATCATTGTTGAACTTTTACTGAAGTACATAGGCCCCTTCTTAGGGTGGTTTCAGCTATTCATTTTCATAAATGGCCACTGGACACATAGCATAGCAGATGCCTCAAAGTGGATACAAGTTGAGGCAATGGATATACCTGTTTCATCTGATAATTGTACCCAAGTTTGAGCAACATAACATGAAACTGATATTACTTATTAGGAAGCAACATCTGCACAGTGCAGCAAATGAGTCAAATGTTGAACATAAAAGTTGTCTGCTTTGCTATTAAATCAGGTTTAGCTTATCAGAAACCTAATTTTTTGCACCAATTCCCTTTTTGTTTGGAACAAGAACACAATTCACTCTTCACATGAATATGTTTTAACTTTTAAGTCCAAAAGTTAGTCCTACCTCGTACAAATTATTGAACAAGTTCAGCAGGAAATCTCGTATCCCAATCCCATACCTGTAACCAGGACTCTTAACATTTTCTTTAGTTCGTCCACCTTCCTTAACTATATTGACAAAGTGCCGCAATTGCTTAATATCTTGATTTGGCGCAAATAGGTAGCCATAGGCCTATACCTCTCATCTATTGTGATTCATGGTCTGCTTGTATATAAATCATCCTAAGTGAGCAAAGCACATTTGAACTGATTTTATGTTTTTGCTTGCAGCCTGGATCATCATCAGCAACATGTTCTGCAATTATGGGCCTATGAATAGCATTTTGTATCTTAATAAATTATCAGAAACTGGAAATTGTGTTATGAACTGTGGAATGCAGAGGTTTGAGATTTATTGATGAGCAATACAGATAACGTTTATATATATATATATATATATATATGTAAACGTTTTATGCCAAAGTCATAAGTTGCATTGTTCATCAAGCCTGGCAAGGAGGAATCGTCACTTATCTGGACAATTATCGAAAGATTCAAAACTCGTTTTGCAGTTATCTTTGGTTGTCAGTCGTACCATTTAATAAGCTATATATACTCCTAGAATAGCATTACCCTACTGATTTTGAAACTCTATTCAAGGGCCCAAGAGTTTGATCAAAGTTCAAATCCAGGGGAAAGATATAAAATAAAATTGTTAACTTTAAGTCGAATATTGACTCTGGCTAGCACAGGTAAGCAGATCAGTCCAAGTGGAATAATTTGACTAATTGTCAGGGTTTCAACTTTCAACACTATGGCAGAGCAGCAGAGCTTTTAAGAGGAAAAAGATTTCCAGCTAAAGCGAAAATGAAGATAAAGAAAAGTGTGTTATTCAAACTAGTCAAAGCTTGACTCTTGTGATTCTAGGACTTGAAATTCAACCAAACCCTGAAAACTACTAGGTTGTTTATTCATTCTTTTAATCCTAAATGAATCATGTGAGCTGGTATTATAGGAGGGATCTATCACATGCTATGCTAACAATCTCATGAAAATAAGTTAAAGAAGTCTATATTAAGATCTAGCATTACAATAAAATAAAACAAAGTAACTACGTAATTATTGATTCTTATGTTACTTTTATTTAACTCTTAATTCGAGTAATTAGGATCTTTAATTAAAATAGATTTTTTAATGTTTTTTTTTCTTGGCTACCATTTTCTCTGATGCTTGTATCCATCATTGAGCATATATATATACTTAATCAAACGTCAAATTGCTTGATAATGTTTTAGGCAAAGCTGTTGAAATTGTTTCTTGAGATGATGACAAGTGTTTTATATTCTTGTCATCATTTTAATTGGATTGTGACTTGATATTTCTCCATTTCTGCATAAACTCACAGGATTGAAGTTCTCTCTGAACATTATATTAACATAACCAGATTCACGCAGATTGGCTGAAGGAAAATGCTAGAAGAAACACACCCAAACATAAGCATAAAACAGATGTAGCAAAGGCGCTGAACCCTCGAAACATGGATCCACTACATACTAGGGGTTGGCAATATGTATTTGATGCCATGAAGCATGAATAAGAACACATAATATGGTATTATACGATATGGATACCATGATAATTTTTGAAAACTATATATTATAATTATCAATTAAGAATGTATGATAGATATTATATTGATTTTAAAAAATAATTATTCTCCTAAGTAAAATTGGATGATAGACACTATAATAAATAAAATATATGATGTTATTACTCAAAAAATTATCTTTGTTTTTTTCTTTCTCCATCAAATGTCAAACATGAATGCGATATGGGTACGAAGAGATTCAAATGTGCCTGAATGTTATAGATTTGATGTAAATAAAACATTAGTTTTTACCTTTGAAAAAGTGAAAAGAAATAAGGAGGGAGGGTGGGAGGGAAAAAAAACCTAACGAAATTGTTGGTTTTGTCCTGGAAATATAGTTAGTATGAAAGATGGATTGGGAACGGGAAGTTAAGATGGGAGGGAAAAGAGAAACAGAAGCAATCAGTTAGGTGCAGAAGGAGAGAGAGGCCGAAGTGGCCGGGTTAGGCAATGACAAATCACATCAAGCATCAAAGTAGAGAATAAAAACAGTAGCACGTGGGGGAACTGACTGCCTGACATTTAGTTTTTACCCACACGGGCGGCTTCCAGTTTGCCTTTAAGCTTGGCCTTGCTTGTAAATAATATTTATGCTGAAAATTCGTGCATTCGTACTATCTAAGATATTAATAATTTATATATCTATATTTTATTTTATATAAAAATTATATATTATAATTTATATTAATATAAAAATATAAAATATATTTTTTATTTTATTAAATTTATTTACAATTTTTTAAATTTTAAATTATATTATTTTATATTTTTAATTCATATATTTTTATATTATATTAAATTTAAAATTATCAAATTTTACCATCCCAATCACACTTTGCTGTTTGTTGTGAACCAAGTCAAATTTGGCGTCACTCATAAATCATTCATCAATGGAAATTTTGCTTCTGTCCTCTCTGACTTTCACCTCTGCAAATAAAAATTTTAACAAAAAAAATCTAATATATATTTCTTTTACATAAAAAAATAAAGCTTTAGTATAAATGAAAAAAAAAGAAAGGTTTGGTTCGAAATTAAATTTTTAATATTTTTTTAAATATTTTTTATTATTAAATTAAAGATTTGAGATAAAAAAAAAAATTTTAACCATTAGGCCTTGTGCATTGGATTCGTATCATCCAAAAATAATACTTCAACCTGTAGAAAATTTTAACTTTTTATTTTTTTTTAAATATTTCATTTACCATAATTTTGACATTGTTTTTGTGCACAGGTGATGATTTTGGTTGAATGTAGTCAAATGGATCGAAGCAAAGTCATGATCATTCGATGCCTTTAGTGGTACGTGCTGAATTTACATGTTTTTTTTTTTTTAATTATTGAAAAGATTATATGTTGACGGGATTTGGGAGACCAGGTATCAGTTAAAACATTTCTTTTCTTTATCCTTATAGGAATTAATGAAGGTTTAAAGGTTCATGGGTTCTTAAAACACTGGCATTTTTGTTTATCAATCCATTTAAAGAGAGTAAATATGAAAATTGATCTTTGAATTATATTATTTTTTATAATTTTGATATTTATAAAAAAATTTATAATTGTTATGTTAACTTTGTTTTTATCTAAGTATTTTTTATTATTGACTAATTATATTAAATAAATAATAATAAAATAAATATTGATCAATAAAATATATCACATATCATAATTTGATATTTTGAATTCTTACTATATCAACATATTATTAATAGAATTAATATAAAAAACAAATGATATAATAAAATAAAATTATTAAATTTATTTTTTTATAAATTTTAAATCATAAAAAAAATATAACTCAAAGATAATAATCTATTAGTGTGTTTAATTCAAAAAATTTATAAATTTTCCTCCGTAATCTTTATAGCAAGTATTTAATTCTCACGTTTAATTTAAAATATTTCGATTACAAAAAAAAAAATCAAAATTTTAATAGTACTCAAAATTTTAGAATCAAAAATTCATATTTTGTTGTAATATTTTAAGATTTTGAAAGAAAAAATTATTTTATTTTTAAAATTGACCTAAATAAAAATTATTACATAACTATTATTCTTTTAAAAAACATGCTTAGAAGTGATTAAAATTCAGTTGTAAATTTTTGTCAATTTTTTTTTATTTTTATATTATAATTAATGTCTTTGACAGGAAAATATGTATATCAATAAAACATTTGACTTGAAAAAAAAGTTGTATTGATTGATTATTTAAGATATTTGTGAAAAAAAATGCTTTAAATATTAAATAATTAATAAAATAAGATATTACAAAATAAAAAATATTTAAAGCGTTTGTAAATAAAAATATTTTAAATGATCAAATTTATATATTATAAAAATCGATCATTTAAGATATAAAAAAAATATTAAATAATCAGTTATAAAATAATAAAAAAATCATTTAAGAGGTTAATATTTTAAAATGTCTTAATTGATTATATTTTATAAATAAAAAATGTAATCAATTAAAATATTTATTTTTTATTACTAAATATATTATTTATCCTTTAAATATTTATTGTTAATAAAATAAAATAAAAAATTATCATTATATATATCAAAAAAATTATAATAATTATATAAAAATTAATATCCGTAAATTTTTTTTCTATAAAATACTCTAAAAAAAAAACTTAAACATCGCATTTCTTCGAAAATCTTTTTTTTTTTCGAAATATAAAATTTCGCGAACATAAAAACACTGTTTCTTTGGCAAGATATTTATCAAGAGTATAGTCCAAAAGTCAGAGATAGTACAGTCAATGATTTGACAAAGATAGTTCCTATCAAATTTCTTGGCACCCATTCCTATGAACTCTCTTAATGCCAGTTCATGATATTCCTTAAGCACATTACAACAACGACACAAGGACCATAGGCATTTCAAACTTGCAGAAGCAGAGTTGAATAGGCAACAAAACTATCTTTCACTCCCTCACAGTACCAAGTGGTTTTTTTCCCTGTTATTATATGTCATGTAACATATAAATCTTTTGGTATGCGCGGCAATGATCAACATACATTCGACGCTGAAAAACAATCCTATTTGATATGAACTTCAATAGGATTTCTGTAATTTAGCCTTCAGATTGAAACCCCTACAACTTAAAGTCGGGCCTTTCTTTTTTTTCTATATATTTGGGAGTCGCATCATAACATCCTCGGCTTAAGTGATTGAGTGAAACCGTGGCAAATAGTTTGCATAAAGGCCACATAGCAACTCCATATCAATGAATTTGCATTAGAATTAATAAGGATTCATACACGAAACATGTTTTGTGAATAGGGCTGTGCAAAACTCTCAAAATACCTTTGAATTGTACTAACAAGTCACTTCTTTGGCCATACTTCAGGCTAAAGATCTGCAATAAGAGGGTAGTGATTCTCTGCTTAAGATTAAAGTCTTGTAGTCTTTATTATTACATTTATTATCGTTATTATTACATTTATTACTACACAGGTATTGATAATAGTTAGGGGCTTATTAGGTGGGTGCATGGTTTTGGCCTATTTAGAATTGCCCTTTTGTCTCTCTCTTGCCCCGACTTTGTTGTAGTTGTCAAGGCACATACCTTTTACATTCTTAAAAGCCTGAACAAGCCATACTATTTGCAGCACGCCTCTTGAGGTTTTTCTTGGGAGCATCAATGGCAGTTTTGGTGCTGGTTGTGGCTTGTTGTCTTGCTTTGGGGTTCTGTATCTGCTTTGCTATGTTGAAATGGAATGGGATAAGATATGGTAGAAGAAAAGGCTTGCCTCCAGGGACTATGGGTTGGCCAGTTTTTGGTGAGACTACAGAGTTTCTCAAACATGGACCAAGTTTCATGAAAAAGCAGAGAGCAAGGTAAGCCTTTTGCTGCTCACACTCACTCCCTCCCTCTTTCTCTCAAGTTGGTTGACTTGAAAATGTGACTTTTCTACTTGTTTTATTTTTGTTTTAAGTTTTAACTGTAGCAAGTTGTTTTTTTTATCCTTTCACCTTAAAAGACACCATGAAAAAGGCAGAATAGTGTAGTTTCAATCATGCCTTTTATTAACCGGGAAACTTCCTTTTTCTTGATTCAAAAAAGTCATCAGATAACAACAATAAGCATGACATGGTTAATGGATCTTTCCATCTTGTTGTATACTGTATATCTGCATGGAAACAATCATAAAAAGGTGATTCCCTGGCAAAGGCAGAGACCAATGTCCCATGGGTTTGATGTAGTTTAGAACCACGGAAATCACATTCCTCTATGAAGTTGCATGAAACAAATGGAGTTAATCTTTTGACAAGAACACAGTTCTAATGGATGTTGTAGTTATTTGTCTTTGAAATTGTAAAGCCAAATCTCCTACATTTGTTTCGACAGGTTTGGAAGTTTATTCAAGACTCACATATTGGGATGTCCAACTATTGTTTCCATGGATCCTGAGCTCAATAGATACATCCTTATGAATGAAGGAAAAGGACTTGTTCCTGGCTACCCGCAATCCATGCTTGATATACTAGGGAAATGCAACATTGCAGCAGTGCATGGTTCTGCTCACAAGCATATCAGAGGGTCATTGCTGTCTCTTATCGGCCCTCTTGTGATCAAAGATGAGCTGCTGCCAAAAATTGACAAGTTTATGAGATCTTTCCTTTCGAACTGGAATGAAGAAACCATCGACATCCAAGAAAGAACCAATGAGGTTTGCATAATGATCTTAAAGAAGCACAGAGCAAAAAATTCTTTGCTTATTATCATTATTCTTTTTTTATCTTTTTTGAAATTGCTCTGCACAGATGGCATTGTCCATATCCTTCAAGCAAATTGTTGAAAAGGAATCAACTTCACTGTATGAGACTTTCAAACCAGAGTTTGATAAGTTATTATTAGGAACACTATCACTGCCAATAAACATTCCAGGGACAAATTACCATCATGGTTTCCAGGTATATTGTTGAAGACTAAATAATGCCCTGTAAACATTTCTATATGATTTTCTATAAAAGAGTTTAACTGACGTTTCTATTCCGATTCTTTCAGGGAAGGCAAAGAATTGTCAAGATGTTGAAACAGATTATGGAGGAGAGAAGAGCCTCTTCAATAGCCTATGATGACATGCTTGACCGCCTTCTCCATAACGAAGACTCAAAGTACAATCTCAGCGATGAGGAGATAATTGATCAAATCATTACTATATTGTACTCAGGTTATGAAACCGTCTCCACTACTTCAATGATGGCCATCAAGTATCTCCGTGATCATCCTAAAGCATTTCAAGAACTAAGAGTGAGTGACAGTTTCGCCTGCTTGAATTCTTAATGTTTTCTTAATTATGGTTTCGATAATTCTGGTATGGTTTAACTTGCCTAGGAAGAGCATGTCGCTATCCGAGAAAAGAAAAATCCAGGAGAAGCAATTGACTGGAATGATTACAAGTCTATGAGTTTTACTCGTGCTGTGAGCAACTTTGACTCTTGCCACCAGCTTCCCATGTGTTTTGCAACTAGTATATCTTTCTAAAGTTTTAATTCAATCTCTTTTCTGTGCAGGTAATTTTTGAAACCTCAAGGTTAGCTACAATTGTTAATGGGGTGTTGAGAAAAACAACAGAAGATATGGTATTAAATGGTATGTTCAAGGGGTTAATTTTCCCTTGTCAAGTTTCAGGATTTTCTGCACAGCCAGAATTTTTTATACGTAGCTGTTGGCCACAGCCAGAATTTGTCATGTGTTATTAGCCAACCCATTTTTTCCCATTTTTTTTTCTTTTGGCATAAGACACCAGATATGGCAATAATATCTATCTAACACTTCCAATGTGCCTGTCAGGATTTACCATTCCCAAAGGGTGGAGAATATATGTTTATACAAGGGAAATTAACTATGATCCATTCCTTTATCCAGAGCCTTTAACCTTCAATCCATGGAGATGGCTGGTGAGTAACTACAAACTTGAAGTATTCCATAGTTCATTTTACTGCTTATAAGCCTCAAATCACATAAATACATTAACCAACTGAACTGCAGGATAAGAACTTGGAGTCTCACAATTACTGCTTCGTATTTGGAGGAGGCAGCAGGCTTTGTCCTGGAAAGGAATTGGGCATACTCCAAATTTCTACATTCCTTCACTATTTTGTTACCAGTTACAGGTTGGCTACAATAGCCCACAACTTTTCATTTCCCAAAACACAATCTGCAATGCTATACCCATTCTGGATTTTCTCTTTTTTTTTTCTTCAAATTCTTATTCATAGTCAAATTAGCTACATGTGATTATCTACTTTTAAATGCAGGTGGGAGGAAGCTGGTAGAAATGAAATCCATCATTTCCCTAGAGTTGAAGCACCAAAGGGACTTCACATTAGGATTTCAAAGTACTAAAGTTTTCTAATAAATATTAGTGCAGATATAGCATGGATTTATGATTGAATTAAACCAAAGTTTTCCTCGTTTAACCGAGAGTGACTACTGTGGGAAGACTCAATGTCAAAGTTTTGGATCTGGGACAATGAGATGTAAAGCTGAGCTGGGCTGTCATGCTGTAGGAAGTTGAAAGGAAAGCACCTGCTACATTTGCTGGGCCTGAAAGAGTCCTTTTCTGCCACGTAGTGGATTGATTTTGGTCTAACTATAGCCTATAGAATTGTTTCCGCTGGATTTACCCAATTTTTTTTGGATAATACATTTCATGTGAGAAAACCTTTCAAAAAGTAAAGGAAAAAAATTAGTGGGTTTGGTAATATATCAGCTGAAAAGAACAGAAAAGCAAAGCAAAGCATGTGTCGCATGTGGTGCAAAAACGTTTAATTTAAAAGAATGGAAGGCTTCAACATGTCATATTACAAATATGCATCCTTGACCGTTAGAGGCTGTGAACGTGAAAAAAACATGCAACCCTGACCTTCATTTGGCTGTCAAACCACGTTCTATCAAAGGCATAATCCTTTTTTTTTTTTTTTTTATCCATCCTTCCTTTGCTTGCGTATTCCACTCTGACAAATGAAACTACCCGACAAAAAATCACATAAACATGTGTCATGTTTGGATTATGATCTCCATGTTGGGAGCCATGTTCATTAATTTTTCCGAATCTTCTACAACTCTATATTTCTTCTTTCTTCTTCTATGTCTCATTGGAGGTGTTTATGTACCGGGTTTGAATTGAATTTATGCTTGATATTAATAATATATATGTTTATTTAAGTTCGGTCCAATTCAAAATTTTGGCCTTTAAATTTTTTTAAATCCAACTCAAATTAAAAAACTAAATTTTAAACTCACCAATTAAATTTATTTTATATAATAAAAATTTAAAAGAATGTAATTAAATTAAATTTAATAAGATTATATTCAATTCATATATATATAAAAATTAAAATAAAAATTAAGTTTGATAAAATATATAATTTTTAATTTTAATATATATATATATGAATTAATTAATTAATATATAATTCACATATATATAAATAATATATATAAATTCAGGTCGGGTTGGGTTGAGTTTTAAATATTTTATCTAAAATCGACTCAAAATTTTAATAAATTTAAAAATTATGTTTAAATTTATTTAACAATTTTTTTTTCAAATTCTCTCAAAACTTGAGGTAATCTTTTGATTTGGACAAATAATCCGACCCTTTGAATAGATCTACTTGTACCATGCCAACCCTCTCAATCATTATTATTATTTTTTTAATCACAAGGGTTGAAAGAAAAAATTTTGTGAACCCAATACTCTTTAAATGAAAAAAGAATACATCGTACGTATAATTTTCATTGAGCTGAAATCAAAAGTTTACACTACTGTTGGCATTTGATTTTAAATTTTTATTCGTGCAAACATGATTTTACTATCATTACTACTATTATTTAAATTTATTATTAACCCAAATCAAGAATTGTGTATTAATTATGCAAACTTGTTAAATACAATTAGACTATTTGTTCAATCTTGACTATTTATAAAAAAAAAAAAAAAAAAACCAATTTTTTATACTTTAAGATTTAGAATTTTAGATTTTGACCCAACTGAATATTAATTCAAGTGATAAATATAATAATCAAATTTATGAAATCTACGAATTTAAAAAAATTAAAATGCGTATTATCTTATTTTATAAATTATTAAATGTGTGTATATATATATATATATATATATATACACACATTTTTATATGATTATCACATCAGATATAACAAAGATCCAACACTATTAAACTTATTAAGGATAATTTTTAAAAGATTTTTATATAAATACTGTAATTATCCACAAGCTATAACCTTATTTATATGAAAAAAAAAATTAATAAAGTGATTTTCTATGCACTCATTGTATGAGGGCATTTTTAATATCAAAAGTGCTCTTTTCAATAAGAACCAAGAAAAATGTAAGCTTATCAGATATTTATATACCACATAGTACTTTAATTCAATTCACTTTAATGAACAATAAATTGAAGCATGACCAACAATTAGGCAAAAAATTCCTATTAACTAATTGATCATAAATTTGCACAATAATGCTTCTACTCTTAGTTGTGGCCCTTTTACTATTATCTAATACAACTATTAAAAACATTCAAATGCGTGAAATTTTTATAAAATTTATATTACAAAATTCAAAAATACGTCTTTGATATAGTTCTTTAGGTTGATTTAATTTGAGTTAGATTCGTATTTCCAAAAATATCATGTCACCTCATAAAATTGTAAACTTATAATTGGAAATTATGTTAAAAACTAAACTGAATTTTACGTTAATAATTACTATAACAAGTAAGGTAATTTTAGTATGAAACTTGTAAAAAACTTTTTATGTTAATTATATTGCAATCTTCTCCCTTTGAATAAATATACTTTTTTTTAATTTTTAAATTCAAATTTAAAACCTTTAAATTGCAATTTTGGTTGTTAATCATCAATACATTCGTTTTAGGATCAAATTTCATATAATTTTAACAAAAAGAGAATTCGAAATTTTTTTCTCTTCTAAATAAGGTAACAATTATTAGATTAAATCTTTAATGTTTTACATACTAATTAGAGTACTTCATAACCAATTTCTCAAATAAAGAAATTATCATTCTCTTTAGAAGTTAATCAAATTATATGAAGATTAGTTAAAGTAACCAAATAATTCTTTCCATAATTATTTGAGAAACCCAATTCCACTTTACTATTCCCATAAAAAGGGGGGAAAAGCAAACAAAGAAAAAGAAGAGGGCCCCGATTCACATTCATCAAGACCTCAAGGATCTATCCAATATTTTCCTTTCTTTAAAAAAAACAAAAACAAAAACAAAAAACAAAAGGCAAAATATCTTCGCTATATATGGAGAGACAAATCTCGTCGTTAGTCATTGAAGTTGAACCCCTCCACTCCTTCACTCCTTTTCTAAAATTTTTTTAACTCTGTTTCCTTCTGTATCATTGTCTCTGGCTCTGGCTCTCTTCAATGGCAACTTCTTCAGCCAAACCCACACCACTCTTGAAAGATGAGTTGGATATTGTAATCCCCACCATTCGAAACCTTGACTTCTTGGAGATGTGGAGACCCTTTTTCGAGCAATACCATTTGATCATCGTCCAAGATGGTGACCCTTCAAGGACCATCAGGGTTCCCGATGGCTTTGATTATGAGCTGTTTAACAGGAACGACATTAATAAGATTTTGGGTCCAAAGGCTTCTTGCATTTCCTTCAAGGACTCTGCTTGTAGATGCTTTGGCTACCTTGTTTCCAAGAAAAAACACATCTTTACCATTGATGATGATTGCTTTGTATGTTTCTCTAAAACCCTTTATAAAAGCTTTTCTTTTTTGGGCTTTAAGTTTTGTTTTTCCTTTTTTAATTCCTTTTAAAAATGATCTATATTTCTCCCTCTGTTCTCTGCTTAGTTAATGAGAAAATGCAGTGAAAGAATTAACATAATATTTGATTATCAACTGTCTGTCAGAATATTCGATTTGCAATCTGTTGATTCATGTTATTGTTAGGGCCAAAGTTCAAGTAACGTAATCGTACAGAACAGATCTAATCAGACAGTTCATAATTCATACTTTTTTTTTTATATATTATTTAGCTTGTTTGTGAAATCTTTCATTACTTGTTTCATGTCCTGATAAAACTGCAGTTAACTCCAATGTTCTACTTTGATTCTCTTAGGTTGTTTGTTCCTATGAAAATTTTAACAGTTTCATTCTTTGATGTCTTCTCTTTTAATGTTTAGGTTGCCAAAGACCCATCTGGGAAAGATATCAATGCGCTTGAGCAGCACATTAAGAACCTCTTAACACCATCCACTCCACACTTCTTTAACACACTCTATGATCCATACAGAGAAGGTGCAGACTTTGTCCGTGGTTACCCTTTTAGTCTCCGAGAGGGTGTCCCTACTGCTGTTTCCCATGGGTTGTGGCTCAACATCCCTGATTACGATGCGCCAACTCAGCTTGTCAAGCCTCGTGAGAGAAATACTAGGTATATATGCATCTATCACTGGGGAGTAAATGGTGGTTTTGAACTTGATTTGCAAAATTTTGGCCTTGTATGTAGTCATTCATTACTTGTTTTTTTTTTTTTTTTTCTTAAGGTATGTTGACGCAGTCATGACAGTTCCTAAGGGAACTCTTTTCCCAATGTGTGGTATGAATCTGGCATTCGACCGGGAACTCATCGGACCTGCAATGTACTTTGGACTGATGGGTGATGGACAGCCAATTGGAAGATATGATGATATGTGGGCTGGTTGGTGCGTGAAGGTACTGGTTCTTCATGAATCATTGTTTCCATCACGTGGTTCTGTTTTAGAGCTGCACTGTTTCTCATCCAATAATTTGTCCAAATATTATCCTTGTTTCATGTCCAAATATTATAGGCAGAAAACAATATGGCTGTTTTTGGCAGACATTTTGGCTATATGACATTAGGACAGATAGAGTTAGAACATATGACAATATAAAAAATTGGTAACAATTTCATAGCTCACTACTGATTTTTCTCTAATTTAATCATGTATATGTGAATTTCCAGGTTATATGTGACCACTTAGGATTGGGAGTCAAGACTGGTCTACCCTACATTTGGCACAGCAAAGCCAGCAACCCATTTGTTAACCTCAAAAAGGAGTACAATGGCATCTTTTGGCAAGAAAGAGCAATCCCATTCTTCCAATCTCTAGCCATTCCAAAGGATTGTACTACTGTTCAAAAATGTTATCGTGCACTTGCAGATCAGGTCAAGACCAAGCTTGGCGAAGTGGATCCCTACTTCATTAAGCTAGCTGATGCCATGGTTACATGGATTGAAGCCTGGGATGAGGTCAATTACCCTGGAGGAAAACCTGCAAAGCAATCCAATGGCACCTCTAAGTCTAAGTAGAAGTTTGATTTGTGTCCTTTTGTCTTAGATATGGTGACAACTTTGGTTATTATCATTACTATCATACGGTATTGCTTTACATCAGTTCTCTCTTGATGAAATGTATCTCTCTTTAAAGTTTAATACAATAAGGCATAGAATTTGAATTTGAATCTATGAGATTTTTCAGATTTGATTGAATGATATTTGAAATTTAAACTGAAACATTTTGAAAATTCAATTGTCTGGTGAGCAAAAGTTAAAATCATAAATGGCTTTGATAGAAGTTTTCCAACAATTTTTTTTTCTCGTGAAGAGCTGGAGTGGGATATTTTGCCTTCATCTAATGAATAAGCAAAAGAACATAAGAGGCCCACTGGTTTTCGTCAATGGCTGGATTTTGTGATCTACTTTAACTATCTTTTGTCCTGTCCAGGCTGTATTTTTCTGTACTGAGTTTGGGTCCATTGCCAGTTAGCCACGCCCAAGAATATTCAGATCCTGTTTTTCTCGATTCGTTTCTTTTCTCTCGATTATTTCGATCTATTCATCAGATTGAGCTTTACTTTACTTTCACCTGATCACTTCAGTTTTCTATCAAGAAAAATCACTCAATTTGAATTTGAAAATAAATTTTAGTACGTGTCTGGATTAGCTCATTCCAGCATGATCTATGCAAGCAGATAATGGCAAGAGTATATCCCAATCAGTACCTAAAATTTGCCAAAAAATAAAAAAAAATCTGCCTTCACATCGCCTTGTGGAGCTTCCAGCAACAAAAGAAAGGCAATTTAATCATAGTGATGCAACTTGCACATGTTCAACATGGTTTAAGATAAAGAGAACACTAAAACCAGATTTAGACTAGGAACTGATTCTCAATGCAGTCTCAATATGCATAAAGATGCTGAAAGAAAATTTTGTTGTATTGCAATTCCATATACAAAGCAAGGAAAAGAAAATGCAACTCTATGTATATGTGACCAAGCAAAATGAGACAATTATATTGAGATTTATCTGCACTATTACAAGTATCAACTATACAACTACAGGTTGAACAACAAGAGAAAATCATGGAAGAGACCAAACGACTTATTTGCTAATTTCTTCCTTAGTTGCTTGGTTATGTAGATAAACCAGCAACTGGCCGTTATCAGCAGCTACAGCCATAACATCTGGCCTCAAATCATTAGTTGCAATACATGAAACACTGCCACCTGATAAACATAAAGGAAAAGATATCAGATCCTTTGAAAATCATCACAACCTAACCAAAGGTTCTCCTATGTTCTTCATAATCATAACTTGAATGTCAAAGAACCATGCAACTAATAGCTTAGCTCTTTAGTGAAGGGTCATGAATATGGGTTTAATTTTAATCTCTAACATTGCTCACTTGGACACAAGACCTGTGCCTTGATTCTGTCGATCAAAAACAGGCCTATTACATACCTTGTTTAAATTTAATTTAACAGAATCAAGAAAAGACAGCCAAAAATGTCAACTAGATTGGGTGGTAAAGTCCATCGTCGTCATACGTCATTATACCAGGAACCTAGGATGGAATCCGGTCTTCACTAGGGATGGGGAGTTTATTACAAGGAAGAGGCTGCCCCCTATTCAGTTGTACCACAGAAAGGAAGAATAGAAAAGCCCAGATTCAAACTTGAAATTACTGGATTAAAAAAGCTTTAATACCTTATCAATGAACCAAGCTTCCTAAAACTTCAAACTATTATTGAGCCCATCAAGGAGTTTTGTTTAATAGCTAACATTGAAAAAGAAGGGTATTGATGCAATTAGATGCATGTGCATTGTTATAACTATGACAACAAATACTGTTGAAGTATTTGCAGCGTCTGAAATGGCAGATAGAAAACACAAAAAATGGCTCCAAAAATCTAATCTAAGCAAGACAATGGATAACGGGAAGTGTTTCCCATATACAGATAATCGAGTGAATATTGTGAGACAATTTATTTCTATTTTCTCTATACAGAATTATATCAAATAGAGTTTTTTATGTAAGATTTCTGTTGTTTGAACTACATTTGATATTGTCAAGAACCGTGGTCTAAAATGTCCAAGAAGGAAAGATGCTGTTAATTAGATCAATGGTCCCCTTCCTTCAGTTGACAATATGAAACAAATACCACAGTTTCTCGGAGTTAAAGAGTTATAAAATGCAAATCAAGGCATACCTTCAAAATGATGCAAAATACCAAGTCTAGTTCCCGTGGACAATTCCCACATATACACCAGCCCATCATCTCTTCCCATGATCCCATGATCAAATGATGCACCAATTGCAGCAGCCCTGCACAATAAGTTTCAACAATTATTTTTTGACAAATTTACTTGCCAAGTCTCAGAAACTTCCTTTTTCAAGCCTGTTCTTAACCAGGCTTAAATAAAACTGATTGAATAGCAATCCGTTTCTTCTTTCTTTATAGAAACCCAAACATGCATCAAAGAGAAATATCTTATATGAGAAAACAAGGTACTTGCATCCTTAAGAAAGCACAATAGAATTAATCCATTTCTATGAACATTATGTCTCTTTAGGTGTGCAAAAACCTAGTTTAGATTTAAGATATGGAAATAGAACTTTAGTGCACCTTGGGTCTAGTATACTCCCCAAGATCACCCTATCCTTCACCAGTAAGGCTAGCCTCCAGCATCTGGATGGATTTGTTTGGCAATTACTTGATAAATGTTCATGCTGAGCATCAGAATCAGAGATGGTCGAGACAAGAAGCCAGACAGCAATATCTTCCCCCACTAATGGAAGCAGAGAACAGTCCTTATTTTCAGAAAACCAATTTTTTGTAGCTGTAATGATTTCATCAATGCGCCCATTCATATCAGCATGGCGAAAAATAGGCTGCCAACTAACTAAACTGATTGGTAGGAATTGCTTAATTGGATTGTCAGAAGCAGAAAATCTTGAGATGATGACCCTTTTCAAAATATCCCTGAGAAATAAAACCCGTTTTCTATCAGCAACTAACCAAGAAACTCTCTGTGAAGCCCTTTCCACAAAATGGTGCAAAAATACATAATATCAGTACCTTTTAATACATTAATACTTCCATGATGTTATCAAGCAACTAGAGACAAATCAATATACACTAAGAATCACCAAACCGATATAAGAGAATATGGTTTTTAAACATAGGCAACATACCCTACAACAAATTCCCCAAAACCATTATGCCCAATCACCAGATGAGCACATTTTGGAATTCTCTTCAACTCCACTACACAAGAAGATATGCAGTCACCAGTTGGTATGATAAAATCTTCCGTCCATGCACTGCAAAAAGTGGACAAGGAAGACAGGTTAAATTGCAGGCTTCATAAAGAATAATTAGGTGAGGGAACACAATTCAAAAGGGTGAAGGAAAAGGGCAAAAGGTTCCCCTATCTATCTCTGATTATATAAAGCATTCATGCCCTTACAACAGCTGAAAATTCTGCACTATGTTACGTTCACTGCTACATCATGAAACCTATGCTTAAAACCACAAAGTAAGTGTTTTGCAGAACGAACTATAAAAAGAAGACCATACCATCCACTATGAGAATAAAGAGGTCGAAATAAGATAGAGAGAAAGGGAAGACATTCACCTCCATGCTGAATTCATGACCCAAAGATGCAGTCTCCCACTCTTTTCAGCAGCAACAAGATAATTATTTTCAGAAACCAATATACATTGCACACTTTCAACTGTTTCCAACTTTGCAACCAAAGAAACATAACCAGGATTTACTTGCACAATTTTTACTGCATTCTCCTTCAAGCAGCCTGAAGAACACATTGAGCAGATACAATCTATTATCCCTTCCCTAAGAAAATAAATAAGATATTAGTATAATATTACCAATGTTTCAAGTCTGTTTAACATGATTGAAACTCAAAGAAACATCAACCTGCAATAAGGTGTTTTAATGATGTCAAGTAAGACAAGACATTGCCCATCTGGGGTGAATTGTAAGCCAGATCTTTCTAAATCAATCTAGGAAAGAGCAAAAAAAAAAAGGTCACAAATTTTATCACTGACTGTGTAACGAAGTCAAGGAATCAATAAGTACAATAGAAATGCCAAAGAGTTTATATATAAAAACATATCTGAATCAAAGCTTACTTCTGAAAATGGCAATGCTACTGATGTGTAACCAACAAAAGAAGGGCATCCTATCCTTGGTTCTTCAATAGCTATCTTGTAGATGAACAAGGTTCTGTTCTTATGTTCAAGAAGACCACATGAAATACAAATGTGGATTTCATTTCCTTTTGTACCCAGCAATACTGATGAGATAGGCAAAGGATGGAAATAGCCTCCTACAAGGTTGACAATGCCCCTTAGATCACTATTAAGCTCTACATCCCTGTAATGGTTGACATCTAAACTAACTTGAACTTCACTTGCTAAAGATCTCTTCTTGTCACAAAAGCTACTCAACTGATTTTGACATGAAGCAGAACAGTCATTTTCTACAATGATTCTATCTTCAAACCTCTTGTTGTGACAGTTTTCTTGAAATCCCCTCTCAAGTGAAACAGATGGATCAAGTAAGCATGACATATCTTTTGCTTTAGAGACACAAGCCAACTTTTGATTTTGATTAGATATAACAGGTAGCACATTACTCATTTCAGATTTGCAATTCGTATTAGCTCTCTCCACAGTTAATCCATAGGACAGTCCTTCAAGCATCGCTGTAGCACCAAAGATGTCTCTATTGCATGGCTTGTCATCATAAGAGCAGCAACTCTTTGAATCAAGAGAAGTTCCTGTTGTACCAGATTCATTAGGGCCATAATCATCTCCAGAATTTCTGCATATGATGCTTTCAGAGAGAGGACCAGTGTATTTTCTAGTTGAATAAGCTTGTTTTGAGACTTTCTTTCTGGTATATACTTTATTCTGGGATTGATAGGAAGAGTTAGTTTTAGGAGCCCTGGTTTCAGCACTACCGTCCCTCTCTGATGATTTCACAGGATTTCCAATGCCTCTTGGATTTATATCGTTTGTATCCACAACTGCAGAAATATGATTATTTGTGTCAAATTGAAATCCATAAAAATCATGATTAACTGAGACAGAAAGAATAAAATTATCACGGAGCTCCAGATATTTAAATTTTTTGTAAACTAGCAATCAGAAATTCAGTAAATTGCATAATTGGCAGCCTCAACAGCTTTATTTGGACAATTTAAGATCCTTTCCCGGTGACATTGTTAGATATAGTTTCTAACAATGAAGGTAAATTCAAAATTTAAGATTTAAGTAGAGGTTAAGTGCAGGCTAGGAAACTAGGATCTTGTCGGTCGGTTTAAGGCAGACTTGCTTGCCCAGTCAGGACTTAAAAGAAAATTTGACAAGTGAATTTTCAAGAAAGGTTGGTTGAATGCCCTTACCTTTAGCACAATTAAGTGCACTATTGGGCTTCTTTTCCACAGAATGATTTTCAATATCTGCTGAGTTTTCATCCAAATTTACACAAACATCTCGTATATCTTCAGAGAAAGCTTTCATGAATGGAGACACCCACCCTAAAACAGACTCAGATATGATTACATCACTATCATGAGGCTTTTTATTAGGAGCCATGCTTACATCCTTGTGGCAGATGGTATCTTGTTTCCCACAGATCTCATCGCAACATACTGATGTTTCCTGCTTCAAATTGATACTAACAAGCTGTTCCTGAATGTTGGAATGATATATGTCTTTATTGAAACTAGTTTGATCAAGCTCCACATTTGTTGAAAATAATTGAGCTTGACTAGCTATACGATCCCCTCCCTGGTCATCCTCAAAACTGTCAAGAATAACAGAGTTCGCATGTTCAAGATTTGGCACAACTGAACCATGGTCTAAAGTTTGGATATGCATTCTCTTGTCCAGTTCCACATGTGCATCCTCAGTTAGCATGATGGCTGCAAGTTTACCGGGGAAAAAATAAAAAAAACACTTAATAAGCAAGCAGCAAGAAAAAGATTAAATGAAGCTACAAAGTATTGGGACTCAAGGTGTTCGATCCTACATGCCAAAGATTAACATGTTCAGAGAAAAATTCAAATGTTTTAAGATTAGCAGTACCAGAAGATGGAAGATTCAACAAATGGTTCATATCAATGTTGTCCTCTTGAGAATTCACCACATGGGGCAATACTTTGCATGGGCTAATGACTTCCCTTTTCTTCCTTGAAGACTCCTTAAGCAAAGGAATAGCTTGAGGAAGTAAAACTGTCATCATCAACTTAGCCGTTTCCTGACCTACCAAATCAAAATCACCTTTTTCAGAACCTGTATTTGAATTAGATGTGCCTATTTCTTCTTCTTCTTGATGAGACTCGGTCACCAAGCCATCAGAAACTACTATATTAGCTGCAGTTAACTCTTCTTTCACACTGCTAGTTGTATCACTTGCACTTGAAGCAACATTTGTCAATTCATCTGCATCGATTTTGTGGCTAATTACTAAAAAGGTACATGCGCAGAATGAAAAATTATCAACAACTGAAAATAAAATCTAGGTAACATTGTAGTGTAAATACTGCAGATAAGAAATACCTTCAAAATCCAGAGTATCAGGTGCACAAAGATGGAAACCATTGATGCCCTGGGAGTCATTTGGAACTGGTGAATCTCCAGGTCTGTTGCCTGTTTTTATTGGAAAACTGAATCGTTCCAGTTCAGTATCTTGTGACCTATCCAACTGCAAGAAGTCAAGAATGCTTCTAATATTGTAGCAATTGACTTTACTTGTAACTGCCAAACAAATACTGCAGCAACTGACTATAAAACCACAATCTCTCGTAAATTTGTCTCCAAAATGGAAAAGGATGATAATTCTGCTGAAACAGCTCCTAAAAGAATTGCTTCAGCTGGTATGACTAATGTAAGCAATAAACTCCTAAATTTTGCAAGAAGATAGACAAAAAATGTATGCAAATTAAAATGCATCAACATGTCTTCTATAGGGGAAGAACACAATGACAGCAAGATATAATAAGAGTATTACCTCATTAGGTGTGCTGTAAACTAGCCTAGAGGGTTTTGCATTTTGGGAACTAAAAAACTTGCTCTTGGCTTCTTTCTCCCCATGGTGATCTGAGAAATCAACAAATTTCAATGGAAAACCATCTTTTGCTGAAGAGTAATCATTATCTTCCCCAAATGATTTTGAGTACACTGTTGATGCTCCTGGAAATTTGTCATTTTCTTCTTTTGAAGCAGTGTAAGTTACTGGAAATGCATGCTTAAGTTTTGCTTGATTCCCTTGTACTAAATTTGAACCCTTGGCATCATATATCACATCCTTAGATCGGGGTCGTTTAAGGCCAGGTCCATTAACCGACTTGTTCTGCATTTTTTCACACCTTGTACTTCTCTTTTTCCTGATCTGTGGCCTGGCTAAGTATGGTAGTAAATCAGGAGCAGTGCAGATAGTTGAGCTCCTATTGTCATGCTCCATTTTAGGAGCGCCATTGCAGAAGCTGGAAGATAACAAACTCCTTTCTGCTGCTTCATTGACATTTGCCACCAATTCCCGAAGTAACCTTTGGACAAATGGATTTTTGAATCCAAAAATCTGCATGTTACAATTCAAAGAAAAAGAAGTTAACTCGGTGCAATCATCTATGGTTTTTCTTCCACTATCCTAAGTTATGGATAAAATACTGGAAAAAAATAAGAACAAAGTGATACGGGAAATGAGTTTTCTGACTGGTGGACAAGTCAAACACAGTGCAGTGTCAGGTAGTCCCAATAAGTACCACAAATAACAAAAAAAGCGAAGAAAAAAGTAAAAGGTTTAAAATATGTGTATGATATGCATGTATGTAATAGATATTGACATCTGTAAAATAATTCTTTAGAGCACTTTTATTGCATAGGTTGCAAAGAATACTACAACCTGAGTACCCAATCAAAAATCTACCAACGAAAAAAGATCACTTATATGCTCTACATTATACTGCTTCACCTTTATGTCAGAGCAGGATTTTTCTCATGTTTATTACTCTTAATCTAAGTGTCTCTGAGATTAATATTTAAGGTAAAGATGAGAGACAAAGACAGTAACTTGATGGATTTCCATGTGTTTACTCATTGTCATAATTATGGATAAATTTTAGTAGTCTCCAGAGCAGCCCCTAGATCATCATGTTCTAATAAGGAAACATCTCCTCTATGATAAATCTTCCCTCTAGAGACAATGGAGGTAGTCGCCGTTAACAAATAAAACGGATTTGATAGAAGAGAATTTTAAGATTTTGGTAAACAATTAGAAAACAAGAAAGGGTGGAGATGAATTGTCATCTGGATAGAAAATGCTTCTCAGATAAAAGACACATTAACAAAATAAGAGCACAAAGACAATATCAGCAAAGCCACAATTATCCATACTAAATTTATTAATGGCAATGTTATTAACCAACAAAGGAGAGGAGAGGAGAGGAAAATGCAACTTGAAAGTGCAAAGGAAGCACCAAATTATACCTCCACCCCGTCTATCTTGCACGAAAATCTCTTTCCATGCCATATCTTCAAATGGGGGCAACCCACCTTCTGCAATTTCTCCCATGCAATATCTGGAGTTTGTCCATAACACGATTGTCCTTCAGAAGAGATCTGCATGCATATAGAAAGCATACTTTTACTCTATTAATTGGCTTGAAAAAAGTGAGAATGGGAAACAAGATACAAGTGCAAACTAAAAACTTCAAGTCTGCCTATTCACCACGAACAAAGGCCCTTTAGGACCTTCATGAATTTCCGTCTTATAAGTGCTTCCATTGTGAACCCGAACAGCTTGATATCCTACAGGATAAGGATATCGATCTTTACCCTACAGAATAACAAGGTAAAACCACTTGAATGAGACATTATTTCATGCCAATATAATGACAATTACAATAAACATCTCCATATCCTCTAATAAGCATATTAGTTCAACAATTTCAACACAAATTTTACTAACTATTTATCCCTTTAGTAAACGAAATTTAATACTACTGGTACATCTTCAATTCTATTTTTGTCACAATTCATTTCTCCTCGACTAGATTATGTAGCCTTTCAAAACTAAACTTTTCTTTGCCACTCAGTTTTTTAATCTTTTTCCCTTCAATTTTCACCTTTTTCATCTGTTAGTTCAAAAAGAACTTTCTTTGATTGCCGAAACCTTTTAGGTCAGTTACAAATTCACAGCCTAATTTGCAGAAAAATATTACTACTAATCATATCGGCAATCAATCAGAGTTCATCAGTTTTCACTAAGTTGATTATGCATATATATCAATTCCACACAAAATCATTTTTAAAAAAAATCCTGTGAGCATGAAAATATTCAAAATTTACATTAGGCCTTGCTCAAAACATTAAAAGGATCTAATTATTTAAATGAGCCAAACAGAACTTAAACGCGATCATTCAAAATCGAAGAAAAAGAAAAGATAAAAAAAGAGATAGCAAAAAGAAAGCAAAAAATAGGGGGAAAAAACGAACGAACCCTAGAGGAGCTCCAATACTTCTTGTCCCAGGATCCTTTGTATAGAGATCCGATGGAGATGATCTCCAGACCGTCCGATTTGGCTGCCTCTTCTCCTTCTTTAGTATTCGCCATTCAAAGAATTAAGTAGAAAGCAAGATTTCCAAAGAAACAATGGCGTTGTAGGGAGGATCTTGAGAGAGAGAGATGGCGGGGTTTGAAGTCTCGAAATGCGTTGTTTCCCTCCACTCTTCAAATAAATATATTTCAAAATAAAAAAAAATCCTTTCGCCGTTGCCGGGGATCGAACCCGGGTCACCCGCGTGACAGGCGGGAATACTTACCACTATACTACAACGACTTTGATGAAAACCAGTGTCGACTTTATTTTTGAAATCGAATAAAAAAAAAATTTAGGTATAATAAAATATAGATATAAAGGTTAAAAAACCCTCATACAAAAATTTAATAATAATATAAATACCTAACGTTTATTACAATTAATCAACTCTTGAATCTTTTACTTCAAATCAATTGAACCTTAAACATCTATTTTCACTCAATCAATATCTCAATTTGACGAAAACAATTAACCCATTTTTTCTCTAATAATTGCTTAATTTATAAAAATAAATATTTGAGGGTTTAATTGATTATAAGAAAAAAAAACTTTTAATGATTATTCAATTTTAGTTTTGCCTAAAATATACAATACCAACCTTGACTACTCTTGAGGTAAAATTTTGGTTCGTTAATATGAAAATGTTAGATATTAAGCTTAACCTAATATCGTATTTTGCTATTCAATAAATCATTAACCTAATTAATGATAAATGAATATATCTATAATTGAGTGCATGTAGTTTTAAAAGTTGTTTATGCTTATTGCCTTGAGTCTAAATTCATCATTTGAGTGGTACAAATATCTATATAATTCACTAAGTTTAAGCAAATCAATTAAATTCAAGTTATATTATATTTCAAGTTTTTTTCTTTTTTTCTTTTTTGTATGAAAAATTGTGAGTATTTACTGCGTTTGAACAAAAAAAAATACATGATGAAGTTTAGCAAAAGAATCAAGCAAAAAATAGTAGGAAGAGCATGTGAATTGAAATATGTTATGTTAGTAACTTTGCTAATATTATGATAAGTTTTTAATAAATAGATAATATAATACACTATAGTAGTAAATTTGATGAATAACGACATAGTGATCATGTACAACAATTTACATGATTCAAATCAATCATAAAAAAGCTATGATCCGCTAAAAGAAATGTATTAAGCAAGCATAGATCATTTGATTTTACTTGTCAAACCAATTATGGTAGTGTTTGATCCTAACCAACCTTAATCTTAACAAGCTAGGGGATAGAAATTCCTTAACCTTGGAAATGCTGATCAGTGGGCAGGGCTTGATTACTGAAAAAAGTTTAGTACTGGTAAAAGATCAGCTGTCCAATCACAATTCAAAGTTTCCTGATATGGATAAGAAAGAGGGTCACCATAGATCTAATGATTGTGTCCATATCCGTTAATCAACAGGACTATGGGTGTGAAATGAGTCTTGAACTAATGGTAACGATATCAAGGAGAGGAATCTCGAGGCAACAAATGGCTATTGAGTGCAGAGGAGAGAGATAGCAGAAAATGAAAAGCAAACCACCATGTATATTGGACTATAAGGCCAGGACCTCAAGTGCAAAAGCACCCTTGGCCTTGGGAAAGTCGATTTATACCAGCACAGAAAGGTGAGGAAACCAAGTGTCAAACTAGCTTTGTTTCCATTTTTGTCAATTGAAGAATCGTCCCATCACAAAGGACAGGAACCACCCATTTTTCTCAGTTCCCCCCTCTTCCTATAAATTCAGTAGCACTACTGCTATGCCTAAAAACAGTGTGCGTGTGCGTTTGTGACATTGACATGTGATTGTAGCATCTGTCTCTTTCAGTTTTCCTTGTTTAACATTGCACCCACAAAAGATGGAATGCATGGACAGGACCCCATTTCTTCACTAGCTTTTCACTCTCTTTCTGGAACCAGGTTCCTATTGGTTCAAGATGTGATGAAAACATTTGGTTCAAGATGTGATGAAAACATTTGGTTCAAGATGTGAATGATTATAGTTGAACCCCCATTACCATGCTCAAGGGACTTGGACCCTTATCTTCGTTGTGCATCGATCGTAAAGGGGATGATATGATCTCAGTATTGAAAGCTTTTCTGATTTGTTTTTGTTTTTTTGTTGTTGTTTTTTTTTTTTTTTCCCCATTAAGATCTACATCTAAAAGAAGTAAGATATGGGCAAATGATAAAATTGGAATCAATTATTATTGATTTAAATTAACAATATAATGTAAAATTACTCAGTTCCATTTCATAAGCATCAGTCAAAGACTGAGCGACGAAAAAAAAATCATGGTAGAGTTCAGGATTATGCCCATATATACTATATTAATTCCTTTTGCTTTTGGTTGCAGGTGAAAGTAATTAATTAACTCAATCGAACTAGAGATTGATCAGCTCAAATTACATGTAGCTAGGAACACCAGGTTGGACAGCCTAGGTTGTGGGTGCCAATTCAACTGTTTTTCTGATATGAAAGTGCAAATGCCATGACTTCAAGAAATGTAATCAGATATTAATATCGTCTATGCGTGGCAAATGGAAACGAAAGTGCAAATTAATCAAAGGAATAGATGTGTATCATCAGATATTTGTTAGTAATTTGCTGAGGGTGTGTGATGAGAATCAAAATCATCCCCGCCCGTGCAAACTAAATATGTCCAGAGCAGGTACCAGGTACTGTGACAAGTAATATTAGTAACCCTAGACTTTCTTTTTGACTCGATCTTGGCTCCATTTTCCTACCATCCTCTCTAACCAGAGATCAGAGATATATCCCCACTAGCTAGGCAACCGCTACTCATCCTCCTCCTATATCATAAAAATCCCTACCCTTAATTTCTTCTAAAACACCCATACTCTGAGTAATTGCCTCGCTATAGCTGCCTGATCTATTATCTTCGTTTCTCTTCTCTTCCTTTGATAATATGAACCTTGAAGAGAAAGTTGGAATGGACTTGGTTCCACAATCCGAGCATCTCTGCTATGTCCGCTGCAACTTCTGCAACACTGTTCTCGCGGTAATCTAATTTAGTTACTAGCTAGCATGTAGTTTAGGGTCTTAGAGGCCATTTTTACTTCCTCATCATCATGACCTTGTTATATATACGTTCATAATGAAAGCTACCAAAAAGAAAAGATATAATCTAGTTTGATGATGATAAGATGTTGGTTTGGGGTTTATATAGTTTAGTTATTTTTGGATATTGTTTGGTAGGTTGGGATCCCATGCAAACGGTTGCTGGACACTGTGACAGTGAAATGCGGTCATTGCAGTAACCTCTCCTTTCTCAGCACCAGATCTCCACTGCAAGGTCAATGCCTCGATCCCCAAACCAGCCTCAGTCTCCAGGTACGTATCCATTTTTAAACCATGAGGAAGAAAAAGTTCAGGAAGCAAATCTCCATTTTTTTTGGGTCTACATCTAAAAGTAAAAATATTGAAAAAGATATGATATGATTAGTAATGGATTAAAGTTGGTTTCATGTGCAAGGAGAAGCAGTCTTCATCGCCATCCTCATCAACATCAAGGGATCCATCATCCCCTAAAGCACCATTTGTTGTAAAACGTATATATAGAAACCTCAATTCATTACTCTGCCCTATTAATTGTAAAATACTCCCTTTCTATATACATTCTTCTTGGATTTATGGGAAGCTGTTAATCAAATTTTTTTTGCAGCTCCTGAGAAGAAACACAGGCTCCCATCTGCTTACAATCGGTTTATGAAGTAAGGGAATGATAATTTCACAATTTTTTGTGTCTGCTTTGAAACTGTATATATCTTTTAAGTTTCTCATATCCTATTTTACATTGAAAAAGAGAGGAGATACAGCGCATTAAAGCAGCAAATCCTGAGATACCCCATCGAGAAGCTTTCAGCGCAGCAGCTAAAAATGTAGGATTCTACTTGTTTCATCTACTACTGCATAGCTTCAAACAATTTTCTTTACTTAATTTCCATTACATTTTTGAATTTGATATTCTTATGACTTGCTGGGAATCAAACAGTGGGCTAGGTACATCCCAAATTCACCAGCAGCATCATCAGTTTCCGGAAACAGCAGCAACGTAAGGAAACAATAAACTATATATATATATATACTCCATTCCATTTGATATGCAATCAAATATAGAAAACACAGAAAATATTGAAAATTTGGCAAAACCTGGGTCTGATGCTGTTAGGGTTTCAATGAATTTTGCAGGAATGAAGTGATGATGCATGAAATGTAGTGCAACAAACAAAGCTGCGAGATAGCTGGAGACTGAGTGATAGCAAATATTTAACGTAACCTTTGTGTTTCAAACCTTCTTAACTATTATCATCTAATATTGTCGTCTTAATTTTAGGGTGTTGGTCTTTTAATGAACAAACTATCTATCCTAAGACCAAGCTAATCTTTCTAGCATTATTGTTCCTATATATGGTGCTGAATCTAATTGTTTCTATCAATGCTTGCTAATTAATATATTTGATCTTCAAAGATGATTATTTAGGGCAAGCTTAGCATTGAAGTTGAAAATAATTTTTACGTTCAAAAGTTGCTTTTAATCCAACCTTAAATACTAAACAACAAAAAGTAAGTTTTCCCATTTAAAATTTTGGTTTATAAATCCAAATATAAAAGCTCTTAGAGATGCTTTTACTGTTAAGCATTAGTCTTTTACTCCTAAACCTGGAAAAATATTGTAAATCTAGATTTACCACATGCATGCAATATCACATACACATGTAATTTTGCTTTTCAACATATGGTTTGACAATCTCAAACCGCAGTAAATTTTATGACGAAGAAGCAGAATCGGCATTGGAATTCAAATCAAACGCCTACTGCACAGCTTTTTCTAAGCAAACTGATACGAATATTTTCTAGGTCGTGTAAAATGAATCAGCAAATCAACATATGTACTTGCCACTTCGAGAGCAAAGCCCTTTTCACGGGCTTAACTAAACGTGTCCAAGGGTCAAGTTGCCCAAATACCATACTTGTGTTTAGGGTTGTTGATAGAGAAGCCAAAAGAATTCGAAATCGTCGGATTTTGATCTAATTTCTTAGGATCAATTTTTTTTTAATTGGATATTGAATCAGGTTGAGTGACATAAAAAAAATCGAAGTCGGATCGAAATCAAGTTTTAAACAAATCCGACCTGATATATATATATGTATTTTAATTTTATATTTATTTATATATATAATTTTATATTTATATTAAAAATAATATTTTATTAATTTTGAGTTGGGTCAGATATAATTTTATATAATATCGGATTAGATCGGAGTCAAGTATAAAAAAATAAAAAATTTATCGGATCGAATTCGGATTCGAATTTCATATATTTAAAGTCGGATCGAATTCGAAACGAACAAAAATTTATCCCGACCCGACCCGTTACAATTATTAATTGTTGATAGGTTTGAGTCAATTTGGCCTAAAAATGTTAATAAGATATTTTTATTTAATTTAATTTTTAAATTTTATACTCTAAATTAAATTATTATCATGTTTATTTGATAATTAATTTATATATTCATTTTCATAAATATGCATTAATGAGATACGATTCAACAGCTTAAATATTGTTTGACAAACTTTAATCTACTGTTAATATATAAAATTATTTTTTAATAATAAAATATTATGGATACGGATGGATCAGCCCAATCATGGGTTCACTTTTAAAAACTCATCACCCAACGGAGGCAGAACCAACCTCCTAAAAGCCAATTTATCTCTACAACCCAAATTACTATCTAAATTCATTAACTTAACCTACGGAAAGCACCCAATGATTTTGCCAGTCAAATATTAAAGATACAAAAGACATGCATTTGACAGCTATCAAAGTAGATATGATAGTTTTTTCATCAAGTGTCATGAACAATGTGTCACCCATGACATCAGTTGATTAGAAAAAGTTAAAAAGATGATCAAGTTGGAAGGCTATTCAAGCCACACCCATTCACACAATAAGCAGACAATGCGGTAAAGCTGTGTTTGAATCATGCAATCAGCTGATCTTCATCCTTAAGAAACACTTCTAAAGCCAAGTTGTAATTCTTAAATCAGATTCCCGTGGGAATTGCAGTGATGGTTTCATTGTTGTTGCTTTTTAGAAATTAGAGCTATTTACAACTCACTGGCCAACAGAGCACTGAGCAAAATATAAAGGCATATGTGATGAGTGAATGATGTTCATTTGTTGCAACTGGTAAAGGGATTAGGTTTACAAATATACCTAAGATACAATATGAAAAGATACTTTATTGTTTTCCTAGAGCAACATCCAAGCAAAACTCCAAAAGCTTTGGGATAATTTATACAAAACATGGTGGTTGTCAATAAATGCAGAAAAGTTCTCATGCTCCAAACTAAAGGTGCAAAAATATTTTTAATTTTTTGTATATAAAAAAGTAAGAAATTTAAATGTAAAAAATATATATATATATATTTATATATATATATATATATATATATATAATTTTGAGACATCCAAAACAAAAACGTATAAAGAAAATGGGTCGGAGGAAATAACAAAGAGCAGTCCACTGAAAAAGCATATCTTCTTCCAAGTAACATGAAGGCATGAACCACTTAAAAGTTTTTTACAGTATAAAAGGTTGATAAATAAAAGCAGTTAATGCTACATGATTCCATTAATCTAAAATTTTTAAAAGGGGCCTTATTCCAAATTGACTCTGAGTTGGTCCCTTTGAACTTGCCCCTTCAGTGCAGCCAAAGTGATGGGGATCACTAACCAGCTAAAAGTCCTTCCACAATGTCTCAAATAGTATCATATAATAACAGAATCATTAAACCAGCTAACTACATAAGAGCAGTGGAGGACAAGAGTTCTCCAAAGAACAAATACTACTGAACTTGCGTCAATTTACAGCTACAAGCTCCAGAATTCACTCCATTATATACCTATCAGAAACGGGGTTTACTAACAATGGTATCTGAACATCTAATGACCTATGGTGAAGCGCATCAATTAGGTAAAACTTTTGATGCAGCACCTTTGCAACTCTTCCTGCAAACCTGCATTAACAATAGAACGTTAACCTTTCTCTTTTGATCCTCGAACAGCCATGTTTCAATAGATATGATTGAAATCAAAGCAATTCATGGCTTTTCTCATTTGCATGTGGCCTTACTCTTTCCTAAACAGAATCTCTTAAGCCTAACTTTCGAAATCTTTAATGACCATACCACTTCTAGAGTTGTGTAGAACATGTGAAAGCAAAGAATCCTCGCTTGGCTACTTTGAGAAAATTATTGAAAACGAATTCAATAAAATCTGCAGTTTCATAATCATTTATCATTGTCTACTTTCTTCTAACATTTCAAAGTTCACTATGATGGCTTGTGGGTTCCCCAACAATGCAATCGCCTTTTATACATAGATATTTGAGATGGGAAATTTTCCTAATTTCAAGGATGAATGACAATCAAACAGAAAGGATGAAAAAAACCAAAAAAAAAGGATGTTTTATGCACATACCTTGTCCCTCTCATACTGATTAAGTGGTAAGGAAATAACACAGGCCCTCATTTTCCTGCTTTACTTGCATGGGATTCCTTTGTCGCTCCACTCTTTGGAGATGTGTTGAAAGTTGAAGCAAATCAACAGTGGTTCCATTTTCAGGAGAAAGACAATGCCTTGCACTCAAGAGACCCGAGTCTTGAAAATATCCATCTGCTTGCACTTCAAAACTAACAGTATGACCACTATCAGAGAGCAGAACAGACCCCGCTTGGCCAACTCCCACAGGGTTCATTCCACATGAATACAAGTCGTTGACTTTTTCCATAGAAGTCACTGCTGCAGATTTCTCAGAGCTATGATAGGCAAGGTTAGCTTGATTGATTAAGGTTCTAGTCATTTGAATTCCTGTCGCATGGCTTAATGAGTCCTGTGATTGAGCTGACAGAAGAGAGAGAGCACAATCTAAGCGCGAAACCCCAGATAACTCTTTAACTATAGATGCTGCATTAGGAGCATTAAAGGCTTCAGTTGCTGATGAAAATGTTCCAGGAACATATTGTTTTCCACTGCCGTGCACATGAAAGAAAGATTTTGGTAGCAACTCGCCATTTGTGATCGGTATTGCTGACTGAGGACTATAAATTGGTTTCTCTTCATATTTAACCTGCTGACACTGATTAGCGTGTTCATATCTTCCCGGACAAATAAAGTCACCCTGAAATATGTTTGGAATAGCAGAAGGCATTCTTTTTGGCATGGGGATCCCCAGATATTTGGTACCTGAGAGCTCACATCAGTGAACAATATGTTAAAACTTTGCTATATGAAATTCTATAATCAACTAAGGAAGCAAAGTAAGCTAAGTCCACTGCTTCAACTCTGTATTTCTCTTTTTAACCTGCAAATCAAACTGATTAATCTACATTGAAAAGCATATCTGAAATCATTAAAAGTTTATATAAGATAAAAATGCTTCATTTATATAAGTTTCTAATGGTTTTTAGTATTTTACAATCCATTTAATATGAATCTTGTGAAACTGCTTCCATATGGGTTCTTTCTGTTGAGTGTTTCTGAAGACAATTAGAATCTTTTAGTTTACAAAATTCCTGATCAGCTAAGATATTAGCTTTTCGAATTCTCAAAATTTTAAAGTAACCAGTACATCATAGAAAATAAAATAGGATGCTTTTCTGTAGAAACTTTTTTCCCCTCTTTTATGTATGCACATATTAGTTTTTAACGGATTGTGAAGGAAGAAAACTTCATGTAACTGAAAATGCAAAAGTTCCTATATCATATTGCTAAGAAATGGAATGGCTTCTGCAGGGAACTTTTTCAAAACATTTGGAATGATTTTCAGATAAGATTGTTGGACAAAAGTTTATTACAAGAAATCATAAGAGTGGATGACATGGCCATTCCACCCTTCCATTTAATGGAATCCGCACTGAGGAAACTCTTGAGATGAAAAGCTATGTTTTCATTCAATTTTTTTATATATCTAAATGCAGTACCAAAACAGCATTATTATACGAAATTATGAAAGCATTGGAAAGAACCCAAAGTATCTCAAATAATGAAGAATTTACATGTCTGTTTTCTTAAACTTGCAGAAAATAAAAAATCCGCACAAGCCTTGCACCACTTTAGCCCTGACCTTGTTTACTAGCAGAAAATAAGTTACTATCCGTATCAATGCAAATGAGAATTAAAGTCGGGGACATTGCTTCCAAACAGTCTTAAGTGGCTCAAATTACACGACCAAAGAGATTTTCCATTTTTTATTCTGCCTCCAAGGACAGGTTGACTTTATATCTTAATTTCAAATTTATGATGAAGAGTACTTAATTTCCTCAAGAGAAACAAAGTAAAGAGATTGTTCATACCATGATATGACTGCAGCAACTTGTGTGGTTTTCCAGAAAGGGAATTAAAATGAAGCTTCCTTCTACGCTCATTATGCCCTGCTAGGCGTTTACGACAGCTGCGCTTACCATCATCAAATTCAGCCAGTAAATGAAACCTGGTGAACCAATAGGAATTAAAATTAATACCAGCAGTAATGTCAAATTATGACCATGAAAGTGCAAAAAAATGAACTAAAACAATTAGGATTAATAAGCTTAAATAGAATAACCTGGGCCAACATTAAACTTTAATCAGAAACTTCTATGATTTAAAGGTTTAAATTGTTTACAATCATTTCTTAACATGCGGCACAATTTAAATAAATATGTTCCAGTAGAAAGCTAGTTTTTCTCCTGCTGCTTCTTTCCTTTTAACATAAAGGGCATTGAGCTTCTGGTCTGTTTGAGGAAGGTCTATATACTAATTTTGATTAAGGAACACTTGATGTTACAGGGACCATTTCTTGATATAGCAGTCAGTTGGCTTCTAGAAAAAGAAGGTCCTACCCTGATACATGTTGTTGAGTAGTTGCAAGCAAAGGATAGGAAAGAAAACATTCCTCCCTCCAAAAAAATAAAAAGTTAGTCGGCAGGAAACAACCTATGTGAAGGCAGAAAAAGAGGGCAATTATAAGGGTAACACCAGTACAAATTCATTTGCATTCTAAGCAACTTTTCTGAATTTGTTATAAGGGCAGTTATAAGGGCAGTGAGTATCCCTGTGAACATGGGCTGATGGGCAAGCCCCTTTCATTTGTTAAAATTCATCCTTTATTTCTTACCAACAATTACTTCTTCCAAAAACTATGAAGTATAAACACTAGCAGGGGAGAATCCTGGAAACAAGGCTAGTCTATGGGGTCATTCCAAATATAATAAGAATATGATCTTGAATTATAAACAGCATAGATAAGTAATAAATTTCACATACAGGCAGATCAAATTGAAGGGAAAAAGAGTGGAAAAAAAAAAAAAAACCCCAACCTGCTACACTGCTGACAGAATCTCTGTTCAATTCCATTAACAATAACTTTAGCAGTCTTAGAGTGAGCTTCGCAAACTTTATGCCTCTTGTGGTAATCTTTTGAGGAGCTAAGATCCCTGTTACAACCATAAACTTGACAGCAAGGAGCATGAAAGAATGAGCTTGTGGTTCGAGCTTTCTTAGCCATCAAGGCCGGACTAACTGAAGAAACAACAGAAGTTTCCTTAAAAAATTTGCCATCCTGCCCATCTCTATAATCAGTCAATCTGCCTAGCTTCAAGTCAATGAGCGAAGATTCTTGACTGTTAGACTCTATCAAAGAACTAGAATGCTTGGAACCAGATTCCTCTTCACCATAATATGAACTAGAGTTAATCATACAAACAGGAGAAACTACCCTTTTAGAAGAATCATTACCAAACTCAGCACCAAAAATTCCCATACTGGTGTTACCATAGAAGGGTTTTTTGTTCATATCAGCAAAACCAAAATCCATGAATTCCATACTCTCAATAGCTTCAAAATCAGTAGCAGGCTTGAGGTCCCAACCAACCAGTGCTTTTCTACTTCTAGCAAAAGCATCAACTGGCAAATCCATTTCATCAGTAAAAAAAAGGCCTTTCCCTTCAGAACCATAGCTCCAAGACTCCATCAGTATGAATAAAGTAAATGCCTATACATCATTCATAATGAAGAAGAAAAAAAGAATCATTAGGCTAATCACTTCAAAAAAATAGATAAATTGGAGACTTGAAGAATATAATAATTGCTTATCTGTAGACACACAAAAATTTTTGCAAATAAAAAAAAGAACAGAATGATAAAGATGCAGGCCATTGATTTCATTAGTTTTTTATTTCAATTTTAACATTACATTACAAAAAGGAAAGCTAAAGACATTCCCCGTGAACATTTAATAAAAGGTCCACTATAAGAGGTTCAAAACAACAGATAGAGAAAAAAAGAGAATCAAAGCTATGTTTAGTTGCAGAGAAAATGAATGAGAAAAGAAATTAAAAAAGAAAATGAAAACTGGATGCTTGTTTTGTTCATTGGTTAGAGAAACAAAAGAATCTAACTCAATGAACTTCAATAATTTAACTGAGAAAAGCTGATGATTTGAGCTGCCTAAAAGAGAGATTTTCTTTTTTTTTGTGTTTCTCAAAGGACAAAGGAAAAATAAGAAGGAAAAGAAAAATGAACAAGTCCCTAGTGTTATTTCTTCTTTGATATTCCAAACCCATAAAACTAACTAAAGAAGAACAAAGTAATCTTTGTTGAAGCAAAAGTGCACCCAAAGTTTATAGAATAAAAAAAAACTAAAAATTCTTTCACATTTCAAATCCCAAGAAAAAACAGAGTTGGTAAGAAAAGGCCACTCTTTGTTTTCCAAAAACTTAATCAATCAATAAAAAAAAAAAAAAAACAAAAACTACCCATTTTCAGAGATCAACAGACAAAAATAATTCACATGGGTACGTTTAGCCCCGTTAAAAAATGAAGTAGAACAATTCGGGATTTTGCAAGATTGCCATCTTTCTCACCTTTTCCTACAGTTTTCTCGGAAACCAAACAAAAAAAAAAACCAACGAAATAAAGACCCTCAAAAAACAAAATAAAGAAATGGGTTATCGTGAATTTCTTTGGCTTACCACAGAGAAACGAAAAAAGTAAATGTTAAACCAGAGAAAGAGAGAAAACAGAAAATTAGACAGCAAGAAAGAGAAAAGTTTATTAATAATCCTTTTTTTCTTTTGGTTTTTCAGGTATGTGGTGAGGTCGAAGCAGATTGACTGTGATGAGTCAACATGATTTTCACTATTACTATTACGCATAGTATTCTGTCTCAAAAGCATGTCCAGGTCTTTTGTTGCTTTTGGAGGGGAGGGGGGTTGGTGCTTTTCTATCCTGAAATTCCATTCTTGACCCATCCTCCATGGACAAAACAATCTAAACATACATGATTATTACTATTTCTTAAAAAAGTTGCTTTGGTTAAGGTAAAGTTAGGCCTGTGTCTAATTTTATTATTATTATATTTTTTTCTTTGTTTTGTTTGATTTTGATGTGTCTGGTGGTTTGATTTTGTTTAAAGCACACCCATTTTGAAAATTTATTGAGCCTTGCTTAAAGCTTTCTACTTGTAGGAAGCTCTTTTTTTTTTAATAATAATTTTTTTTTTAACTTTCTAATTAAATTTTTATATTTATGTTGTATCAAAATAAAATATTAATTTTTATTTTGTACACCAATAAAAATTTAAATTATAATTTGTATCTAAATAAATTTTTTATATAAATTAATATTTTATTTAAAATATGGATATACTTAGATATAAATCAAATAATAAAAATTTAGTGCAATAAAAGTAAAAGATTTTTTTTAATAAAATGATAAAATTCAGAAATTTCTTAATATTGTAGGCTTTTAACTTTTTTTTTTTGTCATTTGAATTTTGTCATTCTTTATCTCTCTACACGTACATATACATATTAATTAATACAGTAGGTATAGATAATAATATTCGCAATTAAGTGTTGAATAAATAAAATTTAAGACATATGAATGTATATGTATATATATATAATCTCTTTGTAAAATAATTTTATTTATTATCAAATTAAAATTATATAAAAAGGTCAATAGTAATGTGATTTATTTTTATTAATAAAATATTAAAATTTTTATTTTTATAATCATTATTCAATTTTAAGTATAGAAAAATTATATGAATAATACTGATTGATTGTTTATATTAAAAAAAAAAAAAGGGATTATTGACTATTATGCTCTATATAATGGACCTTTTATTTAAAGCATATATGTATTTTCAATTTTGTTTCAATTTGCCATGGGAACACTTGACACTTTGGGGTGCCAAGATTCCTTGACAACATCCTCTTTGAACCTCAGGAAATGTTCTCAAACTTGAAAGAGAAATCATAATGAGACAAAGTTGATTTTGTCACCCATGGATGAGATTATCAAACCAACTTTGATACAATTTGTAAGAAAGATAATGAAATAATTTTTTGATTTAAATACTAAATATATATTTTCTTCGTGTTATTTTGTTAACTTGAAGTTTATGAAAAAAAATCGACGAACAATATATCATATGATGAATTTTACATCGAATAAAATTTTATGAACACATCTTAGTTTGTATGAATACATTATTCTTTTATAATCCCTTGATAAAAATTTAATTTGAAATTAAGTTTATTTTGAAGTAGTTTTAGAATGCATTTCAATGAATGGCTAAGGCTGCTCGTGCAGCATTGATTTTTACGAAACGACGTCGGATCCTTAAAAAATTCAAATGCACTTTGAATCGAAGAATATTACCAGACAAATTATTATACTTGATTGTCATGTTAGGGATCGATTCCTTTTGATGGCGCAAATATTTTCTTTACTTTTTGCCTTCTGATGCTTTTTGGCTTGTAATTAAAGATGTATTTTAGTTATAATTTTATAATTAATTATGAATTATTTTTGGTTAATTATTCTATAATAACGTAACGTAAGTGATATCTTTTCATTATTGGGGGCAAAAAGTCAGTGGGAGAAAATTTGAAAGCCACGTGTTTCTGCTCAATAAGTGGAATTGAATTTGTTTTCAGGTAACGTGAGATATCAATGTTGGGATTGACAAGACCCGTCTTGCCACTTGTACTCTTGGTGTGCTGACACATGTCCAAGTGGGAAAAGATAAAAGAAAAGGTAAACGTGGGGAGGACAGGGAGGTAAGTGGGCACAATAGCCACTATGGAGTGAACCTGCTCTGCTCTGCTTTTGCTGACACCAACTTTTTCTTCTTCTTTTTTATTGCCAACAGTAACCATTATTGCATTAATTGGCAACCAACTCAAAGCCAGCCAGCACCCAGCCATCCCCTCTCTCCTCGCTGCAACAACTTGTCCATTGTGATTTGTGAAGCAACTCGTTGCGCACCAGACTCTCTCCCATTGATAACGACAAAAACCATGAGAGATGCCTTTCAAAAAATGGGTTTTTATTTGAAGGAAAATTTGTTTTCTTTTCATATTTCTAACCCAAAATTTGATTTATTGCTGTTTAGTTTAAGCACCATCAATGTCCACTGTTAGTGCACTTATATAATCAATACCCTAAAAAAAAAAAAAAGACACTTTGAAAATGACCAACTTGATATATATATAAAAATTTAATTTTAATTAATACTATAAATTTATATTTGATACATTATTAATAGATTAAATAAAAATGATTTATTAATTAGATAAATTAAATAATAACATTTTATTAATAAATAAATTTTTTTAAAATTTTTAAATATTTTTTTATTAATTAAATATCATGATTTATTACTAACATATAAAATATGCACAGATAATATAAAAAATATAAAATATAAAATTATTTTATCATTCTCAAAAAATATTTTAATTAATTGTGATGCATTTTAAAAACTCCATAAACCCTATTTAACTATCCCTTTTGTGGTTGTGACATATGTCATACCCAAGCCATGCACACCGACACTTTTTTTTTTGTCGTTTTGCTGTTCTGTTAATTACATTCCATTGTGCTAAGCTAGCTTCAAGTACATGGTAACGTAGGATTAGAGCAACAACTAGTTTTCCAATTGCCAATGCCTTGTTGGTTCATAAACGAAAGTCATATTAATTGGAGATTTCGTGCATGCACTATGTGAAGCATGAAAATATAAAACAATACCAGCAACTTCACATCTGATTTAGAACAAATCAATTAAAATCATATTTTATTTATTTATTATATTATTTGAATTCGAAAATGAATATTAAATATTAATACATATCTAATATAAATATGCTAATTTTTTAAGTTATATATATTTTTAGATTATTCGACTCTATTACCTATATTTATTACAAATGAGTCGAATATAAATATTTAAAAAAATTAAAAAATTCGAGTAATTAACATAAATCATTTGAGATTTTATCAAATTAAAAAAAAAGAAAATGGTCAAAAAAATATATAAAGACACAAGTGCAATTGGCTAAATAGAAAGACAAAACATATATTTGATATTTGGGTGAAGACTTAAAATTTTGTTGTAAGCTAAAATATTAATATTTTTTAAATTTATATATATTTGTGACTTAATATTTGTGATACATGGATTTGTGAATTAAATAAATAGATACATAATAATATAATTTTAATTTTCTTAAATTACAATGTATAATATTAATGTGAGAATTAATTTAATTTAAATATATGAAATAATTACATTATGAAGTATATAATAAAATGATTTCAAATTTTTTGGTCCAACATAGATCCGCCTATGGATATAAATGAAGCAGATTTTCAAATGCATTCACAAAAACATAGTAAATCATATCATTAATTTTCAAGTAATTAACTTTTTTTTTTCCTTTCATAGGGTTAAAATGGCATATGCTGTTCTTCTAGAAAATGATGTGAACCTTTCCCTTTATCAGGTAATAGAAAAAAAAAACAGAAAGATAAATTAATGGCTTTGAAATCCAAAGAAAAGGTGAGAGAGTGATTGCAAAAGGTAACAAAGGACAAAGGAAATACAGCCAAAATAGTGAGTGAAGAAGGTCACAAAAATGGCAAGCAAGATATTTCATATAGGTGTTAATTTAAAGTGCGCATTCGGATAGGTTTAGATTTTTATTATATCGTGTTTTAAATTATTTTTTAATTTAATTTTTAGATAATAATGTTATTTTTTTTAATATTTTTAAATTTTATAAAAATATAATAATTTCAACTTATTTTTCGAGTTTGAAATTTTTTTTTCAAATTTAAATAATTTTGAATTTTAAATTTTTGTTTTGTCAAATAAGATTGAATTGGATTGAAATTCATTTTGTCACTTCTAAACAAATAATAGTCGATTTGGATTACACTGGAGCGCCAGTGCGATGCAATTGCAATGAAAAGATGTGTTCGTTTTCAACTTTCGTTGCCAAACGATGCTACAGTGCAGTGGAAAAATGGTCGGTCATTAACTGGTTAATTTTGGTTCAGTTGATAATTGGCCAGTGGGGTTTGTTTTTAATTTTTTTTTTTACATTTTTATCCTTTAAAATTTTCTATTATAATAAAAATTTCTTTACAATTTTTTATTTTTCATTTAAAAGGTGTAAAATAAATTTTATAAATATTAAATAGTTTTAAAATTTTATTATATATGATTTTTTTTTCTCAACGTAATTCATCTAACTGCTACCACAATTTTGGTATCGGTGAGGTGGATATATATCCATCACCAACTAATCTCCTTGCAATTTATGTAAGGCAAAAGCTGCCATTTGCTTTAGGGAAAACACAGTTCACTACCATCAGGGCCACTTTGCCAGCATTTTTGCAGTTGTATTTGTACCCGGTGACAGATTTGCGCATACACATACAAATCTTCATAAAAACGACAAAATTAAAAAAGACAGGAAAAAACAGTACGTATTTGGGCTGGTTAGGCCTGATGGAAATGGTGGGTGATGAAATGTTGAACTCCATTTTTGTGAGTTGCCTGCCTCTCCCTAACCTCGAGGACCCCAACAACCCAAGAAAAAGAACGTCCTATTTGCATTCATTTCATTCAGCTAAGCAATACTAGGGATTAAGGGTGATGTAACTGTTGAAATTACACAAGTTTGTCTTGGCTTTTTCTTGCAATCAATGCAGGGATAAGCTCCCCATGGGGCCACTCATGCACCGTTGCCATGTGTTGAAAAAATCAGAAATAACAGGCTTTAACCCCATCGAGATTGCAATAACTCAGTGCCATTTGTTATCCAATTAGAGGCTGTGGAATGGCAAGAGAAATTGAGTTTGTCTTTTTTTTCTTTTATTCTTTCTTCAAAATTTGGCATGATTCTGGGCTGTCCTTGTCTTTGCAATATTGGCACGTTTTTGGCTGTTAGCATGGCCTCCATTCTACAGGTAGAAAGTGTTGTGTAGCGCTTTCATTTCCCTCCAAAGGATTAAAAGCTTGAAAGGCAAAGAAAAGGAGTGGCAGAAAAGGATACGAGAGCTAAAGCTGATTACACCTTCGATTCTTGGAGTACCACTTCCCTTAAACTCATTATTTCTTGGTTCCAGAATCAAATGTTGATATTTTTTTATCTTATCATGCGAAGCATGCCACCTAATTTGGGATAACACCCAAAAGGAGATAGCACCCAAAAAGATGATTATGCTTCTGAGACTGTGATGACAACGAAAAAAAGAAATGAAAAGAAGCTGAGAATCAGATAACAACTTGCTGATTTGAAGTGCAAGTCTCATAACCAATTGGGCTTAGACCCACCATTGTCCTAAGCAGGAAAAGATGATTATGCTTCTGAGATTGTGATGACAACGAAAAAAAGAAACGAAGCTGAGAATCAGATAACAAGTTGCTGATTATAAGTGCACGTCTCATAACCAATTGGGCTTAGACCCACAATTGTCCTAAGCAGGACCTCGTAGAACTAGGAAAGCTAGCCCAACTTTTTCCTTGAAGAATTGCAGAATTGATTTGCATCTGGCCTTGCCATAAGCAAATGGATTTGAGAATTGGAACAGGAAAATAGCAGTGGGCAGAACTGAAAAATATCAAAAAAGGACCAATAGGGCAGGTATGTAGCAATCAATTTTTTAGAGTGCTCTCTTGACTGATACATTTTTATTATGAAAAATTGAGAGTAGTGTGACATTAGTTTAGATTATTATCGAAACATGAGATTTCTAGCACGAATGGTTAATTCACTTCTTTAAATGGTGGATTTTAATAAAGTTGACATTTGATCGCAGCATTTGTAAATTTTCCTTCCAAATTCCCAACATTTGTGAATTCCTAGTTCGCAATTCATACCGGGATGCTGATATGTAAATCATATCTCACTAGAGAAATTTAGATTGTGAACTGATGGCATCCTGGCTTTTCATTGTCTTATATTTGTTGTGCACTTTAGCTTTTTCCTTATTTTTTCCCAAATATCATTGGTGTAAATTACATCCAGGCTCAAGTTACGCACATGAAAACACAGGGCCTTCAATTTTTTGATAATTCGCTTTTGTTGGTAAGGCAAATAGACTCTGTTGGAACATACGGTAGGCTCATAATAGTAATTTGATGGCTGTCCTGGAAGTGTACCTTTCATCTATGTGGAGGAAAAGCATAAACCAGGTTGCTGCTTTCACTAATAATGCACTTTTATGATTTGTATTAGCCACTTGATTATTCTAATTGCGAGCTACTGTGATCTTTTAGCAGTTTCTTTCTTAGCAGAATCAATGCTTTATTGATATCTAATGAAAGGATGATTTCTCAGTTGGTTGACAAGCCAATATTTTATTGTTATGTATATTGGTATCATTAGGTTTCCTATTATTCTCTTCAGACAGACAAGAATATCATGAAATACTGAAAGCATGATGTCTGATTATGCTGTTTAGGATAAACATGTAACGGAGTGATTTCTCTACAGGATAATTAGCATATCGTTTTCACCCTGTTAATATGATGGCACTAAAATCTTAATGGTTATAATTGGCCATAAATCAATTGTGACTATTTTCCATAAGTCCCTTTCATGCCTTGGAAATAAGGTCTGATACAGTCTTGGCAAATGTTCTTAACAGGACATTTGGGTGGTACTTTGTGAAGACTATCTAAATCCAACCATAACAATTAATGTATCTGGTTCCTTAGTTGATGTGATACATGGATTAGATCGATAACATCAATTTGTAGGTGATTGAAAGGAAAAAAGTGTTATTGGAGTTAATCTCGCAGCAATAGGGGTTTGTGTTTGTGTTTCACTTGGTAGGTTTTTATCAGCTTTTACAAAAGAAAGATTTTCATTACCTAAAAGAAAAGCTTATCTCGTCACTATCTCCTCTTTCTCTTCTATCAAACTTAATCACATTAACTTTAGAAAAATCACAGGTTAGGCCCACCCAGGCCCCATCCATCCGGATGCAACATGCCCTGCGGGACCCTTCTGGTGCCCCATTCATCATTCGTATGCATCATGCCTTCTTATCGGCTTTTTGGTGCTCTATATACATCATTTTTCTGCATCTTTCTTTCTAAAGGCTATCAATAGGTTTCATGATCAATTCATCTTTAGGCTTTATTTGATTCCAAAAGACACTGAGACGATAGGGGGAAAATAAGCCCCACTTTTAGCTTTATGCGCATGTATTCACGCTGAGAGGATGAGAGCTACAGCCTTTAAATTTGGCAATCCATCATTTGATTCTGTTTAAGGTCATTTCACCTGCGTTTTCCCTGATGCTAAAGTCAATTTTAATTTCTGAACTGAATCGATTATAAGAGATTGTTCTTGTCAACAAAATTTGTTTCTGAAATTAGTTGTGAGCAGCTTTGTTTGTCTGGCAGTTTATATCAGATATGACTTGAAGATGGAAAACTGGAAATGACCAATTCCAACCTTAAAGCAGACCTTACCTTAGATAGTAGAAACCTGTCATTAGAAAATTCCATGGCACAGCCATTTGTGTATGCAAATATTTCTGTCATCAATATATCATGAGCAATGATTTCCTTTTGGACATAGCTTATCTTTATAGGTATAAAAGTTGGTTCTTACTTAATTAGTTATTCTATCTGATGTCTTAAATGGATCATGTAGCTTAGGCTTTTGTCCATCTGCTCTCACTAGCAAATATATAGTGTATATATAAACAATACTTGCCTTTCTATGTTGTTTGTCTGATTAGACAGGAGTTTTTGTTGTGGCATTAATCAAACTCTTAATAATTTGGGGTTTAGGTGAAAGTGCAGTATTGGGATGATAAGACGTCCGTACGACATTTTACCCTTCCATGCTTTACAACTTCCCTTCTGCTTAGCCCGCCATTCTGCATCATTGCATCTATCACACATTTCCTCTACATGTAAGAATGATGAATTCTAGGAAGGCTGTAAGTAAGTTCTTTGAATTTGCTGAAAAATGCTTGACATCCGAACTCAACTTTAACATCTAAATATATCCTTGTACGTGGATCAGATATAGGCATTAACTTTGTTCCTGCTGGATCAAGTCTAGAGGATGGGGGGACCCTATAAATTTGCAGCCAGATTTTGAACGAGGTGGATTAGTCATCAAGCATGCAAAAACTAATGAATTTCTTTTACATAAATGTTTGTTTTCCATGAAAAATAGTATAGAAAGGAAAGGAAGAGAAAAGGCAAAGCTTACATGAATCACACGTGCAGATAGGAAATATTTATTAATGTGTTAGCTATTATTGTTTCTTGTCCAAAAGTCAAAAGAGTAGAAGATATAGTCCATATAGTGTGATGTGATGATGGCTTTTCTGATGTTTCTCCATTAATTTAGTGGAAAATCACTAATCATGGCACAATCTAAGCAAACCATTCCAATGGGGGGCTTTTAAGGTTTTTGCATTAATCCATGAAATGAAATAGGTAGCTACAAAGAAAAAAAAAAAAAAAAAAATAAAAAAAAAAAAAAATATATATATATATATATATATATATATAAAAGAAAACTGAGAAAGGGAAGACAGACAAACATTCCATACTGTACATACAGAGAAAAAGGCATTCAATAAGGAAAAAAGAAAGCAAAATCTAGGACATCAATTTTCTTATCACAGCCTCCAATGGCAATGAAAACAAATGAACCCATTAACAAGGTTGAAAATGTATAGTCTTATAGGGCACCATTGGATATTGGTGCTCCCCTCTTGATGCTGTCCATATGTGTAGTTTCATACACAGGCAAACCACTTGAGTAGATGCCTAAGTCATAGTTTTGCAACTCGAACAGATCAGAGCTTGAATCACTATCTGCACCATCATCAACCTCACTGAACTTCCTGAATTCTTTCTCCTCTGATGGATATCGATCAGCCCAATTCCTATCCTTCTCCTGATGGTAATGGGTACCAAGATTCTTGTGTTTTTCTGAGTAGCCATCATTGAACTTGAATTTCTCATCCAACCAAGAATAGTCTGTTGTATTCCTTTTGTCATCCAAGTGATCAGTTTGTAAAGCCGTGGGTTTTGTTTGTCCAATATTGTTCTTTGACAGTGGTACCACCTGCTTGTGATCTGAATAGCTTCTAAAATCTTTGTAGCTTTTTGTAGGCGTGTGTGCATAAGGGGGTGGTGTCCTGAAACCAGAACTTGAAGAAGAATAAAAGGACTTTGTGTCAGCTGTACTAGAGCTACGAAAATGGCTAATGCTGCTTCTCCTTTTCCTTCTCCCACCAGGGCTCTCTTCTTCATCTTTCATGGACTGTGTGGTAGATTTTGATTTCTTCTTTTTAGAACCTGTTTGATTGAAAAGAGAGTTCAAGAAGCTAGCAAGTCTACCACCTGGAGAGCTTGGTTGCTTGTATTTCTTCTCCTTAATTTGTTTTTCCACCACATGAGTTTGTTGAGGAAGAGAGTTTCTTATCGGTACATCCAAGCTGATCCTGCCTCCTCTCCAGGGCTGCCTCTCTTCCCGCATGATCTTCTGAGTGAATGTTGCACAATTATAGCTAGCCGCTTCATTGTACCCTGAGAAATACCTGGCAGCCTCGAACACATCAAGCTCACCAGAATCATTCCTGCGATGGAATGACTTCTTGAACATTATATCAGGGTCTGAAACTCCTGTAATAGACATGGTTTCGAACCTCAATGCTTCTGCTATGGGGTTTATGTTACTAGGTTCAGAAGTTACTTATTGGGAGAGATCAATAAACCAAAGGGATGGAAGTGCTGAGACTATAAAGAGAGGGAACTGGTTTGAAATGATTGAGAGTAGTGGGAAGGGTATAGCTTTATAATACTAATAATAATCAATTGCACTGTCTAATAATATAATATGATGAAGAGTGTTTTTGGGGGTTTTTGGAAGAGACCCCACCTTGATGTGAATTTGTGCTTTAGTTTTAATAGAAGTGAAGGCAAACAAAACTTTTATCCTTCTCAGACTGTGAAAACCATAGCTGGTGCTGTGGATGGTGGGGGACAAAGACCTGTGTTTCCTTGGATTCTAGGGAGTCTACCCTGTTTTAGTGGGAAGTGGCTTTTGAGTGGTTGTTGGCCATGGTTCAATGTCACGTACTTCTGCAAACTTAACTTTACCTGTATTTCATTACAATTTACAGGGTTACAGAACTTGGTAGATCCCACCTTTTCTTTTATACAACTTGTAATTCACTCTTTAATTAAGAGATTGACTGATAGATTCTTTCATTATAAGGGCTCTAATTAATTGCTCTCTAAGTTACCTTTGACTGATGTAAATCAACCCTGGCCCAGTAATATCTGGCTGCCCCCGCTTTGGGGAAGCTCTGGGGTTTAAATCTTTCGAGTTGATCGATCTAGCAACAAATTTTTAAACAGTGGCTTGAGTTTCAGGATTCAATCCTTGCTTTGCTAGGATAAGGAATCAATCGTTATTCTGGACATCATTTTATTTTATTTTTTTACCTTTTTCACTTTTGGATCGCAATATGGTTATGGCAATGTCTTTGTCGATACAACTGATAACCACTTGCTTTACTTGAAAAAGGAAAAGAGGAATGTGACAGAAACCAGACTAGGATTTGGGAAAAAAAAAAAAAAAACTCAGGAAGACAAAGACTATTCAATCTTGCAAGAACTGTCATCAAATTAGAAGAAGAAAAATGATGTATTAGGGGCAGAATAACAAGCCTAATTTATTGCCAAATTAGTTTGAATAAAAAGTTTCTTATTGAAGTTTTTTGCCATTATCTCAATTATGTAAGGGAAAAAGGTAATGAATCAATGAGTGGAATCATGTAATACTATTGACAATGAAATCTATTTCAACAACTAGTAGGAGGGTATTACATCAGAGTCTGAATTTGGATATACAAACCTATATAATTTTCCACTAACAGAAACTTTATGAACAGCATTAGATCAAAGGCAGAGATCATTCCAGGCAATTCAGGTTGATGGTTCCTCAAAAAAGAGAGAAATATATGAGGACAACAAATTCATAAAGTGGCTAGACGAGTTTTCTCTCTGATCCATCTGTTTTATCTACTCATTCCTTATCGTACGTCCTCTCTTGAATATGGAATTTTATGTACAACTACATTCTATCCGTTTTGAAGTCCCACCAAAAGATAGAAGAAAGGAAAATTTGTGGAAACCTTTTTCAGTGTAAAGAAAACTAGATATTATATGTATATGTATGTATGAATGTAATGGAAGCAAAAACTTTCCCCTTTTTTGAGATAATGGGTTAGTCAATATTAAGTATGTTTGGCCTATATATCAAAACAAAATCTCCATCTCTTCCTGCCGGAGGAAATATTTGCACGTGGCATGTGCGTGTGTGGGTATATATAGCCACACGTGTCTTTCATGATGTTGTTTGTTAGCTTTATTTCAGAACCTTTGATGGATCAACTTGGAAGATCAACCAAGGCCAAATTTGAGTTTGATGATCATGACAATTGCATTAAGATCAATTGGTCTCTATTCAATTGATCATGTGGAAAAATTTTAATGCATGGCGGTCCTTTGATTCCTCCTTTCTAACAAGAACACCCACACCAAAATCAACCCCAGGGCCTGCGAGTTGTGACTATTCTTCACTGTCTCTTCCTTTAAGCAAATCTGTTTACGATCTCTGATTAAAACTTACCAGGAAAAAGGCTTTTGCCTTCAATTCTTTATTTTTAGTAAACCATCTCATTCCAAGCTTTTGACAAATTTCGGCACATAATTTTCTTATGCAAGACTTGGATGTGCTTCTAGTTAAGCTGGATAAGCAACAAAAACAAATAAAGCTAATAAATCCAATCAAGTTCCTGACTTGGAAGGCAAGAATGAAGATATATACTCTGGAACGGTCCAAAATCGAAATATAATTCAAGCCATAAATATCAAAGATAGCAACGGAAAAGTTTGTTTAACCAGGTAATACAAATCCAGTGCCTGAAATCTTAGGTCCAGCGAGGTCCTACAGAAGGGAAAGAAGTATGAATCGGATTGGATGGTAAGCACATGCATTTGGCCCTGTTAGGCTGTTTTTGTTAAGATCAAAATCATCATCATCAGCAGCAGCTAGCACACACACTTCCAATCTCCTTTGAACGCTTGTCGTAACTTAATGTTAGCCAGTGTCTTCATCCCCTCTGGCCAAAGTTTCTTATGATCTTGGATGGATTCATGTTTGATGTTGGGTAGCTTTCTTTTGTTATGCACCATGCATTTTTAAAGTTACCTTGCATGGCCATGGTTCTTTGGTCAGTCCCATCTGATCTTTAATACATGTTTTTTTTTTAAGGTCTTTGTTGTATACCCCTTTCATTTCATAGTTGGTATGGTGTAGACTAAACAAAGGGATTTTGATTTTTTTTCAAGTTAATAATGAGGTTTCTAAAGCTAAATAAGAAGGCAATGTAAGGACATTAATCCTATCCAACAGTGTATCAAAATTCAATACCTGCTACATAGCTTGAGCCATATTTTTGTTTTCAGTTAATCCAAGGTCCTGATTCAGGGAGCAAAGGCACCCCACAAAGACCAAATATTGTCTTTTATGCAAGACAAGAAGTGTAAGGCAATTGACCATAAATTGTCCCCTAATCTCAGCCAATGTAGTGGCCAAGTACCTGCTGGAATGCAGTGTCGTTTGTAGTGGCCGTAGAATCTTATTCGCAATATCCAATTGGACACACTCAATCTTGGGCCATCAATGGGGGTAGCTTTCTAAGAAAAAATGATCAGATAAGGGGGGGAATTTTGGACGTGTCGGTTACATGCCTGGGAATTAGCTTTGTAATGAAACAAAAAAAGAAAATCTGAAATTGAAAAGAATTATCATATGAAAAGTTTACTTGGTTAAAGTCATTAAACGTGGCGATTCCAGCTACACATATAGTGCTGTGTTTCCTAGCGTGTCCTCAAAAAGCTATGATTTTTACCTTTATATAACTTTGTTGACACCCCATCAAGTTTCAGAGATTTGCTATGAAATTAATATATATATATAATATGTGTGGTTTGCGTCTATACTATGATCTATGATTCACAACAACATATCTCATTCTTATCCCTAAAAAGCAAATCATCGTTTGTCTTTTCTTATTTACTAAGCTCAAAGCATTTGTCACCTCCCAAGAAAAGAAAACTGTTGGGCTTCTAAATTCCTCGTGTAATTTACTGGAACCCAAACAAAAATGTGGTTCAAGTACATGGGCTGCTCCTCCTTGGGTTCATCACTTCAACTCACCAGCCAGTGTCAGGCTTGAGTGTCGACCCAAAAAGCAAGCCACTGCCCTTTCTCCACACTTCGGTCATCGGTGCATTAGCATGACAATTGGATTTAACAGGAGAGGAGAGGAGAGGACAAAATGGGGGTGAAGGTCAGAGGAGGTCAGTCATACACTTTTGGCATTCACTTGTTCACATTTAAGGAAATTCCAAAGGCATATTTACACAACTTTTTAAACCATCTAACTACATAACAAAATAGCTACACTTAACCAAATTCTTTTATTCTTTACTGAAAGTTAATTCAAAGATTTTCTTAAAGAATATTGAGACCTTAATGTCATCCATCAAGGGAATATATATAGTTATGCAAGAGTCTTGTCTTGAATGCTATGGTAGATGGTTTTATAATTTTTTTAATAAAAGAGGCCACAGATCAAGAATAAGAAAAAAAAATTACAAGTGTTAAAATTTGAATTCTAAATTTATTAGATGTTATTTTTTAAGAGTGATTGTACGAACTAAATAAACTAAATTTATGATTTATTTTATACCTATTTCGACTCTAAAATTATATCACTTAAACTATTGATTCAACGGTAAAATGTAAGATTCTCACTGCTTAATGGTCAAGTTCGATCCTCCCTTTCAAAAATAAAAAATCTAATACCATAAAATATTTTCAAAAATTAATAAATCAGCCTAACCTACTCTCTTCAATAAATTTGACTTGATTAACTTTATCCATGTTATTTCAATCATTTTTATTTAAAGCCTGATTTTGTACACCATTACTTTTCTCTTTAGAAGCACAAAGTCAGAAAATATTTTCTTCATTGGTATATATTCAAGCTTATGCTTGATATTAAAGCTACAACTTTACCTAATAATGGCATAAAATGATGTAGCTATATATCAAATTTGGACAAGCAAAGGAGAAAGCTTCCTATAGTGGCTTAGCTTATTCTCCTGAATTTTACTCCATCAATCAAAAAAAAAAAAAAAAACAAAAGCTTTTGGCCTTTGGGGAAGTAGATGTCTGCAATCAGCAATATATATGATTTATTTTATGGTACATATAGAGTAGGGGCCAGCCATTTCTGCACTATATAAAGTTTTAAACATGACCTATAAATTCAGGGCTATGTGCTTTAAAGGCATGGGTTTGATTTCATGATGGTTTTGGTTGGTGCCCCATTATTTTGGATCAGTACTCTCTATAGCTGGCATCAAGAATAAGGAGCTAAGGGCATAAAAATCCAGCAAGCAAAGCCACCATTGTTCTCTTCCCATGTGGAGGAATCCCTTCTAAACAACACACATCCAATTCTTTTTTATTTTTGGGTTCTCTTTTTGACATTCTAAATCACGATAATGAACATGTGAGTACATGAAAAATTAAACAAATCAAAAAGCTATGAAAAGTGTTTTTATTATTGCCCTTAAGACTAACAGCACTCAAGCTCCAACTTTTTCTTTCATTTCCCATTTTATCACTTCATATATATATATATATATATATATATATGTGTGTGTGTGTGTGTGTGTGGCTTAAATATAAATAAACCTCCGAACTAAAATTAAAAAATATCTAAATTTTTATCATTTTATTATAATTTATTAAATTTTTAAATATTTATTTTCATTCAATTAAACTATTAAACATTTATTTTCTTTCAATTGAATTTATTTTCATTCAATTAAGCCTTCAATTGAAAGAAAATAAAAAATGATGGTTAATTAGTTTTTATCTAATAAAGACTCAATTGATGAAAATAAATGTACAAGGATTCAATTGATTGTAATAAAATAATAGGAGTTTAAATAATTATTTAATTTTAGTTCAATTTTTTTATGCTTTAGCTTATATACATAATCCTCTAGAATTTTTTAATTAGAAATTCGAAATTTGAAGTATTTATATTATTTTATTGGTAAATAAGAAACAATTTATACAGGGAAGGCTTTCCTGATTAAGATATCCTGCATTGCATGTGATATGCTTTATGCTTTACCATTTTTAGTAGAGAACAGTACGGCTTCCTGACCATCACGTATAAGCGCAACTCAAAATGTTCCATTACCACATATTATTTCCTTATATATAAAGTTTTTTGGCCAGCGACTGCCATTGTCATGTCATTAACCTCGAATGGATAAAATCATAATTTTTTTTTTTGTTGTTTTTGAGCTAAGACTTGGATTTAAATTTGAAACCCTTAATTCCAAATTTCAATACCATAACCTTTAGATTTCCTTTCTATGGCTACAAAATTTTAATTCATAAATCATAATAAATGGATAAATTTTGATTTAAATAATTTGGTTGGATGACTCTTTGCTTGACAAAATTTTACTAACAAATTAAGTTTATCACTAAATCGAATTTAGTAAGAGCTAGTAATTAATTGAACTAATTTCCTGTTTATTATTTGACATTATAACTTTCATTTAGGTTAAGTAATTGGAATTGAAGTTTTTGTTACTTAACAAGGCCATAATTAATTGGTGGTTTCCCACTTTTACTCTGAGTGCAATGAATTTTACCTAGTTTTGATTTGCATATTTATTAGAGTTTATATTAAAGTATTGTTAATGTATAAATTTTATATGTTATCATTAAATCAAATAATATCATATCATTAATAAGTAAATATTAACTCTTAAAATAAATATACAAAAAATTAACTTTTAAAAAATATTTTACTAATTAATCAGGTGATATCATCGAAATTATTAATAATATATAAAATTTATACATTAATAATTTATTAAATATAAATCCTATTTTATATATAGTTTCATACTCTAAGCAAGGGACTTAATTACAAGCAATTTTATTTTTGGTAGTTAATTAATTACCTATTGTCCTAGGTAATTAATTGTTAATTTGGATATAGACTATAATTAGTTCATAATTCTCTTTGAACAATTAAAACTTTTGAAAAAAAAAGTACAGTTACCGTTGAATCAAATATAATATTTTATACTAATTTATCAGAAATTATCATAAAACTAATAAAAAAATAAAAAGAAAGATATAAAGGGAATAAATGAAAAGCTACTGTCATGAAGACAAGAGTCTTATTCCTAGTCGTTACATCAAATATTAAAAAATTGGTGCATCACATTGTGCAGTCGACACGTGTATTTCAAAAGGAGTCAAAGTTGTGCAAACAGTACTGTTGATTCTTCCCTGTTAAACCAGCCCTAAACCCGGGATGAAAAGAGAAGTTCGATCGAGAGTTCTTACCATCAGAGCTCGACACGTTTCCTGGCTCCTTTATGTTTCCTTGATTGTGACTGCATGCTTTCGTTTTTCCAGTTCAAACGCTGCTTTATTTCTTCGAAGTTGTAAACTGTAACAACCCCATGTTTCCAACAGTATCTTTAAAAAACGATTTTTTTTTTTTTTTTCATTTAATTTTAGCTTGACAGTGGGAGGTGTCCAGTGGGCAATGGTCCTTAATTACCACGTGAAAAGTTTTTTTTTTTTTTTTTTTATTCTTTGATCGAAAAAGATGGAATCTTAGGGTGATGATATTATTTTGAATGTGTTTTTTTTTTTTTTTTTATCTTTTCTTTTTTCTTTAGTTGATGTTGGGTACTGAGTATTGACAAGAGACACTTTGTGACTCACATTATCAGCTTTGTACCCAAAAGAAAAGTTTGGCTGAACTGGCTGATGCCATGAATCTTTCTATCTAAACAAAATGCAAGTCTTCCCAATCATACAATCTCTTGAAAGGGCCAAATCTGTTGGGTGGTTTTGGAGAAATTTTCAGTCAAGGGGCCCTGATTGGGTGCTCAGCATTCTTTTCATGGATACTTTGAATCCAGTCTTGATCTTGGGTATACTTTTAGAAGAATAAATGCATGAGATGGATGCTGAAGAGAATCTAGGCCTAGAAACTTTTGGTTTGCAATGAATGATCATCACGTCTCAGAATATAACTATCGATCGTGCCACTGGATAAAAGATACTCACAAGATTTGGAAACAGTATGTAGTCAGGCCAAGGGTTCTTTAATTGATTCTCCAATCTTTTTCATAAAGTGACCATTAGCTAAAATTTGGCCACAAACAAGTCAGGCAGTTAAAAAGATGGGTGGCATATGCTTGGGGAATAGTTAAAAAGATGATCAGCATCAAGCATCTTCAATGTCCTAACTTGACCTAGCTTTAAAACATTAGATGTTATTGTGATTGTTAAAGGAAAATATTTTTGGTCGCTATTTCTAGGATTTTGCATCAAATCTGAGTTTGGGTGGAGGTTGGAATCGTAAGGCAAACAAAATACGGAAGAGTAAGTTTTTATTGTTAACATATTAGAAGTACTAATATTTGGAGCAAAATGCTGAGAAATAAAATTCATAATGAAATATGATGTTAACTTGGAGGAGGTTGATCTATATTTAATTGCATTACTTTCATTTATCCTAGTAGGATTTGGATCATATAATTAATCATTTGAATTTGGTAGTTTTGGGGTTTTTCTTTTTATAATTAAATTAAAGAAATTTTTTTTCCCTTGCTAGTGCATCTTATATATATATATATATACTTTTTGAAGAACATCTTATATATTTTTTAATCTTAACTTGTAGCATAATTTGATCTCACGGACTCGATTTTGTGAGGGTTATTAAGAAATCTTGAGGTGATTTATCCTAATTTATAATGATTAGATTACATAAAATGTGGTAAATGATACTTTTCTTACTTTACCTACAGGATACATTTCAGTTCATCAATTGCACTAAGAAAAAAGCATGCCACAAAAGTCATCCATATGCTAAGTGATCAAATTGAAAATTACTAGCCAGCTGCCTACCAATCTATCATAGAACAACATAGATTGAAAGCTTTCAATGAATTGAAAAAAAAAAGAACTCATTTCTAATTCTTTTTAGGTGAGATGGGAAATAAATTGCAGCCATCATTCTTGAATTTTGCTCAAATATCATTTTTGTTAAGGAGAGAGAGGAAGTGTTGGTGATTCCTCTTGGGTGTTTTAAATTTTGTGAACTTATTTATCATTTATTTTGTTATTTGTATTTGCTATCTTTATTTTCGTTTTATTTGTTTCTATATGTTTTGGCTACTAGCTTTGCTGCAGCTCAGGGTCCGTTGGTTTTTTGAATGTAAAGCTTGGTCAAGCTTTGGCTCTTAGGTTTTTGTCCATTTTTGGCTCTTGTGGCCATTAATTCTTTTTTTTTTTTCAATAAATTACGTTTTCACGATTCGCATTTGTACTAAAAATTAAAATCAAATGAGATGTTATTCTTTTGTTTTATACAAAATTTCTGTTCTTGTTGAGCTCATCTTAGGATCATTAGTTCTCTTATTAATACTGTAATATTGTATATTGGTTGAGAAAGCTAGTTTTTGTTTTCAATTTTTTGTGAAATTATATGTATAAATAGAAATTACAATTTAATGAAGCATTACTTGATATATATATAGCATAACTATTACATAAAAAAAATCCACAAATTAATATAAAGTTGAATGAAACACATACATGATGAAACTTAAATATGTAACATAAAATTTAAGGACCTCATCTTTACCATCAAGATAAAGCATCATGGCATTTTTTTTTTTTTTTTTTGTGATCGGACCATCATAGGCTATTGAGGAAAAAAGTTATTGCAACAAAAAATTGACCTTAGGCAACAGTTTGTCAGCAACGGCTATTAAAGGGTTGCCTAAAAATGCTTTAGCCAACAGATATTTGACATTATGCAACCGTTTTTACGCAACGATCCATGTGTGTTACCTTTCGAGAGATTAGACAACACGTCAGCGACACTTGTGTTCCAACGTTACCTAATACTCCAATTATACGTAACAAATTAAACAACCAACCGATGCTTAGTGTTGCGTAAAACTTTAATGTCATGCAACAAATAATGAAACCGTTGCTTTATGTGGGAATCTAAAGCAACAATATAAGAGGTGTTGCATAAATTTTCATGCTTAGGCAACATCATAAAATAAGTGTTGTGAAATTTCTTAACTTTACAAGTGGATTTAAAGGGTTAAATTTATCCATTTAGGATATATTTTTTAAAAAATGATTTGTATATATATGTAGAACAATGATCCTAGTTGTAAACCCATTGAAAGTCAAATGCCGACTTTAAGTATTCTTTAATCATATATTAAAGATGAATTCTTTATTTGTAATTAAGCATATATATTCCTATCATCTATTGATAAAAATAAGAATGTGATATTTTGAAGTATGAAAAACTAATATGCTTTCCATTTAGATTAATTATTGATGCAACAGGGATAATTTATTTATTACTCTTAAAATTATCATGTTTAACATTCAACTCTTGAAACTATAGGAAAAAAAAATATAGACAAAAGATCTCAAAACATTCCATTATGTGAACCCAAAAAAAAGTGGGACTTATGTTTTAGGGTAAAAAATATCTAATTAATAGTATTATTATATGAATATTATGTTAGAAATAATGACTCAAATCTCATAACAGATTTGTTTGAGATTGGTTAGATATTGTTTGATGGACAAAAAAAATTACAGAAAAAGAATTTTAAAAGGAAATTGATTTTTAATAGCCAAGTTTGTATGCTTATAAATATGTGAAGTTTCTACAGAGTTATATATAAAAAAATATGTAAGAGAGTTATCGAATTTTATAGGATAGACATCCTATAAGACTACTTAAGATTTACGTCTTATGAGTGCATATGTGTGTTTGTATAGTGCATGAAAGTGGATTAGAGGAGACTGAGATGATTTATATAGGTATGATGAATGGGTACATATGAGTATGTGTTTGTGTTGAAAGGTTGCACATGTGATATATTTGTTTGGGTTAAAAAAACTCCATAGGACTAGAATAGATTGATAGAATTTATGGGTATTAGTTATGAGTGTTTGATTTGATTTGATATTTGCTATAATTCTCTATAACTAATAGATCTTATTTTTTATCAGTGGACGTAGGTCAGTTGGATCGAACTACGTTAAATTATTGTATCTTATGTGTTTGATTGATTGTTTGATTATGCTTTCGATATGTGAATTAGATTGGGGCTTTTGGCCTAACAAGTGGTATAAAAGCTATGGTGATATTTAATAAGTGAAATCAGAGCTGAGGTAATTTTTAACAAATGGTATCAATGCTATGATAATTTTCACTTGACCTAACAAGTTGTATTAGGATGTGGAAAAAACTAATGGTTCAAGCTGTGGGAAAAATTAATAGTTCAAACCATGGGAAGAAGAGGCAAGTCTAAAGGAGCTCGATTCAAAAGATGAGTTCAAGTTCATGCATTGATAGATCGATTTACGTGAAGCATGAAAACACACAAGAGAAGATGATTGTGAGACTTTCATTGAAGGTGGAGCCAAGCATTTCTAACATATATTTGATGAAATTTGAGTTAAGGTAGAGATTGTTAGGAATAATGACTCAAATCTCATAACAGATTTGTTTGAGATTTGATTAGATATTATTTAATAGACAAGAAGACTTGCAAAAAAAAAAAATTCTAAGAGAAAATTTTTTTTAATAGGCAAGTTTGTATGCTTATAAATATATGAAGTTTTACAAGGTTAGGTATAAAAAAAAGATGTAAAAAAATTGTAAGATTTTATGAGATAGACACCTTATAAGACTACTGGAGATTTACGTCTTATGGGTATGTGTATTTGTATGGTGCATGTGAGTGGATTAGAGGAGACTGAGAGAATCTACATAAGTATGATGAATTGGTATATATGAGTATGTGTTTGTGTTGAAAGGATGCACATGAGATATGTTTGTTTGGGTTAAAAATATTTCATAGGACTAGAAGAGGTTGAGAGCGTCTATGGATATTAGTTATGAGTATTTGATTTGATTTGATATTTGTTTGTAATTTTTTATAACTAATGGATCTTGTTTCTCATCTATGGACGTAAGTCGATTGGACTGAATCATGTTAAATTGTTATCTCTTATGTGTTTGATTGATTGTTTGATTATGCTTCTGCTGACATAAATTAAATTGGAGCTTTTAACCTAACAAATGATATCAGAGTTATGATTATCTTTAACAAATAAAATTAGAGCTAAGGTAATTCCTAACATATTATGGGTAAAAGAAATGTATTGTATGAATATGATAGATAAAATGTGGATAAGATAAGATTATACTAAACATCCTTTGGCTTGGCTACCTTGCTTTCGTGCTTACGAGGGTTTTTTTTTTTTTTCCCTGGCATGATCTGGTGAGAGCCTTCCCCATGTGCCAACACCCAATTTTCAGGATCTAGAGGACCATTTCAGAACCAATTCCTGCCTTTTCACTCTACTTTCTAACCCCAATCAATCCTTGCAAGCAGTGAGGAAATCTGGTAACTAGAAGCATCTTGATAGGGATATAATGGTAAAAAAATTTCAATCTGGGCCGCTGTTCTAATGCTTCCTTGTTGTTGTTTCGACACGTTGAAGCACTTAAAGTCAGGAATGTTAAGATTGATGTGGACGTCATTTAGTCAACTCTAACTCAATTGACAAAAAAGAAAATCTAGCAAAAACGGAGTAAGAAAATTTTTATATTTAATTGATTTATTTATGGATTATATTATTTTTAACCAGCAAAGTCAGATACAAGTCTACTAATGTATCTATAAGTACCAAAAGGAGAGAAAAAATTGAGGCAAGAGATGAGAAGCTTGAACATAAATGCAATGTAAAGAGGAAATATAAAACAGGAAATAAATTGGAAACTGTAGGTGATAGTACGATGGAGTTTTATTCTTTGTCTGAACGGGCTAGTAAAAGCAAAACCCTGGATGAAGATAAACGCTAGTGCCCCACTTTGGTTTTCCACTCTCTTTTCTCTTTATCTTCTCTCTTTTGTTTTCTTTTGTTTGAGGAACAAACGGTGGAAACCTAATAGCTATAGAGTTACCCTACACTTATAAAAAAGAGGAACTGCTTCTTGCCCTAAAGAAAGAGGAGGGAATTTCGGGAAGAGCAGAAAAGAAAGAAGAAAAAAGGGTTTCTGAAAATACCATAGTTTTCTTTTTTTAACAAGAAAAAATATTTTATTTTATTTTATTTTATTTTTAAATTCGGTACAATATAAGAGCATTAAAAAAAACGAATAGGAATGGGAAGAGGAAAAGTGGAGTTGAAGAGGATCGAGAACAAGATAAATCGACAGGTGACATTTGCAAAGAGAAGGAATGGATTGCTAAAAAAGGCTTATGAGCTTTCAATTCTTTGTGATGCAGAGGTTGCTCTCATCATTTTCTCTAACCGTGGCAAGCTCTATGAGTTTTGCAGCGCTTCTAGGTAATTAAATTTTAATAATCTTTTCATTTATTTCATGTTAATATCAAACAACCCATATTTTTTCTTTCTTTGAAAATTTCATGGTGATCTGCTTTCTTTGCCTTTTTGTCTTCATTTTTTTCTTCTTGTGTTGGTGCAGTTGATTTTGAGATAAGGGTTTGAATCTGTTTTTTTTTTCATGGATATGTTGATTTAGCTGTTCTCGTCTTGAAAATATTCTGGGGTTTTCAGAGATCTAGGTCACTGAAAATTTTCCTATTCTGAAATATCATAGGAGAAAAAAAATGATTCTTTTGTTTCTTAGACAAGAACATGTTGGGTTGCTGTTCCAAGTCTCTTTTTGATTGGTCCAACATTTTAATACTTTAATTTATTTGGTAAATTTTGTGAACTGCTAAATCAAGATGTTACTATTTCTAAAAACTTTTGTTTGATTATCAAAAATAAATATTCTGGGAATTAAATAAGTTTATGTTTCTCTTTATTAGCCAAGATATTAAATTTCAAACAACTCAGTTTCTTGTTAATGAGTGCAGATTAGGTTTCATAGGAAAAAGTTTGGCCTTTTGACTTTAAAGTTGTGAACTTTTCTGTATCCTCAACGGGTTATAGCACACAGTTTAATGATCATTTGAGAAGGACAATAATGGTCTTGGGAAATGTAATTGTTGCTGAGTTGTTGTATTAGTGAATGGTTTATGGCTTATGAATTAATTAAATGTAAATAAAAAGTTGAATCATGCTTAATCATCAGACCATTATTCAGAAAATCAAGTCAGGAGCTGTCACTCTTTGATGTAATTCAACTTTTGAAGTTTTAAGTGTTGAACCTAACTAAATCAAAGGCCATGAGCTTAGGTTAATTTCTCTTGTTCGAAATTCGTTTCTAGCTGCCACTGTCAAAGTTTTTAGCCCAAGTTGGAAAAAGAAACAAAAAGGGATAAATTTTAAATGTGGGTTCTATGTATCCTGCCATGCTGCTTCATCTAATGGTTATCTTCAAAAAAAAAATATGATCAGTTTCAGGCATAACAAATTTTTTTTCCAGAAAAAATACTCGTATAAAATTTTCATTTGAGACCTTTGACATCAGCAACTATATAATCCACACTTCTATTGCTTACTTTTTAAATTCATATATTTTGATCCTTAATTATAACACTTTTTTTTTTAAATCGCAATATGAGGATAAAGAAAAAAAATTATAATTATTAAAAATTGAACATCAAATTTGATGAATGCTATTTTTTGAAGGATACATTTATTTTTCAAGACTGTTAGTGAAGTTCCTGTTATGTGCCTTATTTTCTTTTTATCTGTTACATTGATTTCTGCACTTGCTTTTATATGAAATTTAATCAAAATTCATTTTGCCTTTCAAAGGAAAAAAAAAAAAAAAAAACAGAGTTTACTGTTTAGTTGTTTATCTTTAGCCTATTATAAAGTTGTGCAGTAATAATTTAAGCAAATTGCAGTGCATCATTTCTTTCAAATCAACAATGGAAATCTTTAATCATAGTGGATTTTTATTGCCTAATTGATTTATTTTTAAAAATTTTGAGAATTCTTAATCCCTAATTTTCTTAAAGCCTTTTTTTTTTTTTTTTGAATTTAGCCTTAATTTTTAAATGTGATGATCCAGTGCAGCTTTCAGGTGTCTTATCTAATCAACTTACAAAGCATTTTGTTTTCAGGAATTAGAATTTGGTGAATACATATACATGAACCAACCTTTAACCAAAAGATGCACAACATATATACATCAATATTGAACATATGGACAGTATCTTTAACTGTGCATTGACACATTTACATATAGTACATTGTCTATGGTTGTGACTGAAAATTTCATATTTCTTTGTCATTTTACAAGATCCACATGCATCCCAAAGCTCAGCTTTCTTTTAAAAGCTTACTTCAAGTTTGAGCTTTTACTAGGGCAGCCTCTCAGGCCCCCCTTCTTGCTCCATTCTTCTTTCATTCAAACATAATTCTCTTATGTTTTGGGAAAAGCACTAAGGCCTTGCTTTAACCATAAGTCATGCCATCTTCAGTAACAAACAAAAGATGGGTGCTTTTTCCCCTATTTCCTTTTTTTTTTTCCATCTCCTCCCCTCCCGCTGTACATACTCGAACATTTCGAAAGTATATATTTTTCTTTTTGATAGTTTTGGCAGCTGATTTGCTTACAAATATCATTCACTTTATAGCATGTGGGGTTTCAAATTATTTGATGCAACTTTACAAGCAAGCTAGCATAATAAGATTGATTTTGTGGGTTACATAACATATTATAGTTGTCTAAAAATTATTATATAGTTATTTTGTGGGTTACATAAGAATTTTGAATCTAAATGGGAGGTAATTCTTAGGTAATTCTTTCCCATTCTATAAACTTCACTCCATCTCATTGAATCAGAGATCTTTAACTCTAAGTTGTTTCTCAAATTCTAACTGCATGTTGAACTGTCTGTCTTTCTCCTTTGGATCAACATCATATAACCTTGTACCATACAACATATGGTATTATTTCCCCATGTAAAGTTCTTTGTCATGCTCTTGTACATGTTGGTGATTAGTTTTACCTACCAATTGACATTTCCTTACAAACTATTGTTAGATTACAAGAGTTTCCTCATGTGACATTTTTCTAACTCTCTTCTTTATCAATGCAAGTAGCCAACAATTACCCAAAAAAGGAAGCCATTAAAAGCAAAAGGTAGCCATTAAAAGTAAAGGTAGCCGTTAAAAGTAAAAATTACCCAAAAAATTTACCCACTACAGTACAAAAAGCAAAAGGCTTACAAGAAAGGGAATAAACCCACACTAAAGAGACTTAACCCAACAGACAAATTCCCCAACTAAGGAATAAAACAGAACAGAATCATGATCCTTAGTCATTACAATGATGTGAAACCCAAACAAGGACCTCATTAACACCAATATAGAAAAGAAGCCCCAAGGTGACAATTCTCAAGCATTACAAAAGAACACAAGTTATTGTCTGCTATGTCTCATCTAATATTACAAGTTTGATATGAAAAATATGACACTTTATAGGGAAGCTCTCTTTGCTCCATATTTGTACATATGTATGTGTATGCGTTGTATGGATAATAGTCACTTAACTTCCTTTGGGTTAGTATATTTTGAATTTTGTTTTCTTAAGGACATGTGTCTATAAATATTTTTGGATGATTTGGTTTGTACACAAAAAAAAATTAAACACAGAAATATTTGGCTTGTACACAAAAAAATTAAACACATAAGGTCTTCAATGCCACAAAGAGTTGTTGTTAGGATGTAACCAAGTTGAGCTATGCTTTGAAAAGTTTAGGCTTGCTTGTTCTATATTTATCAAGTTTGACCTTATCAAAGCTCTAAAATGCAAAATTGTCTAACTTACCAAACTCAAGCTTGATTGGAGTAGACTTGTATAGTTGAATTGTTATCAATCCTAGTTAAGATCAAGTTTTAGCAATGTTATATGTACATATATAAATATATATATATATATATATATATATATATAGACACACTCAAAAATTGGTAAATTGAAAGTATATCAACAAAGAATTTAAGTGCAATGCATGTGGTTAATTGATTATAAATATTAGTATATATAAAAGCATTGATAATTTATTTATTTTGGCCAAATTGATAATTTATTTAGATTTATTCTTTTTAATATTTATTTATGAATAAGTGAATTTCAAATAATTAAAACTTTTAATTAATCTATTTGTATTTCCTAGTTTCAAATAATTTATTTGTATTTCCTAGTTGTATTAAAACTTTTAATGATATTAAAAAAGGAATTAGGGCATACTATTTGATAAACTCCGTTTAAAAGTTTCTATCCTTGTCCTACTAACTAGGCATGAAACTATAAACTGTTCTATCAAGGTGATCATCTAATTAACTATGGTTTCTGATGGAAAGTCTCATAATGAAAAGACAGCTTCATGGCTAAAATGGCTTGACTGTTCCTAGTTGTTTGTTTTGAATGCAGTGCTGCCATCAATATTTAGACTTGTCATCCTAACTTCCTCTCTTGGCCCTTTTTATTTAAGCAGCATGGCTAAGTCACTTGAGAGGTACCACAGGTACACCTATGGACTATTGGAACCTGGTCAAACAGAAATTGACTCACAGGTCTATTATTCTCTTCTATTTCAGCCTTGGCTTCTGGGATTCATAATTTATTTATTGGTACAATTTAAGAAAGAAACTCTAAATCCTTGCATTGAGTTTTCAGATCCTAAAGAAAAACATTTTTTTGCCAATGCAACTATTTCCCCTTTTTACTTGTTTCATTTTCCACTAGTCTTTTAACAATATGCTCAATTCTTTTTATCTTTGGCTAACTAAAGTTTGTTAATTGTTTTATTAATCAAGTTTGACAAAATCTAAAAGTGCTTAATGTCATCAAGCAGAGCAACTACCAGGAATATTTGAAGCTCAAAGCAAAAGTTGAGGTCCTTCAACGTTCTCAGAGGTAATTTGTCCAACCAATAAGCCAAACAGTTTTAAATCGTCTTTGAATCATTTGTTCATAAAATAAGTTGCTTGTTCAAGTGTGGATAGTTGACTGCATTTTATGGAGCCTATATAGAGAGAGTAGACTTGATTCTAGTGAATATATACACTTTATATTGTGTAGCCATTTTCTTGGGGAAGATTTAGGAGGCTTGGACACTAAGGAACTGGATCAGCTTGAGCATCAGTTGGACTTCTCATTGAAGCATATCAGGTCAAAAAAGGTATTCATAATCAACTTCTTCTCTTGTTTTATTTATTGTTTTGATGAAGCTATAACCGTATGGGACAATGGATTATAATTGAATTAATAGCTTTTCATTGTCAGTTCGAAATGTATCAGTGCTTTTGTAAACCCCCCCCCCCCCCCCCCCCCCCCACACACACACACACACACACACAAACACATTTTCTTCCCTTTCTTTTTTCGTAAAAGTTGGATAATGCTTTGTTCGTTAGCAACAAAAGCCAAATATGATTCAGTATTTGAGATCTTCTGAAAAGATGTGGGGAGAATTGACCTTAGCTAGGACTGAAGCTCCTTTTTCTAGAAATTGTTGCCAATTAAAACACCTCAGGTTAGGATGTACTTTGTCTTTGTCTAATATGACTCTTGTTATTCTCTTGTACCGAAATGGGTAATAAGGTTTTCTTTGATTTCATTCTTTTTATCTTAAATCATTCAGTATAGATTAATCCATAGAATTAACTCCTGGGAACTTTTGAGTTTTGACATTAGACAAACACAAACACACAGATGGTGATCTTGTAAGCAGGCAATCCTGTTAAAAAAACTTTGTTATGAGGAAGAGTACACAGTGCTGCAAAATATATAATGCTTTTGTTAAGCTATAGACCAGATCCTAGACAGTTAGGAAGGCTCTTATTGTTTTCTTCACCTTGATATATTCTTCCATTATTCTACACATTATTCTTAAATTCTAGATCCTATATTTGTTATGTCTTTGTTCAGTAAGTACTTGATATTAGAATGAGAGATTTGCATTTCAAATTTACAATAGGGTGTATGATTAAACTCATAAAAACTTGGCTTTTTTTATTTGTGAGATTTCTTTAAAATATTTGAAATATCTCAATAAGAGTGAATTTCAAATACAAGTTGAGTATTAACTATTTTCATCTATTATCCGCCATAATTCTCACAATTTATATGAGAAACTAGATCCACACTTCCTATCTCAAATCATGTTTCTAAATAAAGCACTATGAATTGGAAATTTAGGACGGTCTAGATTCATACGCAGTTAGGTGTCATTTGGCATTCTTGTCAGCTTGCATTTCATTTTTTTTTCACAAAAGAAAGCCACAGCATTGGGACAAGGGAAGGGTTGTAAGTTCTGGGATTCAAATCCTAGACCTGTTGAATGTCACCTCTTAAGGGTAATTGTATGAACCGACTTAAACTCCTAATTTGCTTGCATTTTACTATTAATTTGTAATAACATGCAACATTTTGGCAAGGTTAGTGGACCTGGGGTTACATAATGAATTTGGTCTCAAACAGAAATGGTTTCTGGGTTCAGTACTTCATAAAAGCATTTGTTTTTGGCATTTATTACCGAATAAAAGAGGCATTATTCATGCATGTTCACCTATGCATCAACTTTCTGAAAACATGGGTCCATGGTTCCAGCTTTCTTCAATGACCTAATTGCTGAAGGACAATTAGTACATACGCAAAACCATAGGTATCACATTATGTAGTATTCAATTTTCATGAGACAACCAAAATCTGTTTCAAGTATTCCATCTATGTCATGTTGAAATTTATGCCTTTTAATGAATGCAGATGCAATTTATGTTTGACCAACTTTCTGAACTTCAAAGGAAGGTATATAATACGGCTGGAGATTCTTTTCTATTTTTAGTGGTAGAAGATATTTCTGTTATTCAGATATCACCATGCATGTATTCTTTGTACAGGAAGAATTCCTACTGGAAACCAACAGAAACCTGAGAATGAAGGTAAAAACCTGCTTAAATTTTATTATGTTAAAATATTGTATTACTTAAAAGAAATGCGATTCTTATCTTTCAATGTCATTGTCAATGCTATAAATTTTGTTGTTCTGCTTTGCCAGTTGGATGAAAGTACTTCAACACTACCATCGTGGGAAACCGGGGAGCAAAGTATTCCATACAACCACCCACCTCCTCAGTCAGATGAATTTTTTGAGCCTTTAGAATGCAGCAGTTCTCTGCAGATTGGGTAACATATCGTAAATCTGTTTCTTCTTTAATTTCATGCTAATAGCTGAGGTTGACAGTCGATAGATTCTTTCCTGCTAACATAATTTTTCCTTCAACTTTTCGTGCTACAGTTACAATCCTACTGTAACAGATCAGGCCACTGCTGCTACATCCTCTACACCAAGTGGATTCATCATCCCTGGTTGGATGCTTTGATTGTTTTAACTTAAGCTAAAGAATCCAGATCTTCTCATATAACTGATAAGAATAGAGTACAATAAGCAAATCCCAACCTATGTTTTGTTCTATCTGTTATGAAGGATGGTTGAAGTGTAGGGCGAAGCTCCCATGTAATAATTATGTGGAAAACCATATTTGCTACTAAGAATGCTAAGTTACTCATAATATGCCAACTCCTTTATTCTTGAACTCTTAATATTACTTGTATAAACGTTTTATTACTTGCATTTGCAAATTTCATTTATATAATCAAAATAGCTGGTTACCAATAAATTAGAAAAAAATAAAGGAATTTATATGATCATGGTTTGGTTCTTTTTTTTTTTTTTTTTTACTTTTTGGATAATTAAGGTTAGGTTTGATGATGGATCGGATTTGATTTAGTTATTTTTGTTAATATATAATGTTTTAAAATTTTAAAATCTGAATCAATTTTCTTTTTGAAACCAAATTAATATTGATTTGAATTGATTCAATTATTGATTTTTGAAAATAGATTTAGATATAAAATAACTATTTATATTCTATAAAAATTTAAAATTTATATAAAAATTAATAAAAACTTATAATTCAGTTCAGTTATTTTCATTTTTCTTTTTCATTTCATGATCTGAAAACTTATTCTAAATTTTAATATCCAATTCAACTTAGATAAAAAAAAAATCTCATACGAGTCAAACAAACGTTACAATTTTAAATCGATTTAATTTATCTTTAGCCATTATAAAAATACTGCAGCATTGGAAGTAACGTAGAATTTCTAGTTTGAAGAGTATGGACATACATGACTTAGAAAATGCTAGGTATTTGTCTTTTCAATTGAAAGTAAAGTTTAGGTGTCAAGATCAGCCATATCCAGAAAGATAATATCTGAAGCAAGGCGTGAATAAAGTTGGGATGAAAATTCAATGCAGTAGGTTGAAGCAATATTGAATGTGCTTTTATCAGAGATCACCAGTGGGACGATTTGACATTGGGGTTGGATGAATCTGCTCAGAAAATTGATAGGCATTAACTTACCTGCTTAAATTACTTTCAATGTGAGGTTTGTATTATTGCAACTTGGCTTTTCTTAAAGTACTATTAGTAGTACTAATATTTTTACAAGATATACTAGCTAGTTAACAATTTTAAATAATGCTTTCAGGTTGAATTTAGGTTTTAATTAATTAAATTGATTCATATAGTTAATTTTAAAAAATATATATCTAATAGATTTAAAGTTTAAATTTCGGTATTTATAACTATTTTTCTATTATGTGTTCCATCTCCTTCCTTTTCTATCTTACGAATTTTCTATCTACACTACCAGTTCTTGAACAAAGTTGAAGTAAGATTAGAGGATTGACATGTCTTATTAAAGAACATTTATAAAAATTAAGTAATTAATAAATGGATATATGATAATTATTTGACCTTGTCCATGGAGTTTTAAAGTAGTCGACCGTCTGCATTAATTTTTATAATAATAGTACTCTTGTTTCATGAATACTTTTTAATTTGATTTTTAATTGTGTATCTAACTTCCAAAGTATATCCATTCCCCTCCATAAAAAAGAATGTGGGAATAACATCGAATGGTCTCGACCCCTTAAAGGAGTTTGGAAAATTAATGTAGATGGATCGGCTATAGGTAAGCCTGATCCTACAGGAATAGGAGGTGTTATCCGCGATTGGAAGGGGAAAGTATTGCTAATGTTGTCCAAGAATGTTAGAGTCAAGGAATCGAACCCGGCAGAGCTGTTGGTGGTAGTTGAAGCCCTTACTATTGTGGTTAATGCCAATCTGAATCCCTTGCCTGATATTATTATCGAAAGCGACTCCAAAATTATTACAGCCTGGCTCAACAAAGTAAGTGAATACTCTTGAAAGTATAATGATTTGTTGAATAGGTTGTACAATCTCTTCGTTAGGGTTAAGAACATCACTTTTGTACATGGTTTTAGAGAGGTTAATTGTTTTGTGGACTCTCTAGCTAAGATGAGAGTGCACAGATCTTGCGATTTTGTAACTTGACTGTAATGAACCGTTTTATATAAATAATATCTTTATTTCAATCTTAAAAAAAAAATGGTCAAATTCTTTTTAGCTTTGACTTTCATTTTATTTTTAAAGTATTAAAAAAATATTTTCTAAATCTATAAATGAGATTTTTAGATATATTTTTATAAAAAATTAGTTTAATAAAATATTTAAAATATTAATGATCAAAAATAAAAATTTTAATCCCTTTACTCGTTGCCTCATTGGAAAGTTGGATGCGGAGAGATTCAAAGATCTCTTGATTTGATAGCAGTAGTGATAAGTTCCGGTTTAAGGCAGCTAACTTGGATTTGCTTTTTTATTTTAGTTTGGCTTATATGTTATGGCTGCCAACCGCTGCCCCTAAAATTAGCTCTACTTCTCCCCATTAAAGGGAAGCTTTTGCTTTTAACCAATTGCATGTCTGTGGTTTGGTTGGGTTTCTCCCCAAACTTAACCCCAATTGTCCAGTTTCCATATAAACGTAAAGGAAAAATAAAGGAAATTTTGTGGTGCAATAGCATTAATGTTAAGGGTATTTTTGAGTATAAAGGATAAATTGTTTTTTTTTTTTTTCCTCTCATTAGAAACTGTCATAAGCATTTTTATATTCCAACAAGAACATGTTAAGTTAACCTGACACATATAATATAATGTTAGCTCGATCACGTCATTATTTTACTTTGCAGATTTTTTACCTTTTACTTATAAATAGAACCATCTAAATACTATTTAATCAATCTATTTCTCTTTTTTATTTTTCTATTTATTTATCCTTTTAATCTTCCAAGAAACACTTCCTACTTTTTTATTACTCTTTTTCTCTCGTAATGTCAGGGTCCTTATTTCTAGCTAGAAACTCAGCACAAACAATTAATCATTTGACAAATACAATAAAAGTCTTTAGCTACTTCATATGGTTTTTATATAGGGAATGGAGGTTCGAGCTTCAGTCTTCATGTGCTTTCTTATGCAATATTATACCTAGCTAACAAAAAAAAGGGAAGGGGCCACTTCTTTTTGGTGAAGGTAATTTCTTTTATGGTGAAATATGGATGGTGATAAAAATGGTACATGGGTCTGAGATGAATTGCCACAATTTAAACCATGTTAATTTCCCATGTCTGTCAACTAGATATCTTGCAATAAACAAAGGGGTCTTTTAAAAATTTTTTTTTTTTAAGTTATGAACTCGATACATTTGATTTTAGAGTTATCATTGAACTAACCGCTTGTTAAATAATTATTTTAATTGATAGAAATTAGTAATGTGTTTGCAATGTGTACTTAACTATAAACATTTTGCCAATTTTTTTGGCTATATATGCATTAAACAAATCCAGATTTGAAAAATGAAGACAACTGAAGTAATATCAATGTTGTGATTGTAATCAAATAATGCAAATTTTAAAAATAAATAAAAACCTTTTATTTATCAATGTGTATTGGCTCATCAATGGGACTTTAGCTTAGTCCAAGAACAAAAAGTTTAAGAGGTTTAGTTAATGTCCTTATGCCTATAATACCTTCCATATATATACACACACAATAGATAACAGCTTCTTCCTATGGTTGGTTTTGTTGCTTCATCATACATCATTAGGCACTGTTTCGGCATTGATCAAATGTCAGCATGGAAGCTATAATTATTGTAGTGTAATTAATCAATAATAATTTAATATTATATGAAATTAAAAAAAATTATATGAAGTTCGTACTTTTAAGTGGTAGATTATTATATAATTTTTTATTTTAATTTACTAATTATAAGGTTATATTAAAAAAATTAAAATGAAATGCTCCTAGCTTTAATTAATTACTCTCTTCCACTCAAAGAAATGGTCACAGTTTGATATTTGGCAAATAATTATCTTAAATATTTTAGTAAATTAACTTTATATATCTAAAATTACTTTATTGAAAGCTTGTATTCTTTTTTTTTTTTTTTCTAAATTCAATTGGTAAAGGAATTTTTTTTTTATTGTCAACTTGAATTGGATTTTTATGACAAATATTTCTAAAATAAAATTCTAAATGTGCCAAATCAATATTAAAAGTGAATCCTTAAAATAGTTTTAAAAAAATTTATATATTGCAAAACTTGAAAAACATTTTGACCTATTAAAAATAATATAAATAAATAAAAAAGAAGACAAAATTAGAAAAAGATTGACGATGAAAAATCAAAGAGTTTTCAAGGAAAATCACTTCGAGAAAACAATAAATTTATTGTAAAATTGGGTTTCTTTTTGGTTTTTAGTTAAGAAATTACTAATGAAATTAATACTCGTACTTAAAAAGAAGAACAATTTTCAAAGTCGTCTAAAATTAATTTGTAATTTTATTATGGAGTGGGAAGCCCTTACGGTCTTTAGGAAGGGTAGGTAGGGGCAACCATTTATAAGTTTACATGATAAACACAATAATTTATAATTTTATTATATAATTTTATATAATAATTTAAAAGTCGAAGAAATATGTAATTCTTATAATAGTGTAAGTGGATCTTTATTTTTAAAAAATTACAATTACGACGTTAAAAAATTCTTAAGATATATGCAATTATTGTTTATGAAAAATAAGTAAGAAAATGTATCTAAATTCTTTTTTGTTCTCTTTTATTTGTTATATATATATATATATATATGTATATATTGAGATTGAAAAGATTGAAATTTAAGTTTTAATCGTTAAAATTAAAAATTCAATACTTTATTAATAAATTGTATGATTGTTGGTTATTTATTATAATCCTTTCATTTTTATCACAAATACCACCAATTCTTGAAACAAAAGTTGTAATTTAAATATTTATTTAGATTCGTGTCAAAAAAAAATTAAAGCTATTCTGAGTAAATGTTAAAAGTTTTTTTTTTATTAAGATAAAATTTTAAATTTCCTTCTTAGACTTGAATCCTGATATGGATAGAATAAAAAATGGATTACTTTTTAATATTCTTAAAACGATTATTTTTATATATTAGGAAACAGAGGATTCCATCTTTCTCTTTGAGTAAAAAAATATGCATCAATTATCAAATTAATGTCGGCTTCTACTTCTATTTAAAAAATGTTGAGATCTAATGCTCGAATTTTTCATTCTTCTTTTGTACTTTTTCGATCGTACAAAAAAAAAGAAGAAATTATTAAATATATTGATAATAATTTTTTTTAATTTTATAAAGGGAGTTAATAGAATTACGCATATTATTTAGTGTATATTTTAAAAAATAAAAGATAATTTAAAAAAAGAAATGAGACATATGTCATCCTATTAATCTTATTTATAAAGTTAAAAAATTTCACTAATAATATATCAAATAATTTTTAGTAAAAAAAGTATGTATATAAAATTTAGTAAGGAGCAAATTATGTAGGCAGTTAGGTATACATGCTAATGATGCTGCATCGTCTCATACTTTCCCCAAATCTCAAAGTCTCCCAATACGAAGATCCAAATCCAATTGATGGCCGAAAATGGTATAACATTTCACACCATTTTTCATTACCATATTTCTCGTGGATTTTTTTTTTTTTCCTAATGAGAAACTATTGTTGAAAACCAAAAACAGTGAGCCCCATTTTTGCAAACTTTATCTAAAGGTTACCTAACTTTTGCTTTGCCACTATATTTGATAATGTATTTGTGTTATGTAAAATATTGATAATGTGCATATTAATTCATATAATATTTTATACGAAAATTACGTATCATAATCAATATTTATATTTATATTGTATTTTATATAAAAATTACGTGTCACAATCAGTATCAACATAAAAATACAAAATATGTTTTTTATTAAACATATATAATTTTTATTAAAATTTTAAATCGAGTCATTTTTATATTATTTTTAAATTATTTTTGTATCGTATTTTAAATTATCAAATTTACTTACTAGAACCTCAAGATACCTTATCAGAGTGGCAAGATAAAAAAATTTTTTCTTTTTGCAAAGGCGAAAAAAAGAAAGTTGTTGGCCTCAAATTTTTAAACCTCGAGCGTGAGATTCTCTTGGTTTCGCTTTATTTTTTATCTGTTGCCAACTATATGAAACTTGTGCAGCTTAAACAGGAAAGGAAAAGGAAAATCCATCATGAAAATGAAAAATTGAAAATTATTGTGATTGGACTTGACATATTTGGAGGGATGCACTTATTTCACTAGAATTTTGTGAACAGACAGAATCTGTCTTCAAACAATGATATTTTATTTTCTATAATGAGAAATGCAGCTTTTTTTTTTCACCCATTTTTTTACATGAATAAACAAGATAGAGGAATCTCATACAATACTACTAATGTATTTATGTTTGGTAGGAAGGGGAAAGAAATTGAAGGGAAAAGGAAACCAAGGAAAATGGTTTTTTTTTTCTTTTTTAAATAATGTGATCAGGCATATCTTCAAGTTTTACCTAAATTTATTATTTTTTTTCAACTATATTAAAGATGCGACTTCCAAATCAATATGATGCATTCAAAATTTTATTTTTGAATTAATACTCCTCACAAATATCGAACTTTGATTTACAAGAAATGGAATTAACACATTTGCGAAGGTTTAGATAATCACATGAACATTGATCCCGTTTGGCATTGGGATGAAAATGTTTTTTGAAATAAAAATGGTTTTTTCACCTTTACCACAATGCCCAAACAACTTTGAGGTGGGATTTTTTTTTTTTTTTTTTACTTGTGATGGGGTTGAAAGCAGATTTTAAACCAACATTTCAAGCAGCACTTAACTTGCTTTAGTAAAATTAGGCCTAAAATCAAGCCAATTTACTTCTTTTATTCTTTGTATAATTGGCAAGAGTATTAATAAAATTTACCTTTTGGGATTTTTTTTTTGTGCACCAAGTATTAGGGAAGAAGGGTTTACCCAATGGGTTTTTTTTTTTTTTTTTTTCTTTGTTCTTTTGGAAAAGCTGAAGAAAAATGTATTATTAGAGGGAAAAGTTTGTGTACAAAAAAAACTAACAGCAAAGCCAGTATAAAAGGAGATCAGCTGACAGAGAAGAGGGGGAAAAAAAAACCAAACAAGAAGATCAAGACACCAAAAGGCATGCCAAGATGTCAATTGTTACCCACATAAGACGTTAATGAAGGTAAGACCAAGTCATCAATATGAAAAAAGCTTGGCAATAATTAGTTGGATTGGGATTTTTTGGCAAATGCTGAAATTTTACCTAATGTTTTTCTTTATCAAGGACAATAATTTCGAAAAAGAGAGATTCAAATCATGTATGTAGAAAAGTTGATTTTTTTACTGATTTATTAGTCAAGATGGGGCAAATAGAGTAGGGTTTTTGTATGCAATATTGTAGGATGTTTACTTTTCTGATCATGTTAATGTTAAATTTTAAGATAGATATTTAATCTAAAATCAGATGAATATTAACAATGTTTACGCTTATATCATGGTAAATTTTAAGATGCGCATCCAACCTAAACTCAATTAAAAAAAAATGGAGTAATCTTTGTTACATTTATGTGTCAACGTTACTTCCAATTTAACAAATTTATGATTTATTTTATCTCTAATTAAATAGTCAATATAGGTGTAATTTGTTTTGGAGGCATTCTGTTCTTATTATGACAAGATCTAAACCTTTGCGGTCGATCTTTTTATACGAATAAAAATGTTCATTTGATTGAGTAAAAATAAACTCAAATAAAATCATGTATACGGAAATTAAACTTGTCCACAAGCTAGATTATCTATTCAACCCATGAGTCTAGCTTAGCTTTGATAAAGAATTTTGAATTTAAATTTGACTTGATTCGAGATATTAAATTAATATTTTAATATATATATTTAAAAATTTTGAATCCTTTGAATTCGGTCTAATCCATCAACACCTCTAACGGGATATAAGCGTTGACATTATAATAGTGCTAATATGATGGTTATACATTTTGTCTCTATTTACTTAAAAATTACATGTTTTTTAGGACTCTTAATGGCGTTTAATCTTATCCATTTTGGTGACCGCTTGGTTAGCATGGCTTGGACAAGAATTGTTTGAAATTTAACTTTTCTTTTGCATTGTACCAAAAAAGGTGCTATATTTGAAACTTTTTTTTTCTTTTCTTAAGAAAAGTTTAATGCCTTTTGGGTACAAACTATTTGACAGTAGTTGTAGTTTAGTAGTATATTCTACTTATAAATTGCAAGGGAGCTTTAAATCAAGTTTCAAGAGTACTAATTATAAAGGAATATGATGCATGTGCAAAAAAAAAATTGATGCAGTGACATGATGTCGTACGGAAACACTCGAATTCAGTTAATTTATATAATAGTTTTTTAAAAATAATATCTAACTAATTTAAAAATTAAATCTTATCACTGATATTTTTTTTTCAAGTATGAACTTATAGAAGAAATGGTAATTTGAAGAAAATGCTTTAGAAGAAAGCTTGTCGGTGGAAGGTGTGCCTCAGTACAATAATGGAAGTATGATTGATGTTACAGAATAACATATTAGGACCACTTAATCGCTCATTTTATGCATATGCATATACATCCAATAAAGAGGCCAACATAGGCATATCGACAGCCACTCAAATTTGGTCACACTACCCATAAAAATGTTGGGATTTTCATTGTCAAATGTTTTAAGATCATCCAAGACATCCCTAGAACTATTCATGAGCCAAGTTGCCTGATTGAACCCGTCTCAACGTTAAACTTTTGTTAATTAATTTCTTATATCTAAACTGAATTAGTTTATTGATTTTATATTTATCCCTACTTGATAATATATGAAGGAGAGATGCACTTATAATAATGTAATTTTTTTTTTGGATCCTTATAGTAAAATTATTAAATTTAAAATTATTATTTTGATTCAAATGAGTTATAGATTTGATTTTGATGCAAAGATTTAAAAGTGTAACAGTTTCACTATAATATATATTTTGGCTATAAATAAAAATAAGAGGTAGAAATAAAATAATATTGGTGTAAAAAGGAGACAAGTTATTATTTATTTATTTATCTTTTACAAAGTATTGGTATTGCAAGTTTATATTATTATTTTTTTTGGGGCAAACCAATTTTACATTGTCTTAATGTTTTTTTGAAACCAAAAATCTTATATAAGGTATGGTTTTTTTTTTTTTTTATTTACATATGAAAACCCATTTGATTGATCTACACAAAGGAAGGCAATTCTCCATCATCCCATAAATCCCATTCCTCTTCCAATATTTGAACTTAAAATTTTTAAATGAAAGTCTTACCTTAAACTCTAACCCTTAGAATGCCAAATTGAGAAAATTTATTTATTTTTATATAGATGGACAAAACTTAAGGAAAAAATTAGAGAAAAAACCCATAAATGCTAAAAATCGAATATCAACTAGGGATGTCAAATTTATCTATATTCAATGAAACACTTCTTTTTTTATCCGAACATGAATGTAGATAGGCATTAAGTTGTGAGTATGGGGATGGAATTGAAAATGATTTTAAATTTTTATTGGATGTGAGAATAGAGATGTGCAATATAGCACTCACATTGTGCCTGTACCTTATACATATTTATATATTTAGTAAATAAATTTTTTATTAAATAATGTAAATATTAGTATTTTAGATTAATTAAAATTAATATATTTTTATTGAAAAAATATATATTAATATATATTTATAAAAAAAACTTAAATATATAAGATAAAAATAAAAAAACCAAAACCAAAAACATAAATTTTAGTTTTTAGTTTTTTTTTTTTTAAGTTATGAGTCATACCCATTAAATACCTATGAAGATAAGAATGGAGATAAATTTAAAACATTCATTGAATATAGATACAAAAATATATAAAATATAAAAATTAAAAAATAAAAAATATTCTATCTTATCTATACCTTACTTATTGATATTCCTAATCTCAATCTTTTAAAGAAGACGTGTGGACCATTTAAACTAAGTCCTAAGTTTGCCAACTTGAGAAAACTCAAACAATGACATTACTACTTACAAATAAAATTATCACGTGGTAAACTCTAAAAATTAATAAGATTATCATGTAATAAATTAACAAAATAAAAAAATAAATAATTAAAATTAAAATTTAAAATCAATTGACAAAAAAGAAACCCAATTTAAATATATATATAACACTGAAAAATCAAAACTTAACGATCTTCTGTACATCAAATTCCAAATAGAAAAAAAGGCAATAATTTAACGATCTTCAAAACAACTCTAAAATTTATGGCTTTTAATTAAAAGAGAAAAGATCTCCGCCGTCAGCGGGAACTGTGTAACAGAGGGGTTCCCGTACAGGTCGTGACGGTAGCATCTATAGCCTATAAGTAAGAAGAAAGCTGTCTAAAGAGAAGAACTACGAAAAACAAATATTGTGGTTCCAACACCAGACAGTAACGAGTGGACAGTTATGCTAACCAATGGGAAGTCGACAGCACATTCTTAAAAAACCACTCTGGTTTACCCCAAATCCACCCACTTTCCCTAAAACCACTTTACTTTCAGGTTTTTTGTTTTTTTTTTTCCCGGATTTCCAATTGTGTATATGTGTGCATGCTTTCTCAGACACACTTCACAATTAGAAAACGAAAGGAAGAGAAAATAGAAAAGAAAAAAAGAAATTCCTACTTGGGTGTTTACTTAATCTTCCTTCTTCCTTTTTTAGTTTCAGAATTTGGGTTTTGCTTATTTTGGTGTTCTCTGGGGATTTCCATTTTTTGAAAGAAAGAAGAGAAAGGGAAGTAAAAATAGAGAGAGATGGGGAGAGGTAGGGTTCAGTTGAAGAGGATAGAGAACAAGATCAACAGGCAAGTTACTTTCTCCAAAAGGAGAGGTGGGTTATTGAAGAAAGCTCATGAGATCTCTGTCTTGTGCGATGCTGAGGTCGCTTTGATTGTCTTCTCCCACAAAGGGAAGGTCTTTGAATACTCCACTGATTCCAGGTAGCTCTTCTCTTTTTACTTTCATCCAAACTAAGCATTTCTGTTTTTCATATGCTGGTTCCCCCACCCCTTTTTTCTTTGGCCTGATTCTGCTCTGCTTGTGTTTCTTTTTTAATGTTTTTTACCCTTCAATTTGGTGAACAATCTCACTTCTTCTCCACAAACTTCAGAGATCGATGTTTCTATTTACAGGTTTTCCCTGTAAGAAAAGAAAACAATCTTCTTGTCATCTACTTTCTTTTAGTACTTTTCAAGATATTCAGAAACTAAAAAATAAACAATAAGTTGAGATTAAACTACGAACTTACGGAGTTTTCTTCTTTTTTTCTTGTTTGAGAGTCAATAGACTGAAAAAGATATTGTATTAAATATGGTTTTTTTAGCCACTGTCTTGAGCTGTCCCTGGATTTCATGCAAAGTTAACAGGTGAAATTAAGGTATGTAACAGTTTAGCCAAAAGAAGGACTTTATAAAGTGACAATAACTATATCAGTATTAGAATTGTTTCAGGGACCCTGAAGTAGCAAAAGAATGGAAACCTTTGGGGAGTTTGGTCACATCTGGCTAAAGAGGTTATTGACCAATGGAAGAAGAAGAAATTTGCTTCTCTTCTTTCTTTTTTTGAGTATTTTGTTCTAGTCCGATGGTCTAACTTTCTCAATTAGGAGAAAACACGAAACATCTATTATGCACTAAATTGTTATACCAAGAAATAGAAAATAAAAAAAATTTGCCATCTAAAAGGAAAAATCATTCCTAAGAAACATATTTTCTTCTAAAGATAGAAAAAGACGTAAAGTTTATAGTTTTGGTGAAAATATATTTGTTTTTTGTAATTTACTTTCTCTTGGAAAAAGGGTTAATTTTGTTCTAAAATTATAAATCAATTGAAGTACTTATTTAGTATTGCATTTGCACCCTCTTTGTCATCTTCCCTCCTTTGGGTACTTTTTTTTTTTCTTTTTGTTGTGTGTTTTTGGGTTTATTATATCTCCTACAAGCTACAATTTCTCCATCTCTTCTCCTTCACCAGCTCTTAAAGCCTAGATCCTCTCTAGCTTTTGACAACTCTGATCCAAGGACTCCAAATTCCAAACTAACTAACGAGTCGAAAAGAGGGTATCTTTTTAGTAGTTTGAAAAAGAAGGATCCTACAGTTCTTTTGGGTGGACAAAGATGGGGATTTTTAGTTTTTTACTCTTGTAGTTAGAAGATTCCTTAATGGAGGAAAATAGCAGCTACTGACTATACAATTGTTGCTTGATATCTGCCTAAACTAGCTATATTTCAATGATCTGTTTTTTTTTTTTTTCAGCAGATTCGGTTACGTGTAAGTCATTACTTAAAAGGATGCAGTGACCCCCCCCCCCCCAAAAAAAAAGAAAAGGAAAAAGATAAAAAACTATTTATAAACCTTGAATAATCAGGCAATTTCCCATTGAATATACAATATTTTAAGCTAATTATCAGAAAAAAAAAAAAAAACTACAATTATTTGTTCAAGTTCTTTTTTTGGTTTTGTTTATACAAAGAAGCCTAAAACCTGAAAAGAATTATAGAAGTTGAATCTGTAAGTGTTGGAGATCGAAACTCAACTTTACTACTTCTAAAGAAAATAATTACAAGAAAAAAAAAACCTCCAATTATTTGTTCAAGTTCTTTTTACAGTTTTTTTTTTTTTTTTTTTAACTTTTGTGTTGTTCTTTAAACATTTGGCCTTTGTTGTTTTAGAAAATTTTAATCATAAAGAAGGTTGCTTAATTCTTATTATTAACTTTTTTTTTCATGTTTTCTTTTTTTTTTTTTGGGGGGGGGGGGGAGGGGGCCTGTTTAAGTTCTGTTTGTTCTTGAGAAAAGAAATCTTTCTATCCAAAATTTACTTAAATATTAAAAAATTTAGCTCATTCATCCTTCAATCTTAATATTTTACAATTAAATTAATAATACATAAAAGAACAAATTTCACATACATGATGATCATGGATATTAAACATTTATAAAAAGTCTTATATCAAACTCCCCAGCTTAAAGATGATAGATACCTAAACCATTGAACAAATTTCAGCAGCTTTTATATATTGTAACTTCCTTTGATACAATACATATCTCCAAGGAAGAAGTGAAGTGGTGATTAACCAGTAATTATGAATAAAGTCAAGTTAGTGGATTTATAATCCAATTCCTGAACCACCATAACCCTCAGGGATTGGCTTGGAAAATGGTTTTCATTTCCAGCCACAATAATATGCTCTCTTCTGTGGACATTACAGTTGATGAGAATGTCAAAATATTAGGCTTAATTTGATGTATAGTTACTAACAATTAGGAAATGGAACTTAGTTATTATATGCTATTATTTATGTACTACCCACCCTATTTTTGACTCTTGGATATGGAGTTTATTAAGTTTTTTTTTTTTTTTTTTCACAAATCAGTAGCTAATTATTGATTGTTTACTGTTGCTAATGTTGATTCTGTCTTTTTTTTTTTTTTTGTTAACTCTAACTTGAGGCTAACTAAGACATGTTGGTTTGGCTTAGCATTTTTGAAATAACTAAAATACTTCCAGGTTATTGAATTGAAACAAGAAAGGTAAATTTTTTTTTTCCGATAAATCTAGTACTTACCTTATACTTAACTGCAGGGAGAAAGCATTACGTCTTGAACACTAACAACCTTAAGTCTCTCATGCCATGTGAGCTAAGCTCAATTGGCAAACTTGACAATTTCTTAAATACTATGAAACATTTTTAAAAAATGAAATACATTCTTGGTAGTTTGTCTTCTTTTCTTTTTTTTTTTTTTTTTGTTACGTTTAATTCATATAAAATAAATACGAACACTCCAAACAATTTTAAAATACTTAGCGGAGCTTAAATCTTAGTGATCTTCTCTTGTATCAACCAAAAAATAAAAAAACTAAAGTGAGAATTTATCTGCTCGATTTTATATTTTGATTCTTTAATAAGTTTAGAAAAAATGTCCATATATATATTGTTTTTAAATAAGGGTTATAATAAAGCTACAACAAGTTTTCCTAGGGAATTACTACTGAAGAAAATATTGTCCTTGATACTGACTTTTCCTTTCTGCAACAGCATGGACAAGATACTTGAACGATATGAAAGGTATTCTTATGCTGAAACACGGCTTGTTGCAACTGAGTCTGAATATCAGGTAACCCAGCTTTCACGTACGCCGTTAGCTCGCCAGAGTTCTCATTATGATTATATGTACTGTTTGCCATACCATTTTGACAGCATAAAAGGATTGTGGTACCTAACTTAGTACATTTTATAGCTTTTAGGGCTAGCTGACTTTGACTTGTAAAGTTAGTAACTGTTGAGATACTCTTCGCTTTTACTTTTTGGTACGGTAATAACTGAACATAATTAAGCTTTCAAATCAATCTTTTAGGAATAATACATTGTGAGAAAAGGCCAATTGACAATTCATTGAAACCGGCCTCTCAATATTCTGGTAACTACTCTGCAGGGAAACTGGTCCATGGAGTATAACAGACTTAAGGCTAAGGTTGAGCTCTTGCAGAAAAATCAGAGGTACTACCCAAGTGATAAATATATATATATGTGTATATATAGGCCTTCCTGACATCTAGAATTTCTTTTAGCATATGTGTAATTAGTTTTTGTCACTTCTTAAACCTCTCCTGCAGGCACTACATGGGAGAAGATTTAGACTCATTGAGTCTCAAGGAGCTGCAGAATTTGGAGCAGCAGCTTGATACTGCTCTTAAACACATTAGGTCTAAAAAAGTAAGCTTTAACAGTTGTCGTTTTCCAATTATAGTAGTACAATTAAAACTGTTTCTTCTTGTTTTAGTGACGAAATTGTGGCTCTTGCAGAACCAGCTAATGTACGAGTCAATCTCTCAGCTTCAGAGAAAGGTAAGTCCTCATAACATTTGACTTGCTTGTCGATCCTGGGGAGATTCATTAGAAGAACTTCATGCAGGCTTTATATGAACTTGAATCATATATTATGAAGCTAGCCCTAAATCCCAATGATCTAGACACTTGTATAGATAACCATAGGATCATCAGCTTAGGCTTCACTGACCTAACTTTAGTCATTTGTCCTTGTTTTTGGCTTTATTTCTCTTTTTTCCGCTGTTGATTGTGACATCGGGCGTGTAAAATTTTACTGACAATGAATCCCCTTTCAGTTTTCATGCATATGACATCTCTAATTGTGGTCTATATGACAGGAGAGGGCAATACAGGAGCAAAACACCATGCTAGCAAAGCAGGTGACTTACCCTATTCATGTTTATGATTTCATCAATTAACCTACTTCTAGTAATTTATTGAAGAAAGTCCCTTCCTACTGCTACACCAAATCATTTATAAGAGCTTTGATATGTAATGTAAACACGTACTAACAAATAGTCTATCTTTGCATGTAGATCAAGGAGAGGGAGAAGACAGTTGCGCAGCAGTCACAGTGGGCGCAGCAAAACCATGGCCTCAACACATCATCCTTTCTGCTGCCAGAGCCTCATCCCTGTCTGAATATTGGGTACCCCCTCCTCTCTCTCTTTTAAAGTTTTTTATATATCCTTCAGTAGAAATGACTATAATCAATATCATTAGCTTGAAAGAATATGCCTAGTATATAGTTTTAGCCTCATGAGACTTGAATAATCAGTTAATCATTAATTTGTATGGTATGGGGTACCACAATTGAAGTTCTTGTTCTTTCTGGGTTTAGTTCTTTCTGCTCATGCTTTGACTATAACTTATCGACCAAAGAAGATCAATCCATAAAGTTCATTTTCTGTTGTCTACACAGAGGCCATAACATGCTAATTTAATTTCTAGTTTACATTGCAGTGGCACATACCAGGAAGAAGCAACAGAAGCAAGGAGGAACGAGCTTGACCTTACCCTTGAACCTATTTATTCGTGCCATCTCGGATGCTTTGCTGCATGAAAATTGGAACAAAAATAGCAATGCTTGTAGCAGCTAATTAATTATAAAGTTTTGGTCTGTGTAAAAATATGGACATAGATCGATGCATTATGGTGAAATAGGCATGAGAAGCAAGGATAAAATGTTTGAAAATCATGCTCTTATATCTGATTATTATATTTTGACTTATTATATAAATATATCTATGTGGATGATAAGTGTATATCTGAATCTCGGATTTCTATTTTCTCATTATCAATTATCAGTTGTTGCCCTTTGAAATTCCAATTTCATAACCAGACCTTTCATAATAATATCTTAGATGACCCAGTTTAGGAATCAAGAACAAAATGAACATAGATTAACTTTTAAAAATATATACAAAGATAAACTATATATGTAGAATATAATTAATAGAGAGAGTAATTTTTATGGCTAGATACATGTATATATGTTTACAAGTAGGATAAGACGATTTTTTATCATCTGCCATTTTCCCTCTTTATACCATTAAATGAGTTGTTTCTCAAACTTTGAGTCAGCACTAGAAGTTTGGAAGGGCATTGGGAGATCAAAATTCTGTGTCTATCATCCACAAAAAAAAGATGATTTTGTTTATAAGACAATTCTAGAACTTTCGACCATTGGTAAAACTATTTTGTATAAACAAAGTATTTTGTTTTACAAGGTTTAAGATAAAATTTTTGTTTTCAATATTCCTATCGCTAAATTTATATAGCGATCTATCAGAGATTAATAAATAAATAAATTTAATTTTACAAATAAGGACACATATAAATGTTTTGGAATATAGCCTATTATGATTATTTTTCATCTTTAATTATAACTTTTAGACACACATTCTTATGTCTCTAATTTTAGAATTAGAGAAAATTAAATTTGTTCTTAAACTTAGATATTGAGGTAGAAAAAATTGCCAATAATTATAAATAACAACAATTCATGAAATTACTAGCTAAAATCATTTAAGAACTTCTATAATTGCCTTTGGATATATATATTTTTTATTTTCTAAAAAATTCGTAAGATTTATGGTAATTAATAATTTTTATATAAATTTTATTCTAGAGTTGTTTGAGTCATTTCCACTCTATCTAAAGATTTTGTTATACGACTTTCCTTTTCATTCATATGTTACTAATTGAAATTTTATATTTACACAAATAAACATAATAAAATAAAAGAATTTAACATATAAATTAATACTAAAGCTTATTACAAGGAAATTTCCCCGTCAACAAAAAAAGCATAGGCTTCTTGCGACTGTACATGCAGAACCTGTATCTCTTACTCATCAATTATAAACTGGGAAAAACTTTTGAAATGTGGCTATAAAACTAATTCCAAATTTCATCTGTTCATCTTTGGTTTTTGTCTCTCATGTAATCCCGTGTCAAGTTGCTTCATCAAATATCATCATCTAGAAAATAAATCCATGATCAGTCAGATGCCCCAAGAAAATCCCAATACAATAAATATATATAAATAAAATATCTAAAAATCAAACTAAGCTTGCAAAGCCAGAAAAAATATGGCACTCGAAGCATGGAATCCCCATCGTAACATAAATTGGTCACGTATCAGATGAAGACCTAATAGCTCACGTTTAGCAATAGTATCCGATTCTCGATGTTTGAAGAATGACATGTTAAATAGGATATTGATGGTTTTGTGATAATTTGACAGTTTGATCTTATAGCCAATGGTTGTCACTTGTCAGAACTCAAAATAACTTTTAAATCTTAAGGAGAAAGGAATAAGTGCAGAAGAATATAAGAATTGAATTACCTTGCCACAGATTGGACAGTTTTCTGATCTCTCCATCCACTCATATATGCAACTAAGGTGGTAACTATGGGAACATTGAAGAACAATCCTTGGGTTTTCAGGGATGTACTCTGCAACAGAAAAACAATTGGAGAAATCAAGAGTGGGTAGTGAATCAAAGTAAGCCGATGTAATTTAAAGCCCCATTTACTTGATCTATAAGCTGGATGGGGAAAAACAAATACATTCTTAAAGCTAGTCAATGGTAAGTTATTGATTCAAAATGTATAACCTTCAAGACAAGTGGGACAAACATCCTCATCTTCTGATAATCCACAGGCACGAGCAACTTCAGTTTCAGGTTTCTGGGATGAGAACTTCGTTTTGGACTCCGAACAGCGTGCTTCGCATTGAAGTCCAGTTGATTTGATCCCATTACTATCATGTTCCATGTCAACTTGATCATTCTCCTGTTCTTTAATCTGTCCATCCTGGTGCTGATCGGCGAGTGTGACATCAGCATCAAAATGCAAAGTTTTTGGAGCAGATGTGACAATGTTGGATTGTATGTCGTTAGATACAGCATAAGAGTTCAAAGGGGCAGCCACTTGAGCAGTTGAAGCGGGGGCATCCAATTGCTCATTGCTCTTTATTCCTGTATACAGCTGAACAAATTTATAAGCCCAGGAAGCTAAAGATGCGTTATAAAAAATTGCTGCTAGAAAACAATAGTACATAATAGTATCCAAGATTATATTTTAATGCTGATTCCTTTCGAGGACAGCAGGGGTAGTATAAAATTGTGTTTCTTATGATCAAGTAGACATCTTCTTCAGGATAGAGAAGAGCAGATGAAAATTTGACATTAATCTACCTTGCCGAATAGGGTATGAATGATGCAATCGGGACAAAAACAGTTCTGACGAGTGGAAACATCTTCAGGATCCATCGTGTGGAAACAACAACAAAGAGTTACCATGATCAAGCTTTAATTTCTGCTTCAATTTTCAGACCTGAAAAAAGAAAATCACAATCACGATTTCATTAAAAAAACGGGGAATTCAATCACTAGCAATTCTTTAATGAGGGACATGGCATAATTAACATGAAAGTTGATAAAAATATCCAAGGTTGTCCTGGTGTAGCTATAGTACATAAAGTCTTCGAACAGACATAGATTGAAAAAAGATCATCAATCAATCATTCAACTACGATCATAAAAATCAACTTCATCAATAAAATTAAAGGGAACTTAACCATCGAGAATGAACAAACCCCACATCGTCATTAATCATATATACCACTAATTCAATAATCATGATATTCAAAAAAAAAAATAATAATAAGGGAAAACCCAATAAAAAAAAATATCGTTACCTTGAAGAAGGCAGTGATTAACTGGAAATTACTGTTCTCGTAAAGCTAGAGAAGACAAAGAATGACTTGATTGAAAAACAACAACTTGGTACATTTAAAGAAGAAAGCAACAAAGATTAAATTTAATAGAAAGAAATATTTGGAATAAAGAGACAAGAATTTAAGATATGTACAGACATAAAGAAGAAGATTTTGCAGTTCAAGTTGGCCTAGGAGGAAAACAAAAGAATCTAAAGTTGAGAGCTTTTGGTGTTATTCATTAACAAAGGTTTTAAAGTTGAAACCTAAGCGGCGAAGGATTCTTCGTCGATAGAAGTACAGAAAGACAACGATTTTATGGGACCACCGAAGCTTCTTTTTGTGCTGCCCGCTGTGATGACGTGGAAACTGGAACCTACCTTTGTAAGTAATTATTTGGTTAAATAAAAAATGAAATCCCTATTATTTCTTAAATTTTCAAATAAGTCTTTTATCTTTTTACTGTGTCAAATTAAACTTTAAAAATATCATTTTCGTTTAATTAAATTATTATTTTGCATGAAAATTACTAAAGTTTGATAAAAAAAATAAGAATTTAATTAAATAAAAAATAATAGTAAAATTTTAATTAAACAAAAATAATACTTAAGAATTTTATTAAACAAAAAATGTAGTTAAAAAGTTTAATGGTACACAATAAAATAATAAATTTTATATAAAAATTTTTAAAAAATAAAATTTTTTAATATTTCAACAAGATAATTAGTTACAAATTGCTCCAACTTTGATTAAAGACTTAAGATTACTTGTAATTTTACTTAGAAATTTTAAAAATAAAATATTATAATATAAAATTATTATTATCCCATAACTCTTACTTAGAATTAACAAAAACATCCATATGCAAATATAGATGCATCCAATGAATTTGTTCAATTATAAATAAGAAAATCAATCTTAAATTTAATTTAACCTTGAAATTTTATCATATCTCTCAAAATCAAATTGGACACTGACCGATTCAAAGTTTCGAGTCAAATAGATCATTCATCAAGACAAATAATTATTAGATATTGATATATTATACATTTATTTAAATTAAAATAAGTGTAAGAATTAACATAATAAACATTTGGCCTTACAGACGTTTTTGAAAATGTATTCAAGCATTTTATTCATAATTAATGTATGCTTTGCATACCCCAACTGCTTAAAAGAATTCAATTTAAATCTCTTCTTTTTTCAAGTAAAAAAAAAAAACATGCGTGAAACTTAAAAGAGTATGGAGTTATGGGGCCAAAGGCCCAACTAATAACAGGCTAAGGTTCTCTAGCAAGTAGCAACATGAGAAGGATAAATGGATAAATATAGAGAAGTGCAAATCAAACTAAAATATAGAGAGATAATGAAGGGCTCAAACCCACCATCTAGTTGTCATTACTCATAAACTTGTTTTTTTTAGGTAATATGCATTTTCATGGCAACTATATATGAAGAATTTTTTCAAATAAAGTTATAAAACAAATAAATAACATATAGACTTTTACAACTCAATGGTGAAGTAAAGCAAATGAGAAATCATAATTTGCACCCAAAAACTTTCATGGGTGTTCAATGAATTTTCCAATTTCTTGGTAAGCATGCAGTGGGAGTGAAGATTGTTTATATAGTGTTATCTATTACTCTGTATTTTGATCTTTATAGACCAGAATTGGGATTCCGAGTAAAACGTCAAAGCCCAAAAGAAAATTTTGATTAGAGATATTAGCTTGGAGAATGCAACTAATTAATCGATTGGCGACATTGGTGAGAGACATGGAAGATTAAAGTGGTAAATTCCATCATGCAAATGGCAATTAAAGTTGGTAATTTGGAAAGGACCTCTCACCTATTTGACCTTACTTTTGCAAGTAATGTAGCAAGTTTTTTGTGCTTTGAAAAAGTCAGTTGGTGTCTTGGAGCTGTTCTTGATTTGTTTGATTATTCTAAATCATCAGAAATTTTGTTGCCAATTTACATTATAAAGTTGACCCTTTTTTTCTCCTTTTCTGCTTTTGCTAATCATTTTGTTTCCAAAAAATCTGAAACAGTAGTATTTTTTATGTGTTAATCATATGTTATTCTAAAAATAATGAGCTGGTTGCGTTCAATCCACGCCACAGATAAGCCACCAAAAAGAAGAAGAAAAATGAAATTCTTTACAGATCAGTTCTGGTATGATTATACCCGAAACTTCATATCTTAATCTTGAAATGATCATGGCAGAAAATGATAACAGTACTAAACTTGGAATGAAAATTCTTTCAGCCATAATTACCATTGTATCTTACCTAATGAAGAACTTATACATCAGCCACAATATCACTATAAGGCTGATGATGATTATGGGAATTATGTTTTAAAATTTTCTGTATTGCGCTTGTCATGAATTGTTCTTGTTTTGTTATATAATTAGCTTATTTGTCTTTTTAAGATAAGTGTATAATTATGAGATATGAATCTGCATTATTAATGTAGACCCTGAAACAGTGATGCTAAGAAGAAAACTATCAATCAATCTATATTGAGTGGACATGATGTTAAGCCATGGGCTGCCATTTCTTTGTCACAACCTCAGAACACACTCTTTCAGACAGACTTATTGTAGGAGGAATTCAACAGAGGCTGAATCTTTGTTTGCTGGAGAATGGGGATGATGCAAATTATCTGCCTGAAGCATCAGTCGCTCCTAAACAAAAATTGTGATCAATATTCAATTCCAGAACCAAAATAGGCCTATACTCAGTCACTTCAACTGTCAAGAAACATGTCATAATATCTTTCCAAGAAGAGCAAGGATTTTTCCCCCCTTTAATTTCATTTTCTTTGATGCCATTTTACACATATAAAGATCATGGGCCTATGCATCTGCTGCTCACTGATTAGGAACCCATACCCCTAGAGGGTGAAGAGTTGCAACCTGCAAGTGCAAGCAAGGTTCAATGGCTTTTATCACCTTTTAATTTGATTCTATCCTTGGCAAACGAGTTCAAAGACCATTTCATAATACGATATGACAGTGCCATGCATTCTTGCAATTAGCCATAGAACAGAGATTTGGATATTAATTGGAAAGGCAATGCAAATAAATAATTAAATAATATGATTACCACTAACATGGCTGAATGCCCGGGGGCCAAACGGCTGGTCTAGGAGGAATGGGCCTACAGCTTCATGATAGGCACGTTCTGGAATAGCCCCACAAAGGAAAATAAAATGGAACCAAAGACCTGCTATCATGATTAACAAACAAAAGAAAGCAAAAGAGAAAAAAAAAAAAAAAAAAAAAAAAGGCAAAGCTAGCGGAAAAAACCCTTGGCCCAGACCAACATTTAGAAATTTGGTTCAGCAACAGGCAAGGCCTAATTGAGTAATTGTTCCTGTCTTCTCTTCTTCTTTATCTACTTATAATTATCTGGTGTTCACACTTAGTAGCCATCTCAGGAGATGGGCAGGACAGGAACAAGGTTGCCAGGTTTCTGTCTAAACAGGATTAGGCCTCATGTTAGAGTCCGGTCACCTCCAATACAAGCCAAGCCTGATGTGAATTCTACTAAAACTGATCAAAAGGATGAAATTTGTGGCAAAGTTGAAGAAGATAAATCCAGCAATGGAGAAAAACCTGGGTTGGTAATTGGAAGGAAAATCATGATCGTGGTTGATTCCAGCATTGAAGCCAAGGGAGCTATTCAATGGGCACTATCTCACACTGTCCAGTGCCAGGACACGGTTATTCTTCTTTACGTGACAAAGTCCTCAAAACAAGGTTGGAGCTCTTTATTTTCTTGTCATTTACCCTGGAAAAGTTTCGATTATTAGTTAGAACCACTGTATAAGGAGATAAACTGATTAATATGGTTGAAATACTTAATGCAGTGCCAGTTGCAAGTGATGAATCAGACAAGAACAGTGATCCAAGGACTTGTGAACCAGTTTCCTCCCTGAAAAATATGTGCAAGCAGAAGAGACCTGAGGTGGGTTGGAAATATCCTTTAATCTTCTTGTTTAACATCTCTTAAAATAATATTTCAACTTTTTGCCTGGTAATGCATTCTCAACCTCGTTTTTCAATTAGTTTTGTTCTCATTTTACAAATTAAAAGTAAACTATATTTTGGTCCTTGATGATGTCAGAAATTGACGTTGATCATTGAGATTAAACGTTCAATACTTTATTAATAGATCACGTGGCCCCGACATTTATAAGAAAATTGGTTACCTAGCGGTTCATAAGACATATACTAATGCTAAGGGTTTGGCCTGGCAGGTAGAAGTTGAGGTAGCTGTGGTGCAGGGAACAGAGAAAGGTCCAACAATAGTGGAAGAGGCCAAAAAACAAGGAGTGTCACTTCTGGTTTTGGGACAGAAAAAAAAGTCCATGACTTGGCGTCTCATTATGATGTGGGCAGGGAACCGGGTTACTGGTGGAGTTGTCGAGTACTGCATCCAGAATGCTAGCTGCATGGCAGTTGCAGTAAGACGAAAAAGCAAAAAACTTGGAGGTTATCTTATCACCACTAAGCGGCACAAGGATTTCTGGCTCTTGGCTTAAAATTAAACAGCATTGTTATTTTTGTTGGCCTCCAACCCGTTTCAGCAAAGGGGATTCTAATCTTACTCCAGAATATATGCGATTTTTCTAGGGTTACTGTTTGTAAATAATACTAGTAAATTATATTGAGAAAAGGAAAAGGGAGTTTGGTGTGTGAATGAAAAAGTTTGTGTTGTGTCATTATTCATGTCCCTAAAGATTATGGCTAAGGGAAAGACAATTTGGGTCCCTTGCCCCCCTTTAGGGTCTCTCCCGGACGCTACAGTGGCCTAAAAGAAGCACGTGGTTCAACAACTTTTGTTTTTGTAACTTATACCATAGGGTAAAACAGGGCGGGTACTCTCGGATTGGATCTTCCTCAAATGACCAACGTTTGTTGCGGCCGAAACGCAGGATGGTGATCAGCTTTGCTGAAGTTGCAACACTTCTCAACTGTACCATGCATGGTTGTAATCACAACAATTTGGCCTTTGACATGGCTTCTGCTTGAACCTTGCAACTTTGTCAGTCGGTTTACAATAGAAATGCTTTCAATCTGATTAATTGGCAAAATTTTGTGTCATATGGGTTATCAAAAAATGTAGTGACTTGAACATTTGATGCTGAGGGGTATAACATAAATGCATTCCTAATCATACCCCAAAGTCCAAACAAGATAGAATTACATTGATTCGCCACAAAAACTGGTGGACAATCTTTTTATTGAACTAGTGAGTAGTGACCCATCATGCATGCTTAAACTGCACTTCAATATTGCAATGTACTCACATAAATGCAACAGACTCCCAAGCATTTTTCCTCTATCTTTTCCTTGAGCAATACATTGAGTATGGTCCATCTATGGATGGAAAATACGGATGAGTCGACGTTTGTCAGAGCTTTTTGGGGCCTGTGTTCCTCGAGCATAGGGCAAGCATATTATCTGAGCAAGATTCCCTCACCATTTGGGTCCCTGTCTACAACAAGAAAAAGCCCAGATAGCCATACAAATCCGGATGAAGTTAAAAAAAAAAAAAACCAAAACCAAAAACAAAAACAAAAAAGGAGTTCACGTTTTACACGCGTACAAAAAAGTTGCAAAATCATCATAATATTCATGGGTTTAGAGCGTTTAATGAGTTAACTTATCCACAAAATAAAAAAACTTATCCACAAAATAAAAAAGGGGGAATATTAATATAAATTAGTAGGCCATCATGGGCCGTGGACATGTGGTAGGGCAAAAAACAAAGTTGAGCTTTACAAGATCTAAAATTATCTATGAAAATTTCTTTTCAGATGTGTTAAATAGATAGAGGCTGAGGTTAAAGATAGAGTAAAAATTTCAAAAGAAAAACCCGGTGGTAAATAAAATTGTTCCTTGTCTATGGACGAAGAACCTTGCCCATTGCATTGTCTTCTCCACATCATATGGGTCAAAGGCCCATATAATATCAAACCCAAAGCCCACCATAGTATGCCACCTAACAAAACCCAAGCTATAATCTAGAGCCCTCTCTTTTTCATTTGGTTCCCTTACTTTCCTGTTGTTCTTCTTAACCGCCCGACCAAGACGCAGGCAAGCAACCGATGGCTAAGCATTCAAGTGCCGAAGCCAAAGCCAAGAAGAAAACAAAGAAGAAAGCCAACAAAAAGGCAGGTCCAGATGCCATCTCCATGAAGCTCAAGGCTCAAAAATCCAACCCTTTCGAGACCATCTGGTCTCGCCGCAAGTTCGACATACTTGGCAAGAAACGCAAGGGAGAAGAACGCCGCGTTGGCCTTGCTCGTTCCCTAGCCATCCAAAAGGCAAGTTCTAACCCCTGAATATCACGCTTCCCCCCCACTTTTATTTCTATATATTACTTGTACTAATGAGAGTTTTTTGGGTTTGTTTCAGAGGAAGAAAACGCTATTGAAAGAGTACGAGCAAAGTACAAAGTCTTCTGTTTTTGTGGATAAGAGAATTGGGGAACAGAATGATGATCTGGGAGAGTTCGAAAAGGGTATTATGCGATCTCAACGTGAGCGTCAGGTTGTTTTTTTTTAGCCCCTTTTAACTGCTTGGTTTCTATTGTAGAAAAGAAACTTGGGATTTAGAAACTTTGGTATAGTTACTGAGGTTTATAAAAGTTTGTGTTTTTTGCTTCCTACGGAGCAAAATTCTGAAGCTTTTGGTTAATTATGATTTACTAATAATACCCATTTTGGTAATGCATCCTTATTTACATTAGGGTGGTCTTGCTGACACTGGAATGAAAATTTTGTGTATTGGGCATTGCCTGAACATTGGGGAGAACATAAGCTACAAGAGTTCCTTTATTGATAACATATTTGTTGTTTTTTCGTTTTTGTTTTTCTAAATAAAATAGTGAATAAACCTCGCTAGTACTTGCGTTTATTGACTTTCGCTTTCATTCTGTTAGTAGTGTTTTCCCTGTGCTTTCTTGGTTACTACTATTTGAGTGGAAAAATAATAGCTTTTTTTTGGGGTTAAGTGTATATGGTTCTAATATTCCATTTTATTTTCTTTTTCTTTTGTCTCTTTTTGGTTCCATAGTTGAAATTGGGCAAAAAGGGCAAGTTCATTTTATCAGATGGAGAAGAAGATGAGTTCAATGCTCCAGATTTTGGTTCCTTTCCAGAGAGGGATGATTTTGAGGATGAAATGCTGTCTGATGATGATAATGATGGTGATAACAGTAAGATGTGACTTCTGCTTTCATTATGATAATGAATTATAATTTTTCTATTGATATTCCTAAATTCCTAATAACTTTTTTATTTGTTCAAACAATATGTTCCTTCTCACCAGTAGCTTTTGCATATAAACAATGAATAGAACTGATATAAGATCCTGCTGTTTGTCTGAAAGAATTCAATCTACAGCAAGGACTTTGTATTATTCTTTATGTATGCTTACCTCTTACCACGTAGTTGAATCCCAATAAAACAGAGAAATACGATTTTGAGAACTTGGTTTCCGGCATTGATAAACTTCAAACTACCTTTTTTTAATGATGCATGCAGTTGCAATAATTCAGTTTAGTATGGGTTGTCATTTACTTAGTTCTCCTTTTATTGTATTTTCTTTCTGATGTAATTTCTGTGTATTTCTGGTGGAAGTTCTATTATTGTTTTTGCACATTCATGAATTCTTTTCTTCTTTATATGAATAATTTCCTTCTAAGTTTCTCTCCAGATATTGATTTCCCTGTAGTGTGTTTTTCCTCTCTTTCATTGTTTCTCTGAAATTATGTTAAAGGCATTGATGATTTGTTCCTCCTTTATAGAACGGCCAGCCATCTTAAAGCAACTTAATTTTCATGGTGCACAGAATCCGTCAGAAGGGGGTTTGGTAGAAGGAGAGGAAAATGTAAGACCTATTCTCCTTCATTAAGAGACACTTGTTTCTGTTTATGTTTGATGATCAGCTCAGCAACATTTTCATGACTAGCTTGTTTTTATTCTTTGCAGCCTGTAATCATGATTATGTTGGCATATTGATCATACAAAGGCAGATCAAATGCTAATTCATTTTCAGTCTAAAATCTTTAATTAACTGTTTGATCATGCATTAACCTTTAGTTATCTGTTTTCCAAGAAAAAACCTTTAGTTATCGATTCTGGCATGTAGCAGAATCATAAGATTGATGTTTTGCTATTCCAAAATGATATTGTTTGGGTCCTTTGGTCTTATCTTCTTTATGGCTTATCTGTGACAATTAAATATGGTACAATTTCATGCAAGATTATTCAAGTGACATGGGAAGTGATTAGTATTGTCAACTTTTAGCTGCTAAATAATCACTTTTCCCATGTCTTTCAGTATGCACATTTTCTTATAATATTTGTAGTAATGTGATAGGAAAAACATGAGTTTGCTTGGGTAGTTCCCCTTTCATAATCAGAATGTTGGAGTTTTCTGAGGTTGAGCTCTTAAAGGTGATCTATTTCAATTGTTATTCTCCACAATGATGAATGAATAGGAGTTATAGTGGAAGTGACCGTACATGCATACATGATTCTCTCTCTCTCTCTTTCTCGTGTGCGCGCATGCTCGCTGGCTGGCTCTGTGTGTGGCCCATTTGCACTTGCATACTCATGCATTTGTTATGGAGCATGTTTTTGTGATGTAGCTTTAGATGACTTAAATCGATGGCTTTCATGCTACAGAAGCACAAAACCAAGAAGGAAATAATGGAGGAGGTTATTTTGAAGAGCAAGTATTTCAAGGTAATAATTCATATGCATCATAAAGTTAACTGTATTATTTGCAGACTTGTTCTTGAGTCTTGACATCTGGTTTTTAATTTTTAAAATTTTTATTATTTCTTACCAGGCACAAAAAGCAAGAGATAAAGAAGAAAATGAGCAGTTGATGGATGAATTAGATAAGAACTTCACATCTTTAGTGCAGTCCAAGGTCTTATTGTCTCTCACTGAACCAGGCAAGATGAATGCCTTGAAAGCTCTTGTGAACAAGGGTGTTCCAAATGAGCATGTGGAAAAGGAAGATCTACCAGTTGCTCAGAGAGCAGAAACTTATAAGCAGGTACAGAGTTATGGTTCTAGGTTGGGTCTTATTAAACTAGCTATGCACTATACCGGATGAGTGCTCTTGTTCATACAAAGTTCTTTCTTCTTTTATTTGCTATTGTTGTTTTCTGAAATTTTATTTTAGCATCCATATTTCTTCAATGAGTAAGAAGTATTATGACAAGGTGTATTTGTACCAGTTACTAGGATTAATTCATTGTTGGATTTAGTTTTGAAGAAAAGAAAGATTTATTACCATAGTTATGGCTGAAACTAAAGTTATGTCTTACAAAATTTCAAATACAGGCATATCTGGATGTATAATCAAAATCAAGCATTAAAAACTTTTCTACTTTATTCGACAGGAACAACCTGATTTATATGATAAACTTGTCAATGAGATGGTATTGGATATGCGTGCTCGCCCGTCAGACAGGACAAAGACACCTGAGGAAATTGCCCAAGAGGAGCGGGAGCGACTAGAGCAATTAGAGGTATGTATGGTCAATGGTCAATTACTTGTTTCTATTGTATATGCTGTTACAGTCTATAGAGGTTTTCAGTGAGATGGAAATTCACATAAAACAGGGCATTATCTTGTGCTTTATTGGTTGGAAATAAGATTGTTATTTAAAAATTTCTATGTTTTTTTAATATTTTTATTTGTTATGATAACATTATTATTATAATTTTGATGATAATACTAGCAGTATATGGTATTTATGTTGGACTTTGTGTTATTCCTGTATGCTTAATAATTTATCTGGGACTCAACAAATTTCAGGAAGAGCGTCAGAAGAGGATGTTAGCAAAGGATTACTCCAGCGATGAAGATGGTGAAAATGTTGAGAAAGATTCTGCCCAGAGGCCAAGGTCTAAATCAGGAGATGATCTTGGTGATTCTTTTGCACTTGATGAGGACCTTGGGAGTAAAAAGGGCTGGGTTGATGAGATTCTTGAAAGAAAGGATGCAGATGATTCTGAGAATGAAGATGAGGATGCTTCTGAAAATTCAGAAAGTGCTGAAGATACTGGTGAAGATGAAGGATCTGAAGAAGAAGAAGAAGAAGAAGAAGAAGAAGATGATGATGGTGATGAATGTGAAAAGACTCTAACTCTGAAGGATTGGGAGCAGAGTGATGAAGACAATCTTGTTACGGATTTGGACGAGGATGAAGAGGATCAAGATCATGATGATGTCATTGGTGATAAAGATGTGGAGCAAAGAGGCTGTAACAAGCCAAATAAAACTGAACTTAGGAAAGAAGATGTTGAGTCTGTGGATGCTAAAAAAATCAAATCAAGTGTCAAACATACTTCAACTAAACCAGACATTCCCTTTTTAATTGAAGCTCCAAGGAGCTTAGAGGAACTGTCTTCTTTATTAGAGAATTGTTCTGATGGTGATGTTATTGTGATTGTCAATCGAATTCGGGCAAGCAATGCAATTAAGCTTGCTGCAGAAAATCGGAAGAAAATGCAAGTAAGCTTGCTGCTTGTTGCTCTTTCCTTGCTTTCTGTGTATGTTTGTGTTTATGTGTGCATACTTGTGATTGTAACCATCTTGCAGATTCTCACCAAGTATCCAATTATCTTGTTAGACTTTGTACATTTTGAAGGATTAGATTCACAAAAATGTTGAATTATGGTGTTGGAAACTTTTGTTGTTATTGGCTTTTATTTCCTAAAATTTACGGTATGGCCCTTAATTTTGAGTGTTTCTGGGCATTTTGTTATGCTAATATTATGATTGCTACCGTTCATTTAAAACTGATATATCTGCAATTTACCAGGTATTTTATGGTGTTGTCTTGCAATATTTTGCTGTCTTAGCGAATAAGAAACCCTTGAATTTTGAGTTATTGAATTTGCTCGTCAAGCCACTGATGGAGATTAGTATGGAGATTCCATATTTCTCTGCAATATGTGCTCGTCAAAGAATCTTACGAACTCGCACACAATTTTGTGAGGCTCTCAAGAACCAAGGTTTGTGGTAGCTTGATTCTTTGAGCGAGTGGTACTTCCAACTTTACTATCTCTAGCTTAGTCTTTTGCAGATTTTTTATGTCATGATATGTTTTTATTTTTTGCAGAAAATGGGTGTTGGCCTACGTTGAAAACATTGTTTCTCCTGAGGTTATGGTCCATGATTTTTCCATGCTCTGACTTTCGTCATGTAGTCATGACTCCTGCAATATTATTAATGTGCGAGTATTTGATGCGTTGTCCCATAATGTCGGGTCGAGATGTTGCTATTGGTTCATTTTTATGTTCCATGGTTCTCATGGTATGTATAGGTTTTTCCTTTTCACTCTATCCCAACTTGTCTTCTAGGAGAATGGTTTCCTATGTTTTACCTGTTCATGGCATATTCTCTTTATGGTGTTTATTGATCGAAGAGTGCTCAGTTGCTTCCGAGATGCGCTTTATGACAGGCTAGATAGTGAGGACTTTTTATTCTCTTCTGCTCACCTTATGTTTCCTGAAGTCATGGAAACCTGTTACTTTAAAGCATGCTGCTGTAATAATTTTTCTGTTACAATTGAAAATTGCTAGTAGTTAATTTGAAATTTGTAATTTATGCATACGTATTTATTGGTGTTAGCCTTCCCTCATTTTCTTAAAATCCTCTACCTGGTAAAGCCAGATTTGAAACAGGTCTTTGCTTCAACCAAGGGATTTTACCCACTTAGTTGATTCACATGTTTATCAATGTACCATGTGTTAATAACAACTTGTAGTTTTGTGTCCCCTTTTTCTTCCTGACTTATAGCTGCAGTTTTTTGAATGATCAATTTTGATACTTGTAGATTACCAAACAATCTCGAAAGTTTTGTCCAGAAGCTATAATGTTCCTCCGAACTTTGCTAATGGCAGCTACAGACCCAAAACTAGCATCAGAGCAAGATTCTCAGGTATTATGACTTCATGATTGTGGCTTATGAAAAATAAAGGAAAGTAGAAGACTTCTATGTTGCCTTGTTGCATTTCCTATGATATTGGGATTAATTTGATGCTCAACTTGCATGATTCCCTCCGTCTAATTAGTTATTATGAAAGGAAAAAAAAAGAGATTCTGACTTTGAGTTAGTCCATTGGTTGATTTGGGCACGATTTAAGAATCAATCTGACGTTTTACTTCTCGGATTTCCCTCATTATTAGATTTCTAAGCATGTAGCAAAATAATAATAACCACAATTAGATAGTTTTGTCATCCTATGGACCTTTCTTTCATAGCAAAATAATGTTTGATTGTGCAACTTATTAGACTAAAGTTCTATTTTATGGACCTTTCTTTCATAGCAGTTTTGTCATCTTATGGAGCTGAAAGCACTCAGGCCCCTGTTACGCATACATGATTGTGTGGATGAGATTAATCCTCTGAATTTTCTCATGGTAATGGAGATCTCAGATGACTCCTCATTTTTCAGCTCTGATAATTTCAGGTCAGCAATTGATGCTTTTTTTTCATCCTTGTTTTTTATGGATGATGATGTGTTGAAGTGCTACAGTTTGATGTTTCCATTTCGTTAGTTCTGCTGGGTTAGGTTTCAATTTATATGGAATGCCTCTTTGTCATTTTTTTTTTATACAATTGGATAAGAAATAAATTTTCATGTTCAGGGCTAGTGCTCTGGTAACTGTGATTGAAACTCTGCGAGGATTTGTTGAGATCTATGAGGAATTGAATTCCTTTCCTGAAATCTTCCTTCCAATCTCAACATTGTTACTTGAAGTTTCACAGCAGAAACACTTACCGGAGGCACTGAGAGATAAATTTAAGGAAGTTTCTCAACTCATTAAGAAGAAAGCTGATGAAACACATATGCTGCGGAGACCACTTCAGCTGCAGAAGCAGAAGCCGGTGCCTATCAAGTTGCTAAATCCCAAATTTGAAGAGAAGTAAATTTCATTTTCTTTTATTTTTTTATTTCAAATTTCAGTTTTTTTTTCCCTTGTGCATCCCAGTGTCTTGACAATCATAGTATTCGGTGGTGCTATTTAGACTCTGAATGAGTACATGCATCTAACTATCATGTTACCATGCAGTTTTGTTAAAGGTAGAGACTATGATCCAGACCGAGAACGAGCAGAGAGAAGAAAGTTGCAAAAACTGATAAAACGTGAAGCTAAAGGTGCAGCTCGTGAGCTGCGTAAGGACAATTATTTCTTGTATGAGGTAAAGCAAAGAGACAAGGAATTACAGGAAAAAGAAAGAGCAGCCAACTATGGAAGGGCAATAGCTTTTCTCCAAGAACAGGAGCATGCCTTTAAATCTGGACAATTAGGTAAAGGCAGGAAAAGAAGGAGATGAAGCTAACTTAAATGCTAGTGTTAAATTTTCTCACCCAATTATAGAATATTGTGATTCTTGATAGTGTTTGGCGGATTCAATATACCGATAGGGTACTCATTTACTTTGTATTCTTTCCCTTTGCCACAAGGCAATGACAAGCAGCCTAACGATTATTCTCCGAATGCAACCTTTGTGCTACCTAAAGATTGTTCAGTATGAAGACAAGCTGGTTATACTTATTGCATGTTGGCCTCTTCATAAGTATTTTAAGCTGCCATTGGACTACAAAGGTAAGACTTACGATTAAGGTCGTTAATAGTTTGCAGAGGGTGAACATTATATTCAATATATATATGGCCTTCTACAGGAACACAGTATTCCTTGATAATATACTAGACATCAAAAGCTTCATTAGAGCAGCAAGAGTTGGAAATAGATAAAGACTGTAGCTGCCGTCGATACTAACATTACATTCAATGCTTTTCCTTCACAAGTAACTTTTCAGAGATGTAACAGCAAAACTAGTTTTAGAAGTAGCAAAGCATGAAAACAAACCTCTCAACGTCCGGTTGGAACGATGATCTCTGAAAACTCAGCACCTGGGGTTGGATCCGAATTACCTGTGGGCAAGCATCGTTGACCATCTATCATTGGGAAATTACCGCCAATGCCCATGTTGTCCTTGCCTTGAAGGCTACTGGCTTCCAACAAGGAACTCTTCTGCTGCTGCTGCCATGCCAGCTCCAAGTTGCACAATACCTCTCCCATACTCGGTCGGTCGCTTCCCTTGTCTGCTAAACACTTGATTGAGATAGCTGTGAATGTCTGGAAGCATTCAGGGTTAATCTGTCCCTGTAGGGAAGAGTCAGTGTTCTGGTCTAGGGTCCCCATTTGATAACAATTTACAGCCCACTCTGCCAAATTTACCTTGTAATGTTCTTCTTCATTTTCAGCCACTGGTAATACAGCAGGTCTAGCACATAGTACCTCAAACAGTACCACTCCAAATGAGTACACATCAGATTTTTCAGTCAATTTTCGACGGCGAAAATATTCTGGATCTAAATATCCGAAGCTGCCTTTGACCAATGTACTTACATGAGTTTCAGATTCTGTCATCATGTTTGGTCCAATTTTTGACAGCCCAAAATCTGAAACCTTGGCTTCCCAATTTTTATCTAAAAGGATGTTAGTAGTTTTCACATCACGGTGAATGATTGTCTGTTTTCCTCCTGTGTGAAGATAATGCAGTCCCCGAGCTGCACCAATACAAATCTTTAGCCTCTGCTTCCATGGAAGTGGTGTTTTCTTGGTCTTGTATAGGTGGTCGGCTAAAGTACCTCCTGCCATAAAATTGTAGACAAGAATCATTTCATTATCCTCCATGCAACAACCGATTAAGGAGACTAGATGGCAGTGCCGCAGCTTAGAAAGTGTAGTGATTTCAGTTTGGAATTCATTTACTCCTTGATGTGAATTGCGATTTGCACGCTTTATAGCAACTGTGGTGTTGCCATCAATAATACAGCCCTTGTACACCTTTCCAAACCCCCCTGAACCAATTAATAAAGCATCCGAGAAGTTGTCGGTGGCTAACTTTATCTCTGCAAGAGAGAAGTGTGGGCAGTCCTTTGAAGGTTGTACATACGTAGCTCTTCTTCTTTTCCATTTTAAGTAAGAATACCAATGGAATTGGAAACGTAAAAGTAGGATGCAAACGTAGTACACACAAGTTATTGAAACAAACCCTGCTAGTAGTATACAAAAAATAATCTTCCTGATCCTTGGATAAATCGCAGATGAGGAATAAGATAACTTTCTTGCTTTGAATGGATTAGATCCCGCTAGAGATTTGCTAGCATCAGATAGTTTGAAGATTTCTAACCCATTCAATAATGGCACGCTATAAATTGCACTAGCGTTACGTTGCATGGAAATCGACAGAAACATTACCCCCTGGTATTTTCTCGAGAAATTCACAAGAAAATCTCTATAAATGGGAACTCCCAGCTCCTGAATTAGGCTGATTTCTGCATGATGAACACCAGTTGGATAATTGGAATAAATATGAACAACTATTTGATTTTCATCCACAAAATACTCGCTCTTTTCCATAAACAAATGAAACCTAATGAGGTAACAGAACCCGGAATCTACAGGGAGCGACCAATTTAGGTTATCATCAAGAATTAATTTCCTTCTAGCTGTGGTATAGACTTCCTTAGGAGCTGTGTATGCTGGCACCTCAGAGCCGATGTTAATTTCTGCTTTCCTGAAGTGAACAACTTCTGTGTCAGGAAACAGATCACCTTGGTCCCCATACCAGGAACGAGACAAACCACTATCATGATCAGCAGTGATGAGAGAACCACCCACATTCACCCGATACAAAGTCTCAAGGGCTGTGTAGTTCATAGAGTAAAATTGGTTAGGATGTCCAACGAGTGGCAGTAGCAGATCTCCTAGATAAAGTTTTGGAGGCACCGAAACAACCTCAATCATGTTGACGAAGCCATAGGCATCAGAATAATCTGACGATGGGGTGAACAATATATTCAATGTCTGGCCTTCTACAGGAACACAGTATTCCTTGATAATACCTTCATCATCAAATGCTTCATTGGAGTAGGAAGAGTTGGAAATAGATAAAAGAGTGTAGCTGCCTACACTGACATTAAACAATGCTTTTGAAATGTTCAAGCTTGGATAAGAAATTGGATAAAAATGAAGTCTTACAAATTTGGGACCAGGGGAGACAGGAAATGTGACATTGTATTGTGTTCTAAATATGCAAGCAGAAGTTTTCAAAAGTTCAAGGTCGTCAGGAGTGGACATTGATACCCGATGAAAAATTGGTCTATTGAATTCCGATTCGCTGTTGAGGCTCCGTGATTGGATATTAGGTGACATAGTTGTCGACGAAGCACAACTTAGGAACTCAGACAAGCCGAGGACTTCAGACAAGCCGGGCACTACGAGATAGCACAAGAGGAAAACGAGTAACATATCAGAAAGGAGAAATGGATTTCAGAGTCTAGTCTATCTACTCGGGGATGCCAAAGCCACTCCATTTATATGGGAGAAAACAACATTAGCAAGGAGATAAACAATAGCTGGGTAAGTTTCGCGGAAAATGATTTTTGAAATATAATTTTTATATTTTTAAGTATTTATTTGATGAAAAATTGAATGGTTAACAAAAAATAATTTTTTAGTCAATGAAAAATTATGTTATTTTTTTAAAAATGATCTTACTGATTTGAAAAAAAAAAAGATATTTTTTCAAAAAATACTATTTATGAGAAAAATTATTTATCAATATTTTTAGCATAATTTTACTTATATTATTAATATAATAATTAATAAATAATATTATATACTATTAATAAATATTAAAAACTTTTTATTAATATATGATTTATTGAAATAATATTATTTATTAATAAATTATATACTATTAATATAATATATTAATAAATAAATAAATAATATTATATTAATAAATAATATAATAAATATGATTAATGTAATTAAAAAATATTATAATAGTATATTAATAAATAATATACTATTAATATAATATATTAATAAATATTATTGATAAATAATATTATAATATATTAATAAATAATATAAAGAATAAGATATAGTTTTATTTTAAGTATTTTTTATATTAACATAATATTTTAATATTAAATATTATAATTAAAATAAAATTATTTTTTAATATTAATAATTTTAATATATTTTAATAATAAATAATTTTGAATATTTTAATAATTATATTAATATTATTTGGAAGAAAAAACAAATTCTTCAAAAAACAATCAAATAACAAAAAATATTTTTATTAAATCATTTAAATAATAAAAAATCTATGTCAATTTAAAAATAAAATTTTATTTTAAAATTTATTTTTTACAAAAAAATGGACCCTAGTCAAAATTGGACTTCAACACCGTGTGGATCCCACAATAAATAATGTGACTCGCGAAGACAAACGTAGTTAAAAATGGACTTCAATATCGTGTGGATCCCACAATAAATACTGTGACTCGGGAAGATCTACCCTAATTTTCCACAGTTCCCACGTATAATGGTGACTGGTGAGTGTTTTTAGGGCAAAGGCTTAAGGCATCATTGCGGTGGAAGCACTGGACCCCAAAATTTCCTCGAATGTCGTTCGATACCATGGCATGGTTCCAAACCGATTCTAAATCCATCAAGTTTGAATTTTCCTTTAACTTCTATAAAACGTAGAAATTTATTCATATCAGCATCATACTATATGACAGGATAATCAATTGTTGAATCTAAATAGAAATATTCTAACATAGACGTTATCCATTTTAAATTTTTATTTTTCTATTTTTCTTCACTTATTAGTAGTTGCTATTGGCCAATATAAGCCAGATCGTAGTATACAGTATGATGCTACAGTGTTTGAGGCTCCTTCCTTAAAATTAAACTCATAGTCAATCATTTTAGCCATTGATAACTGCTGTGTTATAGCAGTAATCTATTGGCCAAATAAAAACTCGAGACTTTGATGATCAGTTTTAATCTAGAAGCGTTTGCCGACTAAATAAGCATTCCACTTTTTAACAGATAGTGTTCATCGCAGACACTATAAATACAAGAATTCATTAATGCAAGAATCATTCCTGAAATTGACGAAACTCTATTTTCTTCTTCTCGTTCTCTCTCCCTCTCTTTCAAGGTTTCTTCTCTGAATTTGGGTAATTTCCAATTTCATTGTTAACGTCACACATCATACTCAAGTAGTTGGAAGAAGGTAATATGAAACACAACATCAGTAGCAAACAATCAAAATCCATTTAGAAATATAGAACATGCAATTAACACTCTCTCTCACAATTGAACTTTAATGCAAATCCATTTAGAAGAGTCAAAAAATAAATAGATATAAAATGCCATCCTCTCAACGCAAGTTGCGCAAATCACGAAAATAGCTTGAAGTGTCATCTTCAAAGTCGTCCCCGTAAATCCGATAATTCCTTCCTAGTTTTCTCGTTTCTTGAAGCTCCAGAACTTGAAGCCAGACCAACTACACCGCATACAAGAAGTACCACAACCAGACCTGCAACTGCTACACCTGCCGCTGCCATCTCAGATTCACATGACTCAGTCCACAGAGAACAATCACCACTTTCTGTTCTATAAGCATTCTTGCTCCTCCTGTTCTTGCTTTCATTGCAACCCATTTTGTTTCCAAGAGGTTTTCTTTCTTCCTTTCATTAAAAATAATTATACTTCTTTAAATAGTGCATTTTGGGAACTTGAGAGTCAAAGTTATTAATTCTCTGTCTCTTGGGATGGGTTGCCGTTAAATTAAAGCAATGGACTCTATAATCGTCTGTCAAGATTTCCTTTATTAGGCGCAGAAGCCTAACGGGCACGAAATAAGAAATATAGTCGAAGTTCAATGAAACAGAGCAAACACCCTTTGCCTTCACCACTAAAGGGCTGAACCTTTCAGATTCGAAATTGCTGAAAGCTGTTAATTACAATGTAAGAGAAAAATTAAACAGTAGGGCTCACTTTTTAATTGTTCCGTTCCATACAATCTTCTAAAAATTTATTGTCATGCATGCAGCAATGGCTGATGTTCAAGCTTCTAGAATTTGCAAATATCACCAGGGAAAAAAAATCAAGAGAACTTTTGATTGATCGATTTCACTTTCATTTACTCATTTTAATGTAACTATATCAATTTCAATACTATATTATAAAAGCACCGACATTAAAATTGGATAACATATTATACACCTTTTATGATCATTACTTTTCTCCACAGAACCTTTGATACTTTTTTCTTGACACTATGTGATATCATGTAGTTTTAATCAGTTATGAAAAACTTAAATGTATAAAGATTTTATTGCAAGTTACTATGGCTGCAGAATATAAGTACTTTTTCCTCTCTTTTTATTTTGGCAATGCATATCAAGAAGCCTTACTTTGTTATGTGAATTGTCCCAGATTTCCAATCCTTTTTAGGTAAACTTCATGTAAAATTTTAGATGGTTGTTTCCCTGACAGAGGAATTGAAATTATAGTAGAAGAATGCTACATAATTGTTATTTCCTAGTAATATCTATGATACATGATACAGCAGGTTCCATCAACGCCCAGCTGGAACAATAATCTCAAAGAACTCCATCCCTGGAGTGGGATCCGAGTCACCAAACCATAAGCGATGACCACCATTAAAGATCAGAGGCAGTTCACCAGCCCCCTGACTCCAATGGGGCACATTGGCATGGTCCTCAACAGTGTGATTGTTGATAGAGACGCCGAAAACTCCTTCACTTACTTCAATCCACCCTGAAATGTCACAGAAATGAAGCCTAACGCGGTAGTAGTAACCAAAATCAACAGGCAAGTACCATTTTGCAAAGTTACCCTCAATGGTAACTATCCTAGCAGAAGCATAAGCCTTTTCGGGGGCTGTATATGCTGGCACCGAGGAGCTGAAGTTAATTGCAACTTCTGTTCTATGATCTTTGTGCTGCTTTTATCAACAATCAGATAGCCTGCATCTTCGATCCAGAGACGAAACATGCCAGTATCTTCTTCTGCGGGGAATTGAATCTCCACCTTTGTTTACTCGGTGCATCATCTCCGGGGCTCTAGAGTTCCGAACGTAATACTGGTGAGAAGGATATCCAACAAGAGGAAGTGAAAATTCCTCTTTTTATGTAAAGATCTGAAGGCATTGAGACAACCTCAATTTTGTTCACAAAAGCATAGGAATCAGAGATCTTTAATGATGGGGTGATGGTTGTTGGGCCTAAAGTAATAAACATAGCAACGCAGAAGTAATATATTGTAATAAATCCACTGTAATAGACAACAATCAACAATTAAAAATGCAAGAAAAATAAAGCATATTAAGATTTACGTGAAAAATCTTCTAGTGTAGAAGAAAAAAACCACGGACTACCAAAAAAAATTTTCACTATCAAATAATGAATATACAAAGTTCTTTGACTTTTCCCTCTTACTCTAGTGGTTAAGAGGCCAGTTGAAAGTCATGTAAGGCGTGGGTTCTACCCCGCCATCCGCCCTCCCCCCTTGTAAGGGCACTAGCCCTCCTTTGCAACGAAAAAATATATATATATACAAAGTTTTTCTCTAATTAAAACTGAAGTTAATCAACAATTAAAAAGATAATTTGAAAAATCTCACTAAATAAATGACTCAACAAATACACCATAAATTTATTCCTAGATAGCTTCAAACCCAATTTTCACCGTTCAGAATATAGAACTCTGAATCATAAATTTGTTGACAAAATTTCAGTTCAATCGGACCATAGATCGAATTTTGTTCAACCAACTTTCCCTTTTTCTTTTCTCTTTATTTTCTTGGCTTCTTTTTTTCCCTTTCTTTTTTTGGTTTTTGCAACGCCACCTTCTTTTTTTCACCTTAAAATAGCTCAACCTTTTTTTTTTAAGTAGCTACGGTTTTATGTAAAAAAAAATACAAGGTTTATGACCTTTGATTGATCCAAACCCAATTACATCGGGCTAGACCCCATTTTTCTAATAATCTTTCCCTCAAACCCCATTAGGAGGAGATTCATCACTATAACAGTTTCATTTAAAATTTACCTTGGCCAATGAACTCATTCCGGCCAAGTTACTACCGAGCTTAAGCTTCTCCCTAAGAAGTGTCTTAATCAAAATATCTGCTATATTCTCATCAGTATGGACTTTCTTTAACATTTGTTGTTCTTCAATCACTAAACATAACCAATGATATCTACTATTAATGTGCTTTGTTCTAGCATGGTACATCATATTTTTACTCAAAATCTAAAGCACTCTAGCTATTATAGAACATCACATACTCTTTCTGATTCAACCCAAATTCAAGAAAAAAAATGTTTCATCCAAAACATTTATTTATCTGATTCGATTGTTGCAATATACTCAGCCTCTATAGTTGACAAAGCAACACACTTCTGTAACTTAAACTGTCAAAATACAGTTTCTCCTGCAAAAGTGAACAAATATCCTGAAGTAGATTTTCTACCATTAAGATCACCTATCATGTCAGTATCAGTAAACCCTTCTAGAATTGGTTGTGAAACTTCATAACTCAAACACATTTTTTAAATGCTCCTCAAATATCTGAAAATTTATTTTACTGCTTTCCAATGAATAGAAAGAAATCTGCTCACTACACTAATTGCATGAGCAATGTCAGGCCATGTGCAAATCATAAGATATATCAAAGAATCAACTGTAAAAGAATAAAGAATACTAGATATAGCTAATTACTCTTCCTTAGTCACTGAATAAGATTTCTTACTCAGATGAAAATAATTGGCAAATGGACTGCTAACTAATTTAGCATGTTGCATGTTGAATCTACTAAGCACTCGTTCAATATATTTTTCCTGTGATAACCATAGCTTTTCAGCTCTCCTATCCTGGATAATGTCCATGTCAAAAATTTGCTTTGCTGGACCTAAATCATTCATGCCAAAGGATTAGACAATTATTTTTTCAACCCACAAACATGCCAGTGTCTTGTCCCACAATTAACATATCATCAACATATAATAAAAGAATAATGAAGTTACCATCAGAGAATTTTTTAACATACACATAAGGATCCGCTACCATTTTTTTATAGCTATGACTCACCATAAAAGAATCAAATTTTTTGTACCACTGTCACAAAGCTTGTTTCAAGCCATATAAGTTTTCTTCAATTTGTAAATTAAGTGCTCTTTTCGTTTCACTTTAAAACCCTCAATCTAATTTAGATAAATGTTCTCTTGCAAGTCATCATGCAAGAATGTAGTCTTTGCATCAAGTTGCATTAACTAGCTACTAATTCGAGTACCACTCGAATGGAACTCATCTTCACAATTGAAAAAAAGATCTCATCAAAATCAATGCCTGGTTTCTGAGAAAACCATTTAACCACTAATCAAACTTTGTACCTCACTAGCTTATCACCATCATTTTTCAACTTGAACACCAATTTATTTTTCAATTGCCTCTTCTTTTTTGAAAGTTTAACAAAATCATATGTATTATTTTTTGCAATAACTACATTTTTTCTTTTATTACTTTTAACCAGTACTCTTTATTCAGAGTAACCTGTACATTTTGAAAGCTTTCTCACTCTCTTTTACTAGTAACTAAAATAAAATCTAAACTTGGATATCCGATAGATAACCTGTGCTCTCTAATAGATATCTTAGGCTAAGACTTTACACTACTTGATGCCAAAGGTAACTTTCTCTGTTCAACACTCATTGGTGGAGAGAACTACTCACTCTGTTCAATACTTTCAAGTAGAAAGGATTGCTCATCTTATTCAAAACTGATTATATCTGGCTTATCACTAACTGTGGTTGGCTCATTCATATCTTCAAGTTTTGTTTCTTGCTCATTGTCACCATTTATGATTACTGTTGGAAGATTTACCATATTTGGAGTCTATGAGAGCACACTAAAGAGCTCATACGTACATATTGGACACCACTTAAGCTCAAAAGCTTAAGTTATTAGGTTTTTGAGTCCTTCATATGTATGTAAAATATTTTATTCAGATTTTTTAGTTATGTAAAATTCTTTACTCACATGTAAACCTTATCCCAACAATCTCTCTCGTTCGCTTGTAAGTTCTAATCAAGTCTCACATCAACTCCCTATGCGAGTAAGTTCTATCAACACCTCCTTTAGTCCAAAAAACTTTACCTCTAGTGCACTTTTAGGTTAGGCCACAACAGCACTCAACTTTGCCACTTAGGTTGTCTCAGTGCAATTTTTTAGGCTATGCCATAACACTCAATCTTGTCACCTAGGTTATCTCAGTGCACTTTTTTAAGCCAGGTCATAGCACTCAACCTTGCCACTTAAGTTGTCTTAGTGCCCCTTGAAGCTTGCACACCAGGTTAACTTAATACATCGCTCACTTAGGTGTTTCGCTTTTACATATTATCTTATACTCACTGCATCCAAGTTAAATATTTTAATACCAGTATTCGAGTACATAGAGTTGATGGACGCAGCCAACCTTTAATCTACCAACAATATTTTCCCAACAATACTACTAGGACTTGAACTTGTGACTTTTGGCTCTGATATCAGTTATTGGGCCTGAAGCAATAAACATAGCTATGCAGAAGTAATATATTATAATAAATCCATAATAATAGACAACAATCAATAACACAAAAAAAGAACACTAAAATTTACGTGAAAAACCTTTCAGTGTAGAGAAAAAAAATCACGAACCACTAAACAAAATCTCTACTATCAAATAACGAATATACAAAGTTCTTCTCTAACTAAAATTAGAGTTCATCAATAACTAGAGAGATAATTGAAAAAATTTCACTAAATAGGTGACTTAACAAATACACTTTGAATTTGTTCCTAAAGAACTTTAAACCCGATTTTCGTCGTTCAAAATGTAGAACTCTAAATCATAAACCTGCTGATAAAATTTTAGCTCAATCGGATCACGGATCAACTTTCGTTCAACTAACTCTCACTTTTCTCCTTTCTCTCTATTTTTTTTACTTCTTTTTTCCCCTTTTTCTTCTTAGTTTTTGCAGCGTCACCTTCTTTTTTTCACTTTAAAATAGTCTCACCTCTTTTTATTAAGTAGTTAAGGCTCTATGTAAAAAAAAAAAAAAAACCAAGACCTATGACTTTTAATTAATCCAAACTCAATTACATGAAGTTGAACCCCACTTTCTAAGCAAAGGTCACATTTACAGTCTGTCCATCTATATTAATGCAAAATTCTCTGACTGTATATGTTCAAACAAATTATGTCCGGAGAGCTTTGAAGTGCTCAAAAAAGTGTAACCAGCCACACTAATAAAGAATAATGCCTTGGATATGTCTAAAACTAGATTTTTTATTGGTTTGAAATGCAATAGAATGAACTTTGGGCCAATAGAGACAGTAAATGTGTAAGTGGTTTATTTTCAAAATTGGGTATTGCAAGCTGTTTGATTATATACTTTAAATCCTTAATACAACTAAGGAATTATAATTAAATTTGTTGGGAGAGCTTGAGATTTTTTACACTAGATGGGAAAATCAATGAGGTGCAATCTAAAGAGATAGAGTCCGTGGGGATATATGATGATATGTGAGGAGAACTGGTAGCCATCAAATCGAGAAACACTAATATTTCTGCAATAAGCAGTAACCTTATACCTGTGGCTTTTCTTTTTTATATATATGATAGGATTCAGATAGAGAATACTCTTTATCAGATTGCAACAAAAAGGAAGGTAGCTCGATAACATTATTTCGAAATAATGTAGGCTTCAACTATATCTCTTGTTTCCATTTTATTGAATGGGAAAACTATACATTCATTATCACTATATAGTTTATAACTTTGTATAGTAGAATGAAATGATGAAAGTGTTTTATGGTTTAAGTTGGTAATATTTGTATTTCTATCATATAAGCAATTATTTTTTATGACACATTGTGATTGGTAGCAAAAAGCAATAGAAATATTTCCACACTAGTGGATTGAAAAGTTTTGCAAGAAAGCAAAAAGAAATAGTAAGTTTATGATAATAAACTTATTCCAATGAATGAATTTTTTCTGCTGTTAAAAGGTAAATATGCAAATTAACAGTTATTGTTCTGTTTTAATAGTTTTGATAATTTCAATACATGATAGTAAACTTATCGAAAGTTTTGAATTTAGTTGACATGGATGATATGTATGAAAAAGTTATTGTTTACATATATTTATGTAAAAATACAAATTTATTGTTATTGTTGTATTTTAACAGTTTGGATAGCTTTAATACTTGATATTAAACTTGTTTGATTGATTGAACTTGGTTTCTATGGTTGATATGAAAAAAAAATTTATCGTTTATGTCTATTTGGGACTTTTTTTGCATATAGAAGGCAAATATATAAATTAAACTTTTGGATGGCTTTCAATATATTGAATGGCTTCAATCCATGATATTAAACTGGAAGAAAATAATTGAATTTGGTTTCTATGACCTATATGTGTGAAAGCCCAAAATGCTTTTAGGTGTGATTATGTTTAAGACTATTATGTTGTTACGGGGCCAAAATATAAATATATTAGATTAAAATTATTCGAAATATTAATACTTGATTGACAGGCTTGATATGCATGAATAAGTTACGATTGATATGTATCCTATCAAATAACATATGTTTTTATATAGGAGAATGAGATGAGCGGTATAATTGGACGTGTGAAACTTTTTCGCATAACACACACAAAAAAAAAGAATCTTACATGAATGTCAAAACACAAGAAATTATGATAATTTGTATCATCTATTTTAACAGAAAGTAAATATTTACTCTTTTTAACATATTATCAATTAATCATTAAACTTGATAGTTGTATATGACAAATTCACAAGAGAAAGCAAAAGAGAAATGGTTGCTGAGATTGAAGTAGCATCTGATGGTTTTCTCAACATGTAAGAAATAAAAAATCAGATATTCATAGAAATTGCTAAAAAATAAAGGCATGGACGGGTCCGAAGCCTTGGATTGGGTCCAACGCCATTTGCCTACTATAGACGTAGCTCTCAGCAATTTACATCATCAGCAAGTCAGTCTTTGCAAGACATTTTAATATTGAGAGGGGAGTTGCAAACTATGCAATAATGTTTTCAACAAATGAAAGCAGAAAGAGAACGGAAGTATGCCAAAATTCAGGATGAACGTGCTAGAATGGAGCAAGAGCGTGTAAAATTTCAACAGTTACATGATCGATTTGATCATCTTATGAATTTTGTGCAACAATAATTTTCAAGAAATGATCTTGGTGCTCCACCAACTCAAGTATTATATTTATTAAATATTGTAATTTTTAATATAAAAAAAGCCTACAATGAAGTGCTAAAAATTGTATGGTATTATTTAGTAGGTTTTTTAGCACGCTAGTGACCAAAGTGAAAATTTTTCTTCATCAATTGGCAGCCAGCAAAATGTAAGCAGTCATCAATTTCATACATTTTAATTTTTATTTTCCTAATGTATTAAAAATATTTGAATGTTATTATATTAATTATTAAACTTTGTATTAATTAAAAGCTTACTTAAATGTGAATTAAGTTTATATTAATTTCAATTTTTGAATTTAAGCACTTTAATGAAACTAAAATTTATTAACAGAAATTAAAACAAAAAATATATTTTTACATAATAGCAGCATTGTGTTCAACAATGTCGCTAAATGAATAATTTAGTAGCATTTGTACGGTAAAACGTCACTAAAAGTAGCAGTGCTCTTTCCAGCAAATGCCGTTACAATGACGTTTTTCTCATAAAAATATCATTAAATTAGCGGCGTCTCAAAGAGGAAAACGTCACTAATATGGAGGTATTTTCATATACAAATGCCTCTAAAGTAACGACATTTTTATTTACAAACGCCACCAAAGCAACGGCATTTTTCTCATAAAAATGTCACTAAATTAACGGCATCTCAAAGACACAAACGCTGCTAATATAGAGATATTTTCAGATATAAATTCCTCTAAAGTAGCGATGTTTTCAGTTACAAACGTCATCAAAGCAATGGCGTTTTTCTCATAAAAAAGCCACTAAATTAGCGGCGTATCAAATATATAAACGCCGTTAATATAGAGGCATTTTCAAATACAAATGCCTCCAAAATAGCTGTATTTTTAGTTACAAATGCTACCAAAGCAATAGCATTTTTCTCATAAGAACGCAACTAATTTAACGGCATTTCAAATATAGAAACACCATTAAAATGGCGGCATTTTTTTGAAAAAGCCATTATTTTTCGCAACGAGTGTATAGCGAGCACTTTGAGTTGCATTTTTCGTAAATACTACAAATCTTTTAATAACATTTATAAACGCTGTTAAACATTAAAAAAAATGTCACTAAAAACCTAAAACCCCGGAAGTGTATTTCCACATAGAGTATAACACGTGGTGAATGAAAAGAAAGTTCCCTGAAGTTGAGTTCAAATCCTGTTTGACCTTTCATCTTCTTCTTTTATTTATTAGATCTACATATTATTTTAAATGAAAAGAAAGCACCAAAGAACTCTAGTCCGAGCTTCAAATTTGAGCTGCTTTGTAAACCATGTCCGTAGCTGATCCATATGAGTATTCAACCCACTGAAATTGCAGCTGCTGCGCAGACTCTAGGCTGCAAAGGACCTCAATCATGGATGGTCAATTCACCCCTTGATCTGCCAAGCATTTTTGTGTGATCTCCATATATTTTTTAAAAGATGCTGGCACTATCCTCACTATCCTTTCTCTTAAATGTGGATCCACGAGTAGATCAACCTTACTTTCCTGAAGGCAAGTTAATGCCCACTGAACCAAGCTTTCATGATGATTAGCATTAGCAGCATCATTCTCCTTGTTGTCTCCTGCAGCCTTTGAACTCATGGTTTGCCTTCCATAAAGTGCTTTTCAACATCACCACTCCAAATGAAAACACATCCGATTATTTTGTCAAATTTTGAAGGTGATAGTGCTCAGGATCCAGGTATCCAATATGCTACCCTTTATTAACTGTATACATTAGTCTCCACTGCAGTACTGTTTCCCGACACATTGTTGCCTTGATTAAGTGGCATTGAAACAACTTCAATCCCGTTAACAAAAGCATAACCAAGCGTTTGTAAAAGAGCTAAATGTTAAGACTAGCGTATGATTCTCGACATGAACAATAAACTCTTTGAAAAAGCATTCTGATTTGATGCAGTTGGCATTGAGGCAGGCAGTAAAGTTTCTTAGGAAAGTATAGTGCACAGCTGCGACTGAGAGAAAAGATTGAGGCATTGAGGCTCATATAAGAATCAGCATAACAGTGAAGACGAATGAATTTTGACCCTGCGGTCACATTGAAGGTGTAGGTGAATTGTGAGTGGAAGATCCTAGCAGTCACGCACCGAAGAGGCTCTGGACACAGTGGAGCTTGCTGCTATCCGAATTTAAAAGCCATGAAATGCGATATAATATCAGTGGTCCAGTTCCGGCCATCAAATGATTTAGCTTTTGAAGCCAAAGAACCACAACCGAGAAGAATTATGTTCCAAACGAAAATAAGCAGATTCATCTGCGTCAAACATGTATTCTTTGATGGAAGAGAAAATGAAAATGTACATGCACTTCAGGCTAGCAATAATCATTCGACCTGATTTTGGTTGGTCAACAATGCTTCTAGTTTCTCTATATTGTATAAAGAATTGTCATTTATTTAAAAAAAAATTTCATGTTTGAACTACGAACCCAATTTTATCTTTCTTCTTTCAAAGACCATGGCTATCTGGACAGCTGTTCCATCATTTTCATTTTGAAAGCCAGCTACTAGCTAGGAGTTGGAGATGAGGCCATTTTTGGGTTTTGAGTTGTGACATTTGACCCAGATTGTTCCACAGAATTCAACACATTTTGCATCTCCCAGAGGCTGAAATTGATTGCCCAATGGGCTATGACTCACTTTTTTTGTGGGTCAAAACTACACCTAAACTTAGTCAGACTTTTTATCAAACAAACAACAGCCCACCTGCCTTGAGCCCACTTGCCTCGAGGATTAGAAAAAAACGCACCGGCAGCACTCAATCTCACAATTAGTGGGGCTCTTTCCCAGGACTCCTCTACTATCTCACCCATCCCATTCAAGATAAAATGATCAAAATAAGTTGCTATAATCTCATTTAAATGAATTTAATTATCAATATTTTCAATAGGAATATATCTTTTTTTTATCCTTGCAATAACTAACTCAGACTATGACTTCCTTTAAAAAAAATTCAATTCACTAATTCAAGTCATATAAATCATTTATCTCAAATTGTATAACACAAAAATTAACGATTTAAATCTTTTACGTACAAGATTAATTACTAAAAGCACAATTCCTTTAAAATTTTCATAATTTGGCAAGTAGCGTAAATGTTGTTGTATTCTATGAAATTGAATGAATTAATATGGTCAATTAGTCATCAATTCATTAAAGCAAGTCGTAATCGTCTTGTACTTACATGTCTTGATCATTTGAATGGAAAAAATATATGTTGACATAGAACAACCGTTTTATAAAATTCCTTTTCCAGTGATTCTATTTGCGTGTAAAAGCCAGGATAAGAGTTGGTAGGTCATATTGAAATATTTCATACCCCAATTTAATTGGATAAACATTAACCCTTGTATCACCCCCTACTAAGCTTCAACAACAAGAAAGTTGGAAAAAATCAAAAGGGACTTTAAACAATTTTCTATCCTCTACCTAACCTTTGGCTTAAAAGAAAATATTTGAACAACAATCCTAATCCTTTTCTATCAATTCTTGTATTTTATTGCCTTTGTCTACTGAATTATGTAGTTATTAAAACCTTATTCAATTATTTGTACATCATGCAATGTATGCATGTTTTAACAACTTTTATTTTTTAATCTTGTAATATATAATTAGTATATAAGGAAAAAAATAAGTAAGTTATTAATAAATAAATATGACAATATATAATTAAATAAGTAAATTAATTAGTGAGTAAATAAATAGGTTTTGTGCAACTAATTAACTACCTCAATAAGTTAAATAAGTAATTTATTTTTTACTTAATTATGATTTAGAATTTCCCGTGATTTCTCTTTTAAATCAAATCATTTGAAAACTCAAGCTTGACCTAACGGTTATTACCTTCTTTAAAAAGGTTAAGGTCCAAGTCTATCAAACACCATCCTTTACTTTCCATATGTACCAAAGAAAAAAGCATATTTTTTTAATTTTTAAATTGAAACCATTAGTCTTTTCTGAATCCAAATGTCCTAAATTCTAGACTAAATGTGATACTTATCTTACAGAAATAATATAGGAATTATTTGGCAAAAATACTAAAACAATTGACTCTTTAAAGTATACATTAGACCCTCTTTTACATAAAATTAAACGACTAAAATCCAATAAAAAAATAAAGTGTTTAATCAAACAAAAATAGTATTTCAAGGGTCTAATTAGATAAAAAAATAATGCTTTAAGGACTTAATTAAACAAAATTAAATAATACTCTAAAAGTTTAATTGATTACAATAAAATAGAAGAATTTATCTAAACAAGGAAGAAAATTTAAGGGTTCATTTAGTATTTCAGCCTCTAGATTTTTGAGTGCTACATGGTTTGCAACTAGTTGCCTAGGTCAATGATGTGGACTTAGACATCACAATTGGTCTTAACTAATTTAGTATATGCTTGTAGGGTGACAAATTATTGTTCAGACTTTTTAATCAAAGCTGCTCATGAAGGTGAGTTTGTTGGTGTCAAACTTCATTTTGACCCACCACTTTGATTAGATATTTGCAAAAGAAAAATATATACATTATGGGTATAGCAAGAAAAGAGTTTGTATAGTTTAAGTTGTTATTACTGCTCTTCTTTATAAAAAACTTGGTATGTCATTACTTACTGTGATTTTAATTTCTTTGGATGTGGACTCCTGATTGTGATTACAAATTGAACTAGGCAATAAGCATCATAATTAGTTGTAAGATGTGCGATCTAATATATGGAATCAAGAGTTTAAATAGTGTGATTATAACGAGGTCAATATAAGGTTTAACAATAGTTTAAGTAAATGTGATTAACGTGGTCCATATAAGGTTTAAGTGGTTGTTAAATTCAAGCACGTTGAATTTTAACGTATGAAAACTAGATAATTTGGTCTAATGGTCCCTGGAGTGACAATTTGATATTTGTGATGTAGACACAAATGAAAATTTTAATTTCAATTAGTCTACTCAAGACTCAAGTTGTTTTTTTATATCAATCAATCTTCTATTTGATTTTTTATTCAATATATAAATGGTAAATTAGTTTTTTTTTTTTAAACAAAAATTTAGCTCAATTGCTTTATCCAATCAAAAATGACATCCAATTAAAATTTAAATTTCAGCACTTAAATTTTTTTTTTATTTTCAAGTTACAGCCGTTTTTGTAAAAAAAATAAAATAATATAATATAATTTTGGATATATTTCATCAACATGTATTTTAAACATTGTTCATTAATTTGTTAAATCAACTTTTTGGATATAAATGGTAAAATCAAACTTGTGTATTTTGGGTTAATATTAAAATCTTTTACTTCAAGACCAAAGTTATGGAATATTACTCTAATCAGTAATCACGTTCTTGGATAGAAACATAGATAAAAAAAAAAAAAGATTTGGACATTTTGTAATTCTTCACCTAATTAACTTAACCTATATATAGAAAACAATTCAGGAGTTAACTCCACTAATCGGATCCTTAGCTACGTATATTTCCCTGAGGTCACGCGGGTCCTCGTATCCTGGAGCAGCTGGAACTTTGCTTTCAAAGGAAGAACACCCATCAGTTCTCTGTTAGTTACTATCACAGTCAACAAAATTTAACTCATGGAATCTTCCAATGGTTTAATGGTTTTCTAGAGAAGAAAAGTATACCCAATTTGTCTCATAGTGAAGAAGACTAAAGAATGACATATTGTTAGGGTTAGTTGACGAACATTAAGCCAGGAATTCTTAGTTGTAATCGGAAGATTCTTTAAACAATTTCCTTTCTTTTCAATTCTTTTTTTATGTCATGGGTGTTGATTGTTGACAAGAGAAGTAATTATGTTCCATGTGTCTCAATCATCTTGACAGTCCAATGAAGAAATTAATTTCGTCCAAAGGAAACAGTTAGTTTTCACGAATAATCAAAGAAATTTCCGCATGCTTTGCATCTAACCATGCTCTCAATTCTCGTAGTCAATTCGGAAATGAAAGCGAAAGTTTCCAGGAGGACCAAGACAATAGTTATAGTTCAAACAAATTTGGGGAGCAAACATCAGACTAACAACCCCTTTACACTTGATTGGCAATTTAACAACCTGGTTATTGGATGTTTCGGCTATGCATGCCTATCTTCTTCCTTGAACAGTTCTTACCATTGCTTCTATGAAGAAAATTACCATTTCCTTCACTTCAAGGCCATCACTTATTTCTCTTCTTTGCTTCAGCTTCTTGTTCAATTCCTGGAATTGTATGTGTACTAACGACTGTTCCAGTTCATCCTTGGACCAAGTAATTCTTGACTGCGGATCTGCGAGAAACTCGTCATTTAATGGCAAAACTTGGGTTGGGGATGTAAATCTTTTCCCTGATTATTATGAAGGAACAATGATTGGCCGTGTGATCTCAAATACAACCGGACAGGCTCCAGAGAGTCCATACTCAACCGCACGCTTCAGTCGTTCTTCTTTCACCTATAGTTTCCCTATGTCCCCTGGACTCAAATTTATCCGTCTTCATTTCTACCCTACTTCTTACACTGTCATAGACCAAATCTCCAAGGCCAACTTCTCTGTTACCTCTGGAAATTACACTTTGTTAAACAATTTTGGCCCTTTTGTTATTGCAAGAACTTTGAAATCACCTTATTTCACTAAAGATTACTTCCTTAACTTAAAGAAACACATTCTGAATATCACCTTCGCTCCATCACTAGATGCTTCAGACGCTTTTGCCTTTGTAAATGGGATAGAGATTTACTCAATGTCCCTCAAACTCTCTGATTATGGAGTAAACAAAACTCCCAATGCAACCTCCAGTCGAGATGAACCTGCCCTTGAGATACTTTACAGAATCAACGTAGGTACCGAAAGTCTGAAAGGGCCCTTGTTCTGGAATGGGCTAGATGACCAGCTATATATTCAGGGTTCTAGAAATGGTACTACTATTGTAGCATATGATGATCATATAAATTACAATAAAAGCTCTTGGACAGTATGTGAATATGGAGCACCAGGGGATCTGTACAGCACAGCCAGGACAATCGGCGGCAGTGATGAGACTGCCAATGTGGGCTACAACCTGACATGGACATTGCCTGTTGATTCAGGTTTCAAATATATTGTCAGGCTTCATTTCTGTGAGATTCAACTAAACGTAACGGAAGCGAATCAGAGAGTGTTCAAGGTGTATATCAACAATAAGACAGTGGAAAGCAGCCTGGATATAGTTGCTATGGCTGGTGGTCCTTTGGTTGCAATGCATAAGGACTATATCATCATGGTTCCAGTTCCAGAAGCAAAAGAAAAAGGAAATTATCTGTGGCTTGCTTTGCAGCCTAACACTGATTCAAAGCCAAAACTTGCTGACGTAATACTGAATGGAATTGAGATCATGAAGTTGAGTGATGCTAGGAACAATCTTGCAGCGCAAGTTCAATTGGAGAATGGAGACAGAAGAAGCGCTATTGGATCTAATATCTTACTGGGAATGGTTCTGAGCATGATTGTTGTAATTTGTCCAGTCTCTTTGATAGCCTGCTTTCGTTGGATTTCACTACGTCACGATGAAAGCCTTGGGAAAACAAGCAGCCTAATTGGTAAATCTTCAGATCATTGCCGTCAATTTCCCTTGGAAGAGATAAGAGCTGCAACTAACAATTTCAGTGAAGCTCTTTTGCTTGGTTGTGGCGGGTTCGGTAAGGTTTACAAGGGCCTGCTGGATGATGGGATTACCAAAGTGGCAGTTAAGCGCAAAAACCCTGAGTCCCACCAAGGAGTTCAAGAGTTCGAAACTGAAATCGAATTGCTCTCCACTTTTCGTCACGTGAACATTGTCTCTTTGCTTGGATATTGTCAAGAGGACAATGAGTTGATTCTGATATATGATTACATGGCTCGTGGCACTCTACGTGATCATCTCTACGAGACTCAAAATCCACCACTTTCATGGACTCAGCGGCTCAAGATTTGCATTGGTGCTGCGCGTGGATTGCACTACCTCCACACGGGCACAGAAAATTCCATCATTCACCGGGACATCAAATCAACAAACATACTCCTGGATCAAGATTGGGTGGCGAAAGTCTCAGATTTTGGGCTGTCAAAAGTAGGCAAGACTGCTGGATCCTGTGGGAACCATGTCAGCCCTGGACCAAAGGGTACTTTTGGATATTTGGACCCTGAATATGGCAGAGACAGAACTTTAACTCGCAAATCAGATGTTTACTCTTTTGGTGTGGTTTTATTTGAAGTCTTAAGTGCAAGACCAGCTGTCAATCGTGAACCAGACGAGGATGATCAGACCAAAGTGAGCTTGGCTAGATGGGCTGTTCATTGCTATCGAAATGAAACAGTTGATCTCCTGATTGAACCATACCTGAGAGGAAAGATCATGTCCGAGTGCCTTTCCACATTTGTGGAAATTGCAGTGAGGTGCCTGGCTAGTAGGCAAATAGATCGTCCATCAATAGGTGATGTGCTCGGTAAACTCGAACAAGCATTGCTGTTGCAGGAGGAGGCTGGCAATAATGGTGCAAGTCAAAGATGCGTGACAAACCAGTGATAGCTGGAGCAAAGCATTGATATTTAGGGTAGAAATTGTACAAATTAGAATAAAATTTGAAATGCTGCAAATAATTTAGTTTGTCATGATGATCGACAATAGGTTGAAATTAGAAGTTACTTTTCCTTAATTTTATGGATGCAGTACATTAAAATCTGTGTAAATAATTCTGTACAAACTCTTGGATTCTGTATAAACTGTAAAAAGAGTGCATATATATTTTAAGCATTTAATTTTCACCGTCCACTAGACATCATGATCTCAGAAAACTCCACACCGAGCATCATATCTCTGAGTTGCTTTGTAGGCATAAGCCCTTGGGTGACGACGCATTTAAGTCACCATCGCCGTGCATCTGCAGTTGCTCTAAGCAGTAAGGCACCTCACTCATGGATGGCCGCTTCATCCTTTTCTTTTCTAAGCATTGTTTTGTGATCTTTAGAAAGTTTCCAAGAGATTCCGGTGGGATCTTCCCTTTCAAATGTTGATCCACCAGTTGATCAGCATGTCCCTTCTAAAGGCAATATGATACCGGTGGAATCAAACTTTTGTGATCATCACCACTGCTGCCATTCTCAACATTTTCTGGCTCTGCTTTCAGATTCATGGGCGCCGGCCTTCCAGAGATTACTTCCAACAGCACCAGCCCTAATAAATACACATCAGTTTTTTCAGTTAATCTTTTATCCCAATCAAGATCTAGTGAACCAAAGCTACCGTCTATAATGGAGCCATTATTGCTATGGGATGTCATGGTTGATCCAAAATTTGAAATCTTGGCTATCAGGTTTTTGTCTAACAAGACATTGGAGGTATTGATATCACAATATTGTATGATGGGGCGCTTTTTTTCCTGTGTGGAGGTAATGCAAACTCTTGCAACTTCAACACAAATTTCAAGCCACTGGTTCCATGCAGAGGTTTCTTCCTTTCAACCAAATGATCAAGAAGATGATCAGAGAGGGTACCGTTAACCATATATTCATACACGAGGATCATTTCAAGGTCCTCTTCACAGTAAGCTAGCAGAGAGACGATATTGTGATGGCGAATTTGAGAGAGCATTTTTATGATCTCTTCGCAGAACTCTTGTTCTGATATTGCTTTAGCCCCTCGGTTGATTACTGAAGTTGTTATTCCATTAATGAAAGCTTTGTAAACCATATCGAAGCCCCAGTTAGTTGTCAATAATAGGTGACTTATCAAAGCTGTTGGTTGCCTTTCCAATGTAATCAATAGGAAAAGAGCGACAATGGGATGAATCCCTGGTTTTTTTCATCTTCCAATTTCTCTTTGTTTTTATCAATAATAAAGCAAAGAGAGAGAAAACAAAGAGTACAACCTCCCTAGTAATTTTGCTTTTGTAATCATTTCTTTGATTTTTTGGACGGTGCAGGAGAAGGAGGGTTGAGTCCAGCAAGATTTCCATCAGAGTTGCTAATATATCTTTGAACATCTCCAATCCATCTAACTTGGACGTTCGAGTTTAGCTCCAGTCATAAGTCCTGTTTCCCAACAGCTTGTAACGGAATCATCACAACGTAATCTCTGTTGCACCTGAAGCAATAATCACAACAATACAAAAGCAATAGACAACAATCAATAATCAAATACGCAGGAAAAATAAAACACACCAAGATTTACGTGAAAAATCCTCTAGTGTAGAGGGAAAAAATCACGGGCCACCAGAAAAATCTTCACTATCAAATAATAATTATACAAAGTTCTTTTCTAGCTAAAACTATAGCTAATCAACAATTAGAGAAACAATTGGAGAAATCTCACCAAATAAGTGACTCAACAAATACACCCTGAATTTGTTCCTAGAGAGCTTTAAACCCGATTTTCACCGTTCAGAATGTAGAACTCTGAATCATAAACCTCCTGACAAGGTTCTAACTCAATCGGACCACGGATTGACTTCCGTTCAACCAACTCTGCCTTCTCCTTTTTCTCTCTCTGCTTTTCCTGGCTTTTCTTCTTTCTCTACTTGGTTTTCGACACACATCTAAAACAACCCCACTTCTTTTTTATTAAGTAGCTAGGGCTCTGTGTAAAATAAAAGATCAAGGCCCATGGCTTTTACTTGGTCCAAAACCACTTACATGGGACTGGACCCCATTTTCCTAACAATCTCCCCCTTCAGCCCCATTAAGAGGAGATTCATCACCATAGCAATTTCATTTGGAACTTACCTTGGCCAGGGAACTCATTCCGGCCAAGTTACTGCAAAGCTCAAGCTTTTTCCTGAAAAGTATTTTAGTCAACATATCTGCTACATTCTTATCAGTATGGACTTTCTTCAATAACATCTACTGTTCTTCAATCACTGAACGTAACCAATGATATCTAACATCAATGTGCTTTGTTCTAGCATGATACATGCTATTCTTACTCAAATCTAAAGTACTCTGGCTATCACAAAATATCACATACTCTTTTTGATTCAACCCTAATTCAAGAAAAAAAACGTTTCATCCAAAGCATTTCTTTACATGCTTCGGTTACTGTAATATATTCAGCCTTTGTAGTTGACAAAGCAACACACTTCTGCAACTTAGATTGCCAAGATACAACTCCTCCTGCAAAAGTGAACAAATACCCTGAAGTAGATTTCCTACCATCAAAATCGCCTGTCATGTCAGCATCAGTAAACCTTTCTAAAACTGGTTGTGAAACTTCATAAGTCAAGCACATTTTTGAGGTACCTCTCAAATATCTAAAAATTCATTTCACTGCTTCCCAGTGAATCTTCTCTGGATTAGAAAGAAATTTGCTCACTACACCAACTGCATGAGCAATGTCAGGCCTTGTACAAATCATAAAATACATTAAAGAATCGATTACAGAAGAATAAGGAATACTAGACACAGCTAGTTGCTCTTCCTTAGACATTGGACAAGATTTCTTACTTAGATGAAAATGGTTGGCAAGTGAACTGCTAACTGATTTAGCATGTTACATGTTGAATCTACTAAGCACTTGTTCAACATACTTTTCCTGTGACAACCACAACTTTTTTGTTCTCCTATCTCGGATAATGTCCATACCAAGAATCTGCTTTGCTGGACCTAAATCTTTCATATCAAAGGACTTAGACAATTATTCTTTCAACCTGTAAACCATACTAGCATCTTGTCCTATAATCAACATATCATCAACATATAATAATAGGATAATGAAGTTACCATTAAAAAATTATTTAACATACATACAAGAATTCGCTGCTGTTTTTTTATAGCTATGACTCATCATAAAAGAATCAAACTTCTTGTACCATTATCGCGGAGCTTGTTTCAAGCCATACAAGTTTTTCTTCAATTTGCAAATTAAGTGCTCTTTCCCTTTCACTTCAAAACCTCAGGCTGATTCATATAAATGTCTTCCTACAAATCACCATGTAAAAATGCAGTTTTAACATCAAGTTGCTCAAGTTCAAGATTCAAACTAGCTGTCAATCCCAGTACCACTCGAATAGAACTCATTTTTACAACTAGAGCAAAAATCTCATCAAAATCGATGCCTGATTTCTGAGAAAAAACTTTTACTACTAATCGAGCTTTGTACCTTACTAGTTTGTCACCATCTTTTTTTAACTTGAACACCGATTTATTCTTTAATGGCCTCTTTCCTGTTGGAAGTTTAACAATATCATAAGTACCATTCTTTCATAATGATTCCATCTCTTCTTTCATTGCTTTTAACTAGTGCTCTTTATCCGGAGTAGCCTGCACATCTTGAAAGCTTTCTGGTTCTCCTTCACTGGTAACTAAAATAAAATCTGAACTTGAATACCTGGTAGATGGCCTGTGCTCTCTAGTAGATCTCTTGGGCTAAGACTCTACATCACTTAATGTCGAAGGTAACTCTCCCTGCTCAACACTCTCAGGTAGAGAGGATTGCTCCCCCTGCTCAAAACTAATAGCATCGGGCTCATCACCAACTGTGGCTGGCTCATTCATATCCCCAAGTTTTGTTTCTTGCTCATTTTCATCATCTGTGGCTCTTTCCTGTGGAATTCCTGTCGATGTTGAAACATCACACTTAACAGTAACTCGTGTAGTCTTTTTATTTTTCTCAAGGTCTACTATAGTTTCTTTTTCATGAAAGACCACATCTTTGCTTCTGACTATTTTTCTCTTTACTGGATCCCATACCCTGTAACCAAATTCTTCATCACCATATCCTACAAACACATATTGTGTGGCTTTACTGTCAAGCTTTGATCTCTGCTCTTTCGGCACATGCATGAATGCTTTACACCTAAAAACTTTCAAATGAGAGTATGAAGTATCTTTTTCTGTCCACACTCTTTCTGAAATGTCAAAGCCCAAAGGAACTGATGGTGATCTGTTAAGTAAATAACAAACTGTGTTGACTACTTCACCCCAGAATGGCTTTGGTAATTTTGCCATCCTCAACATACATCTGACTTTTTTCACAATGGTACGATTCATTCTTTCAGCTATACCATTATGCTACGGTGTTTCAAGTTCTATCCTCTCATGCCTGATCCCATGCTTTGAGCAGGGTTATCCTTGAAGTGTATTCGAACTGATAATGGTGGAGAATACACATCTAAAAGTTTTGAAGGGTAACCCTATCATCCTTTCAATCATGGCATGAAATTTTTGAAAATACTGTAGTACCTGATTTTTGTATTTCAACATATACACCCAAATCATAAGTGAAGTATCATCAATAAAAGTAACAAAATATCTACTACCACCTAATGACTCAATTTCAATGGGACCACATACGTCAGAATAAATTAATTTCAATCTATTTTCTTTTCTCTGAGAACTTTTACGAAAAAAAAACTCTATAATGCTTACCAAACAAACAATAATCACATGAATCGAGAGACATACCTTTGGTCAAGGGAATGAGAGACTGCCTTGCCAAAACTTGTAACCTTTTTCACTCATGTGTGCCAGCCTCCTGTGCCACAAGTTTGCTGAAGCATCATTTTCAATGGTATTTACCTGGTTACCGTTCAATTGCATCTATGTCTTATACATTGTGCAACATAGTTTTCTCCTTGCAACTACTATAGATCCTTTGAGAAGCTTCCACTGTCCATTCTTTTGTCGGCTTTCATATCCCTCCTTATCAAGGACATTAATAGCAAGCAAGTTCATTCTCATATTTGAAATGTGTCTGACATCCCTCAAAGTCAACATGCAGCATGTACTAGTTTGTACAATAATATCATCAATCCTAACAATCTGTGACACACTCTTATTTTTCATCTTGATACAACCAAAGTCTCCTGTTTTGTAAGTTATAAACAACTCTCTCTTAGAAACACAATGATATGCCACTCATGTGTCAACTATCCACTCAATATCGGGATCACTAACATGATTACAATCATCATGTGTACAAATCAAAGTAACTGAATCACTACCTGAATTCACTGCTGCAATATTGCCATCATCTGAACTCTTACCTTTCTCATCTTTTCGCTCTTGCTTCAAGATTTTACAGTTTCATTTTATATAACATGCCTTACCACAATAGAAATACTTCACTTTACCTCTAGACTTAGATATATGTTTAGACTTACCACGACCTTTTGGGTCCTGACCTCTGTCGATGTTTCTACTCCTGTTCTCTGTAACTAGAGCTTGATTCTCAGGGTCTACATCTTTTCGCATTGCTTCTTCATTAAGCATATTGTCCTTTGTCATCTCTAATGTTACCTTATAATCAGGAACTGAATTAAGAACAGTCACAACTAGAGTATTTCAGCTATCTGACAATGAACCCAAAAGAAATAATGCCTTCATTTCATCATCCATTTTAAGCTTCATAGTAGTCATTCGATTAAATATATCTTAAAAATCACTCAAGTGCTCTGTAACAGATCGTCCATCTCTGTACTGTAAAGTTACAAGCTTTTTAACAAGCATAACTTTATTCATACCTATTTTTCTCTCATACACTTTCGTTCAACCAACTCTCCCTTCTCCTTTTTCTCTCTCTATTTTTCTTGACTTTTCTTCTTTCTCTGCTTGATTTTTGACACACACCTAAAACAACTTCATCTCTTTTTTATTAAGTAACTAGGACTCTGTGTAAAATAAAAAATCAAAACCCATAACTTTTATTTGATCCAAAACCACTTGCATGAGATTAGATCCCATTTTCTTATCAGCCTCGATACAAGAATTTCATCCCCCTTATTTGCTTGTGTTTCAGCTTTTTGATTATCGATGAATATGAAAAACACCCTCTGGCTTTCCAATGTCATACCTTGCACAATCTCACAGAACTGGAGCCTGATTACATTATTATACTGACCCATTGACGGGCCGTACGTTAGACATCTCCAGGCGCCGTGTACCCTAAACCCAAAAGTAATCATAGTCTAATTATTTATCATTTTTTCCTCCAATTATTACTTGCTTCCATCTTTCTCCCGTTAATTGCTTCAATCTTTTGCAAGATGATTAATGCAGCTATGTGTCACCATAATTAATTTCATGAAAAAAAGAAAATCGTTGGTGCCAAAATTAGGGATAAAAAATTTATAAAGATTGAAAATCGAATTTCAGTTTGCAATAATTCATCTCTTAGAACGTATGAATGAATTATTCTAATTAAGTATTAAATTTCATTGATTCTATTTGTTTTAGCTAAATTTTTATAAATTATTTTTTGTAAAATTTTTTTATTTTGATTAAGTTCTATTATTTTAATTATTTTAATTAATGAATTTAAAAAAATTATATTTAAAAATAATTCATTCACAATTTTAAAAAATGCTTCTTCATATTATTACCAATATTCATATAAAATAATAAAATTTTATATCAAAATGTGAAAGTGAATAATTTCAAATCATTGCATAATTTTTTTTTAAAAAAAAATTCGATATAAATAAATTATTCATTTTTCAAGTCAAAGTAAAATATATTATATCTAACAATATAAGATAGATAATTATAAATCATATATTTAAAATAATCTCAATAAATAATCACTAATAAGATTCTAACATAAATTTTTTAAAAAAAAAAAATTTTATTAATTAAATCAATCACCTTGTTAATCATTGCATAATTTTCATTTTACAATGAGCATTGACAAGACTTCTGGCTCGAAAGTCATAGGCTGCCTTCTAATTGGTATATATTCAATATTTAAATATTAACGGAAATAAAGAAAGACCAAGAAAGTTCTTCCAGGACCCGCCATTGACAGGATAACGACCCAAAATTTGTAGTTTACTTGGTCAGGTGTTTGGTAGATAGGGGAAAAAAAAATAAAGGAAAGAGAGAAGAGTGAAGAAAAAATAATAAAGAGGAGAAAATAATAAATGTGAGATTCCAAAATCCCCCAACCAGAGGCATCCACAGCCAAGTTGGTTTTGTCTTGGGTTATTCTGAATTCTAGTCAAGTCAGAAATTTTGAGTTATTATCAGTTCAGAGTTTAATTTTATAATCTCAAATATAAATAATTAATTATTTTAAATTTCAAATGAATCAGCTTATTGACTTTCTGAAATTAATTCAAATCCAAAAAATTTTAGGTTATGCTATAATAATTAATATCATGTTTACAATTTCTTTAATTAAATTAAAAGACAAAATAAAAAATAATATTAGCTCAATCATTTTAAATTTAGATAACTTCAGTTTTTAAATCAATCTGATTCAATTCATTAATTTTGTAAAATTAATTTAATTCAAGTTATGTAGAATAATTTATATCATATTTATAATTGAAAATTAAAATAACAAATAATGTATATTTTGCTTAATCTAAGTTTTGAATCATTCCAAATTCAAATAGATTTCAAGTTCATATTTGAATTTCAAGTTGAATCCTATTCGAGTTGTTGTCTTTAAAATTAAACTAGGTTGGGTGCCAATGGATTTTAGACAGATTGGATAAGTGTTTTGTTTCGAGTCTAGCTATAATCAAAGTTTAGATGGTTCTATCTCAGGCTAAAGACAAATCCATCCAAATAATACGTAATTCAGCCAGAAAATGGAATCTTGGCCGATTCTTCTTGAAAAATCAAAGATCCAAAAACCATTACAATCTCGCGCTCATACAAGGTTTTTGCTGCATATAGAATTCATTTGTTTTTCGTTGAAGTTTGACACAACTAATAGTTTAATGAAACAGATGCTTATTGAAACTGAAATAATGTAATGATGATCACAATAATAATTACAAGGAGCCAAAAGCTTAGCCATCTGAAAACCAAAAAAAAAAAAAGCATAGGCTTCAAATTTGTTTGTCTTCAACTTTAGACCCATAAATAAATGAGCAAATTCGAATCAGATTAATAATGCAATGTCAAGCTTCCACTCCATAGGTTTTCAATTGATAGAGTTGGCAAGAGAAAACAAATTGAAAGAAAAATGATCACAACTGTGGGAAATCCAATAATCATTCTCTCAAGCTTTTGCTGCCGTTCAGGTTCTTAATACAGATTGTGGACTCCAGTTTACATAGAGTATATATCTACTAGGTTCGCAAGGAATTAAAGGCCCTTCTTACAAATTCATCCATGGAAACACCAAAGAAATTTTGACAATGAGAAACGAAGCCTTAAGCAAACCAACATGGAACTGACTACAACAAAAGGCTCCTTATAAAAGATTTGATTGACGAGTGCAAGACATTTTACATGGCTGGACATGAAACCAGTAATTCCTTGCTTTCCTGGACTGTCTTGCTCCTAGCAATCCATGCAGATGATAAGACAAGGCAAGAGCAGAAGTGATTGAGTTGTTTGGTGACCAAAACCCACATCCTGACGGCTTATCTAAACTAAATACTGTAAGAAAGTTACTCATAGTTATTGGTAGTGACGTCTGTAAATAGAATGCTAGAGTCTTAATTTCTGCTATTAGAATTCGATGTCTAGCAACTTCAAGTGCCAATTCTAGATTTCTCTTAATTTGAATGATTGAAATTCTTTTTCCCACAATTGCAGATAACCATGATCATCAATGAGGCCTTGAGGTTGTATCCTCTGCAATTGGGTTTATAAGGAAATTTGAAAGAAGTTAGATTGGGGAAGCTCATTCTATCTGGTAACCTGAACTTGTTCAGTACAAATTTGGCAGTTCATCACGACCTTGAAATTTGGGGTGACGATGCTCATTTGTTCAAACCGGAGAGATTTTCGGAAGGGGTGGCTAAAGCTAAAAACACCGATGCTGGTGCATATTTTCCCATCGGAATTGGGCCTCTAACTTGTGTGGGTTTCAACTTTGCAACCGTGGGAACAGAGATTGCTCTCCTTATGATTCTGCAACATTGCAGCTTCACCCTCTCCCCAGCTTATGTTCACTCACGTATGTTTCGTATTTCAGTTGTGACACAACATAAAATTCAAGTGATCTTTCGCTCATTCTATGAATATTTATATTTAATTTACGAAGTATTATTTATTTTAATTTAAAAATTATATAATTTTATTAAATTTTTAAAATCTTTTATATGAAATTAAAGTTTCATATGTTCTTTGTAGGGAGAAAATGATCAAAGTAGTTGAATTGACGATTTTAAAATATGCACAGAAAGAGAGACTAAATTAGAGAATGAGCTATTGAGCCAGGCCTAAGTGGGTTTGATTTGGGCCCAATTTGATTAATATTAAAATCAGGCTATTATTATGCTACATCGAGAAATTTGCCATTGTTATGCATTATGTACATTATGCACAAACATGATCCTTTCTTTACAAGCATATTGTTATGCCTTACCACAAAATGATTGATACATTTTTTCCATGAAATAATATACAATTTAAAATTTTAATAAAAATTAAATATAATTTAACAAAAATAAAAAAAAAATAGTTTTATTTGACTAGTCAACAAGAATACGCATTAATTTTTATATTTTATAAGTATTTTATACAAATATACAAATTATAAATCTAAATTATTTCAAGCTGCAACACGTCATGGAGTAAATGTTGGTTTATTGTTTGTCTTGTAACCTCTTGATGCAGGACATTTCCCAGGTAATTGGAATGTATGACTGCTTTTAACTTTCTTGTCAAAGAAAAGGGTATGATTTTGGCTGATTATATGCTTCTAAAAGATAATCTAATCAATGATAGTGGCTGACAAGGTTCTAGAAATGACGATAATAATGCAAGAAAATTTCGAGTTTTGCCATGAAAAAATATGAATTGTGAGATAATTAATAAGCAAATATCAACAACTGTATTTATCATAATGGATAAAAATATTATCTATTGACTTTGTTTATTTATATATTATTCAAGGGAAAGAAACCAAAAGAAACAAAGAGAAAAGGTTGCTTAAAACAAAAATGGCCAAGCAACACCTATATATATTATATCCTGTCAATCCTTTATTTGTTTTTCTTTACTTTAATTTGTTTCTGTCTTTGGTAGGCAAGGATAATTCGACTTCCCTAATCTCAAGGAATAATTGAGGATTCCATTTATATTACATATAAGTTTCAGTTCCATCCAATGTCCAATCTAATAATGACATTTATGGAGTGTTCTTAGCTAACTTGAAATGTGACAACTATTTTTTAAAAAAAATAATAATATTTTAAAAAAGATTAGTGGTATTGTTGGTATTTTAAAAAATAAATCTAATTATTTTTATTTAATTATTAGCATCATGCTTTTTTAAATTGTGAAATAAAATATTTTTTACTTTTTTATATAATAAAAATTTTAAAAAATAATTGACAATTTTAACGGAATATTTTCTTTAATTTAAATGAAATATTTTATTTTCATTAATATGGAACTAGAATTCCATAAAAAAAAATTGTAATAGGATGATCAAATCATGTTTGAAAAAAGTAGAGTGATAAATATGGAGTCTTAATCTAATACAATGGTCCTTTTTTCTAAATTGAATGTCCTTATGCATAACATTTGATATTAATTTTTGATAACTTTTGTAAGAAGCTTGATAATATTTTATAAAATTTGGTTAGCTTTTAATACTGTTTTGGTAACTTATGATATGATTTTGATAATTTTTTAATAAAATCTAGACAACTTTTAATATAAATTTTTAATTTTCTCCTCAAAAATCATTTAGATAAAAAAAATAAAATTAATAAAAGTCTTTAAAACACTTTATAATATGGAGAATCCATCTTGCATTTCAACTTTTTTTTGACAATATATACTCATTAGGCTGAATATATTTGAATAATTACAATATGAGTGCAATTAATGGATGCCTGTAAGTATATATTGCGTTTAATTTTTTGTTATAATTATCACTTGTTAAGATTAGTTAAGCTGAAAGAACAAAAGCAAAACCAGGGAATGTGATGCATGTGAAAATGCAGACAAAAATTGTCTTTTGCGTACATTACAAACAGCTGGAGTACCTCAGAATTTGAGTTACAAAGATTTTTTAATTAAGACAGCTACTTTATCAACGATAAATAAGAAATTAATTAAACCAACAGTCGTCTGACAACAATTAATGAAAAGCACAACATACAGAAAATGAGAAAGTCAACTAGCTGTAGTGAAATATCATATCTGCAGCAGCCAATGAGTAGGCATAATTTCAACATCATAAGAGCAAGAAATTCAGGTACTTTGCATCAGCATTCTCAGTATACTTGGATTTTAGGTCTTTTATGCTTCTAATATTTTTTACCATTAAATTGGGTTTAGTTTTCTAAGGCAATGTTACCAAATGGGAACAAATTAAAAGCCGGTTTCTAGAGCAAAATCTCTTCAGTCCCTATATATAATGGAAATGTTATCAATTCATTGATTAAGACAAGAAAATAAACATAATGGACAAGCTTTTAATTCTTTTCATAGGTTCTTTATGTCTCTTCCTCCTTGCAAGCTATGCTCAAAGTCCTCTACAAATGGTGGATTCCTTGCCGTATACAGTTTATCATGAATTCACAGGGAATTAGAGGACCTCCTTATGAATTCATCCATGGAAACAACAGAGCAACAATTGAAATGGAAAGGGAAGCATTAAGCAAACCTATGGCCTTGACACATGATTTATTTCCCAGAGTGGTGGCCCAGACTTATTCCTGGATCAAAAGTTATGGTGAGGCAAGATTTTTTTTCACTAGGTTTCTATTTTACTTTCGGTTTCGAAGAACCAACTAACTCTTTTTTGTTTTTCTTTGATAGGGGGAGAATTATCTTTTTTGGAATGGAGTTCGAGCTCAACTGGTAATTAAAGAACCAGAACTAGTCAGAGAAGTGCTGAGAAATAGTGAAAAGGCTCTTCCAAAGAGGAAGGTTATATGTTTCCTTAGGAAGATACTAGGGGACGGGCTTGCTACGTCCGAAGGTGAGAAATAGGCAAGGCAGAGGAAGTTGGCCAATTATGCTTTTCATGGGGAGTGCTTAAAGGAAACTTCTTGCTGCCATAGACTTGATTGGTTGATTGAATGACTGCTTACAACAATTACATCAGCAATTTTACCATCTAAGTTATCTTAGAGATTTTATTTTATGTACTGTAGTAAATCACATCTCATAAAAAAAAAATTGAAACTTTTTAAAATCCTAAAAATATTTTTAAATTTTTGTATAAAATATTATTATATGATTCATTGGCAATGAATAATATTTATATATACCCAGAGAATATCAAATATAAATTCTACATATAGTAATTCAAAGTGGAGGATGGTTTTGGCAGAACATGACTCCAGCAGCAGTTGCTAGCGTTGAATGATGCCAGACAAGTGGAAAGGCCGAAGGCAAAGAAGTGTTCGAGTAATTTAGATTATTGACTTCAGAAGTTATATCCAGAACAGCTTTTGGTAGCAGTTACTTGGAAGGAGAGAAGATTTTTTATATGTTGACGAAGCTGTCAATAATTGTATGCAGAAATATTTATAAAACCAGGATTCCAGTCATCAGGTAAGTTCCTATAACCTTAAATTTGTTAATCTGGATTCATCAAAAAAAATTGTTAATCTGGAGTGTAGCTGCCTGTTTTTCAAAGCAGAATTAATATTGGTCCGCTTTTGCAGCTAGTTGTGGAAATCTGCTGATGAAATTGAATCAGAGAAACTGAAAAAAGCAATACATGATTGTGTGATGCAGGTTGTTAAAAGAAGGGAAGAGAAAGTAGTGAACGGAGAAGCTGACAGCTTCGGCTGTGACTTTCTGGGATTGCTTCTAAATGCCTATCATGATTTGGACGAGAAAAACAGGATTTCTATACAAGATTTAGTAGATGAGTGTAAAACATTCTATTTTGCTGGACAAGAAATGACTGATTCCTTGCTTGCATGGACAATCCTGCTTTTAGCAATCCATACAGATTGACAAGAGAAAGCAAGAACGGAGGTGAATGAAGTATTTGGTAATCAAAACACACATTCTGAAGAGATTGCCAGAACGAGAATTGTAAGAAAACTGTAAACTCTAATCATTTCAATAGCATACAGTATATTTTTTAGAATTCAGTTATAATTTGACGCATTGATTCTAATTGTGCAAACAGGTGACCATGATCATCAATGAAACTCTACGATTGTATCCTCCAGTAAATGGCATGGTAAGAAATTTTGGAACTCAAGTTCAATTAGGAAAGCTCATCCTTCCGGTTAATATAGAGTTCGCCATCCCAAACATGGCACTTCACCATGACTCTGAACTACGGGGAGATGATGTTCATCTTTTCAAACCAGAGAGATTCGCTGAAGGGATAGCCAAAGCTACCAAAAAAATTGCGGCTGCATTCATTCCCTTTCGATTGGGGCCTCGATCTTGCGTGGGCATGAGCTTCGCCATCAGGGAAACAAAGACTGCTCTCTCCATGATTCAAGGCTACAACATTACCCTCTCAAGACTGCTTTCTCCATGATTCTGCAACGCTGCAACATTACCCTCTCCCCAGCCAATGTCCACTCACCATTAGCACTTCTCACACTTAAGCCACAACATGGGATTCAGTGTTGTTTCATCCACTGCATAAATGATGCTTAGATACTCAGCGGGTGATCTCCAAAATGGTAAATTTAGTATTATCAATAAAAAGTGGATGAGAAACAGTTCCTAGTAATGTTAATGGATTTACTGTATTATTTACCAGCCATATTGTGCTGATATATAGTGTGGGGATTTCACGTTTTGGCAACAAAGAAACAAGATTATGCTCTTGTCAGTGTCCAAATGTTTTCAAAAGATTATTTAGAATAATAGTACCTTTTTATCTTCCTTGGGAGTTGAATGATTCCTAACTGATGGTAAGAAAGGAAAAAGTGGTGAACAGAAATCATTGTGTTTATGACAAAATTTTATTTTAAACCATAATGTAATAACAAATTTAACATTTATCCACAAACTTTTATTGTGCATATAACCACTATGAGACAAAATCAGCAGCATTTGGCTAATGTTACCGAGTATAATACACACTGTGAGACAACATTTGCTGCATATAGAATTCACGTTTTTGGTTGAAGTTTGACAATATTAATATTTTAGTGAAGCAAGTGGTTATTGAAACTGAAATAATGTAATAATAATCACAACAATAATTACATGGAGCCAAAAGCTTAGGCACCAAATTTGGTTGTCTCCAACTTTGAACCATAAATAAATGGGTAAATTCGATTCAGATTAATAATGCAGTGTTAGCCTTCAATTGATAGAGTTGGGAAGAGAAAATAAAGTGAAAGAAAAATGATCACAACTGTGGGAAATCCAATGATCATTCTCTCAAGCTTTTTCTGCCTGTGCCTGCTTTTAGTTCTCTTCAGGTTCTTACACAGGTTGTGGTGGACTCCAGTTTACATACAGTATGTACTAGGTTTGCAAGGAATTAAAGGCCCTTCTTACAAATTCATCCATGGAAACACCAAAGAGATTTTGAAAATGAGAAACGAAGCCTCAAGCAAACCCATGGCTTTATCACATGATATATTTTCCAGGGTGCAACCTCAGGTTTATTTATGGATCAACAAGTATGGTAAGACTTGATATGATTTTTTTTTTCTCCTGATCATGACTTCCAGTTCCAAGAAATATTATAATTAACCATTTTTTTTATTCATTTTTCTTTTGTTTGTTTGTTTGTTTTTCTGGGGAATAGGGAAGAATTACCTCAATTGGAATGGTGCTCAACCTCAACTAGTGATTACAGAAACAGAGCTAATCAAAGAGATATTGAACAACAGAGGTAGAACATATCCAAAAGTAGGGCTCCCATTCTATGTCATGAAGCTGATGGGGAATGGACTAGCTACATCTGAAGGTGAACGGTGGGTAAAACACCGGAAATTAATAAACTATGCTTTTCAAGGGGAAAGCCTCAAAGTAAGTTCTCCTACTTTTTTTTTAGCTGTATTGAGTCTGGATGATTACCTTTTTGAGTAAGCTCTCCTACTACTATATCATCAAATTTGGTTCTGGGGTCTGTTCATTTTTTCTGTAGTAAAGAGTAAATTAATTAGTTGATGGGAAATGGTTTAAAATTTAAAAAAATTTTGTTTTGAATCCAATTCACAACAAAAATTTCCATCATGAAGGAGCATCACCTACCAAGAAAATTAATATTGATTAAGATTACTGATTGAAAAAGCATGCAATCATGAATAGGCACAGAATTTTGGTCACTGAACTTAATGTCATGGAGGTTGGTTTTTGGCAGAACATGATTCCGGAAATGATAGTAAGTGTTGAAAAGATGCTAGAATCTTGGAAACATCACGAAGGGAAAGAGATTGAGGTGTTTGAAGAATTTAGGTTATTGACTTCCGAGGTAATATCAAGGACAGCTTTCGGAAGCAGTTACTTGGAAGGGAAGAACATTTTCGATATGTTGATGAAATATTCCGTCATTTCACGAAGGAATGCTTTCAAAGTTAGGTTTCCAGGCATCAGGTAATTTCCACCTTAGCCTAATCACTTAATGTATCCATTATCCTTTTCATGATCAGTGTCGTTTCCTTTTGGCAGTAAAATTTGGAAAACCTCTGACGAGATAGAAGCAGAGAAGCTTCTGAGAGTAATGCACAACTCCATCATGGAGATTATCAAGAGAAGAGAAGAAAAAGTGAAAATTGGAGATGTAGACAGCTTTGGTACTGATTTTCTTGGGTTGCTTTTAAAAGTTTATCACGATGTTGATGAGAACAAAAGGCTCCTTACAGAAGATTTGATTGACGAGTGCAAGACATTTTACATTGCTGGACAAGAAACCAGTAATTCCTTGCTTTCATGGATTGTCTTGCTTCTAGCAATCCATACAGATTGGCAAGACAAGGCAAGAGCAGAAGTGATCGAGCTGTTTGGTGACCAAAATCCACATCCTGACGGTTTATCTAAACTAAATACTGTAAGAAAGTTACTCATAGTTATTGGTAGTCCGTCTGTCAGTAGAACCCTAGACTCTTAATTTCAGCATTTAAAATTCGATGTCTAGCAACTTCAAGTACCAATTCTAGATTTTTCTTAATTTGAATGATTGAAATTCTTTTTCCCACAATTGCAGATAACCATGATCATCAACGAGGCCTTGAGACTGTATCCTCCTGTAATTGGGTTTGTAAGGAAATGTGAAAGAGAAGTTAGATTGGGGAAACTCATTCTGCCTGCTAACCTGAACTTGTTCATTACAAATTTGGCAGTTCATCACGACCCTGAAATTTGGGGTGACGATGCTCATTTGTTCAAACCGGAAAGATTTTCACAAGGGGTGGCTAAAGCTACGAACAACAATGTGGCTGCATTTTTTCCCTTCGGAATTGGGCCTCGAACTTGTGTAGGTTTCAACTTTGCAACCGTGGGAACAAAGATTGCTCTCCTAATGATTCTGCAACACTACAGCTTCACCCCCTCCCCAGCTTATATTCACTCACCGGTTTTTCATTTTACACTTATGCCGCAACATGGAATACAGGTTATCTTGCACAGTGAGAAGGATCAAAGTTATTGAATTGACTGGGTCTGGGACTTCAAAACATGAAGAGAGAGTAGATCATAGGAGGCCAGAGCCGGGTCTAAGTGGGTTGGATTTGGGCCTAAGTTAGTAATATTAAAATCAGGCTATCCTCTCTTGAAACTTGAAAGACCCAATCTTATTTTCATGTTAAATTTTAAATTACAATTTTAATTTCTTTCTCGAATATTTAATTCAATAACTGATTCATAATATTTTTATTCAAAGAGCAAATTCGAAGATCTCCTTTTCAAACAGAAAAATCACTTATTTATAAAATTAAAATGAAAACGGACTATAATTTATTTTTATAGTAGAATATGGCACGGTAATTAACATCTAAAATTTACAATAAGATAAATATTTTAATGTAGTATATATATTTTGGAATTAAGTTTTTTTTTTTCAAATAAAACCTATATTGTACATAATTTTAAGTTTAATACTAAGAGCAAAGTCATAAGATATAACTTTTTGAAATGCATTTTATTAATCATACTTGATCTTAATATGAGATTGAAATGTTACATTTTATACATATCATAACATATGCAATAATATTGCAAGTTGCAACCACATAGATTGATGATTATTAGAAGATATATTAAGATCAAGTTTGAAGTGTCAAATGTTGGTTTATTATTTGTCTTATAATCTTTTTTTTTTTTTTGGTAGGACACTTTATCAGGTAATTGGAACATATGATTATTTTCAACTTTCTTTTCTTGTTCAAAGAAAAGGTATGATTATGATTATATGCTTCTAGAAGATAATCTAATTAACCAATGATAGTGGCTGAGAAGGTTGTACAAATGACAATAATAATGTAAGAAAATTTTGAGTTTTACATGAAAATTATGAATTGTGAGACAAGCAATTAATAAACAGTAACAAGTGAATTTTAAAATTTTGAAGCCCTTGTACAATAAAAAAGAGTAAAAAATGTTAGATATTAACTCAACTTTTAATTAAAAATTTACTTGAATTTCAATAAAATTTTATTAGTTAAACAATTATTTAATAATTAAAAATAAATATTTTTAATAAGTAAAAGTTTTTAGTAAATAAAAATTATTGATAATAAAGTAACGAAACTCTATAAATATAAAATAAGTATTAATTTTTGAAATTAAAAGAAAGAGTTATGAAATCTCTATATGAAATATAGGTTTATAAGAATGTGAAAAAAAAATTATTTGAAAAAACACAAATTTCATGAGATAGAAGATATTTTATAAGTTATACATTAAAAAACATAAAACCTAAAATTATTTCAAGGGCTCGAGATTAATGTTTGTTTATAATATTTTGTACTTTTTGTAATCTCTAATTCTTTATGTTTATAATAAATTTCTTCTTTCATCCATCAATGTAAATAATTAAATTAAATCACGTTAAATATTATTTCTCGTGTGTGATTTTTTAATTGTTTCTAAATGCCTTTCATGATTTGGCTGAGAAAAACAGGCTTTCGATAGAAGATTTGGTAGATGAGTGTAAAACTTTCTATTTTGCTGGACAAGAAACAGCTAAATCCTTGCTCATATGGACGATCCTGCTTTTAGCAATCCATACAGATTGGCAAGAGCGAGCAAGAGCGAGCAAGAACAGAGGTGATTGAAGTATTTGGTAATCAAAACCCACATTCTGAAGGGATTGCCAAACTAAAAATTGTAAGAAAACTGTAAACTCTAATCATTTCACTAGCATACATTATATCTTTTAGAATGCAGTTATAGTTTGACGCATTGATTCCAATTGTGCAAACTGATGACCATGATCATCAATGAAACGATACGATTATATCCTCCAGTAAATGGCATGGTAAGAAAAGTTGGAAGAGAAGCTCAATTGGGAAAGCTCATCCATCCTACTAATATAGAGTTCACCATCCCAAACATGGCACTTCACCATGACCCTGAACTATGGGGAGATGATGTTCATCTTTTCAAACCAGAGAGATTTGCTGAAGGGATAGCCAAAGCTACCAAATACAATGCGGCTGCATTCATTCCCTTTCGATTGGGACTTCGCTCTTGCGTTGGTATGAGCTTTGTTACCACAAAGATTGCTCTCTCCATGATTCTGCAACGCTACACCATTACCCTCTCCCCAGCCTATGTCCACTCACCATTAGCACTTCTCACACTTAAGCCACAACATGGGATTCAGTTGTTGTTTCATCCCCTGCATGAATGATGCTTACAGTACTCAGCTGTTAATATCCAAAATGATAAAATATAGTATTTTATCAATAAAAAGTGGATGAAAAACAATTTCTAGCAATGTTAATGGATTTACTGTATTAATTTCCAGCCATGTGATGATATACCAAACGAAAAAATTTAATATTAAACCATAATGTAATAACAAATTTAATATTTATCCTTAGAACTTTTACTGTGCATATAAGTACTATGGACAAAATCAGCAACATTGCAACATTTAAAATGTACACTTCCAGGCAATATATTGATAGCACCTCAAACATTCATTACTGTAAATTCCAAACACAAATGTTGGTCATCAGAAACCACTTCACAACTACAAGACAGTGTGCTACTAACCTGCTGCAGATTGGGACAAAGATGAAAATGATATACACCATCCAATACTGTCAGTTTCTTTCTGTTTCCTTTTCCTTTGGCAAAACCTAGAATTTTAGCTTACTTAATTTGTGCTCTTATCAGGTTATGTAACAAAAAACAAGAAAAGATAACTTTGATTTTAACAAGGATTGATAATTTTAATAAAGCAATTAGATATGTAATGAATCAGCATCTGATTACTTTATCCTCACTTGATATATTGGCAAACTAGATTGTGGATATGTTTTGGCTTATGGTAATTAATAAAGTAAGTTTTTAAATGTTCTGCCTAGTAATATAGAAGCTTTTAAAAAAATTAAAATTATCCACTTCTTAATTTGAATAGACATGATGATATAACACAAAAATGTATGAAAGAAAAAAAGCAAATTTAAATTTGACCAAAAAATATATAAATTTGGTGACAATCACAAAATATATTTTATGTTTAATAAGTTAATACAAATTATGACACGATAATTTTTATATTTTATATAAATTTAACACGTAACATACACAACATAAACACACAAATTATTTTATCTACCTGAACTAAAAGTAAAGAGGTGATCAAATAGTTAAAAAACTTATTAAATCAGGTTAGATTCAAGAAACTAAAGCAAGCTTAGCATTCTTGGATTTCTCTTACTTAATAAACGGAATAGTTTTTGTTGAAACAAGCAAGTAACAATGCAAAATTTACAAATTCATCGTCTCCCCGGCACACCTCCACTCACTAATTGTGCTTATCACATTAAATCCGTGCTGACTTTTGAATCAATTGGTATAATATTAAAACTGATACTTAAAGTTTACGAGTTTAAAAATATTTATGAATGTTCTCTTTAATCGAACAAGTATAAAGATAGAAAATTCATGGGTAAAATTAGAAATATTTTTTAAAAAACCCCATCATATCCGCAACATTTTGTCAATTAATAATCCATTCTCAAAGATGCACTATAAAATTATAACCTGACGGTCCAAACCTCTAGCAATGATATCTTTGCAAGTATTTACAAGAAACTGCTTTACACTTTTGACCAGTTCACCTGATCAGAACTGGCAAAAAATTTCTAACATATGCAATATCAGAAAAAAAAAGTGAAACCCCAGTGGCCAATGAAACAACAAAATTTGCGTTGTAGTAACAAAATTTGAACCTTTGTTAGAATTCAGTGACATGAAGCAGCCAAAAATTTCTCCTTCATGCGAGAAATGAGCTTAAATTTTTCCTCCGCCTCAACCTGCTGGCGTATATCAGTTTTAGATGCTCGATCAGGATGAAATCTTAGCAAGGCTCGTTTATAAGCTGCATGCACCTGAAATCACCATTAATCTTTGTTAGAAACAACTTTACATTTTAAGATGCGTAAGTTCACAAGTTGTAATCTGCTCATGGCCTCACAGTGCAGGAAGTACATCCAGAAGTTAATGAAGTAATAATGTGATTACTATTCTAACTGCTGCAACGTAATAGAAATGGACCACCCAATTTGAGACTAGTGGATACTGGGATAGCAAGATACACATATCAATCAAAATCTTCCGGGATTTGCATTCAAAAGAAACTATACTAATGTTGCCAGAATATAAACAGATTCCAATTTTGCTCACCTCATCGGACATGGGATAATAACCACCATCTACAGGGACTCCCAAGCAACGAAGTAATGAGGCCATATCAATGCATGATATTTCCAATTTACTAAGCTCTTTTCTTACTTCACTTCTTAGTTGCTCTTTCAAGTTCATATTTTCTTCATCCTGAAGTAGAAATCATTTAACAGATTAAGACAAAATTATTCAAATACAAGGGATTAAAAAAGGATCTACAACCAACTCGCAAGGAGAATAAGAAAAAAATCAATAAATATCTCTACCTTCTTTTGTGACTCTCTCATTTCCTCCAGACGTTGCTTTTGCCGTCTCTCCATGTCTAATAGTCGCATACTTTCAGCCTTTTTTCTTTTCCGCATTCTTTGAGCCTCTTCTGCCTGCAAAAGAAGTGAGTTTAAATACATGCTAAAAAGTAAAAAATTCAAAATCAATGTTTTAAAAACAATGTTAAATTTGAAAATTAAAAAAAATAAAAAGATTAAGCTGATTGCCTCTTACATGTATATGTCATGAGCTAAACCTGAAGCTAACACAAAATAGCTAAACATAAGACTGTTAGTAAGACAGTCATTGAAGTTTGTTTAACAAATTATTTGTGGATATGTTGTTTACAAAATTAAACATTGAGTTAACATCATAGAGAATGACAAACAGAACCCAAAAGAAGCGTCTTGAAGTTAAAAGAGTGATGAATAAGCACCAATTGCATCAGCAGACTTTCTGGCAACTGAAAGACCACACCACCATTTAAACATGGAACATTCAAACTTATAGTAGAATGCAGATTACTGATTACCTCACGGTCCTCACCCGAGCAACTGCTTAAATAATTACAATTGCTTGTTCCTAAAATTCTAGCAATAGACTGAAAACAAAAAGAATAGTCCACACCAAAAGAGAGAGAACTAATAGTTTAAGTGCCAAACCTGAATTTGTAACTCTCGCTGCCTTGATGCCCATTCTTCTTCCTCAGCTCGCTTGTATTCATCAGTCTCCTTGTGCTTTTCTCGGTTAATAATTATATCCTTTTCACCAGAAGCTGTAACATCAACACCTTGAACATTCAATGTAACCCTTTCATCATATTTATTACCGTTGGACACAGAATTAACACTTGATTGCTCTGCTCCAGAACTGAATTGCTTGACTTGAATTTCATCATACTGAGAACTGTTCCTGGATAGCACCTTCTCTCTATCACAATAATTCTTACTCCTGACTACTGGCATTCCATTTCCACCTAATGGAATCTTAACAGAAGAGGATTCGTCAAAAACAGTTCCAACTTCAACATCAAAAGGAGTCATGCCAAGGTCAACCCGTTTTTCATCTGAATATTTAGCAATTGACATCGATGATTCTTTGGATTGTAGCTTCTCTTGTCCATTTGAACCCGTTTTTCCATGCTGCAAGTCACTTGGGTATGGCTCACAATTTGAGGATGCCTGAGGAAACTCTTGATCTCCATCCCTTGAAGGAGGATTTTTCATAAATGTTTCTGTTCCAAATATCACATCAGCCTGAACATGAGAAAAATGTGGTTCAGCATTTGGCCCATATTTTGGCTGTGAAAAGCTTTCATGGTCAATTTTCTTATCAGATTCTACAGAAGGGCCTTCTGTCCTACAATTAAGACAAGTACCACGCGAATAACTATCTCTATGAGTCTCAAAGGCAGAAGAGTTCTGTCTCTGAATGTTTGAATCACTTGAACCAGATGATGCAGGGGTTTCAGCATGTTGTTTGGTTTGATTTTCTCCTTCAACTCCTGGAGTATCATTACATAATCCCGAGGCACTATTCTGGTCCTCTAAACCAGATTGGCCATTTCTAACATTATATTTCTTTCTTTGGAAAGCTTTCTCCCACTCTTCACGAAGTTTTCCAGCAGAACCTTCCATGACTTCACAATCAGAACAATCACTTTCAGATATGCTATCCTCAGACTCAGGACTTAAACCAAAACGTTTTCCGCAAGGAGGCTCAGTGCAGGTTTTCTTGCACTTTGATAATTTAAATGCAGATTTCTTTTCCCTGAAAAAGTGGCATTCCTCACCATTTAAGCCTGCAGATTTCTGCGGAAAGTCAGGGGCAGGACAACTTTTACTTGAGGAGGCATCACTATCCAAGTCACCACCACATTCAACAAAAACATTGGGATCACCCATATCATCAGTTTCATCATCATCAATGCTAATTACACCTGGGGAAGGAAATTTTTTGCCTCCCTTTGACCTACTGGAACCTTGTAAATCTTCCTCCACAGATTCAGGAGCATCAATGATTATAACATTCTCACATCTATCACCATCCACATCAATGAGAACAACATTCTCAAATTTCCCTTTCATGTTGCCACTTTTCCGCGTTTTCTTCCTGGAACAAGATTTAGGTTGAGAAAGACCTCCCATCACTCCTTTCCCTCTCATTTTACTTTCACTTCCTCCTTTCCCTCTCATTTTGCTCTCACTTCCTGTGTAAACAAATACATAAAATACCCATGATAAGTTAGTAACAAGAATACACAATCTATAACAACCCGTAACAATAATATCACACCAAGCTTTTATGTACATACATCTCCCCTTTCTTAAACTTATGAAAAAGAAAATATAAACATATTGGCACTCTTACATTCATAATTTTACACGATTATCAATAACTTTTTACAGTTAAGCAACATTTTTAAGCATTTTATAATGAGAAAAAATAGCCCAATAACAACCATAATCAAAACATAGCCTTTTTATACCAATGTACAAGTATTTAAACCCCTGTCTCTGGTTCAACCATTATCGAAGTTGGCCTCAATATTCAATAGCATAATCTAATACACACAGAGATCGTGAAGTTAATTAATTGTTAAAAAAATGTTAAAATTGAAGCTTGGCAAAAAGATCAAACCTCAAAATTCTGAGAAACATAGCTCATCACATAAAGATTAAAAAGATATTTTTAAAAAATTCAAGCAAAGTCAAATAACCTAACAAACTCGGACTCACTAAATTCACAGATGAAAACCACAAAAATACCAAATATAAACCCTAATTCCAGTCAGCTTCTGCAAACTCGAAAACGAATTAAAGAGAAATCACAAAAGATAAGATTAACCACGAAACAATCACCATAAAAAATTTTAATTTTGACAATAAGAATAAAATTAAAAGATCAAATTACTAGGATGCAACGAAACGAGCTTACCTTAATCAAAGTGACCGGGAAGAAAACTAAGAGAAAGAGAAAGGATTTAAAGGGAAAAGACAAGAGATTTACTGCGCGAGATGAACAGTAAGAGCATTGGCACGATTGTGGATTGGGACGCTAGGGTTTTGGAAAATTTTGGTGATGAAAAAAATGGATTTCAAAACAAGTTTTCGACGTAGTATCAAAACGGGAAAGTTCGAGGAAAAATAATAAAAAATGAAATAAAATATTTTTAAAATTTTTAAAATTAAAATCTTGATTCTTGTTTGACACGCACGAGGGCAAAGGGGGAGGGTTAACGGCGGTTTATGTTACGGTTTCATCCACTGTGATACACGGAACGTCACAGACGATGAGATGAGGTGTCAGTTTGCGATTGGTCTAAATTGTTGCATGTAAGAGGGGCATATTCGGAAGTAAACGCCATGAGGGTGTTGAAACGTGCAATGGGAATTTTCGTGGAAGTTTATGTGAGTGAGTTCATCATGGCGCCTGTTTTTGTTATTTCTGCCTAATTTCCAAAATGATATACTTAACATTATGTTTGAATTGGAACGGAAAACAAAAAAAAAAAAAAGGTAATAGAATAAAAAAAAAATTTATTTAGATAAATTTTTAATTTAAAAAAAAAACAGATGTGAAAATTCAATAATTTTTTATTTTTCTTGTAATTTTTACTTTTTTAATATCTTAATATAAGAGAAAAACTAACAAAATGAAGTTAAAAAAATTTTACTTTTATGAAAAAATTATTATATTCATATTTTTATTATATCAATATATTTGATTATATAACTTATACCTTTTACAAAAATATTTTTTTATGAGTATTTTATATAATATTACAATTTATAAATATTTTATATTTTTTAAAGTTTTAACAACAAAATAAGTTAAATTGTTATCAGAATAAATTAAAATATTAAATTAAACATAAAATTATGAGTAAATAAATAATTAATTAATACATTTTATCATATTAAACATATTTAATTTTATTCAAAAAAATTTATTTATACAAATTAAATAATATAAAAATTATTTGTATATTATATGCTACTTTATAATTCTATATTTATTTTAAATAAGTAATAATTCTATTTTTTATGTCCATAAAAAAACATATTTTTATGATATTTTATTTCTTTAAATTAAACATTATGAATTAATAAAAAAAATAATATAAAAAGATATTAATATTAAAACTTTTTATTAAATTTTCATAAATATCAAATAAAAACAATTTAAAAAAAAAAAAGAGAAATGTATGTCTTATCAATTGGTAAAAGTCCTTTATCTTCCTCTTATCCTGTAAGCTTTAGTTTATTTATAAGATTTGGACACAAAACCTCAAATTTTACAATAAAATCACAAGTTTTATGTCAATTTAATTTTTAATTAAGTATTTTTTTTAATAAATCCATTTTTTTAGCTTAATTGAGTTAATTTTTTTGATTTGATAATTTAAAATATAATACGATTATATAATATAAATAAAATATAAAAATAAGATACGAAAATAATACAATTTAAAATTATAATAATAACTATATATAACTTTAATAAAATTAAAAATATATATTTTAGATTTTTGTTTTTGAACAAATTATGACATATAATTTTATATAAAATATAATACGATACATAAATTTTAATAATTTATAGAATATAAATACATAAATTGTCATATTTATATTTTCTTTGATATCTCAAAAAATTTTAACCATATTGGGCAATTAGGTCCAAGTCATTTTCAAAGCCCAATTCTTCTCTCTAAAAGCATCCCTCTTGAGGTTTATAGTGAACCCAATATTTGTTGATCATGTCCAAGGAGTTTATAGATGGTTATGAAGCCTAAAATTCAATTTGAACCATTTACAGACGTTTTTGTCTAACTCAAAAGTCTTAAATTGAGACTCTCTCTTCGTGCTCACACTTAATTTTCAAGTCCTAAAATGGTTAAGGCAATGAGGATTTCTTTTTATTATTTGAGGAAGGAGGGGGTCGGTTCTTACACGGAGTTGAAGAATTATGTCTCATTCATTGAATCAAATGCTTAGATCCGACAGTATGACTAATCAGGATTTTTAGCCTTAGGAGAAGTGATCAACATGAGTCAGCTCAATTGTCCTGTTAACAGAAACTCAGCTTTGGTCTGTGAACCTATTTATTGCCACCTCTCCACCTTGCATTGAATCAAAACTCAGGAGGGTCATGAACCTGGCCAGATTCTAAAACAGCATGATGGTTATTTGGACCTGTTTTTGCTACAATCAAACGGTTCATTTTTGGAAAACTACTGAAGAGTTTCCATGTTTGGTGGCTGAAAATTAATATATCATCTGTTGGATTGTTCTTCCAATCGGATTGTTCAATTCTAGTGGGAACATTGAGTAAAATCATGAACCCACGAGGCTACATGGGGGAGGCGGTCCACTTAGAGCCTGGGATACCATAACAGTATTAGTAAAAAAATTCATAACTTGTCAAAGTGATTATTTTCTTTTGGTGGCAACTACATAATCTAAATCTAGGATCATATCGAGAAACTTATAAAGCATACGATTGCTTGGATAAACTGTTGATATAGCCATTGAAATCAATGAAACGTGATGCTTCTTCAAATATTGTTAAATAGATCAGTTTTAACTCTTTAGAATAGTATAAAAAACTGTTCTCTTTTTTACAAAGTGGAGAGAGCAAGAAACAGAAGAATATGAATATAAGAAATAGTAATGACAAGGGCAAATCTGTTAAATATACATGATATCCAATGTGAAACACAGGGAAATAAGATCAATCACAAGCCATTAGCAAGAAAGACTTATGTATTTCGGGGAGATTTATTTTGCTGTACTTCCTTCTTGATGAAGATAAGATGATCCGAGCAAAGAAGGCAAAACTAGAGGAGATAGTAGAGGAATGGGATCTTTACTTTCATAGAATGAAGATGAAGATGTTGCTGCTGCTATCGCTGATGATGATGATGATGAATTTAAAGTATTGCATTCCATTGCTTGTGATGCAGCCTTATGTTCAAGAGAAGCGTTAGGCTTAACCTGCAGAGGACCAGGGGCTCGCCTTTGCAGCCTACTAAGTGACTTTCTAAATACCAATTCATATTTGTGAACACAAATTTGGAAGCCAGCGAAATCAGAACCAGATTCCTCCATTACGTCTCCTCTTTCTCATGTCTATTGCAGTCCCTTATGTACTCACTTAGCTGTAATTAACGTTGAGATACAGATCTTAAGCAATTAAGACGGTGATTAAAAAAAATGTCTATATTATATAGATAAGAGAGATACAGAACAATTCTAAGTTTCTAGCAGATGCTTTGTTTGCCTCAGAATACAGTATGCATCTGTGCTGTGTGATGCGCAAGCATGAAATGACACGTCATGGGAGAGCTGCAACGTGCAAGCTCTCTTTAATTAACTGTATAATTTAGATCTGCAATAACTAAATGTATTTCATATGCTTAGCTCTTAGTGAGTCAGTCCTACATGTGGAGGGATGGGGTTTGCCCTGTTGCTATATTGCTTAAGAACTTGCATTTTGCATATCTGCCATGTGAGGGAGGAATCAATGCACACAATTAAAGGACCTAAAGTTTTCAGTGACAAGATCCTCAGAAGCACATGACATTACTTCAATAGTTTAATTTAATTAGTAATTTACCATTGCATTTTTTGTATTTTTTTGCCTTTTACCCTTTTAGTCCAGTACCTTCAAATCAAGGTTTCTTCTCTTCTATATTTACTATATTTCATATTATTTCTATTTTTGGTCGTGACATGAATTAGTGATGGTGCATCAGTTCTCTTTCTTCCAAGAAGCATGAATGCTGATAATTCCTCAGATATATACCCAGGCTTACAGCTGTTTCCTGTCAGGGGAAGACCAGTGATTGATTTGGTTGCCCCTTATCAAGTAAACTAGCAAGGAAATAAAATTCAGATAACAAAAAAGATAGAACACGTTTTTTTATTATTTTAAGGTGGAAGGGCAAGCATGTTTTCATGTTTCAGCAGCAACTCATTCAACTGTAACATTAGAAGAACATGATATACTCGTGCAAACATCATCCTTACTCATTACTACTAGTATTATACATGTTTTGTTTCTACATCAAATTGCATCAAACAGCGCAACCATGATGATACTGGACTGCTGAAAGTCTTCAATGACCAAGTTGAAAGAGAATTCAAAAGGTAGTGAGTACCACCTTTACCAAATTATCTTTTGCATGATGCAAACATTGCTGGAAAGACAACCACATATTGGTTTTTGTTTTTGCCAATTATATGCCCACTTGGTGGGATTCATGATATTTATCCATATTGACCACCTTCTTCAGGTGGCACATCCATGTTCGGATAAGATCCGATGTGCGACGTGGCAGTACCCTGCAATCGTGTTGCACGCCAGACAATAATGGTATCGCGAATCATACAGGTGGAGAAGAGAATTATTGAGTGTGGAAAAATACAATTCGGGAAAGGAAGACAGCATTTTCCCTTCACTTTCTTTCTTTCCACACTTTAGGTTGCGGTATTGGTGTGCTTTACATTAAGCTTTCATACTCACATTTTCCTCAGCATTTGGTCAAAAAAGAATGATCAAAATCGCTTTCGATTGGACTAGAAGTAATCGGATGAACCATTCCGGAAAAGACTCAATCAATGACTAGGCTATGCAAACAGACTCCAACAGGAACTCAATTTTTTGACAAATAAACAAACAAATAAAGATGGGTCTAATTCCAATATGGCTGGCTGCTAAATAGTTTAGTGGACCAAAGCAGAATTAATCAAATTAACAACTAGATATGAGAAAAAGATTCAAGGATAATAAAATAAAATAAAAAAGCAGCTGAGGTATTGTTTCCACAAGCTAAACCCATATCTAAAAATGGATGTCCTGATCTGAGAATGATGTTAAAGATTCGCATCAAAATCTTGGTAGAACTTGGAAACTCATGAAACGATCATTAGCAACACCAAAGCCGCCATCCTTATTTGCGCGTCTAATGGCGTCCTTGGTGGGATGATCAGTCAAGGAAGGTAGCCACCCACCCATTAAAAAATTCATTTGAAAATTCCACTGGCCTCATTTTTCTTCAAACAGTTCTAATTTAAATGGTTTGATAGTCTTTATGGCAAAGAAGCAATAGGTCAAATCTATGAAATGGGTCCAAAATTATAGTCAAAATGTAACCTGTCATTAATACAGATAAAATTAAAGATCGACTGACTATTTGAAAGAAAAGAGACTAGTTACGTACAAAAATCGGAACTCAATGTTTCATTTTCTGCTTTTGTGGATCCAACTTTAGATTGGATAAAAGGGGTGAGGTGGGAAATTTACAGGGCCTCCGAATTCTATCTATGGCTTTCCTTTACCAGAACTGATAAATGATTCCTAGATTGAACACGATCTATAGTAGAATCTAAGCTGAATGAGTTTTGATTTACATGTGGGGGGAGGTAAATATATTCCTTAAGAATAAGACCTAACCAAGCTGAAATTGACAAAAGATCTTTACTTGAAGAAACCACCAAAAAGGAACCTTGTTGGAGATTCCTGAGAAACTGATTTTGAGTCTTCAGGGTTGCCTTTAACTTTTAGTATAGTCTGCCCAATTACTTGCCGGATAAATTCTATGGTCTTTGAGTCAACAGGATAACCTGATGCATCACGAACATAGAATGTGTTAACGGCTTTGCCTGCTTTCGTTGTCACTTCTGCTCGGGCGACAGTGAGGCTATTCTCCCTGAAGATGCGAGTAACATCAGATAGCAACCCAACTCTGTCTGTTGTGCAAAGCTCTAGCTTCAAGCCCTGGAAGAGACGAGTTAATTAGAAAATATTAACCAGAGGGTTCCTTAAAGCAACAATAACACAGCAAAAATGTAAACGTCTGACAGAAGCAACCACATCATCTGTAAGGGAGACAACTACACATGAGATACCATAATTTGACAAAAGAGCCAGCAATGAAGCAACTAGAGATCTTTGACTTGAAAGTATGCAACAATGTTTTGATTATGACAACTTATATTACAATGTTTATGAATTCATGTTTACTGTACACAATATCATCACCAATCTATTTAAGTCGCATAAGATAAATTAACCACAAAAACGGCCCCGTAACTGTAAGCAAATTCCAGACAGACTAATTTATTTACAAGTTCTAGGATAAACACATGGAAAATGATTCCTTCACCCAATTTTATGTTCTTCTGCACCAACGCTAAATAAATGGTCTGAAGAAATCTTGATACTTTGATGCCATGAAATACATCATTAAAGTAAAATAATATGAATATCTGAAACAAAAATCAAGAATATACTCCCAAATTCTGATATATATGACATTGCACTCACCTCAGATACCCTTCTCTCAATTGCTGCTTCAAGACACTGAGTTACTCTTTGTCTCTCTGCTTCTGATTTAACAGGGGATCCATCTATATGCCGAATGTAATATTCCTAAAAAACACAAGATGTAATAAGCAAAGTGATTAGAACAAAATGAAATCAATACAAACAGAACCAACTTTCAATCCAAACTCATGAGAAGCAGCTAGGCAAAGAAAGAAGAAATGGCATTACCTGATAAGAGTCTGGCCCCTCGGTATCAATTTTTGCATGAAACACTACATAGTCCATATCTGTCAAGGTGCAAACCGTATCGAAGAGAAGTTTTGGTCTATCTTTACACCTAATGGTAACCGCTGAATAGTACTTATCATACCAATTAACAACATCCACATTAGGCCTTTGCCTGACATCCATGACATCATAACCTGTTCGTTCATAATCCCTATCAGCAAACATCATCTGGTGAAGCCTTCTCTCAGTATGTGTGGCTGAATGAGAGACTACAGTTTTGGCTAAACTTGATTTGTTGCTTCCCTTAAGTACAATGCAAAGAAGTGACTTTATCCTAGATAGCCTTTCTTGGTCAGTAATCGCGGTTCCTGTTTCCTCATCAGTCACTTGCATCACAGCTGCAGCACGAGTGTTATGTGTCCACACTTCAGCATTCACTACATTGCATTTAAGATGCCTAAGGACAGCACTCACTTCAGATAATAATCCTGGTCTGTCACTTCCTGTTAACTCAATTGCGGTGTGATCCATTGATTGCTTCAACCCAACGGATCTCATTGAAGATGAGAAGCAAGATTCTGGTCCAAGAGACTGAAGACAAAACCAAATAATCAGATTGGCATGTACCAAAAAAAAAAAAAAAAGCAGGAAAATGAGGGGGAAAATGTAAAATCAATTAAAATTTTTACTGCTCACCTTTGTAATATAATCTAGAATCCCTTCATCTAAGATTTTGTTTCCATCTTGATCGGTAACATTAAAAACTGGTAGCAAAAAAAAAAAAAAAGAAAGAGAATCATTTGACTACATGGTAGACAACTTGATAATTAAAAAAAAAAACTTTTAAAAGAGAGAGAGAGAGAGAGAAAGAGAAGGTATATCTTACCATCCATGAACCAATTGCCATCAGAAGATATGTAGGCTTTAGTAACGATAAGGTTAAGATCAGTAAGGATTTGTACAACTTCAAGAAGGATTCCATGTTTGTTTGCACTATCAACCTGCAGTACAAAATGGTATAAGTATCAAAAGCTACCACAAAAAAGGGGAGATGGTCAAAAAGTGCAAAAATAAATAAATAACAAAGAAAATTAAAAGGTCATACATGTATCACAGTTGCATTCTTGCAGGCTTCATTATCAATGACAACCCTGACAGGAAAGGTATGTAAATATTGCTTCAGGTTTCCAATAACTCTAATGAAAGTACAACAAAGAAGAAGATTTTTTGCTTACCTGGGTGGGTTCATTCTTCTAACGAATTTCTCATATTCATCCTCTAAAAAAGAAAAAAAAAAAAAAATCAGCCAATGACAGACACTCTAAGGATAGTACTTCAACAAAAGAGCAACCAATCAGAAACCGAAAAAAAAAAAACAAAACAAAACAAAAGCATATGCAAAATCTTAAAAAGGAATTTTTTTTGGGAGGGGTAAGGCCAATAAAAAAAAAAAAAACTTGAAAACATATATGAAGAAAACGAGGGCAGATGAGTCAGAAAGGAGGTTGGAGAGGTGGGGGTTAAAACTTGAAAACTTTCAGGGGAGAAACAAAAAGTAGAACAATTAAGACGAGATCAAAAGAAGAAACAGAATATTGACTAAACCAAGCCAAAAAAACGCGAATCAAGACTCGAAAAAGTCATTAACAGACATAACCGAAACCACCCATCAACCCCTGCCTCCACGTAAAGAAGAAGAAGAAAAACTATTCCCACCCAAACAAAGACATTGAAAAAGCTTGAAGAAAAACGAAAAACCCAGTACTAGAAATAAAGCACAAATACCATAGCATAAGCTTCCGGCTCTAAAAACTTCGAAATTTTGTCAGCATCAACAAAAAACAAACATAAACTAACAAAACCCACACTTTCAGAAAAACAGAGGAGATAGAATCAAAAGAGCCTACCCATTATAGCTTTTTTTTTTGAGAAATTTGTGATCTGGGATTAACCAAAGTTGCTCTCTTTCTTTGATTCTCTCAAGATTTTCTTTTCTCGAATGATGGTAATGAAAAACAAATGCAGAAATCTATTTCTATACTAAGAAAGAATCCTTAAGACTCTCCTGAATCACCCCACTCTCGTTAGGGTAACAAAAAAATTATTAGAAAATTTTGACAAATAATAATAATAATAATAATTCTTGAATCTGAATCAGACACACCCCGACACGATACTCCAAAAACCTGTAACTTCTATAAGTACCCGCTCCGCTTCTCTCTCTCTCTCTCTCTCTCTCTCTCGCTCCTTCTTTTATTTCTTCTTTTTTTCTTTGGCTTTTCGTTTTCCTTGATAAAATTTTCCACTTAAATAAGGAGAAATTTCATTCCTGCCTAGAGAACGGCGTAGTTTGGCAACGAGTCATGGCGGCGTACTTTAAAGAAAAGTTGAGCTGGCAGTGCCAAAAGTGCGCTTGTTTAGGCTGGGGTTTTAATTGAAATAATTAACCCACGTGTTAATTAAGGGGGTTTGAGATAGTTTTTTTTCCCAACTTAGGTACACTAAATTTTTATTTTGAAATAGAGGTTTTTTTTTTTACCTTAAATTAGACATTTTAAGCCTCATCAACACCATATAATTGTCTTAAGTGATCAAGTTGTCATTGTGGTAGTTGAGTTAATTTTATTTTTATTTTTTATCAACATTTTTGTTAATCATTTTTATCTAATTTGTTTGTACACTAAACAAATTAAAAGATAAATTATCAAATATATTAACAATGAAATTTTTTAATTTCACAAATATTGTTAACAAAATGACACATACTCTTAAAATAAATTTAAAAATAAAAATAATTAAAAAATAATATATATATCATTTTATCAATCCTGCTTATGATATTAAAAAATTCTATTAATAATGAAAAAATAATTTTTCAAATTAAAAACTATTTTCATGAGATGAAATCATTTTATTTTATTATTTTTATGAATTATCATTAATAATTTCACTTGTTCTTTGGCCTAAACATGTTGTGGTTTCCCTAATAAAAAAAAATGGCTTTGTTCGCTATCCAAAAGATAAAATCATGCTTTGCAAGGATTTGGGCGTCAATGGATTGAATTAATTTTGATGGATTATGTGAAAAAAAAAAGAAGATATTTGTTGATTTGATGATAGATGCATTTCATTGGGAATGTAGGTAGAGTATGAGTAGGATAGAGTATTTTTCATCCACATATTTAAATTTTTATATTATATCTATCTTCATATCTATACTCAATAAATATTTTAAATTTATCTATATCTCCATATATATTTAATAAGTATGGTAATCTTTATATTCTTAATTTAAAAAAAAATTAAAAATTAAAATTTTTTTGTAACTTTTTTTATTTTTATATTGTATATTTAGATTTTTTTATAAATATATATTAATATATATTTTTTAATAAAAATATATTAATTCAAATTAATCTAAAATAATAATTTATATTATTTAATAAACATTTTATTTACTAAATATGAAAATATAGATAAGGTATTGGTGTAAGATAGGTATTATATTACTTGTCACTATCTGTATACTTAATAAAAATTTAAAATCATACCCATCCTTATCTTCACACCCACAATATAATATTCATTCTCATCTCCGTTAAGATAAAAAATCAAAATTTTCATTTGATATAAATAAGATTAACATCCTTACATTTCATCTATTAATATATGGCAACACACACCACTATTGGTAATTTGTGTTGCCATATATCGATCCTAGATTAGACAAGGTTGTTCATGAAAAAAAGAGAAAAAAAAATATAAAAAATTGTTCATAACTTTGTTTTTTGTTGATACCATAATTTAAATTGACGTGTTGTAATTTAATTGGTTAATTTTAAAAATTATAGTTAACATGATAAATAAAGATAATCAAAATTATGTGAATAAAATTGTTGCCTATAGAGTTCAACTACAAACATTTTGATAATAGAATCATAATCATTATTGTCATCCAATATTCCTCTATTAAACACTTGTTGGACTTGACTTCACTATGTTAATTTATCATTAGTTTGTAGTTGAACTCAAAATTAGGTCTTTGACAAAATCAATCAAGGAAAAAAAACTTTTTGGCTTTTTATTTAGATCAATACCTTATTTGATTCATCTTTAGTGTTTGATATTTACAATTTAAACAAGAGATAACAATTAATGGCAAAAAAAAAAAAAAAAAAAACAAAAGATAACTATTATCTAAGATACTATATAGTTTTGAAAATTAAGATTTAAATTATTATAATCTTTATTGTTAATGATATAAAGAGACTTTTAAATTATAATAAAATATTTAATGTTGTATTTGAATTATAAATTTATTAACTTACGTTATATTCATTTTTAATATAATTAGCTCCAATCGATAATATGTAACTCATAAACAATTCTTCAATTATTACATTAATAAATAAATTTATAATTTAAATATCATTAAAAATTTTTAAATTTTAAATATTATATAAAATATTTTATTATAAGTCAAAGATTATTTGTAATATTAACACTAATCCTTATCTATTATATTAATGTTATAGGCCACTTGGTGTTTGATAAAAAGATTATTAATATGGTTCACTTTTTATTATAATTGAAGTTGTTAAAATTTAAATTTTAATTGTAAATTTTAAAATTTAGTATTTTATCAATAAACACTTAGATTAAAGTCAAATATAAAAAAAAGAAAGTTTGAAGTTTAAATTCTCTCTTTGAACTTTCTGGTGTACTTGCCAAAATAAATAAATAAAAAATCATTGCGTAGAATCAAAATGATTGTACTAGAAAAGAGAATCAAACTAGCTGATTATAGTTCCTTAATTGTTGATATATTCCAAATTTATTTCTCTAAGTTATTAATTAATGGTTCAATAATTCTTAAGAATATAGGAAATATATTTTATTCATTTTTTTTCTTTTTTTAAATTATTACCATCTGGGAAAATGATCTTCTTGACCACTTAATCTAAGGGTTTTAAATACATTTTCTACTAAATTTATGATTGAAATTTAAAGATTTTAAATTAAATATAAAAATAATAAAAATTAATTAAAAAAGCAAAAATATTTTGAACTAATTTCAACCATAAATTTAGTTAAAATATATTTAAAAACATTTAGATGAAGTAGTTGCAATTTTTTTTTTTTTTAATTATTTTTTAAGTAGTGGAGGAATCTTTCCTATAGTAACTTTTCTTTCTATTTCCTTTGTTTTTCCTCCATTTATTTCTATTTCTTTTGTTTAATTAAAGTTGAGATCTACCAAGTCATTGGCATGTAAAATTATTCATAAATACAATGTTTAAATTTAAACTAATGAAATTTTACCATATCTGGAGGGATAAAACAAATACTAATATGCACTTCTAATGTAAATATCTAAAAAAAAAAATACTTTATTTGTATAATATTTTAGTTGAATTTGAATATTTATCAATTAATTTTTTTCTAAAATTAATTTTATACATAAGAAATCAAACTCAATATACATATACATAAGAACATAATTTGTGTATCCAATTGTTCCAATGCTATGGATTTTATAATGTATAAAAAGTTGTCAATAAAATTTATAATGTATAAAGGCAACTAATGCCGGTCAATTTAAATGAGTAATGAAATTAATTCTGATAAAATTAAAAATAACGATAAAAATTAAATTAATTATCATAAAAAATAAAATTAAAATAAATGACGAATATACGTTGATTTTCAGAAAATTATGTGACCATTTTAGTTGGTTTAAGGTTTTGTATAATTGATCAACTTCGATGAATTACTTTGCACTAATACTATCTTTATTATCGCATCCTTTTAAATCATAAATACATTAAACTGATGTAAAAAAAATATGTTTTCTATAAGATCGTTGAAACAAAAATTAGGCTCGAGCAAAGCATAAAAAACCCTGACAGTATTGGTGTCGGTGCTGCATCGATTGGATGAGCACGTATTGGTTTCAGAAGCAGAAATTCCATGTGGCAGGTGCATTGGCAAGGAAGACAAACGATGGAGGGCGTGATCAGAGGCTACAATGACTGAGGATGTGTAACCAAGAACAGACCAGAAGAGGGAATTGGATTGAGAGGCAGCTGACAGCTGCTGGGAGAACCAAACTCTTTGGGAATTTATCTTCACCATCATTAACTTATAATTACAATGTTCCTATAAATGGTTTTTCCCATTTTCATGGGATTTCTCTGAACATGTAACCACATTCAACTTCTGTCCTAATCACCCATGTTTGAGGAAATGCATGTGGTCGTGCTTTCCCTAGGTTAAAGAAAGATAGAAAAGATGACTGGTATTGGAAATGACACCCCATTACTTCACAACTGCCCCAAGCATCTGGTTGCCACATAAATTAGGATTGACATTCATTCCATTAATAAATGTTTACACATATATTAATAAGTGATTGATTGAATTGATTAAAATTTATTTTTTTAATCAAAAGATTTTAGATTTTAATCTTATCAATAATTACTTATTGAAATAATCTCAAATGTATAATTTATAATCACTTATTTTAAACTGTTAAATATGACATATTTTATCTTAATTTAAAAGATTAAGTAATTCATTTGATTTTTGGTTTGAGTCTTATTGAATACAAGACTTACAGTCATTTATTTTAAACTGTTAGATATGATACATTTTATTTCGATTTAAAAAATTAAATAATTTATCTAATTTTAAATTCGAATTTTATCGCTAATCATTTGTTGATATTATATCGAATACATAATTTATAATTATGTATCCTAAATTGATAGATATAATACATCTTATTTTTCTTTAAAAGATTAAATAACTTATTTATCATAAAATTTTCATACGAAAAAAATATTTGAGCACATGCATTCGGCTTTGTATATGTGATTGGTGCATGTATGGTGATAGTCCATGCTTATTTCTCCGATGAACCATACAGACTAGGAATCAACCATGGAGATTCTGATTTTTTATTTTTTTTATATACTTCTTGTTATTAATGAAAACAGAAACTTAGTCATATCCCTATTATTTTTTAGACGTTCTCACAATCAGTAGTGATAATATCTGGAACAAAAGAAATCAGAATTTCCCATCAAATGCAATACCTTTCAGATCCAACACAATCGATAATCACTGGCCCTCCGGTCTGTTTGACGTCCCTATCATTCAAGCAGACACAGAACCACGTGCCACTCTCCATAACCATATAAAATCATCATTCAACACCTTCTCTCCCAAACGTGCTGTCAACCACCAGTCCAATTGTCCCTAAATCCAAATATTAATATGAATAATAAAAATTAAACATAAAATTTAATTAATTATTTTTAAAAATTAATATTTAATAATTTTATTTTTTTATTTTTTATCTCTAATATAATAAATAATAATTTGCTTAACACTAATTAAGTACTATTTAAACACTAATAAAATCGATCATTAAAATCTAATTAAAGATAATTAAGTACTATTTAAAGATTAAATCGATCATGTTTGTATATTACCCATTGTTAATCATTAATAAAAAGGTTAACTAATGATATTGATTAAGAAAATATTTAAAGAAGAAAATATATGATTGATACATTATTTTTTTTTTAATTTGACGAAAGCAATGAATCAAATATAAACAAATTCAAAATAATAATTTAACTATCCTTAACCAATACACGTATTTTAAATAATTAACAATTAAAACATAAGGGTTTGCTAAAAAATTAGGTTTTTTTTTATGCCTCGTTTGATAAACGCTTGCATTTTTTTTCTATTTATATTTAGCTTTCCATTCTATTTTTCTTAAATACACTTTATCTTAATTTAAGAAACAAAATAATTTATTTATTCAAACTTTATATTTTCAAAGAAAAACGTGTAAAATGATCCAAAGTATGAGGAAAAAAATAAATATTTAAAGTGAAAAGTGAATGTGGGGACTGAAACAGATGCACCGACCGACCTCTTCGTCATTAAAGCATACTGATCTTTTTTTTTTTTTAATTTTTAATTCTTTGGGAGTGGCAAAGGTGCACGTGACAGGAGTCAGAGCGCGGACCCTGTGAGCAGAAATTACGTTTGGAACCAGCGTTGCTTATTCGTTTGTTAAAATTTTGTATTTAATGTTTCTGTTGAAAAACGAGTTTTTTGTCGGCTCAAATTTTGACCCGTATTTTGAGGAACGGGTCCTTGTTCAAGGTCTTGAGAAACGACGCAAGATAGGAAAGCTCCACCAAATTTTGTTCTTCCTAATTTTTTATTTTTCATATTTTCAAAATATTTATTTAAATATATATATTTTTATAACCAGTTATTTTTTAATTGAAACTTTTTTTTTTTTCATTTCAAAATTTATGAACAAGGTGAAAGTGAGATCATAAATATGATAATTTAAAATATGAAATGATAATAAGATAAAAAATAATATAAACAAATAATATAATTCAAAATTTAAAAAATTATAAATAAATTTAATAAAATTAAAAATTTATATTTTATATTTTTATGTAGATATTAATTATAATATATAATTTTTATATAAAATATAATATTTTATATAATATAAAAACATGAATTATTAAATTGAAAGTGGGTTGGCCCCCGAGGTTTCTAGATGAAAAGGAGAGCATGTATTAAATGAAACGACAAGCAGGCCACGTTCTCGGCTACAGATTGAGGGTTGGGAGTCCCGCAAAGGAGTGGTCCCAAAGGGCCAAACAATAGTAATAGGCATAGGCCCATAAGCCGTCTTTTGTAGATATCCCAATCCCGCAACGCACCCCCATAACTGGTAGGAAGAAAGAGGACTCAGTACTCAATCCAACAAACGAATTCCAATTCACACCCAAACCAAAAAGTATATCCACCTAAGGAGAAAGATGACTTGTGTCCAAAGCTGTCGGGCAAAAAAAAAAAAGGATGTGGATCTCTACCCATATTTTGTTCAACGTTTTGTTGTTGAGAAAAGAAAAAAAAAAAAAAGAAGTTCCATTGCTTGGTCTATAATTATTCCCTCAGCTGAAGGTAGCATTTTGGCTGCAACTCTTTTTTTAATCAATGTGTATTTGATAATTTTTTTTAATGAAAAATTAGTTAATTATATTAAATAAATAAATTAACCAATTAATATATAATTTTGTTAAATTTAATATAAATTAAACAAACCAATTTGTAGAGGTGTTTATTTGATTAATTCGGTTAATTTTAAATCGAATTATTTAAAATCGAATTAATATAATTATATTATTTTAATTAATCGAACTTAATTTATAAATTTTAAAAATTAATCAATTAAATTTAATTTGGTTGATTGGATAAATTTTTTTGGTTAATCAAATAACAAATATATTTAAATTAAATTATATTTTAAACTCTTAATTTATCATATTTTATACAAATTAAACAAAATTATTTAACAAAATATTTAAATACTAAAGTATTATGTTAAAAATTTTAACAACTTATAAAATAAAATGATTAATTTCATGCATTTGTTATTTTATGTTTAAATTATTTTATATTTCGATTAATTTAATTTTTGAATCGAATTAACTGAAAATAAAAATTTTTTAAAATTATTTTTTTTAATCGTTCGAAATTAATTTAATAATTGATCGATTAATCGAATTAAATCAATTTGATTGATTAATTTAATTAAAACTAAATTATGAACACTTCTTATCCATTCATGATAACATTTGAACTTAAATCTCAAAGTTTCAAAACTTTTTCCTTATAATTAACTCAGTTTTAAACTGGATTAATTAATATCATCCAATAATGTTTTACCTTGATTAAAAAATGGTTCCAAAATTTTCATTTAATGAATGAATTAAAACGAAATCTATCTACACACAGGATTTTATAAATAGCATGCATTGCTGGATCACTCAAAGGTCATGTAAACTGAACGTCAACAACTGCCATACGAACAGCCACAAAGCAACCAACCCAACAACTCGATTAATATTATCGTCCACGACTATCACATGAAAATTGCATTTGTTAACTTCGAGAACCTTAACTAATTGTAGTTACTAACTATATTTTTAGATGTGGTCACAATATCACTTGTCACGATCCCACAATTCAATAGGAGACATAAAAATTTTTATATAAAAAATTGTAATTTAAAAATAAAAAAATTATAAACATTGATATTTAAAATTTAAATTTATTAAATTATATCTTTTAAGTTTTAAAAAAATTGTATTAATTAATTAAATTAAATAAAACACGAAATTTTTACGAATTTGTCTTTAAAAATATTTTGTTAATTATTACCACATTGAAGGATTTGATACTTATGCAATTTAAAAAGTTCACTTTTTTTATATATATATGTACCATCCATAAAAAAAATGACAAGTATATATATTTTAAATTTATTTTAAGAAATGATCAAATCTGAAATTAAAATTTTCGTTTTCGTTTTAAACTTTCTCTGTTTCTCAGAAGTGCAAATTAAAAGGAAAATTAGTATTAATTCTAATAAAATCCAAGCCTACAATGTTGAATCTATTTGATAGATTTTTGCATCAACCCTAACCTTTCTGTCATTCAAATGTTGTTGTTTTCTAGGCATAAAAAACACGATGAACACGAAAGAAATTCTATGGTTTTCCTCCTTGATTTGCTGCCAAAGTAAGGTGGGTGAGGAGATTTGTTGGTTGAGAGGGTGGTAGCCGGCCCAAAGATATTACGCCTTTAATTTTCATCTTTTTAAAGCAAATTTTGAATTCTGAAATTCTAATCAAACACCAATTATGGTGGACATAATTAGAGTCCCAAATCGTCTTTATAGGCTTACAGCTGTTTTTTTTTGTTTTTTTTTTTATGGAATTTATCACGTGTGACAATGATTATTAATGGTGAGTGAGTACCACATAAAATATTAATTAGCCACATTTCTATTTCAACCAAACTTAAAAGAAACGACTCAATTGAGATATTATTTATTTTACAAAGAGATTAGAGTTTAGGATTAAAAAAAATCACGGGTAGTATAATATGAATTTTAAATTTATTAGATATTATATTTTAAAATTGATTATATAAATTATTTAGACTAAATAATTCTAACCCTTACTTATTACTTTTTAATTATCCCTTCACGAAATCCTTATAATCATTAATATCAATTAATACATCAATTAAAGAAGAATAATATAATTAGTTGATTCATATAACGCTAGCAGTGAACTTCCTTAGCCCATGATTTACACATTGTGCATACGACATATTGTGAAACTAAATGTAGATATTTTTTGGTAAAAAAAAAATGGAAGGTAGAAGAATTGTTTAATATTTTAGATCAAGATAAAATATATCATATCTAACAGTTTAAAATAAATTATTACAAATCATGCATTCGAAATGATTCTAACAAATTTAAAACTCAAATCCAACATTTCATCGAAAAAAATAAATTTAACCGATTGATTTAACTTCTTGTTGATGAAACTAAATGTAGATTGATGTTTAGCTCAAGCGCTATATATTGTATTAAATTATCGGATCCAAATTATATGACTTCTAACTATTTAAATTTAATTTACCAGTGGTAAATGGCTTGTAAACTAGTTGTGGAACCAATCCTTTGTGCTTGTATGGACGGAAGACCAAATTTGATGAACGCTCTGAGCCCTGAGGCTTAGTTTTCCAGGGCTTTCTTTCCAATAGCCCAAAGGCCTGAACATGCCCCATGTCATATTTTTATAGCCCAGTGTTTGATATAAACCCAATATTAATTCATCAATGTTATCTACAAACTCATCATGTCATCATTTAGCAGATCAGAGCAGGTTTTGAAACCCAATCTTCATCTCCTGTATTTTGGATCATTTCCACATCAACGGGCAGATCAAACGATTTTCATATAAATTTGATGCTTCCAAACAGACTCCAGATGAATTGTTTCCCTAGAAGCATTTGCAGAGTCTAGCTTGCAAGGTAAATTCATGCAGCTTTAACAAAGTGCAGGCAGAAATAACAGTGGCGAAAGCATAAGCCTTAAAGATCTTTTGAGTGATACAAGCATCTACACAAACTTTTTCTGAAGTTCTCCAAAGTTGTTGTATCTAGAGCAAAAAATCTCTCCTCCAGCCAAGAACAACTGCATGAAGGAGTAAATGAAGTTACCAGCATGCCACAAAGTGATGAAAACAAACAGAAGGAAAAAGAGGCTTAGAGAAGCAGGAGTTACTTTCATAATTCCACATCAGACACTCCCAATAAGAAGGAACTTGGATCGCTGGATCCTAGAAGAGGAGTGTATTCTGATCCTCTCACACGGACACTAAAGCACGCTGCAACAAAAAATTGTATAAGGGATCCAGCAAAAGAATTATCATGTACATACAAGTCGTGGGTGGATGATTTTCAACTCTTTACAGATCCTTAGATATTCAACACACATATAAAAACAAGAAATAATTTTAATTCTAGGCATCAGATAGAGTGTGAATGTGCATTAGGTTAATAAAGAAATCTTTCATAATATAATTCATGATGATTTTGGACAAGAAAACCAATATCAATATTACCATTCTCTATTTTCACTACACTTTGGAGCATTGTATCCATCTTTAACTTCATGTCCAAACTATCATCCATAAGTGGGACAACAAGAGTCAATTCCCTGTAAATATCACGTACAAACCGGCATATCCTCTCAGCAAATTCTACTTCACCATCAGATATTCGACCAATTGCTAACCGCATCAGCTCTCCTGTCAAATCTGCAAGCTGTAAAAGACGAGTAAACAACACTTCAATCATACATTCATGTGCATGTGTCTGTATGATTGGTTCTGTGTGTTAGACGACTGTGTATATGCATGTCAAATTCAGAATTTCTTATGCGTATGCTGGAATTAAGTAGGCACTACTTTAACAGAAGATATAGTGATATAAAAACATATTTGCATCAAATATTTTCATCAGCCTCTGCCTTCAAAATGCAGATACAAAAAGTAAGTAGCATAAAATTCAGCCAGCTACCCCCAAGAGATAGTCAAGGAGATTAATTTGCAAAGGCTCAAGTGATGGATCACTAAGTGGTAATAAACTAGCATTTATCTCATCAAGCTTCAAAAGAGTTCCAGTTTGGCAGAACTTGAAGAATGTTGCAGCTTCAACATACTCTTGTACCTGCAAAGACACAAGCATAATAAGTCAACTCAGTTGTTTCTCTTCGGCACTAAAGTATTAGAGAACAAGATGCCACCCCAGGAGAGTATGCTCGCCGAAGCTTCCAAAAATCAGTCCCTTGCAACTCTTTCACCAGTCGGGACATATGCTGATCAGTCACTGCTGCTAAATCCTTTTCTGCCTTTTCCAAAACTTCCTCCTTGTTGTTTTTACTGATTCTGTCATTAAGCAAACATTGTAGCTAGATAAGAATGCAGAAGAAAATCAGAGGAAAGTATATATCATATGAACCAAATTGAAAACAGTTCACTTTAGTGAAGAAACAGACTTCATACTGATAAGGAAAATTGATACTAAATACCAGCAAGTAGTACAATGTATTCCAATTGACTAATCGCATTAAGAAGTAGATAAATTGGCAATTGCCAAAAGAAAATATTATAGCATCAAAATCTTTGAGCAACAAAAAATGGTGACCAAATAAGTTTCAATATTACCTGTGCACCTGAAATATGACTTTTTTACTATTCATAGTCACATCACGACTGGCTTTTACCACCCTTTCCCGTTTTTCATTCTACAAACACAATTTGGGTTAATGAGTCTTTGGATAAAAGCATCTTCAATAATCAAGTAAATGCATGTAGAAAAGAAAACCCCATGATGCCAGGTAACTGTGTAGCTTATACATGACTTGCAAGTAACCAACTTCCCAACAAACCCAAATCCAACTCTCTTCCAAACAAGTTTCAATGCTAGAACAAAGGGCCTCTAAGTCCACAATCGAAGAAGTATTTGTTATTTCCTATAACAACCATTTTCACCCTTTGTCCTGTGGAAATGAGGGTATAACGCTTCAAACTTGTTATCTTTATAGGCCAACTCATTACTTTATGCTTCCTAGGTCATGATTTTGACCCTTTTAAAGACCCAAATTTCAAAAATCTGAATACGTATAAAAGAATTTCAGGGAATCTATGCGACCCAAGCTGGAGCAAATTACAAGGAAAATGAAGATGAAAATTGGTGAAAAAGAGAAGGAAAATTACAAGGGCATTGAGATAATCAGTGTAGATAGAAAAAGCGTCCTTGATGGAGGAATGGGTGCTCATTGTATTTGCTCTTTTCACTGAACTCTCCAACGCCAAAGAAGAATCAGCCGCTTATTGAATTTTTTTTTTTTTTAAATTTGGAGTGCAAAGAAAGAATTAGCCAACAATAAAATAAAAAAAGAAAAAAGAAAGAAAGAGGGAGATAAAAATCATAATTTAAAAAAAAAAAAGAGAGAGAGAGCTTAGGGTTTACCAGAAGGAGGGAGGCGCTGGGGTTTGATTTTGGAGTTGGTAGCCATCAGCCACGACACCGATATCCTTCGAGATACTGCCGAGGAAGAATACAACCACAACATCTGTTCTTTTGCCACCTATTTCTTCTGTATGGGCTTTCACTTTTTTTTTCCCCACAATTTTACATTTTTTTTCTTTGTTATTAAAATTTCTAAAAACATTTCAAACTATTTTATTTGTAATTTTTAACTTTGACTCGTCAAAGCCCGTTGGCTTGGGCACCTGGTGGACAGAAATGAGTGAGCAATTTAGATTTGATTAGAAAAAAATGTTAAAGAACGAAAAAAATAGGTTTGAGCGAAGGATTGGTTCGATCAATCGATTTAATTTTTATAAAAATTGAATCGATTGATATACATATAAAAAAATTTTAAAAATTGTATTGAATTAAAGGGATTGATTTCGATAAAATTTTTTGAACAAGTTGATTTTAATTTTAATTTTTTGTATTAAGTATATTTCTGTCATATTATTAGATATATTTATATTATATTTTTTTAATTATTTATTTTATATTAAATTAAATATTTTAATTTATTCGATTTAAATATTTTTAAATAAAAATAGATCATTTTAATCATTTAAATCAAAATAATAATCAAAATATTTATATAATCTGAATTATTCGATTTGATTTTTCTTAAAAATTCATTTTTTTCAATTTTAATGTAACTTTTGCTTAAAATTATTCTGTATTATAATTAAAATTTTTAAATTTTTTAATATTTTATTGTAATTAATTAAAATTTTAAATTTTATTTTAATTAATTTCTGAATTATAATTTATTAAACTTAAAAAAAATTAAAGAAAAAGGAAAAAATAAAAGTTATTTTATTTAATTATATATATTAATTATTTTATGTAACAATTTTTTATTTATTTTAACAGATGCTTCTGATTCTGAACCTCACCTCTTTAAATCCTACAATCACGACGCAAAAATTCGTACTAAAAGCAAAAACATGGTGACATTAATAGTAGCCACAACCACCGATCCGGCCTCAGTCAACCCGGCCACGGCCCTCTTAGCCATGCCCGGTTGGATCCCCGGTCCCTCTTTGTTCCAGGTTCCTTCTTTTATATCACATTTTTAACAAAACAAAGCAAAACAAATTATTTTATTTTATTTATTTTTTAGTGTTTCTTTTTGTTATTAGGACATAAAAAGCTTTACTAATCAAAACGTGCGATTTCTTCAACACGACAAAAGCATTGTCGAAGAGGACGATTTGGATCACCGTTGGGAAGAAGCCACCGGCGAGGCCGTCGATGAGGTCATTTTCTTCAGTAAACACACCGCCGTTTCTAATCGCCCTGCTCTCACTGTTCACCCAATCGGTATTTGAAAAAAGATTACATCTTTTTTATTTTCTTTTATTTCTTGAGATCAAAACCAGAGATTCAAACACTTGTTATTTTTTGTGCATGTGAAATGTAGGTGTGCCTCATTTGCGTGAAGGAGATGCTCCGCCGCAGGGTGGGAGGCCTGGTTGGGCGGCTCCGCCTAATCCTAGGATAGGGCCCTGGCTTAGGCTTTTGAAGATTATTGCCCAATCTCATAATTTGGTTCCTGAATTTGAGGTCATTTTAATTTATTTTATTATTGCTAGAACTATTCCTTTTTATTTAACTATTTTTGTTTAATTTGGTTATAGATAACTTTGGAGGCTACACATCATGGACCTATAACAACTAAACCAACTATGTTCCTTGAGATTGGTAATGCAGTATCTTTTATTTTTGTTCTATGTCAGTAGTTTAGTTAAAGCTTCATTTGTTTCACATTTACTTCAAGCTGGCCTCAGCTGTCCTTATATTTTGCATCGAAATCATTTCTTGAAGGAAATTTATGGTGAAATTTGACAAGAAAAATCAATAGATTAATAATTTAATGTAAAAGCGGCTATCTTGGTTGACATGGGATGGGATGAGTGTTGCATTTCCTTTTATGAAGTTGGGATCATATTCTTATGTGATTAGCAATTCAGAGTTTCTTTGAATTGATTTAAATGGTGACTCTTTGCCAGTCAGGTTTGGGTTGTTGTTTTAAGGATAAATATGTAGTTAGTATACCCACACATGCAATCCAACTGAGGTGTAAAACTGATATAAGGATATGAATTTTGTCTGACTTCTTCATCTGCTACTTCATTGAGGCAAACTTTACCCTCCTCTGATATTACTAAGCATGCATCTCATTGTTTATGCATTGTCACTCATTGAGTGTGAGATCATCATTGGCACTACACTCAAGGTGTGACTCTTTTGCTTTTAAATTGATTGCTACCAAAAGGAAGAATGGTTTATGTTTCTGTGTTTACTTGATTCCAAGTGGAAGAGTTTTTAAGTTGTTTTATATTTGGACTCATAAATTTTTGTCTGCTTGATGCTGATAACCTTACTATACTGCAAAATAATAAAGCTCCTGTTTTGAAAGTTCTACAATGAGTGTTTAGAATTTAATTTCTTTCTTGTTTTCTCTGTGTTTGATATGGTTGATATAGGCAGTACAGATGAGTACTGGAAGAGGAAAGATGCTGCTCAAGTCATTGCTCTAGTTGAGTATATATTTATTATATTTCCTGTTTGAAGAATTAGTCACTAGGACACTCCACTTATTATCATGCTTTAACATTTTTATACTCTCAATATGATGCATGGAATTCATGGTACTATGTTGGAAGTGATAGGCTTTGTTCCCTAACTTTTTCTGTTTGTGCTTGAAGTTAGTTTGGGAAGGACTTGGGCTTGGAGGTGGTGATGCAGTTGGAAACTGGGGCAGGTACTGTCCAAATAACTGACCTAAAGATAATTAGGCTTTTCTTGATGCTCCCACTACTATTTGTTTGCTTTAACTCGGTTATGCTTGAAAATTCCTATAATTGTTAAAGGAGCAGTTAGTGTTACCTTATTTTCTGGCATTCCCTCTTTGCTTTGTTTATCATAACAAAGAGTTTCTCATTCATGATAATATGCCTTGCATTAATAAAGTAACCCGGTCTTTATAAATTTTTTATATTCAAGGGAGAATGATAAAAACAAAGTTCTTCTTGGAATTGGTGGTGGACATTATGCTCCTCGACACATGGACATAGTCGTGTAAGTTACTTTTATCATTATGCTAAACTTTTAAACATGCCTCTTAAGTTTTTTATTCTCCTGCTGTTTTCCAGGAAAAAGAAAGGGAGGGCTATTGAAAGAGGTTTTGTTTTATTCACTATTAATAACCTTTTCTTTGTGTGTGAACTACTAACTGCAGAAAAGATGGTGTTTGGGTGGGCCACCTGCTTTCTGGATATTCATTGCCAATGGAAGATCCAAGTCAGTCAAAAGTTAATGGAAATACTGACAGTATTGGTGGAACCTGGAGGGAATCAATTAAAGTTGCATTTGAGGCTACAAAATCAGCGTTCCCTGGTGGGGAAGTTTTGGCACATCTTGATCACAAGTAAGTTAACAGATAAATTTTTTGCATGACGTCATGTCTCTATGTTTTCATTCGTGTATTATTAATCTAGAAATATGTTTTAAGTATTTGGCTTCAGCTAGAAGCAAGTAAGGATGGAGTCTCTCCGGGAGTTATATGTAGGTTTTAGCTCAAGAAAAAGAGTCTGCTTAATATCTAAGAGCCTAGCTGGATTTTTTTTGTGCAACAGATACTGACTTGGTGTTAGTGAACATTGAAGTTTGGCTTGGGGATATGAACAGGTCAGAAGTAAGGTGTATAAAGTAATAAAAATAGTCTTTGATTGCCTTATTTCTTCTGCCTTTCCCAGCGTCCCCTTTCTTCTTTTTCTGGGAAAGGATCATAGATCCTGCTTACCAAGACACTTTGGAGTCATTTGGGTGGTTGCTCATAGAGATTGAGATGAACAAAGTTTTCTTTTTGTTAATAAAAAATAATCACTTTTCTGCTCACACTTAGAGGAACTATTGCCATAATAAGAAAAAAAAAAAAAAAAAAGGATGGTGGGCTAGGTTTGGAAGGAGAGAAGAAGTAGGGTCAACTATGCCTTAGTTTCCCCCGATAGGGCCCTGGTGTATGTCAAAGTTGCGAATAACATCTTAAACCTACAATTTCAGATTCTGAGATAACTATGTAATGCCATTTTTGGTACAGATCATGTCAAAGTTGTGAATAATATCATAAAGTTAAAATTTCAGCCTCTGGAGTCTGGATAACTAAGTGATGTCATTTGGGATTAGTTCACATGGATTGTGGAAGGGGTTCTAGATTCAAGTCATAGAGCACTTTTCATTTAGAAACGCTTACGTAAACCTTATTGGTTCTAAATTGTTTTTATGAGTCAGTGCTCCATTTGGGAATGATTGCAAAAGCATATGATTGCAAACAGAGTACATAGTGACTCCTGGATTTTCCGTGGTCACTTATAACAATTCTCATTGGCTGCTTGACAGAGTGGGCTCTAAGTGATTGCTGAAACCCAATTCCTTGTCCAGTCTGCACCTGTGTCTGTTGACAACTGGTGAAAGTTAATAAGGGGATAAAAGAAAATAAGAGGTGAAAAAATCAGTAGTAGAGACTTTAAATGTGTTTCAATTATTCTCTGCCATAAGTTCTCCTGCTCGAGCACGTCTTAGATGCTTAGCACAACGCCCATTGATGCTTATTCATGATTTCAGGAGTTTCAAGAGCTGGCAGAAAAATGCAATATTTGCATTTTTAGGTGAGCAGAACATTAAAATTGGCAAGCCAAATGATTTCATCTGATTGATATCGGGTTTTTGGATTCACCACATTTCCTAGCGATAGCTGTTATAGGGATTTTCTTCGATTCAGCGGCATCTAAACAATTTTGGTCATGACGCAAGGCCTTTACCACATTTAAGGATGAATGACGTGGAAGAGCAGCTTGGGTGAGGATGATCAGAAAAAAGCGTTGCTGACATATAATTGCTTCGTGCTTTATATTTGGTTATTAAGACCTGTTTTACCTTGTTCATTTGTAGTTACAGCATGTTGAATGAAATTGTATCAAGTAATTAAATAGTTTTATATTTATATCTTGCTGCATTTTTTGCAGCTGCATGCGGTAGCAAATCACTGATCATGAATACCTATGGCACTATTTGTTAGCATTACGCTTATGGTCAGAACTCTATTGATATTACAAGTCATTAGTGTTCGAACCCAATAAATAAAATGCCACGTATTTAGAATTTGGGGTTTAATCTAAATGATTAATATATATTTATAAAGCGGTGAATTTTCACTAGGTTGGATTCGATTTATAACAATTTTTCCTATTTTTTTTCCATGTAGCAAAAAATACATATTTATTGCTGGTTTTGAGTAAGTGTAATTGATCGAATTTGAATCGATATAATATGAAGTTTAAGTTTAAGTTTGACTTTTAATTTGAGGCTTAAAATACAATTTGAGTTTGATGATATTTTATTGTTTTAGTTCAAATTTGACTCGAAATAAAAATTAAATAAAATTAAATTACTTAAATTCGTTGATTAGATTTAATTAATATGTAAAAATAAATTTAATTTTATATTTGATAAAAATTTAATTATTTATATTCGGATTTAAAATATTTTATTAATTAAAATAATTAAAATATAAAAATTTAATTACGTTTATGAGTTATTCAAATAAAATATAAAAATATTTAAATTCATTTTGATTAATAAGTTATTTAAACTTAATTTAATAATAATTAAATTAAATTAAATTTTTATTTGTATCTAATTTGAATAGCTTACAAATTTTAATATATTATTTATAGTTTTAAGTTTGAAAATCATAAGTTTTGTAATCGGAAATTTTTATATTTTAAAATTATTAAGATTTGAATTTTAATTATTAAAATTATGAGTGATACTTTTTATTTATAAAATAGTATAAATACTACCTCTTTCCTATCAACAAATCATATCAATAAAATGTTAAAATAGCTACAGTTTCTTTTAAATCCTGCTGCCAACATTTAACATTATCTCAAATCAGCATCTTCTATGTGACTCGATGCCCTTGAAAAGTCCAAAGTGGGTCCAATCTCCAACAAATGTTATAATCTCACTTTATTCTGGCCCTTCAGCCCAATTGCCAGCCAGAAAAAATCAGCATTTTCCTATACATTACCATTGCCTTTCATTTTCTGAGCGCCTGCTATTGCTTTCAATTCACCTCTTTGATTCAAGTCGTCCGGTGGTTACTTAGCCTAATCAAATTTGACTTGCTTTTAATGCCAATTGTCAAAACATTGTTTTAGATTTGTAATATCATGAAAAACTTTTGACTAAATAAAGCAGTGGCTTAAAGCATGCTTCTTTCCAGCCAAAACTGATATGGCCATTATGAAACTTGCACAATTTGCCAACCCTCCTTTGTGCTGTCCGGAACCAAATCCAATGGCTAAAAACCTACCAGTCCTCCATCATTAACTTCATTCGAACCGTTAAATCAAAGCAAGACATGCTCACGAGGTCTTGATATATGGTGCTGAACATAACATATGACCTTGGAACTGGGCTGCATATATTGAGTTGTCTTTAGTCAGGTGACAAGCAATGTCTTGCCTTCTCTCCTCGATGAAATCCAAAAGACCACATAATCCAAAAAAAAAAAAAGAATTAGAAGGGGAAGAAGGGGGTTGATGCAAATTCATTTATATGAGTTGTACACTCGCCAAAACCAAGCGAATTGGCCGACCAAGTCACCTTCAGAAGTGGGTTTTTGTCCATTTGTCAATATATGTTGCGGAAAATTGAATGAGACCCACCAAAGAAGATCGCAGAATTAGCAGATTTTGTCTCCCCCACGCCTCACTTGTCCAATTCACGCAAGGGAGATCGTGCCATCTTGGCTGGTTTTGTCGTTTCGGATAGAGCTTGGTGTTTTTAAGGAAGAAAATTTATTCCTATTTTTTCACAAGAATTATTTGATTTTTTTAATAAAAAATTCAAAATAGATAAGCTATTTACTTCTTTGGTAAAATGTACCACATTAGATAAATTAAGAACAATAACTAGACATCTTATATTTGATGTAATTTCAATAAAAAATTATCAATTAAATTCAAATATAATATTTTTATATCAAGATAAATGCTTTTTGTTAATTAAATTAATTTTTTATTAATTATTTGGCTCTTAGTGTTCGATAATATTTACCATTGTAGATTAAGCTTAGTCTAATAAAAGAAATTGAACTTTGAAAACCTACAAATTAAATTATGAAACTATCACAATTCACACCATTTGGAATTAGACCAAAATTAATGTCAAACTTGCCATGATAAAGAAGTGATTGATTCATTCCTTTTCCAAACTTGTACGACTTTGTCAATTGCTTTCATATTATTTATATTCATTTCTTGGCTCATTAATATAATATGACACATATGTTCACTATTAATCTATCATCTGATTAATGTTTTTTTTTTTTTAAATCACATTTGATAGCCATGCTGGCCAAATTAATTGCACCTCAATTCATGAAAAAAGCCCAAAAATGTTGACAAAAATAAGTTTTTTAAGCAAAATTTTCAAGGAATTTATGTTTTTATAAAGAATAAGAGATTTGAATCCGATTTTTTTAGCATGGATTTACCAAATATTCACATGTACTTTATTTCAAGAACTTGTTGAGTGAAACCCAAGTCATCTCTGTCCAAAAGGGCATCATAGCTTTAGAATCTAAAATTTCAAGAGATAATTTATGAAAAGAAAAAGGAAAATTATCTTCAATTGTGTAATTCAAAATTTTTTTTAAGGAATCAAAAAGAAAATTAATCGTGAATTACTACAAGAGGAAATTTTATGATAAGAAATGAATATCAAATTTATATAATCACAAAAATTAAAATAAAATTATGTGTTATTACAAAAAGGTTTATAATGTTTTGTATTATTACAAAAAGGTTGATATAATTCTATCTAGATTGTCAAGTCAAGGCTATATTCATGGAATCGTGGAAAATTAGGTTGAATTAAGAGCAAACGAAAACCATATGAATATATATAATGTAATAGTATCAATTCAAAAATCAATGTGATTTGGATTGAATTTGACTATAAGACAGTATTAAAACATTTTTGCATGGTAAAAAAGATGGATAGAGATCAAAGAAATTTTTTTTTTAAATACTTAGTTTATTTCATATATATAGAATAATTAAACATTTAGCCAAAATAATAAAAGAAAAAGAATAATTAAACAGAAAATACTAGAGATGTTGAACTTGCCCCATCGTTCAATATTGAATATAGAATTTGTGCATGTGAAACTGTTTCTAAGGTTCATATTTTATATAAGTATTTATTAATAAATCGTCCAAGTATGAGATTTAACTTAGGGATCCACACGCCCAAGAAAACCTTCTTTTTTGTCTTGACTAATTAGGTCAAAACCTGCTTTCTATCCACTAAAAAATAGAGTTGTATATAACATAAATGTTAAAGTAGATTATTTCACATTTAAATTTTTTTTAATATTTTATAGTTTTATATTCAAGTTTGATTGTTTCATTTATTATCAATTAATTTTAAATTAAATGCTTAATATACTATCAGAATTAAGATTTTTTTTTATTATTTTTTCTAAATCTGTCACATGATAAACTTTTTTTATCTTTATCTACACATTATGGGACCTGTTAAAGTAAGTTATCTCACGTCTAATAAATTTTTAATATCATGTAATCTTATATTTAAATTGGGTTTTACTATTAGTTAATTTTAAGTTGAATGTTTAATAATAATAATCAAAAGAAAAAGTAGTTGAGATCAAGGGTGAACTGTGAACATGGCGTTATTAGTGCTTGATATTTATTTTGGATTTTTTGGATTTTTTTAATAAAAAATAACATAACTTGAAAGTAAAATAAAAATTACAAATATTAAGATTTTGACTAAAATTTTGTTTAACATTAAATAAGGAGGACAATATGTCTTCAAAAAACAATATAAGAAGATAGGACAATTGTATTTAGTTTGAATCATGAATTGAAGATTATGTAGGGGAAAAGATTTGGCTTCCATTAGGACATCTCAATTACTAAAATATAAGATTTTTTAGATAATAAAGCTGTCAAAAATTGAGCTTGGTTATTAAAATTAAAAGCCTAATATTCTACCAACATATTTTATTTAAAAATTCTTTTCAAGGTTTAAAGATCATAACAAAAGTTAATTTATCTCTTTCTTTGTTACCCAAATTTTTTTTATACAAAAAAAAAAAATATGTCACTATAAAATTATAGTGACTTATATGTATGTATATATATAAGAATAAGAATTTTTTGCTTTTCTTATGTCTATCATTTCTTTCTTTGCCTCCAATTCTTAAAAAAAAAAAAAAAAGCGTTGGAGGGTTTAATTGATATAAAAAAAAAATAAAGGATGGTCGATAGTATCATAATCTATTATTAAAATGTTAAAATTTTAATTTTAGTGAATAAAATTTAAATTTTGATGATTTTAACTTTAAAAAATAATTGTGTTATTTATGACAATGTAATGGAAATAATTTGGTGTACAACACATAATCGGACATACTTTGTTGTAAAGTTTCCTCTTGCTTTTATTTGTTTATATATGAAAAAAGAAATATCATTTTCCTCCATAAAAAAGAAAGAGCTACCATCATATGGCGAGTCAAGGGTTGAGTGAAACAGTGAGATAGTGACACGTAACACATACAAACTAGTACCGCAATTCAAACTGTACCTAATTGTACCTCATTCATTTCAGAAATCCGTTATGGCCTACATTTTTTTTCCTTTACACGGCCTTACGTCATCATTTATCGGATCATTCATTCTCATCCAATCTGGCTACACGTGTCATTTAACCAATCCGTGATATCATCCAAATCGTGCGTTGCCTATCCCAAATTCCCAATAAAAGAGCAGGCTTAAGGATGAGGTTCTATCCCCTGTCCCACATTCTTTTCAACAGCATTACATCCATCTCTCATTAACTCTCATTTACAGTAAAATTATGAACTTTAATATTAATTAAATTATTATTTATAATTATTTTTATATAAAAATAATTATTAATAGTTATCTAGATTAAAATTTTCAATGCTTTGTGAATAATACACATAATTTTTTATATAAATAAATATAATATGAATAAATTTTTTCATTTATTTATTTAATCAATAAATTTTAAATATTATTTATAATATTTGTTAAATTTAATAAATACATATAAATAAACAAAAAATGAGTTATTTACAAACTATTTGTTGAGTTTTTTATTTATTACACCAGACAATTATGAATTTAAGAATTTTTTGGGTATATATTTACAATATATATAAATATTGATAAATTTATTAATTTTATCAATAAAAATATATCCAAAAAAATTTTAGAGGTGTTTAAAAGAAAATTTTCACTCATATTTTTTTTATTTTTGAATTTTTGCAAAATATACATAAATATCTCTATTTTACATATAGTAAATGAGCTAAATATAAATAAATTTTCTTATATTTATAATCATTTTATTTAATTAATAAATTTTAAAATATTATTTATAATATTTATTAAATTTAGTAAACAAATATAAATAAATAAAAATATATTCCGTAACAATATTATATTAATTTCTCCAATCATCTTTTACCGAATCAAGGTGAAAATAATCCCACAACGAGAGAGAGGGAGAGAGAGAGAGTTTGACTCGAAAAAAGCGGAGAAGGGAGGATCCGAGGATGAAACTGGACAAGGTAGGGGACCCACATGAAAAAAAATTTTAAAACAGAGTAAGTAAATAAAAATAATAAAAAAAAACAGCTGAAGATCTCCACCAACAACTAACACGTGTACACGATGTCACCGTCATCTTCATCATCTTCACTGGATTCGCAGGTACACCTTAGAATTCCCTTGTTTCTCTTTCTCCGCCGTTTTTACTACAAAGAAATTTTCCGGGAAAAAAACAATACAAACAAAACAGTTTTGACTTAAAAAAGAAAGCTGAGATTCGCCGACATCTTTGTCAGCAAAAAAAAAAAGGTCAAAAGGAAAAGCAAAAGAGAAAAGATGGTATTTTTTGGCTTTTTTATTTTTCTTGTTGTTATTGCTGTTTGCTTGGGTGGAAAATTTGGGTTTCTTTTTTTGTTTTCGCTGAGAAAGGGAAAAGGTAAAGTGGCGTTATCAGTGTGGTGAATATGGTTCTAAAAATGGGTTGGGGATAATAAATGCTAAAACTGAACCTAATAAATAAAAGGTTGTTGTGGGGATATCTCAAATACCCGAAACCAAAAAAAGAAGGCAAAAAATTTGGAGCCGTTGGTTTGGTTTGCTATAGCAATTAATAACAGATTGGTGTGGAGTTTTGACCCTTCTTATTACATCTTTTCGATAATTACAACTCACTCATTTCTTTGCTAATTCAGTTTTTCTGGCTGTCTTTCTCTCTGCTTATTAACTCTGTTTTTCCACTTTCTACTCTTTCTCTTTGTTTTGCTCTTTCCTCTATTGTTAAAGGCCCTCTTAGAAACGCCCCAAAGCTTCTTCTTCTGCTCTCTTTAATTCAAAGTTGGGTTTTAAGCTTTGTTTTTAAAGCTTCTTAATTCCTATACAGGTAAAAAGAAAGAATGTTTCTTTATTATTTGCTTTGTTTCCTTTAGGAACACCCAAACTCCAAAGGCTTTTCCTTACTCATAGGATCCTCTTTGTTTCATTTGTAACCTTGTTTTTTACTTGGCTTTTGCAGTGAAGATTGGTGAAAGTTCAAGTTTTGAATCACAGAGAAGAAAAAAAAGTACAACTATAATTTATTCTAATGTTTTTTATATTCTATGATTGTATCTCATTTTTTGGTTTTTTGTATTTGTTGGGATCTGCTTTAGATCTTTGATATTCTCTCCTTTTGGTTTTTACTGCATCTTTTTCATGTATTTGATTTCAACCAATCTGGGATTTAAAAAAAAATAATAATTACAATGGGTTAGATCTGTTAGAGCTAGAAAACGGAACAAATGGCGGCATTGTTGAAAAAAGGGAATGGGGTTTTTTAAATCAGTTTTCAACTCTTGAGTTGTAATTCAGTGGTTGAAAGTTTATATAAGCTTTTGGACAAGTTAATAACTTTTTTATTTTGTCTTGTCTTTTTTGTATATTGAGGACTGTCTAAAAAAGAGATTCCGCATGGTGAACCGAAAAGTTTTTGGTCAACACTGTTGTTGTTGTATATAATTGGATCGTTTTTAGCAGTTTTTAGGACTCTGTTTTTAGTGCATATGGTTGGATGATTGTTGTTGGTTTTCCAAGCTAATAAATGAGCTTGGACTACATGGTTGTTTTGATCTGGTTTGTGGTACTTTTCCAACTGGTATCGTTTTTGCTTTTACCTTTCTTTTCTTTTGAATTTTGTTATTTTTTTCTGGCTTTCTGTTCTTATCTTTAAAGATCAATTGGTTTTTGGGTTAAGGCTGCCCGGTTCATATCAGTTGTCTACTCCTTGTTTGATTTCATGTCTTTCTTCGCTTGGCAAAATGTTTGAAAGCAATCATGGAGGTGGATGATAGTTTTCTTTTTGAGTAATTTAGCTGGATAACGTTTATGACATGGTGTTTCAATTGATCATATAAGCTGCTTTTTCTTAGTGAAATATTCTTTTTAAGCAACTTTTTATTTAATATGTCTGCCCGTAGCTGTTTCCATTTTTTCTTTGTAGGAAACTTCAATCATTTCAAATTTGTTGCTCACCTAACTTGTCCTTCCTTTTTTTGGCAGAGAAGCTCTCAGATGCCATGCGGTGTATGGTTGAAGATATCAATCTTAGAAACCACGAAACCAACCAATGTAAAACATGAAACTGGGTAATAACTCCATTTCTATTTTCCTTCTTTTCATCTTGGTCTCTCTGTCTGCCTCACCCACACGTATCTCTATTTAAAATCTTCTTTGCTATCTTATCCTAGAAGGTGCTTAACATGTCTACTAGATGGTTTCAAATGAGTTGATCTACATTTTCATATTGCAGATGTTGCTGTCTTGAGAATGTTATTCTTCTAGCTACATTAAATCATTATATATGAAGATTATGGTGTTTATTGAATGTTTTTATGTACTTGCAGATAACGAACAACCTCTCTGCCATTCAACTATAGGCTACAAGAGTGACTCAAAGCTTTATTTGTTCTTAGCTGACACTAAATCATTTGAGAACAATGACAAGCCTCTGGATTCCACTGGAATAAATACAGAAGGAATTGTAAAGGAGAATCAGAATGGAGTCATGCATGGTATAAAGGGAAATGATGGTGATTCAGTTCCCTCATTATATCTAGAGAAGACAAGAAATGGTTGGCCAGCATCAAAACTAGATTGTTCTATGAGTGAAAATGACTTTGCCAATGGTAATGAAAAGGAGGTCAGAGATTTTGTGACATCAAATTCTCATTCTTTGAAGAATATGGATTCATTTCAGGACTCAGTTTTTTATTTGGACAAAAGTGTGATGGAATGTGAAGTGCCTGAACTGGAAGTTTGTTATAAAGAGAGTACATATCATGTTGTCAAGGACATCTGTATTGATGAGGGAGTTCCAAAACAGGACAAGTTCTTGTTTGACGGTGGTGTGGATGAGAAGAGTGATTGCAACTTTCTGCAATATGTTTCTGTGTCTCCGGAAGAAATTCAATCTGGCAAGAATATTGACAATGATTGTGGTTCTAATAAAAAACTTGATGCTGATGCATGTGCGCAAGATGTTTCCTTATCGCTAGAAGAAACTAAGTCTAACAAAGGAATTCAGAATCAATGTGATTCTAAGGATTTGATACTGACAGGGGAAATGAAGGATGGTGCAAAGAAAATGATCACCGATGACATTTCCAAAGAATTGTTTACCCTTGGAGAGTTACTTTCAATGCGGGAATTGAGCACAGTGAAACCCCAAGCCATGTCTTCCGATTGCAAAAGTGATGGAATCAAACAACAGTCTTTTCAGGTAAACTTATCTCAGTCAAAGTTACTAAAATTTCGATGTACTATACCAAAATTCCTTGTAATAACAATATTTATCACTAATATGTGCAATTAAATGTGCATTATTACATTTTATTACCTCCTATATTTCTGCATTCATGTTTGAGTTTAGCATCAACGGCACCTTGTTTTCTTATCCCATAATGAATGGACATTTATGCTCAAAGTAAAAACAAGAATAAAAATTATGGTAATTTTATTTTCCATCAGTATGGCAGTATTTAAGTTAGAAATCTATGAATATCCTTAAAGTATCCAGATTGTCGATGATAGTTTTCTATTAAGTGTTCAGGAGAGATAGGGTTCACATCTTAAGAAGTAACATGATGTATTTTTATTTGTTTGCAGAACTCAAGTGAAAAGGAAGTCATGGTGATGCTTCCTTTGGTTTCTGCAGTTGAAAAATCAAACAATAGAAATGAGGAGGCAATTGTACCAGCTCCTGCTTTGGTCTCTGCAGCTGAAGAATCTGACCGTGGGACAGGGGAAGCTACCCTGATAAGTCCTGTTCAGGCCTTTTCTTCTGAAGAATCAACCACCAGCAGCCTTGTCAATGAGGTATCTGATGATAGCAAACTGGAGAGCAGAAGCATCACATTTGACTTAGATTCTTCTGCACCAACTAGCAGTAAAGATGAGCATCGCCACGATCTTGATTGTGAGCCTCTTGAGATTGGAAGTAAACCCAAGCTTGAAGATACAGCTGAACAGGCTTTTTCAAACAATCTTCAACGTGGAAATGGAGAGGGTAGTTTCTCCTCTGCAGTGCCTGTAACAGGTCTAATAAGTTACTCTGGGCCAATAGCATACTCAGGCAGTGTCTCTCTTAGATCAGATAGCAGCACAACAAGCACTCGTTCCTTTGCCTTCCCTATGTAATTCACTGGCAAACTATTTGTTTCTTGCTCCTAACATCTCCTTTATATCCAATTCATAACTAATTATTAGCTGTTTTGATTTTGTTTTTTCTTCTATGCAGATTGCAGTCTGAATGGAATAGCAGCCCGATAAGAATGGCAAAAGCTGACCGGAGACAGTACAAGAAGCATAGGGGTTGGAGGCAGAGCCTCCTTTGCTGTAGATTCTGAAAACTTCTATTCTATCCATAGGTTATACAAATTTTTTTTTTTTTTTGCTTATCAAGTTATATACATCAATGTCATCCCTTTACTCTCGCATGGCGTTTAATGTGCAGTAGGTTTAGAGTGTCATGCTTAGAATTTAAATATTGTGCATGCAAATTGATCTGTAAGCAACATCCTATGATCTTCATGTATCATTGTAGAATTTCATTTTGGGGTTCACTTTCTTGTTCATGATATCAGCTTATATTAGATAACACTATTCATAATTGCTTTCCTACTATTGCCTCAACTTTTCTTGTTCATAATATCAGTTCATATGCTAAATTCATCCCGTTCCAAGAACAAATTGCATTGTCCATCTTATAGAACTGTATCTTAGGTGCTGCAGGATAATGTTTCAACTCGCACATTTTTTTTTTTTTTTTAATGATCCGTTGATCCTTCTTTTGCTCAAATTAAGGGCTGTAGTAATGGCCTTGATGATACCTAGGCCTACTTGTGGGTTTGTTGGATTTTGGGACAGTGGATTGGGCTGTGGAAAGAGCTGATGTGAGAAGGAAATACGAGCAAACACTCCTAACTTATGTCTTATATATAACACATGGCTGGCTTACAAATCTTTTTATTTTTTTATTTTTTTATTTGAAGTTGTCATAATCAAATTCTTATAATTGAAATTAAAAGTTTATTTTTTTCTTTTCATTATTCAAAAGTTATTTCTTTTTACTCGGACATTGTCATTTGTGCTGTTATTCTTAAGTTCTGTTTGTTGGTCAAACATTCTGGCTTCCTTGTACACTCTTGTCCATATTTTCATTTCTTCAATGGTCTTTCATGGATTTGCTGCACATGCATGCACGTGTATTGTCTTTGAAAAACGAAAGGCTTCGAACAAAAAACAAGACTATTTTCCTGTCTCGTTCCTGTTTCCAACCATATATTTATTATTTACTAAATTTGACTGGTTGGGTACTTGGGTTACTTGGTTATGTTTGTTCTAACGAGTCATTCGATAAAGTTTGTATTCGATCAGTACGCTTGTTGCACAATCTAGTGCTAAGTTTGGTACGGAAAAAGGAAAGAAAAGGGATCCTCGCATGCTTTATTCTTTTTTTTTTAATTTTACATAGAGTTATCTCATTTCATAAACAATTAAAGTATATTTTTTGTTCAAAACTTATATTAAATTTACAAATCGTTTATTAAAAGAACGATAATATGTCACTTATAATGATTGTAATATAATTAATTAATTATAATTTAAAATTTGATAAAAATCATTAAAAACTCATGCCTATATGTAATGGACTTTTATATAATTTTTATTATGATTGAATAATTATATATTATAATAAAAAAATTATGGGTAAAATGTTCCCCGAAAAAGTTATGAATAGTGGAACCAAATCTATTCTTCAAAAGCCAAATATTCCATTATTACATACTGAAAAACCAACCCCATTGGTCTTCGGTTTTCACTTATTCAATTTTCTTTTTCTCAAAAGAAAAACAGAAGGAAGAAATTTTGGTTTTTTTCCTTAGCCACTTTTGCATAACGGCACCATAAAATACTCTACAAGGCTACATTTTAATGGGATATTCCACTTCAAATATTTTGCTATCAACCCTGGAAAGTGGTTCTTTTAGAAGCTGAAGCATCAATAAAAATGCATAGAATATTGAACTTTTAAGTACTCTCTTGATCCCCTTTAGGCAGAAAGAATATACAAACTGAAGTATTCAATAACATCTGAGCTGGCCTGCAATTTTATAACTAAGAATGCTAAGACTGAACTACATCAATGTCAAATGATAAAATGTTTTGTTTCTCTATTAAGGCAAAAGATTTTAATGGTGATATATAAATATGCTGTCAAAAGCTCATAAATGACCAAAATTAGCAACATATTAGATGCTTTGATGGAGATATGTCTTGGGTTTTGTTCTAATAAAACAAAACCAAGGGTCCTACCATGGTTGTTGACAAAAACCAAACCAAATGGTGTGAAGCCTCTTAAAAAGGAGCATAAATTTTAAGATTTTCCTGTAAGTGTTTTGGAACTCTGCATTTTTGTGCTTTGTGTCTATTTCTCTTTCTTTCTGTCTCTCTCCCTTTCTTTACTCTTTGTCTATGGGGCTTTGCTTGATATAAAAACAACCCACACTCAGGAAATTGGAAAGCTGTAGTCATACAAAAGAAATCTTCAGAGAATTGAAGTGATATGGAGCTGATAGTTTTCATTATTGTGCTTTGCTTTAGCTTCTTTACATTGCAAACACCTTGTACTTCCCTGCAAATCCAGCTGCAATCATCAAATGAACAAGGTAAACCATAAAGGTCTCTTTCTCTCTGTCTCTTTTTCTTTTCCCATTTGTTTAATGAGTCTAAGTGCTTTGGTCATGAGCAGCAAAAGGAGTTCAGCTTTCTCCCCCCACACTGCCAAGGAAGCTCAGATTCACTGAAGAAGTAACAGTAAGAATCTATCCATAAAAGACTTGGCAGTAATAAATTACCTTCTCCTTCTTAGGCTCATCTAAATGCCTTGTGTTTTTGAAACAGGAAAAACGAAATGAAGCTCAACATTCAATTTCAAACACCAAGCAGAAGGATGATGTTTCAGGTGCCATATCTATTTAGTATCTTTATATACATGCAAGGCTCTATATTAAGTTACGTTTTCTATTCAAAGATTGAAGTCCAAGTTAGAGTGTCCATCACCTCAGCAATGGAACAAAACTATAGGAGGGAGCTTCTGCTCTATTCCCGTTCAAGCTCTTTGTTTTGCATTTTTTTATTTTTTATTTTTGTATTTTATTGTTAGAAACAGAACAAAATATGGGATTGAACAAAGTTTTCATAGAAATTAAAAAATAATCTGCCCTTACTGACACTAGTGAATATTCCGCCCTTACTTATTACTTGTATTTTGAAAAGCCAGCTCTTGACTTGTATAACAGACCATAACAGACGTTGGCCTTTCTGTAATCTAGGTCAGCTTGCTCAGAAGTCAGAACCCCTTGACTTCAAACTTAAAAATGCCAAGATTTCCTCACTCAAACCAAGACTTTTTCTTTTAACTTGTTCAGAGTTTGTTTCTCTACTATCATTTACAACAAAGTTGCATATTGATCTTTTCAATTCTATAAATTCCTTGCCTTGAGGATATTTTATTAAGGATTCCTTTTGATGTATACTAGCAAAGTAGTGATAAAGCGACATTGAACAGGCAAAACATACCAGAAAAAGGAAGCTACAGTGCATGGAAGTCGAGGCACAAGGCAACAATGGATGGAGGAGGGGGGGCCCGACATTTCACAATATTTTACAATGGATTATTCCCAAGTAAAAAGACGACGCCCCATACACAACAAGTCATTGCCGGTTGTTCCTTGAAACCTGGTGGGATGATACTTCCTGCTTGCCGCTGCTTTCAGTCCCCCAAGAGTACCGTGAACAAATTTTCAGGATCACAATTTTGTTAAAAAAAATATATGTAATACTAAGGCATGCTTCTCTGATTAGTGAAATGAAGGATGTGTCTTCTTTTGTTTCTGCTCATGGCCGACATTCCTTAAATAGTGAGTTTGAGTTCAATGGGCCTACAAACCCCAACATACTCTAACATTCTTGCCCAAGTTACTAATTATGTTACCTCCTAGTTTACAGTAAACAATGTCTGCAATGCGGTTGAAGTGGGTGCCATTCGCCTGGCATTTCATTGATTCGACTGTTGGCTGGCTGGTTATGGAGGAAGAACTTTGAAACTAGGCCCTGCTATTTCATTGATATGCCCATTGTTAAATTATTACTTTGACTGTTTAACACACTCTTAGCACGTTTAGAACGCCTATCAACCATTTAGGATTCATTGAAAAAAGAGATGAAATTAATTCATATAACATTAAAATTATTAGTGATAATGAAATTAATTACTACAAAAATGAAATTAGATATTATTATAGTATTAATTATTATAATGATAAAATTAAATACTATATTTTTAAGGTTGTAAATTATATAAAAGAAATTTACTTGAAAATTATGAATTTTTTATATGAATCAGTAAATTTGATTTTAATAAACTTATTTGAACGGACAAATATCAAATAAAATTTAAGAGCTTTTAAAAAAATTTTCATTTGAGTGTTAATATTAATAGTTATTTTTTAGAAGTAAAACAAAAAATAATAATAATTTGAAAATAAAAAGTTAAAATTTAAATAGTATAAATAATAAACGTACTATAATAATTTATTAGTTTTATTTTTGTGAGTCGTTTGAATGGATACCAAAATAAGAAATCTGAGCTGAAACGACGCCGGTTCCTTGACACACCCGAAACTAACAGCAAGAAAACAAAACTACTTAAACAGAAGAGAAGATCACAAAATCAAAATCCATCAGATCCCAAAAATGGAAGATCTTTGGAAGCGAGCAAAATCCTTCGCGGAGGAAGCGGCGAAAAAATCGCAAACCCTGACAACGCCAAACAAAATCGCCGATCTAGTCGCCGAAACTGCCAAAAAGTCCAAGGAGCTTGCTCTAGAAGCCACCAAGAAAGCCGATGAGCTCAAAACCGCCGCTCTCAAACAAGCTGATCAAATCCAAATCCAAACCCTCTCCACGTCCATTTCCGATATCATCCCTCCGCAACTCTCCTCCCTCTCCATTACCTCCTCCGCCTCCACTTCCTCCGATCCTCAACAAATCTCCGATTCGGAGCTCCGGAAGTTTGGTCTCACCGATGATTTGAGAGACTTTGTCAGAGGTTTTACTTCTAGTACTTTCCAGAACTTCCCTTTCCCTATCCAAGGTAATTTCTTTAATTTAATTTAATTTCTTTTCTTAAATCAAATCTGAAAGTTTTAGTTTTTTGAGTAGATGAACCGGAGCCGTCCGATGCGACGACTACATTGTCAAATGTACGGAATGATCTGAGTGAATGGCAAGAGAGGCATGCCACGCTTGTTCTTACCACTGTTAAGGTAAAAAAAAATTACATATCTTTTAGATTTTATAATTTTAAGCCTACATCAGGCATTGCATTGTAATTGTGTTTGATCCTAATCGTTGGATTTGGCCGGAAAGAAAATGCTAAAAAAGAAAATTTGTGGTAAAAAAATTCGATTGAGATGAATTTTCTATTAGTCATCTTTATATCATTTGTAATTTTCGATTGCAATTGAAATAACAAACTAGACCTAAGTTTACGAAGAAATCGCAGGAAGCATTTCAGATTTTATACCTTTAATGATTAATTTCTGTAAAACATGTTCTTCTTATGCAGGAAATCAAGAAATTAAGATATGAACTGTGTCCGCGAGTGATGAAAGAAAGAAAATTTTGGAGGATATATTTCACTCTTGTTAGCACTCATGTTGGCCCGTAAGTAATTAATTATTATTATAATAATGATAATTTAGGGTTAGCAATCAAATTCTTTTTTGATGTAAGGTATTTGTGCTTTCAGTTATGAAAAGCAGTACACGGAAGAAATTAAACAGAGAGTGGAGGAGGGGGCAAAAGAGGATAAATCGAATCAAACACCTGTTGTTAAGACAGTGGAGTCAGAAACTAGTCTGAAAAGTAAAACTTCGAGTGTATCTGCCGAGCAAGATTTGGATACATTTTTGTTGGGAGATTTTGAAGATAGTGATGGGGCTGGAGGTATATTCTTTTAAATTCTTGTATTGATTTTGGTTTCATAATATCTTCATATGTTTTGTTTTCCTGCATTTTTGATATTTTGAATTGTTTGCACTTGAAGTCACTTAATGGTTTTAACTTTTCAGTTGATGACTTTATTCTCAAATTATATGTCCAAAAGGATGTGTTTCCCAAGAGTCATATGGAAGTCTGATCATGGATTCAGTAGCTTAACTTACTATGGCTGATTCAATGTTACATGTTGATCTCGGCAGAGGAGTTTATATCCTTGTTAAGACATGCAATACTGGATAACTTACAGAAGACATTATTGCAATAATGTGGCAAGTTTCATTGTTCATCAAAAACCATTTATAAATGAATTGGACCCAGACAATTTGTTTTCTATTTTAAATGTTTTCTTTAACGATTTGTTTTACTATAAATTTGTCAATTATTTGCACATGTTTCAGATAATGGTGATGCTGATGGTGATGCTGATGGGAGCTTCGGTGATGATTTTGATAAGATTGAAAATTCTGTAAGCTTGAATAACTTTATACTACCTCTTATTAGGGTGTCCTAACTCCTATCAGTGCTTCCTTTTGCATCCTTTATAACATGTTTAATTTTTCCCTCATCTCATTGATGTTTGTTCCTAGGTTCTTCATTCTTTGAATTGGCTGTAATATATGTTTCAAACTTTATGGTCGCTTGCAGGATGTTGAAGATGAGAAGAAGACTACATCAGGATATAAAGCTTAGAATTGCTGTCAGAGGAAACACATTGGAGTAAAAGTCTGAACACATTGCTGCCATGGGGAGGAAAGACTACAGAAGGGATAGCAGAAGCAGTTGCTGGTTCACAAAATATGATTTGGTGGTTGGATTCTGGTACTATGGTAGTGTGGTGTATGTTTGCATTATGCAAGAGATATGATTTGATATTTGTTCATTTATTAAACGCTATAAACAATTGCAGAGGTTTTGATACCTGTTTGCCAGGGGAATGAGGGGAGGCTAGAACACCATTATTTGCCGTGTACAGAGAAGCTCATTCTATTAATCAAATTGCTCTTGTTAAAGCTTCTGAATCTTGAATTTTGTTCATACCATGTCTAAACTTCAGAAAATTTCACTCTCTTTTGGTAGACACATCAAACAAATGCTGAATTCAAACCTTTTTCTTTTTGGGGTGAGGAGAGGCCCTGATTAATTTGAGCATTCTTCCAACTCAGGAAAGATCTGTAGTTAGAACGAATTTATTATTCACCGAATTTAATCAAACTTCAAGTTCAAGACCAACATTTAAAAAAAAAAAAATTCTCTGACTTTGAAGAGGAAATTGCAATTTTTGAGTGCCGGAGCAGTACAAGAAAGGAGCTGCTCTTCCTTTATCCGTACCTACACGGCCTTTTTTTTTTTTTGAAAAAAACTTAAATAAAATTTTTTAAATAAAATTTGTGAAGGTTTTATTAAAAAAATTAAATATAAATTAAAATAAAAAATTAAAATTGATAAATTAAAAAACTTTATTATATAGATCAAATGCGTAATATTTGAAAATTTTTTAAAAAATTTTAAATATTTTTTATATAAATATTTTAATAAAAATATTAATAAAATTTTTATTATTAAATAAATATCAATCAAATTTAAATTATAAATAATATTTTTAATAAAATTTTTACATATTATTAATTTTTATATTAAATTTGATCAAATCTATCATTTTTAATTTATTAAATTATTAAAAGAATTCACAAATCACAGACTTTACGTAAAAAAGATAATGTAAGATTTCTCGTGTCTCTTCTTCCCCCCGCTTACTGTACACTGTCCAGCACTTGACTCAAAACACCCTCCTTCTCCCATTCTCTCACCTTAATCCCCTCGCTATCCTCTTTCTCTTCCAAATGCAGAGCAGCAGAGCAAAATCATAAAATGCCCAGCATTGATTTTTAAATAGTTACACAGACTAAAGCAATAAATTTATCCATGTCAAATTAACAATTATCATCAATTAACTTCATCAATGTAAATTGGCCTCCAAATTAAAATTATCATCAATTAACTTTTTAATTTATATTTTTTTATTGATCTAAATTTACTCTGATTTCAGTATATAGTTTGCCTCTTAAAAAAACCTATATAATATAAAAATGTATCTTTCATCTATTACTACTACCTGTAATTATATACATGAAGCTATAATTATTAATTATGAAATATTATAAATACAGATAGTAAAATGACATAAATGCTATAATTAATACTACTAGTAAATTCAGAAAATGATATATAATAAATAGTTTTAAATAAAAAAAGACGAAATGGCACAAGCAGATGATTTTTTTTTTTTAGAAATGAATCATGTTTTGTTTATTGCAGGGACATTGTAACTATTTAATGGAATTTATTAAATTAATTAATGGACCCCATAAAAATTATGTTAAAGGAATTGAGAAAGAAAAACAAATTCCTCGTGTGGCTTGGAAAATCAATAAGTTACGACTGTTTGATGTATGACTCTTGAAATTTTCATAGCAAGCAAGAAAGAAAAAATCACTTTAAAAGCCCCAAATCCTCTCATTATTCATTACTCTTTTGCATGGAAACCAGCTTCCTGGCGATGTAATTCCCCGGAATCAGGTAAACAAAAAGTTTAGAAGAAAAAAACACAACCCCAAATACCTTGTATTGAAGTTTGAATTCATTGATAAGTTGCTCCAATGAATTTTATGAGGTGATTTTTTTTCTTTTAAAAAATATTTTCATTCTTTTGGATAATAACTCTAATCCTATTATCAAAAAAATAATAGTAGCTTTTTTTTTTCGTTTATAGAGAATTAAAAAAGATTAGGATCTCCAGAGCAAAATTTGAAGAGACAGAGTGTGGAGAGGTGAAGGAGAAACCCTACTACAGTAAGATGAGGTTGAAGTATATGAGTACGCTTAAAGCTGAAAAATTGAAGAGCTTAATTCTTGAACGGATTAGAGTTGCTCGACTGAAATTATGGGTGACTAGAGCTTTAAGCATGATGCTGCTTTGGGCTATTGTCATGCAGTTGAAATCACTTGTAGAAGCAGTTTCATCACCCAGGACCCCAAAATCAACCTTTTCTTATCCTCTTCCCCCTGAAAGTAAGTATTGGTTTTAACTTATATATATGTATGTATGCTTTGAAGTTGGTTCAATTTAGTTGCCATTTCTGTCTATGATTTTGGTGTTGAATTATATAATTACTCACATGCATGCATGCATGATATATATAAATATATATATATATTTATATATTAAAGTAATCTTGAAGAAACAGAAACATTTAATTGGCAGAAAATTTTCTTGTTCTTCACAATCTGCTATCCTTGCCAAATTACTCTATGGGTGTGTAAATATTTCAGGGGTCTATGAAAACAATGGTTATCTGATGGTTTCTTCGAATGGAGGACTGAATCAAATGCGATCCGGTGTAAGTAATTATCAGTCTTCTCTTTTCTTTTCTTTTTTTTTTGTTTTTCTTACAATTACTATGTTAAATGTTGTTTTGATCAAATAGATCCCGAATTCCTGATTAATTAACTTTGTCTTCTCTTGTATACGCAGATTTGTGATATGGTTACAGTTGCCAGATTTTTAAATGTGACCCTCATTGTTCCTGAATTAGATAATACATCATTTTGGAATGATTACAGGTAGCTAATTTATGTCATTTCTTACTTTTTTGTTTTACTATATCACTTCTGCCACCTTTTTCTTCCAATTATTACTTTTTATTTTGATCGATCATATTTCTAAACAAATTTCATTTTCTGTTATGGCAGTCAGTTTGCAGACATATTTGATGTGGAATACTTCATTGCGTCACTGAGAGATGAAGTTCGGATATTGAAAGAGCTACCTCCTGCGCAAAAGAAAAAGGTAGCCGAATCAGTCTTCTCGATGCCACCAATCAGCTGGTCTAACATGACATATTACTATAATGTGGTAGGTTCATAGCTATATTCCTTACTTCTTCGGTGTCCAAGCTCATTTTTCTCAATGTTAGCATCACTCTTATATTATTATACACAGATTCTTCCGCGGATACGAACACATGAAGTGGTGCATTTCCAGAAGACTGATGCTAGGCTTGCTAACAATGGGCTTCCTGATGACGTCCAAAAGTTGCGCTGCCGAGTAAACTATGAGGGTCTGAGGTTTGCCCCTCCCATACAAGCGTTGGCTAAGAAGATTGTTAGGATACTAAGAGAAAAGGGTCCCTTCCTAGTTCTTCATCTCAGATATGAAATGGATATGATAGCATTCTCTGGTTGTAATGAAGGTTGCAATGAACAAGAGATTGACGAGTTAACAAAAATGAGGTAATTAATTAATTGGTTTCAATATTCCTTTATGATCAGATCACAAACCTAGTAATAATATTGTTACAAACTTGCAATGTCATCAGATATGCATATCCCTGGTGGAAAGAAAAAGTAATCGATTCGAAGAAGAAAAGACTAGCGGGTTTGTGCCCTTTAACTCCTGAGGAGACAGCGCTAACATTGCAGGCATTGGGTATCGATCGCAGTATCCAAGTTTATATAGCTGCTGGAGATATATATGGAGGAGAACGGAGATTGGCGACTCTTAGAGCAGCTTATCCGAATTTGGTAATTAGTTTAGTTGATTTTCAATGAAGAATATATAAAATTTTAATTAACAAATTAATTTCAATGTAAAATGATTTAATCTATAGCTTTTCGTATGGTACTCTTGCTTGGTATTTTGCGAAACAGGTCAAGAAGGAAACATTACTACCACCATCAGACCTTGATCCCTTCAGGAACCATTCAAACCAGATGGCAGCACTAGATTATTATGTAGCAGTGGAAAGTGATATCTTTGCTCCAACAAATGGAGGAAACATGGCCAAAGTTGTCGAAGGCCATAGACGGTATTCACCAAATGTTCATTTTAAGTTCACTATAGTTTTAATTTATATTTCCTGATGCTATATCAAATTCTTTTTCAGATACTTGGGGTTCAAGAAAACAATCCTATTGGACAGAAAGGCTATAGTCGATTTAGTCGATCTGTTTCAAGCTGGATCAATAAGCTGGGAAGAATTCTCATCGGAAATGAATGAAGCTCATGCAGATCGGATGGGGAATCCTGCTAAAAGATTGGTAATTCCCGGTAAGCCCAAGGAAGAGGATTACTTCTATACAAATCCAGAAGAATGTTTGGCACCAGTTGATGAACCAAAAGTTAATTCTGATGATCAGCAACAAGAAGCTGAAGCTGAACCATGACGTTGATGGCTATATATACCAAGGAATTGTTTCCAGCTGCTGCGTCTTACGATATTAATCTTCTCTAGTAAAAATGATTGGAAATTAACACAAGCGTTTTGAGAAAGATAAATGAAGACTAATTGGATATCATTTCAGTTTTCATATTCAATTTGTGTACGCTGATCAACTTGCAAATGCAAGGTAAAATCTGTTACATGCATCCATGTTTGTAAGTATAGACAATTTACATATTACTTTTTTTTCCTCTCGTTAGAAATAAGTTTTTTTTTTTTCTTTTTGGTTTTTTAAATTTTCTTTTTATCCATAGATAATGATAAGGAAAAAGAAATTTCAGGAAAAATAAAAATTTACATATACTAACTAAATAAATATAAGAGAAAAGGAATATGAAAAAAAAAGTTAATTGTTGATAGAATATTTGATTTTTAATTTCAGTTATTAATATTTAAATCCTAACAATTTTAAATGCAAAAAAAAAAAAAAATCTTAATTTATTTAGATACACAAAAAAAAAGCTAATTGCTAATGTGATGCCTCTAATCTCATATTAGAGGAATTAAAAAATATGATATGATATATATGTGAAAATCTAAATATATATTTATGAAACGTCTTTTGTGAAATAAATTATGAAACTTTTAAATTAAAACAAAAAATATTTCATAAATTGAGTATAAATCTTTATTTATAATATCATAATGATCATCAATTGGACTTTTAGTTCTGTCAGATGGGTTCTATGTGAGTTTTATATTGGATTTGATAGGTACATCAAATTTTATTAGAAAAAATTGTGTGATCTTGGTTCTATTTGTATTTTGTATTAAATTTGACAGAAACATTAAGTTTTAATGAAAAAAATTATGATATCTTCAATCTCACAAATATAATATGATATATATGTAAAAATTTAAATTAATACTTGTAATGTCATTTTTATGGGAAAAAAACTATAAAATTTTTGAATCAAAACGAATAATATTTCATAAGTTGGATGTAAATCTCTACAGTTAAGATTCAAAATTTTTTTTTTTTAATATATGAGGTTAAGATTCAAGATTTGAACCTCCTTCCTTAAAGTTTTTCTATATAAAAAAATGTTAAAAATAATAATTTGGTTTTTACCATTAGAAGCAATAGAAATTAAAATGAAGACGATGAAGCCTTATTTAAAACATTGAATTTTTTTTGAAAGATTGAAATTAAATCATAAATCACACTCGCAATTAATTTTTTAACTATCAATATTCTTGTATTTATGTCTCAAATAATTAAAGGGTTATTGCTATTTGCTATGAACTATAAATATACGTCACTATTACTGGTTAAATGCTAGGATTTGATTTATATATATATTTTTTCACCGATCATAATCTGCACTAATTGCAAGATGTTAATGGATCAAATCCACTATAAATGTTCCTATGCAATTACCATTTTTAACTTGATGAAAATATGTTTTTTTTTCCATCATGTCAAATTAAAAACTGGCCAACATATTTAAATTAAATTCTAAATAATACTTCGACAATTACATGTAAGATGTGTATTAATTAGTTACATCAGTACCAATGAGGTTTTGACTTAATGATAAGGAGAATGTCTTAAAATTCTAAAATCTTAGGTTCAAGCGTCATTTTGTGTGAGTTTGGTTATTTAATAATGTTTTGATTTATTAGTTGATTATTTAATAATTATAATTTATTATTAAATTAATTATATTGATGCAATACTTGATTATAATTGTAACTAAAAAAATAATTGTATTAATAATCTCCTCATCATTTAGTTCTGTCAAATAATAAATTTTTATTTTTAATTTGAGATTTTATGTTATTCAATCCTTATTAAGAGAATTTTTTCTGATATAATTAGAGAAAAAAATTTTGATCTTTTATTATCTTTATACCCAAATCATATCATACCCTTACCAATCGATTCAGTACCATGTCGACATATCATTAAAGATTAATAGTTGAATGAAAAAAATATTTATTCAAATTTAAGTTATTAAATACAAAAAATTAATAATTAAATGATCATTTTAAAAACACAATTACAATCGAATGATCAATATTATATTTTATTTTTAATTTTAATACATTATATTTATTAGAAGATGTTTCTTAATTTTTTGGTTTAAAGCTATCATAAATCAAATTTTTATGAAATCCAAAAATTTAGCATTATATGCCCTGAAGTATAATGAACCTAGTGAGCCAAAAATTGACACCCCATTGAAAGTGTTAAAGGTGCTAGAGATATGTTGTTCGCACAGATACCTAATAGGCTGCTACCCAAGAGAGAAGTGAATCATAAAATCGAGCTGGTGCCCGAGGCCAAGCCATTAGCCAAGACCCCTTATCGAATGTCACCCCCAAAATTAAAGGAGTTAAGAAAGCAACTCAGGGAGCTGATCGATGCTGGCTACATCAGGCCATCCAAGGCCCCATATGGTGCCCCATTATCAAAATATATAATCATTTTTTTCTTTGTGAAAGGCATATGTATTAGACTCGACTATAATGACTAAAGGAGATCAGCATTTCAATTCAAGTTTATTAATTACTCACATCATCACAATTATTAATTCCTTTTCGCAATAATAAATAAAAGTTAGTGTTTGAAGTAGAATATATATATTTTACTCGTTTTTGAGGTGAGAGTCCGATGCTTTTCAATTTCCGTAATAGATTAATATAATTATTATTATGAGAATCCTTCATATTTAATTTACTAATTTCTCGTGGAAAATGACTCCAAAACAACGTGGTTGAATTTTGAAAAGCCGATAGATAATTCCCAAACCGCAAGCAAACAATTTCCTCTTGTTTTTAAACGGTCTTTCAGTGCATTAGCGGTTGGTGGCACCCGAAAACCGGCTTTCCAGGGTTAATCTTTTTTCCTGGATTCTGGTAGGGAAACTAACCTCAGCCAACATTGTATAAATCAGTTGAAACAGTTGTTGATTTAAGCCCAGATTATATTTATGGTGTAGCCATAATATCCATGTAACAAATTGAATGTTTATGTACTTTGTTTATATTTCGGATTCGAGTTTGAAATAAGCAAAGTTGCACGTTTAGAACATATATCAGTTGTAGGTGGTGAGGATTTGCTGATGGGGATGGAAGACTCGACGCCTGACTTTGAAGAAGAGAAAGCATTTGTTGATATAGAGGAGAAAGATAATCCATGTGGTAAAGTGGAGTTGAAGTGTTCCATTGGTGATACCAGTCCCGGAAAGTTGAAGAATTTGATTACTGGAGTGATCAGACTGGATAAATTGAAGAGTTTGATTCTCCCTATGTCTCCTGGATTTGATCAATTCAAGTTACAGGTGCTTGGAATCACAACCATGATGCTTTTGCTGTTGGTTTTTGCATTGCAATTGGCGACACTGGGGGAGACTATTGGCCCATCGGCTGTCAAGTTAGAAACCCCACCTTATTTTCCACCCCAGAGTAAGTTCCCATGCTTATTTTAGATGTCAGATGATTAATTTAAGGCAATCATGATAGAAAACGAGTTTAATTAACCAAGTCCATAGTCATTATTCAGAGAGATCAAAGGTATAAACATAACAATTGTTTGAAAATTTGTGCAATCTGTTCTGAATTAGTGAATCACACACATTTGCATGATCAATGTTTCCAGGGGTTTACAAGAACGAAGGTTTCTTGATGGTTTCATCCAATGGCGGATTGAATCAAATGAGAGCCGGTGTAAGCATTCTCTGCTTAATTTCCAAAAGTCTTTTTTTTTTTTTTCATTGCTGTATGTCGCATATACCCTGATTATTTCCTTACTTGGTACTTGTAAACAGATTTGTGATATGGTTGCTATAGCTAGATTTTTGAATCTCACGCTTGTAGTTCCTGAATTGGATAACACTTCATTTTGGCACGATAGCAGGTGTGTTAGTTATTACATGTCAGTAGTTTACCCTTTATTTTGAGGTATTGCTACTAAAATTCAGAAGTTCATAGCAATCATTCTGAATTTGGCAGCCAGTTCAAAGACATATGGGATGTGGATTACTTCATCAGATCTCTCAGTGATGAAGTTCGGATAATTAAACAGCTGCCTCTTGGACTGAGGAAGAAAGTTGAAAAAAATGGACTCTATTCCATGGTAGCAGCCACCTGGTCTGACATGCCCTATTACTACAACAAGGTCAAGTAACTCGTATTCGATCACAGTATAAGAGTAGCCTAATGATGATTTGTTACAGCTGATGTTTACAGGTAACTAATATGCAGATTTTTCCTCGTTTCCAAAAATATGGAGTGGTTCATTTCACTAAAACCGATACTAGACTTGGAAATAATCTTCCTGTTGAGGTTCAAAAAATGCGCTGTAGAGTTAACTATAAGGCCCTAAGATTCACTCCTGCAATAGAAGAGTTGGGGAAGAAGATTATTAAGATTTTAAGGGACAAAGGCCCTTTCTTAGTTCTTCATCTCAGATATGAAAAGGACATGTTAGCATTTACTGGTTGCACTGAAGGTTGCAATGAAAGGGAGGTTGAACAGCTTACAAAAATGAGGTGAGCAATTAATCTTCATTTTATTCACATAACTAGTAGCAATCAAGAACTGGGTTTCATAGATCATCCTAAAATGCATATTGTATATACCTAGATATGCTATCCCTTGGTGGAAGGAAAAGGAAATAGACGCAAAGAGTAAAAGAGAAGCCGGTCTCTGCCCACTGACTCCAAAGGAGACAGCACTTGCAATGAGAGCATTTGATATTAATCCTAACATCCAATTATATATAGCTGCTGGGGATATATATGGAGGAGAGAGAAGACTGTCAAGTCTTAGGGCATTCTATCCAAATTTGGTAAAAAAAGAAATTGAACCTCTAAAGCTTGCTTATCATTTGCAATGAGATTTACTTACTAATTAAATTCTAAAATCCTCTATTCTTACCCCTTGTTCCGACACAGGTGAAGAAGGAAACATTACTATCACCCTCAGACCTGAAGCCATTCCAGAACCATTCAAATCAAATGGCAGCTTTGGATTATCTTGTTTCATTGGATAGTGACATATTCCTGCCGACCTATGGAGGCAATATGGCAAAAGTTGTAGAAGGCCATCGAAGGTATATATATTTGCCTGGTAACATTTTGTGTAATTCCTATGTAACTTTTGTTTATCAATCGGCTGCTGAACAAACTTGCTCCATCATCAAATATTTCCAGAGTCCAAAGCTAGCCATTAAAGTTAAATATTGAAGATTAGAATATGACTAGATCAAAGTTGTGACATGACTAATTTTCTAGCAGATTCCTGGGATACAAGATGACAATTAATCTAGACAAAGTGGTCCTGATCCGTTTGATAGACCAATACAAAAATGGAACATTGAGCTGGAATGAATTTTCCCAGTCAGTGAAGGCAGCTCATTCAAATCGAATGGGGAGCCCATCTCAAAGATTGCGGTTTCCAGGTAAACCCAAGCAAGAGGATTACTTCTATACAAACCCACAGGAATGTTTGCCACCACTTGTAACAACAAACAACAGAAAGCCTGTTACAGACAAGGGCGAATTATCATAGCCCACCATTTTCATTTGTTAAAGGAAGGGCTGACTGTAAACTTCCTGAATTGAAAGAGTAAATAATTTGAGCTTCGGTGGGTGTAATTGAATTTGTGCACAAAGTTTTTTTGGACAGAAAATATAAATACATCCAACTTACAGGAAATTTGTACTCATGGAAGAATGGATTGGTCATTGATCTTTTAGTTCTCCTACTACTCATTTTTAATTCTAATACAAGAAGTTAAATACAAACGAAAGTCTTTTTTTGAATCGAAACTTTTAAACAATGACCTTGTAAAGCTCATTTTTCACACAAAATCAATAAAAGCCAGCTCATTTTCACAAAAATGGAATAAAATAAATTCTAACTAAATATAATATTCAAAAAATTTTGAATTCAAGTCAGAATCAAACATTGTAATTTAAAAACATATCATTTTAAAATTTTAAATTTGTATAATAAATCCAAGGATAAAATTGGTCATATACATACTCAACATTCTAATTTATAAAACTTGTCATATCAATTTTTTTTTCTTTTGAACGCATAGAAAGAGAGAGAAAGATCAGACATTGTTCCTGGAAGTTAGAACTCGAAAGCAAAACAAATTGGCAGGCCTAGATTTAGCACTAGCTTGACCAGATTCAACTAAATCAACAAACTAATGCTTCATTTAAATGGTCGATAAGAAGAAATTTTTATAGTATCATCAAGTCATTTTGGAACTGGATCCCTTTATTCGTATTAGCCATCCAAATGAAGCATAGATCAATTGGATTAGACTCTGGCAAGCTAAAATTGACTTGGCTGTGCGGCCGGTGCCAAAAGCTGGAAAAACCCATTACAATTTTAGCACTAAAATTTGATTCCTACACTTGTTTAACTGAACTGATATTTTCCCTTTTTTTTTTTCAAAGAGTTGCCTATGTTATTTTCTGCTCTCTCAAGATATCACCACATGTTTAGAGCTGAAAATGATAAAATTTAAAAAGATGGGTAAGCTAGAATATCAACATCACATTCAACAGCGTCCCAAAATTGATATTTAGTGTCTTACACAACATGTGCTACATCTAAACAGTGTGCATAAGCAATGGTAATTTTGATTTCCATCAACTTCTCAAAATATTCAGCCAATGATCATATGGCTTATTTTATGAAAACTGCCTAGTTTTTAACCTATTTTTTGTACAAACATAATGTTACATATATGCCTTGTTTCATATATTGCATGATGTTTAAATAGAGAATATGTAACGACTATAGGTGGTGGAGGGATCATATGGATAATCACACCAAAGCTGGTTATGAAGAGTCTTAATTTGTTGACAAAATTGAGGTGAAGCACAAGTATGGCAAAATGGAGGTAAATCATACTACTACCGGAGGAAACAAGGCAGAAAAGATGAAGACCATAGGAGCCCGGCAGGGTTCTCCATTAGCTTGTATCAAGTTCTGGGTAGCTGTAGTTTCAACCATGCTACTTATTCTTTGGGTCTGCACAATACAGTTGGCAACTCTGGATGACAAAATCATGGTGCGAAAATCCGCATTCTATTTTCCATCTTTCCCACCTCAAAGTGAGTTCTAGCTATTCTTGATTCTTCTATGTCTCTTATTCTGGTTAAGTAGCATGAAATGATAAAAGAACCTGAATTAGTCTCTGATTCTTAATCGATCTAAAAGTTTGTTCTAATGGTCACATCAGGGGTTTATAAAAACAATGGATATCTAATTATTTCACCCAATGGAGGATTGAATCAGAAGCGACTTGGGGTGAGTAAAATTTCGTTTTTTTAATTTAATAGGATGTAAATTTAGATTGCCCATGACATGCTTTTAGATGTTCTTAGTTCTGCTATTGATCATGCTTTTCATTCTGCTGCTCCACAGATTTGTGACATGGTTATCGTTGCAAGATATTTGAATGTCACACTTATTGTTCCTAAATTTGCTCATGGCACATATTGGAATGATACCAGGTAAATCAACTCAATAATGAACTACCTCAATGCTTTTAGTATCATCCTGACTTTCTGGTGGCCTAATCTTGTGACCAATCCATTGTTCATTGCATAGTTGACAACATTAATGTTGACAATTTGCTATTTTTTTCTTTAATTTGCAGTACATTTGCAGATATTTTCGATGTAAATCATTTCATTACATTTCTGAGAGGTGAGGTTCGCATACTGAAAGAGCTACCTCCAGAGCAGAAAAGAAAAGCGGAGTCAGAACCACTTTATTATATGTTTCCTAGGAGTTTTGCTAGCTTAGAATATTATCTTGAAAAGGTTGGTTTACATCAAGATTCTTGTTTTGATTGAACACAATTTTGTTACATTAAAATTTCTGAAATTTCAACAACTTGCACTGATTTCAACATATTTGTTTACAGGTCCTTCCTCGCATACAGAAGCATGAAATTTTGCTGTTTGCTCAAACCGATGCTAGGCTTGCCAATAATGGGTTACCTGAAGAGCTCCAAAGACTGCGCTGTCGAGTAAACTACAAATCATTGAGATTCACTCAACCAATTGAGGAAACAGGCAGAAAAATTGTTACAATTTTGAGAGAAAAGGGTCCTTTCTTGGCTCTTCATCTCAGGTATGAGAAAGATGTATTGGCATTTACCGGTTGCGTTGAAGGTTTAACGAAAGAAGAGGCTACTGACGTGAAAGAAATGAGGTAAGTAATGAGAAACCATCCTTTTCTCTACCCATAGTATGAAATTTGGTGCAATATTTGATCTAATAATGTTGGTAACAGATATTCTCATGATGGGTGGAAGCATAAACCGATTGATCCTAAGCGGAAACGAGAACATGGATCATGCCCTTTAACTCCAGAGGAAACAGCTCTGGTATTCCAGGCATTAGGCATTGATAGGAATACCACAATTTATATTGCAGGTGGAGAAATATACAAGAAAGAGAAGAGAATGGCAGACTTGGCAACAGCTTATCCAAATCTGGTCAGCAGATCAAAATCTATGAAAAACAAAATTAAGTTAAATTATTGAGTAATTCTTTCTTTGATAATGAACTCTAAGCCAATTTACCAGGCGTCACTGCCTTTTCTAATTGGAAACAGGTTAGGAAAGAGACCATATTAAAACAAGTAGAGCTTGAGCCCTTCCTGAAACATGCAGATCAGATGGCTGCCATGGACTATATTGTTGCAGTAGAAAGTGATATTTTCATTCCTACTTTTGTAGGAAACATGGCAAATGCTGTTGAAGGCCATCGCCGGTATTTACTAATAACTTTCTTATCACAAAAAAATATATATTTATGATTTCAGATCTGAATAATTCAAAAAAAATCTTTTTGGTATTTGACATTATCAAAATTTAAATCCTGATCATTGCAACTAGAAGACTATTGGCTTTTATAATTCAAATTTGAAGGGTCATTTACTTAGCCTGTTCCAGAACTATGTTTAGGACTGCTTTTTGACATAAAATCATTTTATTATTACAATGTATATGTTGCAATTCTTTTTCTTCATTTTTGTGCAGATACTTGGGATTTAAGACAACAATTTCTTTAGATAGAAAGCTTTTGGTCAGTCTGATTGACCAGTACAAGAATGGGACCCTAAGCTGGGATGAATTTTCCCTCTTAGTGAAGAAAACCCATGAAGATCGTGCAGGGAAAGCAGTGAGACGGAAGGAGATTCCGGACCATCCCAGACAGGAAGATTATTTCTATTCTAATCCTCAGGAATGTTTGCCTCCTTTTGCTCAACCTTCAAATAATATTTGATACTTCACATAGATCATATATTATATTCTTTTATTGTTTTATTTTTTTGAGTTTTTGTTGTTTGTGGCCTTGATTTTAATCAATCTAATTTTTAAATTATTTGATTTGATGGTATGTTTGTTGTACTGTAATTTGGATTATTAGATTTAAATATCAACAAATATAATTATCAAACTTGAAATAATTTAAATAAAAAATAATTCAAATTATCTTAGAATCAAAATGACCCAAACAAAAAGTGATTATTTTGTGCATCAAAAGTTTATGTTGCAATGAGATGTTTTAGCTCAAAAAGAAGTTTTTTAATTGAAATGTTAGGATCATAAGGAGGTCGAAGGAATCTGTAAAGACAGGTTTATTGAACTGTTTAATATAATATCTTGATTGTCCAAAAAAAAAAAAAAACACATATTCACGTTCCTCCGAGATCATTCTTTACAAGAGTAAAGCATGCATTTCTGACGACCAACTACCAATGGAGTTCACTGCCAAAGACTGCAAGCTACAGCATCTGACCACCAGTGGAGCTCAATGCCGAAATTATGAATATATTTAGCTTCTTCCTCTCCAGCTTGTTGTTCTTGGAAGTACTTCACAATCTCATCATCTATATTTTTCCTACGTTAACGTTGAAAAACGAGCCAGAAATATTGTACCCTGAACTGCTAAACAATTAGCTAGGCAACATTTGCCTGACCGCCTTGGTGCTATTCATGAGATTAATGTTCATCTGTATAATGTTCATCTGTATGAACAATTACTGAAATTGTTAATATAGCAGTAATGGAATGATATGGCTAAATCTGTATTTTTTTTTTTTTTATGTTTTATCTTCTGTAATTCTTTTTTTTTTCATTTTCTGTAGAAATTTTTTTGGATAAATTTAACCTTAATATATAATGAAGATTGTGGAAATTAAAAAATCTAAATTTTATAATGAAATAAGGTGTAAATTTATCGTTTTGAACAAATCAAATTTACTTCTCATTTTAAAACAAGTGTAGTTTTAACATTATACTTTTAATTATGTTTAAACTGATCAAAAGTGAACAATAAAATAATATATAATCTCACTTATATCTTAAAAAATTATTTAATATTCTATCAGTAAAATTTTTTAATTTTACAAGTTAAATTAACATGACGACATATATTTTACTTTTTTTAAATTAGTTTTTTATTTTTTAAAATATATTTTAATAAATATGTATCATTTTGTTAACTTCATTTGTAAAATTAAAAAATTATATTGATATTATATTTAATAATATATTTATTAAATATAATTAATAAAAAATCTTTTCTCTTAATATTCTATATATATATATGTATATATTGGAAGAGATGAATGGATACTGTATATAAAGATTTTTTATTCTGCCTAAGGTAAATTCACCTGTTTTCCCCTTATACTAAAGCAATATATAAATAATTATATATATAAATTAATAAAAAAATCTATATATTACTTGTTTTTCTCAGATGTTAACGTATACTTCGCGTCCCCTTTTTTAATCTTCCATTTATTTTTGAGAAGTTTAAGAAAACAGTGTTGGATTTAGTGTATTTTATATTAAATTTTTTTTATTTTTTTAATAAAATTGTTGTTCTATGTCTTTTTATATCAAAAGAATTAAAAAATGAAAAAAATAATTTAGAATATTAAAAAAATTAAGAGTGTAAGGTGTTTAAAAGTAAAAAACAACAATTTAAAAACATTTAAAAAATAGAAAAAGGGAAACAAAGGAATTATGTATAATACCACAAGAATTTGCGACTCGATAAAGAAATTCCATCAAGGAAATGTTCATCATGCATCCTAGAATGTTTTAGATTAGTAGAATAATCTTTCAAAAAAAAAAATACAGCTAAATAGGATGACAAAGACTGCCATAGTCCTATATAAATATATATATATATATATATATATACAGGAAAATAATTAATGAATTATTGTGATCATGTAAAACAATTGTGTTTGCTGTCAACATCAGAAAAAAATTTCTTTGCACATGTAAAATACTACCAACTTTGTTGGTTGTTGCTTTTTTTCTTTCCCTTTTTTAGGATGATGAGATATATCAGATTTGATCCTGCATACTATAGAATTCACCACAAATCAAGCAAATTATTTTTTTAAAAAAAATATTCTGATGTTGTTTTTCTTATGCCTTGACGATTTTATATTTTATTAGACAGTTTAAATTTTTATTATTTTATTACAATTTTACTTATAATGTTACTTTACATTACATGACATTTAAATAATAGAAAATATTGATAATCCAAAAAGAGTTTACGTGTGTCCGAAGATGGATCAACGTATCAAGATCGCTTCTGATTATCAGGATTCTGAAATTATTTCGAAAGAAGTGAAGAGGAAGCATAGCGAGGTAATGGAGGCGATGAAGGGTAAGGGTATTGGAGGGATCAAAGCTAAGAAGTTGGAGACCATGGCTGCCTCCCAACCTCCTGGCTTAGCTGCTATCAAGTTCTAGGCAGCTGTGGCCTTGGTCTTGGTAACCCTACTTTGGGCTTGCGGACTGCAGCTGGCAACAGTACTCAACGATGAAAATACGGTGTCAAAGCCGTCACTCTATAGTTATTGCCACCGCAAAGTGAGTGATCTTTTCTTCTTTGCTTGTTTTGTGCCGGGATTTAAAAAATAATAACAATAATAAAGAAAGAAAGAAAGATTTTGCACTTTTTTTTACTCGTCTTGAAAAAATTCCTTTCTCTCTCTTTTTCTTTTTTGTAATTTACCCTTTAGGCCTCTAGATTAATCTTTTTATGATTCATGCACTACTATTAGATTTTTATATATATCTATAATGACAATTAAGAAAATTTGTAAATTCCTCCCCCAAAAATATAAAATTCTTTCAATAAATTAATAGTGAAGATACATTCTAGCTAGAGATCTGCTTGATTTGCAAAATGTTGTCCATTTTTACCTTAATTTGTACTTAGCTCTCCTCATAATTTGTATCACCAAAAAAAAAAGATATCAAATATTTTGTCAACTATAGCTATAGCACAATTTTCACGCTACTATACTTGTTCGATATTTACAGGTTCTTCCTCGCATACAAAAGAGTGGAGTTTTGCATTTCTCTCTAACTGACGCTAGGCTAGCCAACAATGGGCTACCAGATGAGGTCCAAAAGCTTCGTTGTAGGGTAAACTATGAAGCATTGAGATTCACTCAGCCAATTGAGGAAACAGGTAGAAAAATTGTTAGTCACCTAAGGCAAAAGCGCCGTTTCTTGGTTCTTCATCTTAGATATGAAAAAGACATGGTGGCATTCACTGGTTGCATTCAAGGTTTAACTAGACAAGAGATTATAGAGGTCACTGAAATGAGGTGAGAAATCCTTTGGTATTGCAATTTGCTATCAACTGAATTGGTACTCATTAAGATAAGACCCAAGTTGATATTGCAATTGCGTTTGAAAGCATTCGCAGGCTCCTACTGCTTTTGCAATTAACAAAAAATTATTCACCAGAATCGGAATTTTTAATCGCAAATTCATATCTTGTTTAGCATTGTGTTGTTTGCGATCGAGTTTATAGATTACGGTCTACTGCACTTCAATTGCAATGCCAAATTGACTCTAGCCTCTGCATATGCATGCCCTGTACAAAATCTAAAAAAAATTTGGATTGATCAGGTACTCCTATGAAGGGTGGAAGCATAACCCAATAAATGCTAAAAGGAGGAGAGAACGTGGTTCTTGCCCTTTAACTCCGGAGGAAACTGTACTCATATTGCAAGCATTAGGTATTGATAGGAATACCACAATTTGTATTGCTGCTGGAAAAATATACAATGAAGAAAGGAGAATGGCAAACCTGGCAAAGGCTTATCCAAATCTGGTCAGTCAAATAAAAAATAATTCCAGTATATTTCCAAAACTTAGCTCGATTGTTGACTGATTATTAACAAATTCAGAGGGGTTGCTTTGATTATTTGAAATAGGTGAGGAAAGAGCTTGTATTGGAACCCTGGGAGCTCAGACCCTTCTTAAATCATGCAGATCAAATGGCAGCATTGGATTATATTGTTGCAATAGAAAGTGATATTTTGATCCCCACTTTCCGAGGAAACATGGCCAAAGCGGTTGAAGGCCATCGTAGGTACTTACTCTAGTTATATTAGTTACATGAGCATGAAGCACTCTATTGACATTAATTGGTCATTATTTGATATGAATATTGGCATTCAACTTTTCTTTTTTTTTTTTCCGGATACATGGGATTCAAGGCAACAATTATTCTTGACAGAGAGATTCTAGTTAGCTTGATCGATGACTAAAGGAAAGGAATACTGAGCTGGGATGCGTTTGCTCTAATAGTGAAGAAAACTCATCAAAATCATACTGGATAACCATCCAAAAGATGGGAGATTCCTTATCATCCTAGACTTGAAGATTTTTTCTATTCTAATCCACAAGAATGTCTGCCACCATTTTAACTTAAAAATTTTAGTTGATGAAGTTGGAGTGTAGCAGGGAAATTTGTTTTAATAAGTGAGATTTCTAGATCTAATTCCATCCTTAATTTGTTTCTTCAATTGAATTGGTAGTAAGCACCGGTGTTGATTTTCGATTTCAAACAGATTGTTATTGGCAACTGCAGGTTCCTACTTGTTTTTGCAATTGAATTTAGAATAAATTTGTTATAATCAGAATTTTCAATCCTAACTATATATCTTGTTGGACATTATGGTTTCGATCAAACAAACTTCAAATCACGAATAGACAATGAGTCTGTTCCGCAGGAAAATATATATTCGAATCAATATGTATGATACATCCATGATGATACAGGTAAACATTGTCATCTGCCCTGAACAGAAATCTGAGGAACCACCCCATTAAAGCACATAATCTAAGGGGTACTGCTCTTACCCGGAATACAATTGATACATACAAGGACCCCAAAAAAACCAAAACCATAGCATATACAAAGCCAAATGAAACTGAAAAGAAACACAAAGAAAGAACAGATGGAATAACCGAGTAAAAATGATGTTTCAAGGAACGCAGTCTTATTTCTTCAGCCGTTTTTGGGCATGATCAGAATCCTCTCCACTGCTCACATCTCTAAGATGAGTCATTGCCTGATTGGGGGAATTCTGTGGCTCCTGTAAAAATATTGTAGATAAATAAGAGCCAGAACAACTTTATTCATGATCTAGTGTTTATTGACTAATTTCATCAAAATACTTGTAAAGGTTTAACAAAGAACATGGGATAAAAACCCTAGACAGGATCAACTAACAAGAGAACACCAAGATCTTTCTTTATTTCAGTCATACCTTAGCAGATGTTAGCCCTCTATTTGCTCGCTTTCCAAGATCAATCTGCACTGAGATGTTGGCCTGTGACAGATCCAAACCCGCGCTCTGAAGTGCTTGTGTCAGAGAGTTCAATAACCTGGTCGACATCAAAATCCATGAACATTATCAACTTATAGTTCAGCACCCTAAACCTAAATGGAATTTTGTTTAAGCCAGAAAGTATTATGCGCATACATCAATTTAAGAAGAAGTAGAAGAAGAAGAAGCTGTATTCCCATCAAACAATTTAAGCATCCTCAATGGCAAATAAGATACATACAACAAATGTAAAAATTGTTGTAACTAATGGCAATAGTTAAACTGGATTGAAACTACTATCAAATAAAAAAAGCCTAAGGTATCCAAGAAGAACAGATCACTAGCACCAACAGAACAATCCCACTGCCAAATCATCAAAAATAAACAAAAACAAGGTATCAGAGTGAACAAATGACAAACATCAGAACAATTCCTCTCACTCCTTCAAAGAGGAATGGATATACAAAAACAAATAGGATAAATTCATGCCTCACTTTTTCCTCATGCTTGTGAATCAAGGACTATGAAACTCTCTAATACATTCAGTTGCAAACAAGATAACAATGAAGATGAAAAGACATGTAAACCTTGATGCAAGAACTAAGCATCTTAAACTTCTGACCAAAAAATTCAACAACTTAAGTGCTTCATAATATATGCAAAACAAGAGCAACCATGTAAAAGTTTGCAAGGGGAAAACCTCATAATGAATGGAATATAAACTTAATGAATGGAATATAAACTACAGTAGCTAGCCATGTAATTGGAACACTTTCAGGACTGAAAAAGAAAAAAAAGATATACCCACCCCTGAGAATAGACACTAGAGATGCTAATTCTTCCTCCTTCAATTGTTAGATCCTCCTGTTGGTTCAGTATATCATTGCTGATAAGACACTCAGTGGATTGAGCCTCAGAGACTGGTCTCTGAAGGGGATGCACAAGCACATTATCACCTTGGATGGGCAGATGCATTCCCTTGTTAGCCAACTCAGGTTGGCAATCCATAGCTTTGGATGTAGCATCTCTGATTGGATCAGCTTCTACAAGATTCTGTGCACTTGTGACCATTGTGGGGTTGATATTGATGTTATTCTCATCAAACTTCCCAGTAAACGTTGACCCTGGGCCAGAACCATTTTTAATAGCTTGTGGGTGACCAACAAAACTCTGAACACGCCAGTGATTATTTCTCTATTCAAGTTAGAAAAAGTAAGTAATTAATCAAAAGTTCAATACCACAAATAAGCAGGTACCATGTATAGAGGCATTGTTCAAGACCAAGTAAATTACTAATACAAGCAATCAACACCTTGCAAAATAAACAATATAAAGCACTGAAATATGGCAACTATTGTAAGCAATGCCATAGCCAGAAATTTATTTTACAGGAATCATATAAGGATTAGCACCAGATAGATAAATTTAAAAATCAGTAATACACAAACAAATAAATTGAGTATATTATCTCGTTACTTCAACAAAAAGTTGCACCAGTGATCAAAAAACATTGCTTAAGCAATTTTTTGCTCCTCCAAATATTTTATGCTTATCAAAGATTTTAGACAATTTTATGCTTAAAAAGCCTAATGAAACTGAATTTCCCATCCAAAAAAAAAAAAAAAAACAAAATCATAGAATACCTAATAGCTTAATGAAGAGGATATACACAAATCATCATAAGCATGTCTTTCTAACCGCAAATTAACTGCTTAAGCCACAAAATATATATATATATATATATATATATATTATTTAAACCTCAAAGATAGAAAGCATTCAGTATAAAAACATACCCATGGCATTAATTTTGTGGGCTCGGAACTCCATCCCTGGTATGAACCCTCATATTTTTGAACCCTCTCCTGTAAATATTGGACATACTCTATCACCTGCAAAAGAATATTGTTCCAATCAAAAAATTTTTGAAGCAGGATTTTCTCCAAAGTTAAATAGCTAGACAAATAACATAGTATGACATTTTTCATTTCCAGATTCATGACATACCTCTAGCAGGAATGAAGCTGTATCTCTCTTTTGATCAGTGTTTGGTATTAGATCTCTCAACATTTGAAATCTAAAAGCATCAGAAAACTAGTTGGTGTTACCATTCACAAAGCTAAGCAAGCATCATCCATTTGGAACTGCTCGAGTCCATAGTACATCACCAGTAATTGAATAGCACTTAAATTTTGGTTCCAAGCTTTTCACAAACAACAAGTACTTAACTCAGTGCTAGCAAAGGACCAAGAAAACATTTTTCAGTCCCCTATTATATCCCACCATAACATAACCAATAACACATTAATATATGGTGCCATTTCAGTTAAACATTTTATAAATTAAACATAACCATTCTTTTAAACCAGTTCATCTGGACCTCCAGTTCTTAATGCTATTGAATAGCTTGCCTTTACACAAAAAGAGAACTTCTCGACAAAAGTTCAGTAGAATCATCATCAATTCATAATAGAGTCAGTTCGCTAGCCAAACCAGTTCCTTTTCAATCATCAACATTTCCACAACAAACGTAAACCTAAGCTAATAGAGTTCAAAACTTTCTTACACTCAACCTACACCAAGCCATTACAATCAATGGTTTATGCAATTACCAGAACTTTAACTTGATAAACATATAGAATTACTTAAAGGGAATGACTAAAAACCCAAAATTTCCAAAAATAAAAAATAAAAAATAGCAATAATAAAAGATGGACATTGAAACTGGAAGAAAAGAGAAGAAGATACCTTTCATTAATCTTACTCCTCCTCCTCTGCTCCGTGACAGAGTGTTTTGACCGTATAGCGTTAGCCTTATCACTGTTTTTCCCGTCTGTTTCCACAACCCCAGAAAAACAAAACAAAAGTACAAATGAAACAAACCCAGGACAAGAAACAAAAAATACCCAGAATTCCAAATTCAACAAAAGAAAAGAAAAATACCCTTTGAGAAACAATCATGTGGAAATATACTATAAGAAGAAAAGGAAAAAGGGGGATCTGGGGTAAAGATTGGGATCCAATCTAATAATATACCTTTGTTGGAGTTGTTGTTGTTATAGGCGTTGACAGAAACAGTTTGATTAGAAGAAAGCCCCTTTTTTTTGGAACCAAACTCTTCTTCATCGTACTCTTCCTCCTCTTGACTTCCTTTTGCCGTTCTCATTTCTTTCCGTTCTCCGGATGTCACAAACAAAAAATATATATTATATACTATAAAAAAACAAACCCCCGAAAAGAAAAGATAATTTGTTAGATTGATGATAAAGGTAGAAAAAAGGGACGGAATTGGAGAGAGAGTGGAAAGGAAAAAATATGGAGTTTTCTTGGTTGGTTGGCTGGTTCCCGGCCAGAACAGCAGTGTTGTTAAACTAGCTTGTGTTGTTTTTTTTGGGTCTGGAGGTGGTGGAGAAAGAGTTGTGATGGGGATGGGATGTGAGCCACTGAGTTAGTGAGTTCATGGATTTCCCGTGAGGTTTTACTTCATGTTTCATGGGCCCTACATCAGGACAAAAATGGAGGAAAATTGCAAAAAAAAAAAAGCCAACGAATTATGTGGGATCGCTTATATTAATTGTTATACAATTATTCGATGGAATTTTAAAATTTCGTTAGATTTATAAAAGTTTTATATGAAATTCATAAAATAGTAGATTCTTATATATAATTTTTTATTATGATTATATAATTATAAAATTATAAAAAAATATTTTTGTCCGAAAAAAAAGATAATAATTTAATAATAAAAAATTATAAGAATTAAAATTTTAATTTTAATTTTATTGAATGTTATTTTTTAAAAATAATTATAAAAATTAATTAAATTAAATTTCAAAGTTATTATGAAATTTATTTGACTTAATGACATCTAATTACTAAAAGAAGAAATGCATCAAAAAAAACATAAATATAATGTATTTATATACGAGAATTAATATTCATAAAAATTTTCCAAGTTTTTTTTTTTTCTGTGAAAAAGTACTACGATTTGAATAAAAATTTTCAATAATTAACATAAGAACTCAATTGTATACCAATTACTACAAAACAATTATTCCTTTAATTATATAAACCCATATTCCAGAAATCATGAATGCTTAAATACCTCAATTACCTCCCAACTCCTAACATTAATTCCAAGCATGGATAAATTAGAGTTATAGCTGAATTTAACCCTAAAAATCCAACTCCCCACCCCTCCTAACATACTTTCAGCGAAGCTTCGTAACACAATTTCAGCTCCCATGCACCTCCGTAGCACCAAAAATCTTTATCGCTATAAAAAAATTAATACTTTGTATAGTTATGTTACTCTTGCTCACCTCAATGTTGTCATCTTGTATATATCCTTCGACTTAGTACTACGCCAAGTGATCATATAAGCTGAAAAAAAATCAAAGAAAATTAAGCTGAAGAGGCGGAGAATGTCTGCCATTACTGCGACTGCTAAAGCTTTGTGCAGCACTTTTTTTCAGATATGGAGTAGTCTTCCTTCTTCTTCCATTTCTTTTATCCTTTATTCTAATTGTTGTGTTATATTTTTCCTTGTTTTTTGTCACTGTTTTCGTGGGCATATATACATTTTCTTGGAGTGTGTAAACCCTGTTAGAATCCTGAAAATGAAGTTGAGCAACTTCAATACTTATGCAACTGTATTTTCAGGCAGTAATAGTACGTAGTGGTAGTAGTAGAAGTAGTAGTAGTTCATTTTAAGTCCATTGGATTGATTTCAAGATATGATCATTAAATGGCTGGAGGCCTCAAGGTTAAAGATGATCAAGTGTGTAGTACTGTTGATTTGGATCCAGGGGAAGTTCCATTTTTTTACGAATCCGAAGAAGAAGAGCAACAGCAATTAGAAAAGGAAGATAATATTACAGATGAATATTCTGGCGGACATGGATTGAGAGTCCGAAGTGAAGACTCGTTTGAAATGCTAATTCAAAAGACAAGTCAGAAGAAAATTATGGATCGGCACTTTTTAAGTCATTTTATTTTTGGGGGGGGAGATATATATTGTACATATTTTCTCTGTATCCTGATATATTTTCAGTCAATCATTTCATTCCATGGGTTTTCTTGCATATTTTCTGCAGTTCCATGAAAAGTTAGCCTTCTGGAGAAGGAAAGAGAAGGAAGAGATCATGTATAAAGGAAAGCTGAAGCAGGCAAATTGCGAAGATTACACATAGCAAAATGGATTTTGGTATCATCAACTTGATCAACTTAATTGTAAAATGAATTGCAATTTTTTTCCTTGATCATTGATTTGCAGTTTCGCATAACCTTACTTAATAAATAAAAAATGTAAATACTAAAATTTAGACGTCAAACTCACAAAATGTATACTCTTAAAAAATGATTACACAAATCAACCAAAGTAAGCTTTCAGTTCATATATGTTATACTGTATCATATTATTTCAATATAGTTGAGTACTATTAATATCCAGTACTGAATTTTTATTACCTTTAGCAATCGTGTGAACATATACATCAAATCTTTACCCCCCGAAAAACTTGGAATTAATGAACTTTTTATAATTAAAAAATCTATATATATAGAAGAAAATTTCACATTTGACTTTGATATAAAATTGAATAAAAAATAAAGAACATAGTCTAAGCCTATAGACAGAATCTGGAAAACAAATCTTTGTTCCTACTGGTTATGTATCATTGTTTCATATGTATAATAATGAATAGATATTAGACATATAAAAATAAACCACAAACAGGCATTCAAACAGGAAGGGTAAAGACTAAATCAACCGCACTTTGTGTGCACTCGAGAAATGCTTTGACGCAGCAACCATGGTCGCCACTGGCGGCCGCAACCTCCGTATTCTTCACATCTTCATCTTCATCTTTATCATGTAAACAGAACCATGAAATCAATATTGATCTCACGATCAATGACAGTCCACTTCTTTTCTCATCCTTGATCTTGTTTAAACAATTTCTTGATATATAGTTCAATACTAGAGAATTTTTTGCTTATTTGATGGTGTCTTTGAATCCATTTCATTGACTCTTATACAGACGACATGGTATCTTGATGAGCAAGGTAATTAAGTAAGCTGACTTGGTTTTTAGTCTTAATTATTTTAAATGGAAAGATGAAGTATTAAAATGACAAAGAATTGTGTAATTAAGCTGATTTAGAACATATTTTACTTTGACCAATGCTAACTCTTTATTTAATAAATCTAGAAAATCCTAATACCTAAAATGGGTCAACTTAAGATCGATTAGATTAAATATCAATATATGTTAATGAGTGCAATTATGATTAAAATGCGTGTTATTTATAATTTATAAACAAAAACAAGTTAGCTTAGTTGCTTCTTATAATTTACAATCCCTAACACCAATTCTCGACAAATAAATAATTTTTTATAAAAAAGATTTTTTGAATGAAGTATTAAATTTATGTAATCACTTTTGACTTTAGAATTTTACTCAGATTAATTTTTTAGTAAAAGAAAAAGTGAACTCTTTATTTCCAAGGCTTTGAATAATCTCGTGAGAAGGCATCAAAAGAGAAAATTGTTTCTCTACCAAATATATAAGATCATATAATTCTTATATTAAAATGGTCTTTTTCTATTTGATTTTTTTTTTCTTCGTCTCAATCGTAAAGCCGGTATATAAGAATAAGAAAGAAGGGTTCGCACTCATAATTTCTATCGTCATTAGTCATATGCTTCTGTTAATGGTGAAGATGAAAAGCATGAAGATCTAAAAAAAAAAAAAAACAAGAAGATTATTAAAAGACTGAAGATACACTAATAGATGTTATCTTGGGTCAGACCTGGGCCTTTTGATTTGGGCTTTAGGCTTAAGGCCTGTTTAATATTTTTTAGCATTTTTTCTAACATTTGTATTATGACTTCTTCTTTTTTTTTTTTTTAATTTCGCTGATCAAAATCATTAATATCGAAATATATGATTATTCAGATATTAAATATGGAAATACTAAAATTTGAGATTTTTTATATAAATTTTTTAATAGTTTTGGCCAAATCAACAATAATAATAAAATAAAAGAAATAAATTTTGGACCCCGTTGGAGCAGCTTGCATATGCAATTATCATAGTTCATTAGCACAATTAACATGTCATCCCAACTCTCTCTTAGTTCATTAAACATATATAATAATTATGCAAAGATCGAGATTATGAAACAAGCTTGGTGTTTGGAGATATTTTTCTTCCTCTTAATTGGCTGGATTTTAAATTAGAGTAGTTCGGTCCATTACTTAAAAGGGACATTGCATTATGATATATGGTTAATTTCATTATTTATACTCACATGTTTACTCTTAATTGCTCCTCATTGTTTGTTGCCTGTTCTTCAACAATATCAAAAATGTCCATAAACACCTTTTTATTACTTAAACTCCACAATGAAACATCTTAATGATTAAATTTTGATATTTTTTTCTTAAAAGTTGCATATTCAAATCTTTGAAAATAAAAATAATTAAGCTCAGTCGATTATTCTTAAATCAGTTAATATGTCATTAGAATTAACATTTGAAGATTACGATTTTAAAAGAGTTTAGATATATAATGTCATATTCAATCAGGTTTATAATAAGGTAAGAGATTTAAAGATAAATTAAAAATTTCAAAAAAATTAATTGAGCTTAATTCATGAGATAATAAAAAGGTATTATGGGCCTCACGTCCAATAATTTTTTTTTTTATTTCTTTGACAACTTCATAGATTTTTATAGCTATAAAAAATCTCTAGCAACTCAAATCTTATCTCACTTTTATTAATTTTAACGATCAAAAAAGTTTAATTTCACGATCAGATAGATAGCTCTTCTTAGTATCATGTAAATATATGTTAACATCAAAAATTAACTGCTTAATTAGACATTTTAATTAGTTAATTGCTTGAAATATCCCACACCTTTCATAAAAATTAAGTCACTTGGAATTTGCAAATTGCAATGATGTTTCCATGAGAATTAACCCACGAAAGTTCCCTCCGACATAATTATGCGATGTAACATCAAGACATAAATATGTATTAATTCACCTAAACCTGTCGATTTAGGGTAAAACATAAATATTCAGTAGCAAGCCTTCACTTCATGTACAAGAAATTAAAGCCGCTAAGCATCTTCAAACACACACTTTGCTCCCCTTTTTTCAGCACAAAATACAAGACGAAAAGGCTAGGGACAGGTACCATAAATATCTTAAATGGGTTCCTGTGATTTCAATTTACCATTATCACAAGTCACAACGTGTCTAGGATGAATGTTTTAATTTCATCACTATAAATAAGTTATGGATAATAAACCTCGTTTGTTTGTGTTATACGCATTATCTAAAACAAATATATATATAGTGGCGATAAACAATGTAATTACTAATTATCAATTTAGTTTTAATTTGTAAATGATTAAATTGCCCAATCATGTCAATGGTTCGTGTGGTCTATTGATAAATTAAGTACTGAACTCTTAATTTTAATGATTAAAATTTAATCTTTAATAATTTCCAATATAAAAAAAATTTGCCCGTCATTCATATATTTTCAAGAATTATTTCATTTTATTTTGAAAATTTCAATTGTCTATAAATCTAATCCTTTTATTAGTTCTATATCATTAATCCAACTATTAACTTATTGAGAGAGAAAAACTTATAAAAAATTTTATAAGTAGAGTTCGTAAAATTTTTTATTAAAAATAAGTAAATTAAAATTAAAATTAAAAATCAAATTAATAAATTGAACGATCTCATTACATAGATTAAATATGCAAAATTTGAAAAAACTTAAAAAAATTTTGATATATTTATTAAATAAACATTTTTAATAAAAATATTGACAAAATTTTTATCGTTAAATAAATATTAATCAAATTAGAATCATAAATAATATTTTTAATAGTTTTTTTTTACATATTATCGATATCATATTAAATTCTATTAATCTATCGGTTCTATTTTTTATTAAAATTTTTATTTATTTATTTTTAATAAAAAATTTTACAAACTTCACCTATAAAACTTCATTTAAGTTTTATCCTAATTGAGAATGCATATCGAAATCCAAATGTTACATATGGGCTGTCAACTAGCAAATATTAATGCAAAAATAATGTTAAAAGGGAGGTTGGTTAATGAAATTTGAATAATTCACACACACAAACACACTCACATGACAACTTTAACTCTTTTTTTCTTCATGGTTTTTAATTGTTTGTTAACCAACCAATCTCGTTTATTAAAGAACGATTACCTTAAAACCAAACCAATAAATTCACATAATTAAATATGACGTCTTATTCAAATGTGAATAAATACTTATAAATACTAATTAATTAAGTATAGTTAAAATATTATTTTACAAAAGATTTTTTTCACTTGATACATTAAATTAAAGTAAAACATCAATCTTTTATTGTATGATCGAGATTATAAACTTTCAATTTCATACAATAAAAGATCTAAACTTGAAACTTACCAAGCATTATCCCTTTGTTTACAAATATTTTACTTAAATATCATATTATCCAATACATCAAGGATATGTTTAGTGCATATGATGATAATTATGTTATATTATGTTTGATTTGTATTTAAAGAAAAGGATAGGAGTATAAGGATGATTAATCATTCACTTAGTGTAAGATGATTCAATACTTTTAAAGTAAAGAAGATTATTTTTAATTTATGAGATTAAATTTACATATTCTATTATAATCTTAAAGATTATATTAATAATTTAAATTGTATAAATTTTAAAAAAAGAAATTATGATCAATAAATAAATTATCTTATCTTAATTTTTATACATATCAAATATAAGGTATGATGATATTATTTAATTTAATTATATTTATAATATTATCTTATTCTATCATATTATAATTTTGTAAATCAAATATATTCTAATTTTTTAAATATATGAGTGTATGTATATAACTATAAGTATGAACTGCCAATTATCGTATGATGTGTGATCTATTAATATGGTGTTGAATTAGTTTAAGTGATCGTCTTAGCTTGGACAACTTCAAATACCAAAATTTATAGATACAGGTTAAAATTGGTGAACCGTTGACGATTCCATTTGAAGTGATGATTTGCTTGCTGTGAAACCTACCTGACGTGTGTGAAGGCCCATGCATGCAGATAAAAGGAGATATGGCCGTTAGGGGATTCAGAGTTCTGAAAACGTGAGGGCGCAACGAGGAAAGAGAGATGCGGGAATCCGTGTACAAACGCCCACAGGAAATATTCCCTGGAGAAGGAAAAGCAAATTTAAAAGACATTATCTTCGGTCCAATTAATACATCAAATCCATTGGCTGTCCCCTTACAACTACAACTTGCTCTTTCTTGGACAAATCTGTCTCGTCCTGACGTGCCACTCTATTATTGGAGTGGACTTTGTCTGATTTTCATTTCATTTACAGCGCAATGCACCGGGTCACCCGGCCAACGGGAGTGGCTCCAGCCTTCCACGTAAAATTATTGTCACCACCTACGTACATAATCAATTTTATAAAAATAATAAAATTAATAATAATGCATAATAATAAAGTTATATCTTGTTAATAAATCAAGTATGTATTTTATCAATAATCATATGATTTATTGATAAAATATTAAAATAATTTTTAATTTCAGTTATTAACATTTAAATTTCAAAAATACAAAAAAAGTACGGTATTTTGTTTGAGTTTTGGAACTTTTTATTTGAAAAGAAAAAAAATCCCAAATTTATATATTTATTGCAACATTAATTCTATATATATATATTTGATACAATTTTATATATAAAAAATAAATAAATAATCACTTTGATTTGCAAGTGATGTAGTTTGAGCACCAAAATTTGTTTGATCTCAGTATTTTTATATTAGTAACCAACAAGGAAAAAAAAAAAGAGAATAATAGGCGACAAAAAACAAGCCTCAATTGCACTTTTGGGACCCTCCATTTTGAGAAGTTTCTATCACTATATATATTTCACTTTCGTGCATAAGAAACTCCCTTGTCGATTATTTCAACTTGTCCTCATCTTTATAACCAAACCCCATTATTGTTACCATGAATTTTCCAAATGCCAAGTTTTATATATTTTACATAAAATAGATTACATGTACACTTAATTTAAAAGACAAAAGGTAGATTAAAATTTTCACAAATTTTCAAGTTAAATATTTAAATATTTAAACTCAAATTTTTATTTCAATCATTTAAGATATTTATTTAAATTTAAACTCGATTCATTATTTAAAAAAATCGTAAATTTAAATTTGTAAATGATGATAATTAGATATCAAAAAATAATAAAAAATTGAACACTTGTTAGTAAAATAAAGGTGATTAGTTGATTTAGATCGAGCACATGCATGTCAGCTAAGGTCAAGAAGTTCAGTCCAAAAGCATCAGAGAAAATTTTCCTTCGATTTATCCGAAATGAAAACAATGGGCACAAAGCACCAAGTATTTTCTTAATATATATTTTTTTATTTTTGCTGATGAAAATAACAAAAGAAATACGAAAATACTGACAAAGAAGACGTGGTAAGATAATATACCAAGAGATGGGATCGAAAAGAAAAAATTTGTTAGAGTCACCATTACGTGCACAAGCTATCCTATCAACTTGGGTTGTTTGACCTTGATCCGGTGGCTATCTCAATTTTTATGGAAGAATTAATAATTCAATATTTTAATAGGGATTTTATTTATTTTTTATTATACTTTAACCCAAAAAATATTTTAAAAAACAAAAAAAATCTGGCCTAGGAATGGGCTCCACGTTGCTGTTGCCAACACATGAATATGATGCCGTCTTGCACTTACTTAACCATTGTTTAATCAAAAAATCCTATTCGATAATGATGTCTGATTAAAGAAATTATTTTAAATAATAATTAATAGTAGTGCTATATTTTTTTATATTAATAAATTTAGGGTAGATCAATTATTCAAAGGATTACATTTTGAAGCAGCCATTTTTTTTTTTTTGAAATAAAAAGTATTGGAGTTGAGGTGGAATTTGTTGACATATCTTGCATTGAAATTGAAAATATACACAAGTTGAAAATGGTAGAATTTATAATGATATGCTTTGTTTAATTTCCCTGTTTCATTACTCATCAGACAAGGCATCATAGGAGGGAATCTGGGTGAGTGGTAGGATTGGTAATTTAATTGTTCTCAACGAACTTTTATCTGATTCGATCTTATAAGGTCGATTTTTTTTTTAATTTGAGTTTCGGATCTGATCGGGTAAGATTAGAAAACAATCGAAATTGAGTTGAGTTCGAGTTTTAGACAAACTCGATCCTATCCGATCTGATATTATATAAAAAATTATTTTTTAATTAATTATTTAATTTTTTATTTATATATATTTATTTATATAATAATATATTTAAATATTTATATTTAAAAAATAATATTTTATTAATTTTAAGTCTGATTTGATCAGAATTATTTATATAATATCGAGTCGAATTCAAATATAAAAAAATAAAAAAAATTCGAATAAAATCGAATTCGAGTTTAATAATATATAAAGTTAGGTCGGATTCGAGACGAGCAAAACCCATCTCGAACTCGACCCGATGCCATCTTTAGTGAGTGGAGCCCAATCAAATTGATCAAAGCAACACAGAATGTAGAAGGGAAGGAAAATTATTTCCTGGTTGTCAAACGGATGATGCTCATCCAAAATCAATCAAGTAATTTTGTATCTTGTTCATCATTCAAACCTTATGGTACTTTTTTCAATTCCAAATTCATTAGTCCTATCGTTTGAATTCTTTCTTTTTTCTTTTGGTGGAGAAAGTCCTCCCACCTTTGAAAAGAAGACAAATGATTAGGAGAAATTGATTTGAAAGAAAAACAAGGCAAATTTTGATTTCTTAAAAAAAAAAATTATTTGTTTCCGAATTTAAATTTCTAAACTTTCTTTTAAAAAGATTAGTAATTTTCATTTTTCTTCAAATATCTTCAAAATTTGAGATCCATTTGATGGCACTCGGAATTCACTTAGTAATAATTTTTATTGTTCGCTTGTTTAGATTAATTCAATGATTAAATTATTTTATAAAAATTAAAATTATTTTCTTGCCTCTTGTTTTTTATTTTTCACTTTAATACCTCCTGATTTTAAAATTTTTCTTTCATTTATCAATAAAGCTTTAATTGAATAGTAAGAAAGAGATTTTAAATTTATGAAAATTTTAATTTAAACTTGATTATACGTGGATTTGATTATTTAGTTATATTTTAATTTATTAATTGATTATTTTGTGATAAAAATCGATTAAAATATATTTTGCCTCTTTTTTAATTTAAAATATGTTTAGCCTTAAACAATAAAAAAGCCCTTGGAGCAATTGGACAAGGGTGGCTTGTAAAATTACTTTTGCAAAACTCCATGCATAAAAAATGGGAGTTGTTGGTACTTTCAATCTTGGGATGATTTGGCTAAATAAAATTTTTTATTATAATTCAATGAAACAATAGTATAAAATTTAGACATGCTTGCCCCATTTTTCTTGGCTGGATGCGCCAAAATATAAATGCAAATAAAGGGCACTTACGTCCAATTAAAGCCATTTTTTTTATTGTCCATGGTAAACAAACTATCCCGTGTATGCAACCTTTGGACCATATAATCAAATCAAAGCAACAAACCCAAAAAAAAAAAAAAAAAAATCCTTTCGTAACCAAAACGTTCACTAACAGCTCAGTTGAACAAAAGAACAAACAGGTTAAAAGCTAAACTTTTGAATTTGTGTTTAATAGGACAAACTAGGTTTGATAGCCAAGATTAAATGGTGTGAAGACTTTTGAACAAAAGGCTTGAGGTTGATTTGTTTTTGTTTTTCACTTTTATTAAGTAATTATTTATAAATTTACAATTGACGATTGATGAATACGATGATTTGTGTTATATACGCGATTTTTTATAAAATAGATTATATTTTTATATAAAGAGAGTCGTAATATGAAAATAAAGAAATATGTTATAATTAAATTTTGAAATTTTTAAAATTATTAAAATTTTTTAAAGGGCTAATGTTATGAATTATTTTTAAAATTATAATAAAATGTTTAATATAATACTTAAAATTTTAAAATTATTTAAGTCATAAATCTGTTAATTAATATGATATTTATTTTTAACATAATTAATTTTAAATAATGACAGGTGTTAAACAAACAAAATTTTAAGTATCACATTAATTTATAAATTTATAATTTAAATATTATATTATAAATTTTTAAAATTTATATATCATATTAAATATTTTACTATAATTTAAAGTCATTCATGATATTAATTATTTTTTAAATATAATTATGTGATAGAATTTAATTAATTATTGAATTCAAATACTATATCTTTTATTAACTAAGCTAATTTCATCTTGTGAATAGTGATGGCAACGAGTCGGGGCGGGAGGGTTTTTGTTTGCCCAAAACTCGGTCCGACCTGATAAAATTTTTATTATTTTTTATATTCAAATCTGATCCGACTTGACATTATATAAAATCGTATATGATCCGATCAAAAATTAATAAAATATTTTTAAAAAATATATAAAATATTATTTTAAATATAAATATAAAATTAAAATATATAAAATTAAATATAAATTTAAATAAATAATTAAATATATATATATATATATCGAATCAGGTAGGGTTGAGTTTGCTTAAAATCTGACATCGAATTTTTCTTTTTATCATCCTACCCAATCCAACCTGACTTGATACCTATTTTTCAAAAAAGAACTTGGTTCTAAGAAGTCGGATCAAGTCAAAATTCATCAATTTCATATTTTTTTGACTTCTCTACTCGTGAAAGTTGTTATTTTGTTCCCAAAATCATAAAAAAAAAAAAATAAATTAGCTAATTATTTACAAATGGAATTGATAACCAGATTGTATGGGAAGATTCACTTCTTGCTTTGCTATGTAACCCGGCTGTCATTTGATTGAATTAAATCCATTGCTTCTAAAAATGAGTGTGTTTTATATATGCATATATACAATCTTTGTGTAGAATAAATTAGTAAATATAATTTTGAATAATGTTTTTGAGATTTTTTAATAACCCTTAAAAAAAAGACATTTAAGCTGTGATTGGATTAAGGGGGTAAGAGAAAAGATGGGAAAATAAAGGAAATAAGGAAACATTTCTTTTATTTGGTTTGCCATTTACATTTTAATAATGGAAAGAAAGTTGAGCATCTTATCATTTTTCTCAAAAGCTTCAATTTTTAATTTTCTCAAATCAAGGTAAACAAAAAAAAAAGAAAAAGATTAAAAAATTTTAAATATAAAATAACTTTTATGTTTTTATTGTATTTTATCAAATTTCAAAGAATACTAATATAATACTCAAATTTAACCATTTATGCTATCTTTAAATCTTTTACAACTTATTTCTCAACTTTTTTTTTGTCAATGACTTTGTATTATATATATTTGTTAATTTACGCTTAAGTCTTAATTTTTTTATTTTGTTATCACTTCATAAATTCTAAATAATATAATTTTAAAAAATGACAAAACATGTACAACAATAGGAAAATTTTAATACTTAAACAAATTTATGATTAGTTCTATCTTAATAATAAATATCTAATTTTTTTCATTTATGGATTAATTTTGAAAAAATATTGTAGTATAAAAATAATTTAAAACATACATTTTATGAATTAATTATTAATAATATTATTTTTAATTAAATTTATTTTCTTAGCTTTTAAAATTATTTAAAGTAGTTAATATCAAAATTATTCAATGATAGAAAAATGTTTTATTTTAAAAGGATAAATTAGAGCAAAATAATATAATATATTATTTCCTTTTATTTTCATAACTTAATCAAAGGTTGTGATCAATTCTTTTTTTTTTCTTTACTTATTTTAGCTATCCAAATAAGACAATGAAAAAATCATTTTTTTCCTTTCTTTTTCTCTATTAACTTTAATTCAAATATAAGCTTAGTAAATTTTGAGGTTGAGGTTAAGTATTGACATATGCAATCTTTGTTTGTATTTATAAAAAAAAAAAAAAATCTTCATAGTTTGCATTTAATTAATAAAATTATGAAATAACACTATATTTTTTTAGTTAGATCATGCATAGTATTATATGATAAAATAAAATTGATAAGTAAATCATCTTTGTTTTACACATGATTTATATCCATATCAAATTACTCAATCTCTCTTTTTATCCACATAGCTACTTAGTTATGCAAATAATGTAATTATCTATATAAGATTATTAATACATTTTTTTTTTACTATTGAAAGATTTTAAAAAATATATGTAGCATTAAATAAGAAGTTTAATCTCATCCAATTTTATTTGGTATATTATACAATGGATTAATGAAAAGATAAATATTTAGATTTTAAAAATATTTTCAAGAAATTAAAAATCTTTAATTTTTCTTTGATAATCTTTGATTAACTCCAAATAAAGTCAAAGAGAGAGAATTCGGTCAAATCAGAGCCGTACGATTAGATCACCTGGAAAGAAAGGATCGGATACACTACGGCCCAGTTTAAGCACAAGTACACTTCCGTCTTAACAAATTGGGTATTTTCGTGATTTTATTAATAAATGAGGGTCAGATATCGCCGATCAAATCGGCGAAGGAAAAATTCGTTAAACCGGGCCATTGGCTACTACTGCCTGGAAAGATGGTAACTCCTGCCACGTCATCATCCAGTCCATTATCTCCACGTCAGCTCCACATATAATAAAATCCCGCAAATACAATACCCATCCAACGGCCTAATCCCTCTTCCTACCCTTTCACTTACATCCAACGGTCCAAATTTCTCGTTCTAGATCCTTCCTGCCCCTTAACGAAGCAGAAGGCAGTGTAGGGTAAAAGAGTTAACTAGGGTTAGTTACTTAACCCAAGCAAAGAGCAAGGGAAGGGCAGAAACTGAGTTAAAACATGGTTTCTCGGAGGAATGTGAGACAGAGCTGGAAGGAAAAAAAAAAAAAAAGGAAAAGAAGGAAAGAGAGAGAAGAGAGACAAGGTGCTTTCTTGTGTTTACACAATTGAGTCAACCCGGACGATTTCTTGCCTCCCTTTACACTTCCCCTGATACCTTCTCTTTTTTCAACTGGCCTATTCCGACTCTTAAATCAACTCCGGGATTTTATTTGTTTTTGTTTTGTTTTTTCCCGAAGTTAAAATTTAATCGACAAGGCGGGTATTCGGGATAACTTTGTATCTTTGATATTTCCTTCAGATCTCGACATCTGGTAAGTTAATTTTCTTAAATTCGTAGGTTTAAACTGTTTTTTTGGGGGTTTTTTTAGGTTCATTGGCGGGGTTTTAAGTAAAATGGAACTGCTGAAGGTTCAATGTCCGGAGAGTTCTGCTTCTTATGTATATTTGTTGAATTAATTGAAAATCTTAAATTTAATTTTGGCGTTTTTGTTTTCGTTTTAAATTGACCGTTATTTTTCTTTAATTTCTTTTTAGGAATGATAATAAGCCGGATTTACTGTGGAAGTTTCTTGGATCAGTTGCTAATATGAATGCCTTCTAATATTCATATTAGCAGCTTTGTTATCTTTTAGTAGATTCCTTGAATATTGAAGAAATGCATTAATTTTACTCTTTTTTTTGGAGGTGGTGTTTTGTTTGTTTTGGATTTCATTAATGCATTCATTTTGGTAACGGCTACTTTACTTAACTTAGCTAGCTTTACGCTTGTTTGTTAAAGTTCTAACCATTTAGGGAATGTTTGGGTATATATAATGATACTATTTCTTTTATTTGCTAGATCAAATCAAGGATTTGATTCAAATCTTGGTTCTTTTTGACAGGTATTTTTGGGGTTTCCTGCCGTTTATGGCAACTAAAGATGGCTTATTCAATGTAGTATAAGGATAGATCTTCATTTTGGTCTGCCGATTTTGTGGATTGGGTTCTGTTTCTTCATTTTCTTTTTCAGTTTTTGGGTTGGGGTTTTAGTTTTGGTTTTATTGATTGATGATTGTTGGTGAATTGGAGTTTTTTCTTGTTCATTTGCGATTGGCTTTGGAGTTCGGGGCCTTCTCGGAGGGGAAGAAACTCTCTTCCATTATCACCTCTTTCTCCGGCTGCCAGGAAAGCCGTGATTGGTTTTTCTCGACTTTTCATGTCTCGTAAGTTGGACAGTCCTGTTCAAACTCAGATGGCAGTGGCAGTGTTTAAGAGTCCTCTTAGAGGGGAATATCCTAGGAACAATAGAATGGAAGGGAAACCACCTACTGGGAGGAGACGGGTTTTTGTGCAAACAGAGACTGGATGTGTCTTAGGCATGGAGTTGGATCGCAATGACAATGCTCATACGGTTAAAAAAAGGTTGCAGGTTGCGCTTAACTTCCCTACAGAGCAAAGCTTGCTGACTTTCGGGGATGTGGAGTTGAAGAATGATCTTAGTGCCATTCGGAATGATTCTCCACTTCTCCTAACACGAAACTATCTACACAGAAGCTCCTCTACTCCTTGTCTTTCGCCTACTGGAAGGGATCTTCAGCAGAGAGATAGAAGTGGCCCTATTGAGATACTGGGACATTCTGACAGCTTTAACGTATTAAAAGTTCTGGTGAAGGACATTGTTAAGGCAATTAAGATGGGTGTTGATCCACTTCCTGTCCATGGTGGTCTTGGGGGTGCCTACCACTTTAGGAATCCTAGAGGTGAGAGTGTTGCAATTGTGAAGCCAACAGATGAAGAACCTTTTGCACCAAACAATCCGAAAGGCTTTGTTGGGAAAGCCCTTGGACAACCAGGTTTGAAACGTTCGGTTCGAGTAGGTGAGACAGGTTTCAGAGAAGTTGTAGCTTATCTTCTGGACTACGGTCATTTTGCTAATGTGCCACCAACAGCGCTGGTGAAGATTACTCACTCAGTCTTCAATGTAAATGATGGTGTGAATGGACATAAGCCTCACAAGAAGAATCTAGTTAGCAAGATTGCATCTTTCCAACAGTTTATACCACATGATTTTGACGCTAGCGATCATGGAACCTCAAGCTTCCCTGTTTCTGCTGTGCACTGCATAGGGATACTTGATATACGGATTTTTAACACAGACAGGCATGCAGGAAACCTTTTAGTGCGGAAGCTTGATGGTATTGGGAGGTTTGGTCAGGTGGAACTCATTCCTATTGATCATGGGCTTTGCTTGCCAGAAACTTTGGAGGATCCATATTTTGAGTGGATTCATTGGCCTCAGGCTTCTATTCCTTTCTCTGAGGATGAACTTGAGTATATAGAAAAGCTTGATCCTATTAAGGATTGTGAGATGCTGCGAAGGGAACTCCCCATGATACGGGAAGCTTGTCTTCGTGTTCTGATACTCTGCACAATTTTCCTTAAGGAAGCTGCAGCTTTTGGTCTCTGCCTTGCTGAAATTGGTGAGATGATGAGTAGAGAATATCGGGCTGGAGAGGAGGAACCTAGTGAGCTAGAAGTTGTTTGTCTTGAGGCAAGGAGATTAATGGAAGAGAGGGAGCTGTCATCCCCTAAGTCCAATGTGGGAGATGCAGAGTTCCAGTTTGATATTGACTGTGAGGAACCAGAATTAGACTTAACCCCAAAAATGGCTACAGATGATTTTATAACCAGAGCACCATTCCAATTTGGAAATGGATTTGTGAATAACCGTATTCCACTTTCAAAGCTGGAGGAATGCTTTGAGGAAGATGAGGAAGGCGAAGGAGAAGCAGAGCATGAGGGTTTCTCTGCTTTCAAAGCTCTTGAAAGGATACCATCCATTTCAAAGCTTTCAATGTCACTTAAAGATACTAGCTTAGGTGACAAGAGCCAGAAGTATTCCAAATTTTCTGGAACAAGACAAGAAAATGGCTGTCTTACTAGCTCATCCGGGCATAGGAGTGCAAATGAGCTGCTTCCTGCAAGTGTGAGCTTTGTGAAGCTGGCTGACATGAATGAGGAGGAATGGACCTTCTTCTTGGATAAGTTTCAGGAGTTGCTCAAACCAGCATTTGATAAACGTAAATCTGTTACCTTAGGTCAGAAGCAGATACAGAGGCTTGGTACTTCGTGCCAGTTTTGAGATTGAGGTGCCAGTGTGTCAATACCAGAGAGTTGAGTTGACTGAAGATGAAATAAGACTGTAGGTTTTGTTGGGACCTGGGATGAAGGATTGTTAGGTAGATTCAGTATATGGGTTTGCCCCAGGCAATGTTTTAGTTTGGGAGCACCTGTAGGAGGAATCGCTGTAAATACTCTTTGGCTTCAGCTAAGTGGAGAGCCGAGTATAAAATGGGTGTATTTCTTCTTTAAGCTTTTAGCTTTGATTTTGGTTTTTTCCTTCTTTTCTCTGACTTCCTTATGGACTTTGTTAGATAAATAATATGTAGAATGTAGTAAAAAAAAAAGAATATTTATGTAAATGGGGTCATTCAATCCTTGTGTTCTGAAATCTTGCTTAAGGTCCATTGTTCATTCACATGAGTTGGATGGCAAATTCATTGGTATTACTTCTTTGCTTTTTCATGGTTCGTTTTGGATGTATAAGAGATGAATAATGATCAAGTGATGGAATATTCATATGTTAATAGTTTGAATGGAAGATACATGTAATATATCCAAAAAAAAAAAATAGTAAATCTTGATTTTGCTTACAAGTGAATCTATATTGTTATTCCACCGTACAAGTCATAAATGTAAACAGTAAAGCATTATATTATCAGATCCATTCTTATCAATATGCGTGACAATGGGTTGTTTAATCAAACCATATATCATTTTAGATTAAAGTGTTGTCAGTAATGTAATCATATTTATTTTGTCAATGGGATGAATTGATTTGTTAAAGATAAGATAGATTTTTGCTGTCAACAAACAATTTTCCTTTATCCACGAACTGTTACAATTCAATATAAGTTCTTGAGAGTTACTATATGTCTTGAACCTCCTCTCCTCCCACCTGAACTTTTTGATACCAAAATTTTTTTCATGGTGATTACTTTACGTTAGCAATTCAATAAAAAAGTTCGTATGTCCAAAGTTACGTTGTTGCTTTCCAAAACCCACTTTCGAAATTTTTTTAAATCTAGCAAAAAATTATTTCAACAGAACAGTTAAGACCTCATGTTAAATAGCTAAATTAATCAGATTCTTTTTTGGGGCGGTACAGCTTTTGTACATACAAAATTGAAAAACGTCAGTATCTGGTTATCTTTAACTTCATGACGTCTTTTCTTTGCTCCAAAAACACCAGCTGGCTGGCATCCACGGATTATTTTGGCTACAGTGGTTTCGAATAAACTATGGAGGGGAGGGGGGAAGGAATACAAAAGAAAATATTGTGGATGCTGAGTTGCTGACATTGAAAGCAAGAAAAAAGAAGATTACTAGTAAGCAACAACGAAGGAACATCACATATGTTGGGGTCCCATTAACAATGGAGTGGAGTGCATGATCAGAAATGAAGATTGGCCCTTTTCAACATTCTTTGGCGGGGTCTAATCTCTATCTATCATCATCTTTGTCCAATCGCCATGCTCTTGGTTTTCTTTCTTTCATTTCATTGTCCACAACTGCCATCAACTTGGGAGCTTTTCCTGTGGATGTTTTTGGGGGGTTTTTAAATAGTTGGCACATGGTTTTTTTTTTTTAATAAGAAGTTTTGGAGGTTATTTCTTTTGTTGCTTGTCCAACTGATCATGATTTCTCAAATGAAAAAAAGTATATTTATATAGACAGGTAATCTTTAAACTCATCATTGGTTTAAATTTGGACTTTCCAAGTTTCTATTTTATTACACTACTTGATTTTGCTTAATAATATACTTTAATTCTCTTAATTCTAGGCTTGATTAATACTTTTATTATTTTTATTATTTTATTATTTTTTTGTAGACAAAAAAACAAATAGTAAAAATATAATAAAAACGACTCAAAAACTGTCTTGATAATCACTTTACTGCATACAGAAAGAAAACGAGAAAAGTCATGTTCTAACACATTAGCATTATTGTTATGACTAGATGTAAACAGATACTTAAATAGCAGAATATAATTACATCATACTGGGCATTTCATTGCTGTGATTCTGCTTTATAGTTAGTACTATTAGTTTGCTAAAGTGAAAAACTGAATAATAAGAGCTTTTATTAAGAGAAATAAGCGGTGGAAGTACACAAAATCATCATTTCCTATTGCATATTTATGTTTCTGCCTGGTGGAACATATAGCAGCTAGCCAACATGAACTTCTCCTGCCTTGATTAGCCTTCTCCTGAGGAAGTTATGGTGGGTATAATTGGCATCCTTGTGGGTTTTATGTATAGGTCAACATCACCAAAGTCACAATCAGGCCTACAAACCAAAGTTTATCTGATTCAGGATAAACATTCAAGATTTGGTGAAGTTCTTGCTCGCAGACTAGGCCTTTCCACCTAAGATTTTACTCATGAAGTTGCTTTATTTCACCTGAAATTAAGTTATATGTAACATGAGAAAGGATAAAGAGATTACTTGGTAAGAGCTTGAAAAATGAAAACTGTTGTGGACCGAATGGGACGTGGCATCCTGATCTCTTACCTAGTTCTTGTTGCTTATCTTGCTACCATTTGTCTTTGCAGTGAGGGTCTATGGTATTTATTTACATTGATTGTAGTTCAAGATAAAATGATAAATCCCCAGAGTGAAGCAGAGAGGCAGGCCAAAAGTGGAGGGGATCGTGGGGCCTTTTCTTGTTTGTCCCTATTATCTTGAAGCAAAATGATAGTTACATTTGGTGAACATATCATTATTCAGGTCTTTAGAGGATAGTTGAGCATGTGGAGAAAAAGGTTCCATGATCCTGGTTTTCTGCTAACTTTGCTAATCTTTGCAATAATATGTCCTTTGCCTTTTCTAGAAAACAAAATGAAACCATTGCTCAAGTTCATTAGACTCTGCCCATATGGAGAGCAGAAGCTGGAATATTTGCTGATAGATCTTGGAGTTCAAGTGAAAATTTCAAACATTGAGAGCCGAAATCATGGAATGATATTTTTCATTTGGGTATTAGGTGAAGTGCTCCATTCATCAAGAGAAAGATGAATTGAAAATGCTCAGTGAGTATTAAATATGGTGGATAAGTTTGGAGTTAGTGCTATAATCGCAGTTTTCATAAAGAGATTAGAAGATGATAGATATCAAGAAATGGACGTTCTAACAAATTATTAGTGTTATCAGAGTTTAATTTGTGTTGAGTTCAAGGGGGGAAAGCAACATCATATCAGCAATGGGACATTGTGTTTGACGAGTAGAGAATGCAGCAGCATTTGTTGGCATGGTGCATGATTGAGATCAGTTGAGAATCCTACTTGCTGCTTGTAAGCAGCAATAAAATCTTATTACTACAAGCAGTTGGGCCGGTTTTCCACAAGGCAAATTTCTGTAGAAGAAGATCATTTGATTGTAAAGAACTTCTTCATACCACACACTTATTAATCCAGGGTTACCCAATGTTAGCAATGTGATAAATCAAACCCATGGTCCAGCTTGGCAAATTGTGGCCATATCCAAATGTCCTTGTGGGCAGTTGAATTTGACATAGGATGACTAGATAAAAAGAGTAGCCCATTTGTTGCATTCCTTGTTCATCAAACTAAAAGCATTTTCGGATTTGAAACCTGATCATATAATTAAAGTGCTACACGCTCTAGATTTGAACAGGATCATGAAAAACAAGGCATAAACAATGTTGAGAGAAAGATTTATGAATTGTCCAACTAAAAAATTGATAAGATCGTCAACCGATAATGCTTGGACAATGACAACACAAGACAAGATCCGTGACCCTCTGCCAAGTCTAGATGTTTTCTTTTCCTGGCTAAAAATTTAGATAAGTGGTGCAGGTAGCAGGGAAACCCATGAAGTTTGCAGGCCTTTTCTAAATGGTATTGGGCCTTCAGCTGCTTGCCTGAAGAGTGTACTAATACCAGTTGGACTTTCCCTACGTGAACGTGGGTGACTCCCTGGCGTTCTTCCCACTCTTCACCAATGGGGACACACGTGCTGATGCACATTTGCTTGGTATAATTAGTACAAGTGTTTGGATAACTAAAATAAAGTAAATTCTAGTGCTTGAGTTTAAGGAATGACTCCCCAGTGAACACCCTTTCATCTACCTAATCTTGGGAACGAACGATGAATCATTTGACAGCCTTTGATTGCTTTGCCAATATGGACAGAAACAGGATTAACATGTAAACCTTTGCAATTATTTTATTGTTGTCGTTAGGACATCAACTCCATAATCATCATCATCATCCTAAATATACTCATATACCAATATTTTGATTGGTGGGGGGATAAATTGAGAAAAATGCATGTGTTGTTACTATAAAGTAAATAGAATGAAGAATAAGGGATCTTATTAAGATTGCAGATTTAAATAGTTAAGTTAAATTGTGATAAAATGAAAGCAATTTGAAAATTCATTTTTGTAGAATAAGGAAAGAAGTTGCAGATGCTATGTTTTAAATTTCAGATATGTTATATGTCATCTGTTAAAAATGATTGTATGAATTAATTGAGCTAAATCTTGAGATTGAATATTTGGTATTTAGTTGCCAAGAAATTAATCCTAAATTCACATTCATCTACCGGACTTAATTATAGCAATCCAAGGCTTCTATTTCACTTAATATGCACAACAGTTACTAGCTATTTTTATGGCGGCCCCTTTTATGACTATTACATCAATTCAAGAGCTTAGGTGTTCTTCAGTACAACAAAAAAGAGAGAAAAAGGGACTCAAATTGAGTTAGTAAAGATGTTAAATGTGCCTCCAAGGTCTTTCAGCAAGGCCTACACATTCACTGTACCGGAAACAATCAACCAGATGATCAATCGTCAAACCTGCTGCTTGCATGAATGAATACACAATCACAGGCCCAACAAACCGAAATCCGCGCTTCAGTAAGTCCTTGCTGATGGCTTCTGCTTTTGGAGTTCTAAGAGGAACATTTCTAGGGTACTTGAATTTGTTGATGGTAGGTTTATAATTCACATAACCCCACATGAAGCTGCTGAAAGATCCATATTCCCTCACAACCTGTATTTGGATAAATAAATTCATTGAGTAATTGAATATAAGGCAACAAAAATAATTAAAATTGCAAAATCACTTCCATTTTAAAACTTGCCTTCAGTGTACATTTGGCATTGTCTATTATGCACCTTACTCTGCTCTCTGCCAACATGATTGCTTTGTTTGATGATATCTCATTTATTTCTTTATCCCCCATTTTAGCAACAATTTCAGGATCAAAACCAGAGAATGCTTCTCTATATGATAAATAAAAAATTGCAAGCTTTAATTCAATGTTCATCAAAATTTGTAGATAATGTACATGCAAAATTGAAGAATGTACCTGTATAGCTCCTTTCTTTTCAAAATCTCTGTCCAGTTGTAATCCATCAGCATACCAGACAACGCAAGCAGCTCGAACAATTGGCTGTTTGATTACTTACCACGTGAAGATGTCAAAAAGTTGGATTAACTAGTGGGATAGATGCGATGTAAATGAATTCGAACAACTTACTTGTCATCATAAACAGGAACTCCCCATTGCTCATCATGAAATGATATGTATACCTTATCTGCATCAAAACTTCTGTTAGTTTCTTAGCCACCAAGTCATCAGCAACTTCTTCCATCTTTTTCAGTGTTCTCTTCTTTGCTTTATTTTATATTTCCCAGCCGGTTCTTGTACGCATATCATAAAAATTTATGGGTATTTCTAATGTCTCAGGAATCAAGAGTTACCATATTCTATTATCCTGTAGGAGAATTTTCAAAATGTAACTATGAGGCTATGACAAAGCAACTTGGCCTTTTGAATTTATGTAGAACTCTCAACTGCTAGATAATGATAGGTAATTAAGTCAAGTTTCTTGTTGACTAAGGTGGTCTGATTATTGCGGGTGTTCTATACTTTCAGGTTAATGCGATTGATGACACAGATTCCACAGCTTAACCACCGGAAGCAATGTAAAAAATTTAGCACTAAAACAACCACTTAGACACTGTACACTGTAAAGGGTGATTCTTGATTGTCTCACTTGAATATGAATTTCATGTCGCTTTCCAGTTCATTTTAGTCCAAGCACTTGGTAAAATTTTCTTTCATTGACTGACCAAAAATAAAAAATCAAAATGTTCGATAACATGTCACGTATTAAGAATGCTGGTGCCACAACAGCTATCAATTATATCATATTTAGTAACATCGTGTTAGCTGAAACAATTAGTAAAGAGATCGATATTTACAAAAAAAAAAAAATGATAGAATTTGAAGTTGGTACACTGTCATTATGATATCTTTGTGAAGATGAGCAACGTGTTTCTAGATAAGCTATATTACTGTGGTGGAGAATGGAGATGGTGATAGGAAAGAGCCAAAAACTGGTACGAAAAAAAAGAAGAAAGAGCCAAGCAACAGATCTCCATTAATTCTGAAATGTATGTAGAATACAAATGGTTGGTTGGTTGTTTAAATGGGATTGAAGCAATATTGGTTGCATTGGCTCTATTGTGTGTGCTAAAAATTAACCAAGGAAGATAAAGATCCAAGACCTGCTATCAAACCAAGTGGTTGAGATGCTTCTTCACAATAGAAATAAATGACCATTGGAGAGAATCTTTGAATAATTGAAACCGCTATGGTGCTACCTTCTTTTTTTTTCTGCATTTATTTGTATTTTCCATTCCAGGTCCTATTTCTATTCCATTCCATAGAAGAGATTTGACTTCAAGGCCAGCTAACAGTTAAGCTGCAGTCTGAAGAAATTTATTGGACTTTACATGCAGTTTAATGTTTCCTGAAATGTACTGATCAATCCAATCATATATTCACTGCCTAATTCAGATTCTGTCAAAGCAATTAGGAGGTGTTCCTATAGGCTATAATAGTTTTATGTACTGTGATTAAACAGTTCATATATATCAGGTGCAACATCACAAGAAAGTAAAACATTCTCAAACAGTACTGGCTATTAATAACTTACCACTATTCTTTGTAACCCAATGACATCTCCTCATTTCTCCACTACCAGGATCCTGACTTTGTTGTTGTTGTTGCTGCTGTTGCTGCTGCTGCTGGTGATGATGCTGGACACTTTTGACAACCGGGGGGAATTCTCTTCTCTCATGATGAGGAGCAATCAAGCTGAGTGCTAATGAAATCTTTTGCTCCAGGGGAGTAGTAGAATGATCTGTAAGAGAGGAGTCATTTGAGTTTTGTGACAAAGACAATGATAAGGATGATAATGATAAGGATGAAGAGCTCCTTTGAAGCCCAATTGGGTAGATTTTCTTCAGGTGTTTGGACAGGAGGCTGTGTGCTGGCTTTTCTTTTTCTTTAGGACATCTGTTCTTCTCCAGAAGATGTCCCCTCACATTAGTTTTAGACATGCTTGAGAAAATCATGGAGGAGTTCTCTTGCTTCTGTCTACTTTGATGTTGGTAGATGCAATAAACTTTGGGGTTTTATATATTGTGGGAGGCACTGCAAAGGCTGCCATACCTAAGTTGGTGAAATGTGAATTTCATTATGAATTACTCCCATTTTTTTGCTCCTTATTTTGTAAGCAAAACGAATAACAGTAGGTTGAAATTTGCATATATTCTATTTCTATGTTAGCTAACCAAAAAGAATAATTGCTTATGAATAATGTTCTAGATTATTGAATTAGACCTCTAAGCTAAACTGATAAGTGAGTTAATGAAATTACATGCATAATTTTTTAGGCACAACGAAGGCCGTAGTTTAAGGAAATCTAAATTCTGATATTTGAGCTCCAAACTTACATTGACTGTATATATCAACTGAGTTAAGTAACAGATTCATTACATGCATAATTTATATCATATATATAGAAGTCAACACCTGTTTTAAATGTATGTATATGTCTGATTGTTTAATCCATATCTGAAGTTTGGGTCCAAAATTTTTGTGATATGCATCAGTCATTAATTTGTTAGATTACTCGTACTAATAAAAAGCATCATGACAAATGCTGTTGAAATATTATGTGTTTTTATAGTACTCCTTCATTTCCTTTTGAGTACTAAAAACCACTAATCTTCGTTCTTCAGTTGGCTAGTTGAATTAGGTTAACTTCTATGACTGATAAACCTTTTTCTTTTGGGGGAATAATCCTTGAACAGATCATACTTCAAATTTCATATAGCTTTGCAATCTCTCCCATATAAATTGAGGGGAAACAACTACAGAAGATGAGAACTGCTTTTAGGAGTTAAATTTATTGTGAAGGGTCTATTTTAGGTGTAATGAAAATGGCATGATTCAAAACAAGAATATATTTATATATACGTACATAAATTCTAATGAATTTAATAGGTTTTTAGTTGCAGTGTTTTACTCAATTCAAGAGGAATGGGTCCAAATTATAATTCTTAACTTGCACTCCTTGGCCCTCAAGGTTTGAGGCAAACCTGTGGCCTGCACCGACAAAGAAATCTCATCCATCATTCTTCACACTGTTCTCCTTTAACCACAAAAATTCTATAGCCCTGAAAAACACATTTAAATTGGCCTTTGACAAATTTAACATCGGGTGCCTTGTTTGCTAGTCAAAGCTAATTACTTGGGTGCTTTCTAAGTTATGAATGTTTCAGATCCCTGTAGGACAGTATTGTGTTAATTTATTTTGACACGAGCTTCATATATCAATTTATGAAAAAATCGAGATCGTATTAAAAAAAAATTATTAAACTAAATATTCGAATACTAATTAAATTATAAATATTTGAGATTTGCATGAGACAAAGATATATAATGTTGAGATTTACATTGGACATATGTAATTTGACATGAGTTTTAATTGTGGTTCAGGATTTCAAATGATGGCCCCAAGTATTAGCTAATCTCCCACTATCAATCTTTGTCTTGCTGTCAGGCAAATTTAAAGAGCAAACCTAGACAACCATATAAAAGAATTTGCACCAAAAAAAATCTAAAAGAAGAAAAGGAAAGAACATAAAGAAGATAGACTCTTCCCAACTTCTTTAACATTGCTTGTTTAAAGGTATTTAAGACATCAACTTCAAATTTATTTTTTTAAGACTTTGGAAGAATTTAAAAATTAAGCAAGCTAAAGAAGTCTATTAATTTGCTTCTCAAGTAAATTCAAATTCATTAATTTTTACTTGGTTTGGAGAATGTAAAATTTTAATGAAAATTCTACATATATTTTCTTTTTTCTTTTTTATTTTTATTTTTTGCCATTCTCTTTTGTTGTTTAGATGACATCTTCCAAATTTAAAAAAATATTTTTTTTATTTTTATTTTTTTGGCAAATTTGTCATACCAAGATTCTGTTTGCTTTGCGTTTTTACAGTTTACTATTTATTTTTTTACTTTTTTAATACAAAATAAAAAATAGAAAAACACCAACAAAAAATTAATTAATTAAATTTTTTAACAAAAATGATTTTTTTAATAAAAAAAATACCAATAAAACTCGAATTTAAAATCACTCATAGTTAAAAAAAAAATAACTTACTTAAGTCAAATAAAGAATAAAATTATTTGTTTTTTTTCTTTATACATACCTAATAGAGGAAAAAAAAAAGGAATAATTTCCAAACAAAACAGGATACATCTCTTGTTTATTATTGGCAACAGACTATAGGATAGTTGATGGAACAGTGATTGTCATTCATAAAATTTGTCTTTTTCTATTTGTAGCATCATTTATTATTTTGTTTTCAATTTGCTACCCTCCAACTAACAAATATTGATGTTTTAACATCAGATATTTCCTATCAAATCAACTTTTTTCAATCCAAATTTACTCGGATTGAGTCCTAAGTAAAGGTTTTCAAAAGCCAATCCAACCTGATTAAACTTGACGATGAACACCCCAAGAAAGTATCACAAGATTTGCCTTTTTTGTATAATGTAATGACATAAATGCATTTGTAATTGCTCAATTATGTGAAGAGCTCAATTCCCAATTTTAAAAAATCATAGCAGATTTTGATTATAATATTTGAGAATCTCGTTAAAATAAAACTTGATTGTAAGAGATGGAAAAAAAAATAGTGATAAAATTATAAATAAAATGTTGAGTTTAAATAGAAAAAAATTTAATTTGAAAAAATTATATTTTAAAAGAAGATAAATGTGTAAATTCATTTATTTTCTTATTTTTTTTTATTTTCCTACTAAGTGAAGGAAGAGATCTCTTTTTTTTTTTTTTTTTTACTTTTTCTCTTACTAAATATAATGTAAGCATTTTTTTAAATAAAAAAGTTAATTCAGTTGCTTTATACTCTTATTTTTTAAAAATATTATTTAATAATTTTAAAATTTAAATTTTAACACATACAATAGAAAAAATTACAGAATCAAAATTGAAGGATTGGAAAAAAAAGAATGATGTACGGCCTTGATGCTCAATAGCGCCTGTTTAGTATTAACCAAAGTGACGCCGTTTCAAATTATAAACGAACTTCCGTCTGGGAGATGCGCTATCTTCTCCGTTTGGGCTATCTGTCTTTCCGAAACCCTCCCTTTCTCTCGGAGTCTTTTAAAATTGCCAGGAAACTAACGGCTCTCTTAAAACCCTGAACCCCTAATAAATAATTATCGCCAATAAAAAAAATTAACACCATAAAACCCTAAACCCTAATATTCCTTGCTCAGTAAATGGAAACCCTTCAGTCTCCTAGGAAACCTCGCATTGTCTCCCCTCTTTCCTCCCTAATCTTCTTCAAACCTTCGGTCTCCGTTGCCAAGCCCGTAGAAGAAGAACCCTCCCGTTTCCATCCTCCTAAAGACCCTGTCTTTGAGATCCTTTCTGGGTTGAAAAAATTGGGTTTTAGGAGGTTTTTATCTGGGGATTACTTTTAGGAACATTGTTTTGAGTTTGGATCAGTTACAGGTTGATAAAATTATAAATTGTTTGAGGGTTGAAAGCCCTGATTTTGCAGTGGTTTTCTTTGATTTTATGAGGAATGAGTATAGGTTCCGGCATTCAAGGTCTTCACGGTTCATTGTGGCCCATGTTTTGGCGGGACAGAGGTGGCTTGAGGAGTTGCGCTTTGTTTTGGAACGAATGTTAAAAGAGGAAGGTTTTTTTTTTTGTTTGGGTATTAAATTTATTATTTCTTTTTTATCTTTGGTGCAATTTTTATTGGATTTTTTTTTTTATTTTGGTTTCTATTCACAAAAAACTTGTTGTACATTTCATGGCATTTTTTTATTAGTGATATATATTGTTGGTGGTTGCATTTGTTGGATTTGTTTCAAACCAGGCTTGCTTTGCATCTGGGTGCAATAATGTTTTAATCAGATGATTACCCAAATGCTTTTAAGCTGCAAAGTTTTTATTTTTTGGTCAAAGATTTGAAATGCTGCTCATTTTTTTGTTTATAGATTTTGTGTGATTTCTGATAGACTCCGGTTCTGTTCCTTCACTTTGTGAGCTCCTTTTGAATGGCTTTAGGGACTGGGACAAGAACAGTTGGGTGTGATGTTGGCGTTTGTTTATTCAAGATTTGATATGGTTCATGATGCTCTCTATGTCCTTTTGACTGCATGCTTCAATACCGACCTATAACAGTCTTTTATACAATTTGAGGTGTACTGATATCATGTGGGATGTCTATAATGAAATCAAAGTTACAGGAACTACAAAGAGCAAGCAAACTAATTCTATAGTTATAGATGGTCTTCGTAGGCAATCGAAGCTACAAGATGCAGTTTCATTCCTGCAAGAGACTGACGGAAAGGGACTTGGGCCTTCTGTTGTTTCATTAAATACAATTATGTCAAGATATTGCAAATTAGGTTTCACAGATGTTGCAAAATCATTTTTCTGCATGATGCTAAAGTATGGACTACTTCCTGATGCATACAGTTATAATATTCTTAATCATGGACCATGCATAGCTGGTTCCATGGAGGAAGCATTAGAATTCACAAATGACATGGAGAAGTATGGGGTAGGGCCTGATATAGTAACATATAACATTCTCAGAAAAGGGTTCCTTCTACTTGGTCTGATGAATGGGGTGTGGAAGGTCATTCAAGTAATGCTAAATAAAGGGTTGAATCCAGATCTTGTTACGTATACAATACTCATGTGTGGCCATTGTCAGAATGGGAATGTCGAGGAAGGATTAAAGTTGCTGGAGGAGATGTTTTCACGTGGTTTTCAGTTGAGTATCATCTCATACAGTGTATTGCTTAGCAGTTTGTGTAAGAGTGGGCAGGTTGATGAGGCACTGGTGTTGCTTTATGAAATGGAAGTTAATGGCTTGGAACTGGATCATGTAACATATTCCATCCTTATTCACGGGCTCTGCAAGCAAGGACAAGTACAAAGGGCTCTTCAACTATACAAAGAAATGTTCTCAAAAGAGAATTCCCCCAAATTCGATTTCAAGTGGGGCCATTCTATTGAGTTTATGTTAGTAGGAAATGATATTGGAGGCAATAATGTATTTTGATTCTCTGATAATGAATGACTGGGGGCAGGATATTGTTTTCTATAATATTATGATTGATGGGTATGCAAGGCATGGTAATGTTGATGAGGTTGTACAGTTATATAAACTAATAGCTGGAAAAGTGACTCTCATTTATGGGTTTTGCAAAAGAAGAAAATTAGCTAAGGCAAGAAGATTGATGGACACTATAAGGCTGCATGGCTTGGAAACAACTGCTGTTACCTACACCACTCTTATGAACGCATATTGTGAACATGGAAATATGCACTGCATGCTCGAGTTGCTTCGAGACATGGATGCAAAAGGTGTTGCTCCAACTCATGTCACTTACACCGTATTTATCAAAGGGCTATGTAAATAGAGGAAGTTGCAAGAAGCTGTCCAATTACTTGAGGATATGCATGATCAGGGTTTAATCCCAGATCAAGTGACATATAATACCATCATCCAGTTTTTATGCAAAGCTCAAGATATTAAAAAGGCTTTTAATTTACTCAATGAAATGTTGCTGAATAATCTTGAGCCCACACCTGTCACATATAATATTCTCATATATGGGCTCTGTGTATATGGTAACCTTAGGAATGCTGATAAGCTACTGATTTCTCTTCATGAACGAAATATCAATTTGACCAAAGATGCTTACACTACAATAATCAAAGCACATTGTGTGAAGGGTGATGTGTGCAGTGTATTCATGTTCTTCCGCCTAATGGTAGGGAAGGGCTTTGAAATTTCTGTAAGAGATTATAGTGCAGTTATCAACAGATTGTGCAAAAGGTCTTTGATAACCGGGGCACAACATTTTTTTCTGTATGATGTTATCTTAGGGCATTTTTCCTGATCAAGAAATTTGTGAAGTTTTGCTTGATGCCTACCATCAATGTGGTGACCTCATTTCAGTTTATGAAATGCTTGCATGGATGATCAAATCTGGCTTACATCCTCAGAGTTCATGAGAAAATAATGATTTTATTTTTTAATGCATCTTTTATTGAGAAGGAACTGTCTAATTAATGGTGCTGAGGTTCTTCACGTGAAGGTATTGAACATCAAATTATAGATATATGTTGCCTATGGTTTTTCACTGCAGATTTAAGTTAAATGATTCTTTTGAAACAAGCTAATGCTTTTTTCCCCCTCTTAATTTTAATAAAGGAAGTGAAAATTACAACAGTTAGGCTGATAAAAGCCTAGTTACACAATGTGTAAAGTGTTGTTTAACGCATGTATCTTGACTCTATCCATAATCTTAGTACTCAAAAGAATATTGTTATGCAGTGAAAATAATTGCTGCCCTTTAAATATCAAATTCTACTAATCACTTGAAGTGCAAAACTGTTCTGCACCCTTTACTCATGAATGATGCAAGTATATGAAAGGATAGGCTGACGGATACCATATCAATTGTCATATATATTATTAAGATTAGGATTTAGGATCATGAATGTGGTTTGCATCTTTATTCATGAATGCACTGAGTGTATGATATGAAGAGGTAAACCTTGTTAGTTGTCTTATATTATTAATATTGGGATGATGAATGTGGCTTTTGTACTTAATTAAAAGATTCTTGATATCTTATGACTTCATTTTCCCACCTCTTCTTTTTTCCATAAAATTCTGTATTGAAACTATTTGAACTACTTTCTAGTGCCATTTATCTGGCTAGATATATAAAGATGTCCATTTAACTGGGTGACTTTCTTATAGGATGAAATGAGCATGGAAAGTAGTTGATATGATAGCAAGCCTACATCAGCAAAATTAAATCTCAAGTGCCCAAGAGTAATAAACTTTTGGAGCTGCCAACTGCTTGATAAGCTGTTTATATTGCAAAGAATACATACCCTTCATTTTAATGATTTTTATAACGGTGAGTGTGCTTTTCTGCCCTCTTTCTACTAGTTATACATGCATTTTATTCATAATGATAGTTTCAGAATGAATTGAAAACGTCATAAGAGCCAATAAGACTATAAGACAAAATGAAAAGGAAAAAGGGAGAAAAACCTGGGCCATTTCTTTTAAAAATAAAACAAGAGGTTTTGATTAAAGCTTGAAATTATTTGTTTATAGCCTAGAAGAGGTATTGCTTTCTGATTTGTGACTTGGAGTTATAATTCAAAAAGGAGCTTGTGGAATCTGACAATAAGAAGGTTACTTCTGCATTTCTGGATGCATGTTTTGATCCACATTAAACTGTTAGAGTGGCTCCGTAGAATGGGATGAGTTCTGCTACTTATCTCTCTTGTAAAGATTGCTCGTTCATTTAATGTTTTGAAGTGAAGATAATGTCTCATTGCGGTTGGAAACTTGAGTATCTCATCACATACTTGTAGTTTGGAAGTAGAGGTTTGTGAATATTGACAAGATTTTGTAGACCAATCTAACTAGGCTACCTCAATTGGATTCAATTTCCTTTGAATTTCATCTTATTCTAAAATCTATAGAGCCTTACTCAGAAGACTTATTTTTCCTGTTTCATGATAACCACCAACAGTTGAGAGAAGTTTTATGTTAAAAAGATGAACAAGTATGACATCAAATGTTTAGTCAGGGATTATGCAATCAACTTGGGTTGTTAAGTATATATTTATGTGTATGTGTATGTGTATGTGTGTGTATATGTACACATGCAGGCACATATGCATACATGTAACCTCCTGGACAATAATATTGCATCAAGAAACTTGAACAAGGCTCCATTTCATGTCTGTCTGATTTTCCTACAGAATCTAGTTTTCTTTCCTTTTGTCTAATTTGTCCGATGTGAGGATAAACCTGCTTCAATTTATGCTCTTGATGGTGCTATTGTTTTTTGTTCAAGCAGGTGCACCTGTGAATGACTACTCCAGGTACGAGGGATGCTTGTGAAGATCTGGAAATGATTAATGGCAGATTCTTACTGGTGAGAACACACAATATACGTAGTTATTCATTTTGCATTAACTATATATATAAATTCAAATAGAACAAAATCAAAATTAAGCATGCATAGGAATAAAATAATTATATGGATTTTGTTTCTTTAGTCATTCTAAAAATAATTATATATGTGGTTTATGTTTATAAATAAATTTATTTAATCTAATCATAATTAAGTCATTGAAGCATATTTGTTTTTTTTTTTCTATTTTTTGCCTTTCAATTTTTTGTTTTAATAGATTTGTCAATTATATATATATCTTAATGATTTTATTGTTTATATATTTTATGAGTTAATCATTTGATTATTGATAGCATATTTAAATCTTTTTAGTTCATTGAAATAATTCTTTAATACATCATTCTTACAATTTAGTTTGATTTTTATAATTAATTTCTTTTTGGTATTTAGAATTTTATAATTGTTATTCTCATAAACAAAAACTAATATTAAATCAAATGCAAATCAATTACATACTCTCCACCTACAATTAGCATTATCTAATTCATTGAACACTTTAATTGGACTTTCCACTTGCAGAGTTAGATGATTTACGCGGTGCTAGAGTTACCAGTATCTCAGAATTTGGTTCCATCAAATTTTCATAAGAATTGTTCACTTTAATTGAAATAATAATTAATTTAAATTTCTTTTAATTGTTATCTAAAGATTAATCTTTCTCAATTGTATTAAATTGATCTTTTTTCTGTCATTCGAGTGATTGAACGATTTAATGTAAGTTATTTCAAGTAGAGAATTATTAAGTGAAATAAAATTAATTGTTTTTTGTGAATTATTTCAAGATATGATAAAATTCGTTGGAATTATCTTTTGAATATATTTATGTTAAAGATATATTTATTCATAAAAATTTATATTGTTAATACTGAAAATAAAATCATTATAAATTGTATAAATCTTACATAACAAGTTTATTATTTTGAGAATTGTAATTTTCTTAAGAAAACATGGCAAGTACCATGCATTTTAATATTTTTATATAATAAAAATTTATGTATAATTAAAATTTTCAAATAAAAAAATTAAGCTTTTGATCGGTAGAACATATGATTACATTCAATTTAAGATTATTGGAATCACCAATGGAAGATTATCTTAAGAAAAAAATAAGACGAAAGATTATCCGATTCTTCGTAACTTTATCTTTTTCTTTATCTTTTTCATGTGACAAAGAAAGTTAATATTAAATGAAAAATATATAAATATATTGATTTTAAATTTCTTTAGAATTAATATTAAACTCTCTTATTAGGAAAAATATTGTATATTTCTACATTTTCACTCTTATATCAATTGAACCTACTATGAACTTATTTAATAAAAACATTAGCGAAAAATTTTAAATTTGAATGAAATAATAATGTTATTACATAAAAAAATTTATTTTATACTTAAATTGAACTCGCGTTTTCTTGCGATAATTCATTGTTAAATATATGATGGTATAAATTTTGTCAATAATTACAAAAAATATATCATAGGTTATTAAAAAATTATTAAAATTATATCAAAATGTTACTAAAATTTTATTAAATAATTGTCAAAATTATATCATGAATTATCAAACTAATATAAGAGATTACCAAAATTTTATCAAAAGTTATTAAAACTAAAATTATATAAAAAGTTATTAAATTTTACTTATAATATAAAATTTTTGAATTAAATTAGTAATATTTGTTATTATTATTATTATTTTATTATCATCAAAAGTATTTAAAAAATTATCAAATTTTATTTATATTATATTAAAATTAAAATATTAATATTAATATTTATTATTATTATATAAAAAATTATTTATTAAAATAAATTTTAAAAAATAAATATTACATATGTATCACGCACATACTTAAAACTAATACTTATAAAAAGAGCTATGTTGTTTTTAGTTCATTAGGCAAGCTCACTGTTTTGAAATATTGAATTGGACATAGATCAGTTTTTATAGCTATGTTTAACTTCAAAGGGCTTAATCGCATTTTAAACACGATTTTTCTTCTTCTTTTTTTTCCCAATTATAGCTGATTTATCATTACAATGTGCTTAGCGAAGCTGAGTGTACTTTAATCGTTGATGATTTCTTCTCTACTGACATGTAACGTAGACGAGCTCCAATAAGATTTATATCATTTGTCGCCATAGGTTTACATAAATTTTTCCTCACAACTTCCTCTCACTTAAGGTGTTGTTTATTGAGCAAATGACGGGATTTATCTCCTTCCAAGTTGACCCAATTGTTCCGCAAATCTATCCAAATTCTTGATGGAGCTCCCACCATCACTCATTGCTGCCAAAGCCTTCTCTTTCAGATCTTTTGCCTGCACCTTCACTGCTACACCCCCAGTCATTGACTCAGCGATGACCCGACCCAGTTCATCGGAGTCAGGGACCGAGTCTTCGCCCTCACACACTCTAACACCCACACCCACATAATCCACCAAGAGTCTGGCGTTCATAAACTGGTCTGCCTCCATGGGCCAAGCCAATATCATGACTCCACCCACTATCCCTTCCAAAACCGAGTTCCACCCACAATGACTCAGAAACCCACCCACCGCTTTGTGGCTCAGTATCAACGATTGCGGGGCCCATCCCTTTATCACCAAACCCCGACCCATCAACCGGTTCTCAAACCCGTCGGGTACCACTCCATACCCGTCGTCCTGCTGTTGGGTCGTTCCCGGTTTCACCACCCAGATAAAACGAGTCCCACTCTTTTCAAGACCATTAGACAAGGCTTCCATTTGTTCCTTTCTCAGCAGCTTTTGACTCCCAAAGCAAACATAAACAACAGACCCATCGGGGCATCCATCAAGCCAAGTCAACACCTGGTCATTCGGCTCAGAACCAGAGCCCGAATTGCCTCCACCAGGTACATCCGGGCCTGTTAAACTAAGTGGTCCGACAGTGAATACACGATCATGACCAACATGTTTCTTGAAAATTTGAACATACTGAGTTTCCAAAGCATCAAAGTAATTTAAAACATAACCCCAACTCTTTGTATTTGCGATCATGCTATCCTTGACAAACTCCAAATTAGGATCTGATTGTTTGTAGAGCTGAAACACGGATGGCAAATGTTCCTGCTTAAAGACCGGGGATCCAGGGAGATGACTAAACTCGACTTCACTGAAAGACTTGACTTTTTCAACGTTGCTCCAAATATAATCAAAGATATAAGGAAGAAACGCACCGGTTGGGAAGAAAGCGATCCTGGGGATTTGCAAGCGGGTTGCAAGGTGTTGGGTCCAACCGAGGAAGAAATCAGAGAGGATGGCAACAGGAGGGTTAGGGTGAGAGTTGAACCAGTTGATTAAAGGGTCGTGAAGTTTTCCTAAAGCGGCCATGATGGGAAGGTTCCCCCTGTTGCCGAGGTCTTTCACATGTTCCACCCCGGGTGGGATGAGGGGGTCAGAAGGGAAAGGGAGGACGAGAGGAGTGACGGAAGAAGGGTGAGAGGAGAGGAGAGAAGAGAGAAAAGGGAGGTTTTTAGGGGTGATTAAGATGGTGATGGTTACGCCACGGAGAGAGAGTTGGTGGGTGAGGTCGAGAAGAGAGAGCATGTGGCCTTGGGCTGGGTATGGGAAGACCAGGACGTGGGGGTTCCTATTCAGGCTTGCCTCGGCGGACATTGTAGTTGGTTGATGGAGAAGAGAAGAAGAGAGGATACAGGTTTGGGTGGAAGAAGATGAATCAGACGACGCGTGGCCGTGGCAAGTAGGGAAACAGCGGTGGACACTAAAGACTTGGAAAGTGAAGCGCATGTCATGTCATGTCAGTGTATTTTAACTTTGGCATGCGCAAGTTCAACGCAACCGCAAGGAAGCTACCGTAAATTGTAAATGATATATTAATATTTATAAATTAATTAAATTCTATTAGAATAAAATTTAAATTTAAATTAATTATTATTAAATTAAATTTAAATAATTTGATTTATTGATGAAGTTGAATTTAAATATTTTTATATTTAATTTAAATAATTTGTGAGTTTAATTAAATTTTTATATGATATATTTTTATTATTTTAATTAATAAAATATTTTAAATTTAAATTTAAACTCAAATATAAATAATTAAATTTTTATTGAATATAAAAAGTAAAATTATTTTTATATATTAATTAAATTTAAGTTCAAATATAAATATGTATTTAAATATAAAAATAATTATTAAAATTATTAAATTAAAATTATATATAATATAAATTTTGAATTATTTAATATTTATAAAATTAATAAATTATTTTAAAAAGTTATTAAATTATTTTTATATCAAATAATAATTTTATTTATTAAATAATTAAAATTTATCTATTATTTTATTATATAATAAAATCTATTTATTTATTATTTTATTATATAATAGTAAAATTTTATTTTTACATTAAATTAACAAAAGTTATTTAGTAATTTTTAAATAAAAAAGAAAAATTAACGGATTAACAAAGTGTGGGCTGAAGGAGAAAAGAGTAAACAAACAAAATAAATAAAGGAGCGGTGGTGGACTGGAACCCGAAGCTGAAGCTCCAATGAATAATCGACGAAAATTATAACGCATACTGAAAAGTTGTTTGAATTACAAAGCTACGGGTGACACGACTTTTTATGACAATCTCACCGCACTGGAGGTCCGATGTAATATAAAGGCACCCGAAAACTGTAACGGACTTCTTTTAGCTGCCAAGTTTATAATTTGTTGTAGTTTGTACGGACTAATATTTAATTTCATTCTAACAAACGATGAGATTAATTTTAATAAAATTAAAAATAACAATAAATATGAAATTAATTATTATAATAATAAAATTAAATATTATAATAGTAAAATATACATTTGAATATAAAAGTAACAGAGATGATAAAATGAATTATAATTAAAAAAATCATTAAAAGCATTCATTTAAAAATATATTAACAAATTATTTTTTATCTATATTTTAATATTATTTAACATTTAATATATTAAAAATTTATTCAATCAAAATATTGACACATATTAAATTATATTAAAATAATAATTAAAATTTTAAGTATAAAAAAGTATTTAAAATATTTAATATTTCAAAAAATAATACTTCTAACAATTATAAATATAATATTAAAATAAAAATATATAACAAAATAAAATATTCAAATATTAATAAAAATAATTATTATTTAAACAAAACAAAACATATTTACACATCCTAAAATAAAAGTTAATAATACTAATTGATTTTATTATTTATTTAGTTATCTATTTTAATTAATTAATTATAAAATATGTTTTTTAATATTTACTAAAAATTCATTTGATTATAAAATGGATTATTTGTTTATATATTTATTATTTTTATCTATTTATTTATTAATAATTTTATTATATAATTATATAAATGATATATTTTATAATTATAAAAATTTTTGTAAGGAGATAAAAGAGGCTTAAAAAGAAGGAGAGCCATGGTTGAAAAAATTCAATTCCAAATAAAGTTTAGATGTAACATATTGGAAAAGGGATCTACTTTATAATTACTTAATTAACTCAAGTTTAGGGTCAAATTTTTCATTTTTTTAAACTTGTACATAGCCATAATTTTTGCTTATATTTTTTAAGTTATTAATGTACTCTTAAATTCAATCTTAATATTTATTTAATTGAAAAATATTACGTATATAAATTTATTTAAATTTATAATTTTTAAATGTCATCAAATGTCAATTTTAATAATATATCAAATAATATAAATATCAATTAGCATTTTTTTACTTATGTTATCAATCTTACCCACAAGCCACAATAATTTAAACTCTTGATTGATATCATTTATTATTATGAGGAGAGAAATAATTGAAAACAAGAGCACGAATTAAATGAAAATTTTAGATAAAATTTATAAATTTTTAAATTAAAAACAATCTAATAAAAACGTTAATAAAAATTGAAATCCATAAATTACTAGAATTTAATGAAAAATTAATAATATATTAAAAATTATTGAAAATATCATTTATAATTTGAATTTAATTAAAACATTAACAATAAAAATTTTATAAAAAATTAGTTAAAATATTAATCTAAAAAATATATCATTTTCTAAAAACTTTTCAAATTTTAGTATAAATATCAATCTCAAGATTAAAAAAAAAAAAAAAAAAAAACCTTACTAACAAAGGGAAGGAAAATCAAACCAAAACTACTTTTCCTATTTAATTTCTATTGATTAATGAGAAAAAAGTAGGCAACAATTTTTAACTCTGAAATTAAAGTTAAAAAAAAAAAAAAATTATGGGGATAATATTGTAGTAGGTTGCTGAGATGGCAGAATCTAAGCCCTACAATTCCAAGGACAAGTAACTCCAAAGTCCTAACTCAAACAAACCTTCCCACCTTGTTTTCCAATTTCTAGAACCCTCCACTCTCTCCCTTAAACCCCTTAAGTTGGGTTTTCACTCCTTTGTCTCAAAACCCAACATTTATCTTCTTTTTTGTTTATTGCCCGACTCTCCCTTTGTCTAGGGCTTTGCCTTGATGGCTCCAGTTCTAAGTAGAAGCTTGGTTATCCCATCTTTAGCGTCTTTCCCTTTGACAAACCCCAACAAGGCCTTCAATCTCAGAATCCCTTTTCTGCCACGAAATGGTCTCAACCAGGCCTTCTCTTGCTCTGGGTTAAGGTGGAAACTTGAGAAGAGAAGCAATCGGATTGCGGTTCGATGTGAGAAGTCAGCTGTTGCTGAGAAACAGGCCGAGGAGACCACTGGGGAGAAATTTGAGTACCAGGCCGAGGTGGGTTTCTTCTATTTTTCCTGGATTTGCTCTTTCTTATTCTTTTACTATTTGGGTTTCTGGTGGAATATTTAGGGGTTTACTTGGTTGGTTTATAAGAAAATGAAGGAAAATGATGTTAGTTGGTGTACTATGAGACTTATAAATTACTGCTTTTTTTATTGGATAGAAGTTTTAGTTGGTTAATTGTAGGTGTTTGTTTATGTTGAAGGTTTTTGTCCTATATTTTCTATTCTGAAGTTGATACAAGTATACAAATTGTTGCAGGTTACTCGCTTGTTGGATTTGATTGTTCACAGTCTATACAGCCACAAAGAGGTGTTTCTGAGAGAGCTTGTGAGGTGTGGATATTTATTTTCCTCATATAACTGACGTTCATTTTTTTTTATAAGGACTCCTAGTTTTCAATTGAAATGTTTGGCTTCATAGGTTTTAATGCACGGTTTCAACATGGAGACAGTTTTTTGTGTTTGAATTTGTGAGATTTGTATTGGAAAGCTTTCATGCTACATTACTTTTGGTTTAGTTGGTTTCCTGTACTGATTGCTGACAAAGTTTTCTTTCTGTGCTCCAGTAACGCGAGTGATGCTTTAGATAAGCTTAGATTCTTAAGTGTGACTGAGCCATCTCTGCTTGGAGATGCTGGGGAACTAGAGATACGCATCAAACCTGATCCAGATAATGGGACTATCACTATCACGTATGTTGGTTTATGACCTTTCTTCCTGAAAAAAGTTGAAAGGATAGAGGACTTATTTTTTTAATGGATATGTAGAGATACTGGTATTGGAATGACAAAAGACGAGCTTGTTGACTGCCTTGGAACAATTGCTCAAAGTGGTACTTCAAAATTTGTTAAGGCTCTGAAGGTAATGTCTTTGTATTTCGTAAATAACTATCTTTTCTATAAAATAAAGAAAAAATTACTGTTTTTCGTCACTTATTTAGCATCTTCTTGCTGTAGGAAAATAAGGATCTAGGGGCAGAAAATAGTTTGATTGGTCAATTTGGTGTTGGATTCTACTCTGCTTTTCTTGTTGCTGAGAAGGTAATGTACTATCTGCTTAATTGACATCTTGCTTAATTGCATTTTGTCTTCTCCTTCCTCTATTAAGCCTTTTTCATTCAATAATTCCAAGTTAGGTTGTTAACTGGCTTTCCTTGCTTATGTATTTCTTGATCAGGTAGCTGTTTCCACAAAGAGCCCAAGGTCAGATAGGCAATATGTTTGGGAAGCAGTAGCAGATAGTAGCTCCTATGTGATTAGGGAGGAAACTGATCCTGAAAAGCTTCTAAACCGTGGTACACAGATTACACTTTATTTAAGGGTACTCTATCTGTTCATTCCTTTTTTCCCCTTTAAATCCTGTTTCAATATTTCTGTGTATCTATTTGCATTTGTATGTTTAAATAGTAAAAGAAGATAGTAAATAGAATTGAGATTTTAATGTAGTGTTTGTTGTTACAATTTATTGTTATAATTGCCTTGACATTCTGGTTCTTCAAATGTACAATTCTTCTAAGTGCCAAACGTGATCTAAGATATTGTTCTCTTGCAGTCAGATGACAAGTATGAATTCTCGGATCCTGCCAGAATTCAGAATTTGGTGAAGAATTACTCCCAGTTTGTTTCTTTTCCTATCTACACTTGGCAAGAAAAATCAAGGACGGTTGAGGTTAGTGTGCGCATTTCTCTTCTAGTTTTGATATAATTACTTCCATCTGTACCAGTTGGCAGTTAGCACATGGAAACAATTTAAAAATATCAAACTTGTTTCCCCTCTTCCAATCCCTTGTGAATGCTCAGCTTCTCTTTCAGTGCAGATTTTGTGCCTCATGGATGGCTCAAGTTGTTTCAACTTGTATTAACATTCTCATTATGTTTGATATTTATAACTATATGTAAAACCTGTTAAAAAATTATTTGTTTATTTTGAAGATGTTACCACCTGGCTTATTCCCTTTAAAATATTTGATTTTCCTTCTCTCCATATCCAATGACAAGGAGTCACTGTGTTTTGTTATAGGCACTTGAATTTCGTACACATTCAAAAAGTAGCTCTTTAACCATTGTTTCCTATATTTGATCATTGGGCAGGTAGAGGAGGAAGAACAACCAAAAAAAGGAGAAGAAGAAAAGCCAGACGTAACCATTCCATTCTTTCTGATATTATTATTGTAGCAAACTCTTTACTCAGTATATTGTGTTATAGTTGGCTTATGTGCTTTTTGACAGGGTGAGAAGAAAAAGAAGACAACTAAAACTGAGAAATATTGGGACTGGGAATTAGCTAATGAAACAAAGCCAATATGGGTGAGCTTAATTTAAGATGCTGCTTTTTCTTAAGAATGTTTCTCTATTTTCCATATAGTTTAATTGGTATGTACCATTATTTATGTTTTTGGGGGATCCGTTGTAGATGCGAAATCCAAAGGAAGTTGAAAAAGATGAGTACCATGAGTTCTACAAGAAGACTTTCAACGAATTCTTGGATCCACTTGGATGCACTCACTTTACTACAGAGGTATGCTTGCGTTTATAGTTTTATGATTTGACTTGCCATGCATGGCTAGAGGCACTAAAGTTTCTTTGAAAATCATGCAGGGTGAGGTGGAGTTTAGGAGTGTTCTGTACATTCCTGGCATGGGTCCTCTTAACAATGAGGAAGTAATAAATCCAAAAACAAAGAATATACGTTTGTATGTGAAACGTGTATTTATCTCAGATGATTTTGATGGAGAGCTGGTAAGTTTTAACCTGGTCACTTGATAGCTCTGTTTGTACAGTATTGACTTATGGGAACTTGACATGGTGATTTGTATTGAACAAAATTGAGATGACTAGAAAATCTTATAACTGAAAAGTTTTAGTCTGTTTTGATTTGATATCTTGTTCTCTATCCATCTCTTGCATGTTTATGATAGAGAAATTAAAAGGTTCTTTGTTATTTTGAACTAGAAAACTATTTCTACAATCTACTTGTATATGGAAATCAAAAGATAAATTCTAGATATATAGGAAAAAGGGTTCTTTATTTTCCTTTATTTTGTTCTCTTTCACAAGGTAACTGAATCATGAAATTTGCAAGTAGGGGCTGTGATAAATTTTTTTTTGGCCAATGGGCTATGATAATAGATAAAGTCTTTCCTTGTGTTAGTAGCTTCTGTCATAAGGCTTTAACTTGTAATTAGCCTTAATGTTATTTTGCAGTTTCCACGATACTTGAGCTTTGTGAAGGGTGTTGTGGACTCGGATGATCTTCCCCTTAATGTTTCTCGAGAGATCCTTCAAGAAAGCCGAATTGTAAGATTAATTTTGTTTACTTTCTGTAGTCATATCAACATAAATTTTGTACTTCTGCATGCTTGCACATTTATCCTCTTGTAAAATTTTTATTCTCAGTTTAGGGTATATAAGCAACTCTGCTAACTATTTAATAATTACTGTTATGTTGACATATCAAATATTTTACGTTATTATGTGTCAGGTGAGAATTATGAGAAAGAGGCTTGTCAGGAAGACATTTGATATGATTCAAGAAATTTCTGAACGTGAAAATAAAGAGGTATATAGCATGATGGAAACCATATTTTTTTTCACCATTGCTGACCTGAACTTTGTCTGTTAACTTAGATGATGGTGAACTTGGTTACAGGATTACAAAAAGTTATGGGAGAACTTTGGCAGGTTTCTAAAGTTGGGATGCATTGAAGACTCTGGTAATCACAAGCGTATAACGCCTTTACTTCGGTTTTACACATCAAAAAGTGAAGAGGAATTGACAAGTTTGGATGAATATGTTGAAAATATGGGTGAGAATCAAAAGGCAATTTATTACTTCGCAACTGACAGCTTGAAAAGTGCCAAGACTGCTCCATTCTTGGAGAAGTTGGTTCAAAAAGACATTGAGGTATGTTTGTAGATTTGGCATTGGATGTCTAAGGTTCAAAATAAACAGGCATTTTGGTCTTTAGGTTGCCACACATGAAATTTGGAATAGTTGAAATTTATTTGGTTAAAATTGATAGATATTGTCTGGTGAATTACCTGAACCATGTTTGGGAAGTCTTAGATTTGGAAATACTAATGAAAGACTTATCTTAAGAAAAGAAACGAGTTAACCTTTGTTTGTTTCTTATAGCTGATAGGATGGAAGAGATCTTTTTATTCTTGTTACTATTAGCACATAATAAACCTTTTTTTTTCCCCATTGATAGCTGATATGGTTTCTTTGCTTTTTATATTGATGTTCCATGATAACTGATGTAGCTTCTTTTTTATTTTTTTTAGGTTCTCTATTTAGTTGAGCCTATCGATGAGGTTGCCATCCAAAATCTGCAAACCTACAAAGAAAAGAAATTTGTTGATATTAGCAAAGAAGATTTAGAACTTGGTTAGTGTTTATGATTTCTCTTTATTTTTTTTGTTTTTCAGGTGTGATCTTTGGCACCCTTTCTCTTCATTCTGATGGCTTTGATGTGAATGTAATGGAATTTGTTGTCATAACAGGTGATGAAGATGAGGTAAAAGAGAGGGAAACAAAACAAGAATACAATCTTCTCTGTGATTGGATAAAGCAACAACTTGGAGACAAGGTGGCCAAAGTCCAAATTTCAAAACGTCTAAGTTCTTCACCATGTGTGCTTGTTTCTGGCAAGTTTGGGTGGTCAGCCAACATGGAAAGGTTGGCATTTTTATTTTACTTCTCAACACAAGTCATAGACATACATAAAAGTTATTCCTTGACTAATATTTTCAATGCATTATGCAGGTTGATGAAAGCACAAGCTCTTGGAGATACTGCAAGTTTGGAGTTCATGAGGGGAAGGAGGATACTGGAGATTAATCCAGATCATCCAATTATTAAAGACTTGAATGTAAGATCATTTTAGTTAAACTTGATTGAAGATATTCTAGTTAAGCATTTTTTGATAATATTTATCTTTTAATTAGTTAGTTAGAACTTGGTATGATAAAACAGTTGAAAGAAATCAAGGGACCTTAGGAGCCCAAGACAAGCACTATGCTCAAGTCAATATGGCACCGTCACAAAGAAAAATGACAGCATTATTCTTAACACTATTAGTTCAGATAACTACAGATAATTAATATGAGTTGTAGTAGCAGTTGCACTAATGTGATGTCTGCTCCTGATTAGACAGAGCAGTCACACTTTGTTTTAGCTGTAGTGGTGGTCAAAACGTTGATTGTTAGAGGTGTTTTCACAAATGTTGATATATCAAGAGCTGCTGTCAATGAATGTTTCTTCTATGACTTCTTAGGCCAGTAAGCTAATAATGTTATAATGACGATATGATGTTAATTTTGGGTTATTTTCCTTGCAGGCTGCATGCAAGAATGCACCTGAAAGCAGCGATGCCAAGAGAGCTGTTGACTTGCTATATGATACAGCATTGATCTCCAGTGGTTTTTCTGTAAGTGGACAGAATTGTTTGTCTTGTTTAGACAACGTATTTCAGATTTTTATTTATCATATTATTCATTATGTAGCCTGACAGCCCTGCTGAGTTGGGTAACAAGATATATGAGATGATGGCAATGGCACTTGGAGGAAGATGGGGTAGATCAGAGGAGGATGAGGTAGAAGCATCAGAAGTTAGGGCTGCTGAAACTGATATGACTGCCGGTGAAGGCTGGGAGACCCAAGTTGTTGAACCATCGGAAGTAAGGACAGAGAGTGATCCCTGGCAAGATTAAGATTTCAAAAATTTCCGTCTATTATTTGATTGTTATTAACAAAATAATCCAGAATGAGAGAGTGAGAAGTAAGAAGAAAAGGGGAAAAAATTTTGTTTCTAGGGTTGGGGTGGTTGTGAAAGAAAGGGGAGGGCTGGAAGAGGTAAAGTTAAGGTTAGTGATTATGGCTTCTGGCTGTTCCTAATTCCCTCGTGGATGAAGTTACTGTTATCAATGTGACGATTTTAAAGCATTTTAATTTTAAAAGGTGTTATTCCATTCCTGGTTTAGTTTACATGTTCAAAGAAGGAAAAGATCGTTCATAGTTAAAGACATTGCTTGTATTGAAGTCGCACTATGGTGGGCAGACGGCGGGGTTGTTTATTCTTCGAGGCAATTCAAGACAGGGTGCATAACATGGGAACAAATAGAGCTTGGTATCGGCAACAAACCGAAAGTACCTCTGGAAATCCAAATATCATCGTCGTAAAATTTATCAATTCATATATTTATATCATATAAAATAATTTATATATTTATATTATATTTTATATAAAAATTATATATCAATAAAAAAATAAAAATATATATTTTTATTTTATTAAATCTTATGATGTGATTTTTATTATTTTTATTATTTTTATATAATATCATGTTTTAAATTATTAAATTTAAGGACAAATAGAGGAGACTTGAGCTTAACGAAACAAACATAACAGATCAGATATTGCATTTATTGAGCAAGTTTCTCTCGTGAAAAGCAACCAAAATTTCGTAAATGGTCCATGAAATAAATCAACCTAACTACACAAATATCGAGCACAGAAGGGTACCAAAGGAAGACCTAACTCTAACCCATTGACGGCGACGAGCTAAAGACAATAAAAAACTTCACAAATACAATTTTAGAATCTTAATGCTAAAAATATAAAGGGTTAAACAAAAAAAAAATCTCTGTACTATATTTTTTTGTTAGTTTGATATTTAAAAAAATAAAATTATCATTTTGATATTTAAATTTTTATTCAAACATCCACTTTGATATCTCGGATTAATGTTATTAATTAATTTATTGATATGATATGAATGTCTAATAAGATTTTAACACGTGTAAAAAAATATAGTCAGTATTACATCATTGATTATCACATTAATATTAAAAAATTTTCAAAAAATCTGAAAATATATAAAAGATTATTAAAAATTTTAAAAAATTCTAAAAACTTAAAAAATTGTAAAATGTTGGAATATTCTCAAAAAATATAAAAATAAAAAAATTTTGACAAATAAAAAATAAAATACTTAAAAATTTAATAAAAATCTAAAAAAATTAAAAAATGAAAATTTTGTAAAATATATAAAAATAAAATTGTAAGATTCAAAAAATGAAAAATTTTCATAACTTTTCAAAAAATTTAAATTTTTTAAAAATATTTTTGTAATTTTTTAAAAATTGTAAGATTTTTTACTTTCAATTTTTTAAGTTTTTGTTAACTTTTTTTAATTTTAAGAAAATTTATTTTTATTAAAATTTTCATTTATTTTTATTTTTTATTTTTACTAAAATTTTGAGATTTTTTTTTGAATTTTTTATGTTTTCATAATTTTTTAATTTTTTAAATATTTAAGTTTTTTTTTAATTTTTTTATAATTTTAAAAAATATTTTAGATTAAAAAAAGTTTAAAATTTTTATAAATTTTATTTTAATACTAACGTGATAATTGATAATACAATGTTGACTTAATTTTTGACAGGTATTAATATTTTATTGGATAATCACAATATATTAGTAAGTTAATTGACAACGTTAATATCAAATACTAAAACAAATAACGTAATAAAAATTAAAGTATCAAATTAAAAGTTTTATTTTTTAAGTAACAGATTGATAAAAAACTTATAGTATAAAGGCTATTTTTATATTTAGCCCAAATATAAAAAAGATAAGTCAATATAAGAATATATATTCTTTTTGGGAAGATCAATCAAAGCAACAAATGTATATGAATCATATTCAATTAGCTGATCTTTTGCATTATTAATCAATTAATAAGAAACATTAATCAAATCAAAGGCAACTAAAAAATGTGGTTATCAATTTCTTATCAAAGATTTTCAGCCCAAATTAGTATCAACTTCGACTCTGTTTGTTTCATAAAAAAATTACTTCTGAAAAATAATTTTTAAAAAATATTTACATATTTTAAATTGAAAGAGATTTTTTATTGTTTGGATGAATTAATGAAAAATATTTTTTATTGTTTGGTTATTTTTTGAAAATTTTATTTTTTAAAAATAATATTAATATAACTATTAAAATATCAAAAAAATATTTATTATTAAAATATATTGAAATTATTTATTATTAAAGTCATTAATATTAAAAAATAATTATATTTAATATTAAAATATTACGTTAATATAAAAAATACTTAAAATAAAACTATTTATTATTCTTTATATTATTTATTAATAATATATTATTTATTAATGTATTATTATAATATTTATTAATTAAGTTAATAGTATTTATTATTATATTATTTATTAATATATTATACTACTATTTATTAATATATTATAATATTATTTATTTATCAATATAATATTATTTATAAGCAAAATTATGCTCAAATGTATTGATAAATAGTTCTATTCATAGACAGCTATTTTATGAAAAATTTCTTCTTTTTTTCAAATCCGTAACATAATTTTCAGAAAAATAATCTCATTTTTCATTGATTAATAAGTTATTTTTTGTTAACCAACCAATTTTCTGTTAAACAAATACTTAAAAATGTAAAAAAAAAAATTAAAAATCATTTTTGTAAAACAAATAGAGCTTTTATTTGAAAATATTTCCTTTGCTAAGAGTACATGTTGCATATTTCTTCAATCTTCACTTGTGGTTAACCCACATACTCTGTCAATTATATCAGGCCGAATCAAGTTTGATATTTTGTTTTGAAAGGCTAAGATATTATTGTTATAAAAAATTATCACATTCACTAACAATAGAGTTTTTAAATTTCATAAGCAGAGTTAATATGACAACACATATATTTTAGATAATGTTTGATTTGAGATAATCATTCAAAAAATAATGATGATATATGTATGGTGATTAGATCACTATATTTGATAACTGTTTAGTTTTTCTACATGACGATAATCATCGAGAATGATTAGTTTACTGCTTGCTTTAAAAAATGATCTAATTCTCATATAAAATGATGAAAAACTTTTATTATCGAGGTAAAGTAATAAATAAAATTAACAATAGTCAATATTACTCATATAATATGTGAATTAAAAACTTATCTATTCTTAAAATTAATTGTAATTATTTTATATTATAATTTTTATATTTTCAAATTAATATTCATTACAACAAGTTCAAAAAAATTTTATATGATTTTTAAAAAAAAAATTGATTTGTAATATAATCTTTTAATTTTAATATATTAGTTTATTTTCTAATTCAAATATTTTTTATATAATTTATATTATAAAAATAATTTATTATCAATAAATATATTTTTAATTTAATAATATTTATTATAAAATAAATAAAATATTACTAATATTTTATTTATAAATTATTATCTTTAAATAACATTGAAATTATTAACCTTATACCGAAGAGAATTCTCGATTGATTACAATTGTTTGCTCTAACTTGATAGATATAGAAATGGAGATAAACTAACAAACATAGATGTCAATAGACCAGACATAAATTTAGAGATAAACTAGACATAGAAACAGAGATCAAGAGTTTTATCTCTATCTCTATGCTCGCTAGTCTAACTTTATCTATCAAGTTGGAATAAACAATTGTAATTAATCAAGAATTCTCCTTGGTCTAAGAATTAACTTGTGTAGTTATTATAATGTGTATATTTATTTTAGTACTTTCAAACAAAATAATGTTTAATTTTTAGTAATGCCAAACACAATAATTTTTAATTATTAAGAATTAATGATTTTTAACATAAGTCATTAATTACTAAAGATTAATGATTTTTAGTAATGCCGAACACAACTATAAAATAGAATTGTTTAATTTTGAATTAATAGATGTGTATAATTTGTTAATAAATCATAAGTACTGATAAAATAAAAAAGATTGTTTAATTTTAATTTAATAGATATGTGTGATTTTAAATTGAGAGAAAATATTTATTTTAAATTATGAAGAAAGTGAGGCAAAATATTTACTAATATTACCATTGCAATAACAACATCAAATAAGGAAAAAAAAAACGTTTTGATTGTGTACCTCCTCTATCTTTAATTCAACTCCCTCTTTATTATTTTAGAGACTCTTTTGCTATTCTAGGAGTGCTTTTTCTAAGGGTCATTTTGTTGCTAACATTTCTTCAATTTCTTTTTTACAATTTTTTTTTTAAACTTCTCCAAAGATTTTAAAGATAAGTTTTGTAGACAATTCACATACATTTTTCAAGAAAAATAGTGGGTGTAAGATCAAATAATAAAAAAAAAAGATCGAAACAATGCATCACAAAAGGTTGTGAATTTATGCATCTTTGTAGAGTCCAAAGATTGGATATTTATCTCAAACCTAAAATATAAAAAAGTATAATTAAATTATAAAAAATGCGTTGAAATACCTTTATTAAATTGTAATATTGATCAAAATGTTGTAAACAAAAAGAAGAAGAAGAAGAAGAAGAATTGAATAAACAATAATGGTGGAAGACAAAATTAAATCATAAAAAGTATTGAAATACCTTAAAGTAAACTGAGGGTGATAAAAGCACTGAAAAAAACTGAAAATAATTAGAAAATGTGTGCTAATAAAAGAAAGAATTGAATAAAAAATTATATGCATGATGTGGGATTATTAGAGTGGAGTTGACATACCTTTATTAAATTGTGATATTGATCAAATGCTGTAAAATAATTGAATAAACAATTATATTGACAGATAAAATTAAATCATAAAAAAATATTGACATGCTTTAACTAAATTGAGATTTTGATGATAACCTTGAAAATTTTGAAAATTGTTAGAAAATGTGTGCAAAAATAGAATAAATAAATAATATGCATGTTGTGAAATTATTAGAATTGGAATTCATATAAATCATATTTTACATGCACTTGAAAGCAATGTCAATCATAAATTAAAAGCGCTAAATAATAATGATTATCTCTTTAAAATTAAAGTTCTAAATTAATTGAAATCTCTATTTGCACGAATGAAAAGGAAGAATTGAATAAGAAATTCTGATGATAAGTTGATAATGTCACAATCTCTTATACAAAGATAGATTATGTAACTTTTAATTAAGAGATAAATATAATTTAAATTGAGATAAAGTATTTTTTATTTTAAATCATAAGAAAGAGGGAGGTAAAAAAGTTGCCAATTATATATATATATATATATATACTTACAAAAGAAATTCAAATTAATAATTTGTACTTACCAAGATGAGCCATATAGTTAAAAAGCTATATAAAAGAAAAGTCAAAGAAATCAATAAACCACAATTAATACGTTTGAACAGAAAATTATTAAATTTTAAAAGTTATTTTTAAAATTTAGATTTAATATATGCAAATAATATTAAATTTTAAAAGTTTTGAATAACTAAATAATTTTTTAAATATATATATATTTTATAAATATCTTAAAATTAAAAAATATATTACGTGTTATTATAAAGAGAAGATATAGGAATTTTTTTATGTGTACAAAAAAAAAGATATTCACATAAGCGTTTACATCAGCATAACTTATTTGATAATAGTGTATCTTGTAATATATAATATATATGATATGATTTTTAAATATATATTTTTGATAAATACCTTAAAATTTAAAAAATATTTTGTGTCATTATAAAAAAAAATTATAGGGATTTTCTTATGTGTACAAAAGAGAAGGTATCCACATAGTGTTTATATTAGTATAATTATCTGATAATCATAATATAATATATATGATTGTTTTATATTATAATTTTTTATATTTTCAAATTAATATTCATTATAACAAGTTTAAAAATATTTTGTATGATTTTTTTTTAATTTATTTAAAATATAATCTTTTAATTTTAATATATTAGTTTTATTTTATAATTCAAATATTTTTATTAATTTATACTATAAAACTAGTTTATTATCAATAAACATATTTTTAATTTAATAATTGAATTATATTTATTATGAACTAAATAAAATATTACTAATATTATATATATAAATTATTGTCTTTAAATAATATTGAAATCATAGCTATCAAAACTATATTGGATATTAAATCGTTCAAAGTTTTAGGTTACTGGGTTAATAGTTCAACCATAAAGTCAATCAGATCAATTGTCAATTCAGTAAAAGATATTATAGAAAATTTAAATATTCTAAAAATTCAAAATTTAAACTTTTAATTCAAGCTATAGTTTAATAATTCAACCATAAAATTCTAAATTTTAAGGTATATCATAAACTGCAATTTTTAAAATATAAAATTTATAAAACAATTAATTACTAGTTAAAAATAAAATTACTTAACATTTTATTAAAATAGTATTTTATATTTTAATAGTTAGAAATAATATTTATATTTTAATAAATATAATAAATAATAACTAAAAAATAATTATTATTTATATTTATTAAAATATAAATATTATTTAATATATAATAATTAATCTTTAAGTAATAAAAAGAAATATCTATATAAAATTTTAATAAGAAGAAAATACTTATATTTATATGAAAATTAGTAAAAAGAAATTAAAATCATTTTTATATTTTTTATATGAATGTATTTTTTTATTAATTTTACATATATACATTTTCTTTTATAAATTATTTTTGATCATGGTCAAATAATTAATCATTTTTATTAACATTTTATTTTTTATTAATTTTATATATTATTAATTTTATAATTATTTTTAATTATGGTATCAATTAATAAAATTTTGTGTTAAATCATTTTTTTAAATTGTTTATTTTTACACATGTGTAAGTTTTTTTATAATGTTATTATTCACATGTCTCAAAATATATCAACATATTGTTAATATAAGGATATAAGGGCTTTGATAGTAGAAAATAAGAGTTGAATGATTTATTTAGATGAAAATAATAGTATAAGGACTTAATTAGATTATTTTGAATACTTGAACGATTTTTTTTTTATTTTACCTAGATTTATTAAATAATATTGAATCAATCCAATTAAAAAAATATTTAATTTATTAATTTATTATGTAAACTGTAAGTTTATAATAGCTTAAAGTGATTTAATTATAAAAGTGATTTAATTATAAAACTAGACCAATTTTAATACCAATTCAACTTATTAAACTAATGATTCGATCCGATTCTGATAATTATGATTGAAATCATTAATCTTAAACAAAAAAAAATTCTCGATTGATTACAATTGTTTCTTCCAACTTAATAGATATAAAGATAGAAATAGATTAATAGACAAAGAGATAGAGATAAATAGACTAGACATGGAGAGAGAGATCTCTATTTCTATAACTATTAATCTATATATCTAGCTCTATGTCTACTAGTCTACTCTATCCTTATTTCTATATTTACCAAGTTGGAATAAATAATTATAGTCAACAAAAAAATTTCTTTTGTTTAAAAATGAACTTTTATAGTTATTATAATGTCCATGTTTGTTTTGGTACTTCTCTGTCTCAATGTCTAGTCTACCTCTATCTCTATGTCTACTCGTCTACTTTATCCCTATCTCTATATCTATTAAGTTGGAACAAACAAGTATAGTCAACCGAGAATTTTCCTTTGTTTAAGAATTAACTTGTAAAGTTATTACAACGTGCATGTTTATTTTGGTACTTTTAAATAAAGTAATAATTAATTTTTAATAATATCAAATATAATAAATTTTAATTACTAAAATTTAATAATTTTTAATTAAATAAAGTGATTCAAAATCATGAGCGATAAAATCATTTCAATAATAAAATTATTTTAATAATTAAATTATTATAATAATTTAAAAAATGATATCAAATATTATCTTAAAGTATAATAAAACAAAAAACTTTTGATCTCTTTTAATTTCGTTTGTAGTTAAAAAATTGTATTATCAATGTATAAAAATAAACTATTATTATATACAAAATTTAGTTTGTTATCCATATGATGCATAGATTAATTTCACTTATTTAATCGTGTTTAAATATATAAGTTAATAATACTTAATTAACATATCTAATTTATTTATAAAATACATATATCAGTTAGGTTATAACATACCTTTAAAAGTGAGCTAATTATTAAAGGAGGTAAATGTTAATTAAAAATATCAAACATTAAAATTAAAAATAAAATTATAATAGTTGTAATAATAATAGTCTTGGTTGAGAAAAAAACAAAATAGAACATGATAAGGTCTTTTGCTATTGCTAGCCTTTTTGCTAGCTTTATTTCCTTTAGAAAATTGATAAAATTTATTTTGTCTGAGAAAAATAGTAATTATTATATACTCTTTCTTTTTTGCATTTTCAATGCCCAATTTTTATTTAATATAATACAAACATGTTAAATAAAAATATAAAAATTTCATTTGTCCAAAGAGAATAAAAAATTGTATAATTCATGACTTATCAAATGTGTAACACTTGACCAAGAATATCCACAATTTTAAGATCAATACAGTAGAAAAAAAATTCTAAATATGAATTCAATTTGGTTAAAAAAAGCAATAAAGAGATGGTGCCAATTATAACCTAACTAAAGGGCATATTAATGAAGACATTTGATTTGCTAAAACCATAAGAAGAGTTTTGAGAATTGTAGATTGATATATGATTGCTTTGCCTAAAAATAGAAAATACCTCATAAAGCTGTGACCTATTTTAATGAAAAATTATAGTTTTTTATAATTTTTTATTAAAAAAGAAGATTATTAATAAATCATAAGTGATAATACAAATTAGATTTTTTTAATTTTAAATTAATAAATGTTTGTAATTTGTTAATAAATCATAAGTGACGATGAGATAAAAAAAGATTTATCTAATTTTAATTTAATAAATTCTTGTGAATTTAAATTGAAAGAAAATATTTATTTTAAATTATGAAGAAAATGAGGCAAAATACTTACGAATATTACCATTGCAATAACAACATCAAATAAGGAAAAAAGTTTTGATCGTGTACCTCCTTTATCGATAATTCAACTCGCACTTTATTATTTTAGAGACTCTTTTACTATTCTTGGAGTGCTTTTTCTAAAGGTCATTTTCTTGCTAACATTTCTTCATTTTCTTCTTGCATTTCTTTTTTTCAACTTCTCTAAAGATTTTAAGGATAAGTTTTGTTGACAATTTACATATACTTTTCAAGAATAATAGTGGTGTAAGATCAAATAAAAAACCAGAAATTAAATTACAAAAAATGCATTGACATACATTTATTAAATTGTAATATTGATCAAAATGTTAATGTGTGCTAATAAAAGAAAGAATTGAATAAAAAATAATATGCATGTTGTGGGATTATTAGATGTGGAGTTTGACATACCTTTATTAAATTGTGATATTGATCAAATGCTGTAAAATAATTGAATAAACAATTATATCGAAAGATAAAATTAAATTATAAAAAAATATTGACATGCTTTAACTAAATTGAGATCTTGATGAAAACCTTGAAAAAATTGAAAATTGTTAGAAAATGTGTGCAAAAAAGGAAAAAATGAATTAAAAAAAAAATGCATGTTGTGAAATTATTAGAATTGGAATTCATATAAATCATATTTTACCTGCACTTGAAAGCAATGTCAATCATAAATTAAAAGCGCTAAACAACAATGATTATCTCTTTAAAATTAAAGTTCTAAATTAATTGAAATCTCTATTTGCACGAATGAAAGGAAGAACTGAATAAGAAATTCTAATGATAAGTTGATAATGTCACAATCTCTTATACGAAGATAGATTATGTAATTTTAAATTAAGATATAAATATAATTTAAATTGAGATAAAATATTTTTTATTTTAAAAGAAAAGTAAAAGAAATCAATAAATCACGCATAACATGTTTGAACAGAAAATTATTAAAATTTAAAAGTTATATTTGAATTTTAGATTTAATATATGTAGATAAGATTGAATTTTAAAAGTTTTGAATAGCTAAATAATTTTTTAAATATATATTTTTGATAAATACCTTAGAATTAGAAAATATATTATGTGCTATTATAAAGAGAAATTATAAGGATTTTCTTATGTGTACAAAAGAGAAGGTATCCATATAGGTGTTTAATTTTTCATTAAAAAGAGAAAATTATTAATAAATGATAAGATAAAATAGCTTTGTTTAATTTTGAATTAATAAATGTGTGTAATTTGTTAATAAATCATAAGTGATGATAAGATAAAAAAAAGATATATTTTATTTTAATTTAATAGATTCTTGTGATTTTAAATTGAAAGAAAATATTTATTTTAAATTATGAAGAAAGTGAGGCAAAAATACTTACTAACAGTACCATTGCAATAACAATATCAAATAAGGAAAAATACGTTTTGATTGTGTACCTCCTCTATCTTTAATTCAACTCCCCTCTTTATTATTTAGAGGCTCTCTTACTTTTCTTGGAGTGCTTTTTTTCTAAGCGTCATTTGGTCGCTAACATTTCTTCATTTTCTTTCTGCATGTGTTTTTTTTCAACTTCTCTAGAGATTTTAAAGATAAGTTTTATTGACTATTCACATGTACTTTTCAAGAAAAATGGTGGCGTAAGATCAAACAAAAGAAGAGAAAAATGAGACCTGATACAATGCATCACGAAAAGTTGTGAATTTATGTATATTTGTAGAGTTTAAAAGATTGCATATTTTTCTTGAATTTATAATATAAAAAATTTAAATTAAATTATAAAAAATGCACTGACATACCTTTATTAAATTATAATATTGATCAAAATGTTGTAAACAAAAAGAAGAAGAAGAATTGAATAAACAACAATGGTGGAAGATAAAATTAAATCATAAAATGTATTGAAATGCCTTGAGTAAACTGAGTGGTGATAAAAGTAAATGCAGTTGCTTAATAATTTGAACGTAATGAATTTATACAGGAGAAAAAAAAAATCAAAGACGTAATTACACACTCAAGCTAAAATTGTTTTTGCATATAATTAACTGATAAATGTCAACACTCGAGGGCTGGAAAAGCATTACCTTTTGATTAATGTTTGGTGCTATAAAAAGCCAGGAGATTTGGCCAAGCTTTTCATGCTCAAAGTTCAATAATCTAAAATGAAGCCACCTAGCCTTTCAATGTCTCTACTTCTCTTTGCTCTCCTGTCATTTCCATGGGCAATTTTGTCACATAGTCAGGGGATCAACTTCCTCCAATGCCTAGCTCCAATCTCTGGTGTCATTTACACCCAAAATAACTCTTCATTTTCATCTGTATTGGAGTTTCCGTATGCCAACTTAAGGTATTCTACACCAACTACCCCAAAACCTTTAGCCATTGTTACACCGACCCTTGTCTCTCACATCCAAGCAACCGTTAATTGTTCAAGGAAACATGGCATCCAGATTAGAATTCGAAGTGGTGGTCATGACTACGAGGGCCTTTCTTATGTTTCCCAAGTTCCATTTGTCATGATTGATATGATTAATCTTCGATCAATCAATATTGATGTAGAAAACAAGGCTGCGTGGGTTCAAGCTGGTGCAACTATAGGTGAATTGTATTATAAAATTGCAGAAAAAAGTAGAACTCTTGCCTTCCCTTCTGGTGTTTGCCCTACTGTGGCTGTTGGTGGCCATTTCAGTGGAGGAGGTTATGGCATGTTGATGCGCAAGTTTGGCATTGCAGCTGATCACATAATTGATGCACAGTTAGTTGATGTTAATGGAAGAATTCTTGATCGAAATTCCATGGGTGAAGATTTGTTTTGGGCTATCAGAGGAGGTGGAGGAGCTAGTTTTGGAGTGATTTTGGCATGGAAAGTTGAGTTGGTTTCTGTTCCACCAACCGTGACTGTGTTTAGAATAACAAAAACTTTGGAAGAGAATGCAACAAAGCTTGTTCATAGGTGGCAATACGTGGCGCCTAAGGTTCACGAAGATTTGTTTCTCAGAATCTTTTTCAGGGATACAAATTCAACCCAACCAGGAAAAAGAACAATCCGAGCTATTTTCACTACCTTGTTTCTTGGTACAACTGATCAGCTGCTTACATTGATGCAACAAAGCTTTCCAGAGCTTGGACTAGTCAAGGAAGATTGCATCGAAATGAGTTGGATTGAAACAATCATCTACTTCGCAGAAATCCCAAATGATTCCCCACTTGACGCCATGCTTAACAGGAGATTATATCCTGACGCATTCTTCAAAGGAAAATCAGACTATGTAAAGGAACCTATACCTGAAACTGCATTAGAAGGGTTATGGAAAAGGTTTCTTGAAGAGAAACCAGGGGCGATGGAAATTATCTTCAGCCCTTATGGAGGGAAAATGGATGAGATTCCAGAGTCTGAGATTCCCTATCCTCACAGAATCGGGAACATATACAGCATTCATTACAATGTATCGTGGAGAAAGGAAGATAATTTGGAAGCTCCAAAGCATATTAATTGGCTAAGAAGGCTTTACAGTTACATGGCACCCTATGTCTCAAAACATCCAAGGGCAGCTTACATGAACTATAGGGATCTTGACCTTGGAATTAATAACAAAGGAATTTACACCAGTTACAAACAAGCAAGCGTGTGGGGTCTTAAATATTTCAAGAATAACTTCGACAGGTTGGTTCGAATAAAGACGAAGGTCGATCCACAAAATTTTTTCAGACATGAACAGAGTATTCCTTCTGTTTTACGTGAATAAAAAGAGAGATGATAAATGTTCATTTGTAATAAGTGAGAATATCCTCACTATTTTATGACTTTATGAAATAAAAATGTGCATCCGAATTTCAGTGTGTGATGTAATACTCTGCTCAAAAGTAAGATTTCGAGTCCTTTTTCAAATTATAATAAATAAATAAATATGTTTGATATTTTTAAAATAAATGCATTTTTTAGATTATAATCCATATTTCGTATTAAATCATGCACGAATGACCCGTTAAAATAAATATTGGACCGACGCAATTTACACACCTGGGCCGATGGGTGTAGCCCGTTTGACACCTCCGTTATAAAACTGTAACTATAATAAAAAAAAGGGCTTATGGGTTAACCCAAATAAGAAAACGGGTGGGTTATTAGACCCATGTAATGGATGTGTTCCTACAAAAACAGAGACCTTTAGGTTTTTAGGAGGGTTTAAAGGCGGCTACCTCCACCAACACTTTTCCCTTGCCATTTCATTCTCTTCTAGATCTCATCCCATTCTTACTTCTCAAATCTTTTGTTTCATTCATTTTTCCCCTAAAAAATTTCCCACTTTTTCATTTGTTTCGTATGTTTTCTTAGAAAAAAAGAAAAGGAAAAGTCCTAGAGAAAGATTTTCTTTTGCCTTGCCCAACATTGTATCTTTCAGCTTTGAATTGGAGTCATTTATTAAATACAAACACAACATAGTTCAAGCATGTGGAGACGCTTAGTTAAGCAAGCTTCCAATAGACAAAAGTTTAAATTTGTCCCTGAATCATATACTTCCTCGCTTTCTTCATGTTCTTCTACAGGATTTTGTCAGGATTCAGTTTTTATCAATAAATTCAGTCCTTCCATGGCCAAAAGAAATGGCTTTTGTGGGTGCCCAGTTCTGGATTTTCGCGAAAATGGTGTCTTCTCTTTGCAAAAGCATGGTTTGGGCAGATCCAGTTTGTCTCAATCAGGTAACTCTTTAAGTTTTTCTGGGAAATTTTGGAATTTGAAAGGGTATGCAAGTACTGCTGAGGCTATTATTTCTACTGAAGAGGACCTTTCGGGGTCAGAAGAAATCCATGAATTAATGGGAGCAATGATCAGAGAAGAGAAGAAAGAGTCCTTTTCAAAGCAACCAAGGACGATGGTAGGAGGAATGGGGGTAGCAAAGTACTATACGTTAAGGAGGAGGCAAATAAAGATCGAGACCGAGGCATGGGAAGCGGCAGCTAAAGAGTACCAAGAATTACTAGCAGATATGTGTGAGCAAAAACTTGCTCCGAATTTGCCTTATATTAAATCATTGTTTCTTGGTTGGTTTGAGCCTTTGAGAGATTCTATTGCTGCTGAGCAAGAGTTGTGCAAGGAAAATTTCAAGATAAGTCATGCTGCTTATTTTAGCGAGTTGTCAGCGGATATGATGGCGGTAGTTACCATGCACAAATTAATGGGGTTGTTGATGACTAGTAGTGGTGGAATTGGGGGTATTAGGGTCGTCCATGCTGCTTGCCAGATTGGTGAAGCCATTGAACATGAGGTGAGGACGTTATAAATTCTTCCAGTTGTAAATTTTTCTTTTTATTGGGTTGGCTGCATTAGGTTCAGTAAATTTGTTTGTGTGATTTTGATATATATGTCCATCCGTGGTGGACAAATTTAAGAAAACTATGAGCCTTTGTTAAAGCTTTTCAGTTGATGACATGATTGATAACATTATTGCTGGAGTTTATAGTATTCTATTGTTAAAAATACCCGTATGTTAGTGAAGTAGAACTTACTTAAAGATTCGGTATGGTGATTGGTAGGACTATTTCTGAAAGTTAACATGGTAATTTGTGACATTGGAATAGTTTTTGTCTTTTGTAGGACAGTTCACTTTGGAAATGAAGTTGGAGTTAAGATTATTAGTAAAATTCTGTTTTCTGCTTCACATGATAGAATTTGTGAATTTCTGGATGATATAGATTCAGGAAACTTAAGTATGGTGGAAAAACACATCTCTTTGGAGCAATTTGTACTTGGCATTATTTAAGGTTTTTTTGTTAGAGGAATTGTCATTGTCAAAGCACTATAATGTTTTGGGTTGTCTTCAACGGAACATTTTATTGACATTGAGTTTTTTTCCCTTTTTTGCTTAAAGATGCAAGATAGAGCTGTTTATATTAAATTCAAATTATAGATTTGTGCCTTATACCCTGGGAGCATTTTGCTATTTCTTGTTGAGAACTAATTAATGGTTGTTTCTCGGATCAGGCCAGGATACAGAAGTTCTTGGATAAGACACAGAAAAAGAAAACAAAAGATAAAAAACCTGATATTGAATCTGAACCTGTGACCAATGAACAAGAGAAACCGGACAAAGACCAGGAAAAGCTGAGGAAAAAGGTGACTCAATTGATGAAAAAGCAAAAGGTGCATCAGGTGAGAGAAATAGTGAAGGAGCAGGATACTACAAAGCCATGGGGTCAGGAGGCACAAGTTAAGGTGTGTGATTTTTGCAATTGTAAAAATCTGTTCTGGTTTTGGTCGGTTCATAATGTTGTATCATGGTGTTGCCCATTGTAGGTTGGCTGCCGTCTGATTCAGTTATTGATGGAAAAAGCCTACATACAACCACCAGTTGATCAGTTAGGAGATGGCCCACCTGATATTCGCCCTGCATTTATACATGCTCTAAAAACTGTCAGCAAAGATGGAAAGTGGGTAGCTGCATCTATATTTTATTTGTTCTCTCTCTGTCTCTCTCACTTTTGATTTCTTCCTCATTCACTCATAACTCACATCAGAGTATTTATTTTTGTGTTTATCCTTCATCAGCAAAGGCAGTAGGAGATATGGTGTTATTGAATGTGATCCACTAGTTCGCAAAGGACTTGAGAAAACTGTAAGTGGAATAATTAATGGTCTTTAAGACATAGTTCTTAACAAGCATGCCACTCATAAACATTTTCCCCCTTGAATAAATCTCTATTCTTGAAAGTATATGGATGAACTAATCTCTGCTTGTGCAACCAGGCTAGGCACATGGTCATTCCTTATATGCCAATGCTAGTGCCCCCTCAAAACTGGACAGGGTATGTACTCAAGGTTCTATTTTTGTACGGTTTATTTTCCGCTGATTCTATTGATTTCCCCCTATTCATTCAGATATATAGACATCTTAGTTCAAAGTTCTTCCAGCTTATTTAATATCTTCAGATCTCAGCTTGAAACAGCCTTATGTATATATTTCACTTGTTCAGTTCTATTCTCTGGGTTTAGCTCTGATGAATTTTGTGATATTTTGGCAGGTATGACCGAGGTGCATATTTGTTTTTACCATCATATGTCATGCGGACGCATGGAGCAAAACAACAACGCGAAACTGTTAAAAGAACACCAAAGACACAATTAGTGCATGTTTTTGAGGTTTGAAAATCCTTGAGATTTATATTGTTGATCTCTATGTTGTGCACTTTTAAGTGTTGGCAATTCATTCTTTACATTTTCTTCTAACATGAAAACAAAAGCAATAAGTTGTTGTCACTCACCAACTTTATGTAACTGTTTGATATAGCCTCTCTGCATTGTTGCATTGATTCTTTTGTTTCTTGTGCATCAGGCTCTTGACACACTAGGAAATACCAAATGGAGGATAAATAAAAGGGTTCTTGGTGTAGTAGACAGAATATGGGCTAATGGTGGCCGTATCGCAGACTTGGTTGACCGTGAAGATGTGTGTACATACAAAATAAGCAGAATTTGATTTTCTTTTGCTGGTTTATGTTCTTTTTTTATTCATTATATTTCATTTTCTGAAGGAGAGAAAGTCATCATTTTGTTGTGAAGTCTATTTTTTTAGTGCTGCTTGAATATGAAAATCTGCAACACTGTTCTTTCTTATTTTTCAAGTTAATGATCATCCATCACTTTTTATTTTTTAAATTTTAAACAGGTTCCTCTGCCTGAGGAGCCAGACACTGAAGATGAAGCAGAAATTCGGAAATGGAAGTGGAAGGTAAAAGCTGTCAAAAAGGAGAATAATGAAAGGCATTCACAGCGGTGTGATGTTGAACTTAAACTTGCTGTAAGAAGCTGCCTTTATCGGTGACATCTACTTAGGCTTAGTTTAGCATTGCTGTTGTAATTAGCTTTTGCAATCAAAATTTTCTTTTGACCCAACCTCAATGCTAAACAAGAAATATGTTGCTTTTCAATCTAAAAACCTGGTTTGCAAACCCAAACCAAAAAGCTCCTTTTGCTGTGAAAAGTGCTTTTGGAATAGAAAAATAATTATATTATCCTATATTTCTAATATTTTATTATTTTATGCATAGCTTTTTAGACATTTCAATTACTCAATACTTTTTCACAGCAATACTGAACACTTAAAATTTTGAACCACACCTTTAAATGCACTTTTTTCAACTCAAATTTTTTTCTAACCACAACAGCTATGCTAAACTAACCCTTAGTCTGATATCATGTTCTTATGTTGTATATTAACTATTTTCTGTTGGAGATAGGTGGCTCGACAAATGAAGTATGAGGATGGCTTCTACTACCCTCACAACCTTGATTTTCGAGGCCGAGCATACCCTATGCATCCATATCTAAATCATCTCGGCTCTGATCTATGTCGAGGTGTCTTGGAGTTTGCAGAGGGACGCCCCCTTGGGAAGTCAGGCTTACGCTGGCTGAAGATACATTTGGCAAATTTATATGCTGGAGGGGTGGACAAGTTGCCCTATGAGGGTCGAATAGCTTTTACAGAGAATCATTTGGATGATATCTTTGATTCAGCAGACAGATCTCTTGAAGGAAGGCGCTGGTGGTTGAGTGCAGAGGACCCTTTCCAATGCTTGGCAGCATGTATTAATCTCTCTGAAGCAATGCGAAGCTCCACTCCAGAGAATACCATTTCGCATATGCCTGTCCACCAGGTATTTTCCCCCTAGCAAAATTGAACAAGCAGATACATAATTTCTTTTTTATTTGCTAGTTCCTTGGATGATAAGTCAAATGTTTTTGGAAACCAACATACATTCATGCACACACACACACACGTGTGTGTGCCTGCCCACTCTTTGGACTTTGGAGGTATTTTTCTTTTAAGGATGCAATAACCTCCATCTAGGATTTTTTGTGATTGTTATCACTGTGTTGGAAGATGAGACCGTGTTTGCTTCATGCCATTGATTGATACAGGTAGCTACAAGAAATATGTTATATTTTATGTGATTATTTTGCCATTATTGCTGTTTTTTTATGGTTTTGACGATCATTTGATGAACCCTGCTTTGAGTGTCTCATCATATTTCCATTGTCTGAAGCATAATATTGGGTTTTTGTCTTAATCTTCTGCAAGGATGGTTCGTGCAATGGTTTACAACACTATGCTGCCCTGGGAAGGGATAAGGTAATGCACTTCTTTTTGTCATATTTCATACCTATGATTTTATCCAGCTTTACCAAATTTGGATGTCTAAAATTGTTTTTCTTTTACTAAAAACAGAAAGCATTAGCTATTGAGTCATTCCAAATATGCCCTTAACCATATTGTTAATTAGAAGTTAAAGGAAAGATCCATTCAAGATTTAGGGTATGGCTATAGAGGAAAAGGGATTTGAAGGATCTACAGGGTTAGAGGGGAGAAAATGTTCAACTATATCCATACATGTCACATGTTGATTCTTGAATGCGGTTTTTTTGATCACCAGGGTATCTCTTCATTCTCACTCTTTTTATAGAATGGCTTCTTCACTCATAGATAGTGAAAAGTCATTAAATTTTTTTTTATTAATTAGGGTAGTCCGCTTTTATCCCTGGTTACTGAATTTTCAACATGTATTTATAATGAATGAAATATTTATATGATTGACTAAATTTGTTTACATATGCATGAGTAACTTTCTTTTTTCCCTTTGTTATGTTAATTGAGCTGCTTTGGCTTTCAGTTGGGAGCAGCTGCAGTGAATCTTGTTGCAGGAGACAAACCAGCTGACGTCTATTCAGGAATTGCTGCCCGGTAATTATTACTTACTCTCTCTAATTCCCTCCACCACTCATGCAGTGGCAGGAGACTCAACCATTTTGGTTTATATGTAAATGCTAACTAATGGCACTTCAATGGCTGTGGTTAGATCGTTTTTACCATTTTGAATGCTAAGGGCTAAGATCATGATCCTTTAACCTAAATTCCCAAATTTCTGCAACTATTGGCCTCCATAATTCCAAGCAGGTAGACTAGCCTAACTACGTCCTACATCAATATCTCTCTGTGCAGAATGGTTTGGTGCTGGGACATCAAATTGTCCTTAAAATCATTCTATTTGGGAGTTTGGAAATTTTAGCTGAAATGCTGTTGGAAAAGATTCAAAATATAAACTGCAATCCTGATTCTGATAAGAGTGCTTTACACTTTTGTTTTAAACTGTGTTAAATTATCGACATTTGAGTGCAAAGGCAGCTTCTGTTTCTGGCAACTTAGAGGAATGCACATTAATGAATTTGTGTGAGTTTTATCATGGATTCGCAGATCCATATATTTCTGTTAACAGTCTGGTCCAACCAAGTGTATGAGTTGTTCATTTGACTTGATTGGATAAATGTTTTTACCTGGTTTCTTCAGCGCTTCAGAATTTGTATAAAATTGTCTTGGAATGTTGAGTTTACCAAAGATCAATATTCTTTCATTGACCTATATAAATCAATTTGCTATTCTGGTGCAGAGTTCTTGATATTATGAGGCAAGATGCAGAGGAAGATACTGCAGCAAATCCTAATGCGTTACATGCTCGGCTTTTAATCAATCAGGTTCGTTTCATTTCTTTTCTGTTTGTTGAACGAAAGGAGGAGAGAATCTATGAAAAAGTTATAATAAATAGGTGCTGGGAATTCTTCAATAATCTAATTTTTATATTTGGTCAACTGAAATTGGAATGCATATACTTTTGTGGTAAGTTCCTGATGTCAGGAGTTTCATAGCTTTCAATTGTGTGTCTATCTTATTACTGATATTTTACCTTTACTCTTTCGAATCTTTAGGTTGACCGGAAATTAGTGAAGCAGACTGTGATGACCTCTGTGTATGGTGTTACTTATATTGGTGCACGTGACCAGATCAAGAGAAGGTTGAAGGAGCGATGTGTTACTGCAGACGATGCAGAGCTTTTTATTGCATCTTGCTATGCAGCAAGAGTGAGTAATTGTTTTGTGTGTGCATGCATGTATGTGTCACTGTCTGGTTGAGGTTTAACTTGATCATTTTCTTGTATGTTCAGACCACCTTGACTGCCCTGGGAGAGATGTTTCAAGCTGCAAGAAGTATCATGGGTTGGCTTGGTGAATGTGCAAAGGTCTGTCATTTATTGATATATTTTTTTTCTTTTGGTAATTTTGTAATTGTGAATGCTGGTAATCATCGGTTCAGAAGTTAGCAAATGGCTCGTCTATAGACAGATTTATGAATGCATCCCACATGCAAGAAGGCCAGAAAAGTAGGTTAAAGAAAACTAGGAAGAAAAGATTGTGCTTTGAAGTCTTAGGGTTTGGTTTTCATGGTTTTATTTTATGGGGTAACTTGTTTTGGGGATTCAGAAATTTTGTTTGGTTTAGAAGAGCAATTTCATATATTTTAATATATCATGTTTTTGATCATTGGTTTGGCACTTGTATTTCTATACTTAAAACCAAAGTACTTAATGTTCATTGAACTGATACTAAAGTATTTTTAGGGAATGTATGAAAATCTTTATATTGGCTATTGGTGACAGCTTCTGGTGAGATTAATTAAATAATTCAGAATGAAAATCCTCTTTATTTAGACAATATCTAATTTATTTGGTGACACCCTACTAATATGTTTTTATGGCTTCTTTTTCACACGCATATACATATCGTGTTTGGACTTTGGAATTCTGTGACGTGAGAAATTTTTTGTCATACATGTAGCTTTCTGTCTTAATTTCTGTGTGATACACTCCCTTATTGCACAAAGCATGGGCTATGTCTCATAGAATAGTATCTTGATTTTGTATTTTCCAATTTTTTTCTAGCATACTTCTAGATGCTGACAGACTGACTATAAACAGGTTATAGCTTCTGAGAATCAGCCAGTGCGTTGGGTTACTCCACTTGGTCTTCCAGTTGTACAGCCTTACCGGCAATTAGGACGGCATCTTGTAATGCTCTAAGATGTTTAAGGAACTTATCCTCATTTTGTACTGTGCAAAAATGAAAGAAGGCAGTAAAACATTCTGATGCGTTTAATTTGATGCAGATAAGAACTTCCCTTCAGGTGTTGACTCTACAACGAGAAACTGACAAGGTAATTTTCTGTCCTTATGTGTGCCCTTTAAGGTTGCTGAGTATTATTATTTAGCCAACAAAAGGTTGCCAAATATTTTATGATTCTTTCTTCATCTGTTGTTGCATAACAAAAGGTAACTCTTGATTATATGTCCATGGCAAGAAACCATTTTCTTAATCATCAGTTGTTGTGCAATTTTAGGTTGCTCATATTCATATCCCATTTGCAATGTTGCCATGTGTACCTTTCTTTCAAGGTTGGTAAAACTGTGATTGTAGGTCATGGTTAAGCGGCAGAGAACAGCATTTCCCCCAAATTTTGTTCACTCCCTTGATGGCTCCCATATGATGATGACTGCTGTTGCCTGTAAAAAGGCAGGCTTGAATTTTGCAGGTCTGTAATGAAATTTTCATGTGTGATTTTTAGTGCATGCATGCGTTCATATCTTTGTCTATCTGAGGAACTCTAAAGTCAATGCTAATCTTGTCACAGGGGTCCATGATTCATACTGGACGCATGCATGTGATGTTGATGAAATGAACAGGATACTAAGAGAAAAGTTTGTTGAACTCTATGAGGCACCAATACTAGAGAATGTAATGTATCTTTGCCTCTGGATTCTGCATCATAATTTATATTGAGGAGAATGCTTGCTGGGCTTATTTTAGAGCCTTTCCTTGTGAAATGTGTAGTTCTATCTGCCAAATTCAAGTTAAATAATAAAAAAAAAGGGAACCAGTTGAAAGACATTGTCAAACTTCTAAAAATCATTGTGAATATTAGGAACACATTTTTGAAACTAGAAATAGGTGATAGCATTACTTGTTTTCTTTCATGCCTTTTCCTGACGTTTCATTATGATGATGATTTCAAGTAAACACATTCATGGAAAAGGTAATATATATAAATGGCATAGGGATACCCTTACGTTAGGATGGAGTTGAAGATCTGCCAACTGGTTATTCGTATTTGTGTATAGGATATTAAGAGTCTTGTTAATCTAAGTGTCATTATTGGAATCCTCGAATATCTTTGATAGATCGAGGAAAACAAAATTGTCAAACTGAAATATACATTTGTTGCATTTGATGGGTTATGTTTTCTGCTGCTGGTTGCATGATGGTTTCATTTGTGCTTACAGTTGTTGGAAAGCTTTCAGAAGTCCTTCCCTTCACTGAACTTTCCGCCCTTGCCAGAGCGGGGAGACTTTGATCTCAGAGAGGTTCTGGAATCTCCCTATTTCTTCAACTAGCCTGATCCAGATGCCATTGACTGTTTTCTTCATCAAATTCCTCTTATATGTCATCGAGCAACATATAATGGCAATCATATATTCTTTCACCAAGGGCATGAGATTGTGAAGAGGCAAGCTCTTTTAGCAGCACCCTATTAAGGTCAGAAGAGAATAATATCTCAAGAGTAGGGTGCCAACAACAATCATTGCCCCGTGGGTACTTAGTGTACATATGTTATACAAAATAAACAGTTACTTATTGCCCCACGTTTGAAGTTGGGGCGTTGATCCACCATTTATATTAAAGGATTTGAAGAAATAAATGGCGAAGAACAGCTCTAACAGTCTTGAAGCAAGGCAGTTTGGTGTGAGCTGTACACAACTGGTTGAGGAAGCGATCCAGACCATGGAAACTTCAACTAAGCATGTGGATCATCAGTCTTTTAGCAAGCAATCATTAGCAGGCATGGAAGAAGCAGGTGTTTCCATTGTTGGCCTGGCTCACGGAAGTTATTCCAGGGATCCTTTGTGTGTGTTCTTCGTTGTGTATTTCATGTTCATCAGCTGACAGAGTTTCCAAGAAGTGTATAAACTCTGAATGCTTTGCTGTTCCTTGAATTACAACAAAGTTTCTTCTTTTAGTAAAATGATTAAAATTAATTAATTTATTTTTTCCGATTAAAAATTAAAAACTTTCAATATTAATTTTTTTATTAATCAACAAATATTTTTGCAATTTTTTTGCTAACACTTCTTACGTTCTAATCTATTTGTATCTTTTACTTTCAAATAAAAATAAATCAGATGTAGCAGATGTTAAGCAATCAAAATCTAAAGTAAATTGCAATTAGTTACTAAATGTTTTGATTTGTTTATATTTGTAAATATAGTGTTAAATAGTCCGAATTTGAGAATAAAAATATATATAATAATAGCATTGTATGTAAATAATATTACAAATTTTACGAGAAAAATATTTAATGCCTCACACTCTAATTATTTGAATTTAACATTTTCTTTTAACGCTTGAGTAATTTTTTTTTTATAGAATTTAAAAAATTAAAAGGGTTAAAATTTAAATTCATCTGTTAAATATTATTTTTAAAAAATGAATATATTAATTAATTGAGTTAAATTTTGAATTCAACTATTTTAATATATTTCATCTTCAAATAAAATTTAAATTTATCTATTAAATATTATTTTTTAAAAATAATTATACGAATAAACTGGATTAAATTTTAAATTATTTTTTTAGCATATTTCATCTTCAAATAAAATTTACAAATCTTGAATTCATTTATCGTGTGAGGTTTATAGACGTCTTCTCTTGTAGACTATCTCTGTCTCGTAATTAATAATGTTGCGTCGTATGATACTATCTCTTTGCTGTACATTTTGGAAGCATTATTAGATCAACTTATCATGAAAATTGAATTTATATAGCTTTAGAAAGAAAGACTGTTTCCAAAGATGCAATGAAAGCAAAATTTTCAAATATTAGATAAAAACATTTCCCATGAGAAAATATTTAATTCATTTGAGGATAATATAGCCAAAACGAAAAATCATTTGAGGATAAAAAATTATATTTGAAGAAAATGCAAAAGAAGGAAAGAGAGAGAAAAAAAAAAAGAGGAGAGAATGAACAACAAGGAAGAGAACAAGAGTGAATATAGGAGAATGAAAAAAAAAAAAATATTAACAAAATGAGTAAGAAAGAAAAATATTGGAAAAAAAAGATAAGAGAAAGCAAATGAAAATGATAGGATGAAAATATTTTTTAAAAAAGGAGAAATTGGAAAAAGAAAAAAAATTGGATAAAAAAGGAAGAGACACAGTGTACAAGAAAAAAGAAGGCCAAAAAAAAAAAATTGAAAAAAAATGAAAACTAAAGAAAACAAGGAAGAGAAAAATAGAAGAACTTGGGGGTAGAGAAAAAGAAACAATCTTGAAATTAACTAGTAATAGCCTTACTTAAATTTTAAAAAAATTATAAATTCAAATATTTGCTTTTCCTTTGAACTTAATAATCAAAAATAAAATAAAATAAATTTTATATTTTTATCTTACAAAAAATATTTTGTAAACATGAATTTAAATTTTTACGTATATCCCAACAGATCTTCATAATATCTTAATATGAAATAAAAATGATACAAAAAAATCACCAAAACTAAGTTGAAATTAAAAAATTACAATAAAATTTTTATTTTCTTCACCTAAAAATAATTCTATAAGAAAAAAAATTATAAAAGCTTGCATTGACATAAAGGCTGATTTCTTGCCCTTGTCATGTTGATTTAACTAGTTTAATGTTATTGTCTAAACTACAATGATGTTGATCATAATCTATAGTATACTTACTATATGCTTCAAAAAGCAAAGAAGATAAAACTGTCCAACCACTCCTGATTATCTTTTTATTAATGTCAAGTCTAAGGCCAGTCTCATCCCTCTGACCAAGTCTGCAAGCCAAGAGGAAATTGCCCAATATTTTCAATTGGTCAAGATATCAACAAAGAAACGGTCTATGCTAAAATTGGAAACCTCAAAACGGATGAATCTTTATTGGAGGAAAAAAATTATAACGCTATAATTGTTCTACATAGACCTCTTAATTCTGGTAACTATAATTTTTTTTAATGTTCCAACGTTTGATTTAATGATTTGGAATATATTTTTTCTTGCGGATTAATATCCAGAAGCAGTTTCTTAGTACGTCTAGAACTATTAGCATGGATGAGAACTGAAATGAAGCAGATAAAATAAATTTGAGCTGCCTCCAAAGAACAAGGCTATTGGAGGATTTGCTTTTGAAAGAAACCTTCAAAAATATTAAAAGCATGTTCAGTTCTTCAACACCAATGTCTAGTTTTGTTTCCTTTGTCAAACAAAAAGTTTTGTTTTTCATCATATCATGTATATGCATGAAGTACATAGAGATACATACATACATAATTACGCATAGAAGATACATGGAGAGAGTTTTGACTTTGGATGTAAGAAATTAAAATTGGTTACTTTCAGGATGATAACATGATATTCACGTATACATTCATATATATATATATATATATATATTTACTGAACTACCGTGGAGAAGAGACTGATTCAATGAGATACTTTTTTCTTAAAACCTCTTTTACCCCAACTCCAGTCTTCAGGCTCTGCAAGTTTGCTCAACAGTCAATACCAGGAGGATCCTTGGAGGTTGCAGTTCTGGTTTGATGTCGGTATGAGCTTTTCAAAATTTTTCTCTACTTCATGTAAAATTTAATCGTTCATACTCTAAAGCCTCTCTTAAGTTAGAAAACTACCAAATATTACTCAAACTCGCAGAATATATTGAAACAATGGACCGCATCAGCAGCTTAAATTTTGAAGATGTATTTCTACTCTTAGCATGCTAAATCTTTCATGGAATTACTCAAGCTTTTCTTCTTCATTTGAATTTCTCGTTTTTTTTTTTTTTTTTCTAAAGTTCATAAAATAGCTATTCGTACTTTCTTAAGATTTGTTCAATTAAGGTAAATGAAACTACCAAAATGATCAGCTCGCAATGAGCTCCAATTTCAGAATAACAAGAAATGGAAACTAGTTATATCTTGGCTTAGCTTGACCAAGCTTTATTGATTAAACATCCTTTTTTTTTTTTTTTTCTTTTGTCTTTCTTCAGATGGACAACACTTCCTTTTCTAGTCCTATTGAATCCTTGGTGGCAGATATTTCAGCAATCACAGAATCAGTAGAATGTATAGAAGCAGAGCAGGAAAATTTTATTGAAGTGGGATGCTACCTTTATCGAGTTTTTCCAGTCATAATGGAGCTGAAGTACACTGAGAACCCCCCAAAAAATGCAAAAGAGATTCTACAGTCTCTTTCCCAGAATGTCAAGCTGGTAAAAAATCTTGTGGGGAAATGCCATAAAGAGAACCTTCCAGTCACAGATACTAAACTGGGAAGCATCATAGCCCAGCTAGAATGTGTGGTAAAAGAAATAGGTGAATGTTTGTGTTTGATACCTTCTGCAACATTTGGGGGTGAGGAATATGCAGAAACTGCAGTCCGGGCTCTTTCTGATGAAATGCAGGAAGTCCACTTTGAAGTTAAGCAACCCCAAGTACTACAAACCAAAGAGCTAGAACCACAGATGTCTTTTGCATCAGAACAACCTAAAAAATTGCAAATGCCAATCGAAAGTTCTCAAATGCCACAAGAATCAGATCTGTACCCTGTCGATGACCAAGTCTCTGTCTCCACAGAAAGTTCTCAAATTTTGAGCACGCCACACCTAGTTGATTTCCTTAATATTTCAAGTCAGAGAAGCCAATGGCACCGTGAGGACATAAACAAATCCTTGACAACATTGCCACAGGTGGCTCACTATATTGAACCTCTGTACGACACTTTCTTCTGTCCACTAACTAAGCATATTATGAATGATCCAGTTACCATTGAAAGTGGAGTGACCTATGAGAGGAAGGCGATAACGGAGTGGTTCGAAACGTTCAGTCATCTAGAGGATGTAATCTGTCCCACCACAGGGATGAAGCTAACAAGTACAGTTTTAAGCACCAATGTTGCTCTAAAGACCACGATACAGCAATGGAAGGATAGGAATGAGGTTGCAAGGATCAAGGTTGCCCGTTCCGCGTTAACTTTGGCTAGTTCGGAGAGTATGATACTAGAGGCAATAAGAGATCTGCAACATATCTGCAAAAGGAGACGGTATAATAAAGTAAAAGTACTTGGTGTTGGAATTGCGCCATTGCTTATTAAGTTACTTGGATATGAAAACAAAGATGTTAGATGTGGGGCTTTGGAACTATTACGCCAATTGGCTGAAGAAGATGATGAAGGAAAGGTTTGATTCTTATTATTTCCTGATATTTATTTTAAACCCAAAAAAAAAAAAATTACAGCATGATTGTAGAGCTTAACCTGAATATCTGTGATATATCCTTCAGAATGTTGCAAACAGTAATGGATATATATCCAGCCTTCTGATATTAATAGATTTTAGTATGCACTAAAATTTTGAGTTAGCATATGCACTTTTACTGTGAACAAATCATTTAAGAGTTGAGAAACATTTTCCTTGGAGATCATGTGCACTGTTTTATTCATATTTTGTGCAGGAAATGATTGCCAATATAATGGATATATCAACATTAATTAAGTTGCTAACAAGCAGCCACCAGCCAATTCGGCATGCATCATTGCTTTTCTTACTTGAGCTTTCAAGATCTCAAGCTTTGGGTGAAAAAATTGGGTCAGCTGCTGGAGCAATCTTGATGCTGATCAGAGTTAAATACAATCGCCATGTTGATTCCTTTGCTTCAGAAAAAGCAGAAGAAATTTTAAAGAACCTGGAGAGATATCCAGATAACATAAAGCGGATGGCAGAGTATGGATTCTTGGAACCTCTTTTAAATCATCTAACAGAAGGTATGATTGACCTTCTTTCAAACAATAAAATTACAACAGCAGTTAGCTGATAACTACTAATCTCAAGGGAACTATTTCTAAACTATACATTAATAGCAGTTAGATTAACAGAAGGATGGATTCAAGTCTGATAATATAATTCAAACATGTTTCTAAGTCTAATGCAAGTATGCTGATTACAGTTACATGTATAAACAAACAGGTTCCGAGGAGGTGCAGATGGAAATGGCAAGCTACTTGGGGGAAATCATTCTTAGTAATGACAGCAAAACCTATGTGGCTGAGAGGGCTTCTTCTAGTCTCATTAAAATGGTGCATAGTGGAAACACCATTTTCAGAAAGGCAGCATTTAAGGCTCTAGCACAAATCTCATCTTACCATCCAAATGGCAAGATACTTGTAGAAGCTGGTATTGTCCACATTATGGCTGAAGAGATTTTCACTCGTAGGATATATGATGAACCAATGAACTCAAAGAAAGAAGCTGCTGCAATACTTGCAAATATTCTTGAGTCTGGTGTTGAGCATGACAGCATCCAAGTAAATACTCATGGCCACAGGCTAAGCTCAGATTATGTTGTCCAGAACATTATCTACATGCTTAAGAATTCAACTCCAGATGAGTTCACCATCAATCTCATCAGAATTCTCTTATGCCTGACAAAGTCACCCAAGTCAATGGCAACAATTATCTCAGTTGTGAACGAGACTGAAGCAAGCTACACCCTCATTGAACTCATCAATAACCCAAATGAACAACTTGGGGTTGCAGCAATCAAGCTGCTCATTTCCCTTGCACCCCATGTTGCTAACACACTAGCAGAGAGGCTCTGCAAAACCAGGGGGCTACCTGAGAGTTTAATTGAGAGCCCTACTGAAACTAACCATATCACAGAGAAGCATGCAGTTTCTGCAAAATTCCTGGCAAAACTCCCCCAACAGAACCTAACACTCAACCTTGCTCTTCTGAACAAAAATGTTGTCCCCACAATCCTTCGGAAAATCTTTCTATTCCAAATAAGTGGAACAAGAACTAGCAGGCATGCAACTGTTTACTTAGAGGGCCTTGTAGGAATTCTTGTTAGATTCACAACTACACTGTATGAACCACAAATCTTGTCCCTAGCAAGAACTCACAACCTCACGTCAGTGTTCACAGAACTTCTCATGAAGACATCTAGTGATGAAGTTCAAAGACTGTCAGCAACTGGACTGGAGAATCTCTCATTAGAGTCGATAAATCTATCACGGCCACCACAAATTAAGAAAACCAAGTTTATGAAATTGTTCCACCTACCGAAGTTCCTATCTTCCAGTTCATCAAAAAGGAGAAAGATACCAGTACTATGTCCAGTTCATAGAGGTGCTTGTTCTTCAGAAAGCACATTTTGTTTGATAGATGCTAAGTCTGTAGAAAGGTTGTTAGCATGTCTGGATCATGAGAATGGTGAGGTAGTTGAAGCTTCATTGGCGGCTATATGTACTTTGTTGGATGACAAGGTTGATGTGGAAAAGAGTGTGAGCTTGTTGAGTGAAGTAAATGCTATTCAACATATCTTGAATGTAGTGAAAGAGCACAGACAAGAGGGCCTGCGGCATAAATCATTTTGGATGATAGAAAAATTCCTAGTGAAAGGTGGAAATAAGTCAGTTTCAGATATATCACAGGATAGGTTGCTGCCTGCCTCATTGATTAGTGCTTTTCATCATGGGGATGGTAGTACAAGGCAGATGGCTGAGAATATTTTAAGACACTTAAACAGGATGCCAAGTCCATCAACTACTTATTATACCATGTAAAAAGACGCTCGAATTTCACTCCAGTTTTCGGGTCAAAGATATTCCACTGTAAGACCAAGTACGTTCCCATTATTCTAATAGCAGTAATTCTAAGTTGTGATGGAAAGAACAAAATAAAAACTTATTTTATGTTACCATTACCATTTCTTTCTACCCCCAGGAGTTCTTTCTGTGCCTTTGGTTTGACTTTGGAGAAGATTTAAAGTGGTCTCAGGCAGAAGAAAAATGTGGCATGCGGCATTGCCTGCCCCTACGCTGCCTATATTGAGCAGTCGAATCCCATATTTTTTTACACCTTATAAACATACCCTACCAAATTGTCTGCACTACATATGTTATCTTATTTGCTGGCAGAGACGACAGACCTACTTGCTGTAACCAGAGGTCCCCGAAGTACTGATTATCCCTGGGTACATGAACTAAAGAAATCAATAAGGCTTCAGCAGAGAAAAGGTTTTACTTGTTTGTGAATTTTCAAGAGACATTAGCCTCGGCATTGGCCTGCAGGAATTGGCTGGCAGTCTGCTAAATACAGTTGCTGACATAATAAATGTTCTTTTCAACGTCCAAAGCATCTCCACCTTCCCATCATCTTTTATTTTTCAAGTCAATCCCTGTTTTCCCTCAATCTCTGTTGACATCATTTGACCGTCTCCAAGCAATAATTATAGTGCATATCGACTCTCTAGCATTTATTTGCTAGCTTCCATTCTCCCTAACACTATATAACTTTGGTTTATCAGATGATTCCATTAAGCCACTTGACATGCCAGCAACCAAGGAATCTGTAAAAGGATATGGACGTGGCATGGAATGTTGTCAAAGCTGTCTCAACTCTTCATCATTATACTATGCTTTCAGTCGTAAATGACATCCAAAACTGCCAAATTACATGGAGCTTCTTTTCTATTGGTTTAATCTCAATATAAAAGCATCCTTCTAAATTTGGGATTCTAATAAAATAAAACCTTGTTGGATTAGTTCAACTTGAATAAAGAATTAGGATTAAATCAAACCTCTATATCATTGACAATGTGATATCAGAAGCATATTAAAAAGAGAAACGCATTTTACTGATCAAAGATCTATTATAGGTCTCACGGTTGGGCTAACATCATTAACACCCGTTTTTCCTATCCATACTCGAGCACATAGCAGGTGGTTATCATTCTGAATCATTACCTGTTTCAGAAGACAATGGCTTCTTTCTTAATAGAAGATTTTGTCGGTGATGGGGTTCTGAAGGAATTGCTTTCAAAATTATTAGAAGAAGGTTGGGATGATGTCTGAAGGATTTAGAGCAGAGGAAGAACAAACAAAGACAGCAGAAACTAATCTGTCACTTGAAGTAAATTGGCTCATTTGATCATGAGCTTCATTTCATTAATTTATAGGCTTGAAAAATACAAAAGTTGTTGGCCTAACAGCATGGGTCACCATGCACAGACCCATCATTTTACCTAAACTAATCTGCTGCCAGAAAGTTTCAGCAGAAATGCCATACTAACTTGTTTCAACCACTAACACACTAACATGCTTCAGTACTAGCATGTTTCAACCACTAACACTCCTCCTTGGTATTTCTGCTGGAAACACCAAGACCTTTCCTTAATGTTTCAAACCTTGCCTTTGGTAAGGCTTTGGTCAGAATATCTGCAATCTGATCTTCTGACTTGCAATGCACCAGTTTCACTTCATTCTCAGCTTCAACTTCTCTAATAAAGTGATACTTGATCTTAATATGCTTAGTTCTTCCATGAAACACAGGGTTCTTGACCATTGCAACTGCTGACTGATTATCACAAAAAATTTCTGTTGGATCATCTTGCTTTTGACTCAAATCCAACAAAATTTTTCTTAGCCAAATTGCTTGATTAACAGCAGCTGCAGCAGCTATATACTTTGCTTCTGCTGTTGATTGAGCCACTGTTCCTTGTTTCTTTGAATTCCAGCTGAACACATTTAATCCAATGAAAAACACATAGCCTAAAGTGCTTTTCATGTCTTCATGAGAGCCAGCCTAGTCACTGTCTGTGAATCCTACCAATCTTGAACTGTCATTCTTCTTGAACCAAATTCCAAGTTCATTGGTTCCTTTGACATATCTCAACACTCTTTTTGCAGCCTTAAAATGAAACTCACTAGGATTTTGCATGAACCTAGAGAGTAAATTTGCAGCATACATGATGTCTGGCCTGGTTGCTGTCAAATACAATAAGCAACCAACCAAGCTTCTATAAATAGAGCCATCAACTTTGTTAGCTCCATCTTCCTTAACAAGTTTCTCATTTTGAGCCAAAGGAGTGTTGACTGGTTTGCAATTTTCCATCCCAAACTTATTCAGGATTTCATTTGCATATTTTCTTTGACAAATGAAGATTCCTTGCTGGTCTTGATGAATCTCCATTCCAAGAAAATAAGACATTTCTCCCATGTCTGTCATCTCAAAAATTTCTTGCATTTGGAGCTTAAAATATTCCACAAGAGCTGATTTGCTACCTATCACCAGAAAATCATCAACATACAAAGAAACAATCAACAGATCATTACTGTTAAAAACTTTAATGTACAACGTTGCTTCACTGAGGCTTTTCTTGAATCCTAACTTCAGTAAATGATCATCAATTCTGGAATTTCACACTCTGGGAGCTTGTTTTAATCCATACAAAGCCTTCTTGAGTAGATAGGCTTTGCCTTCATGTCCCTTGGCAACAAAACCATCAGGTTGTTCAATGTATATCTCCTCCTCAAGATAACCATTCAAGAAGGTAGATTTGACATCAAGTTGGTATATTTTCCAACTTTGTTGAGTTGCTAAGGCTAATAACAGCCTTATAGTGTCCAACCTTGCAACTGGAGCAAATGTCTCTGAAAAATCAACACCAAGCTGTTGGGAGTAGCCTTTAGCTACCAATCTAGCTTTAAGTTTGTTGATGGAACCATCAGCATTCAACTTTGTTCTGAAAATCCATTTGACACCAATGATGTTTTTGTTACTTGGTTTGTCAACCAGCATCCATGTTTGATTTTTCTCAATCATTTGAATCTCCTCCTTCATAGCATTTCTCCACTCTGAAAATTTGACAGCTTCTTCAAAGCTTGCAGGTTCAAGAATGACAACATTTGATCTTTGATAAATATCTGTGAGTGGTCTGATTCCTCTCACTGGTTCATGATCAATGATTTCATTTTCAAACATATAATTTTCTTGATCTTGGAAGCTTATCATGTCTGCAGCAATTTGCTTGACTGATTCTCCCTTTGATTTTTCCCAATTCCAGGCAGCTTGCTCATTAAATCTCACATTCCTACTTACAATCATCTTGCCTGTAAGTGGATTGTAAGTCCTATAGCCTTTGGTGATGTTGCTATAGCCCAGAAAAATACATATTTATGCTTTTTGATCAAGCTTGTCCCTTTTGATATCAGGAACGAACACATAACAGATGCTGCCAAAAATTTTGAGGTGGTGCACTGATGGTTTGCTTTCATTCCAGGCTTCAAAAGGAGTGTTTCCCTTCAAAGCTTTTGTGGGTAGCTTGTTGAGCAAGTAGACAGAGGTATTGACTGCCTCTGCCCAAAATTTCTTTGGAAGATTCTTCTCAAACAGCATGCATCTTGCCATCTCCATGATTGTTCTATTCTTCCTTTCACTGACTCCATTTTGTTGTGGAGTGTAAGTTGCTGTCAGTTGGTGTTCAATTCCTGCAACTTCACAAAACTCATTAAATCTGTCAGATGTATATTCAGTACCATTGTCTGACCTTATGATCTTGATTTTGCAGCCACTTTGATTCTCAATCCAAGCCTTGAACTTCCAAAATACATTTGCAACTTCAGACTTTTGTTTCATGAAGTAAATCCAACACATTCTAGTAAAGTCATCTATAAAAGCAATGAAATATCTACTGCCATTCAAGGACAAGGTTCTCATAGGACCACAAACATCAGTATGAACAAGTTGTAATCTTTCAGTTGCCCTCCATGCTTTGTTAATTGCAAATGGCAACTTACTTTGTTTTCCTAGTTGACAGACTTCACACATTCCAGCATTGACTTCAACAGTAGGCATGTTTAATACAAGATCATTTTTATGCATGAAATTCAATGCATTGTGGTTGAAATGTCCCATCCTTTTATGCCATAAAGAAGATTCATCATGTGAAGTAGCATATGCAGAGGAGTTTGCTTCATGCCAATTCAAGGAAAAACATTTTCCTTTCATATTAACAGTAAAGAGTTCATGGCCAGTGGGATCATGAATTATGCATGTCTTGTCTTTGAAGACTAAAGAGTAATTATTTTCTAGCAATTGTCCTATACTTAACATGTTTTGATCTATTTTGGGCACAAATAACACATCTGAAATGAGTTTGGTACCTGTTGGTGTCTCAACTGCCACTACTCCTTTTCCTTTGACTTCTATGAAATCACCATTACCTATTCTGACTTTAGAGGTGCAGGTCTTGTCTAGTTCTTCAAGGGATGAGATTTTTGACTCAAACCTCTCTGGTAAGCTGACAAGAACTTTCTCTACAATTCTTTTGTCTGATAGCTCCTCACCAAGTAATCTAATCTTGTTTACTATCTTCATGAGTCTGTCATTGTACTCCTTTAAATTTTCAGACTCATTCATCTTTAAGACTTCAAACTCTCTTCTAAGATTCAACACTTGCATTTGTCTTGTCTTGTCACTGCCTTGAAACTCTTCCTTGAGCACATCCCAAGCTTGTTTTGCAGTTTCACAAGTCATGATTTTAATGAATATGTCATCAGAAACTGAAGACTCAATACAGCTTTTAGCCTTATACTTCTTTGCCTTTTCTTCACTATAATTTTTCATTTGAGATCAAACACTTTCTAGCCAGCCTTTGTCAACCTTAAATGGCCTCAAGTAATTGCTCCTTACCTCCACCTCCTATTTTTTCTGGTGAGAACTACCAGATATGGGCTGTCAAAATGAAGACTTATTTGAGTTACTGTTGGATTTGCAGGAAGTTGTGGTGGTTCCTTCTCATTTTTCACCACTTCTCACAAATCAAAAGCATTCAAATAAGTCTTCATTTTGACAGCCCATTTTGACAGCCCATATCTGGTAGTTCTCACCAGAAAAAATAGGAGGTGGAGGTAAGGAGCAATTGCTTGAGGCCATTTAAGGTTGACAAAGACTGGCTAGAAAGTGTTTGATGGCTTTTCACTCAATTTTTGGAACTCACAGATCCTCTAAGAACTTAAAGAATGCTCTGATACCAATTGAAGGATTTAGAGCAGAGGAAGAACAAACAAAGACAGCAGAAACTAATCTGTCACTTGAAGTAAATTGACTCATTTGATCATGAGCTTCATTTCATTAATTTATAGGCTTGAAAAATACAAAAGTTGTTGGCCTAACAGCATGGGTCACCATGCACAGACCTATCATTTTACCTAAACTAATCTGCTGCCAGAAAGTTTCAGCAGAAATGCTATACTAACTTGCTTCAACCACTAACACACTAACATGCTTCAGTACTAGCATGCTTCAACCACTAACAATGTCCCAACCTTAAGGATCATGAACTCAGAGGACATGCATGCAATCAACATGACACAACATTAAAAGGTTAGTTATTCATCCCAAGAAAAATCTTTTCAACTCTCTAAATAAAATAAATCACTTGATATTCATATGTCCATGACCAGTATATGTTGAATATATAGCATTGTCCAAACCCAATGAGATAAGATTTGGTTCTTCTTATCAAAAGTTAAGATAAACAGCAAATCCACCCATTGTGTTTCCTTAAATTATTCTTCAGGATGCTCTGGAAATCAGTACGTAACTTCATGATCGTGCTCTGATGCAATATGGAGATAAGCTAGAGGTCTCCAGGATATGCCTGCCTGAGCTACTTAGCTTAGGCACTGAGGATCTATCTTCACAAGTTGGCATGAAGAGGGGACACATTGCACGTTTCAAGGATAGAACCAATCCATGCACAGATCCTTTGCCCAAATCAAATGGTCTCACTGCAAGGAAATCACGACTACACCATCTAGAAATAACAGCATCTACAAGAATTTTGCATCTATCAATTCCAATAAGACGCAAAATACAGCAAAATCCTTCGCCAGGAGCAGCACAATTAATGACAGGTCGCTGGAAGAATCACTGGCTGATTTCAAGATTAAAGATGGATGTGTCTTTAAAGGGATTGTTGTTGCAGGACCAGCCGAGCCTTGAGCCTGTGGTTGGGCACAACCTCCTCCTCATGTTGACAATCTGCTCTTGAAAACATATCAATTCAGAAATTAACTCTTGAGTATAAGATTGTGATGGAGCGTTTGGTGAAATCCAAGACTCCACCAATGAAAGCTTCAAAACTCTGGCGGGATAAGCCAACTGTGCTCCTCTGCATTCGAAGATCTGGGTAACTTAGATACTTTATGTATCCTGGCATTTTTATCTATTTCTTCAACTATATATCGGATAATATTTACTGGAAACTTAGTCAATTAGGATTTTCACCAAACAATATTCTAATAATTCCAATTAAATTACATCAACACCCAGTTTCTAGGTCCTGACCACATACAGTAGTATATCATGAAGATCCCTTGTTAAAGCTAAGATGAGAACTAAATGTCTTGCATTACCAAACAATGCTAATCACTTGTAGATTTATTTGGATGCGAGGAACTCTTATTCCCTGGCCCCCAAAAGAAAATAAGAAAAGGAACTTATTTTACTGACATAGAAACTATGTTTTTGTCATCTAAACGAAGAAATTGATTGGTTTTGCTGTCTACGTCTGTTGCAAAATGATAACAGGAACATCATGTGCAGAGCAGAAGCTCACCAGCTCTATGCCAAAAAGCCAATATTTGATGCACTGGTAGTCCAAATTTTTACAGTTCTTCATGAGCATATAGAATCAGAGGTGCCTGGTATACTTTAACTCAAAATATTGCTCCAATAAACTCCTCTTTTATCTCAGATATTAATTTTCTGATGCAGGTAAAAGACTTCTGGCCCCACTATTGGGGTGGGGTTGTAATCTTTGACCGGGCTATGGGATCCTTCCAAGCTCTTTGGAGGTCGGAAATTACTTAAGGACAAGTTTCTATCAGGGTTTGTGTTCAATCCCCGAGCTATTGCAAATTATAAACATGCAAAAGCCATGGGAATAGAGCAAAACTTTAAAGGTGAAGGCGAAATTATGGGTGGGCTTTTTATAGTTGGCAATGGAGGAACTGGAGTTGCTTACCAGTTTATTGAGAGGAATTTTGGCGATTGGGCTCCTGTAGCTGAAGTTACAGAGGTCAGTGCTCGATTGCAGGTAATTACTGTTAACTCTCTAATTTCAAATTGTGCTGTTGCTAATCCAATTATCCTAACCAACTTTTCTTCAATATTATACAAAATCAACAGCAAGATCAAGGAGCTTCTAGCAAATCACCACAAAAATATGAGTAAAAGGGTTTCTCATGTTTCTTATTGCAACCAACTTTTCTTCAACATAATACAGAACCATCAGCAACATCAAGAAGCCTCTAGAAAACCACCAAAAGAATACGAGTGAAGTGTTTTCTGAAATTTCTTATCTACTTCAGATTCATCAGACAATAAACTTTCTAGCCCTGTCAGCATAAATAAAATGTTTGTAATATTCACAGTCTTTGACATTGCTTGTATTTCCTATGTGGCTTGTATTAGTATGAAATTTAGCAGTATTATTTTTTAATCGTAAACATTATATATGTTACAAGAAATAATACACATTTGGAAATAATGAGGCTTCACTGATCGTAAAACCCTCTATGGCTTCTATTAGCAAGAAATTCAACAAATACAATTCATAATAAAAATTGAAATGAAATAATTATATATCTTTCCAAAGATCAAAAGCTTTTTGACTCTTCCTATTCTTCTCCTCCTCCATCTGCATAAAGAAAATTGATGGAATTATATTGTTTTCAACGATCAATTCTTACTAGAAATCTCCAACTAAACAAATACAATTCATAATAAAATATACAGCTAAAGGTTTGATCTCCTCAATGACAGCTTTGGACACAGAATACAGCATCACCAGAAATCTCCACACGAGCATTTTCCATCTTTAAACAAATGGAAGCGGACAGCATCTCTTACTAGTATCTCTCTCCTGGTGATCCTAGAAATATACTTAGTGGCACTATGGCAATCCCCACACACTCTAAGATTTTTAACTATCCGTATGGGAAGGCCCGGAGGAATAAATATCAACCCAAATGCAATTGCAAGCCTCTCACTATGATAATTAAGCATCTTTATCTTTTCTGATTCCTCAACATCATGCAGAACAGAACTCAGATCTGGTACATAACCCTCTTCCATCATCTTGTGATTTAATTTGTCCAGCTCAGCATATATCTGATCAGAAAATGGATTTGTCTGGTCATCTGCCGAGAAAATGTGCACTTTGCCTTTATATTTGATCCAGCTGCATCCCGGTTCCTTTCTCACTCCTTTATTTCTCATTCCCCTCCTTAATTCTGACACATTATCCCATTTCCCTTTAGCAGCATATATGCTAGAGAGTAAGATGTAACCTGCAGGATTGTGGGGCTCTAGTTCCTGAAGAGAAGCGGCTGCCCATTTCCCAATTTCCAAGTTACCATGCAGTCTACATGAGCTAAGTAAGGTAGACCAACCAATTGCGTCAGGTGGGAAAGGCATTTTGTTTATAAAACATTTTGCTTCTTCTAACCTTCCAGCTCGGCTAAGAAGGTCAATCATGCAAGTATAGTGATCAACAACTGGCATGATTCTATGTTCCTTTACCATTGAATCAAAATACTGATACCCTTTTTCCACTAGTCCTGCCCTACTGCAAGCTGATAGAACACCAACAAAAGTAACTCCATCAGGTTTTAGACCATGAGCTAACATTCTTTGAAACAAATCAATTGTTTCATAGGCTTTCCCAAACTGAGCATACCCTGACAGCATCGCAGTCCAAGAAACTTCATCCCTTAAATTCATCCCATTGAACAACTTATCAGCATCTTCTATGCTTCCACATTTTCCATATAAAGTAACAAGTGCATTAGAAACTGTTACGAAAGAAAATAAGCCAGAAACTATTGCTTGGCCATGTAATTGAGCGCCCTCTTCTAAGCTTGACAGGTTTGCACATGAGCTAATTATACTTCCTAGACTATAATCATCAGGATTAATCCCATTTCTGTGCATATCACAGAAGATTCTAATAGCTTCCTCACTGTACCCATTCTGGCCATAACCCACTAGCATTGCAGTCCAGGACACAACATTCTTGTGGGTCATCCTCTTGAAAACTGCCTCTGCAGATGTTATGCTTTTGCACTTGCAATACATGTCAACAAGTGCACTTCCAACAAAGACATTATCCTTATGATTAGTTCTAATTACAAAAGCATGAACCTGCTTGCCTTCTTCCAGGGCAATTAGACACCCACAAGCAGTCAACATGCTTCCAAAGGTAAACTGATCCATAGCTAAACCTTCTATCCTCATCTCTTTAAATAAATCAATAGCCTCTCTATACAAACCATTCTGAGTCAATCCCGTGATCATAGTTGTCCAAGAAATTGAATCTTTTTCCCGCATACTATGAAACAACCACCTGGAATCCTCCACCATGCCACACCTCAAAAGTCCTGCAATCATTGTATTATACATTACCACATTTCTCTTTGGCGTTTCATCAAAAACTCGTTTTGCATCATAAACCAACCCTGCTTTTGAATACATATCGATCAAAGGAGAAACCACAAACACATAAGATCCAAACCCAAATTTCACAATTTGACCATGAATCTGCCTACCCAAATCAACACACCCTTGACTAGACGAACATATAAGCATAGTAGACAACGTAATCCGATTCAAATTAGCCACCCCATCCCTCAACATAGAATTATAACCTTTCACTGCCTCAGTTACCAAACCACGAGAAGCATACCCAGAAATAAGGGAATTCCAAGAAACCCCATCGCGTTTAGGCATGTGGTTAAAGATATAATTCATTTCTGAAAGATTCCCAGATTTCGAATAAGTGAAAAGAATAGTGTTCCACGAAAAGAGATTTGGTCGGGGAATTTTGTTGAACACGTAGCGTGCATAGGTTAAATCGCCTAGTTTGCTGTATGCGTTAACCAGGTTGTTTAATAAGAATGTTTCCGGGTCCTTAATGGTTTTCAGAATATGGCAATGGATTTTCTTTGCTTGGATTTGGTTACGGGTTTCCGTGCAAATTTTTAGTAACGAACGGTAATAGTTGGAGTTCGAAGACATGTTTTGTTTTCTGCTGAAAACGATTAGTTGGCGGGAAGGGGCTTTAGGGTTTGTTTGGTTTAAAAACCTATTACAAAGGTGGTCTTGATTCTTGACACTCAACTATATTATATTACTGCTTATTTTTTATTTCATTTCAAGATCAAGATATATTGCAGAATTTATATTAAATTTATAAATTATCAATTAAAAATTACTGACAATAAAAATTAAATTTAAATCTTATCCTTAATTAAAAATAATTATTTTAGATGATTAAAAAAATGTAAAAGAGTAAATATTTATTTTTTTAAGAGATGATGTTTGAATTAATAGTAATTTTTAGAATTATATGATTTTTAGTTTCAAAGATATTTATGGAAAAACAGTAACAAATAAAAAAAAAAAGCAAAATAATTGTTGGTGGGCTTGACTGCCAGAAAATTTATTCCATTGTGCTATTATCACCCATTATAAAATAGAATCATATAATAGATTTGCATATCATATCTTGGGAGGATCAGAATTCTATGTGATACTAAATGTGATTTAAAGCAGACGAGACAGGTAAAAGATAAGAGACTCCCATTGTTTATTTGACAACTTTCCATGATTTCTTGTCCCCCTGCACTCCAAGAGGATTGCTCTGAAGTGTTACAGATTTCTATGAAAGAAATCAATCTTCTAATAAATTCCAATGTCTAACTTGTTCCTGCATTGATGTCACGGTGAGGATGAACAGTTTGAATAATCAACAAAAGGGGTGGGGGTGACAGTCCCACTGAGGTAGTGAAAGCAGATAAAATTTTAAACAATTCCCTTTCTTGATAAAAAGAGAAGCCAAAAATGGAGAGGGTGGAAGAACATTATACCCTTAAAACATGACAAACAAATGCAACTTACATCTATGAACAGAACAAAATATTTTCTCACTGCCATCTGTAAATTACAGGAGAGATCATCTAATACTACTAGATAAAGCATAAACTCCTATATCACAAGAACTTTCCATCATCAATCTATACATTCTAATCCACCTTTCCTCTGACTGGGACAGTAATATAATTCCCATGATCAAAGGAGTTCTATTTGCCTCTATATATCTAATGCATCAAACAAGAGGATGAAATCACTGCCCCACCATACAGTTAAGGAACATAGAGCCTTTAGGACCTCAGCTTTCTTCAAATGTGGCATATATTCCCAGCTAGAAAACCAGGCCAATAACATCTTCAATTATCCAATACCTGGGTAGGAAAATGGTGACAGCATATTTTGTGCTTAAATCTTTCCAAGAGTATTTAGCATGTCCTTGGCTACCTTCAGGAATGCAGTACAAATATAGCAAGTAAAAGGCCATAATGAGCTGCCTAGCATAGAGCTATAGACCCTTACGAGAAGGATCAAAGTTCTGGTTTCATATGACCTGATGGTAGAGACCCTGCAAAAGCATTGGATAATTTTAGTCGGATCTGAGAACATTTGGCCTATGACACAGGCCACAGGGCACTAATAAAAGGGAGGTAATACCATTTACTTCGAGGCTGTCAGAAGGAGCACAGGTTCCATAGTTCATCTGGACAACATTGTGGAGCTCATCCTCCCATGCATTTGATAGCTACAACCAAAATGTATTGAGACGAAAGGTAAATTTGTAATCCTCAGACTCATGAAGTTAAGCAGATCAAACATTTTACATCATTCACATCATGCTTTAAAGCCAAGTTCATTTGCACAATAATTTTGCTTCAGCCCGTTAATTTTTTTTTTCACATTGGTTACACTTTAAAAAGATATTAAAAGAATAAAAAGACGTTTAAGGCTCGAATTCATGAAAGGGAAAGGTTTCACAAAGGTTGCCGATAAATTAACCATTTGATGCTACAAACACCTACACACATACTTAAAATGTGAACCACAAAAATTGAAGAAAAGGAAAACCTGATTAGGCTCCTTGAATCCTCCACTCATCAGTGTGAAGTGGGAGCTGAGAGTTCTATGAATAACACCAGCATTATTCCCCATGACAGGAAGAGTACCTTGAACAAGTCCAGGTTGAGACGGATGTAATGGAGGATAACCCACAGACAAATCTGGAGAAAACCCCAGAGCTGAGGAAGGACCAGCTCGTGATTGGATAATCTGTATATTGATAAAGTATTTTGATGGATTAGATGAGACACACAGACATAAGTGATTGCTAAACCTAGGCTGATGAACTTACATCTTTTGCCAGAAGCCCTTCTATATTAAAATCCAGCCTTGGGTTCACTGTCGCAAGTTTCATTGATAGAAACTGCATAAAGGATGAGAATAAAGTGACATTAAAACTTGTAAAGGTCAGCAGATGATTATGTCTCTACAGAATATGCAAATCAGTGAAAATTATTGCATGAAAATTGCATAGATGAGTTGTAGAGAATCAAACTGTGAGTTTATCCATCAATTATCTGTTTCAAAAGGCAAGGTCATCATGATTAATACCATATAAGCCAAGAGGTTGTAACAACACATACTGCATCAATCTAGAACAAGATTCACAAGTTACTTGACTTTTTAGTTTGTGTATTTATTAGATAATTTCGATAAGATTGAGGAGTACACCATTCTGCCATCACCAATTACACTAGATTGCAAGTGAACCACTGGATTGGAAAAGGGTAAGTAGTGAATTATGCCGCAATACCTCAACCTGCCGCTGAAGTGACTGCACATAGTTAATGATTTCATCTAGCATCACTGCCTTGCCTGTAACCTGCAAGAACCAATAAACCCTCACAAAGTGAGCCACTCTAGCTGTTCTAAATACTTATGAGAAGTTAATTTGATGGTACTCCAAGCTACAGCATCAAAGAAAACACACCTTGCTGCAACCAGGTACAAGGTCCTGAAGAAATTTCATCCTTTCACTGATCTTTTCTCTTCTTACCTGAAGTTATAACCAATTAACTCCAATCAGATTATCTAAATACTGCTAAATTTCAAAAAGTTTTCCATGTAAAATTTACCCTTTCTGCAAGACTATGGCTGTTTGTTGCCTGCCCTCTTCGGGCTCTGACATGGATGTATTCTTCTTTTGGTGGATCAGCAGCTTGAGACCCTCGTTTCCCCTGTTTTCCTGTAGTCTTATTGGTTGTTGTAGTTAGGTTCTGATCTCCCTTCTGTTGATTTTCAGCACTATCCTTTGCTGCCTCAATAGGTGATTGGCCTTCCTTAGCTTGATTAAGCTCAGCACCCTGCCATAAACTTAGCAATCAAAACTTAGACCATAAACAAAAAATTTATAATGGATCAGGGAAAAAATTGGCAATCATTTTTTTTTTTTTACCTGTACACTCCTTTTTCTTTTCTTCGAACTAAGACCCTTAGCTGAAGGTTCACCACCTATACCATCCAATGCAGATGGCTCATCTTGACCACCAGCATCACCACTAAACTCAGTCTCATCAGATTCGTTACCAGAGCCACCAGTTCCTTGTTTTGCTTCTTCATTAGATGGCACAAGACTTTCACTTTTCCTTTCATTCTTGAGTGGGCTTTCCTGAGTAGCCCTATTTTCAACTTGCAAACAAGCTTCTCTAGAAGCTTCAGTGGCATTCGACTTAGTTTTCTGAGATTCCACACCAGATACTGATTTCATCCCACAGATTGCAAAAATGTCTTGTGGTCCTTGCATCAAGGCCACACCCCTAGTATACAGACCCATGGATTCAGGAATACCAAAAGGGTTCACCATATCACTAAAATTTCCCCCATTAAAGCTCGAGAACCTAGCAGCACGCTCAATGAAAGCTGAATCAGCAGGCAACTGAGATAGGCTCTGTGGTAGAATCCCAGTTGCATTCGGTAAAAAGATACCCCCTTTCATCATTGAACTTGCTGCACCAAATGGTCTATCAATGCTACTTCTCAGAGAGGTAGGACCACCTTTTCCAATTCCCGTTACATTTGAAGAGCTTGCACAATTTTGTAGCTTAATTTCACTAAATCCCAAGTTTTGTGAATTAGAGGGGTGCTCCCAAAGGTTAGAAGCAAATGAATCTACCACTGAAGCAGAGGCACATGAAGAACCAATAGCCAAGGGATTATCACTAGGAACTAAACTCATAGGAGTACTTGTGAGATTGGCACCAATGAACTGCCAATCTGATGACATACCAGGTGCCTGGTATTTATCCTTTTCACCTATATCCATCCCTCTTCAACAAGAATAGCAGAAGTAACTCAGCTATGCCTTTCTCCAAAATTATGTTTGATCACCCAGCCAACAGTTCAGAGTCAGGCTGATGAACAGAAACTAAGCCTCAAAAATTTGACCACTACCTAAAAATAACCTTAATTTCTCTAAGATGATCAACCAAAGATCAAAGGCCACAAAAGAGAAAGGTAGAAAAGAACAACAACAAACAAATCACGTGTGAAAATTATCTAATTCTTTGACATATATTAAACACAATAATTTTATGAACAAGCTTCAAGCTAAGTCCACAAGGTGTTTGAAAACTTAAAATATAAGGAAGTTATAGTCTTAAAAAGCTCAAATTCAGCCAACCCAAAAGAAAACCATAGAAACTGCTCAGAAGAAGTATCAAAGAAAACCCCACTTCAATTAATGAACCCCCAAAAACATAACTGAAATGAAGTAGAAAAGATCCCCACAAGCTGAAACAGGAACCATTTCCAAAGCAACAACTGAAAATTGGAAGTACCCCAAATTGCACAAAGGAAACAGCCTTCTTCAAGACAAAAAAGACAGAGCAGAACAGAACAGAAAAAGAAAGTTCAAAGAAGAGCTGTAAAAAAATTAAAAGTCTACTAGAAACAGTCAATTAATCTAAAAAAAGAACATTGATTTCAGTACAATAAATAAAGCCACCGTTCTCATTCAAAACCCCAGTCAGAGTTTTGGCAGAGAAAACCCAGAAAGAGAGAGAAACTCAACAAAAAGTAGGAAGAGAAAGATACCCATTTTCAGATTCTGTGCTTACTTTTTTGTACTCTCTCTGCTCTCTCATTCAAGACCTTTTCTTTTTTTTTTTTTTTAATTTCAAACACTCCCACGCACACAAATATTAAAGCTTTTATTGAATTCGAGCTAGCTGTGTGTTTGCCAGCAACAACAACAACAGAGCAACTCTGCCACAAAAGAGTCAATAAAACCAAAGAAAAAAAGAAATAAAGGAGAGTTTTATTACTTTGAGTGAGAGAAAAAGAAACGGGTATTTGTCTATTTGGAAGAAGTGTCAATTAAAGAGCGGATTAATGGCCAAGGTCCTGCATTTTATACCCACGCTTGCATCAAAAAGAGAGCTCATGATCATTAACCACCGCCACTGGTAGTGTTAAAATATTACAAAACACCCTCTCCTCTCTTCTCTTCATTCAAACTTCGAAACTTTGTTCTATTCTATGTGGGAGCATTTTTTTTTAACTTTAAATTACTTTGATTTTTAAAGTTTGTTTTAGTGTTTTTAATTGTATATTTTAGTTATAATTAATTATACGTAGCAACTGTCACTGCCAACTCATATTAGATCTTTTTATTTACTATAAGTAGGGTATTGTTCTGTTTAACTTATTGTATTGTCCTTTTGATTAAAAAAACCCTTGGAGGAGAGCTTCAAGATCTTTAATGGGGTTTGTTTGGTCAAGAAGCTAAAATCGCCCATTTCACAAATCACACTTTATCTTATTTTTTGGGTTATTAGTAGATCTGTTGGTCACGTGGATTCCATTCCGATGGAATTTTGGATAAAATTTTTTAAATTTTAGATCTTTTCAGTTTAATTTGATTTATATATTTAATTAATTTTAATTTTAAAACATATTTTAATATATTTTTAAATTCAATATTTTTGGACCCACCTATCAAATCTTAGAAATGAGATTTAAAAAGTCAATTACATATGATTTAATCCGACTGATGAACATAACTATTTATTAATTACTCTAATTAGTATTCAAATTTAAATACGCAACTAGGTCATGCGGTGGCCATTATTATTAATTTTCATTGACATGATGGAAAAGATATGGGGCATAGTATCTTTTTTTTTTTTTTAACAAAAAAATCATAATCTCAAAACAAAAAAATGAATTTTAAGTATTAAAATTTAATTTTTAAATTTATTGAATAGTATTTTAAAAAATAATTATATGTATTAATTAAATTAATTTTTTTTTATTTTTTATAATTTGACTATCTTATCCATCTTGTGCTATTTCCTTGTGAAAACTTAGAAAAAAAAAGGAAAAAAAATAGTATTTCACTTTAGTTATATCATTTTCTTTTACGTAAAAATTTTAGTAATAAATGGGTTGCTTAATTCTCAAACTAAGATAATATATGCTGTACATTAAAGAATAATAAAGAATAATCATATATTCAAAATTAACATCAATTAAGGTTCACAAGTGTTTGAACTCAAATTAGGATTTCACTCAGCACAACAGGACAATGCCATTAGAAATCTCTCTCATTATGCCAAACAACACCTAATTGTTATTGAGATTGACAAAATCTTAAAATTCAAAAAATCCTTAATGCATTAAATCAATACAATAAAATATATTTTTAAAATCATCTAACTTGAATTGATTTATACTTGTTAAAGTAATATTTACACATTATTGGACCTTAAAATTTTTGTTCTTCCCCATTTTTAGGTCAAAAAGACCACACTGTAAGATTCAATTTCGTGGTTGTGCAAAAGCAAAAGATAAATATATATGAACAGGAAAATTTTTCTGGTTAAGTCTTCCAGTAATTGTCCTGAACTGAATCTTCTAATTTCTGCAGTTTTCTCTTATTGCAGAATCCCCCTACATAAATTAATCAATTCTAATGGCTTATATCAACTTTAGCAACATTCTCAGAGAGTTGACCAACATATTTGAACACTTATTTTCTTTCCTCCATTACCAAGGGCTTACCTGGAGGAGGTCAGGTCATGGTCATCCATGAACGATAAAAAAAAAATCTAAAAAAGATTGTGTTTTTCCTGTAAACTGCGTGGCAAATATTTTATACTACCTTAGACTATATTGATGGACTGTCCCTCTCTCTCTTTCTCTCATGTCATTATTACGTGGCCTTGGGACTTACAATTCTCAAGGACCTAAGCTTTAGAATAATGGAATCTCTCTCTCACTTTTGCTCTCTGTAACTAAAACCTTAATTTTTATTTAATTATCTTTAATTTAGTGATTAAAAACGAATATTATAGATCTGATTTTAAATTAAATTTTTTTATTTATACTAAAATTTTGTACTTTAATATAACAAAAAAAAATCTTTATTTAATCCTAAAGCTCCGTCCAATTGCCATGTAAGAGGTGAAAATGATTTGTATTGTTTTGGGTTGTGTTTTTCTAGGTATATATGTTGGATAAGAAAAAAACAAAGTAAGGTTTCATCATGTATAGTTTTTTCTGAATTCGAGAAGCCAAGAACTTGGCAAATGGGTTATTGCTAGTGATGGCAACGGGTCGGGTCGGGTCGAAACGGGTTTTTATTCGCTTCGAACCCGACCCGATTTAACATATGTAATACTCGAATCTGTATCCGACTTGATATTTTTTATTTTTATTTTTAATATCCGAATCTGATTCGATTCGATATTGTCTAAAATCAAATCCGACCCGACTCGACTCGAAATTAATAAAATATTATTTTAAATATAAATATAAAATTAAATATATATAAAAATATATAATTAAATATAAAATTAAAAAAATATTTTTTTATATATATCGGGTCGGATAGGGTCGGGTTTGCTCAAAACCCGACCCCGACCCGAACCCGAAAATTTTTTACTCTATCCGATCCGACCCGACCCGATACCCAATTTAAAAAAAAAAAAAAATCGATCTTAAGGGGTCGGGTCGAAACCCGACGGATTCGGATGATTTTGCCCACCCTAGTTATTGCTAATAGTACTTTTATAAGAGGGATGGCTATATATATAATCAAATTAATATTAAATTTGAAATTTAAACATGTTTGGTTTATTTTATTATTTTTAAAAGGTGATATTTAATAAATTTAAAATTTAAAATTTAAATTTTAATATTTATAATTTTTTTAATTTTAAATTATGATTTTTTTTATAATAAAAATAAATTAATAAAAATAAAAATTTTAAAATATTATAAGCAAGTAAGAGTTGGGTCATGGTTGGCTCTTTCTTTTGGGAAAAGGCAAAACCAAGCAAACAAAATCCCATCCAAAGCAACATGGGATGGGAGTGGGGATTCGAGATCTCTTAAACAGAGTTTTAGGATTCTTTAACATGATTACTCTCTCCACCTTTCTTTTATAGATTGATGGTATGGAGATGTTAATTAGAAAGTAGTCCTTGGTCTTGAGCTTTAATCGATTAAAACAAAGCACGTTTCAAACTTTACATTATGCCAATCTATATTATCTTTTACTTGCACATTATTTAAAATTAATCTTAAAATGATATTAGTGTTTTACCAAAGCATACATACATGTTAGCAAAAAAAAATAATGTTGAATTGTTCATAATTTTTTTCTCATGTTTTGCATACTTTTAATATCGAATTATCTTATCTAATGAGATGATAACAATTACGTTATGTCTTTTCCTCGATATTTTTTTTAGTTCATGATTACATAGTATTGATCTCTTTGTTTGCACAATGACAATTTTTCTTATCATGTGGTAATTATATTTTATGATTCAATTTTTAAAGATTTAATATATAAAATGACATACATGATATGGTGAAAAAATTTTTTCATCACACATTCAAATTAACTCTAGGCTTTGTTACAATTTATGTTTTTCTCTATTATGTATCAAAACAATTTTCAAAATAATGAAGGGGTAGTATCCATGTATTGTATTTATTTCAAATGTATAAAGTAGTTTAGACTGTATATTTAATGAAGCTTTAGATGGCACAACTCATTGGTTTGACTTAGATAAGTGAAAGGGGTCAGGCTTTCCATTATACGATATAATGTATATAAACTAAAGCTAGTGTGCTGAACAGAGCACATTTATGCTATGACTTTGAGATGCAAAGAACTTGAATGGTAGAGAAGTGAATGTCAGTTGGAGTCTGAAGAATGAAATGATAAAATCTTCCCTTTAAGTTTTTTTTTATGAATTTCATGCTAGCATCATTGCATCGCACGATGAGATGTTGTTGGATGATAGCTTTCAAACTTTTTGATAGTAACTTTTTGCTCTACTTTTTTTTTCCCCTTCCTAAATTTTCCTAGGTTTCACCTTTCCTCGTTAGAAGATGCCCACTCGAAAATGTTAGGAACTTTCCCATACCTTTATATATATATTTTCCCTTTTTTTAATTTCTTTTTATAAAGAAAATCATAACGATTTAAACTTTAAATTTATTGAATACATGTCATTTCTTGAAAAGAATTGGATGAATGAATTAAAATAATTTTTTTTTCACTCTTTCAATACGAAAGCTAATGTAAGGCATATGGGACCCTTTTCCTTGGTGGAAGGTTTCATTGTGATGAAAAAATTGTACCTGCTATTTCAACTTGTTGTCTCCCCCAAGCACGACGTCTGTCCCTCCAAAAATATCTTTAGAGTTTAGAGGTTGAGATATTGGGAATGCTCCTAAGCTACGAACCTCTTACATCAGTATATGCACCCATAAATTTGTGAAAATTGAGTCATTTGTCAAATGCGATATGGCCCGTTTGCTGAATTCACCTCTTTCCACACTTTGATCCCTTTTAACATTTAGATTATAAATTTCGAAATTTTCATCGATAATACAAAATTTTTTTTTAGTGGCTCTGATAATTTTTCATGATCACATGTTAAAGTTAATGTGCTTAAAATAAGTTTAGCCTATAAAAAGATTAATTAAAAAAAGTTTAAATTTGAATCTTAATCATAACCTAAAAAAAATAAGAGTGATTGATCCCTAATTAAAAGGATACTCTGCTTGATTTCCTAATATAATTGCCCCTTAACTCTTCCTATGAAAAGAAAATTCTACCTCTATCGATCAAAATATGGTTCCCCTATTTTTGGGTATGCAAATGGAAGCATCAAATCTTATAATTATGCAATAATAGAAATATCCTTATTGCATATATATTTCACAAATATAAAACTTCAAAATTCTAAATATTTTGATAATAATTTTCCCAATTTTGATAACTTCATAAAGAGAATTAAGTGTGCTAGAGCTTCTAATAATAATAAAAAATTATATGGCAAATTATTTTATAGAGAAAAATCCAAGTTCCTTTGGAAATACATGATTCATCTTTAACTTGGGGTCTAAATTTCAAATTATGTCAACTTTTAACTTGAAAAAGAAACCCTCTATCAAAAAAAAAAAAACAAGAGAACAGTACTAAAAACTTTAAACAAAGCATATCCCTGTTTTGATTTTTTTTTCTTTTTTCGGTCTCACTCAATGTAAAAAGCTGCCGACTTTTTTTTATCTTTGATGTTACAAAGAAAAGGAATTGGGTTTTCAAATCTAAAATATTTATTCAAATTTCCAATCCATGAATAGAAAGAAAGAGACTTGAGAACTTGTCTGGTTTTCTTTTCACCCCTATACTGTACGTACGTTATTGATGGGCACATCACACTTTCTCTATCCTTTTGACATACAATTATAATGTCGTGGTGACTTACTGACTTTTATGATTTAAAAGAGATAAAGTCACTACCTCATCCAAGGAAAGGGACTGAACCCAAAAATACAAATACTTTTTTCCAACGCCTCTCACCCATTGTTGGATATTTTGCTGATTATCTAGCTCATATAAAAAATGGGGCCCTTCTACTATGTTTTTTATGGACCATTTTTTCACCAATTTAACAATCTTTTTGAACTTACCATCCAAAGGTTGGCTGGCTCAATCTGTAAGTCATTTCTTGCCAACGACTATGTAATCTATTAATATAGCATTGGATTTGTAATTTCAGTGATCTGAATTTAATATTTGATAATCTCAATTAGTCAAATCTTAGATTTAGATCTTGTCGATAATTTTTATTGTTACTATTCTCAAATTATGTTAGAAAAAAAAAAAAAACTTTTTAACTTGGTTTCTAGAAAGTAAACTGTTACCAAGTTTTGGTTTCAATCACTATGTTGCCATTTTGTCCAAAGAAAGCTTGTATAACCTAATCATGTATGAAAATTAGTCCAATGAAATGTACAAAGGTTTTCTTCTCCAAAACCTGTCAACTTCATAGGATTTTACAAAGAATCTTCATGTATTATTGATGGATGGTGATGTTCTTAGACTCTTCTATTTGAGTATGCTACTCATTTTGTAAAATTATGAAACTAAAATTATTCATTTTTTTCCTTAACATCTCATAAAATATTTAAATTAATCAATCAAAAAGTCATGAATTCAAAAAATTTTGATTCTCTTAATATAGAAATATAATCAAGAGGAGCCATACCACTTACCTTGCATTTGATTTCTACGAGATGCCACAAATTTAGGGACAATTGATAGCCTTTAGAACATTTTAGTATTTTGAAAAACAACTTTTAAATACTTGATTTAGGTTGTACGTCTTGAAATTAATCATTCTCAAACCTAATTATCTTATGGTACGAGTTTTTTTTTTTAATGAAAATGAGTAGATAAGAGAATTGCAAGCTACAAAGAGAAGCGAAAAACTTGACTTCGAACCTTCCTTGGAGTCTTGATGGTTAGATACAGATAAAGTCTTGCTTTGAGTTGAAAGGTTCAAAAGGCTAAGAGAAGATTCCCGGTTTAGGTTTTATTAAAATATAGTGGTATTTAAAACACATCTCTTTTGTCAACAATCGTGTATTCTATTCTATTGATAGAATACCACAATCTTGTTCCAATTATTAAAATTCAAAACGCAAAAAAATCAAACTAGTACATAGAATGGAAGGTGCCATGAACCAACACAAAATATCATTCGCAAATTTGGCAATTTACTTTGATGAGTGAAATGTGATTTAAGAAAGCAAAATGGGCCTAACCAAGTGCCATGCAGGCACAAAGATAGACAAGTTAGTTAAATATCGAGTCTAAATTCTAAAATGGTAGCATGTTTTGGGAGAAAGGTCTTTAAAGCCTTTAGTACTTAAACGCACTGTCTTTCTTATTAAAGTAACAATGGATAAAAAAAGCTTAGTTGTATACTTGGATATTTTGATGGTAAATGGTTCAAAGAAATATTCTAGGGTTTTGTATGCATGTGTTTTGTGGTGGTTTTAGTGTTGTTTTTGGCATTGTAAATTTGGTTTGGCATATAGAAAGTTTCTTGGCAATGGTTATAAATATATATTGAATCACAAGTCAAATATTATATAATATAATTGGCCTCAAATTAATGCCACATTTTTCATAATTTAACAATTTTCTACTTCAATAAGGCAAAGTCTAATCAATAGATTAAAAGTTCTTAAATTTTAAGAAAATGTGACTAAAAAAATATATTTTATAAAATAGTGATATATGAATTCAAACTAGTGAATCATGTGCCAAAAACCGTGTAATTTGCTGCTAGAGTGCTTGAATTTTAATTTTAATAATTTAAAATCGATTTTAAAAAAAAAGGATTAATAATTCATATGATGCCAATTAAATAAATGAGTAATATTAGAAATCTGAGAGTTTTTTTTAAATAAAAGAAATTTTCTTGAAACTATTTTTGTCTAATTAAACATATAAAATTTTAAAACTCATAATATATATTTATTTAAATTTACTCATTAACAATAACTAATAAGGTTACATTACATCATGATAGCATGTAATCAATTATTACTACATAAAATCAATATGCATATATGTTTTATATCAAATATGAATCTCAATGAAATATATTAATGTTTCCTAAATGTTTTCACAAAGACAAAAATAAAATGAAGAAATTGCAGGGGAATGTTCAAACTTTAAACTATAGACATTTGAATTGAACTAATTACAAATATAAGATTTAAACGAAAAAGGATCAGTGTGCAACCAAATCAACCAAACAGAACCATACAAATCTTGACATAGGCCTTTGAGGACCGAGCCCTTAATACAAAGTTTGCTAGGACCACAACATGCTATAAATAGCCCCAAACAAATATTTTGTTAGCATGGGTTAGGTGACCAATTTAATGTATGGCGGTCCAATTTTTTTAACTGCCTTGGGCCACGGAATCAAATTGTGAGAATTTATGAGAATTATGTAAATATTTAATTTATATTTTTAGTTTTTTTATGAGATAAAGTTGTGATATTTTTAAATTAAAACTGACAACACTTGCAAATTGGGACAGAGACTAATAATTTAACCTCTTTAAGATAAAAACTTTCTACTAAATAAAAATAAATTCAAAACAATTGATAAGTACAATTTAGGTTTCCCGATTTTAGTTTATCAAGTTTTAGGTTAATTTTAATACTTTGTCAGTCAAAGTAGCTTTGTTTTTTTTCTTATTTATTAAATTATACGTAAAAATGGATATTAAATTTTGTTCCTATCATGTCGTTAAGACTAAAACTTAAAGCTTTCAAAATTTTAAGAATTTCTAATAATCGCAACATTATTTAAAGATGTTCATTTTATGACGTCAAAATGTTAGTGAAAATTAAATCGATCGTATTTAGCATAATCTTCATACTTAGCTTAAGTTTTTCTCAATTTTCTAGTATCAAATTAATGGTACTATGAATTTAAATTTTAATTGAATTGATTTATACAATTAATTTTAAAATTTAATATTCAATAAATTTTAAATCAAAGTTTAGTATTTATAATCTCTTTACTCATCCTCGTAGTGTATTTTTTTATAAGAAAAAATTACCTACTGTAAAAATTGTAAACCTTGTTCCTTGTATACAAAAAAGCCCAAGTACATTAGGACAAGCAAATAGGCCTAAAATCCTATGCAATCCAAATCTAATGGCATAATAATTTACTTTTAGTTCCCGAAACAGATATTTTGTAAATTTGATGGCTTACTAGTACAACTTCTTTTGGTAGGCCATGTGATAACTTTTACCTTGTTTTTTAGCATCTCAATAATTCAACGTAGGACCCTTAGGTGGTTGCTAACATGCGCGCTCCCATCATTCCTTCCGCGCCTATACCAACGCCCACCGTCAATTACATTGACTAGCTAATGCACACCTGTGGCTCATTTTAGACTCAATCGTTTAACAGACAGATCAAACAACATCAACGGTATTATGAAATGAGAGCTAGTTAAAGGGTAATGAAAATTCTTCCTTGGCTGATCCATTTTCCTTCCCATGAATTAACAAAAACACATCAAGGTTTTGCTCTCAGATACCTGTTTTTCATCTCATTGCTTATGTTCCTTGCAAAAAATTCTTGTTCTGAACTAAACACTGCATGGTACTTCAGCTTTTTTTTTTTTTCTTTTCTTGTCTGCTATATATGTTGTTTATGCATATTCATTTATTGTTTCATTACTGTGGGAAAATATGACAGTTTGGTCACCATAAATTCTAGTTGGGATTAATGGGAGAGAATCATAGCTGGTGTTGGTTTGGTTTCCTTTAATGACTGCTAAATGCTTAATCCTTTTGACTTTAGGATGTTAACTTTTCATCTCATGCTTGTGGAGGTATTAATGAAGAACTGAAGATTGGGTTGAGTTTTATAAAGCTTTATTGGCTTTTCATCTGGATCTTATTGTAGAATTTAAGTGTCAAGTCTTTGTCAAAAATGAATGTTCCATTATTGTAACCGATGGAGATCACTAAGCTTTTGGAATGCATCAAGATTGGGGAAACTTTCGAGTTTCAAGAGGGGTTGGCTAATAAATATGACTGATTTTATTGCATCATGGTTAATTTGTCATTTTCAATTTGCTTTCTCAACTTAAAAAGATGAGAAACCTGAGTGAATAATAGTAGTGTGCATAGATGAGTTCTCTGTAGCTGAATTTTACTGCTTAATGGTTAGATAGAACCCAAATTTGTGGCTGAGCACTACTTTAAGACAATGAGATTTAGTTGTTGTCGGTCTGAAAGAACATTTGATGTTAGGGTTATCTGGGTCATGTTTGTTGAGAAGTTAATAAACCCAACAAAAAAAAAAAAATCAAATGCTTAAACTCAAATATATGGCTTTGCACAATGGTAGCCTAACCTATTTAATTGGGGACAACAACAATGACTAGTTCTCAATCAGTGCAAATCCCACCCACATTTTGTTCTTCATTGATGTGAGACAGTAAGTTTTATGGTACTAATTTTTTTTTCTTTCAGTGAATTCTTGCGACACATTGTTGCTTTCATGATTTTATATGAGCTAGAAACTGTAGTTAAAGCTAAATGATCTGTATGGCTAAATGTTGGGAGACATTTATGCATAGTACTTTCTGTTTCTCTTGTAAGAATTAGTGGTTGCAAAATTTAAACTTGTAGCAGTATATTCGAACAATAATACTGACTTTTGCCTTTTCTTTTTTCCTCCCTTCCTCAGATAGCTAAACAAGAATTGAGCCATGGAAATGAATGACGTCAATGTTGATGATAAATATATGAATATGGGCAATCCTGAGTCAAATACAGTTCATTTACACGTAGAGGCCTCATCAAGTGGAGAAGGCATCGAAGAAATGCTGAATACCATTTTGGATAGAGTTGACTTGGACTTAGTATGTTCTAATGAGAAATTGGTAAATTTGCATGTACTTCTGATGCTCCTTTTGGGTTGGGACAATGGTCCTGAAGCGATGGTCTTTGGGAATAATGATATTTCAGGTCAGTTCATTGAGAAGGCATTGGTATTTGACCTTTTATGTGGAATTTTAGATTCTGAGTTGAGGGAAGTGGAAACTTTCTTGGAAACCATTCAAGCGAAGATTGTTGATGCCGGTCATAAAATATCTTCATGCAGACCTTTGGGGGCACTATTCAATAAAATGGAAAAGAAGCAGCATGATTCAGGAGAATTTCTGAAAAAGAATCAAGAGATTGTCTTGGAGGTGAAGATGCAGTCAACCAAGCTGCATATTAAGAGATGCATATTAATAGGGAACAATGACGACACCATGGATATATCTGAGTTGTATCAGCTATCAAACATCATTGGGAAATCAAAAGTACAGACTGTTGAACAACAAAGACATATTCTAAGGATGCTTGAAAAATCACTTGCAAGGGAGCTAGATCTTGAAAGGAAATTATCAGAGTCTGGACAAAACGAAGAACAATTAAAACTGAAGCTGCATTATACTGAACAAGTTGCTCTTCGCATGGAAGAGGCAGCAGAAGTTGTTTGGGGAAGGTTTCTAGAGGCAGAAAATGCTACTGAGGTGCTCATGGGGATTTCAAAGGAACTGCTAGGTCGACTTCAGATTGTTCAATTTAACCTGAATGGTTCAATTCAACGAGAAGCTGAGCTCAAATTTAAACTCGAAGATTGCATTGAAGAGTTAAATGCCAAAGATATTGCTATAAAAAAGCTTGAGAGCAGCAATGCAGAACATGCTGCAAAAGCTTCTGAAGTATTCACTTTGAAGAAGAAGGTGAAATTACTGGAGGAACAGCTAAAAGAATATGAGCTACAGCTGAAGAAAGCAAATGCTTCCAATGAAACAAGTCAAGAGCATCTTCATGAAATGGAAATCATTACTGATTCACTGAAAGAAAGTATGTGTGAAGCAGAAACTAGGGCTGAATGTGCAGAAGCCAAAGTTACAGAGTTAACAGATGCAAGCTTGGAACTTACGGAAGAGTTGAATTTTCTTAAAGGTAATAATGATAATAACACAAAGAAGGTGACCTCACTTGAGAAGCAGTTGAGGGAATTGGAGATTCAACTACAGCATGCAAAAGCATCTTCTGAAGCAAGTCAGGAGCAGCAAAACATGCTGTACTCTGCAATTTGGGATATGGAAACTTTAATTGAAGATCTAAAATCTAAAGTTTCAAGAACTGAAAGTAAGACTGAGAGTGTTGAGGAGCAATGCATTTTATTATCTGAATCTAACTTCGAACTTAATAATGAGCTAGGCATTCTAAGGCATAGAATTGAATGCTTGGAGACATCTTTAGACCAGGCTAACGCTGAAAAAAAAGCAAATGCTAAAGAAATCAATTATAGGACCAAGCTAATCACAGATATGGTTACCCAACTATCTGCAGAAAGGGAGCGCATTCAAAAGCAGGTATTAACTTTATGTCATTGTGATAAACAAAAACAAAATATATCCTCTGCTCTTGAAATAAATTCCTATTGGTATCCCATGGAATTGAGTTGTTTATTCATTATTTCGAGTACATGTACCCTCATATTGGAGCTGGTAAAAAAATGGCTATAAGATTAATAGTTATTATGAAAAACTTGTAGATGCCAAGAAAACCTAAAAGGTTTTGCTGTTAAAGTAATAGTTCCTACTGATTCCAAAGGTCCTTAAACATAGCTACTTTGATAGGTAAGCAATTGTTGAACCGCAGCTTTTCTGTATGACATGCATGAGTGACTAGTGAGTTTCATTTTAACATTTTCTTTTTCCCACTTTGCAGTTTTTTCTTGCGAAACAAAGAGATAGATAAATGATTAGTTAACTGATTTTGACATTAATCTTACAGAGCTAAAACCTTCTGCTTAATTTATTGAAAAATGTTGTTTGCAGCTATTTTCATTAATAAAGGAGAAGGAGATATTGGTGAAAAGGTTACAAAATACGGCAAAAACTGACTCTGCAGCGGTCTGCAACTCTGGAGATGATGATGGCGATGAGATATCTGTTTCCAAGACTGATTCAATTAAAGCTACTTGCACAAAAACATTCGAGAAAGCAGTTCCCTCAGCCACAGGTGTACAGGCAGGTACTATTCAGGTTTTCCGTTTTTTATTTTTGGAAAAAATTGCCACTAGTTATTTCTCCTGAGTGTTGGCTAACTGCTAGATAAGATTTCCAATCTAATTTTACCATAGCCTTCCCTTTTAAGTTTATCATTCTCAGAATTTCTGCAGATATCTGTTAATTTCATATTTTCTTTGCTTTATTCTTATTCTTATTCTTATCCACTACAATAAGAATGTAATTAATCAGGAAGAACATAGCTCATCAATATCCATTTTTGAGGCACACATTATACAACCGTACCACATATATGCAAAGCAATGTATCTAACATTCTAATGTTGTTGGCATTGGCTCTTCGTATATCAGACTCCAACTACCACTCTAACCATAAATAGTGAATGCACTTATGTGACCAAGTTGGTAGAGCGTCTTATGAGATGAAAATCATATGGTAGATTTATTTATAATTACACATCTCAACCGAATGCTCTTCTAACCCTTTGTGCCTATATTTATGATTAGCGTGAGGGTCCATTGGAAATTGATAAGGTGTGATGGATGTAAATTATGTAACATGAACCACACAATTGAATTGGAAATAAAATGGCTTTAAGTGATGGTGTTTTTCATAGCAATTCATCCTAAATGATATTGAACAAGAACATCATTCAAAATATTATACTGTGCATTGAAGATTTTGAGTTAGCTTAATGTTGAATATAATGGAATTATTATCCTTTTAAATCTCAAATAGGTCCTACTTTTTCTTTAACTGAGAATTTTGATTAGTGTTTTGAGGAACCACAACGTACCTTTGATGAACCTTTAGAGTGTATACATAACGACCATAATTCATTTGAATCATCTCTATTTTTTCTTCTGAAACAGGTGGATGAACCATCAAAAGATGCATATCTGTATATGACTGCAGTTGGGCCTTCTGGTGCTGTAACTGTTGGTGGCACCGGCACAATTTCAAGGGTAGAAGGTGCGAGAAAAGAGAAGACAGGCCACTTTAATCTGTTATATATTTTGATACCGATTCTCTTAATTTGTACTATTTTCAGCATTAACTTTATATTTCTTGAGTGAGACACCTGCCCTCTTGGGTTAGTTTTGATGGCCACTTAAATCCTGTGTTGCTGGTACACATTGTGCCTATGATGTATATTCTTGCATTTCAGTTGATGAGTGTGCATTCATTATCATATCTTATATTCTATTTTTACTTGGACAAGTTGAAGATGATTGAAAATGGTGAACTCTAAATTATAATGTAAAATATTAAAATATATATTTTATAATTGAATTTAAATAAAAATAATTTAGGTTGGATCCATCTTAAAAACTTTGTTCACAACTCGGCTCAAATAGGATATGACCCATGATCAAGTTTATTTGTCATCATACAAATGATTTCAGACACACATGATTGGTTTTTCGTAAAGTTTTTGGTGTATTTTGTCTAAATTAGTTCATTTCTCGAGTAATCTGCTTCAATAGTTAAATAGAAAAAAATCACCATGTGATTGGTCATTATTACACTGCATTACCAAATATAGGAGGGTGAAAATGTATATATATGGCTATATATATGCCACTTAAGTATCTTGCCATATCATGAAACGTATAGAAGCTTCTACAGGAAACGTTCCAAATCCAATGTGTCAAAGACTTTACTAATTGCAGTTTCCCTTATGAACCTTATATAAGCAGTGGTGCTTTTATCAATCAGAAAGCTTCAAATTAATCTTAGGCAAACAGCAAATACCCTTCCTTTCACCAGTTTAATTTCTCAGAATTCCAAGCCCTAAACAATATTATGGAAAAAGCTTGTTTTAATATGCAATTTCTTATCCTTTTGCTAATTGCATCATGTGAGTCCCTCTCTTACTCGCAGTCAATTAACCAATTGATAATTTGTACATTTTTTCTCTACTACTTATGAATGCTTAATCAATGGTTCTTTGGGTTGTACAACTTGTTCATGTTCAAAACAATTGATGAAAATTAGGCGCGTAATATTAATGTTCATGTTAAATTTAATTATAATACTAAATTAAATGTAATTTTGTTTTTGCAGCAATGGCATTTTCAATGGTACAGAGAGTGAGAGGGCAGATTCCATGCACCAGTACACAAGACTGCAAAGATATTGCCTGTCGAGGGGGAACACCATATTGCGTCGATGGGCAATGCCAATGCATTTTTTTTCAAACAAAAACAAGTTATTCCAATGACTTCGACTGCAACAAGAAGTGAAATCCTAAATGCACTGTCCATAGCTGTGTTAATGGACAGTGCGTTTGTGGTTGTGCTGCCTAAACAAAAAAAAAAAAAAAAAAAGGGTTGAAATTTTCTCCAATATGAAATAAAGTTTTTCATTTTTTTTCAAATCTTCGTCATTTGCTTTTGCTTGCAAATTTGAGAGAGTTGGATTTATTTCTTTTATTTAGTTCCAATCTTCACCAGTTGAATCCTATAATAATAATAATAAAAATTTTAAACTGCTTTTTTTTCTTATAATTAAAACTTGTTATACATTTTTATTTTATTTCTCTAAATTAAATTTATGGGGTTGATTAATCTTTGTATTATATTGTTAAATTCAACGATTGATTTGTTAAAATATTAGTCATAAGTGTAACTCAATCACTCTTCTAATTATTTTATTTCACATAATATCACCTTTTAGTTAAGTTTAAGGATCAAGACCATCGATTTCTTATTTTTTGGGCAGACATGCATCTCTAGGAGGAACGTGTGAAAATTTCGAAGCTGAAATTGGGGAAGATAGATAACATTGTGTGTAAATACATATTTTAAAGGTAAAGAGGTTTACTAGGATGGATAGACAAATATGAAAAGATACAAAATTGGGAGAGAAGAAAGGCGAAAGTATGAAAAAATTATTTTTTATTGGTGTGTTTGGAAAGATGAAAATTGAAAAAATATAAAATTTTTCCTATCCATTATTTGGTAAAATTGAAAAACCAATAAAAAGAAAAAAATTATTATTTTACCATCTTAAATTTTTGTAAATTATAATGAAAAGGAAAATTTTAAATATTATAAATAATTTGCAAATATGTAACATGTATTCACATCTCTTCCATTCTTTTTCTTTTATTTTTTCAATTTGAAATTATTTGTATTTGGAAATAAATGTGAAAATGGTTATCTTTTATTTCCTAAGTACACTTAAAATTTATTTGTTTCTATTTTTTATTATTCTTGTCACACTTTATACCTGAAGATTTAGGACATAATAATGCTGTGTACTCATAAGATGAATATCATAAATATACAAAGTAATAGATATTAAACTAAATCAAAATTTTTAATAATCTCCAAAATAACACTTTATAGAATCTTTAAATTTACAAAATTTTACCCTTTACAAGTTAATAGAATATACTAAAATTCTTACTAACAAATTTTTTAATATCAATAATGAAATACTTACTTCAAAAGCTATACCAATATAAAGATAGATACTAATCTTGTTAATCTAAATATTTATCAAGATTAAGCTTTCCAAGATACGAACATTGAAATCTAAAAAAAGTAAAGAAAATTAAAGGAATAAGTACGATAACTAAGCAAATAATTAACATCTCCTTAGTTGGATTAAACATGCTACAAAATATTTAAGCTAAAACAGTAACTAAATGATTCAACAATATTTTGGATAATCTTGTATTCACAAACATATTTTCAAAACCATATTCTTCAAACCAAATTTTTAGATTACAAAGTGAAATAAAATTACCACAAAATTATAAATTTTATTAGTTTCTCATAACATACTAAGATCACACTTAACTTTTGTGGCATAAGTTAGAATTACAATTTCCCTTCTAGTGCGATGGGAACAAAGTATAGTTAAAGCAATTAGATTGTTGCATAGATAATTATAATTAACTCGTTAATGAATGAGATAGAACAAAATCACAATAACTATTTAATGCAATGGAACATAAGTATATGAAAAAAATCATTATTCTTAATCGATGACATAGTTCGAAACTGGTAACTGAATCTTAAAGTATATGTTGACATGGCCAACATGAACTCCCATCGACAGGCCAGAGCATAGCCATAGTAGGAAACAAAATAAATTATATTTTTAGATTATCCAAATATACAAAACAATATTCATAATTTTGCAAAACTTATCTAGTACAAAGCCAATTTCTTTTTTTTTTTTCTTTTTCATTTCAAAGTATCTTTTACAAAGCTAGATACATATAAGCATATCTGATATACTAATAAAATCATGTTCAAAGTCAAAACAAACAAATCACATATAGACATAGTTTACATGCTTAAACTTGATTTAATAAACTAAAGGGACAAAATATCATATATAACATACCAAAATCCAAATTCACATTGAGATTGATTTTCAAGGAATGAAAACTAAAAGGATATCAAGTCACTTACCTAATATACTAAATTGAAATTTAAGTAGCAAATTACATAATTCTCTTAGTGTCATAATAATTCAAGAAATATTAACAAATTAAAATTTACCCTGAAAATATAAATTTAATAAGGTAAACCTTCCACTGGTAATTTTAAACAAATTGGATTGTATGGCAACATTCATGACTAATTGAAACTATTTCAAAGTGTTTTTGGTATATTAAAACAAATTTTTAATATAGCAAAATGCTTAAAATTGAGTAAAAATATGAAGTTGAAAATTAAAAACAGAAAAATCAATAGTAATATAAATTTGTATAAATAGTTAATTTTAATATTTAATGGTAATAATTTTTTGTATGTTTGAATCTAATTTGGTAGTCTTTTAACAGGACTAATAACATGAAATTAATACAGCAAAAATATATTAAAATAAGTAAAAATTCATTAAAAATAATATAAATAAATTTATATAATTTATAACTAAAGACAACAAATATTGGTTGAAAATAAATTTTAAATAATGAAAAATAGAATTTTTTTCAGTTATGAAAATTTCACATTTTTTAAACGTTTAGCTTATTTTGAACAAAAATTTCTAACATTCCATAGTTTCTAGTAACAACTGAAAGCATGAATTGAAAGTAGGAATGTAATATTAGAATTTGGTTTCGGCAAAAATGATTTCTAGAAACCTAAGTTTTGGGGGCTAAAACTTTACAAATCATCACAAATAACTTAGATTTACTGGGTTCCAAATTCATGAAGCCTATTTTGAGACTTCGATTCTTTTAGCTTATAGATCATCTAAACAAACCAATTATACTACTAGAAATATCATATTTTGTAGTATCAAAAACACCTAAAATTCGACTAAATCGGCTACCAGAATAGGGAGTTTCAGAGATCCAAAGTTTTCTAAACTGTAAAAAATTTAACTTATGGAAATTTAAAAAATTCATATCTCCTTAAATACTTAGCCAAATGAGATGCCACAATAACTATTAGAAAGGTCTAAATGAGAGCTTTCCATAGGTACCCAATATGTCGCAGAGAAGTCACCAGAATGTTGCCAAAAAATTTAAAAAAAATTAAAAATCTTAAACTAATACTTAAGTTTTGTTAGTGATTTTAAAAATAAAATATGAGAAATAATCCCACATTGGAAAGAGGAAATGATAAAATAGTCATTTAAATTAAAAGGAGCAAAAGTCCACTATAGTTGGACTTAAGTGACTAATGGACCGTGGGCTTAGTTTTTCAAGCTTGGTTGGTCTTGCATTAATTAAATAATTAGTATATATTAATATTTAATTAATGGCATTTAGCATTTGACAGTGTAGTAAATAAAATATTATTTTATTTAAAATTTATAAAATTTTATTTTATTTAAGGCTTATAAGTATCTGATTAAAGTCTATCCAAAATAAAAAAAAATAATAAGAACAAATAGTTAAGTCTATACAAAACAAATAAATAATTCTATTCAAAATGAATAGTTTTAACTATTCAAAAACAGACAATTTCTGTCTATTCAAAATATACAGTTATGTCTGTACGAGAAAGAGACACTTATCTATTTATATAAAGCTCATTTGGTTTTTGAAAAAATATACATAAAAACAATTATTGGAACTCTTCCTTCCTCTTCAAACTTCATATTTCTTTTATAAAAGTTTTGCTACAGAAAATCTTTATAAAAGTTCAATGATCTTATGATACAAAAATGAATGCTTGGTAGACTGATTTCAACAATGAAAAATATAGTTAGGCATCGGGCTTCATTGTATCCTCAAGGTTTATTGCTTGTAACTTTTTTGCACATCTACTAAGTAAATAAATGGTGAAAGCAAATAAAACCTTAAGGAAAGTGGCACTATAACACGTTTTAGAGCCTTTTTTCAAAATTTAAGATTATCAGAAGTAGTAATTTTAGATTTTCAATGTTTGTACCAACAATCTTAAGGTTTTATTCTATTCAACAAAGACTATTAAAGCAACGCTTAGGGAATTGGCTTGCAGTTTTGGCAAATTGGATCATTTTAATAGTGGTAATTTTCAAAAATAATAGAAGAAGATGCATTTTCTACTTTCAACCTTGAAGGTTGTATATGTTTTGACTACTCCCAGGCTAGAAGAAAATGAAATAAGAGAATCTATTATTGCAACAAAAGAAAGGCAAAAATGGGGTAATGCAAGCTATATGTGTAAAGGTCATATTCTGAACGGTTTATCTGATAGCTTGTTTGATACATAACAAAATGAGATTACTACAAAAGAGTTATGGGATAAATTGGAGATCAGGTATATAACTGAAGATGCAACAAGTAAGAAATTTTTTGTTAATCATTTCAATAATTATCATATGGTTGATGGACATTTTGTGATTAAACAACTACGTGAAATTAAAAGAATGCTTATAATCAGTTAAACAATATAATATGAGTATAGATGAAATAATTATTGTATCTTATGTAATAGACAAACTTCTTCCATCATAGAAGGACATTAAAAGAATTCTAAACATAAAAAAGAGACAATCACTTTTAAGGCTTTTGCTAATCATCTTCGAATTAAAGAGGAATACAAAAAGCAAGAGCAAAATTTTGGTTCTAATGATGCCAAAGTTTATGTTTTAGAGGAAAAACAGACCACAAAGCCTGACAAAAAGAAGTTCAAGTTCAAGCAAATTGCTAATAGGCTTAAATTCAAGAAGAATAAAAAAGGACAAAAGAATCATGTTACCATTGTGGTAAGCCAATATATTTCAAGAAAAAATGTCGGTTGCTACAAAAGAAATTCCTCAAAAAGTGATACTTCTGAAAAATTTGTTGCTATGATTTTCAAGATCAATATGTTTGAAAATGATAAATCTTGGTGTGTTGATTCTTGTGTAACAAAACATGTGTACAAGTATAAAAACATGTTCACAACATTCAAACCAAGTGAATATGGTTGTGTTTTCTACATGAAAAATTCTTTTACAGCAATAATCAAAGGCAAAGGGACTATTAACCTTGAATTTACTTGTGAAAAAACTATAATTTTGAATGATGTTTATTATATACTAGAAGTTAGGAAGAATTTAATGTTTGAAAGTCTATTAAACAAGTTTGGTTTTAAACTTGTATTTAAGGCAGATAAATTTATTTTGTCTAAGGGAGAAATTTTTGTTGAAATATGGTATATGTATGAGGGAATGTTTAAACTCAATATTATTAATAAAAATAAGGATGTTGTTTCTGCCTACATGTTGAATCTTCATATTTATAGCATTACAGATTAGGTCATTTAAATTACAAAAATTACATGATATGAGTAAGCTTCTATTAATTTCTAAATTTAATCAAGACATTAATAAATGTAATGCATGCATGTTGACAAAGATTACCAAAAATTCTTTTCCTAATCTTAAAAGAAATACAAAATTCCTTAAGTTAATTTATAGTGATGTTTGTGATATGCATAGCACTCATACATTATTTGAAAAGAAATATTTTATCACATTTATAGAAGATTGTATTAGATATTGTTATGTTTATCTATTATATTCCAAAAATGAACTACTTGATAAATTTAAAATATGTAAATTTGAAGTTGAACTTCAGTGTGAATCTTCTATCAAAAGCTTTAGGTCAGATATAGGTGGAGAATATTATAACCCAAGTTACTTTGAATCCACTAGAATAATTCACCACGTTACAACTCCTTATACACCTCAACAGAATGGTATAGCTGAAAGGAAGAACATTGTCTTAACAAAAATGGTAAATGCAATGTTATCATATTATGGTCTTGGACAAAGATTTTGGAGTGAAGCTTTATTAACAGCTTGTCATATTCTAAATAGAATTCCTAGCAAGCAAACAATAATAACCCTATATGAGCAATGAAAGAAAAGAAAATCAAATCTTAATTATTTAAAGGTTTAGGGATGTAGAGATGTAGTTAAAATTTCAAAACCTAAAACGAAAAATTTAAGTAAAAGAAGAATATAATGTATATTTATAGGATATGCATAAAATAGAAAAGCATATAGTTTCATGGTTATTGAATTGAATAATTCAATTTCAGTTCAAGAGATGCAATTTTTAATGAAAATGGATTTAAATCTTTTTCAAGACAACTACAACCATTACAAACAATTCATCTTACAAGTGGAAAAGAAATTTCAAATCCATTGGAACAAACTAAAATTAGTGATGAATCTTGTCAAGAAATAAGGACAAGCAAATGGGTTAGAAAAGTAAAAGATTTTGGACCAGATTTATTTATATTCCTTGTGGAAAGGACTGGTAAAAACATAAATAATAAAATTTCTTATTGTTTTAATGCGTAGTCTAATCCTATTACATATGAAGAGACAATAAAGTCTTAATATTCTTCTTTTTAGAGAGAAGTAATAAATGATGAAATTGACACAATAATGGGAAACCAAACTTGGATTTTGGTTGACCTTCCACCAAGTTCTAATCTAATAGGCTGTAAATATATTTTTAAAAAAAATGAAGGTGGATGGAAGTATAAATAAATTTAAGCAAAGTTGGTAGCCAAGGGCTTTACACAAAAGCAAATGATAGATTACTTTGATACTTATGCTTCAATAGCTTAGAATTACTATAATTAGGCCTCTAATTTCTCTTGCCTCTATATATAATTTGATTATCCATTAAATTGATGCAAAGATGGCATTTTTAAATGGTGAATTAGAAGAAGAAGTGTATATGGAACAACTAGAAGGATTTATCATTCTAGGTCAGGAGCATAAGGTTTATAAGCTTGTAAAGTCTTTGTATAGACTTAAGCAAGCACTAAAACAATGGCACTAGAAGTTTGATGAAGTCATTCTTGCTAATGGTTTTAGAATTAATGAGTCAGATAAATGCATATATAACAAATTTGAAAATGACAAAGGAGTCATAATTTGCTTATATGTGGATGATATACTAATATTTGGCACTGGTTCAGAACAAATTAAATAAATAAAGAAATTTTTAACAAATAATTTTTCAATGAAAAATATAGGTGTTACAAATGTTATTCTTGGAATTAGAATAATCCAAAATGATAGAGTTATAACCTTGTCACAATTACATTATATTGAAAAGTACTTAAAAAATTTGATCTTTTCGATTGTATTCCAGTATCTACACCCATGGATTTTTAACTGAAATTAGTATATAATACTGATAGAACAATTGATTAGTTGCAATATGCAAGAGTAATTAGTTGCCTAATGTATGAGATGACTTGTACTAGGCCAAACATTGCATTTGCTATTGAAAAGTTAGGTAGACACACAAATAATCCAAGTAACTTGCATTGACAAGCAATTAAAAGAGTACTTTGATATTTGAAGAAAACAATTAATTATGGATTATGTTATAGTGGATATCCTTTAGTTATAGAAAGATATTCTAATACTAGTTAGATTATTAATATGGAAGATCATGCTTCTACAAGCGAGTGGATCTTTGTACTTGGTAAGGGTGCCATTTCTTGAGGTTTCAAGAAACAAATATGCACAATAGATTCCACCATGGCAGTTGAGTTTATTGCATTAGCCATAGCAACTAAAAAAGTTGAATAGCTAAGAAATTTATTACATAAAGTACCTTTATGACCTAAACCAATTTCTTTAATTTCTATCCGATGTGAAACAACTCTAGCAAGGGCATATAGCCAAATATATAATTGAAAGTCTATACATATTGGATTAAGACATAGCTATGATTAACAATTAATTTCAAATGGGATAATCACTATAAATTATGTGAGATCAAGTGAAAACTTAGCAAATCTTTTAACAAAGTCTTACTAGAGACTTGGTAAAAGGACCTCAATAGGGATGGGGCTTAAGCTCGTGAAATAAAGTCATCCATGATGAAAACTCCACTCAACACTCGGTATAATGTCAAGTCTTGAGTTCAATGAGACAAAGTACATCATCTGTATATGATTGCTAGCACTATAATAATATATAATGCCATTATCGGTAAAGTATTAGGTACCTATAATGGTAAAAAATAGATGAGTAATATACTTTTAATAGACCTACAGTATAAATATGTTAAAGTGTTATAGTTACGAAAACACTTTTGATGAGAACTACCTATGTGAGTGTAAAGTGTGGCCACTTTTAAGAGCTTAAGAGCTTGGTTCTAACAGCACTCATGAAAAGAAGATGTAGACACATAGCTATAAATGTTTCATAGGATACCAAATATTCATTGGGTATTGAAATCATTATGTGAAACAAGTTTGGTTAACCAAATGGAATAGCTAGTTTAAAACATTGTATATGATGTGATTTCGGTTTACTTTAACTAATTTTCACTAAGTGAAAGTTTAAATTAAAAGATACATTCATTTATGCAATTGATTTTCAAGGTCATTATAAATCTTGATTATTTTGAAAATGGAGGGGGATTGTTAGAGATTTTAAAAATAAAATATGAAAAATAATCTCACATTGGAAAAAAAAATGATAAAACAGTCATTTAAATTAAGAAGAGCAAAAGTCTATTATAGTTGGACTTAAATGGCTAATAGATCATGGGCTTGGTTTTTCAAGCTTGATTGGTCTTGTATTAATTAAATAATTAGTATATATATTAATATTTAATTAATGACACATGGTTCTTGGCACTTAGCACTTGGCACGTGTAGTGTAGTAAATAAAATATTATTTTATTTAAAGTTTATAAAATTTTATTTAAGGCTTATAAGTGTCTGATTAAAGTCTATCAAAAAAAAAAAAAAACATAGACAGCTAAGTCTGTATAAAACAAATAGATAAGTCTGTTCAAAATAAACAATTTTAATTATTCAAAAATAGATAGTTTTTGTCTATTCTAAATAGATAGTTATATATGTAAGAGAAAGAGACATTTATCTGTTTATATAAAACTCTGGTTTTATGAAAAATATACACAAAAAAAATTCTTAAAACTCTCCCTCTTTCTTCAAACTCTATATTTCTTTATAAAAGTTTTGCTGCAAAAAACTTTTATAAAAGTTTAGTGATCTTGTGATACACTAGTGAATGCTCGGTGGATTGATTTTATCAGTGCAAAATGCTATTAGGCATTGGGCTTCATTATATCTTTAAGGTTTATTGCTTGCAACCTTTTTGCACACCTACTAAGTAAATAATACAATGGGGATAAATAAAACCTTAAAGAAAATGGCACCATTACATGTCTTGAAGAATTTTCTCAAATTTTCAGATTTATCAAAAGCAATAGTTCTAGATTTTCAATGTTTTTACCAACAAGTTTTTCTCACAAAACCAAAATTAAAAAGTTTAAAAGACAAATCTTATCTCAAATCTTCAATTGCGTGATTAAATTCTCAAATCTCAGCCATTTATTTTTTTTCTTTAGAGTTTCTTCAAGTTTTCCTAATTCTTTTTGTCTTAGAAAAAACTAATGAAGGAAAATTGTCAAAGCAAATTGTCATAGATTTTTTTTTCTATTTTTCATTTTTTTAAAACATATAGACTTGGTTAAATAATTAAGGTATAAGAATTTTAGGCTTGGTTATTACATACTCCCTTACTTAAAAGAATTTGGTCTTTCAAATTCAAAATTCATACCTCAAAATTTATTTGTCAAATTAATGGTAAATAACATTATCCTCTTAAAAAGATCCATGATATATTACCTTATTAGCTTCAATCAAGTCTTCTCTTTATTGTTTCTTACATAGCCAAACCAATATAAACTTTAATATACCCATTATAAACAAATATTCTAAGTATCTAATCTTAATTCTCATTCCAAAATGTAGTCATAAAGCATAAGTATCTAACAAATTCTATATACTCAATACATACATAACATACAACTTAAATCATAGCTAGTTATAATCACCTTACCATAATTTCAACTATTTCAAATGATTCTTTACTAACAAAATTAAACATAACAATTATGCACAATTGCACAGCTCTTGTAAAATATCAATTTTTTTAATATCAAAATCTATAATCTATTCACTATTAACCCACAAATCAGTCTCTAATTTAAAAGAATTCATTACTTGCTAAATTAATAATAACCCGAAATCTATAACTTTAATTGTATCTTGTTTTCACTGTGCATTCCAATATTTCATTCAAATATAACCCCAAAACATTAGATTGACTTTATAGTATTTCTTGCATTAAGAAAATCACTTGTCCATAACATCCCTTACAATGAAGTTTCTAATTCATTCTCATAAACATCTCTACCTATCTCATTAAATCCTAGTAATAACATTACCAATTATCTATCTCAAGAACATCATATACTGATTCTTTTTTATTTTATCATAATATTTTTTCACAACCTAACCATTATAAGATTGTGATAAATATCAAATCAATACAATTAATTATATCTAAAAATTCACCACAAAAATCTAAATGTAAAACTTTGAGTTAATGATACAACTTCTTGTTCACATATCATTACTTTTCAAATTCAATGATCAAATTCCATATAATCATTCCACTATTCAATAAGCTTATAACCATTTAATATCCCAACTTTTACTTCAAGAAAGTTTATTATTTATTAGCTTCAAATCAATGTCAAAAATCTATTTACCATAAGGAATCCTTTTATCAGAATTTCAATCAATATACTTCAACAATATTATTCATATAAAAAATACAATTATAAAAACCAACCAATATTTCAATCAATTTTCATAAATTTTTTGAAATTGCATCCATACTCAAAATTATTGAATAACAAAATCATCACAAAGTTGACATTATCATTATAGATGTCATTCTTTGTACTTATAACAGGTAGCCTTTATACACAAAATACATCATATGCACACGATAAGTGTAATCTCCATAAAACATTATTCAACAATTCTTACATTGACCTTCAATTTAAAATTATAATCACAAACAAATCACATTGATTATTTCAAATTCTAAACACTCCAAAATAGATTATATCTTTAAGTTTCATGTCACAAATTCAAATGTAACTTCTTAGTACCCAATACAACTCCAAATTCATATATTAATAGCTTTCAAATTCTACAAATCAATTATCGAATATCAAGAGAATTCTTCAAAAAGCTCATTTTTATCCTAATATATTCTCTATATTTATTGCACAATGATTTATTATCAATAAAATATAATCTTGTAACTCAAAATACTCGTTTAAAATGTATTTCGTTCGTGACATCTTTCAATGATCACAACCTTAGTTTCCTTACAAAAATCATGGCACATATATTATACCATTTCGAATAATATTCTCTGTTAAACACTAATCAATGATATTTACATACTACCTCAATCAAAAGCTATAATCCTAATGTAATCATATTAACCATTAACAATTCACAATACTCCAAAATATACATCTAATGATCGAATTTTAACAAATGCTTAAAATCTCAATTCTCATCCTTAAGTTTAGATGCTATTCACTGAAGTCAAAATCTTGCCTAATTAAGTAAATATTTTCACATCCATCATAATTTTAATTAACCAAGAGTACAAATTTTAAAAAAATAATAATAATATCCGTAAAAATTTCACAAATATTAATATGAAAGTACCTTAAATTTACCAATATTAATTTTTGTCAACTCATATATTTCATACTTAATATCATAGAAAATACAATTAGTTTGATGATTAAAGATTCACCATACGTCCTAACAAAACTCCAAAACGTCTATATATCAAGAATTTGATTTCAATATTATATGTCAAAATATCTTTTTTTTTTTTTCATTCTTAATAGTAACTCTTAGACATATAATATCCAACTTATCAAAATCCCACCAAAGTCACTTCATTATAGATATGTCATCTCACGACAACTCGAATATTTCATACTTTGACTTTAAGATACCACAAAAATTGTGTTCAAAGATTTATTAAAGATCCATAAGCTAAATTTAAAATAAATCATTGAAAAAAATATATGACCCAAGTGGGCAGCTGTGTGCACACTTAAACCTTTTAAGGGCTTGGGTATATCGAATCTAATAAACAAGAACACAACTTTTGTGATACCTCAATCCTACATTAAGAGATTTTGAGGATCTGCTACAATGGGAGACTTTGAAGATCTACTATAATATATATGTAGAGATTTAAACCTAAACTTATGAGGTATTTTTTATAGGATAAAATCATGAGATTTTCGAGTTAAAGTAGATAATACCTCACAGGTTTGATGCGGGTCTTTACAAATGGTATCAAAGTAATCATTAGTCAAACGAAAGCTAAGTGTTACATCGTGAGAGCCACTTCTAAAATTTTGTAAGAGCTAAATGCTGCTTAGTGGGAACCACATCTAGAATTCCAACATCTGGTTTGATCTTATGATTTGTGTGTGCTTTGTGTTAAGGTTACCCAATATTTGGTGTGATTCGATGGATCTGTGTGTTTTATGTTAGACTTAATAGGGACATCAAACTTTAATGAAAGAGTTTATGATATCTCAATCCTACATCGAGAGACTTTGAAGATTTGTTATATTGAGAGACTTTGAGAATATGCTATAATATATAAGTAGAGGCTTAACATAAACTTATAAAACACCTTTTATGAGACAAAACTTGAGACTTTTGGGTTAGGATAATACCTAATAAGGTTAGGTATGGATCTCTATAACTTTACTATGCAAATGGTGGTGGAGATATGGGACTGAGAAAAATGCACTATTGAAGATGTTGATTGAGGAAAAGTATGGTAGAGGTTAGCTAATATGGATTTTTTTCGATACGTGAAAAAGAATATGATGAAGGTGTGAAAGAATGTGACAGACTTAAGGAAAATGAGAGAGTTGGAGAAAAGATAAGATTGGAAGGTAATAGGTGGATTATCAGAAATAAGAGTAGCATATTATTTTGGTTGGACAAATGGATTGATGACAAGCCTCCGAAAGAATTATTTTCTATACTATTTTTGTTAGCAACATATAAGAAGTACAGCATATCAAATTGAATGAATAGGACAAAAAGAGAATGGTTTTTTGAATTTAGAAGATAGCTGTTCCAATAAGATAAGAGAGTTGTTTCGATAAGAGAATGAGTAGTTAAAGAACTTACAAGTTGTAATAAAGAAGTAATTTTAAGGCCAAATACCGAAGATAAACTAGTATGAAAAATAAAAATAAGGGGAAGATTCTTGATTAAAAAACTAGCAGCATCCTTAGACTGCTATAATCTCTTGTCAGAGGAATAGGTGTGGATTTCATTCATTTGGAAATACAGTATCTCTTCTAAAGTACAAAATTTTATTTGGCTTGTAATTCTAGATGTTAATAATATTCTAGTAATATTCTGGTAATATTTTAAATTGATGATATTATTCTAGTAATATTTTAGTAATATTCTAGATTGATTTGATACTGATTTAGAGAATATTAAATAATGATTTAGTTGATTATAGGAATTAATTTTGTTATTATTTTTTTATTGTATTTTTTATTTTGTAACATTTTACCTCTATATAAACTGGCTTTAAGCTTTATTGTAATACACAAATCATTACAATAAAATTTTCATCATTTTTTCTTTTTTATGGTATGAAATTTATTTCATGATTTATTCCACAAGTGAATCACCTTGGAATAACCAATATTTGCTTATTTTCATTATTAATTTATTCTAATTTCTAACTTCATTTTTGCTTCTGTGCTTCAATGTTTTTTAGGTTTCTCTTTCCATATTTAAGATTCATCTTTTATATCAATACTCATAATTTCACAAATTTTTATTTCATTTTTTTCAAGAGCTTAATGGTAGGTATTCAATGAGAAAATGTACAACCAATTTCAATTATCCTTGATGGAAATAACTATAATATGTGGGTTACAGCTATGCATAGTTATTTAAGGGAATAAAATTATGGCTTGTTATTACCAGAGAACGTAAAGTACTAGAAAGAAAAGAAGAAGAATTCGATGATAAATTTGCAAATAGGCTAGAGAAATGAGAAAGTAAGAATCATCAAATTTTGACATGTAATTTTTTGGGAATATAAAAAATTCACTAGTGTGTCCTTATTATATTCACCATGTTTTTCTTATTGTATTTTTATAGATTTATCTTTTGATTTTTCTTCAAATGAAAAAACTATTATAGATACTTTTGACTCAAACAATGATCCATCTTCTTTCACTCTTATTATGTCTGATCTGATTGAGGCTTCTATTGATACAGTTGTCCTTTCACCATACATACCACTTTCACTTCATCGTTCCACCCAGGTAAAGGAACGCAACACTCAATTTTATGATTTTCACTGTTATTATGCTTTAGCCACATTACATGAACCTCACAATTTTTGTCAAGCTGTCTCTAATCCTATGTGGCAGTAAACAATGGCAGAAGAGCTTTAGGCTTTTGAGAAAACTCATATTTGGGATATTATTGAATGACCTTTTAATAAGTCAATAGCTGATTATAAATGAGTCTACAAGATCAAGACTAGATCTGATGGGTTAGTGGAACGTTACAAAACTTATCTTGTTGCTTAAAGATTTATATAAGAATATCGTACAAACTATGAAGAGACTTTTGCCCTAGTTGCACATCTCACATCTGGTCATTCACTATTAGTTGTTGCTGTAACTAAAAAGTGGCCAACCTTTCAAATGGATGTTAAAAATGCCTTGTTGAATTGTGATCTTGTCAAAAAAGTCTATATGAAGCCACCTCTTAGTTCATCTATACCTTCCAACATGGTTTGTCTTCTTCGATGTACTTTATATGGTCTTAAACAAGCCCTTAGAGCTTGCTTCTTAAAGTTTAGTACCATTATTACACAACTTGATTTTACTTCTAGTAATCATGATTCTAGCCTTTTTACTCAAACTATTGAATATAGTACTACTCTTTTCTTACTTTATGTGGATAACATGATCATTACGATTAATTATGTAAATGGTATTCAAGATTTGAAGACTTTTCTTCATTCTAAGTTTGAGATGAAAGATCTTGGTTTTTTGAGTTATTTTTTAATCCTTGAAGTCACTAGTGATTCTGCTGGCTTATATTTGTCTTAAACAAAGTATGCTTCTGATCTTATTGCTTGAACAAGTTTAATTGATAGTAAGATTGTATCATCACCACTTGAATAGAATTTTAAGCTTTCTCTTTCTGATGGTACATCACTTTTAGACATTTTTTTGTATCAAACTCTAGTAAGGAGTCTCGTATACTGGACAGTTACTCATTCAGACATTGCTTATGTTGTTTATCTGATTAGTCAATTTTTGTCTGTTCCTTGATCTACTCATTTGGCTGCTATCTTTTAGATCCTACGATATGTTAAAGGTACTATATTCTATGGTTTGCATATTTCCTCTAGTTTTTTTTTGGACTTGCATTGTTATTGTGATGCTGATTAGGTAGGAAATTCCACTAATCATCGTTTTGCCACAGGCTACTATTTTTTTCTTGGTTATTTTCTTTTTTTTTGGTGAAGTATATAACAAACAGTATCCCACTCTAGCACTGGAGCTGAGTATTAAGCTCTTGCAGATGCCACATTAGAACTTCTATGGTTACAATGGCTACTTCAGGATATGGATGTTTTTCATCACTTTAGTACTTTTATATTTTGTAATAATCAAAGTGCCATTCAGATAGCTCACAATAATGTTTTTTATGAGCGTACTAAACATATTGAAATTGATTGTCACTTCATTCATCACCATCTGCTTGCTCAAACTCTTCGACTTGTTCCTGTTACTAGTGCTAATAAAAAAGCAGATATCTTCACCAAATCACATCAACCTGGTTAATTTCTTGTTCAAGTTTCTAAACTCAAGTTGGCCTCTACATTATCATCTTGAGTTTGCGGGGTTGTCAATGATATTTTAGTAATATTTTGGTAATATTCTAGATTGATGATATTATTCTAGTAATATTCTAAATTGATTTGATATTGATTTAGAGAATATTAAATATTAATTTAGTTAATTATAAGAATTGATTTAGTCATTATTCCTATTTATTGTATTTTTTATTTTGTAACATTTTACTTCTATATGAATAGGTTTTAAGCTTCATTGTAATATACAAATAATTCCAATAAAATTTTCCTCATTTTCTTCTTTTCACTATATAGTATACCATCCTAATGTTTTCTTAGATCTAGGGGTGGCTTTAAATGATAATCGATTTTTGTGTCAGAGGTGTAAGAGTGTTGATGAAGACTGCTCTTACATCTTAACAACTTGTCAATTTTCATGGACTGTCCGGTGCTCTATTTTTAACTGGTGGAGTTTGAATTGGGTTATGTCGAATAAAGTAAAGGATCTACTATGCCAGTGCGAAGCAGTGGCGCTATATGGAGTTACCAAAAAGAGATGGCTTTTGGTGTGTGGGGCTACTTTATGGGTGTTACGGCAAGCAAGAAATGAATTAGTTTTGAAGGTAAGAGCTGGGATGGACAAGCAATTCTATTCCTAATCAAGTTAATATCTCTTTTTTGGGTTAAGGCTATAGAAGGAGCATCAGCAGTGGATGAAGCAACATCGTGGGTAAGCCCAAAAGAAGGGGGGAAATGGTGCGTACACAAAACAATAGAGAGGGAGTGGGGTGGATGAGTCCAAGTGAAAACATATTAAAATTCAATGTAAATGGATCTGCCAGAGGAAAACCAAAAAAAAATGATGCGGTGGAGTTCTTAGAGACTCGGATGGGAATATTAGAGGTTTATTTTACTGGTCGCTGAAGGAACAGGAATCTAATATAGCGGAGTTATTGGCCATCAAGACTGCACTCCAAATACTTGTTTCTTCATCTTGGTTGTGCTCTAATCATAGAATCAGATTCTAAGGTAGCTGTTAGCTGAATGTGTAACAAGAACTCTAGACTATGGAATCAATGGAAGATTTTAGCCGAAATTGATAAACACGTAGAAACCATTGGTGAGGTGGAATTTGTACATACATATAGAGAGGCCAATAGCTTTGCTGATTCCTTGGTAAGGATGTGTAGATAGTCCTAGTATATTTTATGCTTGGTTGTAATTGGATAAGATTATCCAAGTAGAAAATATGCAGATGTTGGAATAGTATGTTCGGCAGAGCAATATTAGGTGTAACAGATTTTCTAATTATTATAACTATTTGGGCTGAGAAAAAAAAAATCTAAAATCCACCTCTTTAATAACCTTGGGCTTAAGGTTACTATTTTAGTAAACCTCGTACCAAAATCTGTTATTCACGAACTTGTCATTATTTTTTTATCCATTTTAATAAATTATTTCGCATCACAAATTTCAAAGCTCATGGTTAAATATCAATCACACTAAAAACTTCAATATTCATAGAATTACAAATCTTATTATGATACCTTCAAATTTTTACTCTCCAAATTCAAAGATTTAAAATATAATAACATTGCGTACTCATGGGATGAATCTCATAAGCATTTAAAGTAATAGATATCGAACTAAATTAATATCTTCAATAATTTATAAAAATAATGTTTTATAAAATCTCAAATTTATAAAGTTATACTTTTTATAAGTTGATCGAATATATTAAAATTTTTACTAACAAATCTTTTAAGATCAATCATAAAATTTTGTAACATGAATAAAAAAATTGAATTCAAAATCAATGGTCTTAAGTGATAGTGTTTTTCATAGCAATTCATCCTAAATGATATTGTACAAGAACATCATTCAAAATATTATACCGTGCATTGAAGATTTTGAGTTAGCTTTGTGTTGAATATAATGAAATTATTATCCTTTGTAATCTCAAATATGTCCTACTTTTTATTGAACTGAAAATCTTGATTGGTGTATTGACCATGATGATGAACCTTTAGAATGTATACATAAAGACCATAATTCATTTGAATCATCTGTACTTTTTCTTCTGAAACAGGTGGATGAACCATTAAAAGATGCATCTCTTTATATGATTGCAGTTGGGCCTTCTGGTGCTGTAACTGTTGGTGGCACGGGAACAAGTTCAAGGGTAGAAGGTGGGGAAAAAGGGAAGACAAGCCACTTTAAGCTGTTATACATTTGATACCAATTTTCTTAATTTGCACTATTTCAGCATTAACTTTATATTTCTTGAGTGAGAAACCTGCCCTCTTAGGTTAGCTTTGATGGCCACTGAAACCCTGTTTTTTGCTGGCACACATTGTGCCCTATGATGTATATTCTTGCCATTTTCAATTGATGAGTGTGCATTCGTTATCATATCTTGTATTCTATTTGTACTTGGACAAGTCGAAGATAATTGAAAATGGTGAACTCTAGATTATAATGTAAATGATTAATATTTAAAAATGTATTTTAGAATTGAATTTAAATAAAAAAATTTTTGTTAATAAAATAATAATTTAGGTTGGATCAATCTAAAAAACTTTGTTCAAAACTCAACTCAAATATAACACGACCATGATCAAGTTTATTTGTCATCGTACAAATGATTTCAAGCACACGATTGTTTTTAATAAAATTTTTGGTATATTTTTGTCTAAATTAATTCATTTCTCCAGTCACCTGCTCCAATACTTAAATAGAAAAAAAAAAATTCACCATGTGATTGGTCAGTATTACACTGCATTACCAAATTTAGGAAGGTGAAAATGTATATATATGGCAATATATGTTCAACTTAGATATCTTGCCATAGCATGAAATTTATAGAAGCTTCTACAGGATCCAATGTACCTAAATAGACTTTTTGAGACTTTACTAATTGCAATTTCCCTTGTGGAAGCGTTTTGGTCAAAATATCCCACCTTATATAAACTGTGGTGATTTGATAAGTCAGAAAGCCTCAAATTCATCATCAGGAAACAGCAAATAGCCTTCCTTTCACCAGTTTAATTTCTCAGAATTCCAATCCCCAAACAATATTATGGAAAAAGCTTATTTTAATTTGAAATTTCTTATTTTTTTGCTAAGTGCATCATGTAAGTCCTTCTCTTACTCTCACTTATTTAACCAATTGATAATTTGTTTATTTTTCTCTACTGCTTATGAATGCTTAATCAATGGTTCTCGGGGTTATACAACTCGTTCAAGTTCAAAACAATTGATGGAAATTAGGTACGTAACATTAATGTTCATGTTAAATTTAATTCTAATACTAAATTGAATGTAATTTTGTTTTTGCAGTAATGGCATTTTCAATGGTACAGAGAGCGATTCCATGCAACAGTGAACAAAACTGCAAAGAAATTGACTGTCCAGGGAGAACACCACATTGCGTCGATTGGCAATGACAATCCATTGTTTTTCAAACAAAAACAAGTTGTTCCAATGACTTTGACTGCAACAAGAAGTAAGATCCTAAATGCACTGTCCATAGCTGTGTTAATGGATAGTGCTTTTGTGGTTGTGCTGCCTAAACAAACAAACAAATAAAACAAAAAGGGATGTAATTTTCTCTAATATGAAATAAAGTTTTTCATTTTTTTTTTCAAATCTTCGTCATTTGCTTTTGCTTGCAAATTTGAGAGAGTTGAATTTATTTCTTTTATTTAGTTCCAGTCTTCACCAGTTGAATATATAATAATAATAAAAAAAATTAAGACGGCTATTTTTTTCTTATAATTAAAACTTGCTATATATTTTTATTTTATTTCTCTAAATTAAGTTTGTGGGGTTGATTAATCGATGTATTATATTATTAAATTTAACGACTGATTTGTTAAAATATTAATCATAAGTGTAACTCAATCACTCTTCTAATTATTTTATTTCTCATAATATCATCTTTTACTTAAATTTAGGGATCGATCAAGACCATCGATTTCTTATTTTTTGGGCAGACATGCATCTCTAGGAGGAACGTGTGAAAAATTCGAAGCTGAAAGTGGGGAAAATATATAACATTGTATGTAAATACATATTTTAAAGGTACAGTGGTTTACTAGGATGGATAGAAAAACATGAAAATATACAAAATTGGGAGAGAAGAAAAGCGAAATTATGAAAAAATTATTTTTTATTGGTGTGGTTGAAAAGATGAAAACTGAAAAAATATAAAATTTTTCCTATCAATTATTTGGTAAAATTGAAAAACCAAAAAAAAGAAAAGAAAATTATTATTTTACGATCTTAAATTTTTGTAAATTATAATGAAAAGAAAAAATCTAAATATTATGAGCAATTTTGCAAATATGTAACATGTATTCACATCTCTTCCATTCCTTTTTCTTTTATTTTTTCAATTCAAAATTATTTGTATTTGGAAAAAAATGTGAAAATGGTTATCTTTTCTTTTTTAAGTACGCTTAAAATTCATTTTCTTTCTAATTTTTATTATTCTTGTAACATCATATACCCAAAGATTTAGAACATAAAAATGTTGTGTAATCATAAAACAAATCTTATAAATATACAAGGTAACAATTATCAAATTAAATCAAAATCTTCAATAATATCCAAAATAACACTTTATAGAACCTTAAATTTGCAAAATTTTATTTTTTTACAAGTTAATAGAATATACTAAAATTCTTACTAACAAATTTTTAAAGATCAATAATGAAATACTCATTTCAAAAGCTATACCAACCTAAAGACAGATACTAATCTTGCTAATCCAAATACTTATCAAAATTAAGCCTTTTAAGATATGAACATCAAAATTTTAAAAAAGTAAAGAACATTAAAAAAAATGAGTATGATAACTCAATAAATAACCAACATCTCTTTAGTTGAATTAAGCATGCTATAAAATATATACGCTAAAACAGTAACTAAATTATTTAAAAATATTTTGGATAATCTTGTATTTACAAACATATTTTCACAAACCATATTCTCAAAACCAAATTCTTAGATTACAAAGCGGAATAAAATTATCACAAAATTATAAATTTTATTAGTTTCTCGTAACATACTATTATCACACTTAACTCCTATGGCACATGTCAGAATTACAATTTTCTTTTTAATGTAAAGGGACAAAAGTATAGTACAAGCAACTAAATTGTTGCATTGACAATTATAATTAACTCATTAATGAATGAGACAGAATAAAATCACAACAACTATTTTAGTGCAATAGGATAGAAGTATATTATTGGTGGCACGTAACTAAATCTTAAAATATATGTCAACATGGCCAACATTTAACTCTCATCAATAGGGATAGAGCATAGTTATAGTAAGAGACAAAATAAATTTTATTTTTAGATTATCTAAATATACAAAACAATATTAATTTTGCAAAACTTATATAGTATAAAGCTGGTTCCTTTTTTTTTTTTCCTTTTTCTTTTCAAAGTATCTTATGCAAGTATCACAATCTCATAGCTAGATACATAAACGCATTTATGATATACTAATAAAATCATGTTCAAAGTCAAAACAAAATCACATTTAGATTCAAAACAAACGAATCACATATAGACATAGTTTGCATGCTTAAACTTGATTTAATAACCCAAAGGGATGAAATATCATATATAATATACCAAAATCCAAATTCACATTGAGATTGATTTTCAAGGAATGAAAGTTGAAAAGATATTAAGTCACTTACTTGATAAACTAAACTGAAACTTAAGTAGCAAATTATATAATTCTCTTAGCATCATAATAATTCAAAAAAATTCAAAAATTAAAATTTACCCTAAAAATATAAATTTAACAAGATAAACCTTCCACTAATCATCCTAGGCAAATTGGGTTGTATGATAACATTCATGACTAATCGAAACTACTTTAAAGCATTTTTAGTATATTAAAACAAATTTTCTTTTAGTATAGCAAAATGCTTAAAATTAAGTAAAAATATAAAGTTGAGAATTAAAAACACAAAAATCAGTAGCAATATAAATTTGTATAAATATTTAATTTTAATATTTAATAGTAATTATTTTTAAAGACTCATTTAAATTCTTCTACCATTTAGGTTGAATATAGAAAAAAAAATCTTTCACCTATAAATCTTATGAAAATACAACTATTTGTAATTTTTTTAAAGATTTCATTATTAGATAATTATCAAATATTTTTACCAAAAATTTTAAGTTTTATTTATATATTTTTAATTTTTTTATTTTAAAAAATATAATTATTTTTATTTAAATTTCGTCTAAATTATTTTACAATTTAAGTAAAATTAAAAGAAAATTTCTCATTTACAGATTTCTTAAAAAACTTTGCATCAATGGGCAATGCCAATGCATTGTTTTTCAAGCAAAAACAAGTTGCTCCAATGACTTTGACTGCAACAAGAAGTGAGATCCTAAATGCACTGTCCATAGCTGTGTTAATGGACAGTGCCTTTGTGGTTGTGCTGCCTAAACAAACAAACAAATTAAAATAAAAAGGGACGTAATTTTCTCTAATATGAAATAAAGCTTTTCATTTTATTCAAATCTTCGCCTTTTGCTTTTGCTTGCAAATTTGAGGAAGTTGAATTTATTTTTTTTATTTCGTTCCAGTCTTCATCTAGTGGAATCGTATAATAATAAAAAAATTTTAAGACGGTATTTTTTTTCTTATAATTAAAACTTTCTATATATTTTTATTTTATTTCCCTAAATTAAGTTTACGAGGTTGATTAATCGTTGTATTATATTGTTAATTTCAACGATCGATTTGTTAAAATATTAATCATAAGTGTCACTTAATCACTCTTCTAATTATTTTATTTCATATAATATCATCTTTTAGTTAAATCTAGGGATCAAGATGACCGATTTCTTATTTTCTGAGTACACATGCATCTCTAGAAGGAACGTGCTAAAATTCGAAGCTGAAAATGGAGAAGACATATAGCATTGTGTGTAAATACATATTTTAAAGGTAGAGAGGTTTATTAGGATGGATAGAAAAATATGAAAAGATGAAAAATTGGAAGATAAAAAAAGTGAAAATTTTATTTTTGTGGTTGGAAAGATGAAAGTTAAAAAACATGTATCAACAAATTGTTGGTTCAATCAGTTAAGGCTCGTCCTTCTCGATGAAGAAGTATTGGATTCGAGTTCTACCAATGGTTATTTATTGGGATCATCTCGAATGCATGACCTGCAACTACCTGTCTTAAACTGTCAGATACAACACATCTTATCTTAACTTGAGAAATTGATCTACCTCCAAATTTTTTTTTATAAAAAAAAAAACATGTATTTTTTTACCTGGTCATTATTTGGTAAAATTGAAAAATTAATAGAAAGAAAATAAAAATTATTATTTTATCATTATAATTTTTTGTAAATTAAAATAAAAAAATCTAAATACTATGAACATTTTTGTAAATATGCAACACATATTAACATCTCTCCTAATTTTTTCTACTCTTATGGTTATCTTTTTCAATTTGAAAATTTTTATATTTGAGAATAAATGTAAAAATTATTATCTTATCTTTTTTTTTATCTCACATTTCTTTCTTAAGTACACTCAAAATTCATTTTCTTTCTACTTCCCATCCTTCCAATCCATCCTTCCACTTTTTTACTCTACCTAAGACATCTAATATAAAACCATCATTTATATTTTATCTTTCATAATTATAAAATTAGAATAGAATCATGTTTAAGTTAGTTATAATAGATATGTATGTATGTATGTATTAAATTTGAAAAAGTACTCTCTTCATGAGTGGGAATTCACTCTTTGATGATTATGGTCAGACATAGACCTATTTAAGGGTTGAATTACTCGTTTAAACTCGAAAATTCACTCAAGTTTTGAAAGAGTTTGAATAAAAAAGTAAATATCATTAAACGTGCTTGGACACAATTTTTAAATCTGTTTAAATTTTAGATCGGACCTTAGATAAAAGATTTAAAGGCCAAGCCTTGCTCAATCTAGTCTGAATTCACAAATATATATATAATTATTTATTTATATATGTGTGAATTATATAATAATTAATTCACATATATGTAAAAATTAAAAAAAAATTTATATATATTTTATTAAACTTATTTTTTATTTTTATATAGTTTTTATTTTTAATTTATATATATATTGAATATAATCTCTTTAAACTTAATTTAATCACATTTTTTATTAAGTGGGCTTGAGATTCATTTTTTTTAATTTGGGTTAGATTTGAGAAAATTTTAAGACTAAAAATTTTGAGTTGAGTCAAATCTGAACAAGCATATAAACTATTAATATTAAGTATGAGCCTGATCCAAATTTGGCTCATGAACACCTCTAGTCAAACATGATTCTATTTTATTTTTGTGTTCTTTGTTATATGACATTTTGATAATATAAGTTCAAAATAATTTCAAAATCATTTTAAATTTAATAATTGATAATGAGTGTAATTTAAAAAAAAAAGTTATATGACACTTTGATAATATAAGTTCAAAACAATTTCTCAATGTTGAATTGAAAAATTAATAATATTAAGATGATTCTTTTCCCTCTCTTTTATCTAGACGTTGATCCTAAGTAAATTATCAACTAATAAAAAACTATTCTTAATATTTGTATTTGAAACTTTCAAAGTTTGTCTCTTAGACTGATAAATATTATTAGTTTCATGAAATGAAAAAGATAAAATTTATTTTAATAGACAATCAATAAATCCAATATAAATACCCGCTGAAACTTGCTTCATACTCTTATCGTAAAATTAGGTAACCTCCCATTAACTGAACTTTTATGCACCAAAAACAAAAGATGCATCCTTTTCAAATGGAAAACGTAGCCATGCACATGCTCCTTATTTTTGTTTCAATTATTTGTATTCTTTTACATGACATGTATTACTGGATAAATTTGAAAAAGAAGACCTATTAATTCATAAGTAAAGAAATTAATTTCTAAACAAGAAATTAGAATCAAATCAATAAATTATTACCATATTAGATGTGGACAAAAATATTAAGATAAAGTGATGAGACAAATGGTATTTTTGGTGCATATATAGTGCTATATTTAATTTACTACTGCAGTTATTCTATTTCCATAAGTGTGATGTATGATTTAAATTGCAAATCCCTGCCAAGGATTCTTTTTATACACAATTGGCAAGGATGTCATCTACTAGTAATGTATGACTTAAATGTAATTAGGTTAAAAATGTTACAGGAAATAGAAATTCTGTTATAAAATCCACAATACAGGCCACACTTTGTATATGATCATCAGCTCATTCTCATCTACAATATATATATATATATATATATATATATATATATAATACAAAGAATTAAATCTTGTTTTCACCTCTTTTCAGCTTCAAGACAATGGCTTCTTTTGGCGTTGCTTCTCTTCTTGTCATGTTGCTTATAGCTTCTTGTTAGTCTATACAGTCTTTCTCTATTTCAATATTTGATCATTATATATTAGAATTTAATAAATTGGTTAAACGAAATATTTACATGATGAAATATTGTTATTTAATTTGCAGGTGTATCAAACTCAGTAGCAAGAGAATGTTCTCGGGACATAGATTGCGCATTCAAGTGTAAACATGGCGGCTTTTGTGACTTAAAAACTGGCAAATGTAGTTGCTTGCCCGCCTCAGAGCTAGCCTCTAACGTTGTACCGATTGTAGATGCTAAATGCAAAAACGACGCTGACTGCGCCAAGGCTTGTCCACCAGGTTGCAAAATCCATAACTGTCTCGGTGGCACTTGTTTCTGCGAGTGTAGTGCCTGAAAACATACTGTTTTCATTTTATCAGAGGTTTCTCAGTCTGAGAACTCAAATTTAGGCCTTTCAATAATTTTATCACTTATAGTATAGAATTTGTACCAAAAATGGTAAAGAAATAAGTGAATAACAAGGGTGTTAAGAGACTTAATTCGTCTTTGTGATACATCATATCTTCCAATCTTACAATATATATATATATATATATATTGGCATAAATTAAAGATTATTGATATTATTCCAGAAACAATATGTTATTGATTATATGCTTGACTCAAATTTAACATGAATTTGTGCCTTCTAAGGTGAGGACCTAACATAAAAACAAGTGGCAATTAAGGAAAATAATAAATTGATACATTTATTTTTAGATAATGGTATTAAAGTAAAATGTAGAAGTCTAGAGCTTTTTAACAATTTTTTTTAATGTAATTTCACAAGATATCAAAAGTAATAGTCACAGATGAATAAATTTGATAAACAAAAAAAATTGAATGTAGACAATCAATTAAAGTCATTCTTCTATGTTTATGTTTTTTTTAATTTGACATTCTCATACAAAACTAGTATATCTATTATCTTCTCTGTTTCAATATTTCAGTCGTTATATATCAGCATATACAACAGTTTTTAATATTGTCGGTGAAGATTTTTAGACTTAACCAATAAAATTAGGGGATTGCCACGTTTTTTTAAAAATTATTAAAAATAAAAAATTAATATAATAAAAAGTGCACATAATAGTTTCTTAATACTGTTTGTGAAGTTTAAAAATCTCATCATTCGCATATAAAAAACAGTCTCTTTAACAAATATGTTAAATACGATATTTAAATTATGAAAAATTATTATTTAATTTGCATGTGTATCAAATTCAATAGCACAATGTGAAGAATGTTTATGTGACATAGAGTGTGCAGATGTATTCACGTGGATTTATCAGGATATGCCGGGACTCAGTACTGATATTGTAGAGCACAAGTTACCTTTAAAGCCGAGATATAAGCCGATGCAACAAAAGTTAAGGCACATGAAACCAGAGATGCTACTAAAAATTAAAGAGGAAGTAAAGAAACAATTCGATGCTGGATTTTTGGAAGTGGCAAAATATCCTAAATGGGTAGCCAACATAGTGTCAGTTCCTAAGAAAGATGGAAAAGTGAGAATGTGTGTCGATTATCGAGACTTGAATAGGGCAACCCCTAAAGATAACTTTCCTTTACCTCACATCGATACTCTAGTGAATAATACTGCTAGGCACTCCAGATTTTCCTTTATGGATGGTTTCTCAGGCTATAATCAGATCAAGATGGCTCAAGATGATATGAAAAAAACTACATTTGTGACCATGTGAGGGACATTCTGTTATAAGGTTATGCCTTTTGGGTTGAAAAATGCTGGTGATACTTATCAAATAGCAATGGTAACTCTCTTTCATGACATGATGCATAAAGTGATAGAAGTATATGTGGATGATATGATCGTAAAATCTCATGAAGGAGAGGATCATGTAGTCAATCTTAAAAAGCTGTTCAACAGGTTGAGAAGATTTCAGTTGAAGTTGAATCCTGCTAAATATACATTTGGAACCAAATCAGGAAAACTATTAGGCTTTGTAGTCAGTGAAAAAAAAATCAAAGTTGATCCAAATAAGATATAAGCTATCCAAAACTTATCTCATCCTCATACCTCAAAAGAAGTACGAGATTTCTTAGGGAGATTAAATTATATTGCTCGCTTCATTTCTCAGCTCACTTATAAGTGTGATCATATTTTTAAGCTTCTCAGAAAACATAATCCTAGAGAATGGAATGACGAATGCCAAGAAACTTTTGATAAGATCAAAGAATACTTATCAAATCCATTTGTGTTGGTGCCACCAATGCCAGGAAAACCTTTGATTTTGTACTTGACAGTGCATAAAAATTCAATGGGATGTGTGCTGGTGAAACTGATAAGAGAGAACAAGTAATTTACTATTTAAGTAAGAAATTCACTGATTATGAGTCAAAGTATTCACCATTAGAGAAGATGTGTTATGCATTAACCTGGACAGCTTGAAGGCTTAGACAATACATGCTTTATCACACTACTTGGCTCATAGCAAAGCTAGATCCTATTAAGTATATCTTCGAAAAGCCCTCATTGACAAGAAGAATAACACGGTGGTAAGTTATGCTTTCAGAATATGATATCATTTATGTGACTCAAAAGGCTATTAAAGGGAGTGCAATAGCTGAATTCCTTATTGATCGTACAGTCGAAGATTATGAGCCAATGAAATTAGATTTTTCTGATGAAGATGTGATGGCCATTGAAGAAAATGAACTTGTTAAAAAATCATGGAAGATGTATTTTGATGGAGCTGCTAATGCTTTGGGTCATGGTATTGGGGTAATTTTGATATCTCTTGATGGGTATTATTACCCCATCATAGCCAGGTTAAATTTCAATTGCACAAATAATGTGGCTGAATATGAGGCTTGTGTTATAGGTCTACAAGCAGCAATGGAAAAAAAGATCAAAGTGTTAGATGTGTTTGGAGATTCAACCCTAGTCATCTATCAGTTACGAGGTGAATGGGAGACAAGAGACTCTAAGTTGATCCGATACCATAACTACATCTCTGAGTTGGTCAAGCAATTTAAAGAAATTCAGTTTGAGCATATACCCAGAAAAAAAAAACCAAATTATAGATGCACTGGCTACTCTAGCTGCAATGATTAAAATAGATGCAAATACTGAAATCCAACCCATCAAGTTGGATGTAAAAGATGTACCAACACATTGCTCAGGTGTTGAAAAAGAAGTTGATGGGAGGCCATGGTATCATGATATCATGTAATACATTAAAAGCCAATAATATCCAGAACATGTAACAGAAAATGATAAGAGGACTATCAAAAGATTGGCTATAAGTTTTTTCATTGATAGAGATATCTTTTACAAAAAAAGTTAAGATCAAGTGCTTTTAAGATGTGTAAATACAGCTGAAGCAAAGAAAATTATTGAAGAAGTGCATGATGGAGTTTGTGGGGCACATGCAAATGGTCATATGATGGCTAGACAAATTATGAGGGCTGACTATTATTGGTTGACAATAGAGGGCGACTGTATTGATTATGCTAGGAGATGTCATAAATGTCAGATTTATGTTGACAAGATTCATGCTCTGTCATCAACATTATACGTTTTGGCTCCTCTGTGGCCATTCTCTATGTGAGGCATGGATGTCATTGGTCTCATCACTCCAAAAGCTTCGAATGGGCATAAATTCATTTTTGTGATGATTGATTACTTCACCAAATGGGTAGAAGCTACATCATATGTTAGCGTGACCCGATCTGTGGTATGTAAGTTCATAAAAAAAGAGATAATATGCAGATATGGGCTTCCAGAGATAATTATTTCTGATAATGTCAAAAACTTAAATAACAAAATGATGAATAAAGTATGCACTCAGTTTAAGATCCGTCATCGTAATTCGACACTATATCGTCCGAAAATGAATGGGGCAGTGGAGGCCGTGAATAAGAATATCAAAAGAATTCTAAAAAAAATGATTGAAACTTACAAAGATTTGCATGAAAAGTTACCTTTTACTTTGCATGCTTATCGAACATCAGTCTAAACATCTACTGGGGTCACGCCGTTCTCTTTGGTATATGGAATGGAAGCCGTGCTACTGATCGAAGTGGAAATTCCCTCATTGAGAGTCCTGATGGAGGTAAAGTTAGAGGAAGCAGAATGGGTTCGAAATCGCTATGAGCAGTTAAACCTCATTGAAGAGAAAAGACTGTTAGCACTTTACCATGGTCAATTATATCAAAAGAGGATGATGAGAGCATATGATAAGAAAATTCATCCCCGTTACTTTAGGGAAGGAGACTTAGTGCTAAAAAGAATCCTTCCAAATCAACATGATAATCGAGGGAAATAGACACCAAATTGGGAAGGCCCGTATGTGGTGAAAAAAGCTTTTCTGGTGGAGCATTGATTTTAATCTGAAATGGATGGAGGTGACTTGTCTACCCCAATAAATTCAAATGTTGTAAAGAAATATTTTACTTAAAGAAAAAATGATGACTTATCTAAGCTGAAAAGACGGCTTGGATGTGAAGTAGAAGTATCATCAGAAGAAGATCCCACAATGCAAGGGCAAGTGTAGTTTGACGAACTCTGAAAAATCAAAGAAGTCATTTGATTTAGTTTTAAAAAGAATCTGAAAATATTTTGTTCATGATTATCTTATGATCATTCTTTGACACCTTTGCTTCAACTCAAACACTTTGACGTACACTTGTTATCAGCCATATGAAATACATTATCTTTCTTTTGAAAATAATGCCTATCCATTCATTTATCTTTATCTGATATTTTTGTTCATCGTACAAGTGAATAAGAGAAATGTGTGATTGCATTTTATTTGTCTTGAACTTAAAATGATGAAAAGAAAAACAAACATGAAATATCTCAGCATTACTTTTAAAGTTAACAAAGGCAAATGAAAAAGATGAGAAAAGCATGACAAGACATTGATGTTGCAAACTTTTGAAGAAGAAAAATATTATGGTCAGATGTTAAGAACAGATTGGTCATATAAGAATTTTGATAAAATAAGTCAAAAGCGAGAGATTTCGAGAACCTTTTTACTATAATGCATAATTTTGATTGCATTACATGCATTACATTTAGAGCACTCAGTACATGCATCCGTGAAAAGTTGTAACAAAGATAGAAATTTTCTATTTCTTAATGAAAAACAAGATTTTGATAAAGACAATGATCAAACAAAAGAATTCAAAAGAAGAAATTTACTTGTTCAAATATGAGAACTCAAATTTGAAAACATATGAGATTTTAAAGTTGTTGAGCCTCTATTGAGAGGAGCTTTTCCAAAAAAGATTTTAAAATTATTGGGCCTCTGCTGAGAGGAGCTTTTCCAAGATGAGATTTTAAAGTTGTTGAGCCTCTGCTAAGAGGAGCATTTAAAAAAAAAAAAAATTTTTTGAACCTCTGCTAAGAGGAGCTTTTTCAAGATAACAATTTTAAAGTTGTTGAGCCTCTGTTGAGAGGAGCTTTTTCAAGAAAATTTTAAAGTTGTTGAGCCTTTTAAACTTTCAAAAATATCAATTGAACCTCTGTTGAGAAAAACCATTTTCTGTCGAACCAAAAAAAAAATTTTTTTTCTTTTTTTTCTCAATGTTTCATCTTTCCAAGCAAAATGGTTGTTTGTTTGTCTTTGCTTTATTCGTGATTCACAGAAATAGGCAAAGAGGGGCAACTGTAAACACCATTATTATTATTATTATTATTATTATTATTATTATTATTATTATTATTATTATTTATTTAATTTTTTTTCTTTTTCTTCCTATTTTTTACGTTTTTTTTCTTTTTCTTTTTTCTTCTTTCTTTCCTCTTTTTTTTTTCTTCTTCTTCTTCTTTATCCAATTCAAATCTAGTGCATTAAATGCACAACCCTTAAAGTTTAAAATCACCGCCACTAGCTGTCAACGGTCGACCTTCAAGCCGTCAATCACGAACGGCAGGTGTGATTTTTCAATTGAAAAAAATAGAATTCAAATCCCAGAAGATCTGGGATTTGAATCCCAAAAAGCTCTATAAATAGAGTTGGTTATTTGCAAACGAGAAAGGAGGGAACCGAAAAAAAAAAAAAAAAAAGGCAAAAATTTTTACAAAAACAAAGCTTCGGTTAAAAAATTTTTTTTGTAAAAACACAAAAAAAAAACAGAAACAGTCCCTTATAACGGGAAACCCAACACCAAAAATACACCTACAAAAACACAAAAAAAAAAAACCAAAAAACACAAAAAAAATTTTTTGGCTGAAACTTTGAAGGTCGATCTGGGTTGTTTGGGCTACTTTCGGGAAAAACCAAGCTCGGATCTATGTTTAGGGTGTCGAAGAGGATTTTTTAGGTATTTTTTGAGATTTTTTGACCACCGATGACGGTGGCGTGTGACCAACGAACGGCGACGGCACGGCGACGACGACAGCCAGTCGGTCTTGATTTTTTTTTGCCTGAGAGAAAAAAACGAAGTTGTTTTTTGGAAAGAAGAGAAAAAATGATCGAAAAAAAAAATTTTTGGTTTTATATAAGCTGTCAAAACCAAAAACAACGTCGTTTCACTAATGCCCAAAACGACATCGTTTTAACCTCTGAGGATCCGCGCGTCGACCAGTGGCCTGATCCGGGTTCCGAGCACCCGACCTGACGACCCGTTTTTCCATCAACCTCTGAACGGTCTGACTGGATAGGAACCGAACCTCTCAGATCGAATCGAATCGGTACTAAATCGTTGATTCACCCAGACCGAGTTGAACCGTCGAACCGAACCGTGCATTGACCGAAATGTTGACCGATCCGGTTTAGGTAAAAAAAATTTTTTTTAATTTTTCTTATTTTTATATATTATTTTATTAATATTTATACATATATAAAATATTTATATTTGTTAGATTAAATGATGAAATATGTGGTTAAATTTTTATAATTTTGTTAATTTTTAAAATAAACTTTAAAAATAAAATAATATAAAAATAAATTTAATAATAATACTAAACTAATAAAAAATATAGAAAAAGAAAATTTTTATCCGACGATGAGATTTAAAGGTATTCCGAGTAGTGATGCTTACGAATCTCTAGATGAAAAATTTTTTTAAAAATACTACCAGTGTATTGAAGTATTTATAAAAAAATTTTTAATAGAGTAAAAATTTTCTTTTTTTAAAGTAATAAATAAAAATTGATTAATATAATAAAAATAAGTAATAAAAATGAGAAGAAAATAAATTTTATCCAATGATGGGATTCTAAAAGTATTCTGAGTAGAGATGCTTTAAGAAATCTCTAGGTAAGAAAATTTTTTTAAAATATTACCAGTGTATTGAAATATTTATAGAAAAACTTCAATACAAATAAAATTCTTTTTTTCTTCAAAATTAAAAATAAAAATAATTAATAAAATTTTTTAAAAAGGATAAAATGTGTGCATCAACATGTTATTATTTGCATTGCATACATGACATTATTTTTTTACGAAAAGTAAATTTAGACCTCCAAAGATAAGATTCTAAAAGTATTCCGAGTAGTGATGCTTACGAAATCTTTAGGTGAAAAGTTTTTTTAAAATACTACCAGTGTATTAGAGTATTTATAAAAAAAATTTCAATATAATAAAATTTTATTTTCTTGATAAAAATAAAATTAATTAATTTAAATAATAATATAAATAAGGAAAAATGATATTTTTATCCAATGATGAGATTCTAAAAGTATTTCGAGTAAAGATGCTTTAAGAAATCTCTAGGTAAGAAAATTTTTTTTAAATATTACCAGTGTATTGGAATATTTATAGAAAAACTTTAATACAAATAAAATTCTTTTTTTCTTCAAAATTAAAAATAAAAATAATTAATAAAATAATTAATAAAATTTTTTAAAAAGAATAAAATGTGTGCATCAACATGTTATTATTTGCATTGCATACATGACATTATTTTTTTACGAAAAATAAATTTAGACCTCCAAAGATGAGATTCTAAAAGTATTCCGAGTAGTGATGCTTACGAAATCTTTAGGTGAAAAGTTTTTTTAAAATACTACCAGTGTATTAGAGTATTTATAAAAAAAATTTAATATAATAAAATTTTATTTTCTTGATAAAAATAAAATTAATTAATTTAAATAATAATATAAATAAGGAAAAAGGAAATTTTATCCAATGATGAGATTCTAAAAGTATTCCGAGTAAAGATGCTTTAAGAAATCTCTAGGTGAGAAGATTTTTTTGTAAAATATTACCAGCGTATTGGAATATTTATAAAAAATCTTAAATATAATTAAATTCTTTTTTCTTCAAAATTTTAATTTTAAATAAGAATATTAATAAAATAATTAATAAAATTTCTAACAAAAGAGAATAAAATGTGTGCATAAACATGGTAATATTTTTGCATTACATGCATGACATTTTTTTACGAAAAATAAATTCGAGCCTTCAAAGATGAGATTCTAAGGTATTCCAAGAAACAATGCCTAAGAAATCTCTAGGTGAGAAAAAATTCTTCTAATATTACCAACGTACTGGAACATTTTAAAAATTATTTCAATAAAAAGGTTTTAATTTATTTTTCTAGAGAATAAATTTTTTTAATAAATAAAAAAAATCAAGAAAATTATTTTTTGAACACCGAAAATTAGACTATTTTTATCAAAATCAAAGGATAACACGTTAATTGGCACCATTTTTAATGGGCGCTATGGGGGTGCTAATCATTTCCCACGCGTAACCGACTCTCGAACTCAGACTGTTTCGCAGACCGTAAAATTATCTTTTTAATAAATTTTAATTAATTTTAAAAAATTTTTTTAAAAGAATATGTTTTAGTAAGTGGTCAATCGCATCTAGCCAAAAAAGATTGGTAGTGACTCCGTTATTTTTTATTTTATTTTTAAATTCGTCAGACGGACACAAAACCGTTACGACAATACTCTTATCGTAACCTCCCATTAACTGAACTTTTATGCACCAAAAACAAAAGATGCATCCTTTTCAAATGGAAAACGTAGCCATGCACATGCTCCTTATTTTTGTTTCAATTATTTGTATTCTTTAACATGACATGTATTATTGGATAAATTTGAAAAGGAAGACCTATTAATTCATAAGTAAAGAAATTAATTTCTAAACAAGAAATTAGAATCAAATCAATAAATTATTACCATATTAGATGTGGAAAAAAATATTAAGATAAAGTGATGAGACAAATGGTATTTTTGGTGCATATATAGTACTATATTTAATTTACCAGTGCAGTTATTCTATTGCCATAAGTGTGATGTATGATTTAAATTGCATAATCCCTACCAAGGATTCTTTTTATACACAATTGGCAAGGATATCATCTACTATAATGTATGACTTAAATGTAATTAGGTTAAAAATGTTACAGGACATAGAAATTCTGTTATAAAATCCACAATACAAGCCACACTTTGTATATGATCATCAGCTCATTCTCATCTACAATATATATATAAAACATAGAGAATTAAATCTTATTTTCATCTCTTTTCAGCTTCAAGAATATGGCTTATTTTGGTATCGCTTCTCTTCTTGTCATGTTGCTTGTAGCTTCTTGTTAGTATATATAGTCTTTCTCTATTTCAATATTTGATAATTATATATCAGAATTTAATAAATTGGTTAAACGAAATATTTACATGATGAAAAATTGTTATTTAATTTGCAGGTGTATCAAACGCAGTTGCAAGAGAATGTTGTCGTGACATAGATTGCGCATTCAAGTGTAAAGATCGCGGCATTTGTGACTTAAAAACTGGCAAATGTATTTGCTTGCCCGCCTCAGAGCTAGCCTCTAACGTTGTACCGATTATAGATGCTAAATGCAAAAACGACGCTGACTGCGCCAAGGTTTGTCCACCAGGTTGCAAAATCCATAACTGTCTCGGTGGCACTTGTTTCTGCGAGTGTAGTGCCTGAAAACATACTGTTTTCATTCTATCAGAGGTGTCTCAGTCTGAGAACTCAAATTTAGGCCTTTCAATAATTTTATCACTTATAGTATAGAATTTGTACCAAAAATTGGTAAAGAAATAAGTGAATAACAAGGGTGTTAAGAGACTTAATTCATCTTTGCCATACATCATATCTTCCAATCTTACAATATATATACATTGGCATAAATCAAAGATTATTGATATCATTCCAAAAACAATACGTTATTGATTATGTGCTGGACTCAAATTTAACATGTATTTGCGCCTTCTAAGGTGAGGTCCTAACATAAAAAAAAAAAAAAAAAAAAAGTGGCATGGCAACTAAGGAAAATAATAAATTGCTACTTTTATTTTTATATAATAGTATTAAAGTAAAATGTAAAAGTCCAGAGTTTTTTAACAAATGTTTTTTAAAATTTAATTTCACAAGATATCAAAAGTAATAGTCACAGATGAATCAATTTGATAAACAAAAAAATTGAGTGTAGAGAATCAATTAAAGTCATTCTTTTATGTTTATGTTTTTTTTATTTGACATTCTCATACAAAACTAGTATATCTATTATCTTCTCTGTTTCAATATTTCAGTCGTTATATATCAGCATATACAACAGTTTTTAATATTGTCGGTGAAGATTTTTAGACTTAACCAATAAAATTAGGGGATTGCCACATTTTTTTTTAAATTATTAAAAATAAAAAATTAATATAATAAAAAGTGCACATAATAGGTTCTTAATACTGTTTGTGAAGTTTAAAAATCTCATCATTGGCATATAAAAAACAGTCTCTTTAACAAATATGTTAAATAAGATATTTAAATGATGAAAAATTATTATTTAATTTGCAGGTGTATCAAATTGAATAGCACAATGTGAAGAATGTTTATGTGACATAGAGTGTGCATTCAAGTGCAAACACAGGGGCTTTGTGATTTAAAAACCGACAAATGTAATTGTTTGCCCGTACCCACTGTGGATGCTAAATGCAAAAACGATACCGAGTGCATCAATGGTTGTCCACCAAGTTGCAAAATCCATAACTGTCTTGGTGGCTCTTGTTTATGTGATGAGAGTGGTGCCAGGAAAATTATATAATTTTTAAAGGACTAAAAATGAGGGTCCTATACTACTTACCTAATTTGATCCATAATCATGATCAAACTTGTTTGATTTAATCTTCAATCATTTTCGATATATGATGCCAATCCTATTTCCTTTCTAAAATCTAATTTCAATGAAAGCAATTATAAGAAAATAGATTTTCTTAAGCTAATATTAGATATTGCTTTTGAAATTAATGTTGTGATTTAATTACTATAGTGATTAGATTATAATCATAATTTGATTATTAGTGATATTAAATTATACATTTAGTGTAATATTATAAATCATTAATAATCTTAAATTATTGCATTTGATATTGCATTGAAAAAAAAAATCACCAAAATATGATAAGATTATTTAAAAAGAAAGTAACAATTTCAATTTTTATTGAATGAACAATTTATAACATAAAAACCCATTAATTATTAGCTAAGTGGAAGAAGAACAAGGTGGCTGTAATTATTGAGTCAGACTCTAAAATTGCTGTTAGGAGAAAGAATAAAGTGGACGACAGGCCTTGGTGACTTTCGGAGGTTTTCTCAAAAATTGATATTTCTTTCTTTGTCATATTTCGTTAAGATGAAAATAAAATAAAATAACTCCAGAGAATATTTTTTCATTTCACCAGTCAAAAAATCCACTTCAAATATTTTTCATTTACTTTTTTAAATTAAAAAAGAGAGAAATTCTTATTTTTCAATCTAATATAATATTAAATTAAATAATAAGAGACTCAAAATGAAAATTTCTTTTTCACATTCACTCTCCGTCACAATGAGTGAGAATGGATTTGTGTTGTTTACTAATATACTTAAATAATACAATTCATATCAAAAGTATAATTATAAAAACTAACAAAATATATCGCTTTATATCGTAATTTTTTAAATTTTTTTTGAAATTGCATTCATACTCAAAATTATCGAATAATAAAATAATCATTAAAATTGACCTTATCATTTTAGAAATCATTTTTTGTACTTATAACATGTAACCTTTATACACAAAATACATCATAAGCACATGATAAATGTAATATCTATAAAACATTATTCAACAATTTTCATATTACCTTTTAATTTAAAATTATAATCACAAATTAATCATATTAACCATTTCAAATTCTAAACACTCAAAATAAAAATAGAAAGATTGACTTTAAATTCCATGGAACACCAAGTCATGTAATCAAGCTTAAATTATTTTTTACCGCAAACGTTAATTTAATCATCATAAACTGCAATAAGTACCAATTAATGAAATATATTATATCCTTAAGTTTTATATCACAAATTCAAACGTAACTTCTTAATGCCCAATACAACTTCAAATTCATATATTAATAATTTTCGAATTCTACATATCAATTTTTTGTATCACAAGAGAATTCTTCACAAAGCTCGTAGCATCATAATATTTCAAAATTTCTTTGTAACCAATTATATTATTATTAACAATTTGACAAAAGAATTTTATCTAATATATCCTCTATGCTTATTGCAAAATGATTTATTCTCAACAAAACATAATCTCATAATTCAAAATACTCATTCAAAATGTACTTCATTAAAGACATCTTTCAATGATCACAGCCTTAGTTTCTTTTAAAAAATCATGGCATATGTCTTATACCATAACAAATGATATTCTCTGTTAAACACTACTACATGATATTTACATTCTATCTCAATCAAAAGTTATAATCCTAATGTAATCACATTAAGTGTCAACATTTTATAATACCCCAAAATATATATCTAATGACTGAATTTCAACAAATGCTCAAAATATAAATTAACGTTATTAAGTTTAGATGCTATTCACTAAAGTCAAAATCTTGCCTAATTAAGTGAATATTCTTACATCCATCATAATTTTAATTAACCAAAAGTACAAATTTAAAAAATAATAGTAATATTCATAAAAATTTCATAAATATCAATCCAAAAGTACCTCAAATTTAACAGTATTAATTCTTGTCAACTCCTACATTTCATACTTAATATCATAGAAACACAATTAGTTCGATAGTCAAAGATTCACCACATGTCCTAACAAAACTTCAAAACCTTTATATATCAAGAATTTGATTTCAATATTAGATGTCCTTAAAAGATCTTTTTTTTTTTTTTTCATTCAAATAATAACTCTTAGACATATAATATTCAACTTATCAAAATCCCATCAAAGTCACTTCATTTATAGATCTATCATCTCACAACAACTCAAATATTTCAAATTTTGACTCCAAGATACAACAAAAATAGTGCTTAATGATTTATGAGAGATCCATAAACAAAACTTAAAATAAATCATTGAAATAAAAAGTCTTATCTCAATTCCACGTATAAGTTCTCCAAATATCAAAATACATCTCTTTAATAACCTTGGGCTTAAGGTTACTATTTTATCAAAACTAATACAAAAATCAATTACTTACAAACTTGTCATTATTTTTTTTATCCACGTCAATCACCTTTATCTTCATCACAAATTTCAAAACTTGTGTTTAAATATCAATCACACTAAGAACTCCAATATCCACAGAATCATAAATTTAGCCCTAATATCATTAATTTGTCACATTTCAAACCCAAAAATTTAAGATGTAATAGTGTTGTATGCTAATAGAATGAATCTCATAAGCATGTAAAACAATAAATATCAAACTAAATTAAAATTTCAAATAATCATTAAAATAATATTTTATAAAATCTCAAGTTTACAAAATTATACTTTTTATAAATTAGTCGAATATATTAAATTCTTACTAACAAATTTTTTAGAATCAATAATAAAATTTTGTAAATGAATCACACAATTGATTTGGAAATCAAAAGGTCTTAAGTGATAGTGTTTTTTACAATAATTCATCCTAAATGATATTGTACAATATTATTTAAAATAGGTCAAAACATGCTATAAATCCTTATGCTTTTTGAAATTTTACAATTCAATCTCTCTAATCTAATTTAAAAAGATTTAATCCTTCTACTATTATAATTTAATAATTTCAATTTAATTATTAACAATATTAAATTTTATCAATTTAATGGTTAACGTAACTGGTTAACGTAACTATTGACGTGAGATTTTCATTGATTTTTATTATTTTTTATGTTGACGTGAATTAAAATACTAGTTACGTGGCTTATATAAATCTACATCAACATTAACAATTTATTTGAAATATTATTTATACTTAATATTTTCTTAATATCATTAACAAAAAAATTAAAATTGAAAGAAATCAAAACAAAAAAATAGAAAGAAGAACCGTTGAACCCAAATCCTTTGTTCTCAAGTCCTTTGTTTTTCATTTGTTCTCAAATCCCAAATCGACATCTTGACAACATACCCCACAACCAAAAAAGACACTACCTAAGCCCATCACCCACTAATCCACCACCGAAACTATGGAACCAATCCACAGTACCAGCGCTCCATCAACCAGCAAAATGCCCATCACCAACAAGCAAAAAAAAAAAAAAAAAACGCATCCCCTAGAAAGGGAGAAGCAGCACCAACACATCAAAAAATATATATATAAAATAGCAACTTTGGTTTCAAAAAAGGACGACTTCATGGGTTTATAGGTGTTCTTAGGTGGGTTTGGTTTGGATTTATAAAGAAGTAAAGAAGGAAGAACAAGGAAAGACAAAAAAGAGGGGCTATCGCTGGCGGAATGAGCGACTGCAGTATAAAGGAGGTCCACGGCGGCTAAAATTTTGGATGATCGGAACGGTAGAAACGAAGAGTGGGAAAAGGGTAGCAACATATCAAAATCTTAGAAGGATCTGACAGTGGTAGGAGGAGATTTTGCGACTTAAAGTTTTACTATTGGATTTCAAATATAGGTAGATCTAGGCCATTTTGGAAAAATCTAAGCTTGGAACGGGGAAGGGGCTGTCGAGAGGAAGCTTTGGTGAAAAATTGGGCTCAAATAGATGCGAGCCAACGACGGTGATCGACGAAGTGGTGGCGACGGCGACGACGGAGAAGCTTCTAGTTTCTGTGATTTGGAATTTTTTTTAAGAGAGCTGCAATATATATATTGAAGAATAAGGGAATGAAACGACATAAAAAACATGATATTTGAATGGTAAGGATTAGGAATTTTGCAGGCAAGAAATCGCTTTTTGCCTTTTTAATTTCAGACTTTTTTTTGTTTATGATATTTAGAGAAACTATTAGGGAGATGTAATTAGAGAATAAAAATTAAATAAATTATTAATGATGATGTGGATTTATGTGGGTCACGAGGCCAATATTTTAATCCACTAAAACTAATACAACTAATGAAAATGTTTCGTCAATAATCATGTCAGTTATTTAAATGAATAAATGAATATTATTAGTGATTGAATTAAAATTTTTAAATTATAATAATATAATGATTAAATTATTTTAAATTTAAATGATTAAATTTTTAAAATTTGAATAGTACAAGACCTTTGACACATTTTGATCTTCAAAATATTATACCGTACGTGCATTGAAGATTTTGAGTTAGCTTTATGTTGAATATAATGGAATTATTATCCTTTCTAAACTCAAATAGGTCCTACTTTTTCTTTAACTGAAAATTTTGATTGGTGTGTTGAGAAACCATGGTGTACCTTGGATGAACCTTTAGAGTGTATACGTAAAGACCATAATTCATTTGAATCATCTTTACTTTTTCTTCTGAAACAGGTGGGTGAACCATCAAAAGATGCATCACTTTATATAACTGCAGTTGGGCCTTCTGGTGCTGTAACTGTTGGTGGCGCCGACAGAATTTCAAAGGTAGAAGGTGTGAAAAAAGGGAAACTGACCACTTTTAAGCTATTACACATTTTGCGACTAATTTTCTTAATTTGCACTAATTTCAGCATTAACTTTATATTTCTTGAGTGAGAAACCTGCCTCCTTGGGTTAGTTTTGATGACCACTGAAATCCTGTTTTGCGATGTATATTCTTGCCATTTTCAATTGATGAGTGTACATTCATTATAATATCTTATATTCTATTTTTACTTGGACAAGTTGAAGATGATAGAAAATGGTGAACTCTAAATTATAATGTAAATGATTAATATTTAAAATTATATTTTAGAATTGAATTTTTTTAAAAAATAGTTTTTGTTAATAAAATAATAATTTAAGTTTGGATCGATCTTAAAAACTTTGTTCAAAACTCAGCTAAAATAGGACATGACCCATGGCCAAATTTATTTATCATCATACAAATGATTTAAGGGGCATTATTATTTTTTAATGAAGTTTTTGGTGTATTTTTATCTAAATTAATTCATTTCTTCAGTTACCAACTCCTATTTAATATAGGCAAAAAAAAAAAACTATCACCATGTGATTGGTCATTATTACACTGCATTACCAAAATTAGGAGGATGAAAATGTATATATATGGCAATATATTTAAGTCACTTAAATATCTTGCCATATCATGAAATGTATAGAAGCTTCTACAGGAAACGTTACAAGTCCAAACATTTTGAGACTTTACTAATTACAGTTATGGAAGCGTTTTGGTCATAATATCCCACCTTATATAAACAGTGGTGATTTGATCAATCAGAAATCCTCATATTCATCGTAGGGAATCAGCAAATACCCTTCCTTTCACCAGTTTAATTTCTCAGAATTCCAATCCCTAAACATTATTATGGAAAAAGCTTGCTTTAATATGAAATTTCTTATCCTTTTGCTAATTGCATCATGTAAGTCCTCTCTTACTCTCAGTAAATTAACCAATTGATAATTTGTACATTTTTCTCTGTTGCATATGCATGCTTAATCAATGGTTCCTGGGGTTGTGGAACTCGTTCAAGTTCAGAACACGTGATGGAAATTAGGCGTGTAATGTTAATGTTCATGTTATAATACTAAATTAAATGTAATTTTGTTTTTGCAGCAATGGCGTTTTCAATGGTACAGAGAGTGAGAGGGCAGATATTTTTGCCATGCCACAGTGAACAAGACTGCAAAGCAATTCACTGTCATGGGGGAACTGCACATTGCATCAATGGGCAATGCCAATGCACTGTTTTTCAAACAAAAATAAGTTGTTCCAATGACTCTGACTGCAACAAGAAGTGTGATTCTAAATGCACTCTCCAAAGCTGTGTTAATGGACAATGCGTTTCTAGTTATGCTTCCTAAACAATCAAACAAATAAAGACAAAATGAGATGTAATTTTCTATAATATAAAATAAAGTTTTTCATTTTTGTTCAAATCTGCGTCTTTTGTTTTTGCTTGCGTATTCGAGGGAGTTGAATTTATTTCTTTTATTTAGTTCTGGTCTCCATCCACTTGAATCGTATGATGATGATGATGATGATGATGATGATGATGATGATGATGATGATGATGATGATGATGATAATAATAATAATAATAATAATAATAATAATAAAAATTTAAGACGGGTTTTTTTTTTCATATAATTAAAACTTTCCCTATATTTTTATTTTTTTCTCTAAATTAAGTTTTTAGGGTTGATTAATTGTTATATTGAATTATTAAATTCAACATAGATTTTGTAAATATGCAACACGAATTCACATTTCTTCCATTTTTTCTTATCTTTTCAATTTGAAATTATTTGTATTTGAGAATAACTGTCAAAATAGTTATCTTCTCTTTTTTTTTTCTCACTTTTTTTTCCTAAACACGCTTAAAATTCATTTTCTTTCTATTTTTCATCCTTCCACTTTTTTATTCTACCAAACACATCTAATACAAAATCATCATTTATATTTTATATTTCATAATTATAAAATTAGAATAAAATCATGTTTAAGTTAATTATAATATATACTAGAATATTGTCCTCATTTCACCGACGATATTTTTTTAATATTTATTTGTTTAATTAATATTTTAAAATGATTTTAAATTAAATTAAATGTTAATTTGTTTATGTAAATAATATTTTTGATATTTTTTAATATATATGAATATGAATATTAATATAATTCTATTTCCTTATTTTTGAAAAATAATTATTATAAATTACATAATAACTATGATCACATAATAATTATTTTTTCACAAAATTCTTTCCTTTTTTAATTTCTAATGTAAGAAAAAAGCAAATAACAAAAAAGTATAAAGATAATAACAAAGTCAAATTCAACTTTACTCTTATAATTACATACCTTAATTAACCCTCAAATCATTATTTTTGGCAAGTGTTAGTTGTTTAAAAATTAGAGCTCAAAAATCCAAATGAAAAATTTAAATTTAATAGGGATAACTTTAATATAATGATATTGATATGTTTTAAATTTGAAAGAGTACTCTCTTCATAAGTAGGAATTCACCCTTTGATGATTACGGCCTGACATTATTATTTTTTATTTTTGTGTTCTTTGTTTGATATTCTCAAATAAAATTATAAAATTAAAAATAAAGATTAGATAACAAAGTTATATGACGCCTTGATAATTTAAGTTCAAAATAATTCCTCAACGTTGAATTGAAAAATTAATAATATTAAGATGGTTCTTTTCTCTCTCTTTATCTAGATGTTGATCCTAACTAAATTACCAACTAATAAAAAAACTATTCTTATATGTTTTGTTTCTTTTTTTATTAAAGAAAACTGCATGAAATAACTAACTATATATTATTATTTATATTTAAGACTGCCATAATTTGAATCTTAAACTAATATATTATTATTATTACTTTCGTGAAATGAAAAAAAATGTAGTGTCTCTTGGTGGGCGATCGATAAATCCAATATAAATACTCACTGAAGCTTATGGCATACTTTGATCCTAATATTAGGTAACCTCCAATTACCTGAACTTTTATGCACCAAAATTAAAAAGATGCATCCTTTTCAAATGGAAAACGTAGTCATGCACTTGCTCCATATTTTTGTTTCAATTATTGTACTCATTAACATGACATGTATTATTGGATAAATTTGGAAAAGCAAGATCTTTTAATTCATAAGTAAATAAATTAATTTACAAAATTAGAATAAAATCAATAAATCATTACCATATTAGGATAAAATGATAAGACAAACGGTTTTTTTCGTCCATATATAGTACTATATTTGATTCATTAGTGCAGTTATTCTATTGCCATAAGTGTGATGTATGATTTAAATTGCAAAATCTCTACCAAGGATTTTTTTATACACAATTGGCAAGTATATCATCTACTGGTAACGTATGACTTAGATGCGTTTAGGTTATAAATGTTACAGGGCATGGAAATTCTGCTATAAAATCCCCAATACAGGCCGCACTTTGTTTAAGATCATCAGCTCATTCTCATCTGCGTTATATATAAAATACAGAGAATTAAATCTTATTTTCATCTCTTTTCATCTTCAAGACTATGGCTTCTTTTGGCGTTGCTTCTCTTCTTGTCATGTTTCTTGTAGCTTCTTGTTAGCATATATAACTTTTCTCTATTTCAATATTTGATCATTATATATTTAGAATTTAATAAATCGATTAAATGAAGTATTTGCATGATGAAACATTGTTATTTAATTTGCAGGTGTATCAAACTCAGTAGCAAGAGAATGTTCTCGTGACATAGAGTGCGCATTCATATGTAAACATGGCGGCTTTTGTGACTTAAAAACTGGCAAATGTAGTTGCTTGCCTGCCTCAGAGCTAGCCTCTAACGTTGTATCGATTGTGGATGCTAAATGCGAAAACGATGCTGACTGTGCCAAACCTTGTCCACCAGGTTGCGTAATCCATAACTGTGTAGGTGGTTCTTGTTTCTGTGACCAGTGTGGTGCCTGAAAAATTATTTTATTTTTATTCAAGGACTAAAAATGAGGGTCCTTGACTGCTTATATATGTTGGAAAAGAAATAAGTGAATAAAAAAAAAAGTAGTGGAACTTTTCGTGCTCAATTCCATAATTTCGAATCATTTTCACTTAGAGAGAGAAATCTATCTCCACTTATTTTCCATGTAACTTATCAATTACATAATTTGATCCATAATCATGATCAAACCTGTTTTGCTTAATCTTCAATCATTTTCAATAGATGATACCAATCCATTTTCCTTTCTAAAATCTAATTTCAATGGAATTAATTATAAGAAAATAGATTTTTTTAAGTTAACGTTAAGTATCATTTTTTAAATCAATGTAGTGATTTAATTATTATAATGATAAAACTATAATCATTATTTAATCATTAGTGATATTAAATTATATATTTAGTATAATATTATAAATCATTAATAATCTTAAATGACTGCATTTAATATTACATTGAAAAAAATCACCAAAAATCCCTCAAAATATGATAAAATTACTTAAAAAGAAAGTAACAATTTCAATTTTTATTGAATGAACAGCTTATAACGTACGAACCCATTAATTATTAGCTAAGTGGAAGAAGAAGAATGTGTAATTATTGAATCAGACTCAAAAATTGCTGTTAGCTGGTGGAAGAACGAAGTCGTGGACAGGCCTCGGTGACTTTCGTAAGTTTTCTGAAAAATTGATATTCCAATGAGTGAGATTGGAGCTGTGTTGTTTACTAATGTATTACGCGAAGCCAATGCCAAATGGCTATGGCGTATGACTTCTGGATCTTTCTTTCTGTCCGGCTGTGTGTTGTTTTGCCGTGTGGAGTCATGCTATGATTTTGGTTTTTCCTTTTGTAGGGGTGTGTTGCTTTGTTTCCCTCTGCTTTGATTTGTTGTGGCTGTAGGAGAGGGCTTACTCTCTGGCCCTTTTCTTCCTATTTCCCTAATAATATAACAAATCCTTGCAGTGTCCTTTCCAATTGATTGGCTTAATAATAATAATAATCCTTTGTAGAAAATTATAAGATATGAATAAGTTTTGATGAAAAATAATTCAAAACTATTAAAGGTTGAGGTCACATAAGTTGTCTTATAATTAAAATAATTAAAAATCAATTTAATTATAAAATTAAATAAGAATTTGAAGAGAAATATGTTTTTCAAACTATTTTTATGAGGTTAAATTTATCTTAAAATAATTGTTGAGATAACTTTTCTCATTTTTTTTTGGATGGAATTCAAATCATTTCATAAATGATCTAATTATTTTTAGTGATTAAAATTATTGTTATATAAAATTTTTAAATTATTATCGAACACAATAATTTAATTATAATAAAAAAATCATCTTGAATTTTAAAACGATATTATTTTATACCAAACATCACTAAGTCATTGACGGGAATTAATATGTTGGCCTAAATGTGTTAAAGCCAAGTGGTGACAGACTATGATAGATATTCAAAAAAAATATTTGTGACAAACATAACATTAGCATTTTTTCTCAAGGAAGTCAATCAATTGAAAATTTGATTAAATATGACGGAGGTTTCAATTTTGAATCTTGTAAAATAAATAATAAGCTGAGTCTTCATGAATTAAAAAAATGTCAAGTAATTTATGACTCGGTGAAATATCTTCAAATATATAAAATTCTATTATAAAATGGCAAAGAAAATGGAAATGATGGTGTAATTATTACCAAAAAAAAAAAAAGTAAAAAAATGGTATATGTTGCTCTAACCTAAGGTGATAATGGAACTAAGTTACTTCTCTATAATCAGCCTAGCATGGGAATTCAACCATACAATTTATTCACCATCCGTTAAGACAATGATATAACAAAAAATTCTCAATCTTAAAATAGATGAAAGAATTGTAAATCACATGACTAATTTGAGTTTTAAATTTTTTAGATATAATATTTTAAAAATAATTATACGAACGAATTGAAGTAAATTATAAATTATCGATTTTGTTTATTTAATTCAAACGCCTGCAAGCCTAAAATTTTCGGACATCTTTTAATCTAATTTATAGATGTAGCATAGTATTACATGTGCTAAATTTTTTTTGGTTTTGTGTGAAAATAAAATATTTGAAAAATTAAAAATTAGGAAAAAAGAGTCAACTTAGGAATATACAGATAAAATTAATTGAATCAGATATGGTAGCATAAAAAGTTAGATACGATTTGAAATAAAACATTTACTGCTCTCTCTAGGCTCTATAAGTATTGCCTAATAAAACCCATTCCTGTACAATCAAAATCTCCCTAACAACAGTGCCAAAAAGGCAAAGCAATACCATAGCCGTTATAATAATAATGGAAGGAACTACTTGGGGCAAGCAGCTGGTTATCTGTATCTTCTTGTTCATGGCATCTGGTTGGTTTCTGTCCCCTCCCCTGATCTTCTCTTTTTCTTTTACATCTTTTGGTTTTTTTAATCTTCTATCACCATTTTTAGTAAGATTGTTTGTTTGTTTGTTTGTTTGTTTGACAGGATCGCCATTGTTGAGGTTGCCCGAAGCTGAAGCAAGAGGACCCTTTTGCTGTCCGCGTATGATAGACTGCAATTCAGTATGTCAAGGGTTTCCTAGCCGCTGCGTTGATTGCATGTGCATTTGCGACGGAGCTGATCATACTCAAACCTCGCCGTTGCCAATGGCTTCTTCGGAATTAATAGATTGACAATATATATGGGAAGAAATCAAGGGCGTTACTAGGAAAGGAATGGTCTTTTTACTGTTAGAATGCTGTAGCACTTTCTATTGTGGAATTAGATTTCTCCATATCTTGGAATTTGATAGAGTGAATAAATAAAATGGCACTTTTATTTTGCTTTGGTTTGCTTTATTGTTTTCACAAAAGTTACTTTTTCCTTTAAAGCCAAACTAAGAAAAAGAGAAAAAAAAAAATGAACCAGCCTGATCTACAAGAACTAAAGTTGATTTATTGCAGGTTTTGAAATCTTTAAATCTCCAATTCAGTTTTATATATATATATATAAAATACCGCAAGTTAAAGATAAAAAAAATTATAAGTATTAAAATATAAATCTTAAATTTATCAAATATTACTATTTAAAAGTGATTACATTAATTAACTAGATTAAGTCTTGAGATCTTGAATTCAAATCTTTTATATATGAATTTCATCAAATTATATATTGTCTTCTTAATTTATATAATTATAATTGAAATTGTTTGATTATAAGTGCAATTTTTACGAGACAAAAGAATGGAAAGACATTATGATTTCGTCCAACAAAAATTGTTGGTATCTTTGTAATTAGTCCACTACTTCCCAAATTTCCACTGCAAAGTTGAATTTTCTTCCTTTCACTCTGATTCCCAACCAAAGATCCGTCCATTGTTCCATCCCTAAGCCAGTCCAATAATATAAAATAGTATGAATATATCTTTTCACGTAATCTCACTCTTTACTTTTCTCCTCTGAATGACCATAATCGTAGGCTCCACAGCTTCTCTTATGTCCTTTGCTTTTTTTTTTCCCTTCCTTATCCACTTTCCTTTTCAATCCACTCTCTCTATACCTACCTTTTGTTTTCAATCAATCCTTACTCACCAATTCTTTTAACAAGAATTCTCGACAAAAAAAAATTCATGGTGGGAACATTTTTTCCCCTAGTCTTACCTTAGTTAAGGTTTGGTTGAGTCGTTAAGAAACCCATGGATGTCTGCAGACCCAAAGGGCAAAAAGATTTCAAATCCAAAACTTAATTAATTCATGCAACCATTTATAGAAATAACATATAATAAATTTCAATTTCAATCTGTTCCTACATATATTCTCATTCCATGAATTCATTTATACTAAAAAAATTTAGATCTTTTACTATCTTTTGTTATAGATGAAATTTTTCATTTTTCATTTTTCTTCTTCAAGTTATTATTTTGGTTTCAATTTGGTACTAGTCACTGAGTTTATCTATTAAATATGTCATGCATAAATTGCTTAATAGATCAACTTAGCCATTTAATCCGTCTTCAAGAGAATACACTTTAATGGATAGAACCACGATAATTATAAAAAACCAAAGAAAAAAATCGTTACAGCAACCGCACATGCTGATAATAGATGGGGAAATGGGTATGTTGGGAGGCTTATTACCTCAATTAGTTCCCTTTTTCTAGAATGGATCTCTTAATTGTTGGGGGTTATCCGAAGCCAAGCCCAATAAAACTTACAAGTAAACCGGATATAAAGATGACTAAAGTTGCTATTTCCATTATTATATAATTTCAAGATTCACAATGAATCTATGATAAGATGGTTTATTCACAACGGAATGATATTCAAAGTCAACAGATCTCACTAAAAACAGAACAAGATTTATAGCTACATAAACCATTGAGGGTAGTTCTAGATCTGGTGCAAGACGATGGCAGTAGCCAATTGCAGTTTTATACTTTTATTACATAGCTAATGGCCAATTTCCTTGCACAATGACAGTGACCAAAGCTTGAACAAACTTGAAAACTTATTCATCCAACTTAACATGAATTTTATTGGTTTTCATCACGTTCAGAAAAGTATGCATTTTTGTCAAGGGCTCCAAATATATGACGCATTTTTATTGGAACTGAGCATTTTTTAGACGGGTCAAAAATTGTCTCACTAACCTGATGATGGAGAGAGGGTTCTCCAAATGGACTGCATGCCCGCAGTTGGGAACCACAACCATCTCATGGAGCTTGCTTACTGGATCATCTCTGTCGATACTACCATGACCAATTTTGTGCCACATCTTTTGAGCCACCTTTTTGAATTTCTCATCTTTCTCTCCAACAATAAGCATAAGAGGTCTTTTGCAATGCTTCAAGTCTTCCCATAATGACCTATAATTAATTTTAAAAAATGTTAAAAGACATGCATTTATAAGTACTTTCAATTCAGAAACATTATGTTCTCATATGATATAAAAAAAATCAAAATGCAGTAAGGTTGTTGATGTATATACAAGGAGCACTCTTTGCACCAAACCTCCTTGGCTTGGTGAATAAAGCGTTGGTTCAGTGTCTCCTCATGGCGTATTTAAATGAATGGGGTTAGGCTTCATTTACAGCAACATGGAACTAGACAAGGTGTGTGCTAAGAAGAAAAGTGAAGGGATGAGGAAGCTGAAGACTAAACTTAATCTCATAGTTTGATAGTGTCATATGCGGTAGACTTTTTCATATTTAGGGTAATGCATCCAATGTTAACAATTACATAAGCTGTTTCACAAGTAATCATTAACTAACCAATCATGAAAATATTTTCAGGGAAAGAGAGCATGAGAATAATATTTCAAGATGCTATGCAATTGGATACAAGTTCAGTGACTAGAGAACTAATTCGCTTTAATGTTGTCTAGCTTGCAGCCAAAACATTGTTCCGAATATAATCATTGTTTCCTTCAAGATTGATTGTCTATGCCAGACTCAAAAGTCATACATGACTCTTACATTCTTTTTATCGTGCTGCTTTGCTTTGGAACCTTCATAAAAGCTTTCACTTTCACAAATAAAACCTGGACTATTAACAAACTTAAACTATATAAGGATATTTACAAAAAATAAATAAATAAAAGAGCTTACGGCTGTCTTCCAGTGCTTAAATCAGACAAAACTCTCGCAAGACCCCGCACGTCATCGTGCAGTGACCGTCTAGCAACAGTTTGGTTAAAATAGGGATGGCTTCTCAAGCTGTTCAATGAAATCAGTCTAGAGGTGAACCAAAGTACAAGCAAAGCACTTTTTAATGTAACTTAGGCTAGCATAAAAGCTCAAAGTGCTAAAACAAAAAGACAAGAAAGCACCTCATCCACAAGCCTCCTGAATACCAGGTGTTTAAGAAGAGCTCTAAACCATGTGTAACAAGAGAGCGAGCTCTAGAATCATCTTTAGCCCTACGAATTTTTCTTGCAACTGTATCTTCTAATCCAGGATTTCCAGATAATATAACTGCCCCTTCAATCTAAACAGTTATGCTTATTAGCAATGCAAATATTATATTTTACTTCAAAGACAACCAATACCTGATACCTCAAACTCCATGAATGTACCTTATCACTGAACATAAGTGCCATGTACAATGCAATCCTTGCTCCCATAGAATATCCAACAAGAGTAACTTTACCCGGAGTGATGTGTTCAATTAATTTAGACAGCAAATCTGCAACTATCTCAATTGACAATGTTGGTGGCTGTGCATCTTTGTCATCACCATGATTCTTTATCTTTGTTACCCCATGGCCAGGCAAGTCGACTGAAATGCATCTTGCCGATCCTGAGATGGCATGCATGATAGGAACCCACTCCTCATTAGTTCCAAGAAAACCATGAAGAAATACAATCAAACTACCCTGCATCAGTAAAGTTATGGAATGGTTAACATTCGATAGGGGAGCACAAAATATAAGTGCAGCATCACTCAAAACAAGCAATAGCTATGGCATGTCTCAAGCTTTCTTTTGCAGGTAAAACCAAGTGCACAGACAATTGCTACAGCATGTCTCAAGTTTCCTTTCACAAGTAAAACCCAAGTGCATGGGCATCTTCCAACCACAGTTCCCTACCAACAGAAATGCAGTCAAGCACACAAATATATGCAATAAAGTTTCACAAGCATTAATATCTTAAGATAAACATAATAATGGTAAAGAGATGAACCAATGAAATTTCACAATTGCCCCCTCGTTGTGGATAAGATACTATTCAATGATAGTTTCTTTCCAATATGCAAAAGGGAAAAAAGGAAAGAGGTAATAAATGTCATCAAGTTTCATACCTCAATTCTTTGACCAATCTCTAGTACATTGATGGAAAAGGACAAATCATTTGAATCCAGAGTCAACTGGTATCTTAGGACCTCTTCACCAGTAAACATTCTATGAATAACATTGTGGTTCATTTGAAATTTGTGCAGGAGATGGGTAGCACCAGCAACAGATGCTTCTATAAAGCCAGTAAATGAATTACAACCAATGCCAAGCACATCAGTTGTTACATCTTCTTCAAGCCAGCGATATGTCCCAAGACCATGAGCTACAGAAGGAGCTAGTTTATTATTCATCAATTTGCATGTGTCAGCATTCTGCATCTCCAGATAACAGGAAAACTGAATATATGTGGACAAAGCTAGGCTGCTTTCAAATGCAGCACTAACTATGGCCATCTTTCCCTGTCTCTGTGCCCATCGTGCAATCATTGCAGCCTTTTCAAATCCACCAATTACGGTTGGTTTAATGACCTGAAAGGACGAATAAAACCAATGAAGATCAGGATTATAGCAAAAAGTCACTTTGAGGTAAAAGAATTTCATAATAATGTTTATGTGGGAAAACACTTATTTACAACTGGTTGTAATCTTGTAATCTGTATATTTATATTTGTATCTCTAGAATTAAATATTTGTATCCCTAAAATTAGGATAGACAATCTCTCAATTATAAGATTAGTTTTTTAGGAAGATTTAGTTTCCTAATTTAACCCCTAGTTAGTTGTATATAAAAATAAGATTCTTGTACAATTCTCAATGAGCAATTTTCAATATACATTCAGTTTCCACACTGATTTATTTCTTAGTTTTTCCACATGGTATCAGAGCTTTAGGCTCTTCTTGGGAAGCAAAATTTTCAGTCTTCATTGCTAACTTCTATTTTAGGCCTTCATTGCCAAATCCTGTTTAGGCCTTCATTGCCGAACCCTTTCAAAGAAAGATATCACTACCACCCAATTTGAGGAAATGTCAACTGAGAAAATCACTGGAGTACTACAGATGTCTCAGAAACAAGGAGAGTTCGACAGGGAAGAGATTGAAAAACTGAAAAACTTATTGAAAATTCTTGAAAAGCCTACTGTGGTATGTTCTTTGGGTAAGGTTTCTAGTTCAGGTAAAGCTTCTGGTTCTCATGGATTAAATGTCTTGGCTAAGCCTATTACGAGTTCTTGGGTCATTGACTCAGGACCACAGACCGTATGACACATTCATCACAAAAGTTTAGTACATATAACCTGTGTCCTAGTAATAAGAAAATTGTTGTTGCAGATGGTTCACTTACTACAGTGGCAGGATTAGGAGATGTTCAAGTTAATCCCTCGTTTGTTCTCAAAAATGTTTTTCATGTTCTTGGATTGTCTACTAATCTGATATCTATACAAAAACTTACCAGAGATATGAATTGCAAAGTAACTTTTTATCCCTCTTATTGTGAATTTCGAGACCAGAGTTCGAGGAAGATGATTGGACTTGCTAAGGAGAAGGATGGACTATACTATCTTGAGACATCAAATAACACAAGTAATATCAAGAATAGTTTACCTTTGTCATTTCTTTCTGAAAAATCTTCTAATAAAGACAAAATCTGGCTTTATCATTTTCGTCTTGGACATCCTTCTTTTGGAACTTTGAGAAACATGTTTCCCTCTTTGTTCAAAGGATTAAATGTTGAAGATTTTCATTGTGATATTTGCAAACTTGCAAAGCATAGACGTGTGTCTTTTCCAATCAGTAACAAAAGAAGTTCTACTCTCTTTTACTTGATTCATAGTGACATTTGGGGTCCCTCTACAATTCCTAATATTTCTGGTGTGAGACGATTTGTTTCATTCATAGATGATTGTACCAAGGTCTCTTGGGTTTTTTTACTTAAATCCAAATCAGATTGTGAATAGTGTGTTTTTAAGCTTCCAAAACATGATCCAAAATCAATTTGGAGTGAGAATCAAGAGATTTAGGTTTGACAATGCAAGAGACTACTTCAACCAGAGTCTATCCCCCTATTTCCAAAAAGAGAGAATTATCTATGAGTCATCTTGTGTTAATACTCTACAACAGAATGGAGTGGCAGAGAGGAAAAATAGCAATTTACTAGCCACAACCCGAGCCTTTCTTTTTCAAGCAAATGTACCTAAATCTTACTGGGGGGAAGCTGTTCTCACTGCCACACATTATAAATAGGTTACCTTCAAGAGTTTTGGGATTTAAAACTCCTATGGAACTACTCTCACAATTTTATCCCAACCTCAATACCACAAACAATCTCACACCTAGGATATTTGGTTGTACATCATTTGTTCATGTTCACAGTCATAACAGGAGAAAATTGGATCCAAGAGCGATTAAGTGCATTTTTACGGGGTATTCTTCAACTCAAAAAGGATATAAGTGCTATCATCCTCCTACCAAAAAATTCTGTGTCTGCAAATGTCACTTTTGAAGAAAATAAACCATTTTTTACTCAACCTTATCTTCAGGGGGAGACTTCATTCATGGAAGATAAGGATAAAGACTTCTTTTTGCTTGATTTGCCCCCTTCTTCAACATTTACACTTATTAATTCTTCTGAGTCGAAACCTGTTTCTACTGAGCCCAAGTCAAACACTGAATTTGAGTCTGAACCCATTCCAAATACGGAAGATGTGACAAAGGAAAATATTGTTCTTGATTCTATGAAGGAATTACAGGTGCACTCAAGAAGGAAAGTTCCAGATCCTAAACCAGTGCCAGTCCAAGAACCTGATCCTAACTCTGGAAATGAGGTAACTATAGTTTTTGACTCTTTCTCAAAATGAGCATGAATCTCCTAAAACTATAACTAGTGATTATGATCTGCCTATTGCCATTAGGAAAGGAACCAGAGAATGTACCAAGCATCCATTATACCCAATCTCTAATTTTGTGTCATTTGAAAATTTCTCACCATCCCACAAAAATTTTCTTGTGAGCCTAAACACTATTTCTGTTCCAACTACATTATCCAAGGCATTATCCAGTGAAAAATGAAGGCAAGCCATGAAAATAGAAATGGAGGCCTTAGAGAAAAATCAGACATGGGAACTGGTAGAGTTGCCTAAAGGAAAAAATCCAGTGGGGTATAAATGGGATTTCACAGTAAAATACAAGGCAGATGGTACTGCTGAAAGGTATAAAGCCAGGTTAGTGGCTAAGGGCTACACTCAAACCTATGGAGTGAATTACCAGGAAACCTTTGCTCCAGTTGCCAAGATGAATACAGTTAGAATTTTATCATTGGCTGCAAATTACAATTGGCAGCTTCAACAATTTGATGTAGAGAATGCTTTTCTACATGGTGATTTGGAAGAAGAAATATATATGAAGGTTCCACCGGGATTTGGAGGTCATCTAGAAGCAAACAAAGTATGCACGCTGAAAAAAGCTTTATATGGCCTTAAACAGTCTCCTAGAGCTTGGTTCGGGAGATTTGCCAAAGTGATGCTAGCAATGGGATATAAACAGAGTCAAGGAGATCACACATTGTTTATCAAACACTGATTCAGGGAGAGTCACAGTTCTATTAGTGTATGTTGATGATATAATTGTAATTGGAGATGATGGAAAAGAGAGAGAATCTCTAAAACAGTGTTTGGCTAGAGAATTTGAGATAAAAGAGCTAGGGAGATTGAAATACTTCCTAGGAATTGAAGTAGCTCACTCACGGCATGGTATTTTCATCTCACAACAGAAATATGTGATGGATCTTCTGAAGGAAACTGGGAAGCTTGCATGTAAACCTGCAAATACCCCTATAAATCCTAATCATAAAATTGGAGAAGCTAATGAAGATGCTGCTGTAAATAGAGAGATGTACCAAAGATTAGTTGGAAGACTCATTTATCTCTCACATACTAGACCTGATATAGCATATGCTGTGAGTGTGGTAAGTCAATTTATGCATAGTCCTAAAGAAGTGCACCTACAGGTTGTCTACCATATATTGCACTATTTAAAGGCCAATCCTGGGAGAGGAATCTTATTCAAAAGAAATTCGGGGTTAATTCTAGAAGCATATACAGATGCTGATTATGCAGGTTCAGTAACTGATAGAAAATCCACCTCAGGCTACTGCACTTTCTTAGGTGGTAATCTTGTGACTTGGAGGAGTAAAAAATAGAATGTAGTGGCAAGATCAAGTGCTGAAGCAGAGTTCAGAGCAATGGCTCAAGGAATTTGTGAACTACTATGGTTAAAGATTATCCTAGAAGACTTGAAGATCAAGTGGGATAGACCAATGAGACTCTACTGTGATAACAAGTATGCAATAAGCATTGCACACAATCCTGTGCAACATGACAGAACAAAACACATTGAAGTAGACCGGCATTTCATAAAAGAGAAACTAGACAGTGGGTTGATTTGTACACCTTATGTATCAACCAAGGGTCAACTTGCAGATGTGTTGACTAAAGGTCTCAGCAGTGCAACATTTCAAGAAATTATTTCCAAGCTGGGAATGGAAAACACCTATTCACCAGCTTGAGGGGAAGTGTGGGAAAACACTTATTTACAACTGGTTGTAATCTTGTAATCTGTATATTTATATTTGTATCTCTAGAATTAAGTATTTGTATCCCTAAAATTAGGATAGACAATCCCTCAATTATAGGATTAGTTTTTTAGGAAGATTTAGTTTCCTAGTTTAACCCCTAGTTAGTTGTATATAAACCTAAGATTCTTGTATAATTCTCAATGAGCAGTTTTCAATATACATTCAGTTTCCACACTGATTTATTTCTTAGTTTTTCCACAGTTTACTTCTAGATAAAAGTCACTTTGATGCTCTAAAAGATGCGACAAGGAAGAGTAGTTTCCTATTATCAAAGAAATGGCATGCTAACTCCCATTTGTAAGTTATGCTGCTCTCTTATCAGAAGCATGCTGCTCTTGATAATGATGATAGCAATTATGATTTATGATGATTGCAACAATAAGAATGATGGATACTTAACAGAAATAATGCTCCTGTAATGTTGGAAACCAGTATTACAGATGTTGGCTTTCAACTTCTCATGGATTAACTTAATTACTGATCATTGCAGTAGCTATATCAACAACCATGGAGGGGACAAATGCACTTTCTAGCCTGCGCTCTAGCATATTTCCCGATACAAAAAACTTGTAAGGAAAATGCTTATCTTAATGATTCTAACCATGTGATTGCATAATTCTAGCTCAACATTCTTACAATTTGGATGGGCAAATTTAAGCATAAAGGTTGAGGTTTAGAAAGAGAGTGCTTCAACTTAATAAGAAACACATATCTAATTAACAGTGCCTCACCACCACATGATGTCACCAAGAATAAATGAGTAAATGATGCATGCCCTGTTGATTTAATAAGCTCTAATTTAATGTCACTCACCAAAGCAACTATTCTGGGGTGACTATACTTGACAAGCATATTCAGAGGATTTTCTGGGCAATTATCAATAGTTTCATCCAATGCCACAGGTAAGCCGCTTTCTTCACAGTACCTTATAATATCATCCTCATCTTGAACAGGCTCCTGAAATATATGAATGTTAAAGTCACACAACTGAAATACCAAAATTGTTACCCAAATCAGTAATAAACTTGTGACCAATGAGGGAGTAAAGCAGTCATGTTTACTAATTTTCTAAAAATTGTACCTCAATATATTGCAGGTCACAATCCTTCACCAAGAAGCCAAATTGAATAGCTTGCTCATACGTCCAGTTACGATTGGCATCCACACGAAGTTCAATACAGCAACCAACCTTCTTTCTTACTTCCTGTATAACAGCAGCATCTTCGACAGGATCTGCCCTACGTGCAACCTATTGTAGAAGAATAATCAATGAACCAAATTCAGTTTAAAAATACACAGGACCTCAATAAAATTAACTAATCATATGCTTCAGAAGGCTTGGAAAAAAATGGCAAGTGTTTTTGAGAAAAGACAGAAAAAGAAACCAGTTAACATAAGTCAATTGCAATACCAATAGCACAATCACTTAGGTTTAACTCACCTTTATCTTAATTGCAGTAAATCCTTCTTCCACAAGACCAACAGCAATACAAGCAACCGCTTCTGGGGTTCCACTACTATCAATAAGAGCACATATCCGAATGCTTGACAATCTTTCAGATTTTTCTTTTTCTCTTTCCCTATGAGGATGAAGTATGTTCAATAAACTTGAACCTTGGCTTACTGCTATAGCATTGAGGATTGCCATCTCCAAACCACATCTAACACTTGGAAAGAGTGAACATGCCTGCATAACAATAATTAAAGAAGCCAAGCACTGAAGATCAGGACCCATTAAAAAAAAAATCTCAAAAAGATATGCACTTAGCAGCGACCATTCTTCTAATTTTTTGTTTTCCAGCATTTTTCCTTTTTGACATTCTGTTTACTAGATACACATGTTTTATTAACAGAAAGAAGATACATCTGCCTACCGGAATTCCTAAATTTTGCCATATCCAAAAAGAAAATGAACTCTTGAGCATTGGCAGAAAATAATTAAGTGTAGCTCCTTTCATCACATGAAAAAGAAAACGTAGTTGCTCTTCTACATCCAGCAGGTTCTCATGGCAAATTTCAAGAGGCGCAACCTGTTTAAAGCAGAGTAAGGCAAAAATAAATAGGACTGACTGGTAGCTAACATAATAACAAGGGTTACAGAAGATTATAAGGAAACTAACTAATCAAGATAGAATAATTATTTCAAGAAAAGGAAAAAAAAACAGTGATAATAACATACAAACTTATAAACAAACAAATAATGCATTTAACAGAAACTAACCTCTCCATACCCGATATGTCCATCTTCAAGAGTCAAAGACAAAATAAAACCTTCTCTATAAAATCTAGTGCAGCCATGATCAAACATACTTGATGTAGGTGGAGCACAAAGTGAAATTCTGTAACCACACAAATTTGAAAGACATATACTAAATAATCCCCGATAAGAAAGTTTCAAATCTATTCTTCTTACAAAAGCATTACCTATAGAGCGAATAACTCATTGAATGGACTTTGCAATGAAAGCACCCTTGTGACGTGGATTCTGGAACAGAAAGTTTTGAAACGATACCCAAAGCATGATCTGCTGCTTGGCAAGCAAATTTTCTTAAATAACTGATCAAGAGAGAGATATATCAGCAGATTATCCAGGCATTGACCTATTAACTAAGGAATCATAATTACTCAAGAATCTTTAGAACCTAGCTACCTGTGGAAAGTGGCATTAGCATCAATAGAGCTCTCAACTTCAATGACATAATCTGTCTCTCCTTGCTGAGATAAGAGTAAAGCATCATGTAGTTCCATTTTCGTTTTTACTTCCAAATGCTTCACGCTGTGTATTTAGCAACAATTGAGAGGTCACCAACATAAGACCTTAATGAGAAGGCACATGTAGATTGCAATTTAAGCATGATTATTTAATCCTCATTATATACAAAGACACACAATAAGTGAATAGGTATGATGTACTGTCTTACAAAACACAATTCCAGAAAGACCTGGATCACTCAGATTTCTTAAAAATGATGTCAAAGCTTTTTTCTTGATAAATTAGAATAAGACAACCTGAACAAAGTTAGTGATGTACATTTTTTCACCATTAAGCTCTATTAAGGAATATATCTTCAACTGAATACATTATAATCAGGCTCTTTCTTGCAGCTTCAGTTCATACCCCTCATTTGACCTTGTCATAGCATGATTAAACTCATCCATATTTCCTACTTTCAGCTTGGCCAAATCAGCAGCATGGATCAATTTTCCATATTTCTTATGACCAAAAAAGCTTTTAAAATGACTCCTATTGTCCCCATCATAAGCCTACCTTCATCTTCCTTAACTCAAATTTCATTATTACTCTAGTATGCTAGTACAAAATGGTCCAGAAAGAAGAAATATAATTCATGTTTGGTGCTATCAGCTTGTTCACCTTCAGAAGTCTTCCCCACCCCCCACCCCCTCAACCTGCCATTTAGAAGTTTGGCTGATCAAATTTCAGTTCTCAGAATTTGATTTGAGGAAAGGGCTTTCCAACTTACTCCTCAAAATCTCAGCATACAACATGGATTTAGACTTCTAATAACAAGAAATATTTTCAAATTTACGGCAGCTTTTAATTGTATTGAAGACAAAAAGAAAAGGAAATATATAGTTGCATAAGAACTGCAAAAGATTTTTAACCTAAAATGTAAATAAGCTGAAATATCATTGCCTTCACAAATTGTTTAAACACATAATTAAGAAATCTCGGTGGAACCTAAGTTATGATGTAATTGGCATTTCAAATTGTAGAAATATAATTCTCCTACATTAGTGCAGATCTGATTCTCCTGCATTGGTGTAGCCTGATTTCCTAATTTATTTTGGGAATATTTCTCATTTACTCTTCTGATTTAGTCAACTATTCTGATTGTCAAGTTTTTACATATTTGTTTTTATTTTAGAATAGAATAATTCTCCTTCCTTATCTTTTTTTTGTTTTCTGTTTCATGTAAGTTGTTTCCAAATAAAGAACTTCACTATTCCTATTTATTTAGATGCACACCTTTATTGTAGATTGAATAAGAAGAAATAAGGACAATTGTCTTTTAAGTTTCCTACATGGTATCAGAGCAACTCAACCTAAACCATTACACTATAGCCACACGAGTTTCCGTTATGGCTAGCAGGAGTGAGACTCTTCTTTTGCAGAGGCATGGCATAAGGAAAGTCGCATAGAGATGATACTCCAACAAACCCTTCAAAACAAGTCTGCAACCTTTGAAACTAGTTTACTAGCACAAAAGGTAATTTCCTAAACGACTTAAGCGTTCAATGGGAAAATACACAATCTTGGATTGTTGATTCAGGAGCATCAGATCACATGACTAGAGATGGATCCTTATTCAACACATATAGACCTTGCTATGATAGTTCTGCTGCAAAAATTACTAATGGCTTTCTCTCAAAGGTGGCAGGAACAAGTTCTATTGTAGTTTCGAAATACATAACACTCAACTCTATCCTTCGTGTCCTTAATTTAAGCTATAACCTACTTTCTATCAGTAAGCTTATGAATGACAGATGTTGTGTTACTAAATTTTTTCCCAACTTGTGTGAATTTCAAGAATTGGGCTCAGGGAGGATTATTGACAGTGCTAGAATGTGTGCAGGGCTCTACCTTCTTCAAGATGATGCACTTGAGAGACCACAAAACTCTTGTACAGCCTTAGCCTCTAGTACTAGTAAAGATGACCTTATGATGTTATGGAATTATAGATTAGGACATCCAAATATTTCATACCTAAAAAGGCTATTTCCCTTATTATTCAATTACATCTCTAAAGATTTTCAATGTAAAACTTGTTAACTTTCCAAGCAAACTCGAAATACCTACCCTAGCCTTTCCTATAAATCATCCCAGCCTTTCTCAATGATTCACAGTGACATTTGGGGACCGTCAAGAGTTAACAATATCATAGGTTCTAAGTGGTTTGTTACATTCATCAATGATCATACTCGACTCACTTAGGTATTCCTTTTGAAAGAAAAATCCAAGGCTAGCCAATCTTTCAAAACTTCAATAGCATGGTACAAACCCAATTCCAAGCCAAAATCCAAGTCCTAAAAACTGACAATGGAAGGGAATACTTCAACTCTATTCTCGGCCCTTACCTGACCAAGCATGACATTATCCATCAAAGCTCTTGCATCGACACTCCACAGCAAAATGGGGTTGCCGAACGCAAAAACAAACATTTGATAGAAGTGACCAGATCCCTCTTGTTGACTTCCAATATGCCTAAATATTTTTTAGAAGCTATCCTCATTGTAACTTATTTGATTAACCGAATGCCTTCTCGAGTTCTTGACTTTAAAACACCTTATCAAACTCTCCTTGCTTCCTACCCACAAACTCGGTTGATCTTTACCATTCCCATCACTCTTTAGTTGCATTGCCTTTGTTCATATTAGCCAACAAAACCATAGCAAGCTTGATCCCAAAGCCTTAAAATGCATCTTCCTCAATTATTCCCCAAACCAAAAAGGCTATAGGTGTTAGTCACCCATCACAAAAAAATTCTATAGTTCTATGGATGTCACCTTCTTTGAGAATCTTCCATACCATAACAAGAATGATATTCAGGGAGAGAATACTACTTAGGAATATCAATTCTTAGCTATTGATTTGCCAATTTCCCAACCAACCCCTTCAAAACCAAATTCCTTACCAGATTCCCGACCAACCCCTTCAAAACTAGATTCTCAACCTACCTAACCTATCAGCCATGCAGATTCCGAAACCCAACCTATTTAGACAACTCTTGACTCTTCAAACCCTAAGGTTATGCAAGAAGTGGACAATTGTACATAGCCCAACACTAAAAATCAACCTGATCCATGTCTCCAAAAACCTAAAACTAACACAGGCAATGTCCCAATTGAATCTGAACCTGAAACTTGTGAGCCAACTATTGACCTTGACATTCCTATTGCATTAAGAGATTGTGTGAAATCAAGCACCTAGTACCTTAGCTGCGAGTACATCTCATATGACAAGTTAAATCCAAACTTTCAAGCCTTTACTACTAACCTTGACAATATACAAATTCCAAAAAATATTTAGGAAGCCCTCAATGAACCAGATTGGAAGATAGCAGTTCTTGAAAAAATCAAGCCACTAGAGAAAAAGGAGACATGGGATATTTCAGATTTGCCCAAATGAAAAAACACGGTTGGATGTAAGTGGATCTTCACAATAAAGCACAATGTAGATGAAAGTATAAACAGGTTCAAAGCTAAACTTGTTGCACAGGGGTTCACTCAATCCGATGGATAGACTATGAGGAGACATTTGCTTTGGTAGCCAAACTCAATTCAATTAGAGTTCTATTGTCACTAGCAACCAACTTGGATTGGCCTCTCCGCCAACTTGATAACAAGAATGCATTCTTAAATGGTGACTTGGAGGAGGATGTCTACATGAAAATTCCCCCTAGCTTTGAAAGGCAAGATAGCATGGGCAAAGCGTGCAAACTTAAAAAATCTTTATATGAACTTAAACAATATCCTCGAGCTTGGTTTGAATGGTTGACAAAGGCAATGAACAGCTATAGATTCCTTCAATGTCAATCTAACCATACTATGTTTGTTAAGTTCACTAATAATGGAAAAACAATTATTCTTATTGTTTATGGATGATATCATAATCACTGGAGATCATAAGGAAGGAATAGATGATTTGAAGAAACTCCTTGCAAAGGAGTTTGAAAGAAAGGACTTGGGGTTCCTTAAATATTTCCTTGGGATGGAAGTGGCTCGATCTAAGAATGGAATATCAGTGTCTCAATGTAAATATGTACTTGATCTAGTCAAATAAACCGGCATGATTGGATGCAAACCTGCTGATACACCGGTGGACTCAAATGATAAAATTGGAAGGGAAAATGGAAGCTTTCTCACAAACAAAGGGCGATACCAAAGACTAGTGGGGAAGCTTATTTACCTCTCCCACGACCTGATATCAGGTTTGCAGTAGAAATGGTAAGTAGATACATGAATAATTAAATCAAGGAGCATCTCAAAGCTGTTCATCGCATCCTATAGTACCTAAAAAAGAGTCCTGGTGAAGGCCTATATTTTAAGAAGTCAAGGGACATGGTAGTTGAGGTGTACACAGATGCTGACAGGGCTTGATCAGTAAAAGATAGAAGGTCCATTAATGGATATTGCACTTATGTTGAGGGCAATTCGGTCACTTGGAGAAGTATAAAAGCAAGTTGTTGTAGCTAGAAGCAATACTGAGGCTGAGTTTAGAGCAATGTCCCATTGTATTTGTGAAGAATTTGGCTGATGAGGTTACTTGGAGAATTAAAAGTTCAGACTGTGACATCTATGACACTGTTTTGTGACAATAAAACTACTGTAAGTATTGCCAAAAATCCTGTTTATCATGATAGGACCAAGCACATAGAGCTGGACCGACATTTCATAAAGGAAAAGATAGAAAATGAGTCGGTCAAACTAGCCTATATCCCGACAAGTTCATAAATTGCAGATATTCTGACTAAAGCTCTTCCTATAAGCATTTTTGTCGGATTGAAATCCAGGCTGAATATGATTAATATTCATAAACCAGCTTGAGATGGAGTAGTAATCTGATTCTCCTACATTAGTGCAGATCTGATTCTCCTACATTAGTGCAAATCTGATTCTCCTACATTAGTGCAGCTTATTTTGGAAATATTTCTCATTTACTCTTCTGATTTAGTCAACCATTCCAATTATCAAATTTTTACATATTTGTTTCTATTTTAGAATAGAATAATTCTCCTTCCTCTTATTATTTTTTGTTTTTTGTTTCATGTAAGTTGTTTCCAAATAAGGAACTTTTGTATTCCTATTTATTTAGAGATACTCCTTCATTGTAGATTGAATAAGAAGAAATAAGGACAATTGTCCTTTAAGTTTCCTACACAAATCATGACTTTGAGACAACCTCAATACATTCCAACTTATAAGTGCATTCTCTGCTTTTAAGTAAAAAAAGTTACATGAAAATTTGGATTTTTTGAAATTACCAGACACAGTCTTCATTTTATATCATATATTCAAACATATGTTGAAACTATTATATAAACCATATGTAACTCAAAACAAAAAAAATGGGGTCAAAACCATCCAATCCATGCATGATGATCATGTGATCATCATGAGAACTATTTCAAACCAACAAAAAGTTGTAGGATTTACCCATGTGCCTCACACAGTTTGTGGACTGAAATGTTATGGGAAGTGTAGAAATACTGATTCAACACTCTTGGTTCAGTTTTATCTGCAACCGGGAGGAGGCTGAATATTGCGCCACCACGATTATTTATCACAAGTATCGTCATTGGTTTCCGCAACATCCTTTAAACAAATAAATTGAATGTAAAAAATTTTTCCATGGTCCACATTCCACCATGAAATAGATAAGAATAAATCATTATAAGGTAAATCAGAATTGTTAAACAACTGTTTAGAGAACGGAAACCATCAAATTTTCTCTAAGGCACTGATTACATGCGTGTCACCTGTAGACACAAACATTGTTAAAGTAATGAGATTATAACAGTAAACTAACAAGTCTAAGTTCTGATGGCATCATCTAAAGGCAGTTCTAGCATGTCATGTCTAATTCATGTGTGTTCTTGAATTGCAACACAAAGTTCACTTTTACCCATTATTATTTTGAGTTTTCAGATGCTTTAGATTTTAGAATTCCTTTTTCTTTTCTTCTGGTCCCTTCTCTTGTGTACTTCCTGTTTACCAGCACTGGAACTCCTCTCGTTTTAGATTTTTTTTTTAGAGATTATTGCTTAAAACAGGGAGGACAAAGAATCTTACCTTTGTTTCAGAATTGCCAATCCATTTGTATCATGAAGGAAAGAAATATCTCCAACCACACATAGCACCTAAACATATATTTTTATAAATATACTTAAAATGGAAAACTAAAATGGAATATTGAAACAAGAGAAACTGAAAACATAATATAATGCATATAAATATTTATTTCATGAAAGGAATTTACGGTTGATCTCATTTTTCAGAAACTAGATAGGTAACAAAAAATTGCTACCAATTTTTATATATAGACAAGAGCCATATACCCAAATTCCAGATTAAGCCTTAAAGAATGCTGAAGATGCTAATTAGAACTTGTAAATTGGACTACCCTACTAGGTAGCCCAAGGTACATGTTGATCAAAAGAAGGAAAAGAAGATCAGCTTAATTTCAATAGCTAAATTTCCATATAGAAGGGGTAAGTGTAAGAAGCTCAATATACACTGTCATGTCAGTCTTGTCCAACAAATAGACAACTAGAACATAGATTAGTTTATGTTAGTCAATGCTCAGTTGAATTTCTCCCCCTTTTTTGAAATATATTTCAAATCATTAATCTAGCTAAAATTTTGTGGGATTGAGTAACTCGATTCATATTAGGTATAATTTTCACTAGAATTTGAAAAGTAACAGACCAGATAGAGATGTAGGCAAACTTAAATGAATAAAAAACAATGGGCATTCCAACTAGAGAAGAGTGCAAAGCCTCCATGCACAAACAAGTAACTAATCACATATGTCTTCTCCCAATGGGATTCTTTTGGAAACCAGAATTGATGCAACGAAATAGCACAAGGATTTAACAAACAACTCCGATAGACATTATAAAATAGTAAAAAATTGTTCATCGGCTATTCTGGATTAGGTTTCTGATAAATCACAAAGCATTACATCACAACAGATCTGAAGAGAATTTTATTATTTAAAGGAAGAAGAAAAGAAACAAAAACTTATCAACAATTTCCCTAGTTTCATGAAATTAGCTTCATTAATTATGGGCAAAAGAAAAAGAAAGCTAAAAGTGGTCACTTAGAAGTTCAAAGATTTTACCAAGTTTGCTACCTTTAGGAAAGATATCATTCTTGCATTCCATGTACAACAAAAACAGGAAAAGAGGAAGAAGGAATAGTCCCCTAAATCAATGAATACGACCAAAAGTAACATGCATAATTGCTTCAAAAATGCCAAAAGGATTAAATTGATTACATACTCGCTTATTGCATCCTACAGCAAAACCAATAGCTGTGCTGAGCAAACCGTCAATTCCACTAGCACCCCTATTTCCAGCAACTGATATCCACTTACATGGTAATTCTGTCTTCAACACCATATCTGCAACACCGCGATTTTCACTTGTCCAATTATATCCATACATATCTGCATCACGTATTACCATGCTGTTCCCTATAAAAAGAGCAGACTCAGCTGAAAGTGCCTTTGAAATTACATGTGCTATATAAGGTTCTGACAAACGGTGTTCAGCACAAACTTGAAATGATATCTCCTGTCCAACCTACAATAGACGGGAAGAGAACTTCAGAGGTACACAAAAGGAGGAACACGAGAACAATAGACAAAATTATGACCAATTTACATAGAAAATAATTATCAGTCATTATAAAGAAAATTTATATCTCATTATACACTCTCATTTATTCCACTATTAGATGCAAATCATATTTACTAAACTCTCTGCATCATCTACTACAAAGGGAAAACACAATAAATGCAAAATCACGAGATGCCGTATAGGTACTGTCGAATTTCCCCTATAGACCATCAAGCTAAAGCCTAGAATCAAGATGAAAATCAGTCTAAATGCCCTGAATACAGAACAGCATAAAAAATTATCAACAAGTAGCCATGATACAAAAACATGGTATTCAAGGACTATTCTAGCTACATTTTATGAATTCATTTAGTCCTGAATTGTTGCCACTGCCAGCTAGACCAACCAAAGACAAGGTGCAACCATATTTAACCTACTGCGCCATATCTCCTAGTGACTGAAAAGAAAACATAAAACTCAAGAAAGCAGAGACTATGGATGAAGCAATAAAATAATCAGCACAAAGCTAAATGAAACATGGAGAGAATCACAGCTTTAGATAAAAACCATCATATTCAATGCTTTAAGATCACCACGCCATTTGCTGCTTCTATGTGGAAATTGGGCTTTCAGTAAAATATTAGCAAATTCAATGGCAGAGCTTTGGATTCTATGCGTTACAAAATGTGAAGGATCATGACGGCATGGGTGATTGTCAACCAAGATATATGCGCATGGGAAACATTTCTCAAGCATCTGAGAGATACGCTTGCTTGTTATCCGACTACCAATCTGTTTATAATTAAGAATCAGAAGAAATCAATAAGAAGAAAGCAATATGATTATGAATGACTTGGTATCAATGATGAAATACCCACTTAGATATAAGATAGCAAAATTTATTTCATGAACTGTTATCAACAGTAAACAAAAACATTTTGGGGAAAAACAATAATAGGGTAGTAAACCCTGTGAAAGAGGAAAGAAGTGAAGCCACACCTGAACAATCACATCAAACTGAACCAAATCCCTAACTGAATCTGAGAGCAATGCATGGTCAAGATAGTCAATGAAAAAGATATTCTCTTCAACTTCAGGAAAGGAAGACAAGAGCTTTCTAAACCTTACGCCGGACAATATGTCCGACACAACAGGCCATTGAAGGTTTTTTGCCAAGAGAAGAACTGCCCATATCTCATCCTCTGTAGAGATGGAACCAAGGAGTAGCAGCCCTTTGTCAACCCTTTGAATTTTTTCTAGAACCTCTGCCATTAGGCCATGAGTACCATTATTATATAAATAAGAATGTTGCACTTGAATATACTTGGTAAATGGTTCAGCATTAGACAGCCAAGTATCTAGTCCTTCCAAACAGCTTGATTTCCAATTTTTTGGACTATCATCTAATGGCTCCCTAAATGGACAGTTAATATGAACAGGACCAATTGGTGAAGACATTGCCCGGTGAACAGCAGAGTCAAGTGTGGTAAGCACCGTCCGTGCAGGGATTTGATCAGTGGGGGGAGGAAGACTGAAGAAGAACCTTACAAAAGAACCAAAATGATTAACCTAGCATACAAATTAAGAGAAAGATGTTATTCACAAATAAGCAAATGGATATATATATATATATATTCAGATTTTAAGAGTATAATCAGTTGCCATACAAGCAAATACAAAATAAATTCCAATAAATATGAAAATGGATGTATAGGTATAAATGTAGGATATAAGAGAAATAACAGTTGTGATACAAGAAAAATACAAAATAAATTTTAAAATAGATTATTTCAATTTTCTTTTTACCTGATTGATTGATTGGTTTGCTCCACAATCCAGAAGCTCTGGAGGACGATCTGCTGAGAGTACCAGAAGTGGTACAAAGTCCTGACTGGCTTCGACAACCTATATATTATCAATAATTAAAACACATTAATTAGGTGAAATGCAATATAAAGATAAGTATGCCAAATATTTGGATAAAGTGGATAAAATTAGAGAATGAGATAAACAATCACAAAAAATTAACATGGAACTAATTCAAGTAAGTAAATGAGAAGGACAGAGAGCGCAAATTAAAGATTTTTCACTTCCATAATTATGATTATGCAGAATACATTGTAAGAAGATAAGTAGTGAAAGCCCTATAGGCAAATTGATTAAAGAAAAAAATGGAAAATTATTGACCATATGATGTTCCTTGACTGGCAATAAATAAGATTTGAATTTTTCATAGATGTCCATTGAAACTCACAGCTGGAAGAAGGTTTGAAACTGCAGTGCCTGAAGTAGTTATGATGGCTGCCGCTTTCTGAGATCCTCTTGCATACCCGACAGCATGAAATGCTAGTGATCTCTCATCAAAGCATGAAATACAGGTTACTAATGGATGACGAGAAGCAGCAAGAGCAAGAGGGGATGACCTGGATCCTGGAGCTATACAAAAATACTGCAATGAAGAATTATCAGGCAAATGCGGCTGAGTAAAGACATATCAGACAATGGGTTATAAGCCTTACTGTCAAACCAAGGCGAGAGCACTCTTCAATTATAATTGATGCCCAAACAACATTGATATTTGCATGATCTTGAATGCAATAGGTCATTTCACTGACACAATCCAACTGACAATCCAAAAGAGAGATATAACATCAAAAACCATCATCCAGTTTGTTTATTGCAACATTTTATAAAGGTCATAAAACCAGCATCATTTGCTGCATGGACGTGGAAAAAAGGCATATGAAGGTTATTATCTTTGATACATGGTAAAATTAATGGTAAAATTAAAGATGATAACTTTATTTAGTTTGACTAATCCTAAAAAATTAGGCCTTCAAGTTCTTTTCTATGTATCTTCATAACTACAAATTTCATGCATCTCAATTTTTTCTTCCTGCTTCTTTGGATAAACAAAAATTTACTTATTGAAGAAAATAATAATTGGTAATGTTTTCCATCGTATATACGTAGCATACAACACCAGCAAGAAGAGCAATCAATTCTTTACTTAAATGAAGCAATTCAAAACCTTGCAGTTATATTTAACGAAACATTTTTTATATAACAAAGCGTTTGTGCAAAAAACCAATTGAAACTGCCACAAATTGCCGTTCCTTCTTCTAACACTTAGTCTTAAAATACTAGAACAAAGTTTTTTATTTCAAATTTCAATTATTTACACATGCTGCCCAAACAAAATATTTAAAAGCATGCTTTCCAAAGTAACCAGCACAAAGCATCATACCATGTTGCAGGCAACACCAACAGTTGGCGAAAACTTGCAACAGAACTGCCTGAAAGAAGATGCCCCTTTCTGCAAGGAAATATTATTACATTAAGACCATTCAAATAACAATTCAGTTTAACTATGGACAATAAACAATAGTTGGACTTTAAATTGTAGCTTATAAAATTACTAAAAATAAAACCACACTTAAAGCAAATTGGAATACAAAAAATTAAGCACGAATAATTACCAGGAAGAAGGAGATACCAGTTCCATGGGATAAGTTCCAAAATCCCTTCCGCTCAATGAGATAGCATTCATATATACCTATTAAAACATTCTGATCAATAATAACACCTAAAAATAACATTGACATAACTCTCAATTTTGGTCTTTCCTAGAAACAAACTGAAAATTGCATACAAAGAATTTTGTTTGAAGACATAAATCACAATCATTTGTTTTTAGTCTTCAACATGAAGAGCAGAAAAGTGGGTAAGAATAAAGACGAAACAATTACAATATACCAAAAAAGGTTATACACAGCATCTTGGACCACTTCAAGAAAAACAGAAAGAGGCTGACAACAGATCAAAACAGAAAATAACTATGCTGAGAGCAGAAAATTCTAGTTAAATCAACAATAAAGCATCTAATTTCTCAACTCAAATGTTTGGAGCATGGACTTAACACTTACACATAAATCTTCAAAATATTGAGAGCTTACAGATTACCATATGAAAGTCTAATTTGCTAGAACCAAAATTGGTCAGCATCCTCAAAGAAGCAAAGATCAAAAGTTCAGGCAGCAGAAAATAAAAAGTCACTGAATCCAAACAAGAATCTGCAAACAATACATAACTTGGGAAAGAAGGGAAGAGAAAGCAGAGTGCAGAATGCAGAATGCATACCATTTGCACGGTTTTATCCTCAACCATATTAAGTTTTCTAATGGCAGCTCTTATGCCTTCAGAGTGGCATCTCTCTGTAGCGGGCCAAAAATGAGAACTTGCCTGAACAAATTCAACAAAAATACAGAAGCTTCAAAAAAAAGAACTGAGAGTGAAAAACATAACCACTTCTGCCAAAATATCCAACCAGACGTAGAAAAACTAAATCATTGTTTCAACAACTACATTTACAACTTTAAAATCAAGAAAATATGTTTTACATGAAAAACCAAATGCCCACACATGTCAACGGAGCTTCTGTTTTAGCTTAAAATTTGATATTTTATTCATTTAGCCAAATTTTACAATGCAGAATAGAGTGAAAGACAATTATATACACTAAATAAATCTAATTAATTCTAAAATACTAAGAATAAGGTTTTATAATTTCCTAGCAAAAAATACTAAAATATTTCATGTAACAGAAAGTATGTGGGACATCATACAAGTGCCATAATATAAAATTTAAGGGTCAACATAGAAGTTTAGGCATCTTGGTTTAATTAGTCCTTTGAACTTGGTATCAAAATATTATAACAACTGGAATTCAGAAATCATCTTCCTAACATAATTTACAAGATTATATGAACCAAAAGTAAGACTCCACATGATAAGGGATGGGAACATATGAGCACCTGGTAAAGGGCTGATTCATAAGAATGAATGGCCTGCTCAAATGTACACAAGCAAGAATCACTCCATGCCAATGTGGCTGCTAAAATAGAGATATCATCATGCTCATCTAACTCAATCTGATGAAACAATGCAAAACCATAAATATATGCAGCGCTTTCAGCAGGAGATTAAAAGTAATCACATAATATTCAAACTTAAATTATTAACTAGGTAAAAAAATAAAAAAAAGGTATGAACTGCATAAAAGAAGTGCAAAATGCAAAGAAGCTTACCAGAGGAATGAAAAAGTAAAAAGAACCAGCCATGTGCTTAACAGAAGACAATTCCGTGTTGAAATTAATATCCACAAAACCATAAGTTGACATAAGGATTGAATCATTTGAGAGACATCTGCAGACAAACTATAGTATATTTTTTAGCTATGGGAACAAGTAAATATTAACAGTCCTTCCACTAATCAAAAAACGGGTGCCTTCCCAAAGAAATATTTAATAAAAATACATAATTGGGAAAAAAAAAAAAACTACACGTCTAGATTTAATTATTGGAAAACCATAATTCAAGAACATTGAACTTCAAGGTTCAATTTTCTCTGTTCAGTGTTCATACTCCAGGGAGGTCCTTCAGTAGTTGTACTGTGTGAGTTGGTACAATCAAGTTGCATTCACACCAAACATGCAGTTTAGGGTAGAACCAAACACAAATTTTTCCAGGTCAAACAGGAAAGAGACACTAACTTCATAGAGGAGTCAATAATATCCAAACTTTCACCTGTACATAACTATCCCACCAATGTAGAAATTACACTAAAATCTCAACTTAATGTTATTACTGTAGTACACAAATTAAGTTGTTTCTTAAAAAAGCTACAGTTGCACCCAAAAAAAAAAAAAAAAGCTACGGTTGTACCAGAAAACAAATAAGAACAGCTATGATGCTCAAGTAATCATTAAAAAATGCATACAGGGCCACAATATGCTCAAATACGGCTAGAACAGAGTAAGTGAAGAACTGTTGAACCAAAAATTTTAAAGTTCGGTCACCATATGCCACGACAGATGTAAATCAAAGTTGTTTACAGTTGTAAAGCTCATGAACCAATGGAAAGAATAAACATTTAACAAAAAGTCAGTAGATTAAAGCATGATCATTTTCTGGCTACTTCCATCACACACCACTTCTCCTTTTATCAATTTTTCAGCATAAATCAAATGTATGAATATAATGTTCTTGTGTTCTATCTTTGTCAAAAACAATAAGCTAAAACTAGGCGCAATACAAATCACTACAAAACTAGCACATGATGAAGGGCACACTGAAAGAATCATTTGATAGACATGGATATCAAGAATATTAACTCAAACATTTTATGACAGCATGTTTACTGCCCAAAGAACTTTAAGAAAGAAAAAAAAGAAAAAGAAAAAGAAGAAACACAAGTCAAAAAAAGAATAACCTTAACCTTTTGATGGAACCGAGCTCTCCTGGGACACAAGAAGAGTTTGTAAAGGAAACAGCAGCTCCAATTCCAAAAACTCCACGAGCTGTGTTCAGGTATAATGATTTACATGTGGGACTATTCATCTCCTTAGAAAGAAAAAACAAAGGAAAAACACCAGAAGACTCTGGTTGAGAGCAAAACCAATTTAACGCTTTTGCACTGGGGGGCACAGCAACCTGCAAATACAACAGTTATATTGCATTGATTCTAACAAATTAATCAAAAAAATAACAATCTATTCGTCAAAATATAGTTTCTTCTTATCCTGACTAATAAACCACATCAATTATGTATGTATTGATTCACATACCTATATATTCATATCACACAAATTTGCACACCATAACCATATCTAGAAGATATGGCATAAAAGGAGCTTCTTTTCTCATTGGAAATCGTCTTGAGATGCAAATTGACTTTAAAAAATGGAGCTTTAAATGAACAGAATCCCATTGTAATTATGTAACAACCACGAATTTGAAAATTTCTACTACAACAATAACCATAATACCCCTAAATTCATAATCCGGAAAACAGCAATTATGTCCATACATTCCTATACCCTCGATGTAAGTAAAATTCTTGTGTGTGAGCTATACCTGAAATCTCAAAACCCCAGAAGAAGAACAAGGAGGATTAAGCTTCAACTCCTCCACCACCTCTTTAATACCCTGGAGACCATGCTCAAGTGTCAAAGCTGGAGGCAAAGTGCGTGTAATGCAGGTCTCCATCATCAAATCACCATCTTCCAATTCATTAGCATCCATTACAGGAACATCAAACCTCACCCCATTGACCATCTAATCAAATCCCAACAACAGGAAACGATCACAACCCAGTTACAAACAAACTATAAGTTAAAATAATATAAAATTAATAACAAAGGAAACACCTTGAGATTGCAGGAAAGGAAGTCTTTTTTTCTGAAAAGTGGAAGTCTTGGAAATTGGGTTTCTTTTTTGGCGTGAAAAACATGGTTTTTAAGATGGGATTTTGGTTTTAATACCAGAAATGGTATAGAAAGGTTGTCTCTTAGTAATAACATTAGAGATTTTTTGAGTTTGTATTTGAAGCCTGAGAAGATGCAAAAGTTTCAGACTCTTGAAGATGAAATGAAATCGATGGAAAACAGGAGGTGGTTTTCCTGCCTTGGGCCTCTAAATTAAAAACTTGGGCTTCACCGACTAAATCCTGGGCTCAACCTTTCGTAGATTTTCTATCAGAAAAATGTATGAATTAATCGGGAAAAATCCACGTCAGCAAAAGACAGTTGTTTGACGTGTGCTGGTGAAATAGGAGAGGTCAAAGTCAGTGGTGGGCCACAATTAACATAAGCCTAGCGCAAGTTTTTCTTAGTCCCTAGTCGCAATTGACACAATACCCCAATTTTTCATGAAAATTACCATATATTTAATTATATCTATTCACCCCATCGGAAGACAATTGAGGGTATTTTAGACAAAAAAAAATTTACATCAGCAGTTTTGACATTTTCAAACAGATTGTTAGAATCTTCCTGGGACATTTGTTAGCGAAATGATAAATGCATGAATCTTTCAAATACTTCATATTTTATAGTAAACTGACAAGCACAACACTAAGCTCTCATATATTTGTGTTACTCTTTCTTTGCAGCCATGGCCTCATCGTCAAAATCTCACGCGGTACTCTCATTTCCCATTGTTATTCTCATCCTTTTATCAACCCCACTTGCATTTGCTCAATGTGAAGCAGAATCAATGCATGGATGCCATGACAAAGCAGAAGCTACCAAACTAAAACTCATTGCAATTGGTTCAATTCTAGTCGCTAGTATGATAGGTGTGTGCTCACCATTGCTTTCTCGTGTAGTGCCAGCAATTAGACCCGAAAGGAACCTATTCATGGTGGTAAAGGCATTTGCTTCTGGTGTTATTCTAGCAACAGGGTACATGCACGTATTACCGGACTCTTTTAACGACTTGATGTCCGATTGTTTGCCTGAAAACCCATGGAAGAAGTTCCCTTTCACGACTTTCGTGGCAATGCTGTCGGCTTTATTGACCCTTATGGTGGATTCGTTTGCCATGAGTATGTACAAGAAACGTTCTGCTAAAGCTCTTGTGGCTGATAATGGTGGGATGTTGGAAAACGGGAACGGCCAAGTGGAGAATTTCGGACATGGACATGGACATGGCCATGCACTAGGTAACGTTGTCGAGGACGACAAAGAAGCACAATTGTTAAGGCATCGTGTAATTGCTCAGGTACATTATTGAGTTTGACAGTAAAAATGATGAGTATCAAAATTTTGTGACCTAAAAGGAAAGAACTAACTAATTACCATGGCCCTACAAATATAGATTAATGAGAATTTGGGTTCATAGAATTTTTCTCATTCATTGAATTTAGGTTCAGTACTGGTTGATTTGTAGAAGCTTGCTGGTGAATGGTGATCGGCTTCTATAATTTAGAAGCAAATCAAAATATTGCTTTTGCCAAGTTATAAATTATCAGTCCATTAATTGTCTATGACATTAGTACATCAATGTATCTGACAGAGAATTTGGCCTATAGAGTTATCTTTGTATTTTGTTTACATAATCATGCAAGCAACTAATCACCATCTATTTTGCAAATGCAGGTGCTAGAGTTGGGAATTGTAGTTCATTCAGTGGTAATAGGTCTTGCCATTGGAGCCTCTGATAATCCATGCACCATAAGACCACTAATTGCTGCCATTTGCTTCCATCAAATGTTTGAGGGAATGGGACTTGGAGGATGCATACTCCAGGTGAGTGATCCATCTCTTTTTCCATACTCAATTCTTAATTTTATTGTTCTAGCTAGTCTATATGTAGCTTTCATCCCTTTTCATATGGTTTTTTATTTTTTTCTCTTTTACTGTTGAGTACTATATATGTTACTGATGAACAATATTCTACATGATTCTGCAGGCTGAATATCGGGACAGGGCAAAATTTGTAATGGCATTCTTCTTTGCAACCACAACTCCATTTGGAATTGTTCTAGGAATTGGTTTGTCAAGTGTATACAGTGAGACCAGCCCGACAGCACTCATTGTAGTAGGATTACTAAATGCTTGCTCAGCAGGGTTGCTGAATTATATGGCTATGGTAGATCTCTTGGCTGCTGAGTTTATGGGGCTTAAGCTTCAAGCAAATATGAAGCTCCAGGCTTGGGCATATATTGCAGTGTTACTGGGTGCTGGAATTATGGCATTGATGGCAAAATGGGCTTAGTGAATTCATCTACATAATCTGTCTTGCATTTGATTTTTTTTTTCCTTTTGAGTTTGTGTTCAACATATCAGCTTTGTCAACTCCTGTTTTTGATACAGTTTAATTAATGGGGGCATTATGCTAGAAAGTTAATCTTATAATCTTATGTTCTAGTAGTTTTTCGTTCAATTTGCATTCTTGACCAAAAAGAAAACCAAGTCAGCACTCTATTCTGCCTGATTTATTGCAGAGCAGAGAGGAACGATACTTCCAAGTTTTAGGCATTTTAAATTTCTCAAAATGAAAATTCTGTGATTGTCAACTGATTTAGGAAAGGTGAAATAACATATTATAAGTTATCATTATTCAAACACAAGGTTTTTCTCTGGCCAAGTAAATTTGGTTACATCACAATTACTCAATCACCAAAATCTTAACTCATGAATTATTGATCAAAACAGCAATTTGATTTTGACTAGGATCAACGATTACGTTTGCCTGGATTCAGAGAATTTTGGAAGGCAAGGCCTTGCAGTTTGTCAAGGTTCCTGACTCACTTGTGACCCAAGAAAGCAATTTTGGCCTATTTGATTTGAACCCTGTAGCTCCACAGTAAAGTGTCAAGAGAGTGGAATAAGTTTTAGGCTCTAGGCTTAGCCACATGCCAGCAACCAAGACAAACTAAATATTGAGGTAAGAGCAGAAAAGTTCCTATAGTGGGTGCTGTAAGCATGAGAAACTAATGGAAAAGTGCATGCCTACACGCTCGTGATGGCACTGAGTTCTGCTGCAAAAATGACAGCAAATAAAACCAATGGGATTTTATTTTCGTCAGCTTCTCTTGAAGCAACCAGTGGAATTAGGTCCATGCTTGAACATGGACCTTTCAGTTCGCTTTCTCAATTTGTCATTCAACTATTGGCCTTACCGCTTTAATTATGACAAATTGCACGGCTGATCAGCAAGTATATATCTATAATCATTCCAATTCCGTAACTAATATCAGATAAGTTTGCAAACTTCAATTTTGTCACTATCATTATAATTAAAACTGGCTAATGTTACTCAGATATAGATGTCTTTAAGCCAATGCTTATAGCCAGAAAGTTTCTTTGGTGCAAGAATAGGCAACCTGGCAAGCTATAAGGACAGACTTACTCTATGAATTAATATAGTAATGTTATACAAAACCCTTCCTCAAAACAATGAGATCGACAGAGCGCTTTCAGCATATGGAAAAGTTTTCCATTTCCACCATTTAACATCTCTGGTTGATGATGTGCCCTGTTATCCTTTGTTTGTTGATTAACATACACCTTTTGCTAGGTCAAATAAATTGCTAGAAATCTTGAAGTATCCCTTTCATCCCTCGAGTTATATACAGTTTTATATGTCGGACAATCATAAAATGCCAATTCACTGCACATAAAATTAACAAGTACCTAACAGGTTAATTACAATTGCATAAAAACTTACTAGAATCATCCATTAGACTTTGAGGGATTGATTGGAGTCAAAAGCTGGTCTCAGATATGGATAATGCTTTTGTTTCTGTTTTTGTCCATAAGTTCAGATGGATCAATAGTTAAAGCTGTTTAGAACAATACATATTGCAATCTTGTTAGTTTCTAAAGATGAAGATAGAGCAAGTGGCTAACATTAACAGTGACCACAATATCAAAAGAATTATAAAGAAAAAGAAGAGTATCAGAATTATTGACAAAGTTGATAATGTGATTATATGTTTCAATGTGTGAGAAAGGAAATATATAAGGCAAGTAGTTTTGTCCTATTCAAAAATGGGGAGGCCAATAGGCCTAAAGTGTCCCCTTGTGCAATCAAAAATGCACTCATTACCACTCAAGACCTTTTGCATAGCACTTCTTGCTCCCTAAATGACTTCACATTGAGAGGATGAGGAATTAGCTATAACACAGGAGTGTGTTTCATGGATCTTTCTCGAGAGTAAAGTCAACACCAAGTATATCTGCAATAAACTCTAAAAATCTCCAAGAACTAGAAATGTGGTACAGGAAAAAACTATTAATTGGCAGAAAAATTTATAAGAGATTCCATTATTAAGTGCAAGATGCTCTAAAATGGGGCAACCAAATCAATTGCAGTAAAGCAGCCAGCCTGCTACTTGACACATTTATGTTTTGTATGTATTGCTTAAGCAGTGAGATCAACTATAATGAGACTAAATTCAACGAAATTTGATTCATATTCTAATTTATTATTTATTTCTTATTCTGATATAAGAAAAAAGCATATCTTTGTACAGTATGCTACTATATTATATGTTACTTCTGCACATAAGCATTGGAGGACAAATTAACCGGCAGACATAATATCTAAAAGAATCTTGGACTATAATAGATCAAGCAATGTCATAAATGGGAAATCATAGTTGGATAAAACTTGGACTACTTTTCACATATAAACAACCATGGTTTAGTTAACCATACTGTAAACTGTTTGAAAATTGAGCTAATCCCTTGATGCAATTTACTTGCTAATGGAGACACCAAAGTTTTGAAGTTGACATGCTTACGCCACCTTTTTGGTTAGGTTCAAAAGTGATGATGATGGTAAGAAAAGCATCATACATCTCCACAAAACCGGTATGAGCATATTGCTTATGTATTTGGTATTAGTGAATTGGCTAGTTAATACGTGGGGCCAAAGAGAATTGTGGCTCAGAGTACTTGAAGAGTCTCCTCGGTCATTCCTATGGGAATTCAAATAATATATTATTAAGAAGGTTGCTCATATCAACCTCTTAATGCTGATTCGTTTTCAGGAATATGGTATGAGATCACTAAGCAAGCGACCAATGGCTTGCCAGAAAGAACTTAGGTCTTTCCATTGGATTACTTGCAAGACAAATTCACAAGAGATGTGGACCGTCATATCATTGATGAATATTCTGATAGAAAGAGATTGATCACTGAGCACGTCTACTGGTTGCAAGTTTGGCAACACTGTGACTATAGGATTGTACTAGGAAGAATATGATGGGGACACCATTCCTTTCATGAAAAAAAAATCCAATTAATGATTGATGAATGGCTCCTGTAGGAGCCCTTAGGGCTATCAAAGCTCAAAACATAGCACTATTAAACAAAATCCAGAAGGGTAATGAAGGTGTAGTACTGATTTATATAATATTGAGATCACTAATTAAACTAATACATTTCTTTAAAGCACCTAAACAACTTTAGTATCCACATTGTTAGTGGATTAAGACCTTAATAAAGTTAAATAAGCGTCAGAATACAAGCATGCAAGTCATTAATGTTCTAAATGCACCATCCACCATTATTATTATAAAACAGACAAACTATGCGTCATTGACAACAAGGCAGTGTGAAGGCTTTGAAAAATATCAGTAAAGAAAAAACTGATGAAAATGCAACTTGTATTCTAATAAAATATGGGGAATGGGGATCATGAAATTTAGTAGAAGAGGAAAGATGTGATGAGCTTATCCGATTTGAACCAATCACTGCAAATGGTGATGACCTCACGAAAGAAATCAAAAGGGGAGAGAGAAAAAAAGTAGAGGTTGTTTAAGTGGGGGGAAAGTGGAGACAGTGCACATTTGGTACAGGTGATGGTACCAATATTTTGCAATTCCATGATGGAGAAGCCTAAAAGGGTTTGAAAGCAGATGCTGATATGGTAGCCTGTGTGGTCACGGAATTTCCAAGAGACTCCTACCATTACTGAAGTAGCCAATTCTTTAAGACAACAAAATTTTCAGAGGCAGTAGTAAAAGTAATGCACACCTTATATTGCATAGCCCATATCCATGATGGATTATTGTTTGCCAATGTGCAAGTATATATATGCAGACTCCCCTAACAGTTGTCATGGCTTCACTTTCTTTTGATGAAAATTTTCCTAAGATATTGCATATATAAAACTCACTAGCAGTGAAATATAGTAGTCATCTTGAATATTCATGGTATTAAGCCTTAGTTTCATTGTGAATTTGGAAACAAACAAGTTATTCTATGGACATAGGCACCAGTGTGCAAGGGAGAGAGACTTCATATAATGGGTTGAGTTGACAGGCTGTGCAATTGGGTGCAGAAATGGTGCACCAGGCACCCATCATGTTCGCTAGTAAAAAGGGCCCACTGGGGCAGAATTACGTGTTTCAATTCCAATGTTGCCCTCTAAGATGATGTTTGGCACAAAATGGGTTAGGTATTAAATCCAGTCCCCCTCCGTACGTAGCACCTCTTTCAAATTTGTGGTGCCCCTTCTCCTCCTCTGTCTGTATACTAGCTATAGCAACATCTTAGGCTAGGCATGTATGAGGATAAAGAAAAAGCAATTGTGTAAGCCATTTATGATACCTTTTATTCTTCCTTTACTTTTCAAACTTTTTTGTTGTTTTCTTTAATTGGTAGGTCCCCAAAACCTTAGCTCATCTCCAATTTGCCAATGATTAATCAAATCAAGCCATTTTCGTTTATCGAAGAAAGAGGTCCAATTTTAGGCAAAACATAGGATTAATCCTGTATGGTGTATGCAATTGATACATGTGATTCAAAAGGTGTTTGCATATTCATGAGTTAGCTTTTCTAGTGTCATAGTCCTTCTCTTGATCCATCTCTTTAGCTAAAAACTAAATACATTTGAAATCAAGGGGAAGTTTTCTGGAATTAGTGCTAATTGCTATAGACTGTATGGCACGGTCAGTGATGTGAAGGATTAAAGTCTGCTAATTTCTATGGACTGCAGGGCATGGTCAGTGTTGTGAAGGATTTGAGTTCCATGCCATATTGCATGCCACAACTACCTTAGCACACCAATTTAATTTAGTGCAATTGCAGGTTCCAAGTATAGCTGCACTTGGAATATGATAACATTTCACATACTTCATTTTCTTTTATCAGTTGCTACCACAAGTTCGCAACCCATAGTGATTGATGTTCCCTGGCCGAAAGAATGTGGCTGATACCACCAACATTGATTAACAGGACAAAATTCATCTTCAATCGCAGAGTGTAGTCAAATTATCAGTGACATATGTCAGTTGCTCATATTCTGCACCTGAAATCATGGATGAACAGCCAATTTGCCATTCACCTTCCACAAATTGCATATACTATGGTACCCACAAGCTATCAAGTTGTAGGAATGACCCATCCAAGTTTTGTATATTTTTCTGCCCACAAAACTTACTATCAGTCAATCTTGTCTGGCCCAATCCAACTCCTTTTGGCAGCTTTAGTTTTTCATGTGTTGCTCAAAAAGTTTGGCTTTGATTCTTCTTTTTCATATATATCTGAGAAGTATAATGTATATTTATATACATGAAAGATTTTGAATAGCTTCCAAATTTCCCATTCATAAGAGATCACAAATCTCTGCATTCTCCTTATCCTTTCAGATAATGGAATAAAGCAACCTCTCTTATTCTCATTCTACTGATCTAGCAAATAGGTATGTGATCCATGCCAACAACAGCATCCAAACACAATGACTATTATTTTCTCAGTTGAGTACACATTGCACACTCAGACAAAATCTCCCAATACCCTTATAGCCTGTCAATCTTCTGCAATAGCTTAGTCCAAGATCACTGAGATTTATATTACCCTCTTAAGGGCAGCCTTTGTAATTACAATTAGTTCATTAACAGGTGGGGCATAACTTTGCTGCATTTGACATCAGCAGAGCCTAGCTAAAAAGGGGATAAGGCATCAAGATATCTGTTAGGACTAGGACATGAGGAAAATTAAGGCTACATTCTCTAACTCAAATATAAATATTTTGTCATCATTTCTTTTATAGCAGTTCTCCTCTTGCATTCATGCACAGACATGAAGTCGTAATGATAAATTCTCTATGTTGCTCCCCTACTCGCATCTAGTCTTTTAGTGCGGAATCACCTAAGCTTCGTAGTGTTATTAAAACTCTAAAACGAATTAGATGTGGATAGAATATTGTGCTCCATTAACAAATAGCAGAAAACATGCGTTTGCAAGTTGCTGCCTCTGAGATTTGCCAAGACTATTTCAATCTAATCTTATTTTTTATAATCTCTCCCTTATCAACTTTGAAAGTGGGCAATAAAGGATATAGATTAGCATCAATGTATTAATTATTAATCATCAACAAACAACTGATTATGTGCTGACAAAGATGCTGCCATTTCATAGTTCAGTTATAAAAAAAATTAAAAAATAAAAAATTTACTTTAGGAACTTGGATGGTGAATGTGCCAATCGATGATATGTCATGAAAGAATTACAACCCTGATAACCTGTTAAAGAGGCACCGAACTATTCCCACATGTAAATTGCAAGATAACTGTTCTATAGTGTTCTTGAGTCAATGTCTAAGAGTTAGCAATTGCAGGCAAGTATTAAAGTATTAGTATGGAATCAGGACTATTTCTTTAAACCATTACTTTGGTGTATTAAACTTTGCCCTGAGAGATCAAAATATGCAAATGACAGAGAATAGGAAAAACAGGGAAGATTGAAGAAATCAAGCATAAGGATAACGAGCATCCACAAGAATCATGTTTGAAATTTGCCCAGTTCAGTTCAATGAAAGACGATGGGATTGCTGGGATTTCGGTCCTGATGTTAAACTATCAAGATAATTGCACTCTTATGGGACCCTCCAGTCTTAAAAGTGAAGTGCTTAATGAGTCATCTGATTATAATAAAATTAGTCAGAAACTATGTTTTATTTAATGGTTTACCTTTTAAACTGGACTTCATTGCGTCATCAGGCACAAAGCCTTAATCCTGCTGGAGTTTTGAAGTATGAAACACTCTATTGACATTGACTTCAACGCCATTTCTCAATTGCCTTTTTTTTCTTCTTGTCAAATTATGACTTCCGTAAGCAAGTTTTCTTTCTTTTAAGCATTATGTCAGATGCCAGATGATTATCCAAATCTGAAATTTCTATGGCGTGCTCACACACCTAATCTCATGCATACATACATACATAAGTGTCACTAGATCATGACTGAAACACCTAGAGCAGCATTTTTTTCCTTTAGAAATAATGTATGTGATGTAAAGCAAGTGGTGCATCAGCTACCACAGCAACATTTATACATTAATGATAAATGTTTCAATTCTGCTCTTGCAAACTCTGATACTATTACACTTGTTGCCAAAACTGGCCCACCTTAGAAACCTTTTTCCTCCTATAAGACCTCCCCGATTCATTCCGTCCTCCTCTACCTTCAAAGGCTCAACAATCACTGCAGCAAATTGGAACGCTTCAGCTTCAGGCATCTACTGCAGAACTTAAACCATGATTCCTGGTGAGCTCACAGGACTTCACTACCTAGCACCAGAAAACCCGATCCTGATTCCAGCCAACCTTGCCATGATGCAAAATGCAATACCAGCTTTTCATTTCAGTAGATTCTTAAACAGTCTACCTAATTCCCACATCCCACTGCCTGCTCATGAATTCACTGCACAGTCCTCAAGTATCAGCAATAATTCAACTTCAGATGAAGCCGAGGAACACCAGCTCGGGGTCATCGATGAAAGGAAACAGCGAAGAATGATATCTAATAGAGAATCTGCTCGTAGGTCAAGGATGCGGAAACAGAAGCACCTGGATGAACTGTGGTCACAGGTGATTAGGCTTCGCAACGAGAACCACAGTCTCATAGACAAGTTAAATCATGTATCAGAGTGCCATGACCGAGTTCTTCAAGAAAATGCAAGGCTCAAGGAAGAAGCCTCTGATCTTCGCCAGATGCTGATGGACCTAAAAATCGGCAGTCCATATTCTCTTGCATTGAGAGAGCTGGAAGAGGTTCCCTGCAACACTGCTCACCTGAGATCTGAGTCGACAAACCAATCCATTGCTAACTCTGTAGACTTGCTTCATTGAGATGAGAGTTATCTTACTATATATGTACCTCAGTTTGCTACGGTTGTTAATCAAGACTTTGCCTTAGTTTGATCTGTATGATATCAGAATCAAATCATGCAATAACATCTTTTGATCATTTTATCCTAACTCATCAGCTTAATGGTCTACAGACGTTCAGTAAACTGTCCATGGTTTGAAGCAACTGTTTGCAGCTCTTCTCGCCGCATAACATTCCAGAGTTGAATATGTGAAAATGATATCTGCAGTGGTCCATCAGAAGTAAATCAAAAACTCAATCATGACTTTTATCTATTAATCATTTTATGAACCCCACCAACTCTGGTTATAGAATTTCACCTGAAATATGGATTAGAAAAAAACAGTATACAGCACTGAGAGACTAAAAAATAGAAAACCCTGACGCATAATATGAATTATATTTCACCAATTTTACTGCCATAAGGGGAAAAACGTTTTTTGTTCTTTTATCATGTGCGGTATACAATTGTCAAGAAACAAGCTGCTTTTAGAGTGGTGGCCCTTGTGTGAACAAGATCCAGTCGTGCCACAAAGAGGCCCCATAGCCAGTCCAATCTCTAGTGTTGCTTACAATAACAGGGGCAAGTGGACAAATGGTGGTGGAGATGCTGCTATTAGTGGTTAATCATTCAAATAACTACTATACCAGGCAAAACACTTGAAAAGGCTCTCCACTAACATAACCCAATTCAGCTTTTTTGTGAGGGCATCAATTTGCCTGCATAGCTTGGGTTCAGCCCAGCTTACATTGTTTTCACCAAAAAGAAGCGACATCAAGCACAGCCTACGCTTCAGGTGCCTGCTTGAACAATACCCTTTTTCACCATGCCAGATCCAACTGCATTAGCAAGTCCTATCCATATCTCTCTTGCTTTCTCGTTGTTACGTGTATGATCGTGCAATCCATGCTTGCTCCTATGTTATGGATATTCGTCCAAGTGATGGCGCCACTAACCAGTTTCTGCACAAATGGGTACAACCTGTAGGCTTCGTCTGTTCTTTACAGAGATAAACAAGTAATGCAGAATATACTTAGTTTTTTGTTAACGCATCTATTTTTTTTAGCATAATTGTTACAATGTTCGTTATGGTTCCTTTGCTTGACCTGTCTGCTAACCGAACACTCTATAGCAGTTAACAGATTTGCCATTTCTTGGGAGATCATTTCAGACCAGGCAAAAAATAATTAAGTTCTTAAGAATCATTGATTCTCAAACCAATCTATGTCCATGAAATCATAAGCTATTTCACATGTTGAGATTATGAATAATCACTTGATTCTTATAATCTTCAACTGCTATGCTTTAATGATATTCTAAAGTTTATATCTCAGAAAGCATCAAACTATACTTCAAAAAAATTTCCAACAATGCTTATTTGGAATGAATATGTAAAGAACAAATATTCTGCTTTATCTTATTTAGGGTTATGGTTTGTATATTTATAAAATGAGAGAGTACATATATATTTACACATAATTAAATGTACAACTATTGATAAAATATTTACATATTTACATATTTCAAAAGGACTTGAAGAAAATGCTTGCAAACAAGGTCTTGAACAAAATGATAAGAAGTCTCTATATGTTTTGTACAAGTATGAAAGATTGGATTGATAGCAAATTAAATAACACCCATATTATCATAATATACAGAACAAGGTAGTGCAAGAGGAAATCTAACCTCATCCAATATATAAGAAACCCAAAATATATCTAGCGAAGCTATAAAAAGAGTCATATACTTTGCTTTAGTACCATATTGAGTAACAGAAACTTGCTTTTTAGTATACCAAGAAACATGATTGGAACTTAAGAAAATATAATGACTCATCGTACAATGTCTAGTGTTTGGACAACTAGCCCAATCAGCATCACAATAGCATGTAAACAACATTTTTGTATTTTATTATTATTATATTTTTTTCTTTTTTATTTTTCTTCTTCTTTTCTGTTTTGATTGGTTGGACTAAAATATGAATGTATTAAATGCATCCTCCTTGAAAGTCCAAAAACAACGCCACCGCTAACTGCTGGTAGCCACTTGACACCTTGCCTAATTTCGTAACATAAATTTTGACCACTAAAAGTTTAGGTCGGTTGAAAATATGAGATTTGAATCCCAAAAAGCTCTATAAATAGAGCTCATTGCCTGCACAAAAAATGGGAGCCATCGATTAAAAAACCCAAAAGCTCTGCAAAAGCAAAAAAAAAAAAAAAAATTGATAGATTCAAAAAAACTTTTTGTCAAACAAAAAAAATCCAAGACAAAACGAGCTAAGCAAACACAAATCAAGCAAAAAACTCAACCTCTCAAAACGAGGACCACAACGTCAAACAAAAAAAATAAAACAAAACAAAAAAAATAACACAAACACAAATAAAAAAATTTCGATCTAAACTTTCAGGTCAAATATGCATTGTTTAGAACCTTTTTTAGTAAAATCAGACTCAAATCTAGACTCTGAAGGCTGTGGGGAGCATTTTGATGTTTTTTGAGATTTTTCGACGATCGATACGATGGTCGGAGTTCACCGACGACAAGGAACACAGCGACTGTCGTAGTAAACAGCCACCAGCCCTTAACTTGCCTGAAAAAAAAAAAAAGAGAGTTTTTTTTTCTGGGAAAGGGAAGAAATGATCGAAAAAAAATTTGATTGCAAGAGCCAAACCAACGCTGTTTCAATAAAGACAAAACGATACCATTTTAGCCCTAAAGATTCGCACGTTAACTCGTGATCTGATCCGGGGTCCACGCACCGACCCATGACCCACCTTTTTATTTGACTTCTAATCAATCCAACTGAATCAACCCAGACCAAATCAAACTATGTCAAACTAACCAAACCAATGATGACCGGACCGGTCAAGTAAAAAAATTTTTTTTTTGAATTTTTTGAATTTTTTTATATATTATTTTCGTTACTTTAAATTTTATTATTAATATTCATGCATATTAAAAATATTTATATCTGTTAGAATAAATTTTTGTTGAAATAAATAAAAAATAAATGATGAAATATATAATAAAATTTTTTTTGATAATTTTGTTAAAATTTGGAATAAACCTTATAAAACAATTGGTAAAAAAGTTATAATTAAATAAAAATAATAAAAATGTAAGAAAAAAAATTTTATCCGACGATGAGATTCAAAGGTACTCTGAGTAATGATACCTACTAAATTTTTATGTGAGAAGATTTTTTTTAAATACTACCAGTATATTGGAGTATTTATAAAAAAATTTTAACACAATAAAAATTTTTCTTTTTACTAAAAAATTAAAAATAATAATAAGATAAATGTAGAAAAAATTTATCCAATAATGAGATTCTAAAAGTATTTCGAGTAATGATGTTTTACAAAATCCTAGGTGAGAAGATTTTTTTAAATATTACCAGTATATTGAAATATTTATAGAAAATCGTCAATATAATAAAATTTTCTCTTTTCTTCAAAGATTTAAATAAAAATAAAACAATCAATAAAATTTCTAAAAAAGAGAATAAAATACATGCATCAACATATCAGCATTTTGCATTGCATGCTTAATAAAGTTTTTACGAAAAGTAAATTCGAACTTATGATGATGAGATTTTAAGATATTTCGAGAAGCGATGCCTAATAAATCTTTAGATGAAAATGAGTTCTTCTAATGTTACCAACATACTGAAACATTTTAAGAATTATTTTAATAAAAATGATTCTAATTTATTTTTCTCAAATAAAATTTGAACAATAAATATGGAAAAATAATAAAAGGTATTAAAAAAATCAAAATTTTAATAAACAAAGGAAATTAAGAAAATTATTTTTCAAATACCAAAAATAAGACTATTTTTTTATCAAAATCAATGGATAATACATAATTAATTGGTATCGTTTTAAACGGGCACTGTAGGAGTGCTAATCTTTTTCCACACGTAATCGACTCTCGAACCCAGACTGTTTCGTAGACCATAAAATTATCTTTTTAATAAATTTTAATTAATTTTAAAATCTAATTAAAATGATAAGTTTTAATAGGTGACCAATTGCACCTAGCAAAAAAAAGATTGGTGGCAACTTCTTTTTTTTCGTTTTTTTCTAAATTTGTTGGGCGGACACAAAATCGTTACGACAGCTTGGTAACTTTACTAGGAAAGCCATTTGTTTTCAAGAGTCAGGCTAAAATTAACTAGTGTTATCTTTAATTTTTTATTTAAACAGTCTTAATTGATGTTTAATTTTTTATTTCCTATATTTTTATTCAAGCAACCAAAAAACAAAAAAAAAATAAAAACAAAAGAAATCGAAAACAAAACACAAAAGAAAATTTCACACACGTTTCTTTTACTATGCCCTTTATGTATTTTTATATGTGTTATTCTCAATAAATTAGGAAACATATGCATACACAATGACACATTGCACCTCATGCATGAGCTCTATATCGGAGTTCTTTTCTTATAGGAAGAAGTAAAGTACATATGCTCTCGTGAGGTGATAACATCCGCAATAGCCATCGAAATACTTTCACTCAAATTGAACCTTTTTCGTTTGTAGCCTATAATATGTAAGGTCATGGTACTTTACTAGCTCAACATGGACGACACTGAAGAATAATTTGGAGACCTTTAGACACATGTCAATCCAAACCAAGCATATACTAAGCCTAGGAAACTAACCTTAGGTAGAGCCTCACCCACCCTTTTACAGAAAATACCTAAGCCCAAAACATGTAGGAATAAAGGTTGTGTGTAATAAAAAACACAAACAAAAAATGAAAACAAAACAAAATAAAAAAAATCTACAAAAAAATGTTTTTTTTTAATTTTAAATCACATTCTCACTAACTCAATTTTATTTTCTTTTCCTTTTTTCTGTTTTTTTTTTTACATTAATCATATTATATAATTCTGCATTAAGGTATTTTCTCTAGGACATCTTTCTCCTAAAAAATTTTTATGGATTTTGTAAAACTACAGATTTGCTCATCTTCAATCAATGTCTCCTGTGAAGCATATAATGAAGTATATATTTGGTCAAAAGGAACCCAACAAAGAAGTGAAGATTGCTTGCCCACCGATTATGTGTTTGAGTTACCCAAAAAAGTACATTTGGATCTCACACAAAATAATTTAAAAGACTTAACTATCATCTGGAGTCAGTTAAATGAAGAAAGAAAAAAAAGTTTTTGTAAGAAGTATGGGCAAATTGCATCTTTCATTTTAGTAGTGATTGATGAACAACTGGTCAAGACAGCTATACAGTTTTGGGATATATCCTATAAATGCTTCAGTTTTAATCAGGAATATTTGGTGCCAATTATTGAGGAGTATTTAATTTTACTTGAAATATAACTACAGTATCCAGATAAAGTGTTTACCCAAAAACTAAAATCAAGTTATTATAAAAAGTTGACCAAGCTTATGGGGGTAAAAGTAGAAATCATAGATTCTTGTATAAAGCTTAAAGGTGAACATCTCGATATCCGTTAAAATTTTCTCTAAAATTTTATTCAAAGGCATTTTAATGATGATCAAGGCCTAGCTATATTTGCTTTAGCATTGTATGGTATGGTAATCTTTTCGAAGACTTTGGGTTACATTGAGATAACTATGGTAGACTTTTTTGAGCAAATTAAAACCCAAATAATTAATCCCACACTAAGAGTCCTAGCTAAAACCATCAAGTCATTAAATTTTTGTTGACAGAATGAAAAAAGACGGTTCATAAGATGTGCACCGCTATTATATGTATGGGTTAGAAGTCATTTGAAGTGCAAGAGGAGTACATTTTCAAAATCGTATCTTTGATACAAGGCACCAATCAAAAAATTTTGTAAAAGTCAATGGCCGACATTGAAGATTAAGAATAAGTGGATTCTATTCTTACGAAGGCTTACCGAGGATAAAATTAAATGGATAACGCTTTGGATGCTTCATGTGCCCTTATTGTATCGTGGAGAAAATGAACCGTGGATACCATTGTTAGGGCTATGAGGTGTTGTGAGTTACGTTTCGTTGATGGTACTTAGGCAATTTAGTGCAAAGTAGTTTGTTTTTACCACTCATGGCTTGGTTCAAGTAGAATTCACTTACGGGAAATCGAATCCACCAAAAACCTCAAAGCAATTAATCTAGGCATGGAAGAAAACATGAAGAATAAAATTAGGGCCTCTTATTGACAAAGTCACTCTTGATTATTAGATTTGAAAAGTAAAGTGTCTGAAAGACATAGTACTCTCTCTTGATGATACCTCACACCAATTGACTAATTTTTTAACAGAAGTATAATTATCAGAAGTTGAGCTTATTAAGAAAGAATTAGAAGCTGAAAAAAAAAGAAATAAGAAGAAAACATTTGAAACTTCACGAGAAGGTGGGATAATTAAAAAATAAAATAGAAATACAAAAGAGCAGACTGAAAAGATCATAAAAAATAAGATGTGGCCAACAATGAATTGAAAGACCTATACCAAAAAAATAAGAGATTATAAGTTTAATTTAAAATAAAAAAAATCATCAAGTTTTACTTTAGTCGACAACGTGAAATGGATGAGCTCCAAGAGAAAATGAATCAATGAAAAAGTAAAACTCAAGAAAAGTAAGAAGAGACCACCGAAAATTTTCAAGAATGCCAGAATTGGAAAGGGTTATGCTCTACAGCTTCAACAAGATTAGTAGAATGCTAAAAAGAGAAGGAAAAGTTGAAAGCCATGCTCGTAAAAGAGAGAAGAAAGTACTTTGAAGTACTGAATGAAAAAAAATAACTTTACCAAATAATCCAAGGGTTAGAGTTACAACTGCAAGATCATAAGTATCATATTTTAGTAGAAAAAGATTGGATCTTCACATATGATTTGAAAAAAGATGCTCGTATGAGATGAAAAGTAGAAAGCTTGAAAAGGCAACAATACATAAAGCATTTGACCAATCAAGTTTGCAAGATAGTAAAAAAGGCATGAAAGATGGTTGAAAAGGTAGAAGCATTAAGAAGAGAGGTCAATCCCATAGGAGAATATAGACAGTGCCTAGTGAACTTTCTAAATGAAACGAAAGACCATTATGAACAAGTTAAACACTTCTATGAATATAATTCTATAATGATAAATTTCATGTAATAAAAGTTATATGGAATCAATAAAAATTTTTAGTGTTGAAATTTATCCAAAAGTAAATATTTTTCACTTGCATACATGCATCATTTACATCATTTTTGTTTTCTTTCAAAAAATAAAAATAAAAAATAAAATTTTTGACACATGGCATTCTAATTTTTTTCAAAAAATTTTATGGTAATAAAGGTTCAAGAATAGCTCGCTCACCAAAAATTTTGACTCAATCTACTCGTTATTCATATAATATCAAGACTCAAACAAGAATCATGGAGCAAGAATAAGCCAGTCGATTTGAGAGAATCGAGAAAGCTCAAGAAAAACTAAGAGGGGATTTTAGTACAATAATGGATATGCTCAAAAAACTTGAAAAGAAAAAAATAGTGAAAGAAAATTTCAGCTTTCAAGAGCAATCGTCAGATATGGTAGATCTTGTTTACCTTCAAGGGTTTGAGCCACGATCAACCCAATATTTTCAAGGAACTAGAGTATAAATTCTAATTCTCGGTGGATATTCGAATTCTTATCTAGGAATGACATCCACACATATTCCAAGATAATTTCAAAATTTTATTAATCTCAAAAAATCACCTAAGCTAATCTTGGTTTCTGATTTGGATGATTTCAAAGAGAGAAAAAAGCTAAAGATAAAGACACTCGAGAAAGTAGAAGATACCAGTGCCTAACAGAAGATGAAAGTATTAGAAAAAAGACTTAGGTTCATAGAGAAAATAAATTTTTATGGCTCCATGAATGTAGCTGAGCTATGTTTGGTCTCAGACGTGATCATTTCACCTAAATTCAAGGTCCTTAAATTTAAAAAATATGATGGCACAAAATATTCGATGACCCATATCACCATGTATTATCGTAAGATAACAGCATATGCTTGTAATAAGAAGCTATTGATACATATATTTTAAGATAATCTTACGGGATCTACGCTAAATGGTGTGTCAAACTAGATAAGACTTGTATTTATTCTTGGTAAGAGCTCACTAGGGCATTCTTTACATAATACCAGTATGTCATGGATCTGGTTTCAGACCATCTATTTCTACAGAGTATGAAAAAAAAGATAACAAAAAGTTTTAAAGAGTATGCACAGAGATAGAGAGATGTGACTGTATAAGTTCAACCTCTTTTCACCAAAAAAGAGATAACTATCTTATTTGTGAATACTCTAAAAGCATCATACTACAAGAGATTGATAGGTAATACAATCAAAAACTTTGTAGATATGGTGATATCGAGTGAGATTATTAAAAATGCTATAAAAAATGACAAACTCAATACACGAGAAACAAGTAGCATAAAAAAAGGTGCAGCATCGAAAAAAAAGAAAATGAAACCCAAGTAGTAAACTACGTAGGGCAATAATTTAAAGGTTTCACTCCATACCTCACTTCAGTGTACCAATCCCATTACCTTTTCATAAATAATGTTACTTATATCCCTCATCCATATCAACCATACCAGTAATTACAACCATCAGCTTATTCATCTTAGTTTCAACCAACCTTTCAGACACCTACCTATTTCTACAATTGTCCTGTTATACCTACAAGACTAGAATGGAGACCTAATCTAAATAATGGTCCGAAAGCCTTAAAAAATAGTAAAAAAAAATCTACTTTTGACCCCATTCTCATGACATACATAGATTTGTATCCTCAACTTGTTGAGAAATATTTACTCACTCTTATTATTGTTGAACCCTTGAAACCTTTGTTTCCCAAATGGTATGATCCTAATGCATATTGTGATTATCATTACGAAAACTCAGGTCACTCTATTGAGAATTATATTGTTATGAAACGTAAAGTGCAATGGTTAATCAATAAAAAGATGTTAAATTTTGAAATCAGCCAATAAAAAACTTCAAATGTTAATGAGAACCCTCTATCGAACCATACTAAACTATCAATAAATACTTTAGTTGATGAGTAAGCAAGCTATGTAAAAAGAAAGATAGAAGAGGTCAAAACTTTGATGGCTAAGGTGTTTGAAACCTTAGTCAAAGCTGACATGTTAAAATAGCCTCAAAATTACTCTAAAAAGGTTAATTCAATTGAGAGATGCGACTATCATAAAGGTACTTTGAGGCACTCTATTGAGAGTTATGACCAATTTCATCAAGAGGTGTAAAAGATAATGGATATGGGTCAAATAGAGTTTACAAATAAAAAAAAGATTTAATGAAAGTTAAAATGTATACCATTGATTCAAAGAATAAGTTTGTGCGTAGATCTGTAACTATTTATTATGATGAGAAGCTAAAATCGAGGCCAAAAAAATTTATCTCCCGACCAATAGTGACAATTAAAATTTTTGACCATTTTTCATATTAGAATGATAGAGCAGTATCATGAAAGTATAATTGTGATTTTATGGTTAATCCAAATATTACAAATATAATAGACGTAAGAGGTATGGCCTGAAGTGGGAGATGTTATACTCCAAAAACTTTAGAGAAAGCTAAAAAAGAGAAAGCAAAAGTGAGAGAATAAGATAGAAGTCAGAATAATCCTGTCGTAGTCTCAGACAAAGAATGTCAAAAGTCGGTATCTAAGAGTGAAGCTTGTGAAGTTTTAAAACTAATAAAACATAACGAGTATAGCATGATAGAATAGTTGAACAAGATGTCAACTAGAATTTTACTATTATCATTATTACTTAGCTTAAAGTCACATCGTAATACTTTACTGAAAGTGATAAATCAAGCATATGTGTCTCATAATGTCTCTGTTGAATACGTAGAATAGCTTGTTGGCAATTTGACAATTGTAAACTATATCTCTTTTAATGATGAAGAAATTTTTCCTAAAGATCGATGAAGTACCAAGACTTTTCATATTACTGTAAAATGTAAGAGTTATATAATGACTAAGGTTTTGATCGATAATGACTCATTCATCAATGTTATGCTTATGACTACTTTGGTAAAACTTTTTATTAATGGATCTTATATGAAGCCTAATCATATGATAATTTGAGCTTTTGATGAGATTCAGAGAGAGGTGTTGGGTGATATAGAATGTCATTACAGATTGGGCCATATACTTTCAATGTAAAATTTTAAGTTATGAATATCTCTCCCTTATACAGTTGCTTATTGGGTAGGCTATGGATTCATATGACAGGTGTCGTTCCATCCTCATTACATCATAAAGTTAAATTTATTATTGAGGAAAAACTTACATGTGTGATAAGAGAAAAAGATTTACTGTCACTCAACCGATAAATACTCCTTATGTAGAAGTAGTATATGAAGCCTTGGAGTGATCATATGATCTTTTGAGATTGCTAATGTAACGTATATGGTTGAGGGATCTAAATTATATTCGTTACACCTATCTACGACTATTAAAATGGTCATTAAAGAGCTCACTGAAATGGGATGGCAACCTGGAATTACACTAAAAAAAAAACTTACAAAGAATCATAGAGCCACCAACAGTATATGACAAGAAAGATAGATTTGGCTTAGGATATAAGCCAATAAGAGAAGACATAATGAAAATAGTGAATGAGAAAAAAGATAAGAGAATGGCTAATTTTAGAGGATATGAGCCAACATCAAAGCCTACGATCATTTCATATCCCTATGATTATTTTCGTTTGGAAGGATATATTTACCCAGATTTATCTGAGCCCTAAGTGTAGGATTTGTGAAAGAGTTTTTAGAGCTGGCCATTCAAATTATGGATGAAAAAAAAAGAGTCAAGATGAAGAGTTGTTCGTGCACCCTTATCTTTTAGATTTTGAGCTAAATAATTGGAGAGTCATAGAGCTATATGTTATCTTTAAAACTTTTAAAAAGTAATGTATTGTAAAACTTTAAATCCCTAATTGCTTTTTATGAGCATTAGGTGATCTTTTATGGTGTCTTTATATTTGTCATTTTAATAAAAGACTTAGAAGATGTATCCATATTTTTTCAATTATTTTCATCTTCATTTTACTTTTCATTTTCTCTTTTCATCATTTTTGGCCATTCCATTTTTGTGTGCCAATATTCTTTTCATCTTACCCTTTGCAGGGTCCCAAATAATGAACATGAAGATAATCATGGCAATAATCTCATATTTGATTTTGAAAACTTAATTCATGTTGACAAATTTGATAATGAGAAAGATTTAGATAATCACACACCGTTTCTTGATTTGTTAAAATTAATAAAATATGAAGATAAACCAATTGAATCACACCAAAAAATTTATCGAATTAGTGAATTTGAGAGACGATAAAAACAAAAAAAAAGTTAAAATTAATACATCTCTTTTATCAACTGAAAGAAAAAAGCTAAAAGAGTTGCTCCGAGAATATGTAGATATATTCACATGATCTTATTAGGATATACTCAAACTCAGTACTGATATTGTAGAGCACAAGTTACCTTTGAAATCGAAATGCAAGTCGATACAGTAAAAGCTAAGGCGTATAAAGCCAAAGATACTGTTAAAAATTAAAGAAGAGGTGAAAAAGTAATTTGATACTAAATTTTTAGAGGTAATAAAATATCTTGAATAGGTAGCCAACATAGTGTCAGTTCTCAAAAAAAGATGAAAAAGTGATAATGTGTGTCGATTATTGAGACCTGAATAGGGCGAGTCCTAAGGATAATTTTCTTTTACCTTATATCGATACTCTAATAAATAATACTACTAGGCACTCCATATTTTCCTATATGGATGGCTTCTCAGGCTATAATCGATTAAAATGGCTTGAGATGATATGAAAAAAACCATATTTATGACCATGTAAGGTACGTTTTATTACAAAATCATGTCTTTTAGGTTGAAAAATACTGGTACTACTTATCAAAGAACAATTGTGACTCTCTTTTATGACATGATACATAAAGAGATAGAAATATATGTGGATGATATGATTACAAAATCTCATTAAAGAAAGGATCATGTAGTCAATCTCAAAAAACTATTTGACAGGTTAAAAAGATTTTAGCTGAAGTTGAATCTTGTCAAATGCACATTCGATACTAAATCAAAAAAATTATTAGGCTTTGTGGTTAATGAAAGATGAATCGAAGTAGACCCGAATAAGATACAAGCCATCTAAAACTTATCTCATTTTCATACCTCAAAAGAAGTGTGAGGTTTCTAACAGAGATTAAACTATATTGCTCGTTTCATCTCTCAACACATTTATAACTGCAATCTTATTTTTAGCTTCTTAAAAAATATGATCTAAAAGAATAGAATGACGAATGCCAAGAAGCTTTTGATAAGATCAAAAAATACTTATCAAATTCCCCTGTGTTGCTGCCTTCAATCCCGAGAAAATATTTGATTTTGTACTTAACAGTGCATAAAAATTCAATGGGATATATGTTAGGGCAAAGAGATAAAACTAACTGAAAAGAATGAGCAATTTACTACTTGAGCAAAAAATTTATTGATTACGAGTTCAAGTATTCATCATTAGAGAAGATGTGTTGTGCATTGGCTTGGACAGCTCGAAAGCTCCGACAATACATGCTTTCTCATATTGCTTAGCTTATAGTAAAGTTGGATCCTATTAAATATATCTTTAAGACGTCGTTATTGATAGAGAGAATAGTGCGGTGGTAAGTTATGCTTTTAGAATATGATATTATTTATGTGACTCAAAAGGCTATTAAAAGAGTGCAATAGCTGAGTTTCTTACCGATTGTGCAGTCGAAGATTATGAACCAATAAAACTAGATTTTCTTGATGAAGATGTGATAGCCATTGAAGAAAATGAACCTGTTAAAGAGTCTTGGAAAATGTATTTTGATAGAGCCATTAATGCTTTAGGCTATGGTATTGGAGTAATTTTAATATCGCCCGATGAACATTATTATCCCATTACAGCTAGATTGAATTTCAACAATACAAATAATGTGGCTGAATATGAGGCTTATGTTATGGATTTGCAAGCAACAATTGAAAGGAAGATCAAAGTATTAGATGTGTTTAGAGATTCAGTATTGGTCATTTATCAGTTGTGAGGAGAATGAGAAATGAGAGATTCTAAATTAATCTGATATCATAAATATATCTCTGAGTTGGTCAAACAATTCGAAGAAGTTCAATTTGAGCATTTGCCTAGAGAGAAAAATCAAATTGCTGATGCACTGGCTATCTAGCTATAATGATTAAAATAAATGTAAATACTAAAATTTAACCCATCAAACTAGATGTGAAAGATGAACCAGCACATTGTTTAGGTATCATAAATATATCTCTGAGTTGGTCAAACAATTCGAAGAAGTTCAATTTGAGCATTTGCCTAGAGAGAAGAATCAAATTATTGATGCACTGGTTATCTAGCTGTAATGATTAAAATAGATGTAAATACTAAAATTTAACCCATCAAACTAGATGTGAAGGATGAACCAGCACATTATTTAGGTATAAAAAAAAAGTTAATGGGAAGCCATGGTATCATGACCTTATGTAATACATCAAAAGCCAACAATACCTAGAACATGCAATAGAAAATGATAAAAAAACTATCAAAAGGTTGGTTATGAGTTTCTTTTTGGATGGAGATATCATTTATAAAAAGAGTCTAGATCAAGTGCTCTTAAGATGCATGAACACAGCTGAAATGAAAAAGATTATTGAAGAAGTGCATGATGGGGTTTATAAGGCACATACAAATGATCATATGATAGCTAGGCAAATTATGAATGTTGGTTACTATTGGTTGACAATAGAGAGTGACTATATTAGTTATGCTAAAATATGCCATAAGTGTCAAATTTATGCTGATAAAATTCATGTTCATCCAATAGTATTACATGTTTTGGCTCTTTCGTGGCCATTATCTATGTGAAGCATGGATGTCATTGGTTCTATTACTCTAAAAGCTTCAAATGGGCATAAATTCATCTTTGTGATGATTGATTACTTCATGAAGTGGGTAAAAATTACATCATATACTAGTATGGCCTGATCTATGGTATGCAAGTTCATAAAAAAAAGATAATATGCAAATATGGGCTTTCAAAAATGATTATTTTTGATAATGTCAAAATTTTAAACAGTAAAATGATGAATGAAGTGTGCACTCAATTCAAGATCCATCATCATAATTCGACATCATATCATCCAAAGATGAATAGAGCAGTGGAGGTTACAAATAAAAATATCAAAAGAATCTTGGAAAAAATAATTGATACTTACAAATATTAGCATGAGAAGTTACTTTTTACTTTGCATGCTTATAAAACATGAGAAGTTACCTTTTATTGAAGTGTGCACTCAATTCAAGATCCATCATCATAATTCGACATCATATCATCCAAAGATGAATGAAGCAGTAGAGGTTGCAAATAAAAATATCAAAAGAATCTTGGAAAAAATAATTGATACTTACAAATATTGGCATGAAAAGTTATCTTTTACTTTGCATGCTTATAAAACATCAGTCCAAATATCTACTTGGGCCACTTTGTTCTCTTTGGTATATGGAATAGAAGCTGTGCTATTGGTCGAAGTAAAAATTCTCTCGTTGAGAGTCCTGATGGAGGTAGAGTTAGAGAAAGTAGAATGGGTTTGGAATCGTTACGAGCAATTGAATCTCATTGAAAAAAAAAATACTTACAGCATTTTGTCATTGTCAATTATATCAAAAGAGGATGATGAGAGCACATAACAAGAAAATCTGTCCTCGTTGCTTTAAGGAATAAGACTTAGTGTTGAAAAAGATTCTTTCAAATCAACATGACAATCGAGAAAAATGGACACAAAATTGAGAGGGTCTATATGTGGTGAAAAGGGCATTTTTTATGGGACATTGATTTTGATAGAGATGGATGAAGGTAATTACCTACTCTGATAAATTCAGATGCTATAAAAAAATATTTTGCTTACAAAAAAATAAAAATAATAAAAATATTAAAGCAAAAACAAAAAGTGAAAAAGAATGACATGTCTAAGTTGAAAACTTGAAAAAGACACTTGGATATAAAGGAAAAACATCATCAAGAGAAAATCTCATAACACAGGGATAAGTGTAGTTTGATAAACTCTAAAGAATCAAGGAAGTCATCTGATTTAGTTTTAAAAAAAGAATCTAAGAATATTTTGTTCATGATTATCTTATGATCATTATTTGGGCACCTTTGTTTTGACTTGAACACTTTTATTACCATGCACTTATTATCAATCTAATGAAATATGCTATCTTTCCTTTGAAAATAACACCTATTGATATTTTTGTTCACCTTACAAATGAGTAGGAGAAATGTGTGATTGTATTTTGTTTGTCTTGAACTTAAAATGATAAAAAAAAAATAAACACAAAAGATCTTAGCATTACTTTTTAAAAGTTGGCAAAAACAGATGAAAAAAGATAAGAAAAGCATGACAAGACATTGATGTTACAGACTTTTGAAGAAAAAAATTATTATTGAGGAAGAATACAATGGTCAGACACTAAGAACAGATTGATCATATGGCAATTGTTGAGAATTCTAATAAAAGAAGCAAAAAGTGAGAGATTTTGAAAACCTTTTACCATAATTGGAAATAAATAATTTTAATTGCATTACATGTATTACATTTAAAGTACTCAGTACATGCATCCATGAGCAGTTATAATAAAGACAAAGACTTTCTATTTCCTAATAAAAAACAAGATTTTGATATTTGGATGAAGATAATAATCAAACAAAAGATTTCAAAAAAGAGAAATTTACTTATTCAAAGATGAGAACTCAGTTTCGAGAACATATGAGATTTTTAAAGTTATAAAGCCTCTATTTAGAGGAGTTTTTTCAAGATGAATTTTAAAGTTGTTGAGTCTCTAATTAGAAGAGTTTTTCCAAGTTGATGAATTTTAAAGTTGTTGAGCCTCTGCTTAGAGAAATTTTTTCAAGATGAGATTTTTAAAGTCATTGAGCCTCTGCTTAGAGGAACTTTTCCAAGATAAATTTTAAAGTTGTTAAGCCTCTGCTTAGAGGAGTTTTTTCAAGATAGATTTTTAAAGTTCTTGAGCCTCTACTTAAAGAAGATTTTTCAAGATGAATTTTAAAGTTGTTAAGCCTTTGTTTAGAGAAGCCTTTTTAAATTTTTAAAAGTCATTGAGCCTCTATTTAGATGAGGCTTTTTAAATTTTTAAAAATTATTGTGCCTCTGTTTAGAGGAGCCTTTTTAAATTTTTAAAAGTCGTTGAGCCTCTGCTTAGAGGAACTTCTTTAAATTTTCAAAAATGTCATTGAACTTCTATTTAAAGGAGCCCTTTAAAAAAAAAGGATTTTATGCTCAATGTTTCATCTTTTCGAACAAAATGATTGTTTATTTGTCTTTGCCTATTCTTAATTCTCAGAAATAGACAAAGAGGGACAGCTGTAAACACCATTTTATATATATTATTATTATTATTGTTATTTTCTTTCTTTTTATCTTTTATCTTTTTTTTTTTCATTTTTGTTTTGATCGATTTGACTAAAATATGAATGCATTAAATGCACCCTCATTGAAAGTCTACAAACACCACCACTACTAGCTGCCGACAGCCACCTAACAACCTGCCTAACTTGGCAACGTGAATTTTGACCACCAAAAGTTCAGGTCGATTGAAAATCTGGGATTTGAATATAAAAAAACTCTATAAATAGAGCTCATTACCTACACAAAAAATGGGAGCTATCAATTAAAAAACCCATAAGCTTTACAAAAGCAAAAAAAAAAATTTTTGCCAGATTAAAATAAAACTTTATGTCAAAAAAAAAATCCAAGATAAAACAAGCCAAACAAATAAAAATCAAGTAAGAAACTCAACTTTTGAAAATAAGGACCATAATGCCAAACAAAAAAAAAACAAAATAATAAAACAATACAAACATAAAAAAAAATTTTTAGCCAAAACTTTTAGGTCAGATCTGTGCCATCTGAAGCCTTTTTTCATAAAATCAAGCTCAGATATAGACTCTGAAGGCTGCAGGGAGCATTTGGATGTTTTTTAAGATTTTTCAATGAACGACACGGTGGTCGTAGTTTACCAATAGTGAGAAACATGGCAATCGTTGTAGTAGACGGCCACCAACCCCTGACCTGCCTAAAAAAAAAAAAAAGTTTTTTTTTGAGAAAGGGAATAAATGACAAAAAAATTTTTTGAGCCTTTTATAGAAATTGCAAGAGCTAAACTGACGTCATTTCAATAAAGATAAAATGATATCGTTTTAGCCATTGAAGATTCGCGCGTCAACCAGTGACCTAATCCGGGCTTCACGCATCCGACCCACGACCTGCTTCTTCATTTGACTTTTAACCAGTCTAGCTGAACTGGCCCAGATTAAACCAGACTGATGCTGAACTATTGAATCGATCAAACCCGTGTTGATCGAACCGTTGATTGGTCTAGTTCAGGTAAAAAAAATTTTTTTTAATTTTTTTATATATTATTTTTGTTATTTTTAATTTTATTATTAATATTTATGCATATTAAAATATTTATATATGTTAGAATAATTTTTTGTTGAAATAAATAAAAAATAAATGATGAAATATATAATAAATTTTTTTTTGATAATTTCGTTAAAATTTGGAATAAACCTTATAAAATATTTGGTAAAAAAGTTATAATTAAATAAAAATAATAAAAATGTAAGAAAAAAAAATTTTTATCCGATGATGAGATTTAAAGGTATTCCAAGTAGTGATACCTATGAAATCTCTAAGTAAAAAGATTTTTTTAAATACTACCAGTGTATTGGAGTATTTATAAAAAAATTTTCAACATAACAAAATTTTTTTTTTACTAATAAATTAAAAATAATAATAATATAAATGTAGAAAAAGAAAATTTTATCCAATGATAAGATTCTAAAAGTATTCTGAGTAGTAATACTTTACAAAATCACTAAGTGAGAAGATTTTTTTAAATATTATCAATGTATTGGAATATTTATAGAAAATCCTCAATATAATAAAAATTCCTCTTTTCTTCAAAGATTTAAATACAAATAAAACAATCAATAAAATTTTTTAAAAAAAGAATAAAATATGTGCATTAACATTTCAGCATTTTGCATTTCATGCTTAATAAAGTTTTTGCAAAAAGTAAACTCGAGCCTTCGATAACGAGATTCTAAGATATTTCAAAAAGTGATATCAAAAAAATCTCTAGGTGAAAAGGAGTTTCTTTTAATGTTACCAACGTACTAAAATATTTTAAAATTTATTTCAATAAAAGGGTTCTAATTTATTTTTTTCAAATAAAATTTGAACAATAAATATGGAACAATAATAAAAGGTATTAAAAAAATCAAAATTTCAATAAACAAAGGAAATTAATAAAATTATTTTTTAAATACAAAAAAAAGATTGTTTTTTTAATCGAAATCAATGGATAACATGTAATTAATTGGTACCATTTTAAACAGGTGCTGTGAGGGTGCTAATCATTCTCCACACGTAACCCATTCTCAAACCTAAACTGTTTCACAGATCATAAAATTATCTTTTTAATAAATTTTAATTAATTTTAAAATCTAACTAAAATGATAAATTTTAATAAGTGATCAATCTTACCTAACTAAAAAAATTGGCGATGATTTTTTTTTCTTCAAATTCGTCGGACAGGTACAAAATTATTACGAAATAGTATACCTAATTCGGTGTAGTGCAAAAAAATAATCGAATACCACAATTAATAGTTTCTAGAAGATATCTTAAGATTCATTTCATAATCTAAAAATGAATATCATGAAACTCATGTATAAATTAATAGAGTTATTATATAATATAAATAATATCAGATCTAGTATTGATAAAATATTGTAAAGCTCTACCAATGGTACGATATTATGATAGGTCTGAAAGTAAAATTCTATCATTCAAAGAAAGCTTTTTACTTGTAGTTACTGGAGCTAAGTTTACAATTTTTCATTACCAAACGTGAAAAAAAGATAAATTTCTCTTTTCAGATAGAAAAATTTTGTTTGTAAATTTATCGTAAGCTTCTCAAAGTTTGAAAGCCACTTCTTAAATGCATGAACTTAAATGATTAATTCTAGTTCCTAGGCTATCAAAACTGTGTGGCTGATAATGATCCAAAAGACGGATTGGTAGGTTAACATAAATCCATTCATATCATCCTTAATTGTTTAGTGATGAAAAAAATGAATGGGCGGGAGGCGATGACAGAAGTTAAACCTATGGTTAACTTCTAGATATGACTTTTGGCAACAATAACAAATTAATCATCGTTCATACCTTGAAAAGTTGAAATCTTTCAATTAGAAGTGGTGGGTTGCAGCCCGATTTTAGTTTTCAATATCTGGTGATTTTGGAGCCGGGAAAAGACAGAATCTAGAAAAGCATCGGACCTATGGGGTCTTAGAATACCTGGTAAGGACTTCATTCAAAGAAAAAGAAATCTGGTACAAAAGAGTGCAATAAGAGTTCTATTAGGCGTGTTCCACTCCTGTGCTTGGACTTTGGAGCCTTAGACCATGGCCTCCTGGCAAAGTCCAATTCAACAGTTTGGTGCCAAACTTTCGGTGTTAAACGAACAGCTTGTAAAATTTTCCTACTGATAGAAATTTGACAGACAGATAATTGCACTGTTTCAAGAATAATCCACCACCTTCAACCCACCATGCTCTTTCTATTTACTTACGGTACCACAAAAAAAAAAAAAAAAAAACCTTCTCATGAGCCAAGTTTGCATTAATTTTCCAGTATTTTCATCAGTTTTTCAGCCTATCAGATATAATACATGCTCATTTCAATTTACAAGGCTAAAACTGATAGTTTGATTTAGACTACTAAGTCAAGGGCAACATCAAAGTAAGCAGTTTAAAACATAAGTTTGATTACTTTTCAGTTGCGAATTAACATTACAGAAAAAAAGAAAAATACAAAAACATCATGGTGCAACGTTTTCTTGGGTGTAAATGTAATCGGTATGAGCAGCCAAGGACCTTCTGATCAGGCATTCTTCACCATCCAAACCTTTGCACTCATCATCAATGAAACTAGATTCCTGTAAATTGTTCAAATACAGAAAAAAAAAAAAAAACCTGTAAAAATATGCCCACTAAAACAATAAAAAGCCAGCAGAATTAGTATTTTCCCAGGAAAGAAAACTTACTGGTGAAAAAAATGGTAACTGGGAGTAGTCAGTCTGTTGCCCAATAGTGGTTGACAGAGGACTGGTTTGTGCAGTAGATAGTAGAAGCAAAGCCAAGATCATGAAACTGAAGCTCTTTGCCATGTTTTTTCTTTTTCAGTTTAAAGAGAGCTAGGAGAAAGAATTACTTGAGGGGTAATGGTAGCTAGAAAAGAGCTGCAGAGCAGCCTGTAATTATATGAGGGTAATGCAATTAAGGTTCCATGAATGAGCATTGAAATCCTCAAACCAAAAGTCAAAAGGATGGCAATATCCAGTTTGGCGGGTCAATGGGTTAAATTGTTTCCTAGGAAACATCGCCACTGGTGGACATCATTGCGAACTGCATTTTGATTTTCTTTTTTTTAATTACTTTTTTGCCTTTGAATGATGATGTGTGATGGAAATCTAGCTGTACAAGCAGGTGTAAGATAGATGCCATGCTCATTGGCATGTGGTGCACACCTGTCAAATCATTGGGGTGCTCTAGTAAATTTCAAGGATTTATAAATTTTGTTTGATAATAAGATATTTTGAAAATCGAAATTTAGATTTCAGATTTAAGTTTTAGGGTTTAATTTAATTTTTATGATTATTTTGTTTTTTAAAATGAAATTTAAGATAAATAAATTATAAATATAAGTTACAGATATGATATAATTTTGGTTTGAAATTGTGTGACCCAATCCATTAATTAAAATAATAAGAATATTTCATTTCCAATTATTTATATCATAATTTTATAATTAACAAATGTTAATAAAAAATTATAAAAAGATTCACCACATTAAAATACGAATCTTACAAAAAAAATTTTATAACCTCCACGTGATATTAAATTTTGATTAATTTTATATTAATAATAATTATAAATGATATCTTTCTTAAAATAAAACTTTTACTTTATTTGTAAATTTGTTAATTAATCTCATAATCAATATAACAAATCATAAAAATCACTCACAAATCACCGACACGTATAAAGAGATTTAAAACATTTTATTAAATATATGTGGAGAACAATGGGATAGGATGAGACACTAACAAAACAATACTATGAAAATTGACGATAAATTTAGCATTTCAAGGTCATTAACTTCAATGACAACTTGAGATGAGATCCAAACCGTAAGCCTTTTAAATGCCCATCATTTATAATTAAGATCCTGCCCCATTTATAATTACGAGGCTTGATGTGGAGATTGCTAAATGTTGTAAAAAAAAAAAGTATCAATTTGTTTTTTTTACATATGATTTTGAATTAGTTTAAGGAAAATAAAATTTTCATTATAAAATTTGAATCTTAAACTTTTTAGTGAGCAGAAGAAAATATTATAATACAAAATATATACCTAAAAAATTAATTTTTATTATAATTAATAATGAATTAGATGGGATTTGATTTGACTATTTTAATTAATATATTTAATTATATTTGAATTATATATTTTTTTAATTTTCTCAGTCCTAATTTTAGTTTAATATCAATAGTTTGGGTCAATGGGCAGGTTTAAGATTGTTTTTTTAAGCCTTGAACTCGCCTACACCCAGCCCATGAAACCTCTGATCCAATAAGCAGGCAGCCGGGCGCCAGGGCCAGGCTGCAGGCAGCATTTCTTTCAAGCGGTGGAATAGCGCCAAAAACAACTGCCATGGTATTTTCTCGTGATCGAGGATATCTGTCTTCTCACTGCGTCACTGATCGTGAAAAGATGATTGTTGAGTTCCATAATTCTAAGGTACAAACTTTAGTTTCTTAACCTGACAGGTGTTCCTATAAAGTGATTAGAGGGTATGAAATTCTTTGCTTGCAGTTCCTGTTAGTTGAACAAGAAAATCACAAATCCAAAGGAGATGTTTAAAATTTTGGACAGTTCTACTAAAGAGAAGTACACAATTGTGATAATTGCAGAGGATATTGAGCAGGAAGCTCTTGCTCCATTGAAACTCAAGGGTGTGCTGAAGGCAGCTGCTATTAAGACCGCTGCCTTTGGTGAGCGCAAGAGCCACTGCTTGGACGATATAGCTATCTTGACTGGAGGTAACAAATACTAATATTCTTGCGCTCTCTCACGTTAGGAATGTGTGACATTTCAATCTTACGTAAAGAGATTACGAGGACTTGTTATTATATATAAATAGATGCTTAAATTTAAATTTGTAAAGTATTTTTTATGAGATAAAATTATGAGATTATTATATCAAATAGATAATATCTCATAAATTGTATACGAATTTTTACAAATAATATTAAAATAATTACCGATCAAACGAAAATTAAATATTATACCGTGAAAGTCAATTCTAAAATCTCAACGTCTAGCATAATCCTGTGATATGTATATACTTTATGTTGGGCTTGTTCAACATTTGATGTGATTTGGTGGATCTCAATGTCTAATGTGATTATACGATCTGTGTATGTTATGTGTTGGGTTTGCATAATATTTAATGTAATTTGATAGATTTGTGTGCATTTAGTATGATTCGATGGATTTATGTGATTTTTGTTGAGCTTGAGGAAGATTTCAAGGTCTAATAAAAAAGTTGTGACACCTCATTCCCATGGGAAATTTTAAAGATTTTGAGAATCTATTGTAATATATAAATAAAAATTTAAATTCAAATTTGTGAAGTTCTTTTTATGAAATAAAATTATAAAAACTTCAAGTCAAAGCTAATAATATCTCGCAAGTTTAGTTATTTTAAGTTAACAATATTGGAATGAGATACTATTCTCAAATGTACCCGTCACTGCAAATAAAATGGCTCAATATCTTTCATCATAGGAGGTGGCGGATGAAGGATGCATCTTTTTCCCTAGTATTGCTGTTAAAGTCTTGAAGAAAAAACATGTCTAGTTTCTCTATTAAGGCCAATATAATTATTTCTTCTTTTGCAGAACACAAAAGAAAATTTTCAAAAGGAGATACTCAATGACAGAATTGCCAGATTATCGGGAGGAATTGCGATTCTTCAGCTGAACTAATATAACAATTGCTAGCACACAGCACCTCAATGCTCTAGAAATGTTGAAAGACTTCCGTATGAGCTAATCTACTTAATTTCATCAATTATATGATAGGTTGGCGCACAAACACAAGTTGAATTGAAGGACAAACAACTCAGAATTGAAGATGCTTTGAACGCTACTAAGGTAGTGATTTACAAATCTAGTTATCTGTAGAAATAATAAGTCATTATCATAAAATAGTATTATGTTTTTGCACCTCTTATATTTTTCTAAAAAAAATCCAGGGTCATGTGTGAGTATTTCACATTCTCATGAGAGGGTTTTGCATCATTACCTCAGCCTCTCAAGTGATTGATTTTCAATTATGAAAAGCAAGCTTCTGACTAGATATAATGCAGGCAGCAACTGAGGAAGGTGTTGTAGTTGGAGGTGGCTGTATCCTCTTGCGTCTCTCTGAAAAGGTGGATGGCATAAAAAAGCTGCTGGGTAATCAAGAGCAAAAGGAACCTAGGTTTTTTTGAAAGAAATATATAATTATTCCAGTTATTCATTGTTAAAGTCGAAAGCACAAGAAAAAAAATTCAGTGGTCAATGCATTATCAGCTGTTATTTAAATCATGATTACATAATCTATATCTAATACGTCTGTTAATATATCCACCTCTATATATCGAGGGTACATAATTTATGATATATATCTCAATGTTGCTATCTGTCTCTACTCTCTACTCTCTACTGACAAAAAATTCTGAGCTTTTGTTTGCAAATGTGAGCAGATTGGAACTGAAATCTGCAATAGAGCATTAAGCCATCCAACAAAACAAATTGCCAAAAATGCTGGTGTTAATGGGAGTGTTGTTGTAGAGAAGGTTGGTCTCTGAACTTCAGCATATTACAGTTCTTGGCAGCATTATGCATTTGAAGCATTAATTGAGATGTAAAACATTTTGGGAGTTCATCCTCATTATACTTCACTTGTTTCATCTTGCAGGTCTTATCCAATGATGATACAAGATATGGGTACAACGCTGCAAGAAACTCTCATGAGGATTTGATGAAAGCTGGAATTATAGATCCAACAAAGGTATCATCAATAAAATTGCCTACTGATGAATGTACCTAAATGAGCCTCTTGATGTAGGCGAGTGTTGGTTTCCTCTATATTTGTACCATAGAAAGCCCTTATTGATCTAGAAAGATATCTCTAAATGCTTCATATATCTAGATTATTGCAATGTCCACGATAAATTCAGCTCGTGTGGATTTAGCCAAAATTTTTTATTAAGAGCTCAGGAAACAAGAACGAGGCCAGTTCTAATTTGTCTCCAACCTCATGCATGGTAGACTGACTATAGGTTTGCATTTCAATGGAGTGTCTCAAGAATGCTTTAGCTACTTTAAATAATTTGTCTGACTTTTATTTGAGCAGGTAATTAGATGTTGTTTGGAGCATGCAGCATCTGTGGCCAAGATTTTTCTGACATCTGATGCTGTTGTAGTAGACATAGTAGGCAGTAAGGATATCAAGTTCAAGCCCTGCCAAAGGGAAAGCAAATGCCAAACTTAACTAACTCAGTCTTTCCTAAACAATTACTGCCCACGTATCGGTAAATGATGCACAAACAGATGATTCTCCAACCTGCTTTGCTATACAGATAACTTCTTTCATTCAAATTAAAGAAGCTTCAGTTCAAAGCAGTATTGGATCATTCAGGTATTTCGGCCTTTAGCTTTTACTTTACTGAATGATTGTGTGGCTTTGTCAAATAGGCTGCTAGCATCATGTAAAAAAAAAAAAAAGAAGTTTCCGGCTATCATTCTGTTCATTCCCTTCTTTTAGATCCAGCGGGACAAAGACAATGTATCTAGGAGCCATAAGCAGAGCGATTCAGTTGAAAGCCTTTTAAACCGGTAACGTTAATCAATGCCAACTTCCATCAATCTGGTTACAATTCAGTTCCCTTCTCTTCTAGAAGCAGCCAGCTTCCATTAAAGAAATATGGAATTCCTTTGCTGATTTGCTTTTGCAAAGAAGGCTTTTTTGAAGTGGTAATGCTGCAAACTTAAGGGGTTGCCTGGTGTACTAGTTATTAGCTCAAGGATGATGCTTTCCCATGTATTTAAAGAGGCTGAGGCCACAAAGGAACTAGATGAAAATGTTGTCTTGTAAAAATGACAGAACATGTGTACTAATACTATTCTGGACAGAATTAAAACATATGATGCATTTGCAAAACCAGTACTTTCTCAATCTAGCACATCTATTCTTTTAAACTGAACAATGGTGCATCCATTTCAATCCTTCTAAGGAACTTTATTTCTTCACGAGGATAATTGGTTGTGATGTATTTCTTCATGGACAAGATATTGGTGTTGATAAAAGCTATGATGCGCATGGCTAAGCCTAAAGCCTGGATGAACCACATCATTTATTACGTTCAAAGAACAAATCGTCAACGGAGCGCACACTGGCTTTCAGCCTAAACTGCTAAAGAAATAGGAGAACTAAGTTTGGTAATTGGTACTCTTCCCAAGGAGATAACAAAAGGGCAGTGGAACATAAGGGAGATTAGATATTGCTAACTACGCAGAGATTACCTTATTCCTTTGGCAAGACAATGTTCATCAAATAGTGACATTGAGTCGGGACAACCCTTGCTAGTTGGTTCTGTAAAACTGTCCTGGTTTGTTTTGTTGTTGGTCAGTTTCTCTCTATACGCTTTACTTTGTTCTTGAATTTTCTTTGTTTTGTTTTAACAAAATTTTTTCTTTGTAGCATATATTTTCTGCCGTTTGAATTTATAAAACACTTTTATTTATCCAAAAAAAAAATAAATAAAACTATCCAGGGTTTGTTGGGTTCATCAACCCGCATTTTATCTTTTTTTTTTTAATTAATATTTACAACTTATCTTTTTTGAAAGAGAAATAATAATACCACTGAAGAAAAAGACAGAACAGAACAATAACTGCGAAGTCGTCAAAAAAAAAAATGTTCAGAACCTTCCCAAATCCCAAAAATACAAGTGTTTCTGTCCCTGGGTTAGTTCTATCTTGGATCTCTCTCTCTTTACACCTATATCATATAGGGGGAACAGCCGAAGGGGGATGAGAGATTCTTCCATTTCTCTACTGGTTTCTTACGAGAACAGGGAACTAAAAAATTAAAAAAAAAAAACCCAGCTTCAAATTTCGTATTTTATCTTGAAGAATCATCACAAAAGAGAGTGAGGAAAAGATGGTGATATTGATGGGGTTAAGCGTCCAGTCCTTACTGGATTTGGTGGTAGCTGGGATTTCTTTGATGATTGGGTTGGGAATTTTTGCTTTCATTGCTTTTATTCTTTGCTCTGCTGCTTTCTGGCACCATGCCAAAGATGTCTCTTAATTTCATATTTCAAACTCAGGTAATGCCTAATGCTTTCTTCTCAAAATACCCTTTGTCTATTTTTTGATAATCAGATACTGGTTGTCTGTGATTCCTTTGATTTCGTTGGTTTCTGATTTTTTTCCCATGATTTTATCGAGTAATGATTTGATTAGTATACTGTGAAGGCGTGGATTTGGTTTTAGGAATTAAGAATCCCAAGTAAAGAGGATGGTAGAATTGAAATGTTCTGGTTGTTTTGACTATATTTTACTACCAGGAAACAAATCAAGAGCCTCTTGAAAACAACTCAGAACTATCAAATTACATACCATTTCAAACCTGCAGCTCAATTTCATTGTCAATTTTGCTTATAAGAATACGAGCACCGATTACTTGGTTGCATTGTCATAGTTAATGCTTATTACTTGTAGATGATGGTGATAATGTTGAAGCAATCGATGCACCTGCTTTTCTTGGAGGATGTTTACAAATACTATTACCATTGGCATCACATGGCATCCCTTACCACCATGGCAGGGGTGCCACTGCCAACATCCATGGTTCTCCAGTTAGCAGTTTGATATAACCGCCAATCCGACAAAGGGTGGGTGGGGAGGCAACGACTGTTTAACTGCAACTAGGAACCATGCCACGACAAATGATACTTTGCTAGTATTCCTAATGTTTTGTTTCTCCGCAATTAAATTGAAAAGAAAAGCAATAGAAAATGAACCTAACAGGAGTAAAACAATGGGCATCATTGTTCTCACTTCTCAGTGTTCTCAATTCTCTTTGGGAAGAAATTTCTGTTAGCTATGACTTATGTAACCCAGTGATTGCCTTTACAGAAGTTTTATGTCCATTCTAATCAGCTAGAGTATAGATTGATGAATAACACATTGAATAGATGTAAATTTTCGCAGTCCCTTCTAGCAGTCTTTTTTTCCTTTCTTTCCTTCCTTTATATTCATCTTTCTCAGCTTGCACTATCTGTTCTCACTAGTTTCCATCCCTGCTCTTGGATGTCATGAAATTCTATTTCCACCCGAGAGGAGTTAATGTAACTATTTTCCACTAGCAGATCACAGACAACCTCTCTCATCTCTGAAGAAAACCATTAAAACTAAAAAGCTCTCTTAATGAAAGCTTCAGCCGCTAAAGCTCCTTGTTATTGAGATTGTTATTTCTGTTCTTTTGCAGGCTGCAGCCTAAACATTTGCTTAATGAAATAGTTGTGATGCCCGCTGTTGATCATAAACCACCCCGCAATTAAGTTCATTAGCAAATTATTAGAGATGGACATTCTTCTTTTGATTATGTCCTGTGCTGATGTTCGCTTCTTTGGTGATTTGCTTACTTGCTGTATCTTCTTTAGTCATAATATTTTCTGTAGATTACAAAGACTCGGAATTATAACACAGCAGCAAGGAACAAAGTCAAGCAAACTGTAACCTCTGCATCTAACTATTGTTTCAGGTGTCAAAAGTGGTAAAACAGTTACAACATACAAGTAGGAAAGTGCAGTATGTCGTTTCTTTGGGAAGAAAGTTACTTTGCAGCTGCAGTTGCAATACTGGATGGGTTTAATTCGCGTCTTGATGTATCTGGGTCGAGAATGCAGGAATTCTCCTGCATTCAAAATAAAAGCTTCTGTTTCGAATAGTACCATTGTTGAATGTTTCGATCAGAGGCAATTTTCTCCTAATATATTGGTATTTATCTGTTGGTTTATCCACCCTGCACAACTATATTGGCAAGACTAAAAAATCAACTATATACTAATAATTTGCAGACACTTGGAATCTAATGAAGCAGTCACAACTTCCCAGCTCTACAATCAGGTATCCATGCTTAAAGAAATATGCCTGAAATTGGTTCTATTATGAATTATTTTGAGAATGGATTATTTCTTATACAATGATGCTGGAATTTAGAAATTGATAAGTTTTTGGAGGAAAGAAATACAAAACTATTGATTGAATGTTGAGCATTATTCTATAAATAAGATTGGAATTCAAAAAGAAAAAATGAAGGAAAAAATTACAACTGTAACTATTTCTTCTTTTTCTGCTTTTTAGAGTAGACCATGCCTCTGATTCCATCAGGATCAGCCACAAAGCCAAGAGGCCTATAGAACCCCAACACCCTTGGCTCCGAGAATAATGCAATGTTACAAATACCTTTCTCCAACAGGTCCTGAATCAACCGTTCCATCACAGTTTTGCCAAGCCCAATTCCTTGGAACGAAGGATCCACCACAACGTCCCATATTATAGCATTGAAAACCCCATCCCCTGTAGCTCTAGCAAAGGCAACAGGTTTCTGGGTCTTCTCGTACTTAACCCAAAGCATGGATTCCGTGTGTTCCAGTGCTAGCTTAATCTTTTCTGGGTCACGCCTGGGGAATCCTACAGCAACAAAGACAGAGTTGAGGTGGTCGAGGTTGAGGTCGGAGATGGTGCGGCGGAGGAAGAAGCCTCGGGACTCGAGGTCTTCGTCGGAGATGGAGTATTTGCATGTTGTTGTTGTTGGTGAAGGGAAGGTTGGGGTTCGGAAGTTGGAGATGATGCCACGTGAAAGCATTGCTTAGGGGACAATGAGAGAGCCAGAGAAGAGAGAGTGGATAATGAGATGATGTTCATTATTTGTTTTCGGTTCTATGGTTGTTAAGGGCGGTTGGTTTGGTTGGGTCTTGGTAAGTGACAAGTAATAGAATTGGCAGAAAAATATGGGCCTTCTCCGTCTTTTTTGGTAATAAAAAAAGAATGTCAGGGCCGTCACTTCTGCAACTTCGCTTTTTTTACAAAGGATATCCCAGCTTGGATAAGGAAAAGAGTAGGAGATATTTGAACAGATTTGTTGGATGTCACACCAAGCTTCTACAATCCCCAAACCCCCACTATCTTCCTCTTTCTCGAGCCCATTTGAGTTTGGAAGGGCTTCTTACGGGTGATATCTTTTCTCATTTAGAGGAGCTGTTGAAGACTAGGGTCTTTTCTGTATTTCAGGGCATAGTGCCTGCTAATCACATATATCAGGCATTATGTGCTTCAAAATGAAAGTGTACTACGCCCATCACGAAAATTATTCACATGGTTCCTGGATTAAATGCATAATTGTAATGAACTAACCATTAAAAATTGAAATCAAATCAGAAGTATAATCTAAAAATATCTTCAGCTATCATAAGTTATCAGTGCTTATCCAACCATTTCTAGGTGTCTCATCTCCAACCAAGTCACACACACACACCACAGTCCGTTTCAGAACCTGTTAAGGCTACAATACTAAACAATGAAAACTCAGCTGCCCCAAGGAAACTGCCTACCTGTATATTTTTTGTCATTTTCTTCAATTTATGACAGGTCCTTCTCACTAGTAAAATAGAATACTATTGGTAATACTTCCTCCTTGTACGGTGTATGTTGTTGGGTTTGCATCGGTCTACAGACATCAATCTATAGACCTCTTGTATGTGGAGTAGTTTGTGTTTCAGCAAGTTGCTTGTGCTTTAAAACATGGAGTAGGAAATCTCCAATTTTGTCAAAGCAAGAGTTGAAATCCAGCCATCCTGTATTCATGTATATCATAACCTGACTCAGACTATTGAACAAAAGAAAAAAAAAAATGAAAGTCTAGGTTTCTTTTTATACTTTATTAGGTCATTGCTCAGCAATTTATAGTTACTAATATTGGAAACATATACATATATATATATATATATACATATAAATATATTTATGTATGAATGTATGTATATATGTATGTATGTCACATACAACATCTAGCTCTTTGAATTTTCATGTAACAATTTTTGCAGGAGAATTAAATGCACTAAACAACATTCACAAATGATGATGATGATGATGATTACAACAGCAGCAACAACAATTATAAAGTTCATATGCTACATAGAATACATCAAACACCCTGACATATGATACATGTTTCACCATAAAACACCGATGAGGTTCTCAAGTCATTCATTCCCATTCAACATTCATACTGATTTTCTGAAATCCCTCAACAGAATCTTCAGATATTCTTGCTAAAAGAGTGCTGGGTAAATTCTAAGATAACTGAAAAGTTGAGACACACCTATCCTTCCTGGCTCAAGTAGTTGGTTACCTTTGCTCTGTCTCTGCTTTGAACATGACTAACAGCACTGATTGTTTTAAGCTCTAACTTTTCCTTCCCAATTTTGTTTCTTGTTTGGTCCCTTTTGATCACCTGTTTGTGAAGTTTTTCTGTTGAGGTGGACTTAATAGTTTCATGCTTGTAATGATCCATCCCCAAATTTTGCTCACTGCTGGATGGAAGTTTGTGATGACTTGGCCCAGAAGAGGCGTCTGAAGCCATTGAGTCATCACTCTCATCATCATTCTGGCTATTGCCATCATACTCACCGATGAAATTGTAGTGATCACTTTCATGGATGGAGGAGCCAATATACATGGTCCAACCAGACTCACTGCCGCTATGTTCTTCATCTTCCAATTCCTTGAGGATATGAGATGCCTCCATGGCAGCCCCTAGAGCCAGCTGACAGGATGGAAAGCTAAACCGAAAGAAAGCAAACTCTTGGGTAAGAAACTTGTTAAATACTTTTATTACAAAGTGGAGAGTTCTGCCTTGTTTATTACCTAGAAAGTGGACTTTTATCTTTGTCTCTCTGGACTCTTGCCTTTCGTCAAACAAATGCAACTTTACATACATTGGTCGAAGGAACCCAAGTCTTGCACTGCTTATAAAGCTACTGTAATCAATGGGTAGAGTAATCCTAGCGCCATTACTTCTCTGAATTTAATCACTAGAAGACAAAGTTTTTGTGATAAATATGTTACTGCATCTCATAAATGTGATAAAAATCCAAGCTCTTAAACAAGGAAGAAGTAAGAACGAGAGTAATTCACTTGGTTACTATCCTTTTTACCTGAGAATACCAGAACCTTTACTTCTCCCATGTATCTCATTAATAGCAACCAGCTTTTCTTTTAAGGTGGAAATTAATCAGATGAGAGAGTAAGAATCAGAACGTGGAAATCAAATGAGTCCACACCCAACAAACAAGGAGAATATTAGATCCATATTCTTAAATAGTTTAGAACACTAACTCTTCCTTATTTTCTTAATGTTCATATTATTCATTCCTATTTAATGTCTCTGTCTTGTCATGAGCAAAGATACAGCCCTTTCCTTTAAAATAATACAAAAAAACCCAACAGAGGGATTTGGGCACTTTTTATTGCACGGGAGTATATGATGTTGGCAAAAGGTTGTTTTGTTGTTCTGCTTCAATCTTCCTCAAAAGCATCTCATGTCTTTTTGTTACTTGGGATGATGTTAGCAGTAACTTATAAAAGGGCTGCCACTAATGATTCACATTTATCACATGAATACAAAAGCCCAAATGAGATGCAAGTAGTTGTTGTAACTCTTGACTTTTATGAAGTGTTTGTCCTTAATTCACCTAATCATGTGACTTAATCATGCCTTTCTGATCAAGTGGGCATCCCTATAGTTTTCTGCTTTTTTATAATCTTTCCTCATATTTGTTTCGGTTTAAGTTGGCCTAGTGAGGGCCCTTGCGTCATTCTTGCTAATTTCTAATGCTCACCCTTTAAGGAATCCATGTGACTATAATTCTTTGGAGGTTCCCGTTTTCATAATTAGACAACATGGCCCCAAACAGGAAAGCTTTCTCACTAATTGCATCTTAGCTGTTTGTTTTAGAACATCTGAATACATATGTTCCCACATTTAAAGCAATGCAAAAACTGAAAAGAACGTTGATTATTTACAGGTTTTGCTTGTTTCCTTGAAATCTGCAATTTTCATGTTGATCATTCATCATAGAATCACATTTACATTTGCTTGAATTATTCTGCTGACTGTTGAAATAGGCCTGCCTAACTGAGATCAAGTTCAATTACCTTTCAGTTTCTTTGGAACAATGCTGGCTGCAAAGATTTTTCAAGTTTTCTTAATTAGTCTAACTAAGCAAATAATTAGCTTCAATTTTGTCAGAAATAGGAGGCTGTCTTAAATTATAAATCATGTGATATGTTTGTTAGCTGTATGAAAATGAAGACATTCAAGTAGAAATAATGGCCTTCAATTTCACTTGGAACAGATTAGACAGCTGATCTGAAGAGCTGTTTCATGATGTGATTCGTCATTGACAAATTACAAGAGCTGATTCATTCAAGGGCTCACCTAATCAGACCATTCCAGATTAGACATCATCCGTGGTCAAAATAATATAGGCTGCTTTATTTAAACCTTAGAACTATAAAACTATAGCTTAAAATTTTCTTCGGGAAGAATCTCTCCAATTTCAATTGGACAAATTGCACTACCTTGCTTAATGAAAATTTAGAGGAAGTTCCCATGAAAAACCCTTCTTTGTTTGATCAATTGTTTATGATATATTTCTTAAAAGTTTCCTTGAATGAGTGAAAGGAAGAACATGAATATTTCAATTTATTTTTTACTAAAGAATTTGGAGTTAACAGTTACCCAAGTACCAAAGTTGCATCCTATTGATAACTGGATGAAATTTTAAGGGGCAGTGGTAGGGGACCTCTCACTTCACCAGCAAGAAGAGAGTCCAGCCCCCCCACTCTGCCATTTTTCCATTTTGGAGGTAGGTACCTCTCACTTCACCAGCATTTTCAACTTGTCACTGATACCTTCTTTGGAAGATTAGGGCGAACCGCTAAGGTAGGTAGATGCTATGTCAGATTTCTTACACCAATACTACCAAAGTTTTTGCTATAACTGTTCTTAGGTTTTGCCTTGAAGCCTGTAATCAACCTGCTTCAATTTGCAGCTAGGGATGCAAATAATTTAGCTGCATTGCTGGTTCCCCAAACTCAACTCAACTCTACTCTGAAAAAGGTTTAAGAAATAAAAGTTTATAGCAGTGAATGATACTGAAATTGTTATTACTACCATTTCTTGCCTATAACTGCCACTATCTTCCAATCCTTTAGCTCTAGAGGGTAATGGCGACTTTAGCAGCAATTGGAAAAAAAAAAACAAAAAACAAAAATTCACTCTATTATTGTATTCTTGGACAAGAAATGTTTGGAGAAGTGGGTAATTTATCATAGGCCAATTCCTTGTATTCCATGCAGAAGAATTTGGAAAAGAAAACCCAAAGTTTGATCTTCTTGGGCCTTAAGGTTCCTTGTCTGGCCAGCATACTATAAGTATTGTCCCTAGTCTAGAGGGCCACGAGCTTCAACCCAATGGCTCATGCTCCAACTTAGGGTTGGATCATCTGCAAGGCCGAAGTTTGATCCTTCTGTTACAATGTGACTTCTGAAGCATAATTGCCACCTCAATGTATTCCATCAGAGTTTGCATTGACTGAAACTTGAAAATTTTTTTTCAAATTTGAATCCCTTAATTCAATTTGATTAAAAAAAATTAATAATCCAAATTCATCAATTTGAAACCTGAAATGACTCCAAATTAAAATAATTTAATCTCAAAACAATTCGAATTTCTTTCGACTAGGAACGGCCAAACCCAAACTTAATTTCAATGAATACCAATCTTTTTCTATGATATCTTTTGGCTCATGTAATTTTGGGTGAAGAAAAAAAATCAAGCCATGAAGGTGGCTTTCTGCGATCACTCAAAGAGTGAAGACCATGTGCCTAAAGCAGCTGCCAGTGGGTGTGTGGGTAGCTCCCAACCTCTTTTATGGGTCCTTTTTCACTTAACAAGAAGTGTCATCCATTTTTTGCTACATCAATTTGCATTTGCTTTCAACCTGTTTAAGTAGCACATTGAATGAACCCCTTTTCAAATTCCTGTCAGATAAATATAGTTGCATAAATTTTGCTTTATGAAGAAGCCACAAAATCTGGGACTTTGCATCTTTAAATGCCTCCAGGTAGAAGAGGGGGCTCTGTCCTTTAGGGCTCTTGTTGGTGCAAAAGTGTACTTGATCAACTGCAATAGCTCAGTTTCGACCACAAAGGTCATTTTCTCTGTTTATAATTGAAAATGATGAAAATATCATAAAACGTATAGCAATTAATGGATTGAAGTTCTTTTATAGTTGATTTAAATGTCAATTAAATTCATTTTTACGTTAACTCTCCTCTACATAATACGCAATAGACAATTAGTCATCAATAATAGTATTCATTATTATTACTATTATTATTATTTTGATTAATAATATTAATAATATTATTATTGTATGCCACATATAAATATAAGCATATATGGACAATTTTTTAGTACAAAAGAAGTATTAGTATAAAATAAAAATATTATAAAAATTTCAATTTCAATTTCAATTTAAATATTTTTTAAAAATAATTACATTAATTAATCAATTGATTTAAGTTTGGGTTTACGGCAATTCAAACACAAAGGGCAATATGGTGAGTGGGTGACCCAAAAAGTAGTGGCAATTTTGAGAATCTAACAAAACCAGGGTTATTTATTCGACGACTACGTAACTCATTCTTTCGCTTCATTATTTTTTCCTCTCTCCTTTTGGGCCCAACGAAAGCACTGTTTTCCTTGTATTCATTAAAAAGGAAATAAATAAAATAAATAAAGATATAAACAGAAAAGCCAACGTCTCTGTGTTCCTGTGCATGTGATCCACACCTTTGTTCGTTTTTTTTTTTTTTTCTGGTTGTTTCCAGAGAAAATTTTGGATCGAAAATCAAAACTTGAGGCAAAAGAAAAAATGGGTTTGATTCAAGTTGTCAAATCAATCAATTGGGAACAAGAAGCTTACCCTGCTTATGAAGATTTCATTGTACTTCCTTTCTTTGTTCTGTTCTTCCCTTCTGTTCGATTCTTTCTCGATAGATTCGTCTTTGAGGTACTTGGTTTTATCTCTTTTATCCTTTTTATGATAATTTGATTGGAGTATTGATTGGTTTCTTTTTCTAAAAGAAAACAATGTTTTGACTTTTTGTTGAAAGTTTTTTTTTTCCTTTTTGGTGTGTTTGATGCTTTATCGTTTAGTTTTATTGAATTGTTTTGATGGGTTGCTTTTGTTGTTATAAGATTGACAAATAGAAGATTCATGGCTTTCTTTTATTGTGTTCTTGCTGCTGCTAGTAGTTTGCTGCATTTGAATGGTATTACATGGGCTTTTATGCTTCACAAGAGGCTTTATATGATGCTATGAGTGATAGTGAAAAGAATTCAATTAGGGTTTTTGGAGTCAGATCCTAGTAAAGATTATGATATGGAGAATCCATTGAGCAATTTTTCTTTTTGCATTACTCTTCACTAATGGAATTCATTTAGTTTGGACTTAATGGGAGTGTTCTTGGCTATGTAAATGCATTGGTATTGGAGTGGCTGCATGTCGTCTCTATCTAAGTTTCTTTTGGGCTACACAATGGGGGATTGCTCTTCGAAGTCTTAACACCCCAAAGTCTACGGCTTATCCCGTTGTGTTTGAGCCCACGGCTTGCAGATTTCAATCACAAAAGAGCTGGTACTTGAACCACCAGGCAAGAGGCCTAGGTTTGTATTGGCCCTATTGGTCTTAGTTAGTCGTACCATTGCATTGTCTTACTAGCTGAATCTATGTTCTTGACAATTACTCATTAATGTTGCCAACATTAGAAGATGAGGCCTGGAAGTTTGAACTTCAGAATTCATGATGGTTGTAATGTAATTATTCTGTTATTGTTGTTGTCCTTAAAATTCTAACATTTGCCCAAAATACTTGCTTCCAGTTAACAATTCATATCTTCTAAGACACATTGAAAGTTTTCTTTTTTTTGCTACATGTTTAGCTTGTGCTTGAACTTGAGAATTCTTTGGAAGCATGATGTTTAACAAACTTGTATTAAGAATTCTTTGGTGGCTTGTCCTTGGGAGTTGCTGCTGGTCTTTATTTCTACATAACACTACTGCATTGTGTGTGGGTTGTGCAGTGCTATTTGAAGATTTACTTTAAGATTATTTTCTATGTATGCAAGTGCTGTGTGTGTTGATATACAAGTATTTTGACTAAAGTTTGAAACTTCCACCATTATAGGGAGACAGTTTGTTTCAATTTACTTGCTAAATGACTTGAAATAAATTAAACTGAGGCGACCATTTAGTGCAGATAAAGTTTAATTCATTGTTGATATGAATAAGCATAAGTTAAGTAGATTGAAGTGTTTGTCTTGAATGTTTGGGGGAAAGGAAGTCTATGTTTGGCTTATTGGTTTTATGTAATGTAGTTGCTATCTGCGTTTAACGGGTTTGGTCACTCCTCTCCCATGTTTCCTGTCTCTCTCTTTTTCCTGTAACTGTCCTTTCTCCTAACAGTTTATTCATTTGGAACATATCTTACATGGTTTCAGAAAGTTGGAAGGCGGTTGATTTTTGGAAAGGGACACCAGATGCTGGATACTAATACAGAGGAGAGAAGGAGAAAGATTAGAAAATTTAAGGAGTCGGCTTGGAAATGCATTTATTATCTTTCAGCAGAAATTCTGGCTCTCTATGTAACTTATAATGAGCCCTGGTTTAAGAATACAAGATACTTTTGGATAGGGCCTGGAGATCAGGTCTGGCCTGATCAAAAAATTAAGTAAGCTTCATCGACAATATACAAATTAATTGCTCCTTTTTGCTTCAAATATTAGAAATGGCTTAAAAATATCCTTGCATTTATTACACATTCAGAAATATGAGAACTGCAGCTTTATGAACTCAATAGACTAACTATTATGTTTCTCTTCCAGATTAAAATTGAAGGGACATTATATGTATGTTGCTGGATTTTATACATACTCTATATTTGCTTTGATTTTCTGGGAAACAAGGCGTTCTGACTTTGGAGTCTCAATGGGTCATCATGTTGCAACAGCCATCCTCATTGTGCTATCTTACATATTTAGGTATGCCTTGACAGGTTCTTACTGTAATATAAGATATTAGGCTTGTAGATTTTTAAAATTTTATAGAATGGTTGTTTCTTTTCTTATGCCAGTTTCTTGCAGATTTGGCCGTGTTGGTTCAGTTGTTTTGGCAATTCATGATGCTAGCGATGTATTTCTGGAGATAGGGAAGATGGGCAAATATAGTGGTGCCGAAAGACTGGCTAGCTTTGCATTTCCAACTTTTGTATTGTCTTGGGTCTTGCTGCGCCTCATATACTTCCCTTTCTGGGTCCTTTGGAGTACAAGGTATGTATAAATTCATGTCTGGTATATATTTTCTGCCCAACTTTTATGAGGTCTCTTTTTAAGCACTTGAGAAACACACCCAAATCCATTCCTTATACATAGCACTGAAGTTGAGGGAGGATAAAAGCAACCATAAAAAATGTTATGCTTACACAGAATAATAACTGGTATTGAAGTAACCAGCAATCAGTATGCTATCTCTCTCTCTCTCTCTCTCTCTCTCTCTCTCTCTTTCTATATATATAAAGAAAGATAGAAAACTTCTCTGGATTTTTTCCACTTACACATGATCCCCGTTGTAAGGCCTAGACATTGGAATAGTCCAGTAATGTGAAATTTATATTTTAGATCTCTAGATTTTAATCTGAATTTGGAACTTTGATAACACTCTGAATGGCTAATAAAAGAATTTTGTATCATGAGCACCCTGCTCCATGTTTCTCAACATTGAAAGTTTAACCCTTTTCCCCCATGATATCTGAGTAATAATGGATCCCTTTTGCTATCTGCTTGCTTCAGTATGTATAAAAGATTTATTCCACTGATTTATTATAATTATTTTGGGAGTGGTGAGTTCTGGGGTTCCAAGGACTATTTCTTGCTACAATATGACAGAAACTGTCTTTCTCTTAATGAAAAATAAATACAAAGTTTGCCTCCTGGTTTTGATATAATCCAGACAATAAAAATTCACTTAGATTTTTTTTCTAATTTTGTTCTTTCTATTTATCTTATTTATCTCTTCTATTACAGTTATGAAGTTGTCCAGACATTGGACAAGGAAAAGCATCCAGTGGATGGACCAATTTGTTATTATCTGTTCAACACACTTCTATTTTGCCTGCTTGTGCTTCATATTTATTGGTGGGTACTCATGTATCGAATGCTTGTCGAACAAATCCAAGCAAGAGGCAAAATTAGTGAAGATGTTAGATCAGGTAAGTACAGCACTATTTTTGTCACGTGGAAATTACTGCATGTAAAGACACAGATGAATTATATGAAGTGATAAATCAATCTCAATAAGAATTTCAAACGTGCAAAGCATGAATTTACTATTTTTATTTTTTTGTCAACTGGCTTACGTCCTGATTGATAAATAATAATTGGGGGTACATGGAGTAATCAATCATCAGATATCTAATAACTGGTCATATGAAATCACTTGAACTGAATGTCGATTTTACCCACCTTAGGATACTGCACAAATTTTTGCTCATATGTGTAAATAACGCTCTAAACGAATGAATGCTGTAAAAAAGAGTTTCATACCCTTGTACATGCATATTGTCATTTCACATTCCTCCATAACGTGCTTTCAAGTGGCTTTCCCTTTAACTTCATAGCTGGCTGTTTTTTTTTTAAGTTTTCATTTTGACCTTTTATTATCTTATGCAGATTCTGAAGATGAACATGACGATTGATCTAGAAAGAAGAAATACTGCATTAAAAGGATGGATGAAAAGGTAATCTTAATTTTACTTGAATGCCTCATAGCACATCGATTTTGTGTGAAATTTTGGTTTTCAACGTCTTTTCATTGACTTCTTTCTCTGTAACTTAATACTGTCCATTTTCACTCAAACTGATGGAAAGCGCTCTTTGTAAGTTCTTCTGCAGATGGAGAACAACCCTGATTTACACATTGTATTCTTTGTATGTCCTTGTAAAGGGAAGTTTAATATTGTTTGGTGGTGAGGTTCGGAAGCATTTCAGAGGGTTCGGATTGAAGAGAAGTTTAGTTGTTGATTGTTGATGTCAGGGTTTGGCACCTTACAGTTCACAATATTGGGTCTAGTCACCACTAATTCTTGTTGTAAGAAAACACGTTGCCATGAAACTGTAATTCATCAACTCGAAGATAACTCTGCAGCCTAGTTAAGGTTAGCTTATGGATTAAAAATTTTTACTCTTGAACCAATGAATCTTCCTTTTTGTTTTTTGTCTAATTGAAGCTCATTATTGCATTGTAGGTTCAATTGTCCATAGAGATTTTTAGGATTAGATTGTTGGTCTGAATCTGATTGTTAATTTTAATTAAGACCGATTCTTGAGGTTGATTTTTTTGTCCTTATGAAAGCATAGCATTTTATACTCAGTTTTATTTTTTATGGAGTCTAAAAACTTCCCTGCACTGCACGTATATAAAATTTAAATTTTCCTTTGTCTAATTCTTAATACACTAACATTGGTTCTCAAAAAAAAAATCTCAAAATTCAGTATAAATTTTATCATTTGAATATTTGCTATTAAGATATATATATATATACACACACACACACACACACGGACATGAGAGAAATTATTTGATATACTAACAATAAAGCTTTTTAATTTTATAAACGGAGTTAAGATGATGACTAGGGATGTGATTAATTGAATTTGAATTGATACAATATTAAGCTCGAACTCGATTTGAAATTTGAGATTCGAAATTCTATTGGAACTCGTTCAAGTTTTGTTTTTCTAACTTGAACTAGACTAGAAATAAAAATAAAGTTATTCGAGTTTATTCGATTAGATTCGATTAATATATAAAAATAAAATTGATTATTTGTGTTCGAGTTCGAGATATTTTATTAATTAAAATAATAAAAATATATTTAAATATAAAATTTTGATTAGGCTCGCAAGCTACTCAAATCAAGTATAAAAATGTTCGAACTCAGCTCGATCGATGAGTCGAGTTACTCGAGCTCGAGCTTGAGCTCCACTTGATAATAATTAAGTTGAATTCGAATCGAATCCGAGTAGCTTGCGAGTATTAATGTATAATTTATACTCTTAATAATGACAAATAATTTTTTTAAAATTAATTTTTTTTAAATATATAAAAGATGTATTTCATCTTAATTTTACTTGTGAAATTAAAAATTTTATTGTCAGTGCATTTGATAATTTCTCACATATATATAAATATATATATGTATATATGTATACATATATACATGAAATTAAAATCTTAAATTCATTTGAAAAAAATACTCAAAATTGTATTATAAAAAGAAATGCATAATATTTAAATAATTTCTCTATTAACAATTTTGATTTTTGATTAAAGAACTTAATAAATTCGAACACTAATAAGTTCACATTAATTTATAAACCTAAAACCAAATATCTTTCTAAAAAATAAAAAAACTTACAAAATGATCATTAAAATACCATATTTTTTATTTAATAAAAATGATTACCATTTTAGTTTTATTTATTAATAGTGATTTGGAAGGAATATAAAAAATCTTCCCCGATAAGTTCCTTTTGGTAAGAAATTCTCTTATAAAATGTGTATGGCTAAAATATCTCCTTTTTTTATAATTCCTTCCTCTTTAAGATCCTTAACTTCTCTATCTATTTCATGATTATTTTATGATTTACAGTGATACAAAATGAATACATTTTGCAGTTGTTATGGTTTTATAAATTCTTTGCATCAAAAATTTTTATAAAATTATAAAACAAATCATTAATTCACTCATTTAACTGAAAAAAAATACTGTAATAAGATTTTTATGAAATAAATTATTATAATGATAAACATATCTTTATAAAAATTAGATCACTGGCTCGACGTTAAGCTAAAAGAGTGTTGAATACCAATTAAAATATCTTGATTATATATATGATCTATGAAATAAAAGCTTCATCAAATTTCATCTCTGATGCCATCTAGGGCAGGGCCAGTTGGGGAGGACCGGAGGAGCCGAGGAGGAGAACAAACACCGTCTCTCTTTACTAACGGGTAAGTCCCTTTGCTTCTTACTCCTTTTTCTTCAAAACCCCAAGCAAAGGCTTAACTTTTTTTTAACCCATCTTTGTTCTTAATTCTCGTTGAACACTGTTCGATTGTTTAAATTTTTATGCTTTATTAAAGGGGTCTGGGCATAAAACAAATCAGTGCAGTTGTCATCGGACAAAATTCTTGTTTAGATTAATTAAGTTGTGAAGACAACTTTTCCCAGTTATGCATATGAAATATTTGAGAAATATGACAGAAGGAAAATTGGGTTTCCTTGTATGAGGAGGAAAAAGAGTGATTTAATGATTGTATGTATGAAGGTTGCCTTCAGGGTTGTTTATGGAAGTAACCCATTTTTTATTTTCTAATTTCTTTTCCTGGTTTAGTGAAGTGTATCGTGAAATTTTTGTGATGTTGGAGTGTCCTTCCCTTTGGGAAATGCCCAAAAGATCATATCCAAAGAAATAATTTTAACTCTTACACAGTGTTTGAATAAATGTTAATAAAAAAAGAAAAAAAAAATTAAAAAGAAAATGATTTATGTATGTCTATAATTAAAATTAATAAAAAAAATTTTTAACAATCATTGTTTAGATAAAAAATAAAAAAAAATTCATTATAATAATTTTTTTCAATTATAACCTTGTAATTTTAAAATATTCTTAGATCATGATATATTTATTATCTTGTTTGATCTCAAAATTACTATTATATCAATAGTTTTTAATCAAGTAAAATAAAAAGATATTTTATAAACATACATGAATAAGTTTTTTGGCCATTATTAAAATTTCAATGTACTATCACTTTGACGATGTATTCATATAAAATTATTAATATAAAAAATGTAATTATATAAAAATATTACGTACTAGCAAATTATATGTTCTTTTGCACCAAACAAAAATATATATATATATTAGTATATAGTTGTCTAATATAAATTTATTTTATCAGAGATGATTCTGAAAAAATTACAAAAAAATTATAATGTGGTTTGATTTATTTATTAAGTTTTTAGTATTAATAAAAATATGAATATAATAATCTTTTATAAAAATAAATTTTTTTTTAATTTTTTTTTCTTAGCATCTTTTTCAAATTGAAGTATTAAAAAAATAAATATTACAAGGAAAAACAAAGGTTATCGATTTTTCACTTTCTTTTTTTTTTAAATTAAAAATTAATCCAAACAAAAAAAAAGTTTTTTTTATTTCCATTACTTTCTTTTATTTTATTTTCATTTCCTTCTCATCCACTCAATCCAAACATACTGTGAGTCATTTATAATCTTTGTCGCAAATTGATATATATTTTTTTTCAATTTTCAATCTCTTATACCCAACTATCATTTTCTGGATTTATAGATCGATGTTGATGATGTTTCTGTGTCCTTAATTTGGCAGTTTGAACTTGATTTTAAATTGTAACAATGGTAGATGTCATAACAGAAATACCCCCACCTTCCAGATTCTTTTAGGAAGATCTTAACAACTTTATGCCTCCATCCCCATCTCTTCCGTTGCCATTCCTCGTGCTTTCTAATCCTAAGCGTGATAAGCCCCTTCGCCCATCTCTCCTCGTCATTGCGTTATCTTCTCCGTCTTCGAATATATTCCACCATTTGTCACTCAAGGCCTTGTCACCTAATAGATGTTGAACCCTCACTTGGAGACAAAATTTGCAACATCTATTCCCTCAATGATGGGGATAATTCTACTCTTCTTGTATCAGTTCAACACGGTGCGTCTTCAGAGAGATCTGAGGATATTGTTCCTGAGAGAGGGTTCTGACTTTGGATCCAATTCAGAGCCAGAACTTCAGGGGCAAGCTCTCCCCAGATGAAACGAATGCTTTTAAGCTGGAGACATTAGCAGAAAGAAAAGGATTGAGTGGTGGCAATTTAGGTTCGTCCCTGCTAAAGGGTTTAGACTATTTTCCATCAGGTAGTTTGATTGATGGCCTGTCTGCTGCTCCATTGAGTCGATGCCAATTGAAGAACATAAAGGAAGCATTGTGTGTTTCATGGCCTGAATTTGGTAATTCTGTGGTGGCTCAGATTAGATCTCTACTGCAAAGGAATGTGCTGCCCAGCTTGGACTTGAGCTTAAGGGGAGAGTTGCTGCATCAATATGCAAGGTTCAATCGGATTAAGCATCAGGCTCATGATACTGCATTATATACATAGTGAACAGGGTTTACGCATTCACAGACTTTACTCCCTGCTAATTGTAATAAACATGTTTTTTCCCACGACATTATATGTCAGTCTTGAAATATCAACGTAAGATTTAGGCCTTGTCTTTGGCATTGATAGGTTGGATTGCCTTAATTGGTTTCGAACTGTGGAAGGAGTATATTGTCTCATTCTGATTGCTGTTTGCAAGTAAGCATAGAAAGCTGGGTTTTGCCAGTAAATTGAAACCAAATAATAGGATTGTTGGGACTAAGACTTGATTTTTCATGGTCTGGCTGTTGGTTATATGCAAAATGATCACTCTAGGGGCTCACACCATTGGAATGGCCCGCTGTGAGAATTTTCGAGCTAGAATTTATGGAGACTATACAGCAACTTCAGGGAAAAACCCACTATTCGATTCATATCTCGAAAATCCATTTGCCCTGCAAGTACTAGCTCTGGAGACAATAATATAACAGTAATGGACAAAGTAATACCAAATCTTTCCGCCAATTCTTTTACTGCACACTGCTGAGAGGTGAAGGGTTGCTTAGTTCAGACCAGGAAATGTATTCCAGTATTTTCGGAATCGAAACCGAAGAGATTGTCCAGAAACATGCAGAGGACTTAATGGTGAAACTGGGAAACATTAGTAATTAAGATAGCTTTGTCAATGGTGAAGGAAGAATTGAAGATTTGTCGACACTTACTTGCAAAAACACTGTTATTTAAAAAAAAACAAAAAACTGCAATTTAGAGAGTGAAATGAGTTGTATGTATTGAGATTTAAATTACAAACTTATTAAATGTTAATGACTCAATTAAATTAAGTCCAGAATTCAAAAAAAAAAAAAACCATTATTTGTTAGTGAACTATACAGCAAAACTGTTTGTTTGTATAAAGAAGAAATAATAAAAAGTTTTTATTTGTAGTTTTCATGAGTTATTGAAAAAACTGAAGTTTCATTGTACAAGAACAGGAAATTGAAGTTTCTGTAACATTCATTTCAAACCAACTTTGCACAAAAAAAAAAAAAAGGTGATTCTCCTAGTGAAAATTGCTTGTGGAAAATGATCTCTTGAGCCACTTTGGCCTAGGTGGTTGTATAAATGATGACTAGAGATAAAGATATTAAGTTCAATTCATCATAATGTTCTATTCTCTCCCATTAAATTGAAAAAGTAAAGGTTTATGAAGGTATCCATTTGCACCTTTTTCTTTCTTTTATGCGGCCACAAAAAGTCTACACACGTTTAATGGCTTTAACTCAAATTTCCATGCTTAATATTTAGGAAGAAAAATGTAGTGTGAGAAGTTTTGACCAATATAACAAGTTAGTCGGCTGCGTATTTTTTTTCACCTATAGTACTTCTCAATTTCTTCCTTCTTCTAGCACTTATGACTTTTTTTTTAAGCCAAAATATTTTGGATTTATTTTATTGATTCTTATAATATTATATATAATTTATGATGCATATATTAAAAATATTCAATTATAATTATAATTTGCACATTTAACTGCTTATAAAATAAATTTTATAATGAATTCAAAGTTTAAATCATTTTATTTGTATAATTATTTTTAAGAGATGGTATTCAATATATTTACTATAATAATAATTATTTTTATTCTTAAATTATGATTTTTTTATTTAAAAAAATTTATATTTCTATTACTTTGATGTGACTCAGAGCTTACATTATAAATTTAAGAATTAGGTAGGAATTAATTAGTTTCTTTGAATTTCGTTTTCACATGTTTTTGAATTCTTTTTGTTATTGGTATGTATGCGTTGAAAATCTTGAAAAATTAATGTTCTTTCACTTGGAACTTAAAATTTACGGTTTGAACACAAAAAAATTCAAACTTTCGGCCTCCTAATTCTAAATGCAATGACATGGGCCATATGACACTATGATGGTCTCTCCCAAATAGCAAGTAAGGCTCTGTTTGGAGCTCGACAGCTCAAAGATAATGGATCCCAAGGACCACACGTGCGTGCCACAACAAATTGTTTGATTTCTTTGGGATTGTTAACAAGCTAATTGACACTAGAAGGATTAAATTGATATAAATTGATATATTGAGAACTTTATTAAAAAATTTAATCAGAAGTTTGGGGATGAAATTGATGATTAAGTTAAATACTACAGAAAGAACCTTGACAAACGTCCAACAAGGAATGCCGGAATGAAATTAAACATAGAAAGAGAAAATTATTACTAGTTCATTGGCATGCGTAACTCTTGCTTGGATTTGGTCCCATCGATTATTTTTCATAAAATTAATATGAATCAACGATGAAGAGTGAAATGTATACAGATGATGGATCCGATTATAAATTGTGAATCTTATATATGAGAATTATGAATTTTATGTAAAAAAAAAATTAATGAAATATCATAATTTTTTATTAGAATGATTTATGTTCTTTTTTTTTTTTTCAAATGGTTCATGATTAGATTCGATCAAGTCAGGAATTGCGGCTGTACCTCGTTGTGTAACATGCTTGAAGATTGAGATGGTAATACGTATGAAGAACCCAAAACCAGCCTCTTGAATTGCTCATCAAAGGGAAACAAGAAAAAACAGACAAAACATTAGGTCGTAGAGTTGTTGACAAAAGACTTTTTTTTTTGTTAATGAAATTATTAAAATATAAAAAAAATTATAATCCTAATATAAAATTAATTAATAAATTAAAATATAATTAAATAAATTTAATAATAAATTAAATTAAATTAAATTTACACACAATATATCTTAAACTTAAAAAATAAAGATTTTAAATATTTTTTATCACTAAATCAAAATAGCAAACAAAAGTTGTTATTGTATCTACAAAAAATTCTAAACCATCAGTCAATCTCTGTCGCAAACGTGTAATCGTGGAATTGCTTTCCTCACCAAACCAAATCGAAGTAATAGTAAGACAACCAGAAACGACTGCTACCCATTAGTTACTATTTAAAAAGCTACAGAAGTTGGAAGGAAAGGAAACCAAAGGCGGTCCATCTCATTGGTTCCCTTAGCACTAAATACTTTTGAAAGTTAGAAAAGGAAGCTAGAAGGAATCGATTCCATTTTTTTCATTACAAACCAATCTTTATTTTTTTCGAGAGATATCATGGAAATAAAAAATAATATTTTAAAAATAACCACAACAATCAATTAAAGTAAATTCGAAAATTAACCCTATCTATTTCTTTTATTCTCTTTCTGGTAGCTTTTCTTTTTCTTTTGGAATTTTGGTCCACGGCTCAAATGAAAAGGAAAGATATATTTATTTGTGTTTTGTCAACATTAAAGAATTGACAATTCATGACAATAGAATCTATTTTCTTTTTAAGTAGAATGTTCTACATTGAACATGGACATTGACTTTTTGTTTTTTTTTTTGTTCTCTTTATAAGATGCATGAAATATCTTTAGTCCTATAAAGAACTTCAAAGGGAGGAAGATTTATAAATTTTTTATTATTCAATATTTCAATTTTCTTGTTTTGAACATCAAAATTTGAAAAATAATACTTTGATCCATAGGCATTTCACGTCATTTCATTAATTGAGCATTTATGATAACACTTGACAAAATATATGATAATATAAAATATCTTAAAGAAAAAGATATAAGTAAATCAACCATACTTAAAAACATTAATAACCAAAACGTTATTAATATAAAAGGATGATAAAATAAAAAAAAAATATTGAAAAAATTAATTGATCAAATATGTAATTTAATCTTATTAAATTTTGGTGCCATCAAATCTTCTCATAACTCATTTCATATGTAATAAAATGAGAAATGTCCTGCCATAGACAATGATTGATTTGTTAATGTCTTTGGGAAATATTCATTGATTGAGCTTCCTTCCTTGCAACTTCAAAACATTGGCCTTTGAGGAATTGAAATTGGCCCCTCAAAAACATAAGGAAACACAACTTCAATTTTGGTAAGGATCAAACAATGTTCTTATGATCTTTCTATAATAGCACTTGTGGCTTTGGCTATATCTCATTTGAGCCAAACACATAACATCTAAATAAAAAAAAAAAAAAATCTAAAACATTAATAACCATCCAACCATAACATCATGTACTTGTATTCTTTTACGCAAATTATAATATTAATGAATCAAATTTAAAATAAAAATTACTAATTATTATATATTATCTCGTTACGTACATTCTTAATTTTAATATATCGTTATATAAAAATATATTATTAAGAGTTTGAAGATAAAATTATCTAAAATTAGTTCAATTAAGGATAAAAAAATGTCCTTAAAAATGAATTAACTATATGATTGATTTTTCAAATTGCTTTTTTTTTAGATTATTACATTATTTTTTTTTAAATTTAATGACAATCACAAAATCTTTAATACTATATCATATTTTTAAGAAAATTTAAATTTATCAGTTCAATTTTGAAAGGGATAAATATGAAGATGAAAAGATTAAAATTTAAAATTTAACTCAATTATTTTTAAAAGTCAACAATAAATATATTTAAAATTCAAATTTTAATACCTATAACTATTTTTTTATTCTTAGATTACAATTTGTTTGGTACCTACTTTTTTTTTTTGAAATAAAGGAGTAAGATCTTATTCTATAACTCAACCAACAAATAAAAATACTAAAGCACATATTCTTTAAACAAATGTGATCTTACAACAAGAAAATTTATTGCTATAAATGTGTTTAAAAAAAAATTGAAAATGATGGGCAACTCTATAATAGAATTTATGAGATATATTTGGAATGGATATTATGTGAAAAATATATATCTATATTTATGTAAACAAATATCGGTACGTGACAGATTGAGAAATCATGGTCCAATCTTCAACGGCCCTGCCCTTCTCTCACCGCCAACCCAAATTATAAGCATAGTTCGGAAGTAAATATCCAAAGCAGAGAAACAGTCCATCTGAGACGCAAAGACTTGGCTTCCCGGGATTGAATAAGAGGCACCCAACATTTGTTTATTTAATTTAAAGAAAAATCCCCCATCCAAGAAAAAATCTAAAGTACCACTAGTATTAAAGGGCTCTCTCTTTCTTCTTTTATGTGAATCCATTCTCGAGAAAGTGTTTTTTTGCTTTGCAGATTGTCTATTCCCAACTTCCCAGAAACGAAGAAGAAAATCCCGGAAAATCACATTCGCTTCTATTCCGAGAAAAGAAACGAGAGAAATAGAATAACCATATTTTTTTTATATATGTGTAAGGAGAAGCGGTGAACTCAGTGTGACTCATTTACTATAAAGAACACACAGAAAAAAAGAAAAAAAAACGACTCATTCGGTCTGACTCGGTGAGTACACTCGTCATCATTGCTGAAAATCTTGCCTTTTTTTTATTGATTTGATTAATTTTTTAATTATTGCTTGTTTTGTCATTCTGTAATCTGGGTAATCATTATTTTTTTCATTATTTGATTTGCTTTGTTTTATTTTATTTATTTATTTGTTTGGGTAAAGGTGGTTGTTTTAGATCCAAATAACGTGTGGAATAGAGGTTTTGGTATATTTTCTTGTTTCTGTTTGATACTTCGTTCAAGGTGCTGTCATTTTTTTCTGAATGTGATTTTTTATATGTTTTCAGAATGGTGGGTCAGTGAGGATCAAAATTTTGTGTTTTTATTGTTTGTTGAATGTAAAAGGCGTTTGTTTTGATCTTTGAAGATGTTATTTTGGTGCTCTATGTAGGATTTTCTATATCTGTTTTTCTGACAAAAGCTCACCAAATAAAGCAAAAACGAACGAGTTTGTTTGCTATTGCTTGATTTTGCTCTTTCTTTGTTACCTTTTACGCTAAATGTCTGACAGATTTTGAGTTTTTAATTTGAAAAATGAGATATTGATTACCAGTAACACCGCTAATCGTGACAGTTAGCAATCCAGGGACATAATAAATATGTATTGCTGTAATCTTTTATGATGATGATCTAAATAGCTGCTTTCTTTTCTCTTATAGTTGTGGAGTTTGATGCTTTCATTATTGCCTTTATGATATATTAACGTTTTACAAAGATACTGAAATTAATCATCCTAATTTCCCTCTCATTTAGTACAAAAGGAGTTGTTCAAATTTTTTATTTCCACAAAACTATTGCCGCTGTGTCCATCCTTGAAGAACTGGGTCAGATGCGTTTTTTCTTTTATTTATTTATATTTTAATTTTTAAAGTTATACAAAAGGAGAGCATAAATATATACAAAAAGAGAGCATAAATGCTGTAGTCTTTTATTTTTTTTATATGTGAGGTGAGATAATTTTGGTTTTGATAATGAATTTTACTCCTTATTTTCAATTTTGTTGTTGACTGAAGTTTTTATTATTTTCTTGTTTTATGCATGCAACTTTTATATGGAAATGATATACAGGCAATAAATGGCTGTCTTCGTTTCTAGTTGCAAACTTGTCTGTCTTATGTTGGATGAAAATCTAGTTTCACTGATGTGCTTTACAGGCATGTCTTTTAGTACTGGAACGTTGAAGCATTTTCAGTGTCCTATATGCCGTAGCTATGTTTTAATTGTTTCCTTGCACTGCTTATTTATTGTTTTTTTCTTTGTTCACTTATACCAGAGGTAGCTGTCATATCAATGGCTCAAGACAATTCTGGTAGTGAATCACACCATAAAAAACTAGGGCTCTTAAAAGATCAAGTTCGGCTGGTTAAGCGAAAAGATTGTGATCGCCATGAGATTTTTTCAGTCCAAGATCCCTTGTCTTTTGAGAAGGGGTTCTTTATTGTTATCCGTGCATGCCAATTGTTAGCCCAAAAAAATGATGGAATAATATTGGTAGGATTAGCAGGTCCTTCTGGAGCAGGGAAGACTGTGTTTACAGAAAAGATACTCAACTTCATGCCCAGCATTGCTGTTATATCAATGGACAACTATAACGATTCTAGTCGAATTGTTGATGGCAACTTTGATGGTAATTCATCTTTTCTCTCATTTTTTTTATCCTTTTGAAAATGTGGTACTATTGGTAGTTATTCCCAGGAAGAAGCTATGGAATTCAAGATGTCTTCCCACCACTTTTTTGGATTAATTTTTTTGTTCTTTTATTTTTAAAATTAATTGATAACTTGGTATGAAGGATATTTGCTCTGACATGGTTGTTTGACCGTGATTTTTGTCTGTTTTGTGAACAACCTATTTAGAACCATATTACAAGGTGCTATTCCTTAGTGCAAGAATGTATTTATAATTATGTTAAATTGATCAAGGGAATCACTCAATGCCGTAAGTCCGACAATGGGGTAGTATGTTAGCTGATGGCATGACTATTTACTATCAGTAGTAACATTAAAAGTTGTTCCTGATTGATGTGAAGGCCTTGGGTTTGACAACTAATCTATTTAAACAAAGAGGAGATAAAAAAAATGCAAGCAATATCAGTTTGGAATTGCCTTTGGTGTCACATTGAAGTGCTAAACAAAATTTCCTTGTTTGAATAGCTTAACTTCTGTTCTGGCTATGATGCTCTTAGAGCATGTAATTAGACTTCAGAAGTGGTGGGGAACCATATTAATGAGTTAAATGCTTTCTGTGGTCTACATCAGTGGTTTTCATTATTTCTCCTTTTAATCTAGGTCATTTTTGGTAGGTTTTCTTTATGGACAACATATTTTTGTTTTCCTAAGGTTTTCTACCATTCTTTCAATTTTAATTGCATGGATAATAAAACCTATTATATTCTTACATAGATTCTCGGCCTCAGCATTTCCAACTTAGCATCTAATGATAGTATTGGGAAATAACCCCTAAAGAAAAGAAACTATTTATGTCTCCAGTGTTAATGTTTTAGTGGTCTTGCATATCTTTGATGAATAAGTTTCTCTGTTTTGTAACCTTTCACTCATACCTTCCTTCCATTTTGAGTTGTTTTCCCTATTATCTATTTTTCTGGGTCAAGTGCATTATCATGAATGCCCTTAAATGTGCTTTATTTTGATAGGAATGATTTTTACTCATCAATAGAAAATGAGATATGACTGGCTGCTTTAAATTTTTGTTTGAATATCTATTTTGTTTGGAATTAGAAGTTGAGTGTTTCAACTGAAAGCAAGCAAAGCGGAAAAATAACAATCTTCTGATTCTTTTAAACAACAGATCCACGCTTGACAGATTATGATACGTTGCTCCAGAATGTTCATGATTTAAAGGAAGGGAAGGAAGTTCAGATTCCCATCTATGATTTCAAGACTAGTTCCCGAACAGGATACAGGTTGAACACTGCTTCATTTAGTGCATATCAGTACTATCATTTGCTTAAAAAGCTGTTAAGGATTAAGTTTTCGCAGGTTTGCCAAAGGAAAAGTAATGATAATAGTAGTAACATTTGATTGTGAATTGTAGAAGTCCTGATCAATTTTGTTTACAGAATTGGATTTACTGCCATCGTCAAACCATAGTATGAGATTAATCAGATTCTTAATCAGATAGTTTATACTGCTTTCATATCTGGTCGATAGATTTTATATTTAGTCTAGCATGTATCTATGACAGAACCCTTGAAGTCCCGAGCTCGCGCATTGTAATCATTGAGGGCATCTATGCTTTGAGTGAAAAGTTGAGACCTATGCTGGATCTTCGAGTATCTGTCACTGGGGGAGTTCACTTTGACCTTGTTAAACGAGTTCTACGAGACATACAACGCGTTGGCCAAGAGCCTGAAGAAATAATCCATCAAATTTCTGAAACTGTATGTTCAGCTCCCTTGTTTTTTTTTTTTTGGTGAAATTTATTACCAGAGAGTGAGAAAAGCTTAGTTGGTTGTTGTTTTGTAAAATTATAGTAAGCTACTAAGCTACTTTAATGTTTCAGTGCACTATGGTTGTTTTCTAGAAGAAGTCAGCATGTTGTCTGTTATACAGGTATATCCAATGTACAAGGCCTTTATCGAGCCAGATCTCCAAACAGCACATATCAAAATCATTAACAAGTTCAACCCATTTACTGGATTTCAAAGTCCGACTTATATTTTAAAGGTTACTATTTGCTCCAACTTCTTTGCTTGTTTCTCTATGGTACAAATTATAAAGATACTGGTAATTGTACTTATTTCTATCCCAGTATCTATGTCCTTATCCGTTCTGGCATCTCAGTTTTTCTGTTTATTGTAGTCAGCAAGGAAGTTTACAGTGGATCAAATTAAGAGTGTTGTTTCTGAAGCACATACAGAAACAAAGGAGCAGACTTATGATATATACCTTCTACCTCCTGGTGAAGATCCAGAATCTTGCCAATCATATCTGCGGATGCGGAATAAAGATGGAAAATATAGTCTCATGTTTGAGGTTTGTCCCTTGAATTTCTGTCTCTTATTATCACGAGTTGAGATCCTACATATGTGACTTGTGAGTTCATATCTTCATAAAATTTCAGTGGTCCTATAATTCATGTACTACAAGAGTTAAGATTATTGTACGACTCTGGAGGTATTACTATAGATATTTTGAGAAAACATGTATGTCTCTAGCTCTAATTAGATATTCCTTAAAAAGAAAATATTGGTCATTGCATGTGTTTGACATCTGTGTTCAAGTCTGAACAAATAGCTTCCCAATGACCTGGTTCTCAGTGTTACAGAATTCCCTTGGGAATGATCTTAATCAGAATAACTAGGTTGGTATTAAACTGGCAAATTGGATATCCACTATGCTTTGATTCTAGAGAATCTGTTGTTTAGTGGTGGATGGATCTTGACAAAGTCATCTTACTAAGAAAAAGAATACAACAGTCTTTTTGTCTATATACTTTTGGGGTTTGAATGTTGGATTGAAATTCCTTGTTCTCCATCTGTTTTCTTTGTGTATGATGTCTCTCCTTTCTCCACTAGTGTTTGTTTGTTAAGAAACTGACCAACAAATGAAAGTCTGATTTGATAGTTTGTGAGTCTCATTTTCAGGAATGGGTAACAGATATTCCATTTGTCATATCTCCAAGAATTACATTCGAAGTTAGCGTGCGCCTTCTTGGTGGACTAATGGCCTTGGGTTATACAATAGCAACCATCCTCAAAAGAAACAGCCATGTATTCTCTGATGATAGAGTTTGCGTGAAAATTGATTGGCTGGAACAGCTAAATCGTCACTATCTTCAGGTACTTCTGAGAATGGAAATCTTCATCTAAGCAAGTACTACAAATGTGGTGTTTTAATGTACTTTCAAAACTTTTTAAAGTTGAAAACTTATTCTTAACTTTCTAGTTTCTATAAATGTTTAGTAATTTGCTCCATTTTTTTTCCATTTTGGTCACTTGTATTATGTTTTAACTACTTTGTTTTGATAATGGTTCTTACAATTTTTTCTTTGTCAAATTGCGAATTTGACCTTCTACCTGATAATTTGTATAGTTGTTGATATAACATTTGGAAGGGTTAAAAATTTTGAGTTTGGATTTATATGATTCACAGCATAAGTGCTTTAGAAGTGCCATATATAATTCCTGGAAGTAGCCAAATTGACATTTTAGTTGTACTTTATATTTTGGAGGAGCTCAGATAATCATGTGGGGAATTTGATGCATAACTGTTTCATTTAAAACATTGGTCATATTTCTTACTTCAAAATATTACTGTAATTTGTAGTTTGTTTATAGGCTAGTACCAACCATTGCGTTTTGACATTCTTAAACAGGTGCAAGGAAGAGATAGGTCAGTTGTAAAATGTGTTGCCGAGCAGCTTGGTTTGGAAGGTTCATACATTCCACGTACCTATATTGAACAAATCCAGTTGGAAAAGCTTGTAAATGAGGTTATGGTATGAGACTGCCAAAAGCTTGTGATGTCTTTTTCAATTTTAGTAGCTCTTATCTAAGTATTGGACAGGCCCTGCCAGAGGATTTGAAGACAAAACTCAGCCTAGATGAGGATCTGGTGTCAAGCCCCAAGGAAGCGCTCTTAAGAGCCTCTGCGGATAGGGTTGCCTCGAGAAATAGGCATCTCAAAAGGTGTAAACTTCTGATACATTTCTTTTTCTGCCGCATAAGGATGCTGTTTGATGGCCCTTTTTAAATGCATTTAACTAATAGACCTGCTTTACATGGTGTAACAAAAACAGCGGTATGTCGCATTCATATTCAACTCAAAGAGAGAAGAATATACCGAACTTAGCTGGATATGGTGTGAACAACCGGAGGTTTGTTGAGAGAAATTCAGAGTCAGCTCTAGCAAACAAGGTTTTTATGTAGCTCTTTTACCTTTGTACTTGATTTTCTATATATATATTTTTGGTGAATGCATTAGTAACTTATATCCCCTTTACTTTTCTTCTTTTTGTGTAGGGAGTCATTACTCAGCTTTCAGAACAGATATCCTCTCTGAATGATAGAATGGATGAATTTACTACCCGTGTTGAAGAGTTGAATTCCAAGTTAACCATCAAGAGATGTACTTCCAGCCAACAAAACTTGGCTTTTCAGACTGAATCTTGCAATGGCTCTGCTCCAACTTCTTACTTCATCAATGGTTTAGGCAATGGTTCCATAATGCCCAATTCTTCATCTTCCTCTCATCTGTCTAAGGATTCACCTTTAATGGAAGAGGTACTACAGCTATGCCCTTTTATTCAAGTTTGTTATTCTGGAGGTTACTGGTCAACATAAGAGATCTAGAATTGCCAGAATTAAGAATCTGATCTAGATTGCTGGCTATAAGAGTCAAAACATTTGAGGCTCCTAGGGAAAAGTTAGAAAGTGTTAGGCGTGGCCATTAAGGGCTGGTCTTAGTTGTCAAGGGATCAACTGAAACTGTCCGACATAATTTAGAACATCAATGGCTAGGAGTTCTAGTACTGATGCAATTAGCCTATATCTGCTCAAGTATATTTTTGATTCATTTGAAGTTTCATAGCCAGTTGGTTTGCCTAAATTTTATATGCTCTAACGTCTGTGAAACAGATATCCACTGTTGCACGGGGACAACGTCAAATCATGCATCAGTTAGATAACCTTAGTAATCTCCTTCATGAGAGACTGGGAGAGAGATCTAAGCAAGCAAGTACAAGAAGGAAAAACATGGTGGCTGGTGCAGAACCTGTTAAAGTTCCTCTAATTTTAACAACATTGGCAATTGGCGGCCTAGGAATCTTCTTATTCAGGGGCTTTTTAACCCGAGACTGATTCAATCCTCTGGAATAATTTTCTCATTTTCATGTCTTTTTTTTTTTTTTTTTTTTTAAGATTTTCAATTGTCCCACCAAGTGTTTTTGCAGCATTACTCTTCTGCTCGGGAAAGACAGTGAAAACTGATGATTAAAAGAGTTACGAGGGGGCAAACAAAACAAAGCTTTCAAGCTTCTCTTTGAGGGTTTGGTAAAGAAGGGTGCTCTGCCAATTTTCTTTTCACTTTGTGGGGACTTCTTGTCATATTCGGCTATTGGAAAATGCTCTTTTAACCAGTCGTGACATTCTCTACTTTTTTTTTTTTCATGCTGAACGAGTTCTTAAGTCTTGATTACTACAACTTTTTTTTGAGTTAATTTAAGTATTTATTTATATTGTGTTTAATAAATTTATGAAAATCATTTTTTTATATTAACAGATTCGAATAAAAAAATTTTTAATCACTGATATCAAGGTAGCCATCGAATGGTGACATTATAGAAGCAAATCAATCTAAACACACTAATACTTGGACTAAAGCTATGTTAACTTTTTCAGTTAATGGGGTGGGAAACATCTCTCTTTTTCGCCTGCATATGAAAGATAAATTTTGAAATAGTAATAAAGTTAAAGTTGATCATCAATGATTAAAAGTTATCTCAACAATCCATCCATTTTATTTGTCTCCCATTTTTATTTTACCAAAGGGGGAAAAAATGAACTCTTTTTTAACGTTAAAAGATTTTGAATTTGGTTCAAAACATCTTTTTTTTAATCGATCAAAAGCAAAAAAACTAATTTGAATTATCTTATCCTTATCCGCCCGAAAAAAAAGCTCAAACCTAGCCAGCAAACGAAGTCCAAATGGGCCCCCAGACTCCCAACCCAAATATGAAGATGTCCCTTTTATATGTACTAAACAAATTGCAAATTGCCAGACAAGTGCAAACAGAACAAGGTTTCTCCCACCCAACACGTAAAGTTGTTTCCTTTTCCCGTTTAGCTTCAGTATCTGATGAAAGAGTTAAAGAAGAGGAACACTACAGGAAGACCATAAGGAAATTGAGTTCTGCTTCTGGGTTTTTGATTTTATCATCGGTTAGTTATTCTTTTCTCGCTATATTTTTAATCTCATTTATTTACCATTTTGTATCCCATTTCTTTCAATTTTATTTGATCAAGATCCGTTTTCTTCTTCACTGATGGAATGAATTAGAAAATCCCATTTTTTAATCCTCAATTTCCCAAATAATGTGCATGAAATGCTAAATTTTCTATCTTTAGGATTATGCTAGTATGTTTGGTCTTTTGTTTGAAGCTAAAATTAATGAGAAATTGAAGATTGTCTAGAACTATCAACAGGTTACATGTCGAACAAGTCATTGATATATATATATATATATATATATGCTTAAATTGTGCAGATGGATGATGTTTCGGGTCCAGATTTAATAACTGATTTGCCTCAAAGCATTATAGAAAGTATCCTCACGCGTTTACCAATAAGAGATGCTGTGAGGACCAGCATTTTGTCAAGTAAATGGAGATATAAATGGTCAGCACTTACTCAGCTTGTATTTGATGAGAAATGTGTGATTTCATCGGATGATCAATGTGAAGTTGAGGATAGTCTTGTTAAATTTATAACTCGGGCTCTTTTTCTGCACCAAGGGCCGATTCATAAGTTCCAGCTTACTACTACAAACTTGCAATGCTGCCCAGATATTGATCAATGGTTACTTTTCCTTTCGAGGAATGATATCAAAGAGTTGGTTCTTGAATTGGGAGAAGGAGAGTGGTTTAGAGTTCCTTCTTGTCTTTTTAATTGTAAAAAGTTGACCCGTTTGGAGCTTTTTCGTTGTGAATTTGATCCGCCACCTAGTTTTAAAGGATTCTTGTGCTTGAAAAGTCTTAATCTCCACCAGGTTTTGGTTTCCCCTGAGGCAATTGAAAGTCTTATATTTAGTTGCCCTCTTCTTGAGAGCTTGGCATTGTCGTATTTTGATAGTTTAGCTCTTACAATCCGAGCTCCAAATCTTAAGTATTTGTGTCTGGAAGGTGAATTTAAAGACATTTGTCTTGAAAATACCCCACTTTTAGTTGCAATGTCAGTTGCTATGTATATGACTGATGACAAAGCTGAACACTTTGAGCAAAGTTCAAGCAGCAACTTTAACAGGTTTCTTGGTGGTGCACCTCGTCTTGAGAGGCTCATTGGGCATATATACTTCACGAAGGTAAAATGATATTACATTTCTACTTTGGTTTGTCAAGTTGAATTAGTTTATACTTGTTCCAAGGTACTGTCAGTTAAATTTTCTGTGACTTTAAGTATTTAAGCATAGGTGATGACCCTGGAAGACTTCCAATTACATATAACCATCTAAAGGTGGTAGAATTGTATCAAGTGAGTTTTGAAGATATGAAGGAGATACTCGTTGTTCTTCGCTTGATTGCTAACTCTCCTAATTTAAACGAACTTAAGATTTCGGTGAGTGTTGTAGTTCTATATTTTCATTTGTGATTGATGTTATTGTCTGTTTCTACCTTTTGTACTACTTTATGGTGAATCATTCAAGATCCAAATGACCCCGTTCACTCTGCGGTGGTTCCTTTAGGGTTCCTCAAACACATTAGCTGCTATAGATGCGCCCGATTTGAATTTCTGGGAAGAAGAATGCCCTTCAGATTGCACATTCAAACAACTTAAAGTTGTGAAGATGACAGATATGTCTGGCGTGCCTCATGAGATGGAGTTCATCAAATTCCTTCTTGCAAAGTCACCAGCACTTGAGACAATGAGTTTCTCACCTTGTATATATGTCATGGATGAAAGACTGAATATGTTAATCGAGCTGTTGAGGTTTAAACGGGCCTCTGCTCAAGCAGAAATTTTCGTCATTCTAGATTAAGAATTGTTTGTCTGTTAATAGAGAACAACTAAGTATCTTGCCCTTCCATCTGCTAATTCCTTATCTTTCTTTTGGAATCTCAAATAGCACTTGGGCTCCAAATGCATGTTTCTGTAACATATTCTTTTGAAATGTGAATAATATCGTTATTGAGCAAATTGTATGAAGTTAAAGAGAAGTTCTTTTATCAGGATATTGATGATGCTTTCATCGGAAAGCTTGGAAATTGGAAATAACCTGAAGAAATGGAAGCAGTATGTTATGTCTGAGTCTGATTTGTTCTTAGAATATGTGAATGTCATTGAGAATCATGGGTTGTTCTATTAGTATGTCCTCTTTTAGGCTGAAAACTTTGTCCTGTAAATATTATAGATGCCATCACATATGCATGGATACATGCACATACATAAACCTATTTTGGGTGCAAAAAAAACTTGGAATTTGGGATTCCTAGTGATAAATACCAGTGATAGCTCTTTAAAATTCCTGAAGACCACGGCATTAAATTTTAGGGAGCAAACAAAATTCATTTGAAATAGGACTTTTATTACAAGTAACTCACAGTAAACAACTACAGAAAAATTCTTCACTCGCCAGAAGCAGGAAATGTACCACTCAACCTAAATTTGTCAGTTTTTTCTTGAATCTAAATCTGTACAATCAGAAATGAGACAGATCTAGAGTTTCCAGTGTTATAATACTATACAACAAGTTCATTTCAACACATTTCTATCATGACTCATGAGATTCTTTTTACGTTTCTTCTTTTAAACAATTTATGATTCTCTCCCCATTTCAGAGGTGAAAGTCATCTTGGTCCAGAGAGCTCCATTGCTTGAACCAGTAAGGAAGAGTCATCAGTAAGATCAGAATATCTCTCTGAAGAGGAGAATTCATTGGCTCTAGACCTGGTTGCTTCAGCTCTCTGAGAAGCTTCCCACTTGTCAGCAAGTCCATCACCTTCCAGCATCCGAACCACTTCTGACATCTTGGGTCTATGACTTGGAAGGTTTTGAGTGCATAAAAGGGCCACTTGAGCCATTTCTTCAAGCTCAATTCTATCATAGTTGTTCTTCAGGTCCTTGTCAACTAGCATCTCCAGTTTCTTTTCTTGGTGAATTTTTCTTACCTACATATAATAATAATAACCAAGTACATTAGATTTCTGTAATTTGATACATAGTGAGAATAGTCTGACAAGTAAAATTTCTTTGATTAGCTTACCCAGTCAAGCATGGCTCCTTTCTGGTTAGCTGTCTTCCCAAATTCAAGAGCTCTCAGTCCAGATATCAGCTCAAGTAAAAGGATACCAAACCCAAAAACATCTGTTTTCTCAGAGGACTGCCCGGTGGATAGGTATTCCGGGGCTATATGTCCGACAGTGCCCCGCACAGCTGTTGTCACATGTGACTTCTGGTGATCCAACAACTTTGCCAATCCAAAATCACCAACTATGGCCTCACAGTAATCATCAAGAAGTACATTTGCAGCTTTAACATCCCTGTGAATTATCTTTGGATCACACTGCTCGTGCAAGTACAATAAGCCCCTAGCTGCTCCTAAAGCTATTCTTTTCCTCGTTCCCCAATCTAAGGCTGGTTTGGCTGCAAAGTTAGAACTTACCAACATTATTCGTTGGTAAATTTTTGCATTATTTGGACATTTAAGATTGGTGACAATAAACATTCTAATGCATCTTATACTATTGGACTATTCATCCATTATGTGCTTCATTGTTAGGATTTTTAGTACTTATACTTCATAAATCTTATCAATCTGAGTTATAAAAGAGTAGCAATGATTGCTGTTCCATTACCTTTGAGTCGACTAGCAACGCTACCATTGGACATGTAAGGGTAAACCAAAAGTCTCTCTGTCGCTGTCATGCAAAATCCATAGAGCCGAAGGAGGTTGCGGTGAACTGCTAGGCTCATCATCTCAACTTCAGTCTGAAATTGGATTTCACCTCCAATGGCATTTCCATCTTTAAGCCTTTTTACAGCTACAACTGTTCCATCCTGGAGATAACCTTTATATACGTTTCCAAAACCTCCTTTTCCAACCAAGTTCTCGCTACTGAAGTTGTTAGTAGCTATCTGAAGTTCCTTGAAATGGAACCTCTTCAAGTTTCCAAGGCAAACTTCTTCTCGATGTTGTTCTGAAATGTTCAGAAGAGTATTTTATGGGGACAAATTAGCCCTTTCTTATAAATTAAGTGTGTTATGCAACTATTTTTATTGTTTCAGTTCTCACTAACCGTTAACATCGAAGAATATTTGCTGGTTGTGTCTTTGCCTCCACCAAAGAAAGAAACCAAAGCCAAGAATAAGTAGGCAGATGCAGCCTAGGCTGGAGCCGAAGGCTAAAGCAATTTTATGGCTCTTGGGTCTACCAGAGGGTTGTGAGTCTAACAAGGACAGAAAATGATGTCAGATTAAGAGAATTAAACAATTATACAAATTTGGGAGGGAATTTGAATTTCTAACAGAACGGGAAAGTAACATAATCTTAAAGCAGGTGATAGGATACATATAAAAATCTTAAATTCTAGATGGGCTGACTCAAATCATGAATTTTACACTAAAGTCAAAGGGTAGGTGATTAATAGTTAGAAAAAGAAGTAACACAACTTTTTGAACAGAACTTCGAGATTTGGACAAAATGTAGAAACATTCAAGAGGGGAGAACTGTTCTTACTTTGTGAATTGTTTAAGGACAAAGACATTGGCATTGGTCTTGTTCTGGAGCAGTCATGCTCATCTTCCGCGGCACAGATCAATGGGTTTCCAACAATGCTGTGTGATGTCAACTAAAAATTATGTAAGCAAATAATAAATGGACGAAAATATTACTAATAGTCATATAATTCAATTTCTTGTTTTAAAAACCGTGAACACCGGATTTAACAGCTAACGGCAGAAGTAACTTACTTGAATGTTTTTTCTAGCAATCCTGGCACTGGTCCACTCAAATTATTGAAAGACAAGTCCCTGGCAAATCGAATAGATCCCACGTATTGTTAATCCTTAACCTGATATGCATCAGTTTGGAAAGAAAACTAACTGGCGTCCATAGGATTAAGAGAATTACAGGAAAGTGAGCAGAGTCATGTTTGCCAGAGAGGAAGGTATTGCTCCTGAGAGACTGTTATTATTCAGCCTCCTGATCCAATTCAAAGAAAACCATCATCAGATTCAAACTAGTTTAATCCATAATCAGATTCAATCTAGTTTAATCCATAATTTAGGGGGAAAAAAAGCTAAAGCATGGCAATATTTCAATATATATACTTACAAATATTGGAGACCTTTTAAACGGGACAGAGTGCTGGGAATTTGACCAGAGAAGTAGTTGTTAGAAAGATCAAGTGTGTGAAGCTTCGGAAGCTTCCCTAATTCGGAGGGTATATGTCCTGATATGTTGTTATTCTGTAGGAGCCTGCAAAACTTTCATTCAATAAGACATTCTAGCTAGCTAAAAACTATAAATTACAATTTATCTGATGACAATTTGATACTGACACTTGTTGGAGATTTGTCAAGTTTCCGATTGTGGGGGCAAGTGTACCAGACAAATTCTGGCTTGGAGCTCCTCTGAAACAAAATCATTTCAACCACATCAGATACCATATCTTCCCTAATCATTACTGAAGTACTAGAAATGTAACTATTTATCTTTTTGTGTATTTGTTAGTCATTTTCGAGTTTGAATGAGTGTATATTGTGTTTGTGTATTGATATACTAAAGGACTACTTACAGGCCAATGACTAGACCATCAGGAGAGCATGTGACCATAGTCCAGCTGCATGGATCAACAGCAGCATCATCCCAATTGTTAAGAACCCCATGAGGATCAACCAGAAAAGCTTTTATGCCCATTAAAGCTTGCACTGAAGAAAAGAAAATTTTTTCTTCATCACATACAATTCAAAAGACAACCATGTGTTTCATCAATTAGAAGAAATTAGTTGAGTTACCTTCAAAGTTTACACCTTTTGGTGAAAGCAATCCACATGCAGAAGTCCACAAGCAGATCAAGGCCACACAACTTAAAACAATCTTCTCTTTCCTGAATTCCATTGCTTCAGTAGTTGCAGCTCAAAGAGAGCAAGGCAACAAAGAAATAAAAAACCAGTTTCTTTTATATGTAGGGAACTAGGAAGCAGGTAAGGAGCTGGTAGAAGTTTGTAAGCAAACGATTCAACTGAAGTAATGCTCAAGTAGGATTGTGTTGTTTTATGCAATGCTTACATCAAAAGCCAAGCAGTGAAAGTCCCCATGGTTCCTATACAAGAATAGAATTTGCACACACACTCTCAACTTTCTGTCAGAACTCAGAACCAAGAGCCAAGAAACCAGAGACTTTGAGATAGTTTAAAATACACCAGAGAGAAGTAACATGCCTGCCACTGGTTCAATCAAAAGTAGAGAAAAAAGAATATATAAAAGCTAAGCCATATTAACCAAATCTATATAAATATCAAAACATGATTGATAAAGAAAATTCTTTCAATCATGTATTTATGTAGGGAACAGGATGTTTGAGAATTTTCTCCTCTTGTACCACATTATTGTAAAAAAAAAAATGTAAAACATCAAAGTGAAGTTTTAACTGTTAAGCACTGTAAGATTTTATTATAATCAGGATGGTTAATCAAAATTTGGGTTTTTTTTACCAGGTGGGTTAGGCAGGTTTTTGGTGTCAGATAGAGAGAATAGAACAAGTGTTGGGATTGCTTTGATTTGCTAAGCTTCCACTGTGGCCTGTGGGGAATCCAACATTCCCTGAGGTTGGCCATTTCTTTGAAAAAAAAATTTAAGTCAGGAAATTCCCTCTTTTATTTTGCTATATAATAATTATTAGCATAAAAAAAGGTGAGAATCTCGAGGGGATTGTGCTTGGGATTGTTGATGTAATAGCTCCTTGTGAGATCTTTGCTGTGTGAATTATTTCACGCATATTTTTTTTTATGCATTATTTTTGTGTTAGGTGTCGCCTTTTTTTATTCTAATGCACTCACCTTGTCTCCTCAGTCAAGAGACTGTCCCATTTAACAATCCAAAAGCACCTAACTTTATAAAGCAAAAGCTGCCACCACTCTTTCCCTCTCTTTCTATACTTACATGTCTACTTTTATAATTCGAGAACATATAAAAATGTTTTATAATTTGATCATTCGGTAATTTATTTTTTAAGAATAATGTGGATATTATTCGATTATTCATAAAAAATAATGTTTTAAAGTTTATTATTTTCATGCCATTTTTGAGTAGTGGACTCTTTAAGAACAAAATAACATTATATTTCATGAGGGTTGTGGACCCTGCATTATCTGGTAATGACTAAAACATCCGTTGCCATCTGATGAAAGAGCAATGGGGTGATGATGGTCCTAGCAAAACGGCCTGGAGTAGGAAATTTAATTCCCATTCTCACAGAACAGAAATCATCATCATCATAGTAGAAGCAAAGACTGATGATTGCTTATTTTGATACACGTGCAATGGAGACCCCACAGTTTGGTTGACTTGATCTTTCAGAACATATTTCTTTCCTTTGGACATTAAAAAAACCTAGCTCAATGCAAATTCATTATCATTTTAACAAAAGTAAAGTTGATTTTCAGATGGTTTTGAAGGAACATTTTACTTCAAAACCAATCCAAATGGCTGTTTGGACAGACATTTACTTTTATGCCAATATCAAGGCTAGGAAGCCCTTGGCTTTCTGGGTTTTAACTGGTTTTTCAGGCTATGGAAAGGCCAGTGATAGGCAATATGCTTGTTCAATACTAAAAGAAAATATTCCCATGAATCATTCAAGTGGAAGTTTATTTGTCAATGGAGCATTGCCAACCAAGTGGAAAGAGCACATATACTTTCACAACTCTAAATAGTGAAAATCTAATTGAAATAAAAAAGATCAAATCCAATATTTGCATGTGAAGTTTGCTGAATATTGAATGATTTTACCCAAACGTAAAGCCAAGAAGTAAAAAAAAAAAAAGGACATGACAGCAGGAATTGGACCTGCATCCAACTTGCCATTGAATCTGTTGGGGTTTGAGTGCAATTTATGCCATTGAAAGGTAGATACTGGCCCTTTAACACCATGAACCCTCTAAAATGCATGAAAATTGCATTCCAACAACTAAGAAGAAAGTGACTTTGACAGGAAGATTCAAGTTCTGAGGGGTTCAGATTTTGGGTTTCACATTTTTTCCCCACCTGACAAAAGGGTCTATTATCAATTTGATTGAACATTTGCATTACAGATCTGAAATGAGAATAGGATTGCTTTTTCTTAGCTTCAACATAACCAATGAACTAATATTTATCTTCCCATCATTAGTCCCCACCACTAAATAAGCATTCCACTTTAATGGATTCTTAATAGAAAAATTATTACATATACTATATAATGAAGTTTTTAAATTCTACAAATAGAGTTAGTAGAATGACATATATAATTTTTAAAGTATAATAAAAAATAAAAATAATTAAAAATAAAATGAGATATGTAATAACCTTTTAATTTTATTTATAAAATTAAAAAATTTCACAATGAACGTATAAAAACGAACTGTTTTTAATTATGTACAATTATTTTTTAGTATGATAAAGATATTGGTTCTTTTTCTTCTTGACATATTTTCTCATGCTTTGGTTACATCCCATGCACTTAATTTACTACTATTATTTGCTCCTTTTTAACTCTTCGTTACCATGGGTTGGCAAGAATCTTTCAATCTAATCAATAAAAGAAATTGCCAGGCAGGGTTAATGGAGCCAAAAACGAGTCAAACAAGTGGGATTAAAAAAGAGGAGGTTGACCATGGGATCCAAATGAAGAGGATACCCCAAATGAGTAGGAAATAATTGTTCTTTTTTACCACTAGGGTGTTTTTGAATGGAGGAGCCACATCACATGAATTTAGCTCTGGCTTTGTCCCTTAAAGGCAAAAAGAAGACATTATAAAGCCACCTAAATAGTTGACACACCCTAACCCCACCTTGTCTCACCCCCTTCTGAATCTCTCTATTTAGTCTTCACCATCCATTTCTTTGTACCTGGTACAGTGAATTCAGTCATTATATCACCCTTCATATCGAATTGGCTTTTTTTAGATTGTCATGATTTAAATTTTGATCATAAAAATTAAAAGTTCAACATTTTACGAATAAATCACATAATTTTATTTTTACTGTTATGTATATTTCAATACTCTCCCTTTTTTTTTTTCTTTTTGACAGCCATTAATTGGAAAGTCTCCCACATAACAGAAATGAACAGCTTATTTCAACATCTTGGAACTGGCTCAAGCCACTTGATACTTTGTGAAATTGCGAACAAGGACCTGATAGATCATACCAGTACACTTAGAACAATCTTTGGAGATCTGAAAAAGCAACCAATCTTCCCATGTTTCAAAAGGCCCCAAGAGTCATATAGTTATGCAAAGATTCATATGTGGAAAGGACAGAGTGACCAAGTTCAAAATTTACTAGTAGAAAAAAGTTGGGCCAATAGAATAAATTCCCTTCCGAAAGGCCTCCTTGAAAAGCTTAGGATGCCTCACACGCAAGCCATGCTTTTTTCTTTTCTTTTATAGTGCGGACATGACCTTTTTATATTCACCAAACTCTTAATGCCACCCAATGTAAAGAGAGGTGAAAGCAACGGTCATCAGCCACACACCCCATCCCTCAAAATGAAAAAAACCAGTGAGATCTCGCTCATGTTTGGTTGCTTGGAATGTTGTTAAGAAAAAGGCCAAGCAAATTCAAGCCATTGTAGTTGTAACAAGGAGTGAAAAGAAGGCAAATTGGTTTAGGATGGTCCCATTTTGAACTTAAAATTTAATTCAATTAACTTATATAATTACAAATATCATTCAATAAATTTAAAATTCAAATCTTAAATTCTCAGCATATCATGGCTACTAAAAAGAAGATAGGTCTCATTTTTAGATATTTTGATGAACAAAATTGATGAGACTGATACCAGTCTGATGACACTGTTGACTCAAATCTATGTTTCAACTATTTACTTTCAGTTCACCCCTTGGTTAATTGATCTGTTTAATTTCTTACTGGGAATTCAGTCTAAAGATGTCTTGTTGGCAAAATCACTGTTTGTAATGATTTGATTTAACCTGTTTTAGAAGCATTAGGAAAAAAAAGAAAGGTAAGTGGCAGCATCAACATGCAGACAAAAATAATTTAATCATAAAGCAATATATATATATATATATATGAGGCAATGCAAACAAATGATACAAAACAAAGATCTCCACTACATAAAATTAACAAATGAAAACAATTCACTGCTTTATCACAAGGATAATGACACCCTGGAATCCATATGTCATCTTCCAATTATAAAGAGAATCCTGAAAGTACTGCAGCTGATGGAGTTCGATGACTACAATTCACAATTTATTTTATATGGGTTTTTCCTTTATTCAACATTAAATTGATGTAACCGGTAACCAAATTCGATTAGGATAACCAGGCACGTATGAAAGTAGCCTCCAGTTGTTTTTTTTTTTTTAATGAGAAATCACTTGGAATTCTTGACAAAAAGTGAAAGTAGAACTGTCACTGTTGAAGAAAATTGAGTAATTGACGCCCGAGACTGTGCTTGAAATAAACATTTTGCAACAGATTAGTGATTGATCGAATGTGGAACACAACTGTCAACAATCACAAAGCAATTAGCAACTCCATACTTCTTATATTGCTTAGAGGGATCAATTTGTCATGCAGTTACTAAAAATTTTTTAGTTGATATGATTAAAGGTCTACCTTTAACCAGGATTGGAAAAAAGAAAAAAAAGATTGAAGTTAACGTTAAAGTTTAAACTGTACGCCTTTGGCTTCGGACCCAAAAAAAAAATGTTCAGGGATGTTCCAAACTTCATAATTTGAAGAAAACCCTGTAAAAAGAATGATCGACCAAGCTTTTTGCTTCTTGTTATTTAGCTGAATATATTGATTCCTGGTTAAATTTTCCTATCAATGCATGTGATGCCGAAAGGATGGTCCGGTTGATTGGGACATAATCTAAAATGCTAAACAGTCAGTCCAGCATGGTGGATTCAGCCATTCAGGTTCCTTTCGAAATGCTGATCTATTAGCCAAGTTCTTCTAATCCAACTGTCACCAGCTTCATTATTCTCAAGTCATACTGGCCCCATTCGACATCTCCTGCAAACGCTTCATTTGAAGGAATAATGGTGCTTGAATTTGGTTTGGAAATATTGTGATAGATCATGATTGGTGCATCTAAAAAGATGGACAGAACCATAGCAGAGTGCAATCCATACAAAAGCTCCCTGCCAGATTCTTTGCTGTACAATAATGCCATTGATATTTATATACAATGCTTTTGTTCCCTTAGTTGTTTAGTTGTTTAGCCTAGTTCAGCCAGCTTAACACCAAATCCTAATAAAAACATGGTCACTCAGCCCTGTATTAGATTATTATTTTTTGGCCTTGGGCTACACAAAGAAACACATCTGGCAAGTGATACTGGGGAACACAATTTGAGACAGACATTTTTGAGTCATTAGCAATAATTCAAAGTTACTTCTGATCCTAAAATCACCGTCAGAATTTAGGCCAAAGTCTGGTCTTAACTTAACGGTCTCCTTCTATTTGAACATTCAAAACCAAGGGGTCAAACACTCAGCCGCTTCTCACCAAGTTACTTTCTGCTTAAAGCCTGTTTTGAAACCACTTTCTGCTTTCATTGCTATCTATATATGTGAATAAAGCAGCATCTTTCCTCAGTCCCTCAGCATCAAAGGCAAGAAGATAGACCAAGTGAAATGATTATACTCTTAGTTTTAATTAATTAGTTTTAAGAAAAAGCACTGCAACAATGTTTAATCGGTTCAGGTTTCACATACTTCTCAAATTTTCCTCATCCTTCCTCGCCCAAGACACCTTCAGTGGGTTCAGTTCGGCCAGCATAAACAAACAGGAATGCCTCGATACCTCCATCACTGGTAAGATCCCAAAGGAACCAATAGACAAGGTCCACTCTCTGAATTAATGGTTGGCAAAGGTAAAACACTAGCGCAGTGGGTGATTATCTACTTCAATTGTGTGTATTTAAGTGTTTAGAATACTGGAAAGGATGATACTATAAACCAAAGAATTCAAAAAGTGGCTGCAAGCAGAAGCTAAAGCAAAAGCAACCAAGGGCTACCTTGATGGATGAACTGATAAATATGAGGTGGATTCTCAGAATCCTAGAAAAAAAAAAAGCTTTGAATTTATTCCCTGACCAATAACTGCAAGTATGATAGTTGTTACTAGCTGAGCCGAAACTATTAAACAAATGAAGGCAAACAAATCTGATCAATTAAAATGATCCGAAACAGACGAAAACAGATAGAGAAACTATATAAAAAGGCTATCTTACCTTTAAAATGATTCAAAATTGTTTGTATTATGAACTTTTACAAGCCGTTTAAGATAAATTAGTGGCCATAATGAATCCATCATGATGCTTAACTTGAATACTGACGAATTTTGTTCGATCAAAAGTTGTAGCATTGCCTTGAAGGGGGATGCAATTCTGAACTACTGTCAATGGAAAATAAAATGCTTTCATGGAAATAAAATTTATATACAAGTTCACACAGAAAGATGAAAGATCCAACAAGGAAGAATCAAAAAGGCTATCTTATTCTCCCACAGTCCTCCAAGTTCTATGTGACTAGTGAGCTTGCATAGTCTTAGATGAATGTGACATTTATAACAGTTTCCAAAACTTCACATCTTCAGCCATACAGAATATTTAGAAACTAAAAATGCATCATTCTACAAGAAGAAATGGAAAAATGTACAGAAATATTGACCTGAGCAGAGAAGATTGGAATGCAATTGATTGATTGGCAAAATATTTTCAGTTTCCAGCTATACTGAACAAAAAAGTGTTCAGTGTGCTTTAATTTCTTATTAATTTTTGGATTAAAGCGTGGAAAATGGACACAAATTTGAAACCTGACCCTAGCTCAAATAGTCACACCAACTCCTCGACCTCCTGGTCTTCACTTCCATTATCTGACTGACAGTGACAATTCAAGCCAACGCGTTTGCCTTTGCAGTTTTCACCAGCGCACTTTCTCTGGTATGACTTTTTTAACAAAGAAGTCCTGGCCTCGGAAAGGGGAATGAATTGCGGATACGAACCCAAACTTACCGAATGCCACTTAAATAAACCAACCGGACAAAACATGGGTTTGGTATGACTCATTTTTCATATACTAGTTGGTTACCACAATTTACAAGTTGAATTTGTAAAGTTTCAGCATTCCAGTATATTCTTGCTTTTCGTTTCTTTTATTCTTTCTAGCAGCACTTTCAAAATTAATCCTGGAAGTAAAATGTCTGGATATTCTGGAAGACGGTAAATCAACTCGTTCAACACTTGTAATTATTGAACAACCTAGTTAGATCCAATAGTTAAATTTTCATAACATCCGGAACAAAAGTTGTGGAATGAACATCCCAAGAGAAAGTTAAGAGTGGAGAATACATCAAGAGAAAAAGAAACCAAAATATTATTAGTATTACATAAAAATTTCTGGATTTATATATCCCTAATGATGGGTAATTCAGCTTGGCCTTGCTGCTGCTGGACAAAAATCCTGTGTCCATGTCTGCACATCCAACTTTCTCAGCTCCATTGCCACAGATGTAAGGGTTTCCTTCAATGCTGCATCAACTAAAAAATCAATTAAGCAACTGAAATAATAAACAAAAGTGATGGTAGCCAAGTTTCCTCTTTCCAGCAGGGTAAAATAAAAAAAAAATAAGAAAGAAAAGAGAAATTGTTGGAGTGAGGCTTACTGGAATATTTTGGCAGGGAATTTGGGCACCTGACCACTCAAATTGTTGAAGGATAAGTCTCTGGAAAATTAAACAAAGTCCATATACCATTTCTAATCTTTACTCTGAATATTGCCATTATAGAAAGAAAACTATAGGATTAAGAGCCTCCTGTATAGCAATTCAAAAACCAAAATCAGATTCAATCTAATCTTTAATTAATCATGACTTCAGACAAAAAAAAAAAAGATAAAAGAAAAGGGGTCAAATTAAGAGCAGGACATACAAGCGACGGGGCTTTTTCAATGTGAAAACGTGCAGGGAATTTGACCAGAGAACGTATTGTTAGATAGATCAAGAGTTTGAAGCTTAGAAAGGCTCCCTATCTCAGATGGTATATCTCCTGATATATTGTTGTTCTGTAGAAGTCTGCACAAAATTTCATTCATAAGACATTCTGTCCAAAAACTTTTGTAGTGTGAATTTTTATGCTTACACAAACTGGATGTCGGTCAAGTTCCCAATGGTAGGCGCAAGAGTACCGGACAAATCCTGGCCTGCAATCCCTCTGCAACAAAATCATTTAAACCCCCAATGATAATGTATCTGCTTCAAATCCGATATATAATCAATTATCAATCTATAAGTATGAATAATACTACTTACAGGCCAGCAACTAGACCATCAGGGGAGCAAGTGACCATTGGCCAGGTACATGGATCAGAAACAGATTCATCCCACTTGTCAAGAACCCCATGAGGATCAACCGGGAGATTTTTTATGTCCATTAAAGCTAGTACTGAAGATTTTCAGAAGAAAACAGATAATAGTACATTCACATTTTGAATTTTCTTCTTTTGTATATATAGATTGTGAAGACAACTATGTGTTTGATTGCAGTTAGAAGGAACATCGGTTACCTTCATAGCCGACTTTTGGTGAAGTCGCTAGGAATGCAGAACTAGACAAGCGGATAAAGGCCACACAACATAATAAAACAGAAATCTGTTTTCTGATTTCCATATGTGTTGTAGCAACAAAAGCTAATGCAACTTGAAATCTTGATCTGCTCATTTTAAGCAAGAAGCTAGTAAGAAGCCAGTAGAGCTAGCTCTAAGGTGAAACAGAATAATCCTTTTCCTTGTTGCAGTCATTAACCTTAAGCAGTGTAAGATTTATAATTAGAGCACTTAATCCAAATTTACAGATTTCTCAAGAAATCCTTAGTGCCTTTAATTTTAAGGCACCAAACCCAAGAAATCATGATATACCAGTTTCAGACACATAGTTCTAAGTTATTACGTCCTAATTCAAAGTGCATGTTAGCCAACTTCAGGTTTAAATGGTCCCTTCAGATAGAACAAATTCCCTTTTCGAAAATGCCATTCATAAAGTCAGATTCCTAATATCCTAATGGTACTTAACAAAATGAAGGGAAAGCAGCACCACTAAGATCTTCCTATTGTTTGGTAAACAAAGAGAAAAAGCAATTTAAATGCTTGCAACTTGGCCTGGCGGGATCAGACAGAACCAGAGTATGAAAATAAATAAACCTCAGGTTTTTAGGATAAATTGGAACCTCTTTTGTAGCTCAAGCAATAACAAGATCCAGAAAATAACCAATAATGTAAAGCTCCAAGACTAAATAAGAATAGTCAGGAATGATTATTCAGCAAATTCATTTAATGGTTCAAACTTCAAGCATCTAATATATGCTAAAACCATTCAAAAATGATAATATTTGTTGCTCTAAGCATCAATAAACTAAAGCTTATTTCATCTCCTTATAAATTATGAAATTCATTGAATTTGATCAGATGGCGAGGAGTGAATATTCATGGCATAGCAATAGACCTAACAAAACTGAAAATTGGCTCATAGTCAAGCTCAAGAACAACTAAAGAGGCTGAAACTCGAAAAAGTAGTGTCACTTGCCACTTAGATATCCCCACGACTAAATGTGAAATTGATTCTTACAACAAGTGCAGTAAAGAAAATGAGAGAATATATTCCTAAATGAATCCTAAGCCACATCTGCAAATGAAATAGTGGTTTTGTTACGTCCCGAGATCAAGACGTAACACGAACATATTACCTTGAAGAAAATCCCAAAGTAATACGAAACATTCTTTCTTAAACATTTTAAAATTCCTCAATAAAACAATCTACCAAATAAAATTCATATCTTTAATCCAACTGATAATACATCTTTATATATTCAAATACAAATCATATAAAATATAAAACTATCTTTTAAGATCTCATTGGCCAACATATTCTCTGACGACTAAGTAATCTTACCCATTTCATCTTCTAGCTTCACACAAGACTAACCAAACTTATCACTTAGTCATCTGTAAATAAAAAGGAAAAGAAAAATGAGCAAACCACAGCTCAGTAAGTATAGACTCACATACCTTACCAGATCAAGCATCGTTTTCTTACACATCATATAGATTATTTAAAACATTCATCAAATCATAATATCAAAACATTTCAAGATCATCGTTTTGTCAAATATTTCATAAATTCATAAATCAATGTCAAAATATGTCACTTCATAAATCATTGCAAAATATGCTATCATTCAAATATCATAATCAAATCAAATCATAGATCAATCATTAAAATCATCATAAATCATCATTATCATTCATTTATCGTTAGCTACGGTCACTGCTATAACCCGTGACATTAGTCGTATCGACAATTTCATTCTCATGATCATTGCTAACTATTATAACCCGTTAGCCAGGGCTTACGCTAACTACTATTACCCGTTAGCCAGGGTCGTATGATCATGTCTTTGTTAACTACTATTACCCGTTAGTCAGGGTCGTAAAACTAGTTCTGGTGTCGATGATCCCACTTCTCAGGGGTATAAAAACGTAGCTATCATAAAATCATTCTTTAAACATAAATCATTTTCTCATTTCATTCATAAACATGATCCATCATTTATATAGAGAAACACAAAATAATCATATGCTTGATCCTATTTTTATACACCGAAAATAATGAAATAAAATATTCATTCATTTAGAAACATATATATATACATAGTTTCGAAAATAAGCAAAGTGTGTGAGATTTTACTTACCTCTATTCGATTCCACCACTTAGGTTTTCCCCCCAAAATAATTAATGGCCTATCCAAGATCATTTCAACATATCAAAATTTAATCAACCATTTTTGAGATCATTTATACAAAAATCAACTAAGTTACACAAAGGGTTAACTTAACTAATTAATACTGGCAGCCTGACCTCTTTTCATTAAAATACTCATATCTCAATATATCCAAATCAGAATTATGATCTCTTTAATGCGTTAGAAACTAGACTTAATAAGCTTTCTAACCATATATGGCACACCTCGTAATTCCTTGTAGATTAATTATAAAAATTTTTGAAATCCACATCATATACTGCTATCAAACAGCCTATATTCCTTCTAATAAAAACTATATATTTATTCACAGGAAACTCCAAATTCAATTCCGCTTGTTTCATTGGAAATTAGACTCAATAAGCTTTCCAAACATATATGGCTTAATCTGTAAATCCTTGTATAAAAATTAAGAAAAATTTCGTAATTCAACCCTGATGCTGTTGTCTTACAGCCTGCATATCCTTAAGTTAAAATTAGAAAACTCTTTATAAAAAACTCTGATTTGACTTTCATTTATTTCATTAGAAACTAGATTCAACATGCTTTCCAATGATATATAATAATCACGCAATAATCTATCCATTAATACAAAATTTTATTTTAATTCATTATTACAGATCACAACATCTCATCCAAAAATAAAATTTCTCCTTCAATCTTTAAAAATTCAAATACTTACTTTCAGCCTTCAAATTATATTCAATAATCATCAATAAATCTTAAGAACATGAAATAAACAAAGCCCAGTAATTTACCCAAATAGACCATGAAGATTAATGAAAGATTTCATGATTTTTCTTGGTTTTGCTCTCAAAACTTTAACTCCAAATAATAGCAATCAACTTGATATTTTTTTTCAAATAAAAAGAGGGCATGTACTCACCTTTAAGAGATTAATTTGATTGTAGCCTCTGATTGTGAATCTCAGACTTGATTTTTCATATTCTCTAACCCTAAAAAAGATGAAAAAGAATAACTCTATTTCCTTTCTGTTTCACGATAGTTAGGTTTCCTTTCATCTAATACTTTAACCCTTTTTCTTTTACTAAATAATATCTTAATAAACTGATAGGTTTTAGTATTAGTCTAGTCCAATTGTTATTTGGGTTGGGGTATTACATTCTCCCCTCCTTATAAGAAGTTTCATCCTCGAAACTTGATTTACATCCACATCTCATTCCTTTAATTTTGCAATCATATCTCTTATCGTATGATTGTTTCATTGAACTTTGAAAAAAAATAATCATCTTGCCTCAAAACTTATTCTTTCTAATCAACCATTCAAAAACAAAATATTTCAATATGTTAAAACTCATATCATTTTGAATTTCTAAATACTCATATCCAATCGCATAGCGTCTACTAAGATATTCTCTTAACATAAATTCATCATATACACTAAACATCAGAGGTGACAATATTCTTTATTTATTAAAGATTCATCACTTTCTCAACTAATAATAGCAAACAATTTAGAACTTAAAATTAAATCAAGCTTCTACTGTGCAATCTGATATTTTTTTCCAATAAAATTCAAACAAATTAACTTTCATAACATTATTTTGTAACAAGAAAAGTATGTGTCCACAAAATTTCTTGTAATATACTTCACACCACGTGTTCATAACCATAACAACCTTGAATAACAATTTCAACAAATCATTTTGTCACCAAAAAGATATCACATAGTATTTTAAATTTTCTTTTCTTTTCCACCGACAACATAAAATTTTCTATCAATTAACCACTAGAATACATATGACATGAATGCAATAGATCATATCCATAAATTTATACCATATAAATTCAAACATAAATCTTTAGTTACCTAAGTTGTCTCCAATTTCGAATATTGTTCTTTCTAATATACCAATTATCATATAACAATTGATTCTTCATAATCCCTACAAACATCATAATGTCTCAAATTCTCTTTTCACCAAATATATTACTATCATCTTCATGTCAAAGTTAAAAACTATGCATCATAATCCATAAAAAAAAATTCTTTTATAAAGTTTGAACCAATAAGAACTCCAAACACTTAAATTCACACCAAAAGTATAATTATGAACAATAGCCAAATACATCACATTATTTCAAAAGTTCTTTCAAACTTTTCTAAAATTGAATAGATGTTCAGCATCACCAAGTACACAAAATCATCAAAAATAAAATTTTTCCTTCAATCTTTAAAAATTCAAATCCTTACTTTCAGCCTTCAAATTTCATTCAATAATCATCAATAAATCTTAAAAATATGAAATAAACAAAGCCCAGTAATTTACTCAAATAGATCATGAAAATTAATGAAAGATTTCATGATTTTTCTTGGTTTTGCTCTCAAAACTTTAACTCCAAATAATAGCAATCAAGTCGTATGATCATGTCTTTGCTAACTACTATTACCCATTAGCTAGGGTCGTAGAACTAAGTTCTGGTGTCGATGATCCCACTTTCCAAGGATATAAAAACGTAGCTATCATAAAATCATTCTTTAAACATAAATCATTTTCTCATTTCATTCATAAGGATGATCCATCATTTATATAGAGAAACACAAAATAATCATATGCTTGATCCTATTTTCATACACTCAAAATAATGAAATAAAACATTCTTTCATTTAGAAACATATATATATACATAGATTCGAAAACAAGTAAAATGTGTGAGATTCTACTTACTTCCATTCGATTTCACCACTTAGTTTTTTCTCTCAAAATAATTAATGGCCTATCCAAGATCATTTCAATAGATCAAAATTTAATCAACCATTTTTGAGACCATTTATACAAAAATCAACTAAGTTACACAAATGGTTAACTTAACTGATTAATACTGACAGCCTGATCTCTTTTCATTAAAACAGTCATATCTCAACATATCCAAATCAGAATTATAATCTCTTTAATGCGTTAAAAACTAGACTTGATAAGCTTTCTAACCATATATGGCATACCTCATAATTCCTTGTAGATTAATTATAACAATTTTTGAAATTTACGTCATATACTGCTGCCAAACAGCCTGTATACCTTCTAATAAAAACTATATATTTATTCACAGGAAACTCCAAATTCAATTTTGCTTATTTTATTGGAAAGTAGATTCAATAAGCTTTCCAAACATATATGGCTTAATCTGTAAATCCTTGTATACAAATTAAAAAGAATTTCGTAATTCAATCCTGATGCTACTGTTTTACAGCCTGCATATCCTTAAGTTAAAATTAGACAACTCTTCATAAAAAACTCGGATTTGACTTTCGTTTGTTTCATTAGAAACTAGATTCAACATGCTTTCCAATGATATATAATAATCACAGCAATAATCTATCCATTAATACAAATTCTATTTTAATTCATTATTACAGATCACAACATCTCATCCAAAAATAGAATTTCTCCTTCAATTTTTAAAAACTTAAATCCTTACTTTCAGCCTATAAACTCCATTCAATAATCATCAATAACTCTTAAGAACATGAAATAAACAAAGTCCAGTAATTTACCCATATAGATAATCAAGATTAATGAAAGATTTCATGATTTTTCTTGATTTTTCTCTCAAAATTTTAACTTCAAATAATAGCAATCAACTTGATATTTCTTTTTAAATAAAAAAAAAAGCATGTACTTACCTTTAAGGGATTAACTTAATTGTAGCCTCTAATTGTGAATCTCTACCTTGATTTTTCATATTTGCTAACCCTAAGGAAGATGAGGAAGAAAAACTCTATTTTCTTTTTATTTCATGATAGTTAGGTTTCCTTTCATCTAATACTTCAGTCTTTTTTTTTTATTAAATAATATCTTAATAAACTGATAGGCTTTAGTATTAGTCTAGCCCAATTATTATTTGGGCTGGGGTATTACATTCTCCCCTCCTTATAAGAAGTTTCGTCCTCGAAACTTGATTTACATCAATATCTCATTCCTCTAATTTTGCAATCATATCTCTTACCGTATGATTGTTTCATTAAGCTTTGAAAAAAATAATCATCTTGCCTTAAAACTTGTTATTTCTAATCAACCATTCGAAAAAAAAAATATTTCAATATGTTAAAACTCATATCATCTTGAATTTCTAAATATTCATATCCAATCACATAGCTTTTACTAAGATATTCTCTTAACATAGATTCATCATATACACTAAACATTAGAGGTGACAATATTCTTTATTTATTAATGATTCATCACTTTCTCAACTAATAATAGCATAACAATTTAGAACTTAAAATCAATTCAGGCTTTCACTGCGCACTATGATATTTTTTTTCCCAATACAATTTAAACAAATTAACTTTCATAACATCATTTTGTAACAAGAAAAATATGTGTCCACAAAATTCCTTGTAATATGCTTCACCCATGTGTTCATAACCATAACAACCTTGAATAACAATATTCACAAATCATTTTGTCACCAAAAAGATATCACATAATACTTTAATTTTCTTTTTTTTTCTACCGACAACATAAAATTTTCTATCAATTAACCACTAGAATACATATGACATGAATGCAATAGATCATATCCATAAATTTACACCATGTAAATTCAAATATAAATCTCTAATCATCAAAGTTGTCTTCAATTACGAATATTATTCTTTCTAATATGCCAATTATCAAATAACAATTGATTTGTCATAATCCTCACAAACATCATAATGTCTCGAATTCTCTTTTTACCAAATATATTGCTATCATCTTCATGTCAAAGTTAAAAACTATGCATCATAATCCATAAAAAAATTCTTTTATAAAGTTTGAACCAATAAGAACTCCAAACACTTGAATTCACACTAAAAGTATAATTATGAACAATAGCCAAATGCATCACATTATTTCAAAAGTTCTCTCAAATTTCTCTAAAATCGAATACATGCTCAACATCACCAAGTACACAAAATCATCACTTGTAAGTTTTCATCCAATCTTTTACCCTTGTAAAATTCAAACACTCATTTGCACTTGTAAGATTTCAAACAATCATTCTTAACCAAAACATGCATATTTTTCTATAAATCGATTACTTCTTTAAAACTAACTTCCTTACTAAATTATCTAGATAATCACAATTTTAATTCCTTGCTAAGTACACAACCCTATACCACAATAAGCCATGTTCTCCATAAATATAAAATTTGAAGGAATCCAATAGTATACTTCAATTAAAAACTATAACCACAAATTAATCACTTTAGCCATTAAAAATATCAGTACACCTCAAATAGAAATTTAATGATCAAACTTTAAATTAACTATACAAACATCCAACTCGCATAATCAAACCTTAAATACTTTTTTAATAAAAATGTAGAACTAAATCAAGTGAACATCCTTATTTACCTTGAAGAAAATCTCAAAGTAATACAAAGCCTTCTTTCTTAAACATTCTAAAATTCTTCAATAAAACAATCTACCAAATAAAATTCATATCTTTAATCCAACTGATAATACATCTTTATATATTCAAATATAAACCATATAAAATACAAAACTATCTTTTAAGATCTCATTGGCCAACATATTCTCTGACGACTAAGTAATCTTACCTATTTCATCTTCTAGCTTCACACAAGACTAACCAAACTTATCAATTAGTCATCTGTAAATAAAAAGTAAAAGAGAAATAAGCAAACCACAACTCAGAGTATAGACTTACATACCTTACCAGATCAAGCATCATTTTTTTACACATCATATAGATCATTTAAAACATTCATCAAATCATAATATCAAAACATTTTAAGATCATCGTTTTGTCAAATATTTCATAAATTCATAAATCAATGTCAAAATATGTCACTTCATAAATCATTGCAAAATATGCTATCATTCAAATATCATAATCAAACCAAATCATGGATCAATCATTAAAATCATCATTATCATTCATTTATCGTTAGCTACGGTCACTGCTATAACCCGTGACATTGGCTGTATCGACAATTTCATTCTCATGATCGTTGCTAACTATTATAACCCGTTAGCCAAGGTCGTATGATCATGTCTTTGCTAACTACTATTACCTGTTAGTCAGGGTCGTAGAACTAGTTCTGGTGTCGATGATCCCACTTCCCAGGGGTATAAAAACGTAGCTATCATAAAATCATTCTTTAAACATAAATCATTTTCTCATTTCATTCATAAACATGATCCATCATTTATATAGAGAAATACAAAATAATCATATGCTTGATCCTATTTTTATACACCGAAAATAATGAAATAAAATATTCATTCATTTAGAAACATATATATATATACATAGTTTCGAAAACAAGCAAAGTGTGTGAGATTCTACTTACCTCTATTCGATTTCACCACTTAGTTTTTTTCCCCGAAATAATTAATGGCCTATCCAAGATCATTTCAACATATCAGAATTTAATCAACCCTTTTTAAAACCATTTATACAAAAATCAACTAAGTTACACAAAGGGTTAACTTAACTAATTAATACTGACAGCTTGATCTCTTTTCATTAAAATACTCATATCTCAATATATTCAAATCAAAATTATGATCTCTTTAATGCGTTAGAAACTAGACTTAATAAGATTTCTAACCATATATGGCACACCTCGTAATTCCTTGTAGATTAATTATAAAAATTTTTGAAATCCACGTCATATACTGCTGCCAAACAGCATGTATTCCTTCTAATAAAAACTATATATTTATTCACAGGAAACTCCAAATTCAATTCCGCTTGTTTCATTAGAAATTAGACTCAATAAGCTTTCCAAACATATATGGCTTAATCTATAAATCTTTGTATAAAAATTAAGAAGAATTTCGTAATTCAACCCTGATGCTGTTATCTTACAGCCTGCATATCCTTAAGTTAAAATTAGAAAACTCTTTATAGAAAACTCTGATTTGACTTTCGTTTGTTTCATTAGAAACTAGATTCAACATGCTTTCTAATGATATATAATAATCACAGCAATAATCTATCCATTAATACAAAATTTTATTTTAATTCATTATTATAGATCACAACATCTCATCCAAAAATAAAATTTCTCCTTCAATCTTTAAAAATTCAAATACTTACTTTCAGCCTTTAAATTCCATTCAATAATCATCAATAAATCTTAAGAACATGAAATAAACAAAGCCCAGTAATTTACCCAAATAGATCATGAAGATTAATGAAAGATTTCATGATTTTTCTTGATTTTGCTCTTAAAACTTCAACTCTAAATAATAGCAATCAACTTGATATTTCTTTTCAAATAAAAAGAGGGCATGTACTTACCTTTAAGGGATTAACTTGATTGTAGCCTTTGATTGTAAATCTCCAATTTGATTTTTCATATTCTCTAACCTTAAAGAAGATGAGGAAGAAAAACTCTATTTTCTTTCTGTTTCACAATAGTTAGGTTTCCTTTCATCTAATACTTCAGCATTTTTTTTTTTACTAAATAATGTCTTAATAAATTGATGGACTTTAATATTAGTCTAACACAATTATTATTTGGATTGGGGTATTACAGGTTTACATGCTAAGCATAATTAAACAAAGACAAACGATTTATCATTAGCAGTTGAACAATTATACAGTACTATTAACCCAATAATTAGTGTACTTATGTTGTATTTTTTATTGTCAAATACGTGTAAAATATAAAAATTATCATATTAAAATTTATGTTAAAATATTAAATATGAAATATATATTTTTTAAAATTCATATAAGATTTTTGTTAAAATTTTAAATTGTATTAGGTAGTACCTAAAGCTTGGCTGATCTAATTAACTCCACCGAATCAGAAGATATTTAATAATCTTAGAGAATTGCATTTTATGGTAGTGAAAGAAAACAAATTAGAAATTAATCATTTTTCTCATTAATAATAAAAAGGAGCTGTATGGTATAGCAGTTTGTGGAGTGCATAAGATGAACAGCAGTGATAGAAGCAGAACAATGGTCAGCAAGCATGCAGGCTGCAGTGATCAATTAATTGTTTGATTAAAAGCAAGAACCACAGGAAAAAGAAATGAAAAAAAATGATTGGGGCTGATTGGATTGGAGTCCGAGTCTCCACAGCCACAACGTTGAATTCTTATCACTAAACTACAGCCACGAGTCCGGACTTTGACCGTAAATAGAAATATATTCTACAAATATAATCTTTAATTAAATAACTGGAGCATTTTTCAAAAGGAAAGTTCAGTCTGTGAACTAATTTTCCTTTTTTTTTTATTTTTGTTATTCAATTATTCCACCGCCGCCCCGTGCCTTTTGGGGGGCATATTATTGGGAACTGTTTATCAATAACCATCCTCTTTTCCATCTATTTCTATATATTGTATGGCCGACATATCATATCTTTAGCTATGCTTCGGATATCAATCACTGTAATCTTTTGCTTCATTTCTGCAGGTTCTTTTTCTCCATTGTGATCTGTCAAAGTTGGCCAGCTTGTCCCTTTCAAAAAGAAAAATTACCTGTCTTTCCCACCGTCTACTCTTTACATGAAAAGGATTTGAAATATTCCAGTCAACCTATTCACATTAAACATTAACACCAGTTCAATCTTTGTAGGCCATTAAAACACAAAAATGGACTTGTATTCGGCAAAAATGTTCTTAATTAAAAATATAATCGATAAAATTTAAATTGATATAATATTAAATTTAAATTTAAATTTGATTTTAAATTTAATATTTAAAATTTAATTTAAATTTGATCAAATTTTAATTTTATAATTTAAATTTAATTTAAAATAAAAATTAAATTATTTAAATTTGATTAAATTTAATTAATATATAAAAATAAATTTAATTCATAAATTTGATAAAAATTTAATTATTTATACTTAAATTTAAATTTAAAATATTTTATCAATTAAAATATATTAAAATATAAAAATTTAATTAAAATTATAAATAATTAAAATTAAATATAAAAATATTTAAATTCAATTCAATCGATAAATTAAATTATTTAAATTTAAATAATTTATAAATATTAATATATCATTTACGATGCAAATTTCCCACAAAAATATAGTTCCATCTTACTTTTCAAGTAAATCGTCGAGATCAAGAACACGACACTTAAATTTAGCACATACGTCATCGATATAAAAGGATACAGCTTTTATTATTATTATTATTATAAACGATGTTAAATAGAAACATTAACTCAAATTCTGCCATACAAATGACAGTAACATGCTCAAGTTCCATGCATACCGTCAACTGAATGGGTAACACTGACACGAATTGAAGGACAAAGTAAATAATACCCCATGCTCTAACCAGGCAAATGCCGGAGGAGCAATTTATTTAATTAACCACCAAAAACCATAGAGCAAATAAACCATTGAACTACTCTTCTTCTTCCTCTTCCTCTTTCCAGCAGCATTTCAGAGTTGATCTTGGAGAAACACAGCCACCAGTGCTGTTAAATTTCCGGTACATGATGGAACCACCAATTCCAAGTTCTTCAATGCTTCTCTCTCCGCAACAGTAACCTTTAAAATCCAGCAGACAGCTCTGCTCAAGCGACTGACCCGCAACATCAACATGCACTGCTACGGAGAAGTCACTTGGTTTGAAGCAGAACAACACCCTTTCAACCAACTGCTTCAGATTCAAATCTTTCAGATCATAGCCCACAGCTTCAAAGCTTGCATAACTAAACCCATCTTCTGGTGTAACATGAATAGTAGAAATTGCATCCCCTTCAATTGCATTCATTGAATAACCGCAAGGATCAAACTCAAAATCACATATCTCAGAATCTGGAAGGATCCTCCTTATGCCAGAATTAATGGTCATCACAGCTGCAGAGCCTGCTTGGTCTTTGTAGAAAACTGAAGCCATTTCCCTGTCCAAACCAGTCAAGCACATCTCTACAGTGTAAATAGGGCCACTAGCAGTAACTGAATCTGCAGATGCAGAGTACACATGCCATTTCTGTTTATCAAGCCCACCCATTACATAAGCCGTGCTGCCAGCACCAAGCTTTCCAAAATAGCTATCAAGGATAGCGACTTCTTCAGCGAAGTTACGGTGAGGATAAGGCTGAGCACCAGGGAAGATAAAACTCCCACGAGTATACCTAACAGATTTTATGGCAAGAGAAAGACTGACAGCCAACTTCAAAATGGGTGGGATTGCAAGAAGTAACTTTGTTGTCCCACAGGTTTTGATGATGATCTTGTAAGGATAGACAAAGAGGCTAGACTCAGAAAGGACATAGGAGTCCACATGTTTGTTTGACAGTGAAGAAACTATGGTGCACTCAGCTGGACCTAGAATCTCATCCAACTGGGCTTTCGACAATGATCGAAGACCTTTTCCTTCAGGATCAAAAAAGATGCCGGGCTCAAAAAATGATATTTCGAGCCTCTTTTCATAACCCTCGAATCCAATTGCAGATACTGCCATTGCGAAGTCAACCAAGGGATACCACTACAGCCACAAAGTTTCTTAGAATCGCACAAAGTACACAGTCGCCAACGAAGGAGGTTGCAGTTGTAAAGAAAAACAGTCACGAAGAGACAGGAGGAAGAGGTTGGTTGAAGAAAGAATCTAAAACTAACTAAGAAAGCAAATAACAGTTGATTGACCACTACCAGTGGTCACACGGCACACTTAGAGTATATCAGGAAGGCTTGCGAGCGCACTGCAAAACAAGAAAAAAGAATAAACATTGTATGATTCATACAATTAAAAAGCCAATAGCATTTTTCATGATAAGCAATATTCAGAGATAAGCCTCCACATACGTTGGAGTAGGCAGCAGATCGGAACTTCTTGATTCCACCGTTTGGTCGAACGTCTTCAATGCTGTAACCGAGGGGAGCTTCGTAGAATAAAGATTTACTACTACTAGACTTCTTTTTCCCACCTTTAGACTCCATTAGATCATTCAGTCACACCTACATTACCATTAAAACAAAATAAAGAAAACATCAAAAACTCTGTTCAATACAGAAAATTTCAAAAACTCAAAACACAAACACCTATATAAACGACTATAATCATGTAACAATCTATACAGCCAAATATCCAGAATAAAAACACTACAAGTTTCACAGCTAAGAGATCATGCACAATTACATTTTTTTTTATTAAAAAAAAAATTGCTTTCAATAGGAAGCAAAGAAATTCAAATATTTGCAACCAAAACTATCACCCACAATATTGATAAATTTTTGAAGACTTATAGATAACAATAAAGAGAAGATTCAAGAATCACGAGGACAATATTATACTATTATTCATCCAAAAAAAAAAATCAAAGACCATTATTTTAACATAAAAATATACTCATCAAAACAAAAAACAGATTTCTATTTGATAAAAGAACAAATACATAAAACATAAGTAATATTATAAGAAGATACTATTTATCTCCTCCAAGAATACATCTTCTAATTCCCAATCCATCTTAGATTCAAATCTCATGCAAAACATATATTAAACTAACAATAAACGAATCATAAATCGCATCATCAATACGAAAAACAAATAAAGAATCGAAAGAATCGACACTTACAATTCAAAACTTGAATTTCCTGAAACAAGCGATGACAAAAAATGGATTATCAACCTCTGCTCAGATCCTAAAAAGAAACGCAAAAACAACACATCAGTATATAAAAACAATAAAAAAGAATCGACGAATCTCTAGATTTGAATATGGTTAACTAAAATCGAAATAAAAAGGAAGAAATACTAACCAAAATATTATAATCTCAAGAAAACGAAGGAAATAAAGAAAAAAACAAGCCTTAAAAATAGAAAATGAGAGGCTAAGGCCGAGAGCTTTAGGGCGTATCGTATTTCTCGCGGCTCACGCAAATTATGAGAAAATGAGCTTACTGGGGGAGGGTCCTATTTATAGGGGGGAGGTAGGGCATTTTCTTCTTGGAAAAGGCTGCCACTGAATGGCGAAAAATTTACGTCTTGCCCCCTATACCATTTTCCAGGAACGTTCCGGTAACTTTTTGTTATTTTATTATTTTGGTTAATTTTCGTTTGACAAATCTACCCGTGGGGAAGGTGTAAAACGAATCTGGCCGTGGACAGCTGGATTCTTGGGGGATTATGAAACCGAGTGTTTGGTTTAGAAACGTTCTTTTAAGATATGCACCGAAAGAAAAAGAAAAACGTTTAAGATTTACCCTTTTTTTTATATTGGATTATTCTTTTTTTTCTGATGATAAAAAAAGTTTAGAGGTTTAAAAAGAATATAAGAAAGACGGAAAGTTAAAAGAAGTATCAAAGGCTTGGAAGGTTTTTTTTTTTTTTAATAAAAAAAATTAGAGTTGGTAATGAATTAAATTAGGATAATTTTTTTATTTTAAATTTGATTTAATTTTATATCTATAAAATTTAAATTCGATTTAAAATTTTTTTATATTTAAATTTATTTTGATATTGTATAAATTATATTAAATTTAATTTGATTTAAAATTAATAAAATATTTTTAATTTAAAATATTATTTTTTTAATATAAATATAAAATTATATAAATTAAAAATTAAAAATAATTTTTTATATATATTTGGTTATATCAGATCAAATTTATCTACTTTAACTTGATTTTGACTTTTTTATTACATTATTCAACTTAATTTTAAACTTAATTTTTTTAAAAAAAATTAACCTTATAAAATTAAATCAAATTAAAATTTATCGAAGCCGAATTAAGCTATCAACCTTAGGAAGAATGATTACACGGTCAACACTTAATGTTCAATTATTTTGGGACCAATTTTGTTGTTCAATTATTTAATCATTTTAGAAGAACGGCGGCGTCTAAATTGGTCAAACAAAGCAAGCAAATTTCTTAGTGACATACCCCACGCTATAAATAGACAGAAAGATAGAGGATATTTCAGACATTTTACATGCCTAAAGAAACCACCTAATGTTATCATCTTTTCTTTATTTATATTTTTTCTAAAAGTGGCTATTCATATAATAGTATACGTAAAAATATTAAAATTTATATATTTATATTATATTTTATATAAAAATTAGGTATTATAATTAATATTAAAATATAAATATAAAAAATATATTTTTAATTTTGTTAAATTTATATATAATTATTATTAAATTTTTAAATAAAATTTTTATTTATTTTTATATTGAAGTTGTTTCCTTTGTTTTAAATTTTTAGATCTATTTCTTTCCCAATTGGCAACATTTGATTTTAGATGGATTTAACTTTTTTATAATTTTAAAAATATATTTTTTTGAAAAGTTATTTAATTTATTGTCATTATATTTTAAATTTTACAATTAAAATTAATAAAATGGCATGATGATTTTTTTAACCTGAATTAAAAAAATTACACTATTAGTATATAAAAAAACTTTTTTACCCATATGATATATTTAATTTATTATGATAAAAAGAATAATTTTAAAATAAAAGAAAAGAAATACAAGTATTGATATTTTAATATTTAAATTTGCTGAAATTCACCTATTTAAAGATGCATGAATGAATTGAGTTGATTTTTAAATTCACGTATTTAAAATTTGACGTACACAAAATTTTCATAAAAAATCAAATTTTGAGTGAAAAAACTTTTCCTTTCGCAATAAGATTAATTTGTGTGAGTTTTAAATAAAACGCTTTCATGGTTTTTGAAGAGTTTAAGAAAAAATAAATTATTTAAAATATATTAAACTAAATATATATTAATCTCAAAACTTTATTTGTATAATTAAAATTTTTTGTTGTTCAAATATTAAAAACCGACTCCAGAAAAAAGGAAAGTGAAAAAGATTCGAAGATTGGTGTCTGAAATAAAGTCTCAGCGAGACTCTTTTAAGATTGCGTGGGGGACACCAACTTCGGTTTTTAGTATGAATTTATTACGGTGATGATGATAAGATTCTCGGTGGGTCATTCTTCTGACACGCACGTGACGCGTGACCTGTAAATTTCTCCACCGTTACTTTTTCTTATTTTTTATATTAGTTTAAAATAATATCATAAATAACCTTGAAATTATAATAAAATCTTCAACTAAAATTTTAAAAAATTTATAATATAATACTTAAATTATAAATTTATTAATTAATATTATATTTATTTTAATATAATTAAATTTAAATAATAATATATAAGAGATAAATAATTTTTAAATTCACATTAACTTATAAATTTATAATTTAAATATTATATCAAAAATATTGATTGTTTCTTAAATTAATTGTTATATCAATAGAGTTGATATTTGAAAGTTACATATTTACAAAAACTTAAACGCATAATATTTTTTAAAGTTAAGTATATAATTAGATAAAAATTTTAAAAATAAATTAAAAATTTAAAAATAAAATACTATATAAAAATTATTTTAATTTAAATAATAAATTAAATATTTTGTTATAATTTAAAAATTATTTATAATATTAATCCTATTAATTTTTAAGGTTGTATTATAAATAAAAATTAATAATTTTAAATTTAAGAGAAAGGAAAAGAGCAATGCTCTCAACTAGGGCTGTAAACGAGCCGAGCCGAGAGAAGCTCGAGCTCGAGCTCGACTCACAACTCCGGGCTCGATATTCGGTTCGAGCTCGATCGAGTTTTATTTTTCAAGCTCGAGCTCGATTCGTGATCGAATTCGAGCTACTCGAGCTCGCTCGATTAAGCTCGATTAATATGTAAAAATAAGCTCGATTCGTATACTCGACAAGAGTTCGATTATTCATGCTCGAACTCGAACTCGAACTCGGATTCGAAATATTTTATTAATTAAAAAAAATAAAAATATATTTAAATATAAAAGCTCGATTAGGCTCGCGAGCTACTCGAGTCAGATATAAGAATACTCGAATTCGGCTCGATCGGTAAGTCGAGCTACTCGAGCTCGAGCTCGACTCGACAATAATCGAATCGAATTTGAATTTTTTTCGAATCGAACCCGAGTAGCTTACGAGTACTAATGTATCATTTACACCCCTACTCTCAACCCCTGTCACATGCTTCCTTGCTTGTCTGGTTTGCCAACTTGCAGATCATAATCTACTCAAAATATTTTTAATTCAGTTAATAATTATAACGTCATGATTCTGTTAATAATAATAAAAAACAGATTGGATCACTGTCCAAAAATACCAGAGAGTTGTCTTTTCAGTTTTTTGGACAACTGTTAAATCTGGAGAGATTGATATAATCCCACATTTGTTTTATTTTGAAAATAAATTATTTAAAAATTTATTATTCTATACACCCACAAAGATTTTCTAAAATTTCATAAGAACAATGCTAACTATTTATTATTTTTTTATTAATATATTAACACGTGCCGGTCACACAAAAAAAGAAAAATTGGAATTGGATGCATTAGACTTGGATAGATTAGTGAAATGAATTCATGCTTAAACAAGCCCAAAGTAGAAGGGATAAATATGCTGCTGCGAGAATTTATTTACTTTTCTAAATGGGCTTTGTCCACTCACCATCTCCGTCTTAGTTTTGGACTGGCCGTCATAGCTGCTGGGCTTCAACTTCTTTGTTTTTTTAGCAGATTTAGAAAATTTTCAACAATTTCAATTTGAGGCACATCATCATTGATGCTGGTCTGTTTGGGTTTCGATTTTTCTCTTTGCTCGTTCCAAAAGGTTCCTTTCGTCCAGCTAGATATAGGCATGTAGGTAGGCAAAATTGCTGTCACTTACATTTATTTGAAAGGTCTTAGATGTAATCCCCACAAACATAAAGAATGTGTACGTGTGTTTGCTCAAAATTAAACCAGATGCAGTGAACTGGTTTATAAGAAATTTATATTATTTTTTATCAAGTAATGGGTTTTATGCAAAATTATTAATATAAGCAATTATGCTTGGGAGAATCAAATACTTAGGCAAAAACTTTTCTTATAAAGAGAGAATCAATCTTTTATAACCCAACAGTCTAAAAAACCATTTAGTGTAAGAGAGGATCAATCTTATTAAAGAGGAGATCGGTCCCTTCTTTACAAAGTTTTTTTTTTTTGCTAACATTCTTTAGAGAGTTAAAATTTTGAGTTTTTTACGTTAAAATTTCGTTTATCGTCTGAAGAGAGAGAGAGAGAGAGAGAGAGAAGCTTTGGCGGCATTTATGCTAAGTGCCCAACTGATCATCGCAATTTCACAACAACCTAAAATTCAATGTTGTACCAAGTTTTCTAACCTATGATGTCACTTGACAGCATGCAATTGCTTGTAAAACAGCTTATAATTTAGATTTGATTTTGATTTTTGTGGTGGAAATGATTTAGGCAGAAAATTGAACGAGTTGGTTGATGGTTGATAATATTGATAAAACTTTTAAGATGCACATTCAATTTAAATTCAATGTAATGAATATGAAATTTAATATTATAATAAATATTTATTTTAAAATTACTTGATAATAAGTAAAATAATTTTTGTTATATTTATGTGTTCACAATATTTTTTTGATTTAGCTAATGTGAGATGATGCTTGTGTTAATTACTAGGATATTAAATTTTATAAAAGCGTCCAATAAAAAATAATTTATTATATATAAATAGAAAAATCCAACTTAAATAATATCTTTATTAATTTCATGGTTGCCGTCCTCGTAAAATTTTGCTCGATTTTGCATTGCCAAATTGTGAACCTCATGCTGCCGTCAGCTTCGAACCAATAATTCATACACAATAAAATATTCACTAAAAAGATTCTATATCTCAATCCTCGTATTGGAGGACTTGTAACCATGCACACTGGTGGTTGTGGCTTTTGGTACATAATAAGTTGCAGTTTAGGGATAAAAAAAGAATGATAAGTAGTGAAATTCGATTTATTAAATATTATTTTTTATACAATATTTTAAAAATTATCATGATATTGTAATCAATGAAATCTTATTATTCATGATTTTAAATTATTTTTCTTGATTAATTTCATTAAGTTATAAAAATTAAAAATTATTATATTTGATATTATTAAAATTAAATATTATTTTATTTAAAAGTATAAAAATAATTATGTATATTATAATAGTTATACATATTTATTTATCAAGTAAAATAATTTTTATAATATAAATAATGTAAAAATATATTTGAATTAAAAAATAAAATTAGTATTGTTAAAATCATAATAACATAAAACAAAAAGATTATATTATATATAAAATATTTTGAAAATAAAAAATACAAAATTTTTTTTAACTTATTGTTATAAATATTAGTTTGAAAATATAAAATTTTATAATCTAAAATAATTATAATTTTAAGAGAAAATAAGTTTTTAATTTACATATTAAATAAATAATATTAACTTTTATTAATTTTATATATCATTTCATTTCAATGATAAAAATTTTTAACATTTTTTAATGAAAATTAGATTACCTTTCAAAACAATGATTTTATCATTTTCGATGATGCAAAATCAAAATCAACCCCACACATAAAATCCTTAAGTATTTTCTAAATATAATAGTATAATAATCATATTTAAATTATCATAATTTTTGAAGTGATCATTAAATATTAAATATTATCTTAAAAATAATTGAATGAATCAACTATATTAAACTTCAAATTTTGTCTATTGTCTTTTCTCTTTCATTAGTTATTGGATATTTAATATTTAGCTATAATTCACATGGATGTCACAGATGGAGTTGTCCCTCCTTTCCCTTTCTTTTTTCCTCCTAGTTGAGTTACTAAGATTTTATCATGATTTGCAAAGGAAAAATTAACTAGTACTAAACATTCTCCATTATAATTGAAAAGAGATAGTCTCAATTAAAATCTCAATTAAAAACATTCTCAATAATTTCGAACTTTTAGAACTATCATTTTTAAAGAATTGTGAAATTCTTAGGTTTAATATGATTGATTATCCCAATTTGATTTTAGGATATGCAATATATATATATATATATATATAATAAACGTAATTAAATTTTTTAATTAAAATTTTCTTAATAGACTTAGTAATTATATACATTACACGATGATACAACGAAAATAACATAAAAAATTAAAAATTATAATTAAAAAACTTCTAAAAATTTTATAAAAAATTTTATATTTATTGTTTTAATATAAATTATAGATATAATAATTATTATATTGATTTAATATAAAATAAAATACGACATAAATAAATAAATTTTTATATCTATTTTTTAATTTTAAATGGTAAACTCCAAAAACTATATATCTAAGAGGAGAAAAATAGAAAAAATCGAGAATTTATGATTGAGATAGCAAATTCAGCATTGCATGCAAAACAAAACCCGTTTGGAAAAAAAAAAAAGTCTCTCATGAAAGTTTGCTTTTTCTATTTTGAAAACGAAAAAGAAAAAGAAAATTTCCATTTAAGTTCTCAACAACCTTGAGCTATTCCTTATCCAAACTAACACAATTATTGCTGAAAAAAAGCAAAAAATATTAAATGTAGATGTACGATTTTCTGTGGCCACGAAATACACATGCTATTCTTTCCAACTTTCCGTTTGCATTAATTTTCACCCAAAAAAAAAAATCTTCTTTGTACGATTTTCTGTGGCCACGAAATACACATGCTATTCTTTCCAACTTTCCAATTAGTTTGCATTTATTTTCACCAAAAAAAAAAAAAAATCTTCTTCCATTTCAAAGGGAGCTAGTTCTGTTTTCAATCATTTGACTTAATTGCTCGACGTTACCGGTGGTTGTTTGCCACATATCAATTTCTGGGCTTTTGATATATGTATTATATAAGACTACGCTCCATTTGAATATAAAAGCAGTCACCGTAGCGTGCGATTAGGCCATTTTTTGTTTAACTGCACATTGGAAGATGTTCGGCAAAATTACTAACACTATGATGGAGCATTTTAATTGCATCATATCTCTTCAACGACGCTAAAATATATTGTTTAATTGCTCGTCGTGATGCTCATAGGCAATATTGCCTCACTATTTACTTTTTTTTTTTTATTTTGTCTTTGCATTTATACTTACATGACTATAATTAATATCCTTATTATATTTAAAATTTACATTCCATTTTAATTTGTTCGTTTTACTTTTTTTTTTCACTTTGATATTTGATATATAAATAAATAAATTTAGTAAATTTTAATTATTTATTATTTTATGAATATTAAATATATATTATACATTTCAATTATACTCAAATTTTAATTTTGTGAAGTAATACTCAAATTTTAATTTAATATTTTTAATAATCATTTTTCTTTCTTGCTGCTCTTGCTGTATTTATATTTAAATACATATTTTATTATTGAATTTAATGTTATCATTACAATACTTAAATTCACATTAAAATAAATAATTTTACTATCATTATTAGTTTCAATCTTGTTATCCATAAAAAAAAAACCCTTTTAAAAAAATCTTATTATCAATCAAAAGGATTCTTTAAAAATTAACACATTTTATTTTGACTTTCAAGCCAGTTCTTTTGTTATATTTTGGAAATGAGACGGGATCGGTTCCAATAGAAATCCTTGCCCATTTACCTGTTCCACCAACAGTTATTGGGAAAAGAAAAGGTGCTTATACCAAAATCCTATAAATAATAACGAAGTCCTTATGAGTTACATTTCTTTTAGAAAGCTGAAAGCACTATTTCTCTCTCTCTAGTTCTTGTCTTTGTCCAAGGACCGAAAAATGGCAAGTTGGCAAGCATTGATGGTGATGGGGCATCGGACACAAGACTTCACTATTTGTTTATCATATCATAGATTCAAAAATTTATAATTGAATTAACAAATAAATAAAGTTATCATCGATTTTTTTTATTAAGTGTGATTGATCATCTAAAGAACCTATTATTTTAAAGAACTTTAAAACGTGACTAAAATTTTCTAAAAGAATAGGTTCAGGTCTACTAACTAGAATAAGATTCAAGAGTCGATTACATATGAAAAAGATTATAACACCCCCACATGTCCATCCGAATGATGGTACCATATTATTTTGAATTTATCCTAAGGTATTAAGTCTAATAGTTTCAAATTTTAACGTCAAATATTGAAAATAATTCATAAGATTCTTCCATCAATCTGATAGATATCTTAAAAAAATATTTTCTCACATCAAGAGTATTCAAAAATCCAATTTAGATATCTTAAGGAGGCTCCATCGTTGGAAAAAAGTTTAATTATTATTATTTATTAGTATCATTCATTTTTTTTGTTTGTTGAAAATATATCTAATTATTCCACCATTTGGACCAAATTAGATATATATTTTTTTTAATTTTTAAAATTTTCACCATTTGGGCCTATTTAAAATTTTTTTTTATTTTTTTTCTTTGGAAAGAAAATAATAATAATTACTTTTATTGAAAATTTTCATCTAAACTATTCTACCATTTGCACCAAATTTAGAGAAAATTTCTCACCTAAAGATTTCTTAGAATTTTACCATTTGAAATTTTTAAGAATCTCATCTTTGGATAATTATCAAATATTTACAATCCAAATTTTATTTGAAAAAAAAATAAAATTATTTTTATTGAAATTTTGTCTAAATTATTTCACCATTTGGCCAAACTTAAATAAAATTTCTCACCTAAAGAGTTCTTAAAAAATTTACCATTTAAAATTTTTAAAAAAATCTCATCATTGGATAATTTGTATTTAATTTTAATTTTTTTTTTATTTTTTATGTTTTTTTTAATTTTTAATTTTTTAAATTTTTTTGGGTTTGAAAATAAATATTAATTATTGTTATTGAAATTTTATCTAAATTATTCCATAATTTGGGACAAACTTAGATAAATTTCTCACTTAAAAATTTTATAAAAATTTATCATTTAAAATTTTTATAAATTTCATTATTGGATAATTAATATTTATTCCAAAATTTTATTTTTTTATTATTATCTTTTTTATTTTAATTTAATAAAAAACTAAGAGAAATAAATAAATAAAATGCTTAAATAAAATTAATAAGAAAATACCCAAAAAAAATCAAAATCGGCTCGACTTGGGCTGAAAAACAACTCTGCTCAAGACAGAAAATGCCACTCGAAAACATGGGTCGGAGAAGTCGGCTTGGCTCAGCTCGTCTCCAAGGATCGGCTAGCACTCGGGCCAACACGGGTTGGCGCTCGGGTCGGGTCGCCCGATTTCAAAACGCGTGGATCCTCTAAGAATAATAACGTCAAAACGACATCATTTTTAGCAAGTATAAAGGCTCAAACCTCTGTTTTTTTCGCAGATGACTTCTTTCCCCTCTTTCTCTTTTTCCTTTTTTCCCTCTTTCTCTCTAAACAGAATTTAGATTCCAGCTGAATGTCTGTCGGATTTGAAAAAACCCATCGAAAACTTCAAAGTTGGCTGAAAATCTCGTCGAAAAATTCAAGCTTCACCGAAAAATTCATCAAAATCTGAAAAATTTCTAGAATTTTTTTTAAAAAAAAGTCAAAATTCCTAAAAATTTCCTAAAAACTCTAAACTGTCTCCAACACTATTTTTATTTTTTTTCTCTGTGTTTTTCCCTATGATCCGTGTTTGAATCCCCTATAATTTCTCTTTATACGTTTCTGTTTGAGCCTCTATTTATATGCATTGATCAGAAACAATTTTTGATCAATTTTTATTCCCTTTTTGACTAGGATTCCATCTTTGAATCTCAGTCTAACTCTACCAGCCCCTATTCCAAAAGGAAACAGAAATTAAAGATTTAATTTCAGACCAAAAAATAAATAAAATAAAATACAAACAAATGGTAAAAATAATAAAATAATAATAATATAATAATAATAATAATAATAATAATAATTATTATTATTATTATTATTAAAAATTAAAACTAAAATTGGGTCAAAACTGAGCTAAGCCCAATGGGCTTAGGCTCAGCCCCTGTTGAATCAAGACCAATGGGTCCGAGCTTGGGTCCGGACAAATTAGGTGTTTACAGCTACTCCTTTTTGCACATTTTTTATGAAACAGAAATTGTGCAAAGAGTAGACACCCTCCTCATGGTCATCCCAACAAATTCATGCTTTTTTTTTTTTTTTAACAAAACTTTTTTAAATAGAAGCAACAGACTTCAAAAATAAATGGCTCATCTGAATAGAGGCAACGAATTTTGAAAAATAAAATACTCCTTGACAATCATGTCCAAAAGAGTCAAAGATCATGTTTGAAGGAATTTCAGGAAATTATGCTCAAAGGTCTTGCAAATCGATCCTAATACCAAGAGATATCCTTTTTCAAAGGTTAAAAACTTACCTCATAAGCTTTTTCTCAAACGAAAATTAAAAAATAAAAAAGTCTTCACATTTGTCTTCTCCATGTGGGGATCCTAGAATACCCCTACTTTTTGAACTTATGCACTATGCTTGCTTGAATGCAGTATATGCTATGCAAAATACAATGCGTGTAAAATTTAATGCATGCTATGCAAATGCTGACTAATTAATTTCCATTTAGTTATGGTACTCAGGTTTTTCAAGCTTTTTCTTGGGCCTCGAACCCTTTGTTCTACAAAGATCAAGTTAGTGTAGCTCGTAATCATTTTTTCATTTAATTCTCACATTTTTTTTGCAAGAAATTCTCTTCCAAATATGTGTCCTTATTAGAAACTGAACATATCAAATTTACCTTTATCACTCTTAACCTTTTTAATGTAATGTAGAAATCTTTCATGCTATTATTTATTTATTAATCATTATTTCAATTTCAAAAAGTAAGAATGCATTCACACATTTCTTCCATTGCAAGGTATTAAGGAGAAAAAGAATAAGGATGGTTTGGAAATAATTAACAGCAGACACACAAAGAATAAAGTAAAATGTCTTTTATTAGCAAAAATATCGACAAACTCTAGGCAATGAAAGAATTACAAAAATGGGTATAGGGAAGGTAAAGCCCAAAAATGAATAATCAAACAACCATGATAACACATCTCAAAGTCCCTTTGAAAACTCAACCATCTGATGCACTTAGCAACTTAGAGCTCCTCAGAATATGCTAGCCTCCATGCCAATAAACTTTTAAATTCGATGTTGTATTTTCCTTATCTAAGTTACCTTTTTAGGTTTTCAAGTTAGATGACCCCCTATGACTCAAACCGCCCTTTTTAGGTTTTTGCCTTGAGTCCTCATTTTTTATTTATTTTATTATTTTATTATTTTTCATTTTTTTCTATTTTTTTAAAGCATAATACTTCTTCACAGCATCAGAATTTACATTATGGGGTAAATCATTTTCATCCATCTCTGTCAGTATCAATGCTCCATCAGAGAAAGCCCGTTTCACCACATATGACCCTTCTCAATTTAGGCTTAATTTCCCTCTATTATCATGCTGATTTGAAATAATCCTTTTCAAGACCAATTCTCCCTCTCAGAAACAATAAGGTCGGACCTTTTTGTCATGAGCCCTCATAATTCATCTTTGATATAGCTGACTATGGCATAATGCTGTCAATCTCTTTTCTTCAATGAGATTCAACTGTTTATAGTGCTCTCGAATCCACTCAACCTCCTCTAGTTCAACTTCCTTTAAAACCCTCAAGGATGGGATCTCTACTTTCACTGGCAATACGGCTTCTATCTCATAAATCAAAGAAAATGGGATTGTCCCAGTAGAAGTACGCATTGATGTCCGATAAACATGTAATACAAATGGTAACTTCTCATACCAATCTTTATAGGTTTTAGTCATCTTCTCAAGAATTTTTTTTATATTCTTATTAGCTACCTCCACAGCCCTATTCATTTTCAGACGGTATGGCACTGAATTATGATACTTAATCTTGTACTTGGCACATATTTCTTGCATCATCTTATTATTCAGATTCTTTGTATTATCTAAAATGATTCTCTAAAAGTTTGTATCTATAAAATATTTTCTTTTTTAGAAACTTACAAACTATAGATCGTGTCACACTTCCAAATGATGCTGCTTCCATCAATTTCATGAAATAATTTATCATCACGAAAATGAATCTATGCCCGTTAGAAGCTTTTGGGGTAATAGGACCAATGACATCCATGCCCCACATAGAAAATGACCAGGGTGGTGCCAAAACATGTAACGCAGATGGCGGAGCATGAATCTTATCAGCATAGATTTGGCACTTATGACATTTTCAAGCATAGTTAATGTAATCACTCTCTAGTGTCAACCAATAGTACCATGCTCTCATGATTTATCTTGCCATCATATGTTTATTGGTATGTGCCCCGCATATTCTATCATATACCTTTTCAATAATTTTATTGGCCTCAACCTTATTTGCACACCTTAACAATACTTGATCATGACTTCTTTTATAAAAAATATCTCCACCTAGGAAGAAATTCATGGCTAGTCTTCGAATGACCCTTTTATCATTCTCTATTGCTTGGATAGGGTATTGTTGATTCTTAATGTACTGTAAGATATCATAATACTAAGATTTTCCATCATTTTCTTCTACATTAGAGCAGTGAGTCGGCATGTTCTTGACATCTAACTTGATGGGCTGAATGTCAACATTATCACTAATTTGAACCATTACTGCTAAAATAGCCAAGACATCAGCAATCAAATTCTCTTCTCGAGGTAAATGATCAAATTGAATATCTTCAAACTACTTAATCAACTCTAGAATATACTTGAGATATAAAATGAGTTTCGAATCTCTCGTTTTTCATTCTCATTTCAATTGATATACAACTAAAGTTGAATCTCTAAACACCTTCAATGCCTTAAACCTTTTTGTCTATAGCAGCTTGCAAACCCATAACACATGCTTTATATTCAGCAATATTATTTGTGTAATTAAAATTCAACCTCGCTGTTATGAGATAGTATTGCTCCTCTAGAGAAATCAAAATTGCCTTAATTCTATGTCCCAAGGCATTGGTAGCTCCATCAAAATACATTCTCCAATGTTACTATTTATACCCTTCATTTTCTCGCTGAGAAACAATCATCAAATCTTTATCAAAAAATTATAATTTCATCGGCTCATAACTTTCAGTAGCACGATCTACGAGAAACTCGACTATGACACTTCATTTAATTGCTTTCTGGTTTACATACACAATATCATACTCTGAGAGCATTAGTTATCATCTAGCAATTCTTTCAGATAAAGAGGGCTTTTTAAAGATGTATTTAATGGGATCTAATTTTGTTATGAGCCATGTGGTATGATAGAGCATATACTGTCTGAATCTTTTAGCATTCAAGCTAATGTACAATATATTTTTTCTAATAAAGAGTACTTGGACTCGTATTCTGTAAATTTTTTACTTAGATAGTAAATAGTTTTTTTTTCTGCTAGACTCATATTGCTGCCCCAACACACATCCTATTAAATTCTCGTATATTGTGAGGTATAAGATTAAGAGTTTTTTTAGAACAGGTGGCACCAATACTGGAGGATTAGACAAGTATTGCTTTATTTTATCAAAATCCACTTGACATTCTTCATTCTATTTTTCAGGGTTATTCTTGCAAAGAAGCTTAAATATGGGATCACATTTGTAGGTAAGCTGAGAGATAAATCAAGATATATAGTTTAATACATCCAAAAAACTTTGAACTTCTTTTGGTGTGCTGAAAGGTGATAAATTTTGAATGACCTGTACTTTATTTGGATCAATTTCAATCCATTTTTCACTGACCACAAAACCTAGCAACTTCTCTGACTTTACTCCAAAGGTGCACTTAGCTGGATTTAACTTGAGTTGAAAATTTCTCAATCTCTCAAATAGCTTATTGAGATTGGTGACATGATCTTCACCTTCTCGAGATTTTGTAATTATATCATCTACATACACTTCAATCTTTTTATGCATCATGTCATGAAAAAATATCACCATGGCTCTTTGATATGTTGCCCCAACATTTTTTAACCCAAAGAGGATGATTTTATAGCAAAAGATCCCTCACATAGTTACGAAAGTGGTCTTTTCCATGTCATCTTTAGCCATCTTTATCTGGTTATATCCTGAAAACCCATTCATAAAAAAAAACATCGAATGCTTGGCTGTATTATCTACCAGTGTGTTAATATGAGATAAAAAAAAATTATCCTTTGGGCTAGCCTTATTTAAATCATGATAGTCTACACACATTCATATATTTTCATCTTTTTTAAGAACTGGTACTATATTGGATACATATTCTGGATAGTTGGCCACTTGCAAGAAACCTACATCAAATTAGTTTTTCACCTATTTCTTGATTTTTAGTAACATTTCAGGCTTCATCTGCCTCAATTTCAATTAGACTGGTTTACATTCTAGCTTCAAAGGTAGTTTATGCTTTACTATTTTTGTATTGAGTCTAGGCATATCCTGATAAGATCAAGCAAACACATCTACGAATTTTTGATGTAGATTTTTCAATCGTTGTTTATCTGTCGACGAGAGCGATGTGCCAATCTTAACATCTTTCTTATTCTCCTCATTTCTCAAATTCACCAATTCAGTCATTTTTTGATGGGGCTCAATTGGTTTACTTTCTTGCTCAATCAATCTCATTAGGTCTAGAAGAATAGTATATTCTTCAGAATCATCTTCGTTATCAAGTGTATCAGTATTAATTAATTTTTCAAAATTAACCCCTTGATCGTTATCATGATTATTTTTCTGTTCATTCAAGGACCTGAAATCAAATGAAATAAGATGCGTTGGTGAAATGTATGGAAAAATGGGAAAACAAAAAATGAAAGTATTAAAAGAAATAAATGAAAATACATCACTCCTAATTTTATTAAAATAATAATAGATAAAGGGTCCAAACAAGAAAAACTACCCCAAGGCTTTGGGCATAAGCTATTGAGATGTTTAATAACATTGAACTGGTATCAAGGATAACAAGCATCTTAATAATGTTTCAGTTGTTCAGCTCGTAATCTGGTAGATAAGGACAAACCCATGTTTCATTCTCATTCCCATTTTTGTCTATAGTTGCATGAATGAACAAATCAGCAAATGTTTTTTCCATGCTTCGTTCTAAATCTTCTTCTGTAGTTGGGTACAGGAACCCTTCAAGCTTGAAAGTCATATAAATGTGGGATAATCGTTGTTGTCTTGCTAGCTTGTCCTCCCCTAATTTCCTAGCCTTCCACTTCATAACCAAGGCTTAATCTCTCCTTGTTGTCCATTGTTGTCGGAGGCTCATTTATCCCTTGTAAATTTTTGCCTAATCCCATTCCAGGATACCAACCTTTATTGATGACCTGACACCTCACTATCTTTGAACAATGTTGACTTTTGAGTCACTCACCCACAGAGTTAACTAACTCAAAGGACCGGTAAGAGCATTTCATTGCTTTTTCAGCAGCTTCCACATACAGAACATTTAAAGGCTGAGTTACCAGTATGTCTTTTTCTCCAAACACTATTACCAATTCCCCTCTACATTGAACTTGATCTTTTGGTGCAGGGTAGAAAAAATAGCACTTGTCATGTGAATCCATGGCCTTTCCAACAAGCAGTTATAAGACGGAGAGATATCCATCACTTAAAATTTTACATTAAAAGAGCATGACCCAATTTGTAAGGGCATTTTTATATCTCTCAAAATTTATCGTCTGGTCTTATCAAATGCTTTAACGATCATTTGACTATCTTTCATATGAGAATAATCAATAGGTAGCCTTACCAAAGTTGACATAGGTATGACATTGATAGCAGAATCATTTCGATGAAGACTTTGGCTATAATATGGCTCTTGCACTTAACAGTGATATACAGAGCCTTGGTGCTTCCCCTTCATTCTGAAAGAATCTTATCATCACCAAATGATATGTAATTTGGCCTGATCAAGTTTTCAACTAAATGGTTCACATATTCAACAGATATATTATGTGTCACATATGCTTGATTCAGCACTTTCAGAAGGGTATTTCGATGTGGTTTTAAATTTAATAACAGTGATAATAATGAGATACATGTCGATATCTTATTTAACTATTTCACCACTGAGTATTCACTATATTTTATCAGTTTCAAGAATTCACAAGCTTTTTTTTTTTACATCGATTTTGGACAATCCTCTTCAGGTACCACTTTAGGGTTATTCCTTTCTTCACTTACCTTGGCTTTTTCTTTTCTAGCTCTTTCCAATATTTTTAGAGTATAGCATCTTTCACTTTAGGCAATACCTCTCACACCAGTTATATTGATAGTATCAAGCTTAGAGACATTATCTTTTTACCTCTGAATTATTGTGTCACAGTCATATTTCCATGACATAACTTTATTGTTCTAGTAAGAAAATAGAGCAGAGACTTTAAAAATTACTGGCTTAGGGGCAAACTTGTCTACGATCGACCTTGGCTTATTCCCACAATAAATTATTAATGGTTTTGAAAATAGTTTTGGTGGCTAGTCAGTCATGAAAACTTCAACATTTTTTGAATCCCAATCTTTTTCATAAAATTCAATCTGGTGTGAGTCCATGAGTTTTTGCACTTCTTGGAAAAATTGCTTATAAGTTTCAATAGAGTGACCAGATGCCCCACTATGGTACTTACAGCTTTCATCAACTATACATGCTTCATGAGAAATATATGGACTGGCTAGTTGTATCATGTCAGCTTTTCATAAAATATCAAATAACTGACTGAAAGGGGTCTTGACCTCTACCACTTTTTCCTTCAGATAATGCCATCGTTTGTCACTTAGAGCTTTCACATGATGATTAGGCAAAGGATTGCCACTAACATTTGGTAGAGCTTCACTTTTTGTATCAAAATTAACAATTCCATCGTTGATCAGTCTTTGCACTTTATATTTCAGGATAGTGTTTTCAGTGGAATGACCAATAATCCCATAGTGATATTCACAATGAGCTGTAAGATCGTACCATTTGAGATATGGTGGCTTGGGTGGCTCTATTTGATTAGGAGCAACTAGATGATTATTGTAGAGCTCTTGATATAATTCTGTATATATAATGGGAATTGGATCGAATACGAGTTTTTCATGAGTAATTCGTTGCTCCCGTGAACCACTCATAGGACCAGCCAAACGAATTTGAGGTCTAGGAGAAAGTTAAACATTAGAACCATATATGGTAGTTTGTGGTCTAAAAGGGGATCAATGGGTTAGGGAATAGAATGGCTATGGATTTGGTTGGTATTGGTAAGCATTATTCACAGTGGAATAATTTTGAGAGTAGCTCTATGTTCTGTAAAATTGATAACCCCTGAACTGTTATCTATCAAAGCTCACAATCTGAACTTCAGTCTCTTTCTTCTTTGAGGCCTTTTTAGTAGATATTTTCTCTCCTTTTAAATTACCATTTTTATGGCATTTTTAATAATTTCACCCGAGATCACCATGTCGATAAAATTTTTTATTGCATTTTCTTTCATCTTTTCATAATAGAAAGATTTTAGAGTGCTAATAAATAACACTATATTTTTTTTCAGTTAGAAGATGTTGCATCTGAGAAGCTACATTTCTCAATCTCTAAGCATATTCTTTGAATGATTCATTTGTCTTTTTCTTCATATTTTACAAAGATAAATGATCAGAGGCCAAATCCATGATATGTCGATATTGACTGATAAAATCATGAGTCATGTCACTCCAGAAATGGATGCGAGTTATGTCTAACTAGACATACCACCTAATAGTCGAACCAGTAAGGTTGTCTTAAAAAATATGTATTAGTAGCTTTTTATTATGAGCATGAGCTGTCATCTTCCGACAGTACATGATAATATAAGTTTTTGGGCACTTTATACTATTATATTTTTTAAATTTTGATACTTTGAACTTAGAAAGAATGACTACATTAGGGACTAAGTAAAGCCCAACAGCATCAACTGAACCATATAAACTAATTCCTTTCACAGCTCGTAGCCTTTGTTCTAGCATACTAATTTTGAAGTCTTCATGACCTTTCAGTTTTATCTTTTTTTTATCTTTTTCTTTCAGTTCATCCAGATCAGGGACTTGAATTGGTTCTACTACCTTTTCAGTAAAGATAGGATTCACATAGCTGTGGTAATGCCCTTGATTAGAGGCTGAGGGCATTCCAGGATATGTGGGATATGTGAATTGTTGTGGTGGAATTTGTTGTGTGGGTTGGGCTTAAGGTGGGCTAAAACCAGTGGATACAGGGGATCAGTCACTTCTTGTGATATAAGATTTTGTTGGTTTGTGTTCTCTTTTACCCTTTTTCCCTTATTCAACTTGTTGAGAGCATCCAAAATCTTAGCCAACTCACTCTCAATCTTTTCTTGAGCTTTTTCTAATTTTTCAAATCGGTGAGAGTTTTCTTGCTTCATTTGTTTGGTTCTAGCTTTGGTGTTATATCGATGGGTAGCATTTTTGCTGGATGAAGCTATCCTTGAACCTTAAGTACCATAATTATATGATTATTAAAAACTATGTATTCTATGTATGATATGCAAATGTATGCATGAAATATACTAATATTTACCACATCACCAATATTGATAAAAAAAATCTCAATTTCAAACTTTATTAAATAAAATTTCAAAATTACATCATAATAAAGTCAAAGTAATATTCTAAAGTCTTAAACATCAGCCTTTGTTTCTAATGCCTTTTTATAAACTTCCTAGCTTGCTGATAATGATTTTGTGCCTCATCTAGGAAATCAAGCAGTTATTATCCATGGACTCCCACTGCTTGCACCATAGCCTTCAAATTTTTCACTTTTTTTCCATTTTTGATGCTTTATCTATGGCAACGCATAACTGATCAAACAAATGCCTTGGATGCACTTGTTTTTCTGTGCACATGTCTTTCCATAGCCCACTCTATTGAGTTTGTCTCCTGTACTCATCAGACAAGGCTTCTACTTGTGTTGTGTATTGATCCATTATCTCTTGTAACATCTGGCTATGTCTATGTGCTCTAGTAGTGGCCTTTTATTTTTTTTTTCACTCTTATTTTTAGCAATCTATTTTCTTTTAAAAGTCAAGCAAGCTCGGGTGTGACTGATGAATGTGTTATATCTAGATCATTAAATAAGGCTCTTCACTGATCTTTTTGCTCTGTCAAGCTCTGGATTTTCAGTTCTTGAAGTCGTAGACTCTCTTTCATTTCTAATTTCAATCACTTATTTTTTTATTCTAACTCATCTTTCTCATATTGGAATTTTCTCTTATCTGTTTCCATTTTAAGCAAAGGATCCTAAAGAATGGGTTTTGGAGAATGCCTTATTTGTTCACTAGAAAGCACGATGTCTTTTCCCCTCCTTGCATGCCATATATTATATTTTGAGGTAACGTCATAAGTAAACCTCCCTTAGTTAACCTTGGTGGTTTACTTCCATGCCTTATTGATTTTTTTAACCATTCCGTATGCCTCTTTATCAGTGAATGAGAACTCCCACTAGTTAAGTCCATAAGTTTTCGAAATGAATTGCTCACATTCGGATTGTCTTCTCACCAAAGTTAGGGCATAAGTAACAGTACCCCATAAGCCTAATAAGAACACCCATGGTTGATTTCTACAACTATATAATACTGTATCATGACACATCCAAGGTGCTTTCCAAACTATCCTTAGACTATCAAAGGCTCAAAAATAAGAAACCCATTCTTTTTTTAATTTTTCTTAAGGCCATGTGCTGTAACAGAATTCTTTCATGGGGATGCTAGAACGAAGGTATGGCTTACGAAATTGACTTTTTTTACATTTTATGTGACTCTTGATCCATACATAAAGCAACTGTAAATATCCATTAAATCGACCTTTACCATTTCTGCGATAAAAGTTTAGAGATCGAATGGTTTTTGCTAAAATGGTTGGTGCTACATTGACTTGATATGCTAACTGATCAATAAAATCCACCACTGTGACATCAACATATTCGATGACTTTTGAAAAGATCACCGATCCATATAAAGCTATAGCCATAGCCATTAATCCCTAATCATCATCTATGTACCCCTGGATGAAATCTCGCAGAAAACTCTGTGGAATAACCTTACTTTCACCCTTTATCTTGACACATGAATCGACTTGAGGTAAACTAAGTCCAAGCATTTGCACTAGTTTTTTACGATAGCCCACTTTGTTGGACCAGTAAATCTTGTCTGGATTTAGTAGATCAAAGCAAAGTAGGACCATATATTTTTTGATTGTGGGCACCATGTCTGCTTTATTGAAGATGAAATATCTATAAGAAGGATCCCAAAATTGGATGATAGCCCTAATCAAATTATTGTCCACTTCCACCTGAAGAATTGAAGCTATATCTCTATATCTATTCTTAAATGCCTCATGCCTTATCCTACTCATGCATCCTCAAACACTACTTAAGTCAACTAGATCATTTTACTGTAGCTCGAGATGAACTTTCTCAGGTAATGATGAAATAAAGCCCTCAGGCAAGTAATTTTCTTATTTTCTTTAACTTTCCTCTAACTTGATTTTCAGTTACTGGACAGACTCATGATGGACTGATGTAGACTTTGGTTGTATTTGACTTTCCATAGATGTAAATAAGAGATCTGATTTATCAATAACTGATATGTGGTAAATATTTCCTATATGCAAATAATGGTGTTAGACATAATTATGAAAATGATGCATAAAATGATATGATATAATAATGCTTAAAATATGAGGATGCATGTTGTGATGCATAAAAACAAACAAAAATGGTTAGATAACGAACTGTTCCTTTTTGTGTCCTAATTTTGGGTTATATCTATTGATAGGTAAGAAGGGCTCTATCTTAAGGTTGGCTTTTTAGGGGTACACTATATGCAGGGTTAGGTGGTTTTAACCATTAAAGGTTCTCAAATTATTTCTTACATCATTATCCATCATAGACTAGTAAGGCAGTCCAATCTTCACCCATCACAGGCTACCAATGAAAATAATTCAATTTGAGTGAAACTATTTCGCTAACTATTGCGAAGATTATCATCTCATGAGAGCGTAGGTACTTTACTCCCTCTTAAAAGGGACAAAGCTCATGTATAGAGCTCATGTAATGTAAATGCATGTGATAATGTGTGTGAAGGAACATATGGTTATCGTCCCCATAAATTAGACAAAAACAAGAGAAAAAAATGTTAGTAAACAAATAACTTAAAATCATTAGTTTAAAGGATAAGATAAATTCAAAAATTATGGCTTGACTCTTTAGCAATCTCCAGTGGAGTCACCAAACTGTCATAACATATAGATTCAAAAATCTATAGCTAGATTAACAAATGAATGGAGTGCCACCAATCTTTTTTATTAAGTGTGATTAACCACTTAAAGAATCTATCCTCTTAGGGAACTCCTAAGCTTGGCTAAGGGTCCCTAAAAGAATAGGTTCAGGTCTACTAACCAAAACAAGATTCAAAAATTGATTACATATGAGGAAGGTTATAACACCCCCACATGCCCATCCGAATGATGGTACCATATTATTTTGAATTTATCCTAAGGTCTTGAGTCTAATGGTTTCAAATTTTAATTTCAAATATTAAAAATAATTTATAAGATTCTTCAATCAATCTGATAGATCTCTTAAAAAAATATTTTTTCACTTCAAGAGTATTCAAAAATCTAATTTGGATATTTTGAAGAGGCTCCATCGTCGAAAAAAAGTTTGATTATTATTTATTATTATCATTCATCTTTTTTTGTTTGTTGAAAATATATTTAATTATTCTACCATTTAAGCCAAATTAGAAATATTTTTTTAAAAATTTTTAAAATTTTTACCATTTGGGCCTATTTAGAAATTCCTTTTATTTTTTACTTTGGAAAGAAAATAATAATAATTTTTTTTATTGAAAATTTTCATCTAAACTATTTCACCATTTGCGTCAAATTTAGAGAAAATTTTTCACCTAGAGATTTCTTAAAATTTTACCATTTGAAATTTCTAAGAATCTCATCTTTGGATAATTATCAAATATTTACAATCTAAATTTTATTTGGAAAATAATACAATTATTTTTATTGAAATTTTATCTAAATTATTCCATCATTTGGGCCAAACTTAAATAAAATTTATCACCTAGAGAGTTCTTAGAAAATTTATCATTTGAAATTTCTAAAAAAATCTCATCATTGGATAATTTGTATTTAATTCTAAAAAATTTTATATTCTTTATGTTTTTTTTTTAATTTTTAATTTTTTAATTTTTTTTGGTTTGAAAATAACTATTAATTATTGTTATTGAAATTTCATCTAAATTATTCCACAATTTGGGATAAACTTAGATAAAATTTTTCACCTAGAAATTTTATAAAAATTTACCATTTGAAATTTTTATAAATTCTATCATTAGATAATTAATATTTATTCCAAAATTTTATTTTTTATTATTATCTTTTTTATTTTAATTTAATAAAAAACTAAAATAAATAAATAAATAAAATGCTGAAATAAAATAAATAAGAAAATACCAAAAAAAAAATCGAAATCGGTTCGGCTCAAGACAAAAAAGACGGCTCGAAAACGCGGCTCGGAGAAGTTGGCTCGGCTCGACTCCAAGGATCAGCTAGCACTCGAGTCAACGCGGGTTAAACATGGATTGACGCTCGGGTGGGGTCGTCAATTTCAAAACTTGCGGATCCTCTGAAAATAATAACGCCAAAACGACGTCGTTTTCAACAAGTATAAAAGGGTCTAACTTCTGTTTTTTTTGTAGATGGCTACTTCCCTCTCTCTTTTCTCTTTTTTTTTTCCCTTCATTCTCTCTAAACAGAATCCAGATTTTGGTTGAATGTTTGCAGGAATCTGAAAAAACCCTTCGAAAACTTTCAAGTTGGCCGAAAATCTCATTGAAAAATCTCGTTGGAAAATTCAAGCTTCGTCAAAAAATTCACCAGAATCTGAAAATTTTCTAAGATTTTTTCAGAAAAAAAAAGCCAAAATTCCTAAAAATTTCCTAAAAACTCTAAACTGTCTCCAACACTATTTTTTGTTTTTTTTCCTCTGTGTTTTCCCCTCTAATCCCTGTCTAATTCCCTTATAATTTCTCTTTATATGTTTCTGTTTGAGCCTCAATTTATAAGAATTGATCAAAAATAATTTTTGATCAATTTTTATTCTCTTTTTGACTGGGATTCAATCCTTGAATCCCAGTCTAACTCTACCAACCCCTATTCCAGAAGGGAACAAAAATTAAAGCTTCAATTTTGGACCAAAAAATAATAATAATAAAATAATAAAAACAAAATAACGAAAATAATAAAATAATAAAAAAATAAAAAATAAACTAATAATAATAATAATAATAAATTAAAATTAAAATTAAAATTAAAAATTAAAACTAAAATTGAACTAAGCCCAATAAACTTAGATTCAACCTGAATCAAGTCTAATGACCCAGACCTGGGCCTGACAAATTAAGGTGTATACATTGTTGATGTAATTTAGTTCTTTATGACTATAAATATAGCTTGAATGCTCACCGACTCTTTCACTTTGTGTTTTTGTCAACTTGATGATCAGTACTAGAGTTCTTACACTAATCAAAAAGCCCAACGATCAACTCACCCTTGTTCCTCAGTTCCAGCATGAAGATGCTTCTTTATCTGCATTCTTTCAAGTTTTTGTTCCTTGTGCTATTCCTCTCCCAAAACATCATACAATCCTTTCAACAATATCTTCCTACCCTGAAGAATTACCACCAAATCGATCTCGCCCAAGTCACAGGCCCTGAAAGCATTGCCTTTGATTGCAAAAAGGAAGGGCCGTATGTTGGTGTATCTGATGGCAGGATACTCAAATGGCAAGGGCCTAATCTTGGTTGGAAAGAGTTTGCCATTCCTTCTCCAAACAGGTAAATATGCTCTATCCAGCTCAAAATTTTTTTTTGCAACTTTTTATGTTCAACGGAATAAAACAACATTTTTTGGTTTTGAAAGCCAAAAGATTTAGTTTAATGGTAAATGCATGTACTTGTATTCTCGCTCAAAATGTGAATTTGAATTCTTTTTCTTCAAAAATCAGCAAGAAAAATGTTTAATTTTTTTAATAAATATCATAATTAAACATTATCTTCTTGTTATTTGCTCAGATTGTTTGGTGGTTTCAGTTTGCCCATATAAATGCAGTTGTTAATGAGAGGGCCATTGCCCCATTGCCTCGATGTAGTATGTAAGATGTTGGCTCTTATAGAGGCATTCATTATAAAGTACTACTTGCCGGGCCCTTTTTTTTCTTTACCTGGTTTATGTTTCTAGTTTTTGATTAAAATTAACATTAATATATCATAATTGACTAAATGCAATGTTCATTACATATCCAAAAACTAGTATGTAAAACATTTTAAATTTATTATACCTTCCCAAAGAGGAAAGCTAAAAACCCTATGTTTCATTGAACTTAAACATAAAATCACATGCGAAATTAATTTATATATTTTTTATAATGTCATATATTATTATTTTAATAAATCTATAGTTAAATATATTTATTTATTTGTTTATTTATTTATGATTTCTCTTATTAAACAACTATTGTTTATATAATGAAAACAAAAATTTTTAGAACTCAGAATTATTCACTCTCTACCAAACAGAAATGAACTGATTGATTTGTTGAAATAATAAGAAACTGATGAATTGGTGGTTAATATTATTTTCTTTGTTGGATAAGGGATAGGAAGGTGTGCGATGGGTCAACAAATCCAGACCTAGAACCAACATGTGGTCGGCCATTGGGTTTGAAACTCAACCATAAAACGTGTGATCTTTACATCGCAGATGCTTACTTTGGTCTCCTAGTAGTAGGTCCGAATGGGGGCGTGGCTCAACAGCTTGCCACTTCAGCTGAAGGAGTCCCATTCAGATTAACAAATGCTTTAGACATTGATACCGATACAGGGGTGATTTATTTTACAGATAGTAGCAATGTCTTCCAAAGAAGGTATTTTAATTTTCCTTTTTAGCTTCCCCAATCCAATTGAAATTGGGTTAATTTATTATAACTCGAGATATTACAGAGAAAATGTCTAATTCATAGTTATTTTCTCATACGTTAAATTCAATAATTCTTAATTCGATTTCAGAATTAAAAATTTCGCATTCGAATTTTTATTTAAAAGAATAGACAAAAATAAAATTAAGATTTTTGGTAGGGTAGGTAAATTAATAGTCAACAATACATTTAATTTTCCGTATGATGATGACCTCTAGTTAGGACGTAGAAGGTCCGTACAACAGTAAATGAGTCAGTATAATTAATAATTGTCAGAGGATTAGTTTATGTCTTTGATATTGGACCAAAAAAGAGTCAATCTTTTTAACTATGGCCCCAATATATTAAATACCAAAACCAGAAAAGAGAAAACAAGTAATTTTTCTTGTTTTTCCTTCTCACGTGAAATTAAAATCAAAATTTAATTTAATTGATTTAGGTTATTATTTTTTAGAGAAAATTTAATAAATTTAGAATTTAAATTATAGTATTTATAATTTTTTATTACAGTTTTCTTTTATAAAAAAATGAAGACGAAATTATTATTATATTTATTTATTAGGTTATCAGTTACATTTTAAAAAAAAAATACTTTTGTTCAATAATTTAATATCAATTTTAAGAAAGATCATATTATATATGGTATATTGATCACAAATTTTTTATAACAAATATTTTAAGACAATTTTTAATCTTTAATAATTCTCATTTTAATAAATAGTTTATAAATTCATAAATAAGATTATAGATCAATGAATTTGTGTGACATCTAGTGAGATAAGTAGTTTAAACGTCAAAATTATTGTGATTTTCTTTTAAATGGTGAAAGAACTAATCAGCATTGTGATTGTGTAGGCAAATTATTTTATCAGCAGTAACCTTTGACAGAAGTGGAAGGCTGCTTAAATACGATCCTCATAGCAAGGAAGTAGCTGTCATATACAAAGGCTTAGCATTTCCTAATGGAGTAGCCTTAAGCAAAGATAATTCATTCCTTCTGGTTGCAGAATCAACTAAAATGAGAATTTTGAAATTCAAACTTGAAGATGAAACAAATGGTTATGTTCCGGAACCGTTTGCACAGTTATTAAGAACCCCAGATAACATCAGAAGGAATGAAAAAGGAGAATTCTGGGTTGCACTAAACAGTGGAAGAGGAGGGATTCAGAATGATGACCAGACCAAATTGCTTGGTGATGTTGACATTTCTTGGTTTACCATGGATCCCGTTGGGGTAAAGTATGATCAAGATGGAAAGATTTTGAAGCAGTTAGATGGAAATGGTGGACCCACATTAGATTCTGTCAGTGAAGTTGAAGAATTCAATGGAAATTTATACATAGGTTCAGTGGTAAAACCTTATGTTGGGATCCTAAACGCATAAAATTTACAATGTCAATATATAAAAATGAATTCTTATATTAATATAAATGTTTTTCTATCATATTTGCATTAATAAAATCTCTTAGTTGATGCGCAATAAAGCAAGTTACTAAACAAATCAGTGGTCGAATTCATGAACAAATTATAGTAATGCATAACATCTTGTTTATTGATATTTGATAGACCACTGACTTGATTTTAATTGATTATACATTAATACTAACATCTTCTGGTTTGGACATAGTGTGTCAAATTGTCAAGTTTTTCTTTCAGCTTAGAAGACTTCTTGGTGTACTAGACTAGACACATTGTCCTTCCATGGGTAAGGATTTTGCACTCGCTAGAGGGAGGCTTATTTTTGGCAAGAGCTGAAAATTACTATAGAGAGATATACAAATCAAATCATAATGTCATCTCCTAACTGTAACTGATGAAAATAATGAGGACGATTGATTATAACACAAGTATGATGATTACCATAATCAAGATATGTATCAAATATCAATCACCTAAACCTCCCCCCCCCCCCCCCCCCCCCCCCCCGCCAGGGGTTATTTTCCCCTAAAATGAAAAGATAGGGAAAAGGTCGTCAGATTTGAAAGAATATGCAATTTGCATAAATTACAGCCAACAGGATGCTAAACTCACCTAAAGTTACCTTTATATAGCCTTATCCAACCATGTTGGCAATCTTGATGAAGTCTTCATTCCCATTTGGGCAAGGAACACCGAATACAGGAGGTGCAGCAAGAACACAAAGGAGGCACTATTGAGCAAAACCTGTTGAATAAGCATAATAAGAGTATGTCTCAAGCACCCAACAAAAAAAGAAAAAATTAAGACGGCACAAAGGTAGGTAAGATGTACCAAAATCCCAAATAAGGAATATATAAAGTTCATTGACGGAATCAAATTATGGCCATGGCAGCAAAAATGTACCAAAGAGAAGCATGGATGTCTATGGTGATCTGCAAGCATTTGAAAGAACTATGCAAGTTAATTTCTGATACTGAAGTAAGTACAAAGATTAGAGATATAAAAAGGATAAACAACTAGCAAAGCCAGTTTGTGTGGAGATCAGTACCCAACCTACGAGGTATTATCCGCTTTAATCTGAAGGTCTCGTAGTTTTGTCCCACAAAAATTGCCTCACAAGTTTGGGATTAAGTCTCAACTTATATATCATATCATATTTACACATTCTCCCAATGTGGGATTGGGGGCGTTACAATATATTTTCTCTTATTAAGAAAGAGGTTGCCAAGACATAGCCAACGACACCCATTGATCGAGCCTGCAATTTTAAAAAATTGTCCACCACAGCAGTTCAGGATATAAATAGAGGATTCCATAGCTTCTAATGAGAAAGAATGTGCATAAGAGAGAACACTACAATTGAGCACAAGAAAATCGAGACACCCCAATCGGCAATTAACTGATTTCAATGTGTGAGAAACTGGAAAATTTTTTTTCTCTTTTAATAGGCTTCATAAAATAAGAGGCATTTGTCATACATAGATTAAAACCATAACAAATGTCGTTCAGATACATTTCTTATATAAAACGCTGTAACAAACATGTGTAAGGGCAAGCACCGTTTCTTATATGAAAAGATTCAACAAACATATATAAAGACATGCACTACTAGTTACCTCCACAAAGCACCCATTGTGAAACCAAATATTCCATGTGTAAGCTGCATGGGCAAAATATTAAAAAGGTCAGTCAATTATTCACTATTCCACTTACAGAAACAAATGTAAAATTCCACTACCACCAGTGCATTGCAACTTTGGCAGAAAAAAATGAACACATCACAACACAACCCAGCTCCACCCATGGAAAAAGAACAACATTGGGATTAGAGAGAACGAGAGGGCTACCGTACTTGACTTAAACCTAATTAAATATTAACTACAAACAGGTTAAATTTTTTAATGCTTTGGTAAATTTGTTTAAAAATAAAAAGGATTTTGCTTAATTGGAAAAGACCAGTGAAATATGGGAAAAGCATATCAGGCTTTTGTACTTAAAGCAAAATCATCACAACTTGTAAGGCTTTTCCACCATAAAGCCCAAGAACAAGAAGAACTATAGCTGAAAAAGAGATAGAGAGAACACACAAGATCCTAATTTTGGTATCTGAGGCGTAATTGGCAATTTTAGTGGTTTAATCATAACTCAGATCACGCAAAATAAGTTCAGGTCAGATCAAATTCAGCTCACCAGATTGCTTAGGGCTTTCTCAGGGCCAGACAAGACAAAAAATAACATAACCGTGGACAACTGGCAAGATGAAAGACCATCTCAATAATTAGGCATCCGATAACTTTCTAGTAATATTCACACATTAAATCTCTTGAAGAGTTACAAACCAATTGTTTCCTCCCACATGCAACACCCCATCTTATAGAGGGGATCACTATTGGCAATGAAAAGAAACATCCAAAGTAGTTATGCTGGCAAAAATGGAATCTGAGTTAGAAACATGTATAGCAATAGTCAATAGATAATGGAATATATTAACAACTGTTTCCAACGACCAAATACATAGTGTTGGCAGGGCCGCAAAGAGCTTTTACTTTCTAAAAATGACCCATCAGTGAGAAATGAAGAAATTAAAGAAAACATAAGTGATACCAAGTAAAACTACTATGATTATGATGCCCCAGAAATCCCATTCCTTTTCTTTTGAAGAGAGAAATCCCATTATTATGATTATAAAGCTCAAAGCTGAACAAAATTAAAAACCAGTTTTTTTTGTCAACACATACAGTACCATCAGCTTTAACCTACATAATGAAATATAATATTTTCCTATCTCATAAATCCCATTGCATGCTTAAAATTTAAACATGAAACCTCTTATTGGTAATCTCAAATTCTAATTATTTACTGTTGCCTTGGGACAAAAGAAACATTTGAACCTAATATCCCATAAAAACCCCAACTCTCAAAGGCAGCTTTCTAGCAACTAATGAAATTAAGAATGAACGCATTGCTTAAAATATAGCAATTCAAACACTCTAAAGACTTGACCAAAAAAATGAAAAATATATTTTTATAAAAAAGAACCTATTTTACAATTGACAAAATTGAGAAAGATAAAACAAAAGAAGCCTCAATTGCGAGGGAATTACGCAAGAAGTAGACAAGTCCGGCGACAGCAGCAAACATGGAACACTCCACCAATCTCAGCGTCTTTCTATAAACGACACCGTTTGCTGCCAAGTCTTCAAGTTCCACCGCCGACCCATTGCTGGGTCCTTGTCTTTCTTCTTCATCGAAATAAACCGCTGGTTCGACTTTGGAAAGGTTTGAAAACTCGAAGCATAGAAGGAAACTGAAGATGATTGAAGGGTAGTTTGGGAAAGAGGTGAGGTAAGAGTGGGCAGCAGGGAAGGGTAGTTCGGGAAATTCGGTTATTATTCATCATAATAGCATTCTCGGATTTTTGTTTTGATCGTTTATTTTTGTTAATCAGTGAGCCGTGACATTTACGAGCAGGTGAGGATAGGGAGGGGCCTTTTGGGCTAAAATTAGGCTGGGCTTCTCCCTTCAAAGCAGCGAAAGCAAAATAAATGTGTTTGATATTGTTAATGGGCTTACCCCTAAAGCAGAAACCCATGACGTCTGAAAATATGTAACACTGATAATCTTTTTGGTACTTTTTTTTTTTTTTTATATTTGAAATTGTGGGATTTAAATTCTGATTGGGGAAGTAAGATTTTAGCAATTTAGCAATAAAAAAATCATAATTTAGATATAGCTTTTATGATTTGGCCAACTTTAAATTTATATTACCCCAATATTTTCCTTAAAATATTTTTTATTTATTTAAAGACATAAATATTAAAAAAATAACTATTAAATTTTATTTAAATAAAATTTTATACTTTTATTGTACCTATGTAAGACTTTATCATTTCATTTGTATTTATATGAGTTGTTATTTTAAATAAAAGATTAATTTATATTAAAGTTTTTTTGGATATACATTAAAATTTTATTTAGATATAATAAAAATATAAAAAATTTATTTAAATAAAATAATAAATTTTAAATTTTTTTTGTTATTTTAACCATAAAAAAGCCACTACTGAACGACTCCAATGGGGTGCCTTTAACACCGGCTGGCTTCCACCAAAACAAAAGGTAGGCATAAAAGTAAAAGGTATGTAGACCACATGACGAATAATCATTCATTGTTTGTTCTCTCTAAAATTCAAATTCAGAAAACAATAAAACTATCAAATTCTTAGAATTTGAATCGTCGAAAGAGCCTTAAAAGAGGCTTTTTTTTTTTTTTTTCTCTTTTGCATTTCAGGTTGATGGGTACCTAAGCATGACTAATAATATATGTAACGTTGGAAAATGTTGAAGTTACTGTTTAAATTAACTAATTTATACAATTATTTTTAAAATTTTATATTTAATAAATTTAAATTTTAATATCGATAAATTTTTTTTATAGAAAATGCTGTTAATTAGTAAAAAATATGGAGAATTTCAATGTCTTACATGGGCAAAACTTTTAACTTTACGATCCCAAAGCCTTTTTAGAGTTCATCAATTACAAGATTACAAAATTATTAGCGAGGAAAGAACAATGGAACATCATGATTATTACCATCTCTAAATACAATAAAATAAATTAGACCAAACAATAATATCACTTGAAACAATTATTATTTATTTGCCTCAATGATGTATGTGGATCTAGCATGCGTTGAGCATGCCGCCTCCCCATCATGTCTCGCCATGGACATGCTTGTACCAATAACAAGCTTCATTTCTTTTATTAATTATTTATTTTTCTTCTTTCCTTATGTTTTGTGATCAATATTTCGTTTTTGGCTAGTCTATATTTTTTTTTATAGATATGGAGCTTATAAAAGGTATTGTTAATGAAATGTGACACATCTATTTTTTTATAAAAAAAAAGTTTAAGAACAAATAAGATTTATTTTGTTTTTAAAATTTAATTAAATCATCAATTTAATTGAGATTTATAAATTAATTAAATTTTTATTTACTTATTTTTCATACTTACAAATCATTTACCAACAAAAAATCATGAAGAGATTCGAACCAGGTGCGATTGTTGGCATGACACATCTAGTCTAAAGACATCATCCTAGTTTTTATACTTTTGAGGGTTTGGTTCATGAGTTATGTCTAAAATTGTTTCATACTTCTCATCACCAAGATTGCCTATGAAGCCTAGCATATAAGAACAGTTACTTTCCAAAAGAAAACTCTAGGGAAAAAATGCCAAAGAAGTTAGGCCTCCATTCCTCCATGGGGACCATGCAAATGGATCTGTCGGTAGAACACGTGCTCCATATCTACATGAAAAGAACATATGATACAAGATGGGTTTCATGAACCATGGCACAATTTCAAAAGAAAGTGGACCAAATTAATGTATGCATTCTTATATCTTTATTTATTTTTTCTGATAGGTGACTTTCATCAATCCAATAGTAGAAGAAAATGAAGAAACGATTCTAATTGAGAAGAGAGTGTTTTCCACTTGGCATTTAGCATGGGAAAAAAGTCAATAATCAAGAAAGAAAAGTGAAGAAAATCAGGGAAAAAGTTGACAAAACACATGACAGATTGATGGATTTGGACCATGCATACATTGATTCAAAAGACTTTTTAAGGTGGGACTTAAATGACAGAAAAGAAACTCTACAGCATGTAGCCCACAGGGTAAAATCAAAGTGGCTATGGGCAGTGGAGTAGAGAGCGTGAGCTTGAGCTTTGGTTTTGGTTTAGTAGGAAGATACTTACTTGGCTTGTTTCAGAGTTTCAGTAACTTTACTCAATTTGCTGTTGCATAGTCCCTACACAATTATACATGTAGGAAATGGTGCTTTTCTACATCACTGTTTTTACTTTGTCCAAAGAAAAACGTAAAGGCAACGCCTTCTCTATGCTTTTCATTATCATCCATCTACCTACCTTAAAGTGTTCAGCTACCTTGCATTCTTGAGAATCTTAAGTGTCTTTAACTTTTCTAACTCTGCTATTTTTCTCTTCCACTTTCACTTTTCCTCCCCATAGTTGATCCTTTGCTTCCTTGATCAACTTCAATATATGCCTATTAAAGCAAGCATTTCGATCTTTATACCCTTTCTCGAGATATGTATTTTCTGGCTTGTCCAAGCACTACTTCCTGAGAAGCCAATCTTTCCAAGTTTGGGGATTCATTTTAGTACATAATGAAGAGAAGCCATGAAAGAGAGAGGCAAAGCTGTGGAAGTGTACAACAATATTGATTTTTTCCAAGATTATAGCACTTCATCGGATGTTCCATGTAAGAAACACCCGCAACCATCTTCAGTTGGTGTATGTGCGTATTGTCTCAAGGATCGTTTGATCAACTTGGTTTGCTCAGATTGTGGTGAACAGCGTCTCTCATCTTGCTCTTGCTCTGAAATCTCCTCCAACCCTCGAACTTCATGCACTGGTGAGGTAGGTAGCGTTGGTCGTGTCTCATTCTTGATAGAGAATGAAAACAAGGATCAAATTCTAAATCCAATTTCCAAGCCTAGAAACAGTAATAGTGGAAATAAATCAGAAGAAATTTTCTTACTCAAGAGAAGCAATAGTAGCTGCGTTGAGATCAAGAAAAAGAACGGATTTTGGAGAATTGGAAGGTTGTTTAGGAAAAAGAGAGACAAAGATAGTAATAATTGTGGTAAGAGCGTTGGTGGGGTTGATGACAAAAGTGATTTGTGGGTTGTTGATTACACGGGTGTGTCAAGGTCAAGGTCTCTTTGTAGCTTCAGGGGTGGTGGAATTTTTGGATCTGAAGATGGAAGTGACTTGATGAATATTTCAGGTGCAAGGAGCTCCATTTCAGCTGCTAGGAGTTCTGGTGTCAATGGTGGTTTGGTTTTTGATCCTGAACGGAAAAGTGGGTTTAGTGAAGCAGAGCCGAGGAAAAGTGGCTTTGATAGTGAAAGAAGAGACAGTTCTTTCATTGAGTCTGATATTGCAGATATTAGAGCTATGAGAAAAGGTGTTGGTGGTCTCATGGATGTTGATGGTGGTTTTAATGGAGCAAACAGGCGGGTGTTTTCTCTGAAAGAGAGTTATTTTACTGGTGGGGATGATTCAGGCTTCATTGACTTAAAATTTGATTTCCAATCAGAGCCTAAAGGGGATATCCCTGCAGTGAAGAAGGGTGTTTTTTCTGCTTTTGGCAGCATGAGGGATGGTGGTGATTTTATGCCATATAAATCTGGTGGTTCTATTGAAAATGCACTGGTTGGAGATGGGGCCTTTTGCAATGGAGGTTCATGTCGGATGACAGTGGATGAAAGAGGAACCAAAAAGAGCAGAAAGAGTTTCAAGGGATGGCGATGGATGTTCAAAGCACCATCCAAATTGGACCATTCCGGAGAAGAAAAATGAAGATCTTACAGTTCATCCCTGAAGCCCTGACAGGGTTGAACTTGAATAGCCCAATCTTTCAAATTTCAAGCTGTGTTTCCTTTGTGTTCTTTTCATATGTATTTTTCCCACATACTTTCTTATGTAGTTATGTCCATTTAAGTAATGAAACAAAAGTGGCTAGCTCAGGAATGTCTTTGATTTTTCACTTACTTCAAAAACTCAAGAGAGGAACAAAAAGCAACAAGGTATTTTCAGGTTTACCATTTCTTCCTAAAACAATCTTCACATCATCATCGATACAATATTACACTTGGTGAGGAAGCAACTAAGGCTTGTCAATCTCAAACTAGTTCCAACCAACTTAATTTAATTTTTTTTCCCAATAGATGGATTCTATAACAGGGTATCTTTCAATTCCAAGTCCTTGGTGGAATTGTCAAAAGATTTTACAAACCAAGCAACCGAGTTAGTTAACGACTCTTTTGAAGTTTGAACATTGAAATTGAATAGATTTATGCTTCATTTGGGCGGCGGGAGAATGGGAGAGGTTCAATCACAAAACGACACTCTCAATGTGATAAAATCCCTCTTAAAGCCTATCTAATCCAAATGAAGCATTAATCTATCAGATGATAGGGTTGAATTTATAATTAGAATAGTAATTTTGAATATTAGCAATCCCTTGGATTCTAACCTTCATCAACCAAAAGAATGAAAGCATGAAAGAGAATTGCTTTTTTAATTGTTGACTTTTTTTAATCTTTTGGATTAAAGTTAATTATATATTTTTATTTGAAATAAAAAAAAATACAAATTGATATCTAAAGAATTAAAATGTGTAATTTGCACCCTAAACTTTCAAACTATATATCATTTTAATCTAAATTCTAGTATTATTAACTTAACTTACCCATATACTATCTAATCATTATAATTTTGTTATATAAATGTTATTTATTAAATAAAAGTATTAAATATTTTATAAAAACTTCTAAAGGATGTCATGTGGATCTCCTATGACAAATAATAATTGATCTATTCTAGACAATTTTTACAGGTTAAGTAAAAAATATTTTTTTAATTTATATAAAAAATTGGTTAATAATATGTGCAATAAACACATAATTTTATAATATTTATCAAATGTTATATATATATATATATAAAAGCTAATATGATTAGCAAGATTAGAGTTAAATTTAAGATGATATATAATTTAAAAATTTAGAATGCAAATTGTATTATTTAAGTCTTTAGGAACTAATTTGTATATTTTCTTAAAATTTAAGTACCCCAATATAATTAATTTTTTGAATTAGAACTGAGATTTGAATTCTAATCCCTTGGCCCTGAAGCATAATCCATTAGCACCGAGCTAACAGCTAATTGGTAATAGTTGCTTTCCTCCTTTGCGTCGCGCATCTGCTTTTGAATTGGTTTATACTTTGATAAATGAACAAAGCTTCCACGAAACGTATACACTTAGCTAATAGTAGACGCCATTGAACTTTCAACTATGCATTAAAAAAAGGCTTGCTCTGACTAGTTGTTAGTCAAATGTGTTGTTACTTGTCTAATGCCAATGTTGCTTGTTTGAATTCAACATATCTTCTCTTTCAGTTCAGATTTTATAAGAGATTTCATAGCAGAAAAGTACTCAGAGCAGCAAAATCAGAAATTTTTGGAATTTAGAAAGATGTATGTAACAAGGCCTCTTTCTATGTATAAACAGTCTCCTTCAGAGCTTGAATTACCTCCTCCTGAGGGTCCGAATTCCGGTATTCTGGTAATCCTGGATGAAGAAGCAGAACCAACTTGTTGTTTTGGAATGTTCAAAAGTCATGAGCTGAATCGCCTGCCTTTCCCTCAAAACAAGAAGATACGGATTCGCTATAATAATAATAATAATAATAATAATAATAATAATAATAATAATAACAATAGTACTTATACACGCGCTGCAGCATTCATTCCTGTTCTTGATCAACCATTGTCTTCCAATCGGTACTATGCGTTACAGCCTCGAGGAAGTCATAAAGGGTAAGTATGTTGTCATAGATTTAACTTAGTTATCAATTTCTGAGGATATTGTTTTGTATTGGCTCTTATTCTAATTATTAATAGTGGATTTTTGAATTGGGGTGTAGGGAAGCATTCACAAATTCAGCAGAGGAAGATGTTGTCACTTGCTGTTTCTGCAAGTGTTTTCCTGACATTGAACCACAGCCAGCAGATCATCGTGACATATATCAACAATTTGAGATCTGTCCTCGGAGTTGGGGAGGCTTTGTTGCCAAATCTGTAGCCCCAGATGGGGTTCCTCCAACGTTCTTGAGGAGAAAAGGCTGGCGAGTGCTCATCTCAACTCCTCGTAATTTCACATTAGGTGAAGCACCAGGGCTTGACACTGCCCTCCGAGCCCGCCTACCCGAATTCAACTTCCCATTATCTCACAAGAGTTCAGAACCTATGGTTGTTGGAAAATGGTACTGTCCTTTCATTTTCATCAAAGATGGAAGACCGAAAGACCAGATGGCTGAATCAATGTATTATGAAATGACACTTGAGCAAAGATGGGAACAAGTTTTTGACGATGACTATAATGAAGATAACACCGTGGTCGTGGATGCCACAGTTGAAAAAGAAGTAGTTAGAGTTGATGGGATGGAGGTTTTGCAAGATGAGAGGGAAATACTTGATGGGGTGATGTGGTTTAGGAGTTCTAGCGTAACAGGAGGGGAAGTAGCTATTGGGTTAAGTTTGGCAATCGTTGAGAGAATGAAGTGGGAACAAGAAAGGTTTGGGTGGACTGCTGGAAATGAAAGGCAAGAGAGGATTCAAACAGTAGAGGAATTTGGAAAGAATGGTAAGTGGAACAAATTTGGGTGTTATGTGTTGGTGGAGAGGTTTGTATTGAGAAGAATGGATGGAAGTGTGGCATTGACCTATGATTTCAAGCATACTCATCAGATCAGAAACAAATGGGAGTGATCATTTATGCTTCTTTTGTGCCTACGAGAATTTTCTCCTGGTCATGATTGTGTATAATTTCTAATATAAATTAGGTTACTGTAATGAAGTTAATTCTTCTTCGTTTGCTTTTTCCAACAAATTTTGAATCAATAACACGAAAATATCTGAATTCAACACAGTTGAACCATTTCTTTCTACAAAAATTGACAGTAGATGACAAGCTGAAACCAACGGAAAACCACTAAGTTTTTGCCACTTTATCTTACTACTAATATAAGAATCAAGCGTTGTCCCGACATCCCTTCTCCCACGAAAACGCCACACTACAGCACCGACATATGATGACAAAAAGGGAAAATGCTAAAGGGAGTGAGTGAAAGAACAAGGTTGCTTTCCAATTTGGTCCCAACCATGATGAAGAAGAAGCAATCCCCTGGTAGTGTAATGAACAGAGCTAGACTGATTAATCATAGTATTAAGGAAGCTGATGGTTCCCAAAAAATAAAGAAAGCAAATGAAGTATCGCAGCCTTAAAGAAAAACCAAGGAAAACTAAAGATAGCCTGAAGAAAATGTACATGACAAGGCCTCTCTCAATGTACAAAAAGTTTGCTTCACAGTTGTTCTCAATGCCTCCTGAAGGCCCGAATTCTGGCATCTTGGTGATCCAAGATGAAGAATCCGAAGTAATAATAAGCTGTCGGATTGTGCAAATGAAAGACTATAGTGTCAAAGAGGCTGAATAGATTTATATGTTTCGTTTGGTTCCTTCGGTATATATTTAGGTTGAACAGTGTTTGCAAGCTATGAGAGTAGAGCACGACCTTGCCACTGCTACAGCAAAAATTTTCTTGGTGACAGGCAGTAGCTGTCAAGTATGCAGCAGCTTCTTGTTGATCCTCCTCGAAAGCGGGCAGCAGCTTGTTCTACATTGAAATTCAATGGCTTTCTTTAATTATTTTTCTCTTTTAATGTCTCAGGTTTCAAACTAAATCACGCATGAATGGTTGTGTGAACCTGTCTCAAGCTTTTCAGTTTGCAACGAAGTGATTCACAATTATTACAGCAATAAGCTATAAGCTAGACCTTATTGGGAAGTATCAAGTTATTTGAGATAAGCAGCCGGGCATACTTTGGTTTTATTTGTTTACCTCAAAGTCAGAAGCAAAGGGTGACAAAACTTTGGTAGTGTCAGTGAGTGGCAGTGATTTTCGGTACCCTATTAGACCTTGTCGCCAACTTTTAAGGTAGTGCTTGTTAACGTATTGAAAAGATTTAGATTAAATTTTTTATTAAAAATAATTAAATTAAAATTAAAATTGATAAATTTAAAGGTTTTATTATATAAATTAAATATATAAAATTTGAAAAAATTTTAATAAATTTTGATATATTTTTTATATAAATATTTTTAATAAAAATATTGATAAAATTTTTATGAATAAATAAATTTAAATTAAATTTAAATTATAAATAATATTTTAATATTTTTAAATATTATTAATTTTTACATTAAATTTTATTTAAAAAATTTTATATAAATTTTATCCCAATAATTGTGATAATCGAGTTTTTTTCGAGATATTTTATAATTTTGTTCCTTAATAAGGATCATTTTAAATTTGTTTGCGTAAACGAGGTACTTTGTAGCCTGTGAATATCATGTCAGATTCTTTAAATACATTATCGTTACTTTTTCTTTTTTATTACAAAACACTGTTTCTGCCTGCCTTTGAAACATGGTGAAACAGGGTAGGAACAGGGTTTCTAATTCAACAAAAGATTTCAACCCATCAAAAGCTTATGGAATGCTAGATATAATTATCCTCTCGTTAAGATATGAAAGGAAGGTAGCATTTTAACGAGCTGATCTTTCAAGCCACTAATAATATTCTTACGTTCTCTGACTCTGCATATATCTTCTACTGTATATAGCATTATAACACCACAAATAATTAAATAGCTTAAATATTTATAAATGAAAGCTTTAAGACCAGTGCTTAATAGTTTAATTGAAGCATTTCCTCTTCGATCCTGAGTTTTACAGCCCAAAGAGATGTACAATGACAGGGCTGTAGATAAAGGTTCCAAGTCAATGACACCCTTAGTAAGTCTTTCATTTTCTTATTGCTTTGATTCAATATTTTGGCCTTGTTTTCATAGCCATTTTTACTTTCAACTGTCTTCTTGATTTGATTTTGGCATATAGGAAGAACCCTAAATGACAAGTTGATTCAGTTTTCTCATTCTGGTCCATTCTTTTTTATTAGTGGCCAAGGGGGTCTTTGCCAAAAGGGGCAAAGACTGATCACTGTTGTTATAGTTGAGAGAAAGGCTGCGCCATCAACTGATCCCCCAAAGAAGTTTCTTCTCAGTCCTATGTTCTAGTAATCAATTCGAGCCCTCCAGCAAAATCCCCATTTCCATCTCCAAGGCCAACACAGTTTCCCAAGCATCATGGCCCTGTTAAAGAACTTCCAAACGCATCATCTATAGGGACAAATTTGGCTCCTATATCTCCATCCCTTGTTTATGATCCCACCTAAAGTTTTCCTATTATGCTTGCTACTGATCTTTGATTGCAAGAGAGTTAAAAGCATGGAAGCAGAGAACGTGTAATCTCTTGTATTTGAAAAATACTTCCATGAAGGTTGATAAGTGAAATTTATGAAATTTTTTATTAAAAATAAATAAATTAAAAATCAAAATCAATAAATTAAAAGATCTCGTTACATAAATCAAGCTTATAAAATTTGAAAAAATTTTAATAAATTTTGATATATCTATTAAATATATATTTTCAGTAAAAATATTGACAAAACATTTATCCTTAAATAAGTATCAATCAAATTTACATTATAAACAATATTTTTAATAATTTTTTTTTTACATATTACTGATCTTGATATTAAATTCTATTAATTTATCAATTTAGATTTCTTGTTAAAGTTTTTGTCTATTCATTTCTAATAAAAAATTTCACGAACTTCATCTATAAAACTTTATATAAGTTTTGTGCTTTATATTTTGTATGTTAAAAGAAAAGGATAATAAAAAAATAGAACAAGGCATGATAACCTCATTTAGATAAATAAGTTTAAAATTATACCTATTAAGAAATAAAGATTTTAGAATAACTTTCCGTAGGAAAAGAATTCTGTGATAATCTTGCTATTAGAAATTGTTTTTGTTATCCAAATTGTATGAAAAAAATTTGTTAAAATTTTATGAAAGGTTATCAAATATTTAATAAATGCTACTAAAATATATCCAAAGTTAAAAAAATGAAAATTATATAAAAGGTTATTAAATTATTTATATATATATATTTATAAGGTTACAAAGTCGTATTAAAAGTTATCAAAATGATATGAAAATTATAAAAATTTTGTCAAAAATTACCAAAATTATATCATTAGTTACTAAAATTTTATTAAATGTTATTAAACTTCTAACAAACATTACCAAATATATCAAAAGTTATTAAAACGAAAATTATATAAAAAGTTATCAAATTGTATTAAAAGTTACTAAAATTGTATTAAAAGTTATTAAAATTATATTAAGGTTACTAAAATTTTGTTAAAGATTACCAAAATTTTGTTAAAAATTACCAAAATTTTATCAATGATTATCAAAATAATATCAAAAGTTATCAAAATTTTATCAAAAGTTATAAACATTTAACAAAGGTTACCAAAATATATCAAAGGTTATCAAAATAAAAATTACGTAAAAATTTATCAAAATTATCTCCAATATTACCAAAATTATATCAAAAGTTACCAAAAATTTATCAAAAGTTATCAAATATCTAATAGAGGTTATCAAAACAAAAATTATATAGAAAATTATAAAACTTGTATTAAAAGTTATCAAAATTATATCAAGGTTACTAAAATTTTGTCAAAAATTATCCAAATTGTATCAATAATTATCAAAATAGTATCAAAGGTTATTAAAATTACTAAAATTATATAAAAAGTTACTAAAATTATATTAAGGTTACTAAAATTTTGTCAAAGATTATCAAAATTTTATTCAAGATTCTCAAAATAATATCAAAAGTTATCAAAATTTTATCAAAGGTAATCAAACATCTAACAAAAGCTACCAAAATATATCAAAGGTTGTCAAAATAAAAATTATGTAAAAACTTATCAAAATTATATAAAAACTTACCGAAATTATAGGAAAAGTTACCAAAAATTTATCAAAAGTTATCAAACATCTAACAAAAGTTATCAAAATATATCAAAAGTTATCAAAACAAAAAGTATATAAAAGGTTATCAAATTTGTATTAAAACTTACCAAAATTATAACAAGGTTACTAAAATTTTGTCAAAAATTACAAAAATTGCATCGATAATTACCAAAATAGTATCAAAGGTTATTAAAATTATATAAAAAAATTATCAAATATCTAACCAATATTACCAAAATTTATTAAAGGTTAAATTATATCAAAATTTACTAAAATTGTTTTAAAAGTTATCAAGATTATATTAATATTGTCAAAATAATTTAAAAAGTTATCAAAATTGTATCAAATATTATAAAAAGCAAAACTATATCAAACACTACCGAAATTTTATCCAAGTGAAATGAAATGTTTGATTTGTGTTTAACAAACTACTCATACCAGTGGTAATAGGACTCGTTTGGTTAAGATTTGGCAAGAAATTGGCGATTAAATGAGATGGGAAGGCTTTATCACCGCACTATATCATTTGATCAAATGAATTTTTAACTTTTATACACAATGTAAATGAATAATAATTAAATAACTTTTATAAGGAGAGAATGAAAATGAGCATTATGTTATGGAATATACTATTATTTAGAAGATAGAACAAATAAAGGTCCAAAACAAATATTTGAGTGCACACTTAAATGGAAAGGATATAACTTGAATATATAAAATAAAAGCAATATGCTAAGATTATAAAAAATTGGAGGCAAATAATGGTTGATATATTCTTATTTCCATGTGATTTCCAGTTGTTTTGCTTGTTTTTATATGAATTGTCAGTTGAATTTTCCTCTGGCAAATTGGTTTAGAGTGGAGACCACCTTAGGCTTCATTTGGATCTTCATTTGGTATTGTTGAGATGCGATTTGCATCACTGTTTTACTTAAATCGTATTGTTTTTGTGATCACACTAATTAATCTTGATGGTCCCCAGTTCCCTGTTGGAGCTCTGAAAAATCACCCAACCTTAACGCAGCCTTCTTCCAATTTTGTTCCTATTTTTTTGGCTTTTTTTTTCTCCTCTACCCTTAAAGTCATAATGATTTGACAAAAATATCTCTACCATTTTTTTTTTGTTTTTTCATTTGTTAATTTAAAATAATTTTATTAATTTAAAAATAATAAATAAAATGTATTAATATTTTCATTAAATAAAATTTTTAAAATTTTAAATATTATAAATAATATTTAAAAATTTATCAATATATTTTTAAAATAAATTTTTTATAGTCATTTCTATTCTCACCTCATCGTTATCGATATTTTATTATTTAAATATATATTTTATTATTATAATAATTAATCTCATTTTCATCAATATTTTTAATTTTATCAAACAAATATTAATATCCATCCAAATATATATTTAATCTAGTGGCTTTGAGCATTGGTCCTGGAAGAGGTCTCTGAAGCTGAGCTTTGAAGGTGAGGTTAATTCTTTTTGTTCTCAATGCTATACAAAAGGAATAAGTGAAATCTGTGATGGTTTTCCATTACAAAACTTGATTGATTGATTAGTGTAAAGAAGATGAACTTCCAACTCTGAGTTTAATTTTTTGTTCCCGAAATCTAATTGAAATGTGAGTTCACATAAGAGTATAAAGTCTGCCTTTCCCTCTTTTCCACACCAGATTGCTCTTTGGCGATTTACTGGAAAACCAGAGAGTCGTGTCAAAGCAAACGACCAGTCAGCCAGGGAAACGATTGCCACAAAAATTAATATTGTTAAATGATCAAAAAACAAGCATTTATCGATAACATGTGGCAGGAATTAGACACGGTACTAGGATGTGCGACGAATATAATCCATCTTTTTCATTGGTATACTTTAACGAAAGATCCCATGGAACACGGTGACAATATTGTGACACTTCAATTATTTAATGACGCGAATATATATATATATATATTAATTTTCTGGTAAATATATATTTTTATAAGATAGTTTTGGTTCGTATTTCCTTTAAAATGTGGAAATCTTTTATACCCAATATGTGAGGAATGTATTTAAGCACGTTTCATTATAATTACTGTCTAAATTTTGGCTAAAATCATCTTTACCAAAAAATTTTTAACATATTTATTGTCTTAATCAAGAATTTGCTTTGTTGTTTCATACAAAATTTTTTTTTCTTAGCTGGTGTTTGATTTAATTATTGAAGTTAGTCTTTTTCAATGCGTCTGAATTTTTATTTTGAAAGTCGGTAAATAATTTGTTTTTAAATAACTAAAAATAACAACAAAATGAAATTTTAGTGCAAAGACAGCCCGAGTATATTTAATGAAATGGCCAATTTAAAAACAGCATTAATTTCTGGGCCACAGTGTATTTAATGATACACCCAAAAAAACTCCAAAGGCATGGGAAACGTTGTTTACGAGTGGACCCCTTTTACTAGTCCTATAATCGCGGAAGCAGCCACACGTTTTTTGGGTGATTCAAGGGAAACCACAAAAAAAAAAAAAAAACTTTTTTTTTTTTATTTTAAATACTCTTTATTGCATAGTTTCTTATTTTATAAAAACGAAAAAGTTACATTATGTCTTTGCTCGATTAGATGGATTCAATTTGATTCAAGTTGAGTTATGAATAAAATTTTTTTTATGTTTAGATTCGATCTAGCTTAATATATTATTTGGTTAATAAAAAATTAATTTTATTTAATTTTAAAATATGTTTACAAATATTAAAATATTTATATTTTAATATATTTTTTTAATTTTCGAACTTCTTGAACTTAATGGATGGAATCAAGTATTAGAATCGATTTTAAAAAATTAATTAATTTCTTTCAATTCATAAACATTTTTAATTTTACAAAATATCATTTTAAAGAATAAAGAAAATATCATTTTTCATTATTTCAATCTAAATCTAATTGATCTTGACAGTAGCCTGGATATGGACATAAAAAATAGAAAACTCATGATGAAAAAAAAAAAAGATGAGCAAGTAGCCTTCCTTAATTAGACCTAATATCTTAAAGTTTGTGTGGACTGACAATAACATTTCACTTATAATTTTTTTAATACAATCATTTAATTATTTAATTATAATAAAAATTTATGTAAAAATTTATTGCTTATAAATATAAATTTTATATAATCATAAATTTTGATTAATTAATTATAATGAAAATGTTGTGAAAGATATACTTCCGGACTGAAGAGCTAGACAATGGATAAAGTCGGATGAGCTAGTGTCGTCTCACCTATCATTAGTGTCCTTCTTCTTTAAATTTGGGTTCCTCTTTATAGCAATGTTATATATGTCGCCCTTTTTTTTTTTTTCAGTAGGGTTGATTGAAAATTAATAGAAGAAATAATTGGGATGGTAAAGTGTCTGGCTTTAAACTTCATAAGGCAAGTTTATTTGATCTCAAACAATAAGTTTTTTTTTCTTTGTATTTCACCCAAAAATTCGTAAGAGATTTCAATATACATACAATCATATTAATTAGTTTGATAAGTTTTCAAATTAAAATTTCAATAATTAGTTTAATTAGTATACTTTCTCTATATAACCATACTAACACTATACTTTTGTTCTTTATTTTTTTTACTTGGACATTAAAACAAAAAATTCAACACGCAATCGATAATTTTTCAAAGTTGTTGGCCAGTATAAATTGATATAAGTGATTAAAATTTAAAGTTTAAATATAAAATATTTAGATTCGAATTCTTTCGATTTTTTATTGAGAAATAAGTTATAAATTCTAAAAATATTAAAAAATATTTAAAAATATTCATAAATCTTCTTGTGGAATGAAAACTTATTTCAACTTTAAAAATAAAATAACCTCTTTTATTTTTAAGCTTTTTAGAATTAAAGATAGATCTTTATTTTTTGCATTTGCCTTTTGTTATTTTTGAAACCAATTTAGAATTAGAAAAGGTTACGAAGATCAATGCTACAAGTGGAAATAAGCACATCCTTCCAGAGTCTCGTGCCTAACGCACGTCCATACATCGTTGCATTTGAGAGATTAAAACTAAAATCTACATATAATTACACAAAATATTTAACAGTTTTTATATTTTAATAAAAAGGGGGTTTTTTTATTGGTTTTTTATTTTTAAAGATATCTAATAATTTGCATTCCCCCAACTAAAACACTAACGGATAGTTGAAGTTGATGTTTCAAGCTAGCGCAGCCACCAGTTGTCGCGGTGGTTGGAGTTGAAAGTGCAATAGTTAAATATCAGCACTTCAACACCGGCGACTAGTTTAGCAGGACTCAAGAAAGTACGGCAAATGGGACAAGTCATGGAAAGGCTGTAACCAAGCCACCTATCCAAGCAAACCTTATGAAAAAGGTGATTACATCTCAGCTCTCTCATCTCATCATCTTCTTCTATTCGGCATAGGCAAACAGCACAAGCCACTTCTTCTTCTTCATCGTCGTCGTCGAAGCAGTTCTGTTTTTGCTGCTTCCAATTGTATCTAACTACACCAAGTTGTTGATCAGCAACGCCTGGCAAGTGCTGCTGTGGGAATTCCTGCTTGTCGTAAACGTTAGGGAACATAGAATATTTAAGCAACAAGTTCCAGGCCAATTTCAATTGGTTTAAAATCAAAAGAACGTAATACAACATGGTCGTTGAGTAGTTGAGAGGAAATTAGCTGTGGAAGAGCTGGTTGGGTGAGAGGATCAATGGCAGCAAATTGTGAATACCTAGCAATAATTCAGAGGGGAATACTTGGTATTTATAAAGTTGAAAGGGAGGGATCGGTGACATTGTGGGGCAAGCTACAAGACCAACATTTTTCATTAATTAGAAAATTAATTATTATAATATTATTTACTTGATAAAGTTTTATGATTATTTTTTTTTTATCATTCAATTTTTGAAAAATTATAAATTTTAAAATTTCATTGCTCAATCGTTAAAGATTAACGATAAATTATTGTGATATTTTCACATATATGACATTGGACAAAATTTACATAAAATTTTTAAGTGAAATTTGTGAAAAATTTTTGTTAAATGATTTAAAATATATATAATAAAAAATTTAAATCGATAAATTAATAAAATTTAATGTAAAATTTCATAACATGTAAAAAAATTTTATTAAAAATATTATTTATAATTTAAATTTGATTAATATTTATTAAATTGTAAAAAATTTTATCAATATTTTTATTAAAAATATCTATATAAAAATATATATTAAAATTCATTAAATTTAAAAAAAAAAATTTAAACACTTAATCTATCTAAAAAAATTTTTTAATTTTTATTTTCGATTTTAATTTTTATTTAAAACCGATACTAAACTTCACTACTGATATCTTAAGGAACAACCCCCACTTCTAACTCAAAAAAAAAAGCCAGCTCAATCTTCATATCGACCTTCCCCTCTCTTAAAACTCTAAAGCTAAATTATCATTCATCGTTTAGCTAGCAGCTTAACGTTACGATCGTGTTTCATATTCTCATGGCCCACTCTCTCCGTTATCATTTTTAATAAAAAATTTCACAAATTTTATTTAAAAAATTTCACAAATTTTATTTAAAAATTTTCACTAAATATTACATTCAATTACTTATCTAACATGTAATGTTATAAATTCTGAAAAATATGTATCTGATGTTAAAAATAAATCACGTTTTTGGTCTCTTAGCATTTTTAATTTTTTATTTTGATTATTTGATTTTGAAAATTTTACAATTTAATCGTAAAAGTTTGTAGAATTAAATTTAAAAATGTTAATGATCAAAATTTTAAATTTAAAAAATATTAGTGGTTTAATAAAAAGATCAAAATAAAAAAAAAATTGTGAAAATTTTAGTTATTATCTAATTTACTTAAAAATAATTTTTAGCAGACATTAACTTTTCCTAGGAAATTTCTATAACAAAACAAAATATGTACCTGATATTTACTGGTGTTTGAACCATGCTTGATTTAGACTTTTGTGGACGAGAATGACAGAGAGAACACGTCGACGGAGCCAGGGTGCGTTTGGGTGGATTTTTTTGAGTTCTGGTTGTGTTTTACTTATTTGGTCTCAAAATATTTGAATTGTATTAATTTTTGTGAAATTTAAAAAAAATTAATTTTAATATATTTAATATTAAAATTATTTTTTATAAATTTAAAGTTTCATTATTTTTAATATTAAAAAGTAAAAAAATCATAAATTATAATTTTAAAATATATAAAAAAGAATTTTAGATTAAAAAAAGACATAATTTTAAGATATAAAAAAAATGAACAAAAACAATAGGTAATTTTTAAGACTAGGTTACAAATTCTCCTTTTCCTAAACATACTTTCTACTCATTTCTAATGTTTGTATAATTTGATTCTCTTCATCTAATTAAAACAATGAGTTTAATTTTTTTTTTTTTTTTCACATTACACCATTTAAATCAAAGTTCAAGTGGGTCAGCGGTTGTCGTGGGCGCGATTGATCAATCGAGATGGGTTCCTAATTCCCTCACGCAAAACCTGAATGAAATTGGATAAAAACGTGTCTTATCTTCTCTTGCTTTATAAAGGATTCCGTTTTGTTTCCATGAAAAGAAAAAGAGTGATATTTTGGGAACATCTGAATCGAGAGATGAATTGACGACCCATAAGCAAGCGTATGGCAGTGTTCCTTTCAATGAGAACGAATTATATTTCGTCGGAAACCTAAGACAGTGTCATCTATCAACGACCCTGCTTTTGTTTTTGCATGAAAATGTGGCTCACAATATACAAACAACGGGCTTATGTAAGTCCACCAGTCCCCTTCCAAAACCAGGTGTGGACGGTGGAAGGACTATTAATGCAATTTTATGCGTCTCTGTTTGTATCGATCCTGTACATTCACGGGCGGTAGTTAATAATGGTAGCCTGAGGGGGCCTTGGCCCTCCAAATGTTATATATATATATATATATATATATCATTTTATTATCAAATATATATTATAACAATAAAAGATGCATTTAAAAGATAAAATAAAAATGACACCTCTCAAATATTTTATAAATTTTAAAAGTAAAAAAGTCACGATAGATAAAAAAAAAAAGGTTATATTTTTCGTAATCAAAAGAGATAACTGAATTTCACCAAATAATGAATTAATCCACAATTTCAAATAAAATTCTTTACTTATTTCATCTTCAAATCACTAATCAATTGTTGTGATTTATTTTACCTTTTTTCATTCAAATCTTTACTATTTGACCAAAACTATAACGTAATGATAATAAAATAAAATTGTAATTTTTTAAATTGAGAAAAGAAAAGAAACGTATTTATATTGTTTCAGATTACAAATAACTTAAATGAAAAATGAGTTTTCAAATAATCATTAAATAAATTCTAAGTTTGATGATTTCTTCAAATATAGTGGATTTTTTTTTGTTCAAATGGATTTTAAAACCAGGAGAAGATTATTCAATTTCAATTAGAAGCAACATACTTTTGACAAAATATTTTTCATGAAAAGGCTACAAGAAAATAGAAAATCAATGATAATTTTTAGTGATTTTCACTAAAAAACGTCACTAACTTTAATATTTTTATAGAGCTCGAATGATTTTTTAACAAAACATCATTTAATATTCAAATAATGATGTTTGTATTATTTAATGCTACTAAAAAAACAAATTAGTGGCGTAAACACCTCAAAATAAAATCCAAAATTAATAAAATATAAATATAAATCTTTTAATGGTGTTTTAGGCAATAAACGTTGTTATTCGAAAATAAATAATGATGTTTTTTAAGGAAATGCCACTATTGTAAAGAAATTAACGGCGTTTCTAAAGTAAACGTCGCTAAATTTTTTTCCTCAAATTGAAACTCCTTTTTCTTCTTGCAATTTCCTTTCATTTTTCAATAAGTTCTCCCACTAAAAGTTTTCCCCTAAAATTGAAACCAGACGAATCCTAATCATCCATGCCAACCATCTTTATGCTCTTCGCTCTCCACTCTCCACTCTCCTTGCTGGTCTTTAAAACCTTCAAAATAATCAAAACCAATCTCAGAATAGCCTTGGTTCCATAAGCATGGATGAACTTTTGAAAAACATCTACTTGTCCCCACCACCGCCACCATCTACTTTTGACACCCACTTACAATTCCCCAACTCATCCATCCCTCTCAGTCTCTCTTTTGTCTTCATTTGATTATCAAGAAACGTAGGAAACTCGTAATAATAAAAGTCACAGCTCCATTTTTTTTTCTTTCAGTAAACAAAATGGAAGTTTCAGATTTTTTTTCTTTTGATGGAAACATTTTACTGTTTTAGATTTGTACTTAATTGTTTGATTCTATTTTCTCTTTTGCAGATCTCACATTGTGAGAAAATACTTATTTATAGTTAATTATAATATTATAATTTATATTTTTATATTTTTATATTTATAATTAAATATTTGTATCCTTAGAATTAAAGATAAAAAATTAAGATAGATAATCTCTCAATTATAAAATCGATTTTTAGAAAGATTTAGATTTTTAATTTATCTACTAGTTAGTTATATATAAACTTAAAGTGCTTGTATAATTTATTTATGAGCAGTTTTTTAATATACATTCAGTTTTACTCTTAATTTTTCACATAACTTTATTTTACAGTTTTTTTTCACATAAAATCAGAGCTTTAGACTCTTTTTAGGAAGTAAAATTTTTAGCTTTCATTGTTGAATTTTATTTTAAGCTTTCATTACCAAATCCTAATAAAGCTTTCATAGCCATTTTATTTTTCCTTTCTTTAGCCTTCATTGCTAAGAGTCATTTTTTGTTATATCTTAAAACTTGTTTTAGTTCAAAAAAAGATATCACTATCATCCAATTTGAGAAAGTATCAACTGAAAAAATTACCAAAGTATTATAGATGTTTTAAAAACAATAAGAGTTAGACAGAGAAGAGATTGAGTAGCTGAAAAGTCTATTAAAAACCTTTGAAAAGCCTATTAGGGTATGTTCCTTGGGTAAGGTCTCTAGTTTAGGTAAAACTTTTGGTTTTCATAGACTAAATGTCTCGGTTAAGCCTATTACAACTTCTTGGATCATTGACTCAGGAGCCACAGATCATATGGCATATTTTTCACAGAAGTTTAGTACATAAACCCTATGTCAAAGTAATAAAAAAATTATTGTTATAAATAATTCACTTATTACAGTGGTAAGATTAGGAGATGTTCAAATTAATCTCCCGTTTGTTCTTAAAAATGCTTTTCATATTCCTGGATTATATACTAATCTGATATCTATACAAAAATTTACCAGAGATATGAACTACAAAGTGACTTTTTATTCTTCTTATTGTAAATTTTAAGATCAAAGTTCGAGGAAGAGGATTGAACTTGCTAAGAAAAAGAATGGATTATACTATCTTGAGATATCAAACAATACAAGTAATATTAAGAATAGTTTACATTTATCATTTCTTTATGAAAAATCTCCCAATAAAGATAAAATATGGCTTTATTATTTTGTCTTGGACATCTTTCTTTTGAAACTTTGAAAAATATACTTCCTTATTTGTTCAACCAATTAAATGTCAAAAATTTTTATTGTGATGTTTGTGAACTTACAAAGCATAAATGTGTGTCTTTTTCAATTAGCAATGAAATAAATTCTATTCTTTTTTACTTAATTTATAGTGACATATAAGGTCCCTCTACAATTCTTAATATTTTAGATGCAAGGTGGTTTATTTCTTTCATAGATAATTATAATAGAGTCTCTTAGATATTTTTACTTAAATCTAAATCAGATATGAATAGTATATTTTTAAGCTTAAAAAACATGATCTAGAATTAATTTGGAGTGAAAATCAAGATATTTAAGTCTGATAATGCAAAAGACTATTTCAATTAAAGTTTATCTACTTATTTTCAAAAAGAAAAAATTATCCATGAGTCATCTTATGTTAATACTCCACAGCAAAATGGAGTGGCAAAGAGAAAAAATAATCATTTACTAGCCACAATCCGAGCTTTACTTTTTCAAGCAAATGTATCCAAATCATACTAAGGGAAAGCTGTTCTTACCACCATATATATTATAAATAGGATACTTTCAAGGGTTTTAGGATTTAAAACTCCTATAGAACTACTCTCACAATTATATCTCAATTTTAATATCACAAACAATCTCACACATATGATATTTGATTGTACATCATTTGTTCATGTTCACAATCACAATAGGAGAAAGTTAGATCCTAAAGTAATTAAGTACATTTTTATGGGATATTCATCAACTCAAAAAAGGTATAAGTGTTATCATCCTCCTATTAAAAAATTTTGTGTTTACAGATAACACTTTTGAAAAAAGTAAATTATTTTTTACTCAACCTTATCTTTAAAAGGAGACTTCATTCATGAAAAATGAAGATAAAGACTTCTTTTTGCTTGATTTATCCTTTTCTTCAATATTTTTACCTAATAATTCTTCTAAGTCAAATTTTGTTTCTTCTGAATCCAAGTTAAATATTGAATTTAAGTCTAAACCCATTCCAAATATAGAAAATGTGACAAAAGATAATATTATTTTTGATTTTATGAAAGAATTATAGGTTTAGTCAAAAAGAAAATTTTCAAATCCTAAACTAGGGCCAGTCTAAAAATTTAATCGTAACTCTAGAAATAAAGTAACTATAATTTTTTTACTTTATTTCTCAAAATGAGTATGAATCTCTTAAAACTATAACTAGTGATTATGATCTACCTATTTTCATTAAGAAAGGAATCAAAGAATATACTAAGCATCCATTATATCTAATCTCTAATTTTTTATCATTTGAAAATTTTTTACCATTCCATAAAAATTTTCTTATGAGCCTAAATACTATTTATGTTTCAACTACATTATCTGAGGCATTATCTAATGAGAAATGAAGGCAAACCATGAAAATAGAAATTGAGGCCTTCGAGAAAAATAAGATATAAGAACCGATAGAATTGCCTAAAAAAAAATCTAGTTTGGTGTAACTGGGTTTTCATTGTAAAATATAAGATAAAAGGTACTATTCAAAGGTATAAAGCTAGGTTAGTGGCTAAGGGCTACACTCAAACGTATGAAGTGGATTATCAAGAAACTTTTCCTTCAGTTCTCAAGATGAATACAATTAGTATTTTATTATCATTGGCTACAAATTACAATCAGCTATTTTAACAATTTGATATAAAGAATAATTTTTTACATGGTGATTTGGAAGAAGAAATATATATGAAGGTTTCATTGAAATTTAGAGGTCATCTAGAAGCAAACAAAGTATATAAGTTGAAAAAGGCTTTATATAACCCTAAACGATCTCCTAGGTCTTGGTTCGAGAGATTTGCCAAAGTGATGCTAGCAATGAAATATAAGCAGAGTCAAGGAGATCACACATTATTTATCAAGCACTCTGATTCAGGGAGAATCACAATTCTATTAGTGTATATTGATGATGTAATTGTAAATGGAGATGACGAAAAAGAGAGAGAATCTCTAAAATAATATTTAGCTAGAGAATTTGAGATAAAAGAGCTAGAGAGATTGAAGTACTTCTTAGGAATTGAAGTATCTTACTCATGGCATGGTATTTTCATCTCACAACAAAAATATGTGGTGAATCTTTTGAAGGAAACTGAAAAGCTCACATGTAAGTTTGTAAATACATTTATAGATCCTAATCATAAACTTAGAGAAGTTAATGAAGATGTTGCTATAGATAGAGATGTGTACCAAAAATTAGTTAAAAAAATCATTTATCTCTCACATACTAGATCAGATATAGCATATGTTGTGAGTGTGATAAGTCAATTTATGCATAATTCTAACAAACAAACAAAACAAATGCCAAGATGAGATGAAAAAAAAACATAATAGACTATTTCATAATGGTTTCCTAAAGATATCTTGAATGAATTAATAAATTCATGTTAACAAGTAATAACTTTTTAGTAATTTAAAAAAATTCTGTTGAAAAAATACTAAACCTAAAATTTCATTCGTGTTTATAACTAAATTCAACATTCAATTTTTGTTCTATCTTGAATTTTTCTTACCAACCAAACAAAATAAACTGAACTATAATAACAAAATAAATTCATAAAAAAAAAAAAGAATAGTCAAACACTAAAAATTGTCAATGTTGAAATGGAGTTTACCAATAAAGCTTGAATGGCGACAAAAACAAAACAAATCAGATAGAAAGTTTAAAGATTTGACCCAACAAATCAGACAAGAAGTTTAGGGATTTGACCCAAAATGCAAGAAACCTAACTTGAAATTTATAAAAACAAAAGAAAAGAATATGAAAATTGACCATAAAATGACTGAAACTTAGGGAGAAAATGAGAAAAAAATGACCTAAAATGAGCCAAAAATAGAAAAAATAAGTAGGAGAAAGAAAAGTAAAAAAGGGGTTTCGCGAGTTTGAAATTTAAAAAAAATTTAATAGCAAAAAAATGTGATTATTGAACGTATTTTTTTTGCTAAAAACATATTTAATAATCTCTTTCAATTTTTTTTGGATTGTTCAAATCATTTCTGGCCACAAACACTTTCAATAATCCCTTCAAATTTTTTTTAGAAATTATTCAAGGCGTTTTTGACCAAAAAATGCATTGAATAATCTCTTACAAAAATTAAATGGGGTTATTTAAGGCATTTCTGACAAAAAACACATTAAATAATCTTGTTCCATTTTTTTATTATTATTCAAGGTGTTTTAGCCAAAAATGCCTTCAATAATCTCTTTCAACTTTTTTGAAGATTATTTAAGATGTTTTTTTACAAAAAACACCTTAAATAATCCCTTTCCATTTTTTTGGAGATTATTTAAGGTATTTTTTTACCTAAAAACAACTTAAATAATCTTTTACAAGAAATTGAATTGGGTTATTCAAGGCGTTTCTAGCAAAAAATACCTTAAATAATCTGCTTCATTTTTTAGGAATTATTGAAAGTATTTTTTTACAAAAAAAACACCTTTAATAATCTTCTTCCTTTTTTTTGAGATTATTCAAGACATTTTTGGCTAGAAAATGCCTTGAATATTCTCTTACAAAAAAATTAAATTAGGTTATTTAAGGCGTTTTTAACCAAAAATGCCTTAAATAATCCCCTTCGATTTTTTTTAGGGATTATTCAAGATGTTTTTAGCTAAAAACACATTCACTAATCCCCTTCAATTTTTTTTAGAGATTATTCAAAGCATTTTTGGTAAAAAATGCATTGAATAATCTCCTTCCATTTTTTTGATTATTAAAGATTTTTTTACCCAAAAACGTCTTGAATAATTCCCTTTCATTTTTTTTATTATTAAAGATTATTTTACAGAAAATACATTGAATAATTTCATCATAAAAAAATGGAGGTGATTATTGAAGGCGTTTTCTACCAGAAACGACTTCAATAATTTTTCTAAAAAATTAGAGATGATTATTGAAGGCATTTTTGGTTAAAAACGCATTCAATAAATCTCTTTGTCAATAAATTTACCAAAAATAAAATAGCATTGTCGATTAGAGTATACGGTTATTAACCATAAGATTATAGGTTTAATCTCTCCTTTTAGCATATTTTGAGTTTTTTAAGGAATTATTCAAAACATTTTCTACTAGAAAACACCTTGAATAATCCATTAAAAAAATTAAATGAGGTTATTCAAAGCGTTTCTAGCCAAAAACGCCTTAAATAATCCCTTGAAAAACTCAAAATGCTAAAGGAAGGGATTAAACCTATAATCTTATGGTTAACAACCGTATACTCTAATCGACAATGCTACTCTATTTTTGATAGATTTATCGACAAGGAGATTTATTGAAGGTGTTTTCGACCAAAAACGCCTTCAATAATCCTCTCTAATTTTTTAGGAAAATTATTAAAAGTATTTCTGGTAGAAAACGCCTTTAATAATTACCTTCATTTTTTATGAGGGGATTATTCAATACTTTTTCTGTCAAAAACGTCTTCAATAATCACTTTAATTTTTTAAAGAGAATTATTCAAGATATTTTAATCGATAAATGTCGCTATTTTTATCTTTAGTAATATTTATAAGTACAAATAATACTATTTAAATATTTAGTGATGTTTTGAAAAAAATTAAATTTTATAAAAATACAAAAGCTAGTGACATTTTTAAGTAAAATGTCATTATAAAACTACCACTAATCGTCTATTTTCTTGTAGTAGTAAGTAGATATTTGAATAGGTCACATTTGATTCTTCTTGAAATTAAGATCAAGTTTTCTTTTTCTAAAGTAATTTGGACTTTGTTGTGTGAAAGGATAGGCTTGCCTCTTCACCCAAGTCTTCAACAATTGAAAGCGACGTTTGGTAGGGAGGGTCCACTTGGTTGAGATTCTCACCCTTCGCATTGAATTTCAATTGAATTTACGTGTTATTCAAATTTGTTTTGAAATTCATGATTTTGACCTCTTTATAATTTTTGGATTAATTCTTAATGAATTCAAGCATGTTTTGAGCCAATTTTTTTTTGCTAAATTCTTAGCTCATAAATCTTTAATTTTGAAAAAAATTAGCTTTAAATTACATCCACACAAGTACAGAAAACTCTCCAAACTCACGCCCAAACTTAGTTGACGGATTAGGATTTTTTTTATATTCGCGAATTTGATCTCTTTGTGGTTTTTGGATCAGTTCTTGATGAATTCTAATTTGTTTTCAGCCAAATTTTTTTTTGTTAGAATCCTAACTCATAGATCTTTAATTTTGAAAAAAAAATTAGCTTTAAATTCCATTCACACAAGTACAGAAAAATTTTCAAAGTCATGCCTAAACTCAGTTGACAGATTAATTCTTTTTGAAATTCACAGTTTTGATCTCTTTGTGGTTTTTGGATCAATTATTGATGAATTCTAACTTATTTTAGCCAATTTTTTTTATTAGAATCCTAACTCATAGATCTTTAATTATTAGAAAATTAACTTCAAATTTCATCCACACAAGTATAAAAAATTCTCCAAAGTCAAGCCTAAACTCAGTTGACAGATTAGCTCTTTTTGAAATTTACGATTTTGACCTCTTTGTGGTGTTTGGATCAGTTCTCGATGAATTTTAGCTTGTTTTGAGCCAAAATTTTTTTGTTAGATTCGTAACTCATAAATGTTTAATTCTGAAAAAAATTAGCTTCAAATTCCATCCACACAAGTACGGAAAATTCTCCAAAATCACGCCTAAATTCAATTGACAGATTAGTTCTTTTGCACGAGTGATAGAATAGCAAGGATCTACTCTCTTTTTTGGCATTTGGTTTGCTTCTTTTTCACTTCACACTCTTATATTTACATGTTTACTTGTTAGTTTTCAATTGATTGCATTTGTTTTCATGGATTTACATGTTATTTGATAGATTTCTTTAAACATGCTCTATTTTTTCCATATCTATGTACTGTTTGAGTTATTAGTTCAATGAATCCGATTTTTTCTTATTTGTTGAATTTTGTGGTAGACTTGTTGATAAATCTTACTTTAGCTCAGTTCTAGTTCATTCTCCTTAGAAGTTTCTAGATCTAGCTTTTTCACTCCTTGAATTAGTAAAATTCTAAAGCAATTTAGTTTCTGTTTTGATTTGTTTTAGTACTTTCTTGTGATTTTTCTTTAGTTTCTGATTTTCAAATTAGTTTCTATTGTAGTTCTTTACATGCTCTTTTAATGTCCAGCTCATGCTTCATTAATTTTGCATCATTTAGACCTAGATCAATAACTTCAAATTCAATGTTTACATTTTTTTTCACTTTCGGTTTCAACTTGCACTTTAAGTTTTTGCATTTTTTGCTTCACATTTGAAGTTCAAACTTGTTCCCACTTTAGTTCTTCACTTGTCTTTGCAATTTTAAGTTTGATTTCATGTACTTTTTGCCATTTAGATTTCATTCTAGTTCATGAAGTTATGATTTGTCTATGGTAGCTTTGTATTTTCTATTTTGCAAGTTTAATTGCAATTTGCATTCAGTAAGTATTTATACTTTTTAATATAAAAAATAACTTATTATTAAGTGTAAAAATTTGTTTTACTTTATTCAGCAAGTTCTTGAACATACTAGTGATCGTGGTTGAAAAAATCCTTCGTCAAATGGCAATGCTCCAAGTCTAAACGATCATCAATTATATGCATTTTAAATTTTTTATTAATATATTGAAACAATTTGAATGTTATTGTATTAAACTTTATGTTACACGCATACTGGAATAAATTATGTATTTAGATATTTAAATATTTATAATATTTAGTTTATGAATTTAAAATTATTTATCTATTTTTTATTTAATTATAGTAATAAAAATTGAAAAAAAGAAAAAAAAAGGTAAAATTTTTTTTGGAGATTATTCGAAGCATTTTTTGTCAAAAACGCCTTGAATAATTCCCTTCCATTTTTTTTATTATTAAAGATTTTTTTTGCAAAAAATACATTGAATAATCTCCTCATTAAAAAGTGTAGGTGATTATTGAAGGCGTTTTCTACCAGAAACGCCTTCAATAATTTTTCTAAAAAATTAGAGATGATTATTGAATGTATTGTGATAAAAAAATATCTTTAATAAATCTCCTTGTCAATAAATTTGTCAAAAATAGAGTAACATTGTCGGTTAGAGTATACAGTTATTAACCATAAGATTGTAAGTTTGATATCTCCTTTCAGCATTTTTTGAGTTTTTTAAGGAATTATTCAAAACATTTTCTACTAAAAAATGCTTTGAATAATTCATTAAAAAAATTAAATTGAGTTATTCAAAGTGTTTCTAACTAAAAACGCCTTAAATAATCCCTCAAAATGCTAAAGGAAGAGATTGAACCTATAATCTTATAGTTAACAACCGTATACTCTAACCGACAACACTACTCTATTTTTGATAGATTTATCAACAATGAGATTTGTTGAAAGTGTTTTTGACTAAAAACATCTTTAATAATCCTCTATAATTTTTTAGGAAAATTATTAAATACGTTTCTGGCAGAAAACGCTTTCAATAATCACCTTCATTTTTTATGAAGGGATTAATCAATGCTTTTTTTTATAAAAAAATACCTTCAATAATCACTCTAATTTTTTAAAGATGATTATTCAAGGTATTTTAATCGATAAATATCACTAATTTTTGTCTTTAGTAATATTTATAAGTACAAAAAGATACTATTTAAATATTTAATGGTGTTTTGATAAAAAAAAACATTAAATTTTATAAAAATATAAAAGCTAGTGACATTTTAAAGTAAAATATCATTACAAAACTAAGTAGATAAATATTTTCTTGTAGTAGTAAGTAGATATTTGAATTGGTCACATTTTATTCTTCTTGAAATTAAGATCAAGTTTTCTTTTTCTAACGTAATTTGGACTTTGTTGTGTGAAAGAATAGGCTTCCCTCTTCACCCAAGTCTTCAACAATTGAAAGCGACGTTAGGTAGGGAAGGTCCACTTGGTTGAGATTCCCACGCTTTCGCATTCAATTTCAATTGAATTTACGTGTTATTCAAATTTGTTTTGAAATTCATGATATCTTTATGGTTTTTGGATTAATTCTTAATGAATTCAAGCATGTTTTGAGCCAGTTTTTTTTTTTGTTAGATTCTTAAACTTGCACTTTAAGTTTTTGCATTTTTTGCTTCACATTTGAAGTTCAAACTTGTTCCCACTTTAGTTCTTCACTTGTCTTTACAATTTTAAGTTTGATTTCATGTACTTTTTGCCATTTAGATTTCATTCTAGCTCATGAAGTTATGATTTGTCTATGGTAGCTTTGTATTTTCAATTTTGCAAGTTTAATTGCATATTGCATTTAGTAAGTATTTATATTTTTTAATATAAAAAATAACTTATTATTAAGTGTAAAAATTTGTTTTACTTTATTCAACAAGTTCTTGAACATACTAGTGATAGTGGTTGAAAAAATCTTTCATCAAATGGCAATGCTCCAAGTCTAAACGGTCATCAATTGTATGCATTTTAAATTTTTGATTAATATATTGAAAAAATTTGAATGTTATTGTATTAAACTTTGTGTTACATGCATACTGAAATAAATTACGTATTTAGATATTTAAATATTTATAATATTTAGTTTATGAATTTAAAAATATTTATCTTTTTTAATTTAATTATAATAATAAAAATTGAAAAAAAGAAAAAAAAAGTAAAATTTCTAATTTAGAGGCGTTTGTAGTGAAAAATATCGCTAAATTTAACGACGTTGTTGTCCAAAAACACCACTAAATTTTTTCATTTAGCAGCGTTTTTTCTTAAAATACCATTATTTTTTTCGATGTAGGTATAACTGACGCTTTTAGCGACGTTTTTGACAAACGTCACGAATCATTTAATGATATCTATAAACATCGCTAAACATGAAAAAAAAAACATCACTAAAAATCTATTCTCTTGTAGTGTATTCAACAGATCGTTGGTAGAACCTAAAATTGGAAAAAACCTAAATCCAATATAGATAACTAACTTTTTTAAAAAATTGAGTGAAAAAAAAATTATAATTACAATCAAAGGTTAGATGAATGAGTTTTTTTTTTTTTTTTAAGAGAATGAAAATGCAAAGTAATAAATAGATAATAATAAGTAGGAAAACAATTAGTTACTTACATGAAAGTTTAAATATTGCAAATTTATCTCCTCTCAAGCTGTAAAAACTCTTTTGAAGATTATTATCTCTTGAATAAGAAAATAAAATAATTTTTTTGAAATAAATGAAAGAAGAATACAAGTATTGAAGAGGCAACCAATAATGAAAGATGAAGCATTCTTGGCTCTAAATCTTACGAGATGAAAGACATAGAAATGGGATAATTGAACTTGAATGACCTGATAATTTAAAATAAATATTTAGCAACTTAATGGTCTTACATGGCAAATGAAGATTGCATATGTGGCAATCCACATGTCACAATTTTAGACAAGGATAAAAATACATGTATGTTAGATATATATATATATATATATATATATATATTATTTATATTAAATACATTTCAATTGGTCTTTTAAATTGATTTTATTATTTTGGTGTTTTATAAATTAATTTTATGCATTGTAATTTAAAAAATATTCAAATCATATTTATATTTATTCATTTATTATATCCAACAATTATTACTTGTAAATTCTTAAAGTCAATAAATTTATCACAAATTTTAAATCACAATCAAATGAACTTAACAAAAGTCAAATTAACTTTATGATTTTCTCAACAAAATTTAAGTTTTCAACCAAACACCAAATGATTTTTTTTTCTTTTTTTTTTTTAGTACAAGGAGCTCGAAGTCTAGAATTTTTAAGGAAAGGGAAAGAGATATTTAGCTTACTACAACTCCTTTTCTCCATATATTTTTTACTTTTATTTTTACTATAGATTTTTATCACATGTTATTATGATTCTTTTTTCACCAAAAAATTCATATTGGAATTACTTTACAAAATGATAGAAAAACATCAAACTTTTTTATCTCAAAATTTTATTTCCGTTCCTTTAAAAGTATATTTGATTTTCTTGTTTTGATAAAATATTTAATAATTGATTTATTCATTTTTTTATTTCAATTTTAAATTGTTAAAAAATGAAAAAATTTTGTATAACTTGTAATTCAACTGTGTTATTGTTAAAAATATAATGTAGTCATAGTAATACTTTTGTTTTATAATTTTATTAGCTTATTATATTTTTATTAGTATAATGTTTTTATTAATATATTGTCTACCTATATATATATATATATATTAATAAGTATAATAAAATATATTATATTATTAATTTGTTCTTTCAAAATTATATATTAAGATCCATCATTGTATGTACATACTCTCCTTTCCTTTCACTTTTATTCAAATTTGAGATTAAAATCGTAATCTAAAATGATGAGATAGAAATTTGAGGGTTCAGTTAATTTATTGGTCTTTGACAGGCCTTCCCACTTAGCATTTGATGGCGTATGGCCCTTCTATTAGCTGGTTCTAATTAACGCACAGCTTGTTCAATAAATTTCTCCAATTTGTAACTAAACATTTCATTCCGTAGCATTGGATTATACTCTCAGAGTAAAATTCAAATTCCTCTTTTTCTAATTAAAAGGGGAAAAGAAAATCTTTGGGCATAGTTTGGCTGTTTCGGTAATGGGTAGAGCCAGCTTGCAATGTTGCACTTACCCTCTGAAACAAATTGAGCCTTTGTCCTTTCGCCTTTGACATGGTCACATATATATATATATATATATATGGAAATGAAAAGCTTCCCTTTGCTTTACATGATTATCCAAGTACGACTCATACATCATATGAGCTACCCTACTTTCCTTGGTATAAAAAGCAAATAATAGGTTGAAAGACTTTGAAATGTAATGAACTTTACGGGATGAAAGATGATTAGATTGTCTGACCTGAACCCGATAAATGTTTGAATGCACCAAAAGAAATTCCAAGAGTAAATTCGATCACGATACCGTATCTAATTTACATAAAGCTTCAGCTACTTACATAATCAAACCGACATAGCATACATCCATATCAAAGCAAACTTTGTTTAGTTCATATAAATTAGTTCCAACTTTAGAAGAAATTGTCAGAGGAGGCAATTTGACAGAGTATTGAACTAATAATAGGTAACATCCACTTAGACCTGGTAGAGACCAACGGAGTATTTACATCTTAAAAACTAATTTTATTTTTTTGCAAGTCATGTTCACATGGATATCCCTTGATCATATGCCTCAATGATCCCAAATGTGTTCTCCCCACTGTAAGTCATGTAAAGGAATCCATCTTCATCCTTGTTTTCCTCATAGATGGCAGACATCATAGCAGCTGTACCAACGTTGACAAGACACCATTTAACATAACAGGTAACACAGAAAATGCAACAAGAGTGAGAGATCTACAAGGTTCATTCTCACCAGTTGGGGGTAGAATGTTCTTCACAAAAATGAATATAGCTTTCTCAGGACTTAGCTTAATCCTCTTTCGGACAACATAGACAAATTGGCCAACAGTTAGATCAGCAGGAACCAGATATCTGCATTAATCCCAAGAGAGAACCTTAAGTTTCAAGTGAAGAAAAAGCGAAATACGGGGAAGAAATGGAGAATCAGTGTACAAAAATTGGAATCAGGTTCCAACAGGACGACATTGAAGAAATGATCATATTAAAGTCACAATCTTGTCATAGAATATCCTTTGTTCTGCAAAATAAACAGTCACATAATATAGAACAAAATATGTCATCACAAATGCTAACAGAAAATAGATACGATCATTAAAAATTAGTTAACAAACATCATTAACATATTCATTTTCTCTGGCTGCCATAACTAACAGCATGCTTTAAAACTTCCCGCTCTTGCCAGGGCAATATCAAAAGTGCAGGTACATAAACTCATGAAAATTAGACTAGGCAAACTTAAAAACTAGTATAAGAAAAGATTCGATAGATCACATTCAAAGCATACAAGTTCATAATTTCATACACCTACTGAGATTGTTTCTATGATAGCTTTCCATCCTCAAAAACCCCATCAAGAAATGGTTGACAACTCTTTCTTTAGCTAGGAAATCTTGATCCACATTAGTTAGAATCCACTCGAATCAATACATCAACAGTTTTAGAGAATTTAATAACCGAAATCACAACCACAACACAACAAAAAGAAGACAAATTTGGACAGTCAGTAACAAAATCTACTAGAAGAAATAACTTACATTTCAAAGCATCAATTAACTAATGTCAAATAGCAACAATACATTAAAAATTTTAACAGCTTGAAAAGTAACACGTATCAATGAAACCCAAATAGGTAATACACATATAAGCAAATTAAAATCAATAAAATCAAAAGTTCTCTAAAAAAAAACAAGTAGAGAAACAATAACTGACTTTTTCTTATCAATATCAGGCACATCACTCTTCTCCGCCCTTTCAACTATCACCTACACCAAACAATCAAACACCAATGTAACGTGTTAATCATAGGAGAAAACAAATAAAAGTTGCATTAAAGGACACAACAACCAAACATTACATACTGGGATTCTGTCAGGATACTTTTCCCTAATGCGAGCAGCTTCAGCCTGCCTCCTTTCTGGCAAAAGAAAAAAAAAAAAAAAAAACAACAACAACAAACACTTTAACATAACATCCTAATTCTCCCGTGTTCTAAACCCTAATTACTATTTTTTTCCTCTAAATTGGAAGTTCAAAATTGTTTCTATTCCTTGAAAAGCAACAGCATTATAAAAATTAAAAATTGTAACAAAAGAAGAAATACCCAAATAAAAGAAAGAAAATTTCAAGGGTTGAAGTAGATTAATTGGTGAAAATATTAAAATTAGGGTTTCACAAGATCAACAGAAAATTTGAGCAAAAAAATTAAAAATTGCAACAAAAGAGGAAATACCCCAAATAAACGAAAGAAATTTTCAAGAGCTGAAGTAGATCAATCGGGGAAAATATTAAAATTAGGATTTCACATGACCAACAGAAAAAACGCGCATAAAAGATCAATGGGAAATTATAAAGGAGCTCCAACTTAAAAGAGGAAGACGAACCGAGCGGGTGTTCCAACTTAAAGGAGCTCTTGGCCATAGCAACAAAGTCTGCAACCCAGAGGAAAAGGAAAGAATTCAACCAATCAATCAAATATAGTTTAAATTAATCAATTAAAATTAAACGATTGAAAAAATAAATAAAGAAGAGATCAAGAAAGAAGAAAGGGAATGTAACAAACCGATGGAGAGAGAACGAATTTGGGTCTGGGGAAAAAAAAGTGGAAGTAGCAAATTTTTCAGAGTTTTTCTTTTGCCAGTTTTTCAGAGGGTTGTTAGATTGTAAAAGAAGTTGTTTTGTTGACACGTTTGGTGTCCACTATGCATAATGCCAAAAACCTGAATGATTGAATTATAGATTTTCTCGATTTGTATCTTACAAAATATTTAAATTTATATATTTATATATTATTTAATATAAAAATTATATATTAATATAAAATTATGAAATTTATTTTTTTATTTTGTTAAATTTATACATAATTATTATTAAAATTTTAAAAATATATCATTTTTATATTTTATTTTTATATTATATTTATATCATATTATAATATCATTTTTAAACTATCAAATTTAATTTTCTCATTTCTCTTTTATTTTAACAGAAAATTTTAATTTTTAATCAAAATAACTTGTAAGTAAATTAAACTTTCCTCAAATAAATTTGACCCAAACTTTGTGAAAAAACAAACAAGAGAGGGAGAAGTATTTTGAATAAATTAACTTAACTGCCATTGTTTTCTTATTAATAAATTAAAAGTTTATTTAAGTCTAAAATTTTTAAGTTTTTATAATTTAAATAAGTATAAAGATCCAACAAATATTCAAATAATAAATATAAATTAAAGTTAATGTCATGAATAACTTTTAAATTATAATAAAATATTTGATATAATATTTAAATTTTAAAAATTTATAATGTAATATCAAAATTATAAATTTATTAATTAATATGAAACTTATTTATAATATAATTAGTTTCAAATAATGATACATGATAGATAAATAACTCTTAAAATATTATATTAGTTAATAAATTTATAACTATAATATCATATTTAAGATTTTTAAAATTTAAATAACTAAAGGTATAAACAAACTGAGCATTCAACAAATTATTTGTGAATATGTTTAGTTCTGTTCGTTTATAGTTGTTTATTAAATTTAATAAACAATCTTAAATAATATTTTTATGTTCGTTTATTAAATGAACTAAATATGAATAGAGATCTGTTTAGTTTATTTATATTCATGAATAAATTTATTTAAAATTTATTTAAAATTCGTTCGTTTATCATTTGTTTATTATTTATTTGCTATTTATTTATAATAATATTAATAAAATTATATTTTTATCATTTACTCCAATCCTATTTTAAGGTTCATTTATTTCATTTAAATTTTATTTGTTTAAATTGGTTTGATTATAGTTTATTTATTGTTCATTAATATTTAATATGTTTATATATATTTGTAAACATGTTAGTTTAATGTCTACAACTGAACTTGTTTAACTTAATTGAACCAAATATAAATCAAACGTAAATAACTTATTATTTAAATGAACACGAACGATAAAATAATTTTTTTAACAAATATGAATCAAATATGAATATATCCAAAAATAAACGAACAAGCTATAACTATACGTTTTTGCGTTTATATTTGACTCGTTTACAATCTTATAAATAATACATTAAATATTTTACTATAATTTAAAAATCATTCATGACAAAAAAAAAAAAAAACTTAAACAAAAAGTAAATCAAGTAAATGATTTTAATAATGAAAAACTTAAAACGTCTACTAAAGATTAAAAAATTAATATTATATATTTTGGATAATTTAATTATTTTTTAATAATAAAAAAAATTAATTTATAAGAAAAATATTTTTTAAATTTCTTTCAATAACCGAATGAAATTGTTCCATTGCCAACTAATTAATGGAATTAATTTCAATAATAATTTACATTAAAATCATCGTAGACAGTAGGTACCACACTTGGTCCCAGGATACAAGTGAAAGACCACTCAAAATACACCACATGTATGGGTCCAGGATCCGAGTAGCCCGGCGTACTGTGAGAGTCAGGTAACGTCTGTCTATGGAACTTATGAAGAAGGAGCACTTTGGGAACCACCATTGGTTCTGAGCCCCCGCCCAATTGGTGTTTTCCGTCAAGGTTAAGTCGCTTTTCCAAATGTGAGTTTGGTAACGTCTCTAGATAACTCATGAAGAAGGAGCATTCCGGAAACCACCATTGGGTCGTGAGCTCCCGCCCAAATGGTGCTTTCCGTCAAGGTTTAGTCACTTTTCCCAATGTGACTCATCATCATTTTTGGCCCATTTTTGGACCCAACTACTTCTTGTAAGTTTACATTTTTTCTTGTATAATTCTCAAACCCTTTGGACCACTCTTTCTGTTGTCTAGGTTCTTTTGCTGGTAGTTTATATAAAGCCAAAATCTTTGGCATTGAGAGCCCAAGACATACCAGAGGCAATCATGGCTCGAAGCTTGAAGGAGCTTTCTAGCTACAAAAAGAGGTGTCTGGCTATGGCAAAGGAGCAGAAATCAAGATTTTACATACTGTGGAAATGTGCCACTATGCTGCTATGCTGGCATAAGTATGGGGATTCTTAGCTTTTTTTTTTTTTTTTGTGTTTTTCCCATTTTCTAGTTTTCCTGATAAATAATGCTTAGATTGCCCTTTATATCTCAAGTTATGTATCAACCATGAATCTAAAATTTAATATTATTTGCTTAGTTTTCCTGTAATGTTGATGTTATATTTAAAGCTTATGCTTATGATCATAACTATTTATTTGTATATTTCATAAATAAAACTAACTGTTAAAGTGTCGTATAAAAAATTTGTTAAAAACAATGTATTTGTCGAAAATTGATTAGACCGTACAGAACCAACGAAGTGGCCTTATGGGAAGGTAGTGCTACAGGATATCGAAAGAACCCAAAGGGTTGTTATTACGGTTTTGACTTTAATCCATAAATGCTCGATTGAACAGAACCAACATGCCCTTTCCTTTTTTTAATGATGTTACCTTGCTACATTCAAAGCTCCAAACTTGTGTCCGTGAGCTTTTCATGATTCTTGTAGTACGGTTTCTCCCTATTAATAACCCAACTTCTTTTGTCGTTGAGCAGTTGAGTAACTTGAATGCAACTTGCTTCAATTCAAGGCTTACCTCTATTTTTGCTGTTGAGGAGGACGAGGGAAGGGAACCTGCTTGATAAAAGCATTTTCTCTCCCCCTCCTTTCCCTTGGTCACCTTTCCAACATTGAACATGTCTGTCGGTCTCTCCAACACGAAATTTGCCTGCCTTTTTTCAACTTTATATATGGCATTAGTACCATTTTGGAGATTGAAAGTGTCTTCTTCTCTTTTACCGTGAATTCTTGTTTTGTTTTGTTTTTTCTTGGTTCTTCCTTTCTAGCAGATGCTTTGGATAAATGGTGGCAGCAGTAAAGAATCAGTTTTATCGAGATATTGGTCCGGTTCAATAAGAAAGCACAGTTCTCAAAAGAGCAATATTGAGACTGCTTTTTGATTGAGCCGTGCCAATATCACGTGCCACTGTTCTTAATTTGGTACAAGAAGATTTGAACTCAACTCTCTTTTTAACTTATTTTTTTCAACGAATCCATGAGGTAATTTCATGTCTACCTTAATAATTCCATGTTCATTTTTTCATCATCTGATCTTAAGGACAGAAATGAACTCAGATCTCTGACAAACTTTACAAAGAAGCAGCACCAGTCTCTCAACTATTTATATGTTTGAAATTTTTGGGCACCCAAAAAGGTCTAGATTCTTGGTTTCCAACAGAGTTTATAGATGCATTTCAATAGATAAAACATGTAGTAGACATCCCAAAGTAGAGTTATCAAAAGATATTGCTTGATCATGCACCTCACCAACAAATTTGAGGCAAAGAATAGCCACCCATATTAGTTGTTGTAGCAAAAATGACCCAATATCGATAGTATTCATCTTAAAAAACAGATGACAGAAAATGAAAAACAACTAATCTCTAAAAAATTTATGTTGCTTTCTCCATTTTAAGATTTTTTTTTTTTGGGAGGGGGGGGGTGAATTTATTGAAATAATTTGGTGGACTGACTAGGCTAGGCTTCGGATTCATGGTATTGCCATTCCAACAGTGATTGGAAAATGGAGAAGAGAGCAGGAGGTTCAAAAGAGCTTCAGCATTCCTGATATCATTTTGCATAATTCCTCTTTTTAACTCATAGCTTTTGCAAGACAAAAGGATACATGATTGGTTTCCACAAGAGCCATTCTCTCGTAAAACCTTGTTTCATTCTCAACTTTTTGTTAAAGCATTTTAAGTTAATCAAATCTTTAAAGGGTAACATCAATTCGAATTCAATCATTCCGCATAAAAATAAAATGCTACTTATTAAGCAACAGGTTGAGTACCAAACATGGTAGATATGTTAGCCAGACCAGAAACATGATTTGGAATGTTGGAGTTAGATCAAAAGAAGAGAATGTTTCTCAGTATTGCAGAAATGGATAATTGAGGATTGAAAAAGGTACCAAAAATATTTTGTATTTATTATGAACTTTATGGAACTGTAACTTACAAATTGGCCCTCGAGCCTCAAAGAATAAGAGGGTGGTGGTGACAGTCAGCTTCCTTTTCGGGCTGGCTATTGCGACTGTTCCCTTCTACTAAAATTGTAAAGGCCCCCATTTCAATGCTTTCTCTCTCTCACACTCCTATATATGATATAACATTTTCTGTACTCATTAAACCACAGAAAAAGATTTTGGACGTATGCTAATGTCTGGTCGTCACCCTAGCTTATCATCCTCCTGAGTTAGGAAGAAAATGAAGCTGCCTATTAGAAAGTAGCACTCCACAAGGCATTCTCACCTTCCCCACACCGCCGATGAACCTCTTTGATCCTATCGGCAGACCTGCAAATTCCACTGCAAGTCCAATCGAAGGAAGCAACACAAATGTTGCCAGCTTGGGCCTTCCACTCACAATCTGCATTCAGAATACATTTGTTAGACCAAACAGATTTCATAGTTTTGTTCTCAGGCAAAAAAGGAAAATGCAGTAAGCTTCCCTTGCTCTTATAGGTCACATGAGATTTCAATGAATGATCGTATAATTTTTTTTGAAGCCTCATCTCAAGAGTGAATACTACCATAAAGCAATTTCACTTCTACCAAAATGGCTGAGCAAATCATATCTATATCATGCCTAATATTTTTTGGAAACAAAATGGCAATTTAGATTACCTTCCATGATTTTTTTAAAGAAAAAAAAAATGGTACAAGGATAGCATTGTATATAAGAAATCATTTGGTCACTTCAGCTTTTTGGTGTTTAGTATATTTCACCAGGTTTTAGAATTGATACGACAATGACTCAATGCCAGCTTGTCTGTGACATGTGAACCAGTATTCTCATCAGCAGTAATTATAGTTTTGAGTTAGATTTTACATCATCCTCTTCTATGCAAAAATCAAAACAACCTCTTTTTTTCAATCTAATATTACCACAATTCAAAATATTTGGGAGCATTTAAGAACTTTACCAGGTGGTGTGCCACAACATAGTCTCCGATCATCAATATGCTCCACATCAAGTCCAATAAACCAAGATCCCAGTGAAACATCCTCGTTAGCATACTTGTGTAGCACATGCCTGACATAATCATTCATGCAAGTAATCATCTTTAGTACAACAATGACAACGAGGGGCAGGCTTTGGATTAAAAAAAAAAGCTTCATCTTGAATTTTACAAACATGGCTCTTGGATCTTACTGATTTATAGATATATACGAGGCCAATTCTTTTGAAATGGCATACAACTGTCCTGTAGCATGCCGGAAATATTTGTTTCCTGACTCGCCAAATTTCCAGTGTTCAGGCTCATGGTATCTCACTCCCCTGTTCCATAATAAAACAATTCAGAAAACCAGTATACTTTTTCAAAAATCTTTTGCATAAGAAAAAGGAAATATGTAGATAATATGGCTCACTTTTGAGAGAGGACGGGACCAGATTTCATGCATCCAATGTATACGCGTGGTTTCTTACGGTGTCTAACTAGAGTTTCTCCAAGTGTTGCTGCAGCAATTTTACAGAACAGGACTTAAATGACAGAATTAATAAAATTGTTTTAATAAACACTTAATTACTTTTAACTGCAACAAGTATCATAATTCTCACAGGAACCACATAAGATAAATATTGATCTTCAAGAACAAAGGATACACAAGATTCTAAATTCTTGGATCTTTCTGTAAAGGATGATTCAATCGTAAGAAAAACCAATCCTTTGGTTGTCGATTGTAAACTTTACTTTTGCTAAACAAATTGCTGAACTTACCTATATTTACATGGACATCATCATCAACTTTGACATAGAAATCTGCATCCCATAAAGCAACAGCAGTAGCAAAATATATCTTAGTTTTTGCAGACAATTCAAGGTACCCTTCAACATGGTCCTGCTCGCATGTAAAACAGCATATTACTCAGTTCACTTATTTATCCTTTTCTCAGAGTAAATAATAATGAAATGTTCTTAAAGAAGCAAGCACATTAATAGAAGAATAGTCTCTACAAAAGGGATTAAAAGTGGCTAAAACAGCCTACCAGCCTCAAGAAGTCTCCATGCTTCTTATCTTCTGCTTCAATTGCTCGGTCCAAAATACCACCCGTTGTGACACTGGATAACAAAAAATGATTACATAAAAGTATACAGTAAATTCTTAAATTTGTAAAGGATTATTATTGCTGTCAGTTTCCACCCTTAGTCACTGCCTGGCAATATATATAAGATTTAAGGAACAAACTTAAAAAATTTCGAATCAAGAATCTATAAAAATAAATTTAATTGCTTATACCACAATTTAGAGCGTCTACCAAGAAGACCACAAGAAAAAGAATAAAGGGCACATCAGGACATCCTGTGGAAGCAAAATCTGTTTACTATAGATGTTCCATACAATTTGAGGAGAAATACATGCCAAAGTTCAGCAACCAAAATTAAAAGTTTCTATTGCTAGTAGATGCAGAACCAACTTTATGGCATTATTACAGCTTTACCTATATTTAGAGTTGTTATAGACTTTGCTATTCATTAGAACTATGGTTTAATGGTTGTAATGACATATGCTTTATTCTTTTATCTTTCATTCAATTTTGAATGTGTGAATATTTGAATCAGATTCTCTCTCCAATAGATCAGTTCTGTCTATAGTTTCTCACTCTTCTCAATTTATCTCCCTAATCTTTCTGTTCACTCCTTTTCATCCCCTATTATTCCTCGTTCTCTTCTCTATTTCTTTCCCATGCCCAAACTAGTAGCCCATGAAGATTCAAAGGCAATAATGAATGAAACTGAGATAATATAACCTAATAACAGCGGAAAATGTAATTCTTCCCAGCAGGGGGCTGCAAATTCAAAATGACATACTTGAGAGGAGGATCAGCACGTCAAAGTAAGAAAAACATGCTGAAGGATATGATACTTGAAACTTATAAAAAAAAAATACAATAGAAGGAGAATTAAACCCTCACCTATGACCAATAACAAAACGAACGATAATGCCCTTTTCATCCTCTAATTTCTTCCTCTTTTCACCTATTTTCCATCAGTTTTAGGAAGGAAAAACAAAAACAGATTTAATTCAGCAATCCTATTGGCATGAGAACATTGGGAAAGGGGCTGGTTTGTGTTAAAGGGAATAGGGTAAGGAAAGAAAGGGTCAGAAAGAATCAATCCAACAACCTTGTGGCATCCATGTAGCACGAACTGAGTCTCTTCTTTTCCTGCTGCTGAAAGCAGTATTAATTCCTATAACCATCACATACTTTCTCTTCCTAGATGATTCAGCTCTACTCACACCTGTGGATAATGGAGAACCACTGAGTAAGGATTCTTGTGCTGCCCTTGCAGCAGCTAATTCCATCTCTAAGTTGGAAATAGTCTTATCCAATGCCCTACATTCAAAACAACACGATAAGTTCGTTGATCAGCCACTTTAAAACCAAATCAAACATAAGTAGACAAAAGCAGCACTTACTGTATAGCATGATGAGTCTTAAAAACCTCCCCAATGATGTCCTTAGAAACATGCTTTTCTTCTTTCTGATACAAATAAAGGAACCCAATCAGCTTAAAAACTGCAAAACTTCGGCTGATTAACAAATAAGTTTTATATGATATAATCAAGATACTCACAGCATTAAGATTACAACCCTCTGAAATTAGTTTTAATTCTTCAGCTTCTACTGCAGTTGTCCGCATGATACCTTCAGTTTCAGGAATAGTCCCCATCCTGTTACGAATTTTACACATTAATTAGCCATTATATCTTACCTCAATAACATCTAAAACATACAACTTTTCATAAACAAATGAAACCAAAAATTTTAAATGTAATCCAAAATATAAACCAGTCAAACAAAATTAAGAAAAAAAAAAAATTAAAAGCCGCACAATTAGATAGAAGCATTAAAAGCAAAACACTTGAGGTAGAAGCATTAAAAGCAAAACACTTGAGATATTTATATGTCTCTAAAATGTCAAAGAGTTTCGGTTACAACTACCAGATGTTAAACCAATATTACAGCATGTGTCAGAGTTCTTCCTGCAATGAAATATTGAAAATGGCTTGAATGCTAATTAAGGATGCAGATTTCACTGGGCCATGGATAACAAGACTGCAATGATTTTTATTCAAATTTATAAATAAAAATAGCAACCCAAAAAAGCTGACCTTTGTATCAATATAAAAATTGAGTCTGTCAATTGAAACCTCCTTTACCAAAAACAAGAAAATTTTGAAACTTCAAAAACTTAATATCACATCATACTATTGCTGTTTGTTTCTCATATATATATATATATATATATATATATATATATATAAAATTAGATCCATTTTGCCTTGATAGGTAAAATAAACAAGGGAGAGCCACATATTATCTCTTATAAAAAAAAACTGTAGGAAACTCAAAAATGAACAGAACTTGAATAACACTGCTAACAGTACAATTCTTAATAATTTAAAACAACCAATCTTTAGAAAATAAATAAAATCTATTGCCAAAACAAGCTAACATAATTTCACCATTGAAACAAAGCAAAATTTAGCTAAATATAGATCATAAAACAAGATTAAAAACAAGCAAAATCCTTGTTTGAAGAAATGAAAAGCTAAAAGTTATAAACTTTGAGAATTCAATAAAACTGAAAACAAGGACAAGAAGAATAAAAAGATGGATACCTATTGGTGAAGAGCATTCCAGCACAGAAGCAGCCCAAGCAAAGAAGAAAAGTCCATTTCTTTGATACAAAACTTCCAGTAGACTGCTCTCCTTTGCTTTTAAAAGACATATTTTTGAAACTGTCAATCTAAATTACCTTGTATTCCTCCACCACTAGCAATCACAAGAGAGAAAACCCATACGTAAAAAGGGAAGCTTGAGCCAAATCAGAGTGACCCGGTTGTAGAAAAAGACTCCCCAAGAGCTCCAAATTTGAGTAGAAGACAGAAGAGAAAGAAGCAGAGTGCTCTGTTTTTGCTCTTTTTTTTTTTGGCTTGTTATTTTGTTCCTTTCTTTCTTTGTGTGTATTTTTGTTGGTTTGCTTGTTCTCTTCTCTCCACAGATTCTCTCTCCAAGTCTCAACTTTGCAGGCAAGGGACGTTGAACCCAAGCGAGAGACGACGACCCACCACTAACCGCGTTTCTCTTCTTCTTATACCAAATTTACCAAACTATCCTTTTATTTTGATTTTATTTATTTTATTTGTTAGTATTTATATTATTATTTTTTAAATTTTATCTACGAGGATGTTTAATTAACAGAATTTAAGATTTTTGTAGAAAGGGTGATTTCTGAAAAATATTTTATTCCTAAAAAAGGATAATTTTTCCTGTCATGAACATATTAAACTTTTGTGGCTATTCAACTGACGAAATTATTTTTAATTTTATAAATTTCATTCTTTATATATGATTAAAATTTATTTAAATTCGAATTATAATCAGAAGCTCATTGGAAATTAAAAAATATATGTAAAAGAAAAAATAAAATGTTTTTTTTTCTCCCTTTCAAAGGGTGAGAAAATAAAAAATATAATTTTTTGGCCAATAATTTTGGAAGCTTTTTTCCCATTAAATTTGTAAAGCTTCTTTTGTTAATTATTGTTAATTAAATAAATTGAGTTGGCTCCAGAGGCAAAGTCATCCCATGTCATGTGACATTTATGCCCTTATTCCATTTTTTTTCATACTATTAGAAAAAAGAAAGAAACTTCTATACTAGCTTACCAGTAATGCGCTTTTACGTGGAGTCCATAATTTATAATTAGGTCCTTCATAGGTAATTAGTGGTAATGAGTTTCTTTGAAAGAAATTGACACCAAAAAAAAATAAAATTACCATCTACTTATAAAAATTTTGAAAATTTTTTTTACATAATTATGGGAATTTATGCAAGATTAATAGTAACCCATATAAAATTACCATGGACTTATAAATGTTTCAAGATCAATAAGATATGTAAATTTTTTTGGTAAAAAAAAAATATATAGAACAGCTTATCTGTCATATTATTTTCTAGGTTTTTTAATTATAGAATATTTTCCAACTAAATATTTTATAGAATATTTCTCAACAGTTATATTTTGATCAAATTTACTCTAAAATTAAAAATAGAGTGATAATTTTGCATCAAAATTAAAAATAATGAAAAATTTGTACCCATTATAATATTAATGTAAACTTAAATCACTCACATAGATGATAACTTTATATCTCATCTCAAAATTATTTCATCTTAGGGTACAAAAATCTTTTAATCAAAATGGTTATCCAAAATAATTCATTGTTGATTCTCTCAATTCAAAATATAAAAAAATTAAAAAATACTAATAATATATTTTTATTTACATAGTGAAGTTATATTTACATATCCCTAAAATAACAAATGATGATGATGATGATGATGATGAAAATATATGTGATCCTTACTAAAAATAAAACTAAACTTTTGTGTTATAGTCTTATCAAATGCCAATATTTAAGCATAACAATTGCAACTTCCAAAAGCCATTTTTTAACTAGTTTTTTATTCTTTTACATCAAAATGCCGAAGATATTTTGTGAAAGACTCCTTGAAAATGACAGCTCAATTACAACTTGCCATTTATCCAAACACATTGCTGAAATTATTTTTTTGCCATGTTAGGGTAGTAATACATGCATTTAATTTATAGGTATAGGTGTCAATAATACACATTTCCTCTCACATGATGAAAGGTTAGGGAAATGGTATACTTCTATTCGATGATAATTTTTTTTTCTAAAACAAATTACATGATTCCAACATTGCACTTAAAGCTATAATCTCTTATGATCTCAAAACAATCCATGTCTTTGTTTTTAATTTATAATTATGAATGAAATTGAGTGCAAGATGAATTTGATATTTAATTAAATTGATTTATATAATTATTATATGACATTCAATAAATTTAAATTTTAATGTTTGTAATTTTTTTTCTTATTAAGATAAAAATGAATAAAATTATATAAGATTGGAAAGCAATAAAGGGCTAATGAATTTTCATATGTAAAAAAAATATTAATATTTCTTCTTTTATTTAATAAATTTAAGCTCATGTTAGTGAGTTTGATATAGTATTTCGCATGTATGAAAAATTTTGGTAATAAATTTTTTAGGATATTCTTTAAAATTAGTTAAACTATTACTTATAATAGTATTTTTTATTAAATATAATAGTTGACAATTAATTTAATAATTTTTAATGATTAAGTGAAAATAATACTAGACATAATGATTTTGCAGAATGCTGTAAAATATTATTTGGCAAAATTCATAAAAAAAAATTACAAATTTAATTTCTATCACTTTAATCAAGTGTATACAGACATTGATTAACATTTTATTAAACAAAATAGAACAAGGTTTAGATTCCCCTAACATGAGATTAGCCGATAAGCAAGCTCATTAATGAAGAGCCCCCAAAAAGGCAGAATGGGTAAAATTGGAAAAGACTGCCAAGTATATCTGAGAAAAGGTCACAGTTCACAACGTGGCAAAACACAATTGGATAAAGCACTTCACTGTATCTTGCCCCTCCCCCTTAATCACGTGACACATGCATTTTAGGTAACGTGGATGCTGCAAATGAGAGCAACGCGGGCAGAGGGTCACACCTCACGAAGACTGTTGACACGTGTTATGATGTGGTTAAAATGTTCGTAACTTTATGTTTCCTTTCACCATCCTCTATCAGGCTATCACCCACAAATAAGGGACATATGCCCTTTGGTAGGGCGGTGCCCGTTAAAGACGGGGACATCGCCTTTTGTTTGGAGGAAAAGAGGATTCCTGAAGAATAATTTCGTCAGAAAAGCTTCTATTGATTTTTGTTGGAGGTCTGGGAATTGAGATTGAGTTTAAACCAAGGTGAAATTTTATTTCAACTTTTCATAATTTTTTGTTGGTAAAAAAGTTACAATGGTAAATGTAAATTCTAATCATAAAAATAATACTTAATATTATTTTAATTGAAAGTTACGTTATTAATTGATGCAATTGGATTAAATTGATTACATTTTAAAAAATAATTACTATTGATATATATGTGTTTTAATCCATGTTAATGTAATAATTTTAAAAATCTAAGCTTTCTATTGGGCTATGTAAACTGACTACTTTCTCATAGCCAACAAAATGTACTGTATGTTTCAAGAATATTATTATGAGAACTATTATTACAAACACTAAGTGAATTAACCACTTGTATTAATCAAGATTATTGCTATAATTTAATATAGCAATTATTAATTAAGTTAACCGCTTTTTCTTTTTGGATGAATATTATAGCATTTCAAACAAGACAGCATCACTTTTCCAACATTCTTTGGTTGATTTCCAGCAAGACAAAAGCAAATATGTAGAAAATGCAATACGCCTGTTAATGAATCGAAAGTTCTGTGCACAAGTGTATATATATATATATATAGACCTTGAGCTAACTTACCTGGTGCCTATTTGGCTGTGGTTAAATTCTAATGAACTTGAAGCACTTTTGATTGCTTGTGTGATATGGCAATAAACTGACCAATTTTATGGAAATGATGGATTTAATGATTTTAATATTTGTGTCATGAAAATATTAAAATTTTTATATTTATATTTTATTTTATATAAAAATTATGTATCATAATTTATATCGATATAAAATATAAAATATATATTTTTTATGCTGTTATGTTTAGATATACTTATTATTAAAATTTAAATCATATTTATATCATATTCGTATCGTATTATCATATTATATTTTAAATTATTAAATCTGAGATGCCAATAAAATTTTTTGACATAATTGTTGCATATAGTCCACTGGCAACAACTTGGGGCCTAAAATTGCTACAAAATCTGACAGAATTTTAGTTTCAGTTGCACGCGGTTAATGGTTACCTTCTTCCTCTAGTCCCAATATTTACCAGCCCCAAATTCTTTAAGAAATAACTGTTTATCTTTCAAAAAATTAATTAAGGATCATCACTAAACATTTTAGATTACATTGACGAGACTAAAAGATAATACATTTATTTTTTATTATATTAATGTTTATTTTAAAATATTTTTTAAAATGATACATGCCATATTTTTAATTTAGCTGATAAAGTTTAAAATTACAGTATTTTAAACCCAAAAATTTCTGCTAACTTGTTATCTACTTGGGATATCTTATTGGTAATTGGTTACTTTAATGGGCTAACCTCGGAGCCCAAATATATAGGCCTACAATTGCTCAGGATTCATGAACTTGCGTAAATGACAAAATCTGAGCACTAGCATGAGCCATGCCTCATAGCCCACAAGTTGCAATGAGCAACAGGATCACCGCAAATTTTAGGGCCACTGTTCGTTTTGGAAAAATATTTTCATATTCACTTTTACTTTATTTATAATTAGAAACATAATCGCGTTAGGCGATGGGATTTATAATTTTTTTTTTCACAAGGTATTTTAATTTTTATTATAATATTAATTATTTTTGTTGAATATTTGATGAATATACTTCCCTCAAAAAAATTTTTCTAAATTGAATTTAAGGAGCCCACCTGGGTTAGTCAAAAATTCGCCTCCAATTATCATCAACTACTAAAAACAGGTCCCTTTCGTCTTCTTTTCTACAAACAAACGCGTCAACTTGCTTCAGTTTACTCGGTATCTTATCTTCCCGTCATTTTTCCACATTAAGAATCCCACACGCTTTTGTGGCATAGCTACTTTCCTACTTTTCAAAACAAGGAAATGGCTTTTGGTTCTGTTTGTAAGTTTAATTTCTCCTCTGATCGGTGGCATGAGGAGGGGCAACTGAAGTAAGTAACTCCATATATACAAACTTACCTAAAGTCGTGAATGGCGAAGAGGAAAAAAGAAGAAGAAGAAGAAGAAGAAGGAGACCGCAAGTAATTAGGTAAAGCCATAAGCTTGAAAGTAAATTATAGTCTTCTCTTTGATGAGTAGTAGCGCTTGAATTCTCTTTGGATTTCTCTTTATCTATATTTATGCTTTACTTATGAGTTGACCCATAAGTTATTAATTTAAACACCATAAATACATATTCTGTTTCAAATTTAATTTAATGAACTCTTTATTATGATCATAAATAAATTTATTTGCATGGTAAGACTTAAGAATTATGCCCTCAGTTTTTTTTTTTTTTTTAATTTTTTAAAAAGTAAAACTAAATGATCCCTTACAAAAAAAGTTTAATGATAGAAAATAAAATGATTTTTATGTACAATAATAAAAAATAAAATTTTTACTTTCATAAACAAAAAAATTTGAAGTCTAAAAATCCATAAGATAATTTATAATGTTTAGATTTGCAAATAAAATTTGTTACTTCTTTCTCCTTATTTTTTCCATCTTTTACCATAATAATTAAAAAGTATGTATAAAATTATGTGATTTATTTATATTAATTATTAATACTAATTTCTAAATTTGATGTCACAAATGATATCAACATAAATGATGAAATTATTTAAAATTAAAAAATTTATAATTACAAATATAGAGTTAAGGATGAATATGATTTACCTTTTTTATAAATCTCAAATTTTCTTCACATGCTAAAAAAAAAAGAACTATCCACTTATGGAAAATAATACCCAATTTTACTTTTTACATAATTTTTTCTCAAAATAATAAATAAATAAAATGGTTTTTCTTTTTATCTTTGAATATGACTTCTGTGGGCTAATGGGCTAATAATAACATTTCTATGTGGGCTAATGTTTCAGTGAAAAATGGGCTGAACCCATGGTATTAGGCCCAGATGCAGAGCATTGTGGATTAGGTCCAGTGCTCCAGTTACAGTTTATAAACACTCGAAAAATGTTCCGCTGCAAAACGAGATTTATAATCATTATTAAAAGATGTAATTTTGTGTGTTTAGTTAAAGATTATTATTGATGTTATTGTGATAATATTGATATTTTTATTAAAAATTAAATAAATGTGTATTTTTTTAAATTTTCTCACTAAATTGAAGAAGAAGAAAAAAAAAAAAAAAAACCCATGAATTCCTTTAATCTATAAATATAGAGGTATAAATTAATATATATATATATATATATTTGATTTGTTAAAATTAAACCGTAAACAAAATTAAGCAAATCATTTACAAGAAAAACAATAATACCACATTATTAAAGCAGGTAATCCTGATTTGAACTACAAATATAAACTCTAATTAACATAAAAATGTTTCGACTTCAAAGAAGGATTATTTTTTTCCACATGCTTAGCTATGAGTCATTTACTCTTGAGTTGCATGCATAACCCCAAACATGTAATTTTGTTTTTATTGTATGTTTTAATTCGTGGGACTGTTGTCAACAAAAAAAAAAAAATCCATGCGAATGTTTCCATTTTATTGGTAAGCATACATTTAGAAACGTTTTCAAATTATTATTTGTGTACTACCATGGCAACAATGTTGATCCTCTCAGATTTTCTTGTCTTAATAGTTTTCTGCAGCTGCAGCGGTGACTTTTTCAAATTACTTTAGCAGACAATTTTTTTTTTTCAAGCTTCAAATTGTCAGGAATGGCTGATGAGTTTGCTATTTCCGCTGCTTCGAACGTTGCGGGAAACCTGATATCGGAATACCTGCTGAAGCCTGCAACACGTAAACTTCGTTACATGTTTTGTTTTAATAACATTGTAAAAGATCTTAAGAAGAAAAGACAGGAACTTACATCAGCTCAAGATCGGCTGCAATATGACGTCGAGGAGACCAGAAAGCAAATTCAAGAAATCCAAAAGGACGTGTTGGATTGGCTAAATGCTGCCGATGAAGTCCAGAAAGATGTGCAGAGTCTGGAAAATGAAATACAGGAAACTCAAAGGTGTTTCAGTTGGTGTCCGAATTGGAGTTACCGATACAAGTTAAGTAAGAAAGTAGCAACGAAGACGCTAGTGGTTACTGAACTTGTACAAACTAGCAAATTTGAACGATTAGGCCACCGTGCTACTCTTCCAAGCATAGAGTTCTTTTCTTCTAAGGATTTTATGCCTTCTAAATCTTCAAATTCAGTTTTGAAACAGATTAGAAAGGCGCTGGATGATGAAGATGTGAACATGATTGGTGTGTGTGGGATGGGAGGAGTGGGCAAGACAACTTTGGTGAAAATAGTGGGAATCAAAGCTAAAGAATTGAACCTATTTGATCAAGTTGTATTTGTCACTGTGTCCCAGAACCCAAACTTGGACAAAATTCAAGATGGAATTGCGGACACTTTGGGTTTAGAATTTGATAAGAGGAGCGAACAAGGAAAGGCAAGGCAGTTATGGTTGAGGTTGATAATGGAAAAGAGGGTTCTCATCATTCTTGACGATGTTTAGAAAGAGCTCAACTTGATGGCTGTAGGAATTCCTTTTGGTGAATATCACGAGGGTTGCAAAATTCTTGTCACAACACGTCGTCAACAAGTATGTTCTTCTATGAGATGTCAAACAAAGGTTCAACTTGACGTGTTAGCTGAAGATGAATCATGGGATTTGTTCAAGCGGAATGCATTTCTGGATGATAGGTGTGGCACTTTGAATGACGTCGCCAGGGAGGTTGCTAGAGAATGCAAGGGTTTGCCTCTTGCAATTGTTACCATGGCAAGGGCTCTAAGAGAAAAAAGTCTAGATGAGTGGATAGTCACAAATCAACGACTCAAAAACTGCCGCCACTTGGACAATCAAGATGTTTGTGAAGATATCTACTCATGTCTCAAGCTTAGCTATGATTATTTAAAGGGTGAAAAACTCAAGTCATGTTTCTTGTCATGCTCCTTTTTTCCCGAGGACTATGAAATTAGCATCGAGGAGTTGACTAGATATGAAGTTGGGCGGGGATTGTTCTATGAGGTCAACTTGATTGAAGATGCAAGGAGGGAAATTCGTGTACTGGTAAAAAGCTTACAAAACTCTGGTTTATTATTGGACAGTGGCAAAGAACAATTTGTGAAAATGCATGATGTGGTTCGGGATTTTGCTCATTGGCTAACCTCATCGGGAGATAACACATTCCTGATAAAATCTGGCATTGGGATAGAGGAGTGGCCAAGGAGTGAAAATTTTGGATGTTACACGACAATCTCTTTAATGGACAACAAGATACATAACCTTCCCAACAAATTGGAGTGCCCGAAGCTCGAAACTTTGTTATTCAGTGGAGAAGGCTCAACAAGAGTTTCAACAACATTTTTTGAAGGGATGAGCAACCTCAAAGTACTGTCTATCGAACGCGTCTTTTGGTTAGAAGGACTTCAATTCTTGACAAACCTCCGAACTCTACGCTTAGAGAAGTGCAAACTAAGCAACGTTTCATCGTTGGGAGAACTGAAAAAACTGGAGATTCTTGATTTTCATGGTTCTGGAATCATTAGTCTCCCAAATGAATTAGGAGACTTGCCAACTCTAAGATTGCTCGATCTGTCAGATTGCCAAAGGCTACGAAGGATTCCCTCTAACTTGCTACCAAAGTACGTGGTGTTACAGATACGCCAATTTTTAGTGTTTTTCAAGTTCTTGGTTATATATTTTACTTATTTGCCTACTATTCCTTGTTCAATATACTTTGATTTTTCTTTTTTAACATTTAAAGTTGCCATAATTGAATCCTGATCACTAAAATTAAGAATCTAGCACTCCACCAGTAGTTCAAGGAGCTATTCGCATTATAGGGAAAAAAGTGAGAATTTTAAATTCTTAAGAACTGAGTTCAGCTTTTGAAATGCCCTCAACTTTGGGAACTAAAAATTCCCACCAAGAAGGTGGTAATTTCAAATTTGTTTAATTATTTATTGCCTAATGTGTTAATTATTTTTTATCTAACAGGTTATCTCTACTAGAAGAGTTATACTTCAGCGGATTTAGCGTTCAACAATGGGCAAGTGAAGGAACAAGCTGAGAAGCAAGCAACGCTAGCTTATCAGAGCTGAATTCATTGTCCCGTTTGACTGCACTTTCACTAAACGTTTGTTCTAAGTATTTTCCAAGGGGGTTTGTGTTCTCCAAATTAGAAAGATATGGGATATTCATAAATAGATGGTACTACGGCAGCTATCCAACCTCAAGAACCTTGCACATCAAAGGATGCCCATTGGAGGCATTTAAGGAGTTGTTCTCTAACGTGGAAGATCTTACTTTAGATGGGATCATGGGTTACAAGAATCTTAATGTTCCAATCTCATATCAAGGTAGAGGACTCAACAAGTTGACTTCTCTTGAACTTCAAGATTGCAAGGACATTGAATGCCTGATCGATACAACACAAGACCAAGTGCCAGGGAATGTTGCTTTCTCTAACTTGGTGAAATTAACCATAATGGAAATGGTTTGTTTGAAAGAGCTATGCAATGGTCAGCCTCCAAAGAGTTTTCTACAGAAATTAGAAGAGATGACAGTGAGGAAATGCAAGCACATGATCTCTATAGTCCCAGCGCTTCAAAATCTGAAAGAAGTAAGGGTTAAAGAATGTGATAAGTTGCAGGTGGTTTTTCAAATAGATGGGCATATGTTTATAAAGGAAGGTCGCAATTCGATGCAACTTCTCTCAAACTTGACATATTTGGACTTAGAGTTCTTACCTGAATTGGGAAGCATATGGAAAGGGTCAATCCGTCATGTAAGTTTCCAAAGTCTAAAGATGGTGAGAATCCAGGACTGCAATAAGTTGACGTTTCTCTTATCACATTCCCTGGCTGAAAGCTTGGTTCATTTAGAAAAGCTTGAGATAAGTCACTGTTCGAGACTGGAGCAGATTATTATCAATGACATAGCACTACCAGATCAAGGTGAACCATTATTGCAGAGCACCCATCCCAGTCTTTTCTGCTTCCCAAAATTAACGACTCTTGGAATAACTGACTGCTCCAGATTGCAATATATATTTCCAATGTCGACGGCTCAAGGTCGTCCAAGTGATGGGACTGAGATCGTGCTCCCTCGGTTGCAGTCTTTAGTTCTTGAAAATTTAATGAACTTGACAAGTTTTTATGCAGAAAACTGCCTTGTAACACTGCCATGTTTGGAAAAGTTGGAAGTGCGCAAATGTCCCCTTCTGACACATTTTACGGTTCGGCTGGAAGTCACTATGCAATCTCAACTAAAGGTACTTGTTCTATCTCTCTCTCTTTCTCGTTTTACAGTTGAATGCACAAGCATTGCAAATTTGCAACCCTTTCTGAGGTGGGTGCTCTATGTCTATGTGTTTACATTACAGAGATTATGCCTTTCTAAGGTGGGAAAAAGCAATCAATTGTGCAACGTAGTTGGCTTCCATAGGAGACAAAAGTCACGAAATTTGGAATACTTGGTCGTTGAGGATTGTGAAGAAATATTCCGTCTTCAAGGTGGATACTTCCTCTCATGTTTGGAGGCATTGCGGTTGGAGGCTGTTTCTAATTTGCAGGTTATATGGAAAGGTCCCACTAATGTTGCAAACCTACAAAATCTTGTTTGCTTGGTATTGATTGACTGTCCAAAGCTAAGATATGTCTTCCCACCTGTACTTGCCCAAAATTTGAAGCAATTGAGTTACCTAGACATACAGGAATGTGGGGAATTGGAACAAATCATTGCCAAGGATCAAATTTCATCATCATCATTATCATCACATTCTCAGGGTCATCAACCTCTATGCTTCCCTAATCTGACCGAAGTTTGCATCAAAAAATGCAAAAAGTTAAAAAGTCTCTTTCCCGTCAGTGTTGCTTGTCATCTTCCGAAACTAGATTGTATCATGGTTGAGGAAGTCCTTGAATTAGAACAAGTATTCGGACATGAAGATGAAGCAGACATAAAAGATGAGAAGATAATGCTCCTTCAACTAAGGGAATTACTCCTTACAAAGCTACCAAATCTCATGAGTTTCAGCCCCATGTGTCACCATTTTAAATTCCCACTTTTGGGGTTCTTGACAGTAACAGATTGCCCCAAGATGATTACAACTTTCACTGTGGATTCTGAGCTAACAGTGCATGCAAAAGCAGAGGTACCCCTCTTTACCTGGTTTTATATTTATTGTTGTTGTCAACAAGAAATTGCAATTTAGCTTCAGTCACATTGTTTTTGTATTTGGTTGTTATTTGTGAAGGAATCTAATGCTACGAGGGTTACCAGCACTGATATTGATTGGGATCGTCATAATAGTCCTAATGCACTACCTCAACACATTGAAGAACCATAGGATCATTTCACACAATGAAATTGCATCCATGTTGCCAATGCTTGAAGCATTTGCTAATCCTTCTCTTTGTATCTACAGGTAGTTTCTGTTACAGATGCTTTTGTAAAATTTCTTGATTTGCTTTTGCTTTTTTTTAAATGTTTTAATTATTTGTTCATACAAAGATTTTCTAAGGAAATTTGGAGGGACTCCTAAAACTGCTGATCATACTGTTGCTCTCGTTAAGGAAGCCATTCAACTCAGACTTTGCAGCACCCAGTTTGCCACTTCGATCTGCAAAATCAAATGCTTAGCCGGCATTAGTGTCTGCAACATTCTGTATCAGTTTAATGTTCTGTGATCTGTAATCTTTTGTCCTTTGATTGTTCCTTTGTTCTGCTGCTTATCTTCTAGCAGCCTGTTTTATTGTGTATTAGGAATCCTGCTTTCTTTAAATGAACAGATAGCATTTATCCAAAAAAAAAGAAACAAAAGATTTTCTAAGGAAACTTCTGTTCAGTTGAAACAATGAGGAGGCAGTTTATTAGAATGTCTCTTCATTAGGAAGAACATTGAGGGTTTTCTAAGGAAACCTGCATAAATGCCACCATTGATGCCCATCTCAAGCAGCTATCTTAAATACACCCACTATTCCCTGTCCATATGTGACGTCATATGTCATCTGGTCTCTGACATTGAGTTAACCAAGGAACCAGCTCCATCCATTTGATTAATGGAAGTATCAATATATATAACGGCTTTGAAAAGTATTCCATCTCGAGTCACATTGATGTTTGCTTTCATATATTATATATATTGTTCAGGGTTTCGGCTTTTGACATGTAAGGCCAGGTTAGGTGTAAAAGGGACCAAGGTGCCATATTTAACACATGCACACATATAAATCTTTATCTGCATATTTCCTTGAAATTTCGGTTTTTATTCGCAAAATGGTACTTGTCCATTCAAGGATACAACTTTCTTTAGGAAAATAATGGTGAATATTACATATATGGTTGAAAGAGTGAAGAATAATTAGGATCACCTACTTTTCTATCTGCATAAATATCCACTTCATTTACAAATATTTCACCTCAGACTGGCATCTCATCTTCCATGTTCCCCCTTGGCATTACTTCAGCCCTAAAATCAACTCTGGAAGGTGGTAAAGGTGCAAATAACACCTTCTTAATGTTACTTATTATTCCTTTGTCATATGGATTTGGAGATCCCTGGTAGCGGCACCGAAAATTCTCATAAGCTGTCTGTATCAATGAAACAAAGATTGAAGAAAAGAAAAGAATCAGTGAACTTCACTAAGGACAACACCTGCAAGCAAGTAATCTGAAGTAAAGTGGAGATATGCACATCCCCTAAAATAATAAGTTTCAGTAGATTAGGCCTACCTGATTTATTGCAATTAAATAGGAGTGGAAGATGGCAAGGCCACCTACAAACGAAAAGGCCGCAAAGCTAAACAACGTCAATGCCAAAGTTTCAGGGCAGTTCTTGAGCATTCCAAACAATCCAGTACCACTTTCCAACATTCTTTGGTGGATCCTCCAGCAACAGAAAGCAAATATATAGATAAAGAAGACTAGTGCTGTTATCAAAAATGTCAAATAGAATCGATAGTTTCTCTGCATAAATAACCATAAAAACTTAGTTTCATATAAACACTTGTTCATATGTAATTGAAGCAATTTGGTTGTGTCGACCGTACCAGTGCAATACACTGACCAATCCATGGACAGTGGTGATCAAATTTTTCAACACAATTGTCACATATGGCGCAATGGAAACTCCTTGGTGGCCTAAAAATCCTACAAATCCGACAATATTTTAGTTTTATTTGCACCCCATTAACAGTTACCTTCTTCCTCCTAGTCCCATTACTGGTATCAGTATCTGTAACAGATGATTGTTCAGTTCTTCTAGGAATGATTCCAGGGTCAATTGCAGTAACCAGAATCAAGTTGACAATAATCTGCAGTCAAATGCAATGGAGGAAACGATCAGGGGAAAAAAATTTTACTCTAGTTCATCATTTTGTGACAGTTATACTAAGTTTGAACCATGTAGTACTGAGACTGACCATTATCGTTAGAATCAAACATATAGTGACAACAAGAGTGGAATTAGTATTTGGTAAATCATATCCAATGTAAATGGTAAAAATCCAACTTGAAACAAGTATAGAAACTGATGTGAGGAGCAACCCCCTTGGATCTGGACCGCATACCAGTCGACCATGGAAGAAAAATACCTGCATTAATGGCCAAACGAGTAAGTTTTGATAACAAATTTTTTTAAATGGTTGTTTTGGTATGATAAAAGGGTAAGGTACATTGTTCCCTGGCCAAACTTGGTAAGTTCGAGTTCCCTTCTCATTGTTTCCATGGGAAACATGTTGGAGCCATTGTTCTTCAATAACTCCTCTGATTTTATAGAAATTGTCTTTCAGACAAACCCCCAGATTCCCAAACATTCCTCCAAATTTCTTTTCAACTTTGTTTGATCTTTTTTTTCTTTACCAAATTGTTTGATCTTTTTCTGAACAGCTAATGCAAAATTGAAGGAAAAAAATGGACACTGCAAGAGCGGTTTTACTTCTGACTAATTGGGCTAGCTTTCCAGCCCAAATATTTTGGGCCTAAAAATGAGCGGAGGTTGTTTTAAAACGACCGTTTAAAAGTGCCACGTGAGCAAAAGGCTTCCACGCGTACGTTAGCAGGAGCCGCCGCCTGGCCGCAACATTAAACCTCTTTCTGTCTGAGCAGGGTGTTCCCTCTCTTTCTCTAAAATGGAGTACAAGAAAGAGAAGACGAAAGTTTTACTGACAATCACATCGGTTGCCGCAATCTCAATCTTCTTCGCCGATCAAGTATACAATCGACGCCGGAGACAGAAAAGACCTCAAAGTCGCTGTTATTTACACTCCGAACTAAAGCCGCAACACCGTTTCAAGCGCTTGCTAGCCGATAACTGCTATTCTCCTTTCAGCCATTTCAACCGCCAAACGGATTCCGTTTATGGTAATCAACCTTCCACTTCTTTTTCATTTATTAAAAAATGATGATTAATTTATATGTTGCAGAGAAAGCTTCGAGTTTGACTCATCCGTATGAAGCGGTGATAACGGCATTGATGGAGAAACCGCAGCGTCAATTTTCTAAGAGTGCGATTGATGATTTTGGTGTGAAATTGGACATGGAAATTGATGATTCTTATGTTTGGGTTGAAACCGAGTCGCAACTGAGTCAAATCGCTCAAGTTTTGAGTGAAGAGTGGGCTTTCGCTGTTGATACTGAGCAGCATAGCCTACGGTCATTTTTACGTTTCACTGCTCTAATACAGGTCAAACACCATTAACAAAAAATTAAACTTTTTACCTTTGATTTTTTAATTAAACTTTTAATTATTTTTTATGGTATAAACAGCAGATTTCTACTAAGAAGGAAGATTATTTGGTGGATACAATTGCTTTACATGATGCAATGGGCATTCTTCGTCCCGTTTTCGCTGATCCTAATATTTGCAAGGTATAAACTTTTAGTATGAATTAGTGCATTGGTGGATTGTGGTAAAGCAGTAGTAAAGATTAAGTATTAGTATCCAGATAACATCATGGACCGCTTGGGATTGTGATGCAGGTGTTCCATGGGGCTGATGGTGATGTTGTCTGGTTACAAAGAGACTTCCACATATATGTTGTCAATCTATTTGACACTGCAAAGGTGAGCTTCAATTATTTGTTTCTAACGAACGTGGAAGAATTCGCCAAGGTTAAATGCTTGTTATCAGTAATGCATGCATGCAGAGATGGTGCTTTTTAACTACTGACCATCTTCTATTTTCTTCTCAATTCGCATTTCTCTTACTTTGACATAGGCATGTGATGTTTTGTCAAAGCCCTAGAGATCATTGGCCTACTTACTTGAAACTTATTGTGGTGTGGCCAAAAATAAATTATTACAGGTATGTGGTTGACACTTGCTTAGGGCTTCTCATTAAGCTTATTGTGCATCTTTTAAACTTCTCTAAGTAGAACATTGATCTTAAAGTTATTTATCCCGATGCTGCATTGCATTACAGCGTGAAGACTGGAGACAATGTCCACTGTCAGAGGAAATGGTGCAGTATGCTCGTACCGATGCACATTATCTACTGTATATTGCAAATTGTTTAATTGCTGAGCTCAAACAACAGGACCATGGTATGTTTGCCATCCAAAGCGAATTTATCTTGTTTGTCTCAAAGTAGATCGGAACAGGAAATATAAAATATTATAATAGAAAATTTCTACATAAATTGTTAATGATAGAGGTTAAATGATTATGCCCAATATCCAAAGCATTATAACTTTTTATTATGAATGAGTGCTGGTGGCTTTTTTTTTTTTTTGGGGGGGGGGGGGGGGTGGATCTTAGTTGAAGGCCTTGGTTAGAAACAAATTTGTTCCACCCCACTGTTTTTGGGCATAAAAGAATAAGGTTAACCTTGAAGGGTGCATATAATACACCACATGGAATCTTAAATTCTTAACCTTAACTTTTAATTCACAACTACTAAAAAGACCTATATCTACTACTTCTTGTAGCATCCACATGCTAAATATATCAATGTATCAGAATATTCATTTTGCCCTGATGATAAGTTCCATTTTGTTCTCGAGGCTAGTTGACGATCAAACATGATATGTTTACAACTCTATGCTAAAGAGATTGAAGATTTTCCTGGGGAGTCTGCTGCATTATCAATACTTTCTCGCCAATTGAATGGCCAGGGAGGTGCCTCTATATCAGATGAAACCAAGGTTTGGTTCTCTTCACATCACTGACTATAACACTAAAATCATTAAAAGAGGGGGCATTCTTCATTATTTTGTACTTAATTTTACATCATATTCTAATGCTTTGTTCTTAATTTCAGTTTCAGGATCTTGTTAGGAGACTGTGTGCATGGAGGGATTTAATGGTAAGTGTTAACTTCAATGTAAACTACCAGTTTAAAAATTTCTTCATTACTCAATGAGACTGTAGGTAATATTCTCCTTATTGATAAGGGAAACTCCCACGGCAAAATTTTTGTGGTTTCCTGTCAAACTTTGTTGATAATATAGAGTGATACTAAATTTGGTGATAATTATCCACTGGAGCAACTTTTAGTTATTGGTGTATGCAAGCAAAAAATTGTTTCTCTAATTTTTTAAGGCTTTTGTCTGTTATGAATATCTCATTTGTTATATGGTATGATCAGGAAGAATTTTTTTCTTCTCATATCATAACATGCTGGAAATCACAAGGGATTATCTCTTGAGCTTTGATACCAAACTGTGACCCTGTGCTTCTGCTCATGGCAGCAGGGTATATAGTTGAATCGACACAATTCATGTCTATGCAAGTTTGAGACTATTCTGATGTAATTTGCATTGACCTGGGTGCTCATTTCAACGAAACCAGTCATTGCATTTACTTATGATGTTCTTCTGTTCTTTTTTGTTAGTTGGTTTCTCTTGAAAACAGTGGTTATTGATGCTTTACATGTGCTGCTACCTCTTTTCAGGCTTGTGTGCATGATGAGAGCACAAGATACATATTATCTGAGTCTGCTATTCTTGCTCTCTCTGAAAAAGTCCCAACAACACAAGCAGATATTTATGGCACCATAATTCAAGCTGATTTGAATGTTGATTCTTCATATTTCAGCTCTTCACTGCCATCCCCTTTCCCTCTTGTTTGCAGCCATTGGATCGATGTCAATCAACTAATCCAGGACAAGTTAGGCAATGTTGATAAATTTTTTCCAGTGGTTCTTCAAAATTGCCTGGGTCCAAATGGGAGTTGTCCATTGTCTGCATTTAACCATGCATTATTGATGAACTATAGCCTGAAACTAGAAATTAGGTTAGTTTCCAAACAAAGTGGGTTCAAAAACCCAAAACAAGCTGCTACGAAAGCTTCTCGTGAGCTATTCATTCAAAAATTTTCCAGCAAATCTCCGGCTTATCATAATTGTAGGATCTATGCAAATGATGGGCGGCTTTTATGTTACTGTGATCGCAGGAAGCTGGAATGGTTTGTGCATCTTTTTCTGTATCTTATTTCCATTTAACCCCAAAATTTATGTTCCATTTGACAGGATAATGTTATTATCTTATAGGTATCTTCGTAGAGATCTGGCAAAACTTGTTGATGATGACCCTCCAGCAATAATGCTTCTTTTCGAACTGAAAGGCCACCGAGAGGATGAAGATAATGATTTTTATATCCAAAGTAAGAAAAAAATGTGTCAGCTGTGGTGAAGGCAATCACTACTTACGCTACCGAATAATTCCCTCATACTACAGATTTCACTTTCCCGGGCACTTAAAAAGCCATCGCTCTCATGATATAGTCCTGCTCTCTATTGACTGTCATGAAGTTGCTCATGCTTCTGCTGATAAGTACGAGAAACATATTGCTGGAGAATTTGGAATTCCACTTTATGTCCGTAAGGTAGTTGATTCAAACCAAGCACCTATTATATCTGGGTCATCTGATTCAATGAACTTCGAAGATTCAGGTGTCTTACCACTACAATTACGAACAGCTGCTAAGGCTCTTTTGCGTCATGGACCTGAAATGCCACCCGGTCGCCGTGAAGAACTGACTCGGGTCTGAAAGCTTATCTTCACGTAGTTTTTTTCCACGTAAAAATCTAGAGAGCTTTAATATGTTTCAATGAATCACATGAGGCCATTTAGGTTTGAAAGAATACGCTGTTCTGCTTCAGGCCACTCAGGGGGCCTGAGAAACCCAAAAGCAAAAGGGTTAAATGCTATGTACTAGTATTAAACTATGCTTGATGTGAGCATCGTGATAAGCTTGGAAGTAGAACATACTATTTGGATCTTGGAAGCTGACTAGACATTAAATATAACTGTTAAATTCAGCCATTTTTTATAAAAATTTAACATTGGGGTTTTTGAACTAGATATTCAGTTGCGCTTCATGTTTGATCCAAAATTTATACTTAATGTACAACATATTAACTTAGAACCAAACTCCCTGTTCAATTTGCATTGCTTGCTTCAACTTCTATTAGATAAAAAGAAAATTTAAAACTTATATATAGTTATTCAGCCACACATGTAATACTTGCCACTTTTATTCTCTTTTTTACAAACTTGCTTCCTTTTTTTTTTTCTCTCTCCATCACCATATTTTTTTGTCAATCATTACAAGTGTATGGCTTTGCTGTAGCATCTTGGTGGTACATTTCATAGGACTCTTGGAAGAAATAGGTTCATTTTCCTTCATGTTGCTTTTGCAGATTGTTATGAAATATTATGGGGGCCGGGATATATTCAAGGAAGATTTAGAAAGAGCCTTGGCAGTGGGCATGAGTCCTCATGAGCGAAGAAGACTGGAGAAGAAGAAAGGATCGTCTTTAAAACCTTCTATGAAGATCCTTCCAGTTAAAGAACAAGAAGTAATAATGGGACAAAGATCATTATTAACACCTCAGATCCATCGAAAGTTGATAATCCTGACGGTTCGGATTTTACTGCAGATGTTTCTCATTCAACAAAAGTTGACAAAATGAAAGAAGCACTGAAGACAAAGGAAGACATGGATTTTTGTATGGTGACAGATACCGATACAAGCAATCCTCCAACAAGTTCTGATATAGGGGTGGTGACAGTTTCAACTACATCTTACAATGATATGAATTCACGTAGCACTGGAATTTCCGAGACTAAAAGTGCATGTGCATGTGCAGTCAATGCTGATGATAGTTGTGAGAGAAGTACACCAAATGAAATAGTTGACTCATCTTGTACGAGATATGATGAAAACATCCCACTTAAACATAATTCAAAATTATCTCTACTAGGGCGTGGACCCCATGGGAAACAGGTTGTGGATCATATATTAAATGAATATGGAAAGGAAGGCATTCGTCAATTTTGTCAGTGGTGGAGACGAGTTTTTGTTGAAGCTGTTCATCCTCGTTTTTTACCTGCTGGCTGGGATGTTATGCGCAGGTATGCCTCTGTCCTGTTATGTTTGTGCATAATTGTTTTAGCTTCCTTTCTTATAGAAAGTTCCTATGGAAAGGAGTGATGTATAACATTGGAGAATGTAGGAAGACAAGGTAAGGGAGAAACCAAATTCAATGAGGATTTGGTTGATGTAGAGGCAATTTGAGAGGGTGGAAAGTGCTTCGAAGTAAGAATGATGACCGCATGTGAGGACAGACAGGAATATTCATAGGCTACAGCTTTTACTCTTTGATAAATGTAAGATTGACAAGAGAGAGACTTAACAGGAAGCCCGCTAGACCTTGGAATTTCAGAATCACAATAGAGCTTCTTATCCATAAAAGCTTTGCCTTGATAACTCTTAACCACCTCCCACCTCCCCAACCCCAAAAATAAACAAAAAAAAAAAAAAAAACCGAGTGACTTGATTATACATGTTAAGTACTAATTAATGACTCATTTCATTTATTCATGTATTTATTTCTTTTCCTTTTCCTTTCTTTGTCCAAGGATTTAATTTGGACACTGTTTTTGCCAGTGGCAGAAGAGAATTTGTTGAGTTCAGCGTGTACAATCCTGCCAAGAAAGGTGCGGGTGGTGATTAATATTTGTAGCAAAATGATGGGGAATGTAAACCAGAAGACAGTCACTTTCAACTTGGTACATTGCATGGCAGTTACACTGCAACTCAAGCCCTTTTGCCATTGTCTTGTATTCGATTCAACTGCTCAAGAACTTTAATCCAGATCCCTTGTTATGCATCCTGTTTCTTTTCTGTACCAATTTTTGAGGATGGATCTCTTAACAGCTTTTCTTCCCTAAACTATAGATAACTATATGCATGATCAATTAGGCTCATGACTTGGAAATCCAATAGAAAATAATAGAGGTGTGGATAAGAGAAATTAAATGATGACATCCATGGTACTCTTCAATTCAGTTATCATCCTTCCCTTGCTTTTCACTACCTGTTTGATTTGAATCAAGTTACACGAACTTTAGCATCATTAAATCTGTTCATCAAACCATGTAGCTATGCCTCGCAAAGATGCAAATAGTGTCCCGATCCCAAAAACCCTTTATAAATGGAGCAGGACAGCTATACTTGAAAATAATTGCCACTCAATCTGCCAAGAAATCCAGAAATTAAAATGTCTTACACTTGAAATAGACATGACACAAGGCAGTCGCACCAGATGAGATGAAAACATACCATCTAATACAGTGTCAACAACTGAGACTTATGATCAATGCCATTGAATACATAAGTGCCAGACATGGGAACAAACTGCTTTGTTAGAAGCTGCAGCAAACACAACATTTGCAATTTCGGGCAGTAATGAGCAATTACCAAGACATATAAACAATGTAAAATCATTTTTCAATACCCGCCCTCATGTAGTCCATGAAAACATGAATTTGAAACACTTAGAGCTGAGAAAGAATAAAATGCTATACCTTGATAACCTCTTGAGATGCAATTCCTCCGACAAATGCAGCGACAGCATGCAGCTCTGCCGCGCCAAATCGGCACATTTCATTAATAAGGTCCTCTGTCAATGTTAAGCCGTTGCAACCCAAATCATTAAGTAGGCTAATAGCTGTAGATTTTAACCGAGATATATCCTCGTCCATTCCACTGCAAAACAATAACCAAAGAGTTAGCATGCAAAGCTCAGGTTACCACACCAAAGGAAAAGAAAAATTCAGATGGGTTGGACTTACCCATCAAACTGCCCGGGAAAACTGTTGAAATTTGCAGCATAGCGGTCGGCAGCTCTTAGAAGAATATAGAATCCCACAGCAAAACTGCCGAATATAAACACAAGAACATAAGACTGTGATCAAGATTTGATTTGTGAATCAAAATCATAATTTTTCAAATTGAACAATCAAAAATCAAATCATAGAATACAAAAAGAGAAAAATCTTAATATACTATTTATCTCAGGCAATAAGCATTCATGTAAAATGCGAAAAAAAAGAATATGCTAAAAGTAAAATATGTAGGAGGATAACAAAGCTAAAGGATTTCTTTTATTCTAATTTTATAGGCCTTTAGGAAGCCTCTGGCTTAAAAAAGAGGGTGAATTTTTAAATAGCTGGTGCAACTGGGTTTTTGGGGATGTTCAGATTTGTGACAAACTAGACTGTTTTGTTAATTGAAAGAGTCATAAGTTACAAGTTGGAAGCCATACAATTCAGGTGAGAAACCACATCAATCATGGACCCACCAATTCTCTACTTATTTCAATCATCCTATTATATTCAAATGATACGCTAGTGAATTGAATCAAATCATACCATTTAAATCAAAATTGTACAATATTGATAACTATTGATAAGGTTACTTTGTTGCATGAAATTGACACATTAAAATTAAATTTCTGAACTTGGTATAGTTCCGGAAGATTCAATTTTACATAGTCGTAGCCCTAACTGGAACCAATCAAAGCAAATATGTCCCAGGCTCAAAAATTGGAAAGCCCAATACAAGACCCAACTAGATGTTTCTTCTAGACAACAACGCTAATTGACTTCTAGCATTAGTAAGGAAAAAAAAAGAAGACATAATTGTTAAAGTAAGGACCCAGTTTGTTACTATAAAATTACAGAGAAGATCAGGCAAGTTCACTTGGTAAAGCAACTCTATATGATAGATAGAATCTTCACATGTAGTTTTAACCTGTCACAAATGTCACACATATCACACGTATAAAAGAAAGTTTTCCACATATATAAGACAATGCATTTGGTTCAAAACTGATCAAAGAGCACCATAATGTTATGAATGGAGATTTGACGTTTGGAAGCATAAAATTTAAGTCACTGGCACCTGTAATCTTCATCAGTCAAATATTTCTGCAGCTCAGCAAGGGGTGGATTATTATACTCATCCTCAATGAGGCGATACCTGCAAACCTACAAAGTAATGATTAGAATGCCTCATTGAGGGGTACCAAGTCAAAGAGCAATAAATGAATGAGAACTTTTTCTACATCATCTGTCAAAAACAGAATGTCAACCCTTGGTTTGTGGCTTTGTGCTTTTGAGCTTTTTTGCGTGTGTGCTCAGTTAGCTGAGGGGTTATTCCACAAAAGGTGTGCCTCACTGTGATCTCTTTGGAATCGTCATCAACAGGGTGATACATCAGTAACATATTGGACAACATTCTATTTATCATAACATAAACATTCATCAATGTGGGATCCTGATAATAAAAATTGAGGGCAGGAAGATCCAAATTAACAGAAAAATAAATGATGAAATGGACCAGAACGGCTGGTGATGTAATGCAGTAGTCGGAATTAAACAAGGTTATTTAACAAAAAGCAGTTAACAAAGTACAATAGAGATCCACCAAGGTCTTCCAAAGAGTGGTACTTTGAGGCACATTATACACTCCAAACAATTTACAGATCTTAGTCAGAATTGGGATGAATGATGACATTATACCACCAAAGTGCTTCTCATATCAATGGGGATAGATGCAGTAGATTGAACCATAAATAAGCAAACAGATGAAATTTAACACACTTACTTTGAGTTTTCTTGCATTTTTACAGAAGCTTTTTATCATTGCCTTTGGGATACTATGTGGATCTCTGCCAATTTTCTTAAGAATATTCCGAACTCGTTGTTCAATGACAAGAAAATCAGCCTCAGACTTAGCCTGGTAGATCTTCTGCAAGTTTACATAATGCCTGAACAAGAGAATTGAGAGAGCAGTTATCCTCAATTTTAGAGAAAACAAATAGCAAGAAATTTTGTCCAGATCAATCACTAACTCAGTTGAAGATGTCATATCTGGTATTGACCCCTCAAGTGGTGCCTCCCCACCACCTTCATTTGCAATGAACTCCTGGATAAAGTGCACAATTGCAAAGAGTAAATTCAATCAAGAGAAACTTGCAGGGGCTTGAATAAGTTTAAGTTGGAGGGAAATCATAAGAATTTATAGTGGGATAGACATTGATTAAATATTCAATCATCTTTAAGCAATTATAAATAGTCAAAGTAATACCTACAAGGATGTTGCATGGAAAATGAAGGTTTGACCTAAAGAAAAGCCTAGAAACACCTATAAACTTATTTTGTTGCATGACATAAATATATATAAAAAATCATACCATCAAAACACAACCCAAAATCCTACAACTCTTTTACTCTCCTCTAACAGTCATGCACAAAAACAAGACACTTCCCATGGATGATGGCACTTAAATCCAGAAATCAACCAATAAAAAATTGACAACTAATTTAAATTATTGAGATGACATTGGAAACTGACATTTTATCTAAAATTTTCCCGGGAATATTTGAGGAAAGAGTGAAATGGTTATGAGAAACAATCAGCTACACAATTAATCTTCACTGCTTATAAAATTAGAAAAGCTCCCATTGGACACCATCCAGGGTTGGCAGCCTCATTTAGGTTTATCAGAGAACCTCTAGGGCTTACAACTAAACCAATAAATGATCCTATACAAGTATCAACAGATAAGAGTCCATTATAAGAACAACGACGATATGAGTGCCATTGTGAACAATGTCATTTCAGCCACAGTTAAGTGACAGGATTGAGCTTATTGCAAGTGCAAGTTAACTTTTAATCACCAACCTTCAAAGCTGCTGCCATCACCCAAAAGTCAGAGGAATTAGAATCAACTTCAGCACAGTTATCATTAACAATCCGCATCAAATCTGAATCTAAGATAAAAAAACAGAAGGAAAGGGAGGGGGGTTAACCACCAACCAAAGTAGAGTTTGATTTTCGCAGCTGATACCAACTCAACTCAGAAAACCAAATAATAATGCATGTAAAGTATACTGCATGACAACTACGCATAGAAGCTTCATCAAGAAAAGTAAAGAGTCTAACAAACCATAAAAGGTACTTTCTCCACTCAATTTATTCCAAATCAATAAGTTCTTTGCCAAAAATATAGTTGCAAGTAATTTATTAATATGAACAAAGAGCAAGGTGCCTCAAATCAGTTGCCCTCATAACCTCATTTATGAGGCCAAAACCAACTCCAATCCCAGCCAAAAAGTGTTGCAATGGTCATTAGCTGGATTATATGGTTCAAGTCAGTACAAATATCGGATTCTATAAACCAATTAAGTTTTTCATTCTATTTCCAATGACACAGAAGTTTCTATGAAAATTTTTTAACCGTCAAAAAATTTTAACCCATGCTTATGCTAAGACAAACTTACTGATTCCTCGAGGAGCAAACACTTTAAAGGAGGCATCAATAGCTTCTTTATAGTTGTCTTCGTCCATTGAAACCATCCTGGCTCTGAGAAGTTCCTAAAATGTCCAAGAACTAAAATTAAATCTCACTGACATAAATCAGAAGAAATATAAAAATTGCAGAAATTTGTAAACCTTGAACTCTCTTTTCTCTTCCCTGGTTGATGGAAGAGCACCACCATGGCTTTTTGTCCACTCGTCAGCCATCTTCACAAGGATGACAACATATGGTATGTGTTTATGGGCAACAGGGTCTTGCACATTTAGGTCAATACCTTCTGCAAACCTGTTATATGTAAATGCCATCAGAACTCTAATCGAGGAAAGCAAAGGATATGAGCTTAGAGTTCACTAAATACTCAAATATTTTCTAAGAGCACATCAGAGGAAAAAACATTGAGGAAAAACATCATTGGAGAAATTACAAAAATTCCTTATCAGAGGCACAGTTTCATCCTAACATTATGGAAAATATATACTTACCTCCCTCATTAGTAAGTACAATAAAATTGACCACTGACCATAAAGGGATGGCTTTATGGAGGAGAGTTTTGGTATCTAAAAATAAGAAAACATAATGGATCCTCTATCTAACCTAAAGGATGTTTTAACAGTTAAATTGACATCACAATTCCATTATAGTGCAACCCAATAGCAAACAGAAATGTAAAACCAGGCACCGAGAAAGAAACCAACATAGAACTTTAATTGAAAACTAAAAAATAGTACCCCCTCAACTCAGGCCATGGGTTATTCAACCGAAGGTCATCTAGAAAATGATCAGGCTTTGACTCAATGACAGTGTGTTCCTGCCACAAGAAAAACTAGAACATTATTTTAAGACCTTTTCCTTGTTTGTTGTCTAAATACTAAATACTAGAACAATATTGAACAACCATACATTTCCTCTAGGCCTACATAAAATTCAATTGAAATTCCAGATTTTTCCTGCTGATATCAAACTATATCAGTGAGATTTTCATGCCTTGATGTAGAGATGACTACCTATAGATGGGATGAAAGTGCAAACAAAGTAAACTAAAACAAGTTACCTTCACACTGATTCGAACTAAACCTGTTAGGCCATAGGAGCGAGCAAAAACCAACATCACATTTGCCTGTCTACAGATTCTATCAAGCTTCACCATAAATTCTTCCACCAGCTGAAACAACATCATAGTTAAAAGGAATGATTCATGAGATAAAGAACCATAGAACCACACAATTCTTTTAAGAAACAAAGAAAGGCAAAAATTACGAATCAATCCATGTTAATTCGAAATGGTTTTTGCAAGCATAGACATCAATAAAACCAGACCTACCAAGAAAATAAGAAAGTAACTTTTAGCAGCATAAAAATGAAACCTAACAGTTAAGTTCATTGCTTAAAGAAAGTAGTTTAGGAATGGGAAGATTGGATACCTGAGTAGCTACAACCAAGGTAAATTGAGAAAAGAAAGATGGGTTGGTGTCGATTAAAGCCTGGGGATACTCTTCAATAAACTTAGCTTTAACAGCATCATTTAGCTCTTGGAGGAACGAACAAACACACTTGGCCTTTGACTGACCAAGACTTGATTCATCCACTAACCCAGAACATTACCCAAAAAGAAGACAATATTAATAAAAAAAATTGAAGATTAAAAATGTGAAAAATAAAAAGGGAAACATATTAAAACTTACCCATAAAATTGTTTCCAAGGTCACCCAATTCAACCTTAGATCCATCGACTACAGTTATGCTTCCAACACCACCAAGAACAAGATTCTTCAAAGTCTCAGAACCTGTTGGCCCACAATTTAGTAAACATATGCTCGCTGTCTCTAGAGCTGCTTGCCCTTGTTCACCCCATATCCTGCCATTTTTTTAAAGAAAAAATTGATAATATTGCAAATAGGCAAAGCAATAATTGAATTCTGTTACACTTTTTTCTTTATTTCTTTTGCATGGATGGAAAATTTTATAAAGAAAAAAGTAAAAGGACTATAATCTAATTATATTTGAGAGATAACCTGAGCTGGCGATCGTATTTGGTTTTAGGCTCCGCCATTGATTACTTCAATTACTTCTTCGCTTGCTTACTACGCAGTACGCACAAGAGCACGCACTGTCTGAGTTTTTTAGGACAACGGCAAGGCTATTGCCTATTCATTAGTGCAACGGCGCCGTTTGGTTAGGCAGACCAAAGTATTGGATATAGAGATTTTGTTGATTGTGTTAAACGGCATCGCTTGCTGCAACGGTGCTGCTTTAGACCGTTGAGCTTTAAAACTGGGAAGGGGCCCGTTGGGCTTGGGCTAATGTGCTGGTTACATAATGAGAACAAACCATGGAAATTGAGAAAGCCAACCGCATAGGATTCCAGGCTTATTCAAAAATGTTAGATTGAACAATTTTAGTCGTATAGCTTTCTCCTCCTAGAATATGAACTCTCAGTAGTGTTGTTGTTTCCTTTATAGAAATAATCAAGGTTAGAATCAAACTTTGCTTGGTTTCTAACCCATGCTTCGTTTGAATGCCCTATGAGAAGGGATTTCCACCCGCCGTCACATTATTTTCGGATGAAATGGTGAGTGAACGATGACTTCCTCTTAGAAATTACCAATCCATTTTGATGCTATAGACGATAAGTTATTTATTAAGCATTAATGGCGCTTAGAAAGTATCTGCAAGGAGGCTGGACCTTCATTTAAGTCCTACGCCAAAAGGACATTTTAACCTTCAAATCTGATAGTATAGATGGCTAGTACATGCATGTTGACTAGACAGAAAGCAAAACATCTTACTATCAAATTAAGGCTCATAACAAAGGGGTTAGCAATTCCATTCTTTGACTGGGATGAAGGGTTTAGGGGAGGGGGAGGGGGAGGGCCACTGATGCTGTCACCTACCTGTTTTATGGCACAGCCACTGGATTTAAACCCTAAAATAAATGATCATATGGAAACCATTGCCTAGCTTAGAGAGTGAACTAGGAGAAACTCGAAAGGAACTTGAAGAATCATTTCAAAATCCCACTAACATGAACATATGCAAGACCCTTCAGCTTCCCTTCGTCTTGCCCAGGAGGTTAAGTTTCATGATGCTAACTTGGAGCAAACTTGTTAAAAATAAACAAAAACACTCTGACAGAGAGCTATAAATATCAAATTTTAGTAGCCAGCCAAACATGAATTATTATACGCCAAGAATCTACAATTTCAGCAGCAAGCAAAACTGTCAAGCCAAGCACAGTGCTACAGCTTCTGAATAAAAAATGGTTTAAAAAATAACTGAGCTAACAAGCCTCGATGAATTCAATAGCAATAGCATGTCCATGTGAAATTGATAAACTACACGTACTGCAACCAGCTTTTTATATGCAGTTTTAGAGATGCAGTTATAAGTTATGTTATGATGTACTAACCAGTAACCAGCTTTACAAATCATGATGAACAACCTGCTATTTAAAAGAAACAATCAAATGAATCCAAAGTCTAGTTCAATTGATTCATAGTACCACTCTTAAGAGATGATCCCCCACAGATCTGAAGTTCAAATCTAACACATATAACTCCCATTTTTAGAATGCAATCTCCTTTGCAAAATAAAACAATTGAACTGCAGTTTTGATAGATAATAATGTAGCTAATGTCAGCAGCAATGAAGAGCTTATAACAAGCAGGAATGCGGTTAAAGAATTATGGATTTAGATGATTGGACTTGGAACCCTAATTGACATAAACATGATTAAAGAGACTAGTAATAAATTTACTTAACCAATTTATCAAACATTTACCAGACAGTTTTTCACTTTTCACTAATTAATTAAAGCTTCGATTCAGATTTAATTTCCTAAAACAAATCAGAAAACTACCTAAAATTGAAAAAAAAAAAAAAAGATTGAAAAGGGAAAGCTGAAAACTGATTACAACCATTATTAATTTTATTTTTGTTCAATTAAACAACAAAATAGTAACCAAATCTACAACCTAGGGCTAAAAAGAGGGAAAAAGAGTTTAAATGCACAGATTAAATTAGGTTCATTCACTTGTTAACAAGTCCATAATCGGATCGGGCAAATCCAGAGCAGACTGTGTTGAATTCAGAAACAGCATTCCTTTGACCGCGATTAGCTTCTTCCTCTGGAGACACCTGGGCCCATAAACTCTCGATGTCTCCGCAAAGCAAGGGAAGCCGTCGATAGCTGTAGAGAAGGGTTGACCGCCGTTAGACTGCGGAGAGGACGGAGAGATCTGAAAGACGGAGCTGGTTCGGTGCGATCTGGCGCTGATTCGTGAGTCCCTGAGGCGAGCTAGGGCGCCGGGTTTGAGGTACTTTAGGAAGGGTTCGGATCGGATCAGGGAATGCCTAGCAAATGATCGGGTTCTCCGATTCATGGCAGGAAACGGAGGGTTAAGCGACAGAAAAAAATGAAGGGATTTTTTTTTTCTTTTTTTGGAGTTGATAGAGAGATAGGGTTTGGCCGTTTGGGAGAATAGGGCGGATTTTTAAGTAGAGAGATAAAGCGGGAAATTTAGGGAGGGAATGGGGGTTTGAAAGAGAGGGTCAGAAGGCGCGGAATAGAGAGTAGGGTTCTAGCCTCTTTAGGGCTTAGCTAAGGCTAATGTATTGGTGAGGCCCGATTGGGCTCCTGGCCGTGCTTGTGGTCCTCTCTAGGTGCACCCGGACTAGAGCCGGCGTCTATTTATAGAAAAAATTCAGATAATAATTCTTGGTCTTTACATTGTTTGCCATGGTATTACCTAGAATTCTACACTACTCTCACATCGTAAGAACTATATTAATTAATAAAATTATTTTAAATAATTATAAATAACATTATTGAAATTTAATAGATGTAATATCACAATCTCATATCAAAATATTGTAATAATTAATTATATATATGTAAATATTTAATTCATATTTATGAAATATTTTTTGTAAAATAAAATTTATAAATTAAAAATAATAATATCTCCTATATTAAATGGGAATATCACAATAAAAACATTAATATTACCTTAAAAAATAAGTATTTAACACATCCTAAAGATAATGCTTTTATCTTGATTTGCTTATTTAAAGTATTTTCCCGTAAAAGTATTGTGCTTTTGAGAAACAATGAAAAACAATTTTTTCTTTTTGCATTATTAATATTTGAAAGTAAGATAACGGGATGGATAAGAGATTTCAGTTTACCATGAACATTTATTCTCACAAACAGATGGATTAGGCTCCAATAGTTGTTTTTTTTTAAGAGTAATGGAGTCATGGACAACCTTGGCTTTTTGTAATATCAAGCAGAAAATAAGCTTTGTAGAATTCAATCAAACAACGTTAGTTCATGGTAAGAGAAGAGAAAGCCAAATTCAATTTGTCTAACCGTAGTAGACTTTCGAAAAATAATATTAGGTCCCGTTGAATCATATGACGTGGTTTACTAGGGCTCGTTGTTACCGCATTTGGAGACACATTATCAAACAAAACCTTAATAATATAAAAAAAATAAAATATGATGATTAAGTTAAAAGATTGTTATATTTACGTAACTCATTTAAAAATAAAAATAATATAATAAATTTTTTATTATATATTGACCGTTACATTAATAACAATTATGATCATTACCTCAATTGATTAACATTTAATAAATTAATCAATCACGTTATCACTTACAAAATATAAAATGTAAAATAAAATTGAGCATGTGATACATTCACAATTCTATGCTTTTCGTTTTGCTTAACCATGCCTCTCTCTCACTTCATTGTTTGTCCAGAGCGGAACATGTTTTGGAGTATTATCTCCAATGCTTCATCATTTTTTTTAATGACAAATCACGTTCAGTGTTCTACTCCACTTCTAACAAGTTCATCAACGATTTTAATTTGTTGACAAGGCAAGTCAAGTAGTTATTTTTCCAAAGTTTACTGCGGTTAGACAATTTGAATTTGGCTTTCTCTTCCCTGTACGCAAGGAATTCAATAGAAAATTTATTGGTAAATGGACGCAATGGAGTAATTAGCAAATATAATAGCAGTGTAGTAGGAGAATTTAGAAAATCTCATATTTAAATAGAATAATTTTGTGGCGTCCCGGCCACGTTAACTTCTGGCTATTGCTGGGAAATTCAGTTCCTAGTGCAACTTGGGGAAAGAGAAAGGAAAATTTCAAGTTCAAGCATCCAACGTCTGACCCGCACCGCCTATTTAAGGAAAAAAAAAAAAGCAAAGAATTGTCGAATGGCCGTGGTACCGACTAGAAGTGTAAATAATAAATTAATGTTAGTAAGTTATTAAGATTCGAATAAAAAAAATTTGAATTCGATTCGATTATTATCGAATCGAGTGTGAGTTTGAGTAATTTAACTTATAAATCAAATCGAATTTGAATATTTTTATATCCGATTTGAATAATTCACGAACTTAATCGAATTTTTATATTTAAATATATTTTTATTATTCGAATTAATAAAATATTTCGAATTCAAATTTAAACATAAATAATCGAACTTTTGTTAAATATATGAATCAAATTTTTTTTTACATATTAATCGAGTTAACTATAATAATTTGAATTTGATCACAAATCGAATTCAAACTTAAAAATTAAAATTCGATCAAATTTGAATCGAGTATCGAATAATAAATTATAATTCAAACTCAAATTCAAATTTTTTATTATATCAATTCGATACGATTCAACTATACCTCTAATCCGATCAAAAATCTAATTACAAAAGCCAGATGATTTTTCCATAAAGAACCCGATCTCCGCAATGGCGAAATCTTGACGTTGATTTGACACTGCCATTTGAAAGTTCGAAAGTTTCCAAACATTGGCTACTCTCATAGGCCTCCGGCCCACAGTAACTCCGTTCATAACCATTCCATCCCTGCATCATACAGCTTTGTTATATAGTGGGTACAATCATGGGTTGATGCTGTCAATGTTCCTAAATATGTAGCGCATCCGATTATTTCTTGACCATTAACAAAACTCACTCCACCACCCCCCAAACAGATAAAAAGGCAAAATTCCTATTGGCTCCCTTCTTTAACGTGGACCCACATTGCACGGATCCAAGGAAAAACAAACCACAAATTTCCATGTGGCATAACCCAATTGGTGAATAAAATTTAAAAACGTTAGTCCGGAGAACACATCACTTAATCCCAGGAATTCCGGAGGCATCAGCTCTGAACTGGCCAGAGCCGTTCTAGAAAGCGGGCACGCGGCCCTAGGGTTTTTCTCATTGTGCTGCGCTCCGTCTCCACACGCCTTTCTCTTTCTCAAGACAAACATAAAAAAAATAATAATAACAATAAAAGCCAGAAACTGCCATGAATTTCTGTTAGGTTCTTCTCTTCATTAATATTTCCCCCTTAATCTTGTGCTTTCTGCTCACTGCCATTTTTATGTGAATGCGTGTTTGTTAAATCGTGTGATCTTGATCGTCTGACGTCATGTATATAACGACCTCATCTTCGGCTTCTTCCTCTCTCTTAAGAGCAGCTGCCTCCTATTCTCGTGCTCGCTTTTTTCCTTCTTCGTTTCGGAATCTCAATTCGACTCAGGCCTCTCCCTCTCTTATCAATCATCACCGATCTCTTACCTCCGCCGCCTTTCGTTCCTTCCACTGCTCTGTTCCACGGTGGAGCCAACGTCTCGATTGGCGATCTCCTCTTAGCCTCCGTGCTCAGATCAGAGCTGTTAATCCAGTCATCGAACAGTTAGAGAGGAAGTTTACTACTATGGGTACTGCTCTCCAATACTTTCGGAGTTTGTTTCTGTTGCTTGATTTTGAATCTTTATTTGCTGATTTAATTTGGCTTAGATTAGTTTAAGGTCTTACATTCTCAGTCAAAGTCTTCAGTTGCTTGATCGGGTTCAATCAATGAGAATCCTTAGATTTAAAATTTTAATTCGTTTTTGCCGAATAATAATGAATATATCATTATTAATTGCAGGATCAAAGGAATAATTTTTTTTAAAGAAATCAGTGTAAAGATTTTAAAAAGGATTAAAGAGCTTTTTTTTTTTTTTTTCAAATTTTAATCAAGTGAAGTATTTTAAATTTGATAATTGAATTGAAAAAAATTTTGGCTGAGAGTTTTTATTTATTTAACTTGTTTATGATTTGCAGCTGCTGAACATCCTTTTAAGACGGTGTTGACAAGTCTTCCCAAGCCAGGTGGCGGCGAGTTTGGAAAGTTCTATAGCTTGCCTGCCCTCAATGATCCAAGGATTGGTAAATTTTCTCGTACAACTTATACATATATGCATTCACTTGATAGACGACTTCATGCTTGTCTCCAATTTAGTTGTTTCTGTTCCTTGTGCGACTGATCATATCTGTTCCTTGTTTCTGTTGTATATGTATTAGATAAGCTGCCGTACTCTATCAGAATCTTGCTTGAATCTGCAATTCGTAATTGTGACAACTTCCAAGTGAAGAAGGAAGATGTTGAGAAAATTATTGATTGGCAAAATACATCACCAAAACAAGTTGAAATCCCCTTCAAGCCTGCTCGTGTTCTTTTGCAGGTTTTTTAACCTAGTTTATGTATATATATATGTGTGTGTGTGTGTGTGTGTGTGTGTGTGTGTGTGTGTACGTGCATATACTTCTCTACTAAAAGAAATAAATGATGCTTTGTTTTATCTTTAATCCATTCTGCTTTGTTGCCAGGATTTTACTGGAGTGCCAGCAGTGGTTGACCTTGCTTGTATGCGTGATGCTATGAACAAGCTTGGCAGTGACACAAGCAAGATTAATCCTTTGGTGCGATTGTTTATGTCATTTTTTGCTTAAATGTTGTCAACTATTTTCCATTTTGTGAGGGATGGTCAGTTTTTAGATGCTATAGATTAAGATTGCAATCTTGTCTTTTTGGCTTAATAAGGTTGTGGATCTTGAGAGAACTTTTACATATAATATTAAGTTGCTAGTCAGTATGAAAGCATCTTCAACTGCTTTTTGGTTAAGTTCTTAATGCAAGACATCTTTTTTTTCCATCTTTAATCCTGATTACTATGTTTATGATTTATGGGAAGTTATCCTGAAATTTCTAATTGATATCAGTTCAATAGTATGCTTTTTTGAATGCCAAATGTCTTACTGGAATATGCCTGGCTATTCTGCAATAATTTTCTTGTTTACTCCATCCTTATATTGTATTGCTGAAAATATCTTGTATTCAGGTTCCAGTAGATCTTGTCATTGATCATTCAGTTCAAGTTGATGTAACAAGATCAGAAAATGCAGTGCAAGCAAATATGGAGCTTGAGTTTCAAAGGAACAAGGAAAGATTTTCTTTCCTTAAATGGGGATCTTCTGCCTTCCGTAATATGCTTGTTGTTCCTCCAGGTTCTGGTATTGTGCATCAGGTATAATTTGGGAACAGAGCGCAATATGCAGTAAACACTTTTTGACATAATGGTGGACAAATCCTTATTGATCTTATGTTTAACAAATCTTTTTCAAAGTGATCAATGAATTGGATTATGTTTATTATTTCATTGAATTTTTTGTGGACAATTAATCTACGTGAATATGGTGGCCAAGTGAGTTGACACTGTAACATTTCAGGTTAATCTTGAATATCTTGGACGGGTTGTGTTCAACACCGATGGCATGCTCTACCCTGATAGTGTGGTTGGAACTGATTCTCATACAACTATGATAGATGGGCTAGGAGTAGCTGGCTGGGGAGTTGGAGGTATTGAAGCTGAGGCAGCCATGCTTGGTCAGGTAGGTAATGCCATAGACCAATAATATATTTTTCCCCTAGGAAAAAAGATTTTGATTAATGTTGGTTCATGATGATTTGAATTTTTGCTAGTAAAAGTCTGTCCTTCAATGATGAGTAGAACACTGTTCTTTTCTGTTGGATAACTGCAAATTCATGTTTCTATATGGTATGCTAAAATTAATAGTTAAAAGTGAACCAGAAATTTCACTGCAGGGTTGTGAAGTCTTTTAACTTAAGTTGCGACATTAATTTGATGTGTATGCATGTGATCTTTATCCTGCATTAATTGCTGTAGCCTTTATTGAGCGGCTAGGTTTAGCTTCTTTCATTTTGCTTTTCATGAACGTTCTAACCAAATAAGATGAGGGATATAATTTTGATCTTGTGCACTATGGTGGGTATAATTTTGATCATGTGCACTATCCAACTGTTCGTATTTTACTTTCTTTCAAAGCCTTTATCAAGTGGCTAGTTTTGAGCTTCTTTCAGTTTGCTTTTTGTGAATGTTCTAACAAAATAAGATGATGGGCATAATGTTGAGCCTGTGCACTATCCAACTGTTCTTATTTTACTTTCTTTCAACGAGACTTTTCTCATTCTTCTCATTCTTCTCATTCTTCTCATTCATTTGCTTGAATATACATCTCTATCGTTTGTATTGTTTCCTAATTAGTCTGTTTTGAAATTGAAAGCCTATGAGCATGGTTTTGCCTGGTGTTGTTGGATTCAAGTTATCTGGAAAATTAAGAAATGGTGTGACAGCTACGGACTTGGTTCTAACTGTGACACAAATGTTGAGGAAGCATGGTGTTGTTGGCAAATTTGTTGAGTTTTATGGTAAATACTATTCATTGGGCTTATCTGAAGTTCCTCTTAGTTCCTTAATTGTTTGGCTCTCAAATTCCTTACATAAGTTTTCAATTTTGCACAAATTTGTAGGGGACGGAATGGGTGAACTATCATTGGCTGATAGGGCTACTATTGCTAATATGTCTCCTGAGTATGGTGCAACCATGGGATTTTTCCCTGTAGATCATGTTACTTTGCAGTATCTCAAATTAACTGGAAGAAGTGATGAAACTGTGGGTATTCTACATTATCGTATAACTTCATCTGTAATAATTTAAACACTAGTTGACATCCTTTTCCTTAATTTCAGGTGGCAATGATAGAATCATATCTCCGTGCAAATAAAATGTTTGTTGACTACAATGAGGCAAGAACTTTCTTCCTCTTTCGTTTTTACATTTTGTCCTTTACACCTAGCAGCTTCCAGTTGTTCTACTTGTATTTAGATATAACTATTCTAATGCCTTCCTTTTCTTCTTGTGTTTTGCTCCCAACCCTAATCTTGATGTGTTCAGCCCCAACAAGAAAGAGTGTACTCATCATATCTGGAATTAAACCTTGCTGAAGTTGAATCCTGTATTTCAGGACCGAAGAGGTTTGTCTTTTCTGCCACTGTTTGTTTTGTCAGATTCAGATCATCAGCTGCTTTGTTTTCCTTTGGCGTTTGTTTATATATTAAATATGATGTGTTGTACTAATTCTATGTAACTGCTGCTATTCTTTCCAGACCTCATGATCGGGTTCCTTTGAAAGAAATGAAGGCTGATTGGAATTCTTGTCTTAATAATAAAGTTGGCTTCAAGGTGAGTCTTGTACTTGGTGCATATCTAAGTGCTTGTCATCTATGTCTTCACTAGTGCACGTTCTCTTGTTTTAATTAAAAAATTATTTACAGTAAATTGCTTGATAGTTTGTTTCTTTAGCTTCCCTTGGTTAGTTGAACAAATCAAATAAGATTTTGATTTAAAGTATGATGATCGACAAAAGTAAAATTAACCTTGCTAAAAGCTGAAAGTCAAATATCTTTGATTACATATGATATGCATGTGGTATAACTTTTCAAATAACATCATGGTCATATTTTGTTACTGACTTAGTAATGGATGTTAAATATTCTATCGTGAATCTAACACATAGGACAAGAATGCCACCATGACTCTTCATGTGGACAAAATCTCTCTTTTTTTTCCCCATTTCTAGAATTCTTACCTCTCTTATCTTCTAGAGCTTCATGCTCTGCTTTTCCAAAAATCTGGTGACTTGAGCACCAGAACCTCCCTGTGGACAAATAAAGGATAAAATAATAGCATCTGGTAGGAAGGAACTTGAAATAGACCACGTTTGATTAGAACTTCTCTGCTTCAATGTGTAAATTTAACCTAATGATTGACTAAACTTTTGAACATTCTGCTGAATGTCTTACGATGTTGTAGGGCTTTGCTGTGCCAAAAGAGAAACAGCACAAAGTGGCAAAATTTTCATTCCACGGGCAGCCAGCAGAGCTTAAGCATGGCAGTGTGGTGATTGCTGCAATTACGAGCTGCACCAATACATCAAACCCCAGTGTCATGCTTGGGGCAGGTCTTGTTGCCAAGAAGGCTTGTGAACTTGGTTTACAGGTACTCTCTCTTTTTTCTCCCTTCCAATCCCCTCTCCTTTTTTCTTAAAAAAGAAAAATCTCTTAAGTATATTCAGTATTTCTTGCCTTTCCATGAACTATATGAACGCTAATATTAATGTAATAAAATAATTTACTTAAATAATTGTTCTACAGGTCAAGCCTTGGATAAAGACAAGTCTTGCACCAGGTTCAGGAGTTGTTACAAAATATTTACAGCAGAGGTATTCCTTCATTTCACTTGTATCTGAAGTTTACTTGGAGTGATAATTTTTATAGAATATTTCTATATAATTATGAGAGAATTGTTTACTAATTCTGGTTTATGTGATGCAGTGGGCTGCAAGAATATTTGAATAAGCAGGGTTTCCATATTGTTGGATATGGCTGTACAACATGTATTGGAAATTCAGGGGAATTGGATGAATCAGTTGCCTCTGCTATTTCAGAAAATGGTACCATTGAAATTTTTAACTGTAAAACTTTTGTTGGATCCATAGTTCGCATGATGTAAGCTTGCAACTACTCAAATATTGTGTTAAGTTTTAACGTGTTAATCATATTCCTTTGCCAAGTTTAATGTTCAGTTTTTGACTTACTAATCTAAAATAAGTCTAATATGCTACACAGACATTATAGCAGCAGCTGTGCTTTCTGGGAACCGGAATTTTGAGGGTCGTGTTCACGCCTTAACAAGAGCCAACTACCTTGCTTCACCACCTTTAGTGGTTGCATATGCCCTTGCTGGCACGGTACACAATATCTAATTATTTGTTGGTGATGCCTATTTCTGTTAAATATTTACTAAGATTTATGTTCTTTTAATATAATCCGAATGATCTGACATCAACTCAATTTTGGGGAGCTTAATGATGGTAATGTTGTAAATCAGTTAATTCTTGTGCATCTAGATTTAATTTTCCTTGCTAAAAATGTATCAGTTGTTATTTCAATTTTTTTATTTAATGATTTACAAGTCTTATCCTGTTATAAAGCTTTCTTAACTGCATCTCCTCATGGGAGAGTGGAGGGTGGGTTCAGGGGCTGGAATACTGGGATTGAGTCTGATAGATCTGTGCATTTCGTTTCATTCGCATGCTTGGATGGTAAAAGACTAGCATCACATGCAACCGATAACTGTACTTCAAGTCAAATCTTGTGGCCTTTTAATGGTGTGTGGAATTGTAAAATTAGTATTAGAGCTGTGGGAATTATGTGCATGGAAGTAATAACTAATTCTACTTTATGCCATAGGTATTAGCCACAATATGAGTCAAATCTTGCCTCATCTGTTGTTTTGTTTGTTTGTGTTTGCATTAAGATGACTGCATTAGTGTCAAAATTACATAGGGACAATCTTTTGGCAGAGATCTTTTAAGATTTCCTAGTTTTGCTTCTTTCTTTTTTTTTTTTTGATAAAAGACTAATAGCTTTTGCTGTATCATTTTGATGATCAATAAGTAACTGTCACCACTTTCCAGGTTGATATTGACTTTGATAAGGAGCCAATTGGAACTGGTAAGGATGGTAAGAGTGTGTATTTCAAGGATATCTGGCCATCTACTGAAGAAATTGCAGAGGTAAGACACTGTAAAATTTGCATAAAACGTCAATTTTCTTTTGTTTAAGCATGAAATTAATTAGCTTGGGCTTCTCTGCTGTTTAGGCTGTTCAATCCAGTGTCTTGCCCGATATGTTCAAAAGTACTTACGAGGCTATTACAAAGGGCAATCCCATGTGGAATCAGCTATTAGTGCCTTCTTCCACCATGTACTCATGGGACCCCACCTCAACCTACATTCATGAGCCTCCATACTTCATGAACATGACCATGGAGCCTCCGGGAGCCCATGGCGTGAAGGATGCATACTGCTTACTGAACTTTGGTGACAGTATAACAACAGATCATATTTCTCCGGCAGGAAGCATCCATAAGGACAGTCCTGCTGCAAAATATCTAGTTGACCGTGGGGTGGAGCTCAAGGACTTCAATTCTTATGGAAGTCGCCGTGGTAATGATGAAGTGATGGCTCGGGGAACTTTTGCTAACATTCGCCTTGTGAACAAGTTGTTGAATTGGGAGGTCGGCCCGAAGACAATACACGTCCCCACAGGAGAGAAACTCTATGTATTTGATGCAGCTATGGTGAGTTCTTCGGTATTAAAGTCTACCACAATTTCTTATAAAACCAATTTTTTATTTTAATAGAAACAAATATTGATTTCTTAGCACTGCTTGTCATTTTCCATTTTAATTACAGAGAATTTAAGTAAAAACGATAACCAATCAATTCTTGTCAAATTTACAATCAAATTTTTGGTTTTAATTGGTATGTGATACGATTTACTCAGCAATAGATATTTATGTTGCGTGAGATAATAACAATCTTTAGCTGTAGTCAAATTATTCAATGCTAAGTTTTATAATCAATCTGGAATTTCAGAGGTATAAGGATGCAGGACATGACACCATTGTTTTGGCTGGAGCTGAGTATGGGAGTGGTAGCTCCCGAGATTGGGCTGCGAAAGGTCCAATGCTATTGGTAAGTCATGATTTGGTTGCGATAAAGAAATTCTTATTGGTCTTTTATGTTCTTGCTCCTTTTTATCCACCTGCGTAACTTTGTTGTATAACAGGGAGTAAAAGCAGTAATTGCCAAAAGTTTTGAGAGAATCCATCGCAGTAATTTGGTAGGAATGGGCATCATTCCACTTTGCTTCAACTCTGGTGAGGACGCAGACACACTAGGTTTAACCGGTCATGAGCGTTATACCATAGATCTCCCAAGCAAAATAACTAATATAAGACCTGGTCAAGATGTGACTGTCACGACTGACAATGGGAAGTCTTTCACCTGCACTGTCCGCTTTGACACTGAGGTAATAAATGGTTCCAATTATTTGTTATGAGCGAAATAGTGCAGCGTACATGTGTTTAATCTGCTATTGTGTGATTATCACTGCCTGGACATTTCTATTTATGGACAAATATACTCCCTTGTCTGAAACAGATAACTCCTTAGTCCTTACATGACATGGTTATTTACTAAAATTGAAGTTGACTTATTTTCAATGTGTCAATCTTTATGCCTTGTAACTTTCTGATGGAAACTTCACATATTATCTTGTACTCTGAGCAAACTAATGCTTGGGATGTTAATTGCTTGGTACTAGTCTACTCCATGCATCAAATATCAATATCGGTAAAGTGTGGTAAGAACAATTTTAATCATGCTAAGTTATACCTTAAATTTATAGCGCTGGAGGTAAGATAAAAGCTTACACTCAGATTTAACTTACGCATTTTACTGGTTTTTGAGCCTGAACTTTGTAATTCGAGAGCTGACTGTGATTGCAATTGCAGGTTGAATTAGCCTACTTCAATAATGGCGGTATACTTCCGTACGTCATAAGAAACTTGATTAAGCAGTAAATGCATTGGATGGGAGCCTCATGCCAGTCCAAGATTTCTGTCTATTGTAAAATGTCAGATGCAAATAAAGCTATCAATAACTGAAATTTTCCCATTAATGGGACTTGTAGTTTTTCCTGCAATTTACTTTTGCCGACAGGGCTTGTCTGTTGGTGAACCAAAATTATTTCGAGAAATGAAGTAATTTTTTCATCGGCCTATTAGGTGTTATTACTTTTGGTGGTTTCCCAATCGTGAATTAGAGAAATGCTTTTTCTTCCACCCTACTTGATGGAAAAAAATGTTTCGTGGTTCAACATATAAACTGACCTATCACTTCTTCCTGATCAATTAACTTACTTGAATCCCAGGTTCGGCAAATAAAGAAGTGCAAGGAACATTACTCTAAATTTCCTTTGGCATGTCTTTGGTGATTTCTTGTTCCGAGGTTTCATATATATATATATATATATATTCATTCTTGTTATGGATTTTGTCTAGTTCTTTTTTTTCTGCAATCGGAGCTGGAGGGTACAAAAATATTGCAGGTTGAATCTGATTAACTGGTATCGGTTGGGCAGAAAAATAGTACAGCTTATGTCATTTCCTTTTTTTTTTTTTATCAGATCATTTTTCTGATCACCAATAACTATACATAAAACACTTGATATATCCAATTAAAAATAAATGATTGAATATTGAAGTAATATTGTAATCATGTGTACTTATTTAAACATAAAACACTTTGACATATTTTAATAATAAAAAGTTGATCTAAGGAAATCCTGGTGGTGCATCACTATCTGTAGGGTTTGCCTTGGTTTTTGGGGGATCTGGATAAAGATCTATGGCCATGGACATGGAAGTAATTACGGCTTCAAACAGTACTTCAAACAGCATATCATCATTATCAGTAATGCCCATCATCAGTCTTTTATCAGCGAACTTTATGCCGTTCGCCTGTTTTGGATCAGCCAACTTTGTGTTCGTCGGTTTTGGATCGGCCAACCTTGTGAAGCACGGAAAGCCCCAAGCAGGGGCAAAGGATCTAAACCATGCACCACCTGCATAACAACTACTAGTAAACAGAGCTAAAAATCTTTATAAAATTCAAACAAAAGCATGCAAAATCACCTGTTTTCTCGACTTGGTGATTCATTCGAAGCTTGAATTCCACATACATTTTGTTTCCGATTGGAATTTTTTCGTTGTCAACTAGGTGAATAAAAATAGACAGAAATTCTCCGTTCACCTTTGGAACACCTTTGGGATAAAGGTGTAACTTCCTGCAGCATATGCACCCAGCAGATTTAGCAACAATTACAACATTCAAACATCAAAATTTTGAACTGAACAAGGTGTAGAGTAGAGATATAATATGCAAATTACAAACCATTTGTAATCCCCAATAGTAAATTCTTTCGAATATCGGCCTCCTTTATGTAACTCGTAAAACTTTTCAACATACACATTTTTACTGAGGTTGTCCATGGTGAAAAAACGTTCCCCTTTGCCTTCACTTTTTATAACAAAAACCTCCACTCCAAACTTGCATCTGTCTCCATGGCTCAGGTAGCCGTTTGAAGTATCATAGAATTCAGCGAGAGTAAGAAGTCGAGAAAATCCCCTTTCTTTGTTCACCGCATTAAATCGCTTCACTCTCCCATCTACACTATTTTAAAAGAAAGGGATTACTACTAATTGCATAATATTTACTCAAAAGACGAAAATGTTAATCAATGTCTAGTGGTCCTGGACCGGGTGAAATTTACAGACATCCGTTGAAATAAACCAATGAAATAAACAAGAAATAATAATGGAATTGGACCTTGAAAGCTTTTGTACTGTGCCCAACTTGCATCAAACACAAAAAAATTTAAAAGAGCATCAATCTCCCATGGACGGCCTAGATTTTGGATGCCCACAATTTCCAAGTAAAGAGATATATGACCTTCTCCACCTCTTTGCTTGTCTCCCTCAGGGTAAAGTATCAACCTCCTGCATGTAACCATACATAAGCCATAAAAGGATCAGCTTTTTTTTTTTTTTTTTCTATTTTTCTGATTGTAAAATCAAACATTCTTCACAGGATCAGATTTTATTTTTTAAAAAAAAAAAGACAGAGAACAACTCACCATTTGTAGCCACTAGCTTGAAATTCAGGTGATTCATAGCTGTGAAGTCCAGTTTTTGAAAGGATTTCTTTCAGAAACGGAAGTGATTCGATCTCTAATGTGTAATGTGCGGGAGCAACATTTCTCATCGTCACTGTTAATTTTTCCACTGCCATATATACGTACAAAATTTATGCAGATTATCCATATATTTTTGGGATTTCCAAATTAATATTCCAGATTTAATTCAACATTTATATTTTTGTTTCAAATTCTATGTCAAAGCATAACAAAATGAAATTAATTTTATGTACTACTATAATCAAAGGAATTTAGTTTTTCCATGTCATTAAATTTTAAAAACAATGGGAGTTGGTGAAATATTATTTCACATGGAAAGCATTTGACTTTATAATCATAAAATGTCTCTAATTTTAACTTTGAAAGATAATTAGAGACGAGATTATGAAATTGAAGATTATTACCTCTCCTATTATAATCCAAGTTAAAATCAAAGATTTTCTTTTCTTTTTATAAAGAAAATTGTAACATAAAAATATAAAAAGGGATAGTAAGTATTAAAATTTAAATATAAAATTTATTGAATATTACATAAATCAATTGAATTAAATTCTCAATTCTAATTCAATAAAATTTTATGTACATTACAGAAGCAAATAATATTAATTTATGCAAACGATTACCTCCCATTATTTCATTGCAAGGAGCGTTAGTAGAAGTCTTTGGTTCCTCATGATCATCCTTAGTCATGACTTCCGGCATTAGAATTCGGTTTTCTGGGCAAACTTTTCAGGGCAACCATAATATATATATATATATATATATATATATATTTGAGCTTGCTTTTAATCCTATCCTAACTATGCTACGATCTTAACAACTTTCCAACCCTTTTAATAAAAAAAAATGAATAAATAAATAAATGAAAATATTCTTAAACCTTGGGCAGGAAAAAGCATATGTCTCGGGCCAAGGTAGCTGCCCCCACAATTTCTTGTTCCTGGAGATATGCCATTTCTCCTTTTAAAGACAAGGCATTGCTTCAACTTATTGTTTATCTGTTAACGGATTGATTGATGAAAATTCGCATATAATTTACCCTATAATTTTTTTATATTTGTTTTACCCTTTAATAGTTTGCTTGAAATGATAAGAATAATCTTGTTTATAAATAAATAAAAGCTTTGTTTGGTTAGTACTTTTATTTCGTTAAGAGTTTCAGATAAATTGCTTTAATCTTACATTAATTAAGGAAAGAGTGCAAGAAAATTATAATGGCCACATAATATTTTAACAAATGCCGGATCTATAATTTTTTTTTTTTTTGAAATGTCTACTTACAATATATATAAAAAAATATTGACAAATATTTTAATTTTAAGAAGAGAAAGGTGTTAAAAAATTTTTTGAGGTGACTAAATAAAAATTTTCTTTCGAATTTTTTTATTTTATAATTTTTTGAGCATCCATTTTACATTTGGATCGGCCAGTGATTTTAACCAAATTGAGTCTAATTTTCATGAATTTTAATTCCAATCTTGTGTATAAATAATTTTACTTGATATATATTGAATATAAGACAAGAACACATGTAATTTGTCTTATATTTATTGGCCGAGTAAGATATAGGGACATATGGTTTCTAAATAAATGAAATGTCAATGTAAATTATATTTTGTATTTTTGGACGACACAATGTCGGATAATAAATGTCACCCACTTTTGCATTTTCCATAAGACAATTTCGTGTGAATTAAGGTTATAAATTGGAAAAATCAAACTTGGCTAGTTAAGTAGAGTAAAAAAAAAAATTAACACAGACAACGTTTTTATAATATTTAGTATTAAACTATTAATCATATTAATAATCATATGATTTGTTAATAAAATATTGATTCTTAATTTAAAAGATCTTGTTTTAATCCCAAATAATTGCAAGTAAAAAGAACAATATTAAACATGTCAAAGCAAACTATAGCATCCGGACGGTTTTTTTTTTTTTTTTTCATAATATGTAGAGATTACTTGTTTAATTATTCTTCCTTTCCATTTTTCCAATAGATTATTCCTTTCAGAACATGCAAGGGGATTGGCATATGGTAAAAGGGTAATGCCATTTTGTTCGACATTTGAAAAGTTCAACCCTACTCACAAATAATATGGAGATCCTAGAAATAAATAACAACTTTATGAATATTTATTTTTTTTATAAATAAATAGACAATCGAAGTCTCAAATATTTTATTTTATTTTTTAAATATTGAAATAGTTGTCTTTACTATTTTTAATGAAATGTTCATGTTGGAAGATCGAAGTCTCCAGTGAAATCATCCATATTTTCAGGAAAATGTGAAGACTTATCTATAACTATAACTATATATGCATAAAGGAGTCTCTCAATGTCCACTGTTCATTAGACATCTAATTTGATTATATTTGTCACCCATTTCTTGGTCTTCAATAATTTTTTTTTTATTTTTTATTAATTGAGAATACAGATAAATGAAAAAAGGTATTGAAAGAAAAGAAAAGAAAAAAAAAAAAAAACAAAGTAAGAGGCTATTTGTGGAGAAGCTTATGGGGAAAAAAGGTAATTGACTCAACCACCCTTTCACTGCATCTTAAAAAAAATGAAAAATCAAAAGCTTTTCCTTTTTTATCTACTTGTAATTAGAAGTATTTATAGGTTTGATTGGGTTAGATTTGATTCGAGCTTATATTTGATATTAATAATTTATATGTTTATTCAAATTCGATTCAAATTGAAATTTCAATCTTCAAATTTTTTCTAAGCTTAACCCAAATTAAAAAAATAAAATTTAAATCTATTTATTAAACTTAATTTATATAATAAAATTTAAAAAAATATTATTAAATTAAATTTAATGGGATTATATTTAATTCATATATATATATAAATATAAATATAATTTTAATTTAATAAAATATAAATTTTATTTTAAATTTTTGTTTGTATTTAAATTAATTTATATATAATTCACATATAAATAAAAAAAATTAGATATATATGAATTTGGACTTGATTAGGCCAAACATGAGTTTTAAATTTTTTGTTCAAAATTCTGTCCAAAATTTGAATAGACATAAAAGCCTAAACTCATTTAACAAGTTTTAATTTTTTGTCAATATCTTTTCAAAACTTAGACAAACCTTTAGACTTGGGCGGATAATTCGATCTATTGCTAATCATCAGCAATGGATTTTCATCAAAAAATTAACTTTGCTTCCCTTGATTCCCTGTAAGTTCTCTCTTTATCTCTAATTTTCCACTTCAAAGACTAGGAGAAATTCGCTTTTTTTCTTATTTTTTTATGCATGATTCAATGGATATGATCTTATCGGCTTCAATGTTGGTGGGTTTTATTTGTTTATTTATAAAATAGAAATTTGGGTTTTTTTGTCTGCATGTTAGAATAACTTGCAAGAACTTTGAGTTTTATATTGATGGATAACTTTTTTTTTTGAATATTTAAGCACCGTTAAGATTTATTAAAGTTTGTTTTTATAAATTCTTCCTCTTTTATTAAAAAAATCATCAATGAAAACTTGAAAATTGAAAAAAATTATTCTTTTTTTTCTTTTTATTATTTTTATTGCATAATGGATGCGAAACATGGTCTCAACTCTCCATTAGAGCTTCAAAAGAGGGATGAAATATTCGAGGATTTAATTAATATGCTTCAAACACAGCAACAATAGCCTGAAACTTTGGCTACAGAAAGAAAGATTTTTAAAGATCAGATCAATGTGCAATATGAAAGTTCGTCTATGATGTTTGCCTTTATGAAGATCATATCTCTCAGGTACAGTTTCGAATTCAGGAATATTTTTTGTTGTTTCTGTTCCCCTTAATCAATTGGAAGTATAATATGAGTCTTTTAATTCTCTTTTGTTGTTTAGATCAAGAGTGATTTGGATTCGAAAGAAATGGCGCATGTGCTTGAGGCTACAAAAGCCGATTCAATGATAGGATTGAAGCATAAAAAGGTTTATTTTTATAAATTGAAATTAGGTTTGTATTTTTTCCCTTGATATTTGATTCTTAATTTTGTTTGAACCGGTTGTTTGTTTGGTTTAATTTACTACATGAAAACAAATTTGAGATAAGTGACTACCGTGATGTATAGTGGTAATGGCAATAAAGGTCAGTCCATGATTGGCCTTTTAATACTTCTATCTTTAAATGAGGCTAACATGGATTATACTGTCATACGATTATTGTCAAGGTTTTAGTCTTCCACTCATTTGCTAAACCTTTCTCTTATTGATTTGCTATTTATTTGGTGCAAACCTATAAAAGATGTGATTTTAAGTTTTGAGTAATCTGTTGTCTCCTTTTGTCGTTCTCTTTGAGGATAATGTAGATGTATTTTGATACTTTAATATGTTTAATAGGAGAATGGTTTTTTAAATTTGGTGAATATGTTGATGTTGGTTGTTGATCATTTATGTCTTTCCCATTTACATATGCATTTTTCACATGCAGTGACGACATGAGCAGTGGCCGCGGCGGCTGCGACTATGGCGATAGCGGCGGCGGTGACAGCGGTGGCGATGACGATTGCTGCTGCAGTGACGATGGAGACGGCAGCTGAGGCAGGGTCAACGACGGTGGTGGTGGCAGCTGCGGCCACGGAAGTGATGGCGATGGTGGCAGCTGCGACCACGGAAGTAATGGCAATGGTGGCAGCTCCGACGACGGAAGTGATGGCGGTCGCAGAAACCCGACCAAGATCTCGTAAAACCAAGTGGCCGGATATAATGGCGATGGCTGATAGTCGAGCAAAGACTTGTAAAACCAGGTGAAGAAGGTTAAACTCGTGGACATGGAAATAATTTGCAGTTCAATTTCCATTGCATCCCTAAAAATATTGCTCGTCGATCTTCGTAGATCAGCCAGCTTAATAAAGCATGGAAAGCCCCAAGCAGTGTCTAAGGCACTAAACCAAGCATTACCTGCAAATGAAGATGAAAATTTTCAAAATTTCATCAAATAGAACGATAACACTCTTTGATCAAAGAGTCAAAATTATGTTGGGCAAAATCGGTTTGATTTGGTCATAAATAATATAATATTTCAAGAGGTACAAAGATAAACTTAAAACTATATTGAGCTTTAAAATTTTTTTATCAAGTACATTTTTATTGAATCTTTCTATAATTATCTCAAATGGGATTTATATTTCATTTAGACGCTCGATCAAAAAAATTCACTGCAGCATACATCACGTTAAAAATTCATTGTGTCATCATATTAAAAGTCTAAGTGATAAAACAACACGATTGCACAGCAAGAATCTCTTCCTACCGCCATTAATTTAAATGATACATTAGCAATCAATCTTTGGATTCATTGGTGCATTTATCAAATTGTATATATGCGAATGAATTCGTAAGGTAATTATTGATTTGACTCACCTATTTTTGTTATTCTGTCAGAGTTGTTCTCATGGACTTGATCATTTATAGAAAGCTTGAATTCAACGTGCATTTTCCATCCAGGAGGAAATTTGTCTTGGTCTTGTAGGCATAGGTATATAGACAGACATTTTCCCGTTGCCTTGGGAACACCTTTGGGATAAAGGTGGAATTTCCTGCATGCACAAGACGACCCACCAGCACGTTAATGGTTAGATCTAGCTCGAGATTATCAATTGCAAGTCTTGAACTTGAAAACGAAAAATTGGATTAATAGGATCGATGGGAAACAAGTAATATATATATATATATATATATATATTTTGTGTAATTCAAGTTCAATGGACTTTCGTACGTGTACATAAAAAAAAATTCATGCTGGAAATAAGGTGATGATGATGGATTGCAAAACATACAAATTACCAGTTGTAACCCCCAACAGAGAACTGTTCGGAAAAATGGCCTGTTTCCTTTAACTCAGAAAGCTTTTCCACGGTCCAAATTTTTACTATTTCACTTTGTTGGCGTAGCGTGCGAAGATATACCCCTTGAACTTCAAATGCATCGCATTTTATATCAAAAACCTCCACTCCAAACACACAACTATCGTTAACCAGGAATCCATTCGAAGTATTTCGGAAACAATCAAGCGAGACTAGTTGGGAAAGTCCCCACACCCTGTTCGTCTTATTAAATTGCTTTACTTCCACATCTAGGTTGTTATTATGAAATTAGTAATATATGAAGAATTTAAAAAACCAGTAAAAATGGCTGGCTAGAATTGCTATACCTTGAATGCTCAAGTACTTATCCTTTAGTTGGTCATATATAAAAAATATTAGAAGAGCATTCATCTCCGGTGGAGGGTACGTGATTTTCAAGTAGAGAGATATATGGTTACTTCCATTTCTTTCCTGGTCTCCACTAGGGTACAGTAACAATCTCCTGCAAGAAATTAAAGACCCATATTAAAGATTATTGTACGACATATTGTCAATACGAGTTTTTAAATTTCACTAACAGAAATTGATAATAAAATAAAAATATACATGATAACATTTTAATTATGTTTGTTAAATTTAAAAACTTGGCCTATAGAATAATAATTATATTATTTAGGAGCAGTCTTTTTAATTTTCCATAGTTTACAACATCAACGTACGTTGTTCTTATAGACAGGAAATGATCAAAAAGTAATACATACCATGGGTAGCCACTAGCTTCGAACTCATTTGATTCATAGTTGTCGACTTTAGTTTTCTCAAGGATTCGCTTAAGCGACGAGAATGACTCGATTTTTAATATGTAGTGTGACGGTGGCACTTCTCGCCATGTTTTCAAGGTACTAACGCTTTTGAATCCATCATCTGAAAATGACATATTACACACATAATTAATTGGGCATGGAAATTATGGCCGTTTCCAAAAATGATTAAAAAAAAAAGGGTAAGGATTATTCAAGCTTACAACATGTGGGGATTAGAAATTTGAAATATTTTTCCAATGATCAAGCTTAGTCTCTGAAATTTTTAGATTTCATATTCAACTCCTACCATCTATGTATTTCGTCCAATTTATGTTGGAAAAAGGGATTCGAACCTTGGTTTTTTGAATAAGAATACTTGCAACAGTCATTGAACCAAAGCTCTGGGGCAATTAGTTTCTTTTATTAATTTAATTTGTTGAAAATTTTTTGATTGTGGTTGTGATTTGCATTTGTACATAGAATCTCATAATCATAGAATCTCAGAATTGAAAATTTTCAATAAATTATTTATTTCATGTTTGATCCTGATACAATTGGCTAATATAAAGACTTTAAACGCAAAGTTTTCAAGAAATTAAAGAGAATCCGCATTATAGCCTGTTGTCATTTCAGTTCTGTTTCAGTTGCAATGTCAATTATCTCTTTCTCATCTGTTGTGTTTAACTGTTCATGTACAGCAGCAAGGGAAGTGAATTGCAGATAAAAAGTAAAGCTAATTAACCCATCTAATAATATTGGAAAGAAATGTTCCCATTTTTCAGTTTCATGTTCTTATAAAAGACAAAAGAGGGGATAGAAAAATCAATAATTTTGCAATAATTCATCCTGGCTAGTTAAATCAATTTTTTTAAAAAAATATTATACCATGTTAGATGGATTAAGAGTAGATTGCATACTTTACCTGCTATATTTTCATTGCCATGTGTGATGTCAGACCGATCCATAAGGAACGATTTCCTTTTTGTAGTTTTTTAATGGAACGAGGTGTTCAGGCTTTTGGGTAATTTTTTCAGGACAAATACTTAATCATAAGAAAACTTTGAGCTTCCTTCCATTTAAATACCAAATAGTAGGAATAATACTATTGTGCTTGATCTTAACATTCTTAAACCAAAGGCTGGGAAACGAATAAATCCCAGCTATATAATACCATGCAGGAAGCCCACCTGATCATTCTTGCATTGCTTGTTCCTACAACTACAAATATCCCATTTCTCTCTTTAGAAACAAAGTATCAGATGCCTCCCTAAAGTGTTAGAAATTAACTAATTATTGGTGAGATTTTTATTCTTACCATGCATGGTAACAATAAAAATTTAATGTTGCCTCCTTAAAATGAGAGTAAAAAATGTTTGTCACCAACGAAGAACAGTACTGCTCTCTGTTTTTTTGTTGCTCGAAGTGAACTTTTTCTTCCTACAAGAGATCGAGCATCATGACTCTAATTTAAGATTAGTGTTTTTTTTTTGTACAAAAAAAGAATTAAGACTAACGCTGAGAAGATAACATTATATAAGAAATCTCATTAAAAAAAAATTTATGATTCATGACAGACGATGGGATCCACTTTTTGTTTTATATCTTAAATGAAAGAAACAGAAAAAAAAAAAAAAAGTGTTTGCTTGTGTGTTTTGTGACACCCACGTCTAACTTACTAGATATTATTTATTTTAATCCAATAATCTTATCTTTTTTTATGAAAATCCACATCCGATAGTCTTATTTTTTTGTTTTACAAAAATTATCAATTATATATCATTTAGCTCTTTTGAGATTCAGGTGCTATTGAGGTCTTAGGTGACTCTTAGCATGTAGGATTTTGTTGGGCTAAAAGCCTCCAATCCAATCACACCAGCGGAAGCAAAATCAAACAATAAATCAAACACACAAGAGACAACAATTTAACGTGGTTCGGTCCAACTGACCTACATCCACGGATGAGAAAAAAAATCCACTAGTTATAGAGAATTACAAACATACATCAAATCATCAACCTCACTCAACAATCAATACTCATAAGACACTCTCAATTTCCTCTAGTCTTATGAAGTATTCTCTACCCAAACTCTTGTGCACCTTTTCAACACAACCAAACACATACCCATATGTTCCCATACATCATATCTATGTGGACTCTCTCAGTCTCCTCTAGTCCACTCACAAACAAATATACACACCCATAAGACGTAAAATCTCGATACTCTTATGGGTATCTATCCCACAAAACCTTACAACTCTCTTACATCTTTCTCATACCTAACCCTGTAGAGACTTCATCTATTTATAACCATACAAACTTACCCATTAAGAATCCCTCTCCTCTTAGAATTTTTCTCCTGTAAGTCAAACTTGCCTATTAAGAATCCATTTCCTTTTAGAATTCTTCTCTTGCAAATCAAACTTACCTATTAAGAATCCTCTATTTTTTGAAATTCTTCTTTTGCAAGTTTTCTTGTTCATCAAGTAATCTCTAACAAATCCCAAATAAATCTCTTATGGGATTTGAGTCATTATTCCTAACAGACTTAACACTCTTAAGATTTTAGAAGTGATTTTCACTTTATAATATTTAACTTCCTTAATTTGTAATTGCTTGATATCATTTATGAAGAGATTGGCATCCAATTTGAATAGTATTGTTTATTTTAATCTTAAAGTTTTATGATTTTATTTTATAAAAAATATTTTATAAATTCTAAGTTTAAGTTTTAATTTATATATTATAACATATTTGCAAAATATTTCGGTATAAGATTGAATTGTCACAATTTTTGTATAAAAAAAACAGGGTGATAATAATGACATAATTTCATGATTGGTATAAGTTAGTTGTCTGATGCAAGCAAGACAGAAAGATTTTCATTGAATTCAACTAGGGATCCACATAAACCCGGTCCGAATCTGATCGTTGACTAAAACAAAGAAGCAAATTACAATCAAAGTTTTCTTTTTACAACAAAAGAGATAAATTAATCTGGAAAAAACTACTGAGTTACAGTTTATTCTGTTAATGTTCCTCTGGAATACTCTCCAATGCCGGTCTCCAAGCAGCACGAAAGCCATCATCGTCACTTTTTCTTCCAGCTTCAGAAACCCTGACACCTCTCAACTTCATAACTCTTATCAATTGCCCCATTGAAGAGTGCTTTAAATCTTTCCTGGAGCTTAAAATTTGCTTCAACTCTTTCTGTGTCACCACAACTCTTATCCTCACAACCCCATTTTTGGACTCACCTTGTTTTCCTCTATCAACATTGTTTTCTTCGTCTAATTTAAATCTCACTACCTTCTTTTGCTTCTTAATCTCAACCCCATCAGCAACCTCAGCAGCTCCTTCCAAGTTGGAAGCTGTAACTACTTGTCGTGTCTCTTTCATCACTTCAGCTTGGCTGCTGCTGCCTTGTGGCTCGTCCTGGTCGTTTTGTGCTAGAATTTTGTTGCTTGTCAAGCAATTCCCCATTTTCAGAATGCAAAACAAGAAAATTCAGATTGGCAGAATCAAACTGAGAGAGAAAGGGAGAGAAGAACTAAGGCAACAGAGGGAACATAAATATAGAGAAACAGGGAAGGTAGAGCACATGACCAATGCGGTTTTCACGCTGGGGTATTTGAGAGGAGGAGAGATTCTTTTAAAAAAATTCTAAAACCTTCTCATCATATGATTATTCAGAAAAATGTTTGATTTATTAATTAAACATAAAACCAAAGTTTTATAATAGATAAGTACAGCCGTCTATTATCTTAAACCCAAAGAATTTGTCAAGTACATGTACAAAAGGAAAAAGGAGAGAACTTGTAAAAGCACTTCAAAAGTAAATTCTTGAATGCATCGAATAATTGACGCAACCGTCGCTTACAAAAATAAAATAACGATAATACCCTTTACCGTATGATAAAAAAAAAAAATGAAAGTATTTGTTAACGCCTAAGTGCGCCAATAGCATAGATTATGATTTAAGGCAGCCGCACATGATCAAAGCTTGGACAAATTCTTTTGAAATTTACTGCTTAATTGATTAAATCAAGATTCTTCATCACAGTTGAAAGTAGTTTGCCATTGCTCAATGACAAAAATAACTATTCTTTTGATACTTTGATAGCGTAATCAATTGCCCTACTTTGACTGGTAACCCAATTTTGGATTATAAATTAGGCCAGTGGCAGGTTAGAATTGGAGCCTTTCAAGCTCCTCTCAAATTAATTATAAGATTATAGTCGGTTTAATGGCCTCTAATTGCGCCCATTTTACTATAGCTGCTCCACAAATTTGCTTGAGCTTGACCCTACATTTTTAGAGAAACTTTTCTTGCATTGTTTCCACATTGTTGTTGGTTTCTATACATCATATATGCAATTGATTTGAAAAATCCTGATTACATAATATCTACTTTTAATATTCATTTTATACCAATCTACTGGCAATAAATGTTCAACAATAAACTGTATCATACGTAATGTTTTAGTATCTTATAATATTATGAAGATAGGGCTTTATTTTTCAAAAGGAAAATAATTAGGACCAAAAGGGTTTGATTTTCCAATCAACCAAACCAACTGCCAAGCAAATCATATCAACTAAATCCACATTGATATCAATGTAGCAAACTTGCAACCAATTGTTTCTTATTAATCTATCAAGGTTTGAACAAGTACTGATAACCAAAATGTTTACTTTGCATTGGAGTTTTGATTAATAAATTTGAGATGCAATTAGTTAAGATTTAGTCAAGCTTTGCTTAGAACATGCAATAGCAAAAGGATGGTGGCGGTGGGTTCATGGAATGTGAGATGTCCTTCAAATTTAGGGCACCAATTTATATATATATATATATATATATATATATTAACTTTATTTTGGCCTACATAAAACTCAGAAGGGACCGTTGAAAATTAGTAAATGAAAAAGGCCAACGCGTGAATACAGATATATTAGGGTTATCTTTCACATGGGTTAGGTAACCCCTGTTAGTTTCTCTGGAAACGTTGGAGCCTTGTTATTCTCTTGTTATGCATGTGGAGGTGGCCCTTATGTAACTTTTTCTTTTCTTTTCTGCATTATTGTAATGGGAGACACCGCCCAAAGCTAGCTCCGAACATGTATGGTTTCATTTAATTATGGTGACATCCATGTGACATATGTGGTAGGGGTCGATTTGATTCCGGTTTTGAAACGATAAATTAATTAATGTGTAATACTATGGTGATTTTACATTTGGCCATATATATATATATATATATATTCAATAGGATCTATTAAATTGATATAATTTCACATCTATTAAATTTTAATTTTTTTTATGATTTTATATCCAAGTTAGACTTTTTTATTTATTGTTTGGTTTTAAATTAGATATTTAATATAATATTAAAGTCCAAATTTGTTATATTCTTTTTTTATTATTTATTTTAAATTTATCACATAATAATCTTATTATCCACACGTCAAAAGTTCTATTAAAGTGATAATATTATTTTACATTTATTAAAATTTGAATTTTCAATAATTTTATATTAAATTAATTTTTTTTAATTATTGTCAATTAATTTTACATTGAGTACTTAAAGAAGTACTTGAACTGTATGGTGGTGTCATGTTGCAAAAGTATAAAGAAATAAAGATTGCAGAAAGTTAAGATGGAAGTGTCAAATGGGCCACATTGCGTTGGGGATGGACAATGGAGCATTACGGGAGCCAATCAGCACGAACCAACAATTGACAGGACAAGGACATTGGTAGTGCAGCCCAAACAGGAAGTTGGGCCATAGCCCATGGCCCATGAACCAACTTGGATCTAGCTCGTTATTTTTGTCAGATGGAAGACCCATTTTATAATTAACTAATAATAAAAAATTAGTTTAAGGATCAAAAATATTCTTAAATTATAATTCAATAATTATTTAAATTTTTAATATTTTATCAAAATTAAGTAAATTTTTAATCTTTTGTTTTAATTTAATCAAATTCTTAAATAGACGAAATCTACTTATATGATCAAATTTAATCAATTAATCCCTAAATTACAATAAATTGAATCATTATAAGGATCTTAAAAAGAAAGTGATAGAGAAAATAAAAATAATTTTATTTAATTATATATATTAATTATATCATGTGACAAACTTTCATTTATTTTATTAATATCATATGAAATTTTATTTTAGTTGATAAAAAAATTAATGGTGCTAATTTTTTCATCAAAATAAAATTTTAATTTGATATCAATAAATATTGATAGAGTTAATTGATTACAACCAAAAAAAAAAAAAGATTTGAATTATTTTTAAATTATGATTCAAGCACTTTTATATCCTTTAACCTAAAAAATTTTATATAATGTAGGTCGTTAAATTTGATGTTACATAATACAATAATGATATAAAAAAATCAATTAATAACAATTTATTTAGTGAAATTATTTAAAAAATCAATTAATAACAATTTATTTTTCTCTTTTTTATTTCAAAACACTAATTTTTTTTTTTAATTTCCAATGACTGTATCATGTTCGAATATACTTCCAAACCAAATTTATAACTTTCGATTAATTTTACGAGAAAAAATAGTATGTTTTTTAAGAAAAATTCAAAAAATGGTAAAAAAAATCCAACTATATATGATATATATATATCGAAAATATTTTGGAAAAGAATCAAATTTTTTACGATGTTTTTATTGAAGTTTGATGGTAAAACATGTCAAATCATCACTGAAGTTAACGTAACAAACTGAACAAAAAAAGAACAAGGACTGTTTTGGATTTTAAAAAGAAAAAATTAATAATACATTCGATCCAAAATCATGAGTCGTAATCGTTCCCATCAAATTTCATTCAATTTTTTTTTTAAATGTTATATAATATTATAAAATTTTAAATTTTGATTCGAATTATATTAAATTTTTATTTAATTTAAATTTAATTAAATTTTATTAATTTGATTAGATTTTATTTATTGATTTTTAATTTTTATATATTATTTTAATATAAAATTATTATTTTATTTTATAAAAATTTAAAATATATATAATTTAATTCGATTAAATTTTTTTTAATTTTTTAACTTTTAATATTAAATTTGATCCAAATCTAATATATATATTTAATACTTAAATTTAATTTAAATTAAATAAAAAATTTGATATGAACGAAATCAAATATTGTAATTTTAAATTAATTTTTTAATTTTTCAATTTTTTTTATCCTAACCAAAACGAATCATGACGAAGGGTTTTAATTCAAAAATGCTAGAATAAAACAAGAAATGTGATTATGAATTTTAATTTGTTGAATTAAAAAAATATATTTTATTTTTCTTACCTAACAAACAAAAAAATTTTAAAATATTTCATCCACCGGTCTTTCAACATAGATTCTTTCAGCACTGGATGAAACTATGGCCTCAATTAAAATAAAAAAATAAAATATGACATTACTTGGACCACGTAGACGAATTGATCGTTATCAAGTTAGCAAATAATTCGAGGGTTTACATGGACCATTGGCAAAGAAATTTAAAGGAAAAAGAGATTCAAAATTTTTATGATTACGTATTTCAATTTTCAACCTCAGAATAATAGATTGATGGAAACTCCACCATCTAAATTACACAGATTTCACATGGATTTAAGACGATTGAAATTAAATTTAAATAAAATTTGAGAATAATATTAAAAATATAATTCAGCCCATAAAATTATACATAGATTTATGAATTTGTACTCATTCACTACTGAAAATGCAATTTAATATTATAGTGGGTTGATAAAACTAAATCATACATTAATTTAATTTTGAATATTTAAATATATATTTTTATGTAAAATTATTAAAAATTAAAGTCTAATAATTAAATTTTATTAGGATAACAGTGGATTGACTTTAGTAATATTAAAAATAATAATTATTGTTATTATTATTATAATTTAAAAAAATTAATACAAATTTTATATTAAATAAATTTTATTAAAAATAAATATTTAAATTTAATTAATAATACGATAAATTTTACTATACTGTAGCAAAAAGTGCTACAAAATCTAAGCCTACCCTCAATCTAACGAACGTTCAACGCATCACAGTGCGATTGACAAATACAATCAATCTTATGTCCACTTATAGGACCTTTGTCGAAGTAGATCAAATGATGACTTGATATTTGATTTGATTCTAAAGATGATTATTGTGTCTAGCACTTAGCCTAATTTCTCTCTCCTCCATGATAGGTTTCTTTCTGAAACACTACAAGACAGAATGTATCTATGTAAAAAATAATAATAAAAAAGGCTGCGTCCAGCCAACGAGTACAAAACCGAGACAGAAGATATGTGACTTTATATTTTTTTTTTGGCCACTCAATTTTGAAATAAAAATTCGTCTTTAAGAATTAAAAACTGAACTGCTAATAAAAACACCCGATGTAGTGTCCTATCAATTAATTAATAATACAGCAACGAAACAGGAATCTCCAATTTGTTCTGTTCTTCGTATTAACAACAAGATGTCAAAATAAAGTATTTAGACTTTGATTTTTTAAGGTTAAAACGTGGGATTTAAAATTCGAGATCTAAATCGATTAATTTAATAATTATTTTTATAAATTTCTTTTCGGATAATTTTTTGAAATGTAAGGATTTAAATTGGCTGATGCTGCTCCTTTTGATTACGCAGCCTCTTACGCAATGATGCAGTTACCAACTAGCCACCAGCGGCGAAGCCCATCGACGGCCCTATCATAAATTGATTTTTTTGTTTTTAGTACTAATCATATCTCTGACTGATCACATCGACAATGCATGACCCAGCCAGCTATTTGCACAAAAGGTCAATTACATTCATGCTGATGTATTTTTATTCACAGATTGTAAATCTCAAATTCTCTTTTTCCTTATAAGGTAAACTAATATTTTAGAACACTTTTAATACATAATAATATTTTCCTTTAATGTATTGAAATTTATATGTAAAATTATTAATTATTGTATTTAATATAAAATTATTATTATAAATAGTATTACTTAACCTTAAAAAAATATCATAAAGACAATAGTTAACAAAATTCATAAAATAAATATATATTAGACCTATGATCATGAAGTTATCCTAAGAATACATCTTTAAATCTTCAAGGAATTATCTTTAAGCAATATATCCCTCATCATATTAAAAAGATAGTGATTTTTTTTTCTAATTAATCGAATGTTTATAAAATTTATATTTAACGTATTATCAATAAATTAAATGATATTAACTATTGAATTATCAAATAGAAATTTTTATTAACTTTTAAAATAAAAACATTAAACTTAGTTTAAAAAAAATTCATTAACGAATTAGTGTCATTCATAATTACAAAATATAAATTATTACTAACTTTTAAAATTAAATATAAAAAACTTAATTAAAAAAATTCATTAATCAATTAATATTATCTTATTTATTGTCAATATATACAATTTATAACTAATTAATATATCAAATATTAACTTAGAAACATCCAAATTGACATCTCATTTTCATTTAAGCAGCCGGCAAACATACACCATATATAGCTCTTGGTAAGGCCCCTTCTCCTATAAATACAAACCAAGGAAACAGAAGAACAATCATCCACTTTGAAATTACAAATATATTCCTCAGTCCACGCCCACAAACCAAACCCCTGCAATGGGATCTCCCCAAGACACCATACAACAACCTCTGCTTCAACCACAACTATCACACACAAAATCCGAAACAAGCCCAGAACTCGAGAATACGTTATCGGACTTTAACCTTTCCTTCTTTGATCGAATAAGGAAAGCAACATGGATCGAGACCAAGCTCCTGTTCCACCTTGCTGCACCTGCTGTTATTGTTTATATGATCAACTATCTCATGTCTATGTCCACCCAAATCTTCTCCGGTCACCTTGGTAATCTTGAACTCGCCGCAGCCTCCCTCGGAAACACTGGCATCCAAGTCTTTGCATATGGTCTCATGGTATATAAAGAGATTAATTACATAAATTTCAGATATGTATATCTGTAGCTGTATATGTTTGGAAAATGACATTGATTTACTATGATTTTCATGAATATTTATGTAGTTGGGAATGGGAAGTGCTGTGGAAACGCTATGCGGACAAGCCTTTGGTGCACAAAAGTACGACATGCTAGGCATATATCTTCAAAGATCAGCGGTTCTGCTCACCTTAACGGGGATTCTTCTCACGGTCATCTATATCCTCTCCAAACCAATCTTACTATTACTTGGTGAATCGAGTGAGATTGCCTCAGCAGCTGCAATTTTCGTCTACGGCCTAATCCCGCAAATATTTGCATACGCCATAAATTTCCCAATACAGAAATTTTTGCAGGCTCAGAGCATAGTGGCCCCAAGTGCTTACATATCAACAGCCACATTGATCATACATTTGCTGCTAAGTTGGCTGGTGGTGTACAAAATTGGGCTTGGTTTGTTGGGTGCGTCATTGGTGTTGAGCTTGTCGTGGTGGATTGTGGTGATTGCTCAATTTGTGTACATAGTTAAAAGTGACAAGTGCAAATACACATGGAATGGATTCAGTGTTCAAGCCTTCACTGGCCTGCCGGGCTTCTTCAAGTTGTCGGCTGCATCGGCGGTGATGTTGTGCTTGGAAACTTGGTATTTTCAGATTCTGGTTTTGTTAGCAGGATTGCTTGAGAACCCACAGTTGGCTTTAGATTCACTCTCCATTTGGTAAGTAAAGATAATTTCTGATCAACATTCTTGTTTTATTTGGTTGCAAGATCTTATTGAAGGTTTTGAACAATTCCCAGTCTAAGTTGTTGGCAAGATACATAGCCCTCAGCAGAAAAGGTCAATCATTTTTGGAATAACTCAAAATGGCTTTTTCCTCCCTTCCCCATGTAGTGGAAACTAAAAACTACGAAAACTATAAACTAATTGTTTGCTTCTTCCATTTAATATACATAAAGCATAACTGATACATTCATAAGGTATAAATATTATACATTATCAGTTAATTATAACATTAATATTTTATAAAAAATTAATTTTAAAAATTTTAAAAATATATTATAAATTAATATTTTATTAAATGTTATTATAAAATTTTTTATAATAGTTATTATATAATGAAAATATATTATATATAATGTACGCTCGGTTTGTACAAAATAATATTCTTATACATTGGACAATGTCAAAGTGAGGTAAATTGTGGGAAGATGACTGATATTGTCTGCAAGAGAAAATCATTTTCAAAATATCCATCCGATTCAATTTGGCTTTTTCTGCTTAATAATGCTTCTCTTCGATGACACAAGAGAGTACGTCAATCAAACAACAGTTTTTTTTCCTGAAAATTCAGTATTTATAGTACACGTGGCTCGTGCAGTGTGCGTAAGTACTTTTTTGTTATTGCTAGCAAGCGGTCATTACGAAGCATGTCAGAGGTTTCTAAATTTTACATATGGATTAAAAAATTAATATATGTATTTTTATTATATTAATTTTTAATATATTTTAAAAATATGTGTCGTTTTATTTATTCCGCAATTAAGTTTTATAAGCTGATAAGAATTTTTATTATATTAATTTTTTATTTTTAATACATTTTAAAGAATAAATATCATTCTATTAATTTAGTTAATAAAATCTAAAACTTTTAAAAATCATTAATTGTGTTTATGATTTTTCTTTGAAATATTGTCTATTCGTAGAATGATTAATCATGATCTTTCTATTTAAAAAAAATCTAACCTTATTTAAAAAAGATTCTTAACATTATGCTTAGATTTAGGGGAAGGAATGGAAAAGAAAGAAAAATAAAAAAAAAGTATTAGAAACAAAAAAAACTTTTTTTTTGTTTTGATAAGTTTTTAATTTAAGAAAAATGGAAAGAGATGAAAATTCAATAATTTTTTATTTTTTTTATAATTCACATTTTTTAAATATCTCAATTTAAAGGAAAAGTTGAAGAAAGAAAAATTTTAAAAATTTTATTTTTACAAAAAAATTTAGTATATTTATATTTTTATTATAACATTAAATTTGATTATATAGTTGATATTTTTTACAAATTTTTTTTTTATAAATATTTTATATAATATTACAGTTTATAAATATTTTATAATTTTTTAAATTTTAATAATAAAAAATTAAATTATTATCAAAAAAATAAAAAAATAAATTAAATATAAAATTAAGAATAAATTAATAACTAACTAATATATTTTATCATATTAAATATGTTTAATTTTGTTTAAAAAAATTATTTATACAAGTTAAGTAATATAAAAATATATTTTTATATTATATATTATTTTATTAAAAATATTATAATAAATTATTTTTTACTATTTACTTGAATAATGATTATTAGAATTATTTTTTATTAATTATTTAAATAAAAAATACATATATTATTTTTTAAAAAAAAATTTATTTATTTTTTATTAATATCTCTCTAAATATAACGTAACGATGATTATACAAATATTTCATCAGCAATTATCGATCAAATAAGATTCCAACATATGAATAATTTCTGATCGATGAATGCGTACTTTTTATAGAAAATGAAAAGACAAGTGATTTCTACTTTTACATTCGCATATGTCTCATGTACTGTTATTTTCAATCACATTTTTATCTTTTTAATTAAATTTAAATACTACTAACAAAAAGAATAATATTTTCAACCACGTTTCCTGGAGTATTTATATCCTAGAAGAATGTAATTAGCACCTCAGTAAAAGCTATAGATTTTTAATGGGTGAATCAATTGTTTCAGCATGACGATTTCTGGATGGGTGTTTATGATTTCAGTTGGGTTCAATGCGGCGGCAAGGTTTGTCATCAAATTTTACACTACAATTTATTTTATTATATATTGATTCTTTATTTTTTTTTATTTGATTTAACTTTTAATTGGTCATTGAAATTCTCTTACAAATTACTGCTTCAATTGATTAAAAAAAAATGAATGGAAATGAGCAGTGTAAGAGTAGGGAACGAGCTAGGAGCAGGACATCCAAAATCAGCAGCGTTTTCAGTAGTAATAGTGACGGTATTTTCATTCATTATCTCGGTGGCGGCGGCTATAATAATTATGCTTCTGCGTCACGTTATTAGCTATGCCTTCACTGAGGGTGAAGTGGTGGCTGAGGCTGTTTCCGATCTCTGTCCGCTTCTAGCACTAACCCTTATCCTCAACGGAATTCAGCCTGTTTTGTCTGGTAATATTCATTTCTTTGACATTATTAAAATGCAACTGTTGAATTCGATTCAATAAAACATTTTCATCCCATAATGTTTTTGGATGTATATATGGATTTGCATGAAGGTGTGGCTGTTGGGTGTGGATGGCAAGCTTTTGTTGCATATGTCAATGTTGGCTGTTATTACGTGGTCGGGATTCCCTTGGGTTCTCTTCTTGGCTTTTACTTTAATCTGGGTGCCAAGGTAATTGCATTATTTTTCATTTTTTGCCTTTCAACTTGAAAGTTTTGTGGATTATGATCCACGATGTGCATGGCTTCAGGGCATATGGTCAGGTATGATTGGTGGCACGGCAATTCAAACCCTCATCTTGATTTGGGTCACATTTCGGACAGACTGGAAAAAGGAGGTAACCCCTTAATTTCAATATTTTCCGTCAAAATTAAACAACGCATATACTTTTATTGCTTGTCAATTTCGATATCTATATGTATTTAAAATTCCGGGAGAATGGCAGGTGGAAGAAGCTAGAAAAAGATTGGATAAATGGGAGGATAAGCAGCCCATTTTGAAGTAGACAGTCGATCGAACATGGTCAGCCATTTGTTATGGTGCAGCTCCAACACCTCACCAAAGAATTTCCGATCTCCATCAAGGAAACTATGATCCCTGGAAGCGAATTGGCTTTCCTCCGTTAGAGTTTTTTCACAATGCTCAAACTTATATAATTCAATTATCTCGACTAGATTATATTAAAAACTAACGGTACTGTATGCATGAGCTATACAGTTTGACTGGAAGCCTGCTATTTTCTAATTTACTTCTTAGTACCTAGGTTTTCTTTTCTAATAGATAAGGGCAAATGCCTCATAAATCCTATATCTATATGAAGAAGAAATCCTGCACAAAACACATTGTTATTTGTACAAAATGGTACAAAGTCGTATATAACAAGGAAAAAGAATCAACTCTTTCATTAATTGTGAGAAATTGCATTAGTAGCAACATGAGTATGTTTCATTCCAGATATCTAGGCAAGCACAAAATGAGAGGACAAATGAGAAACGAGATACACCACCATTACTTCTTCTTCCCTGCTTTGCCCTCTTTTTTTCTAACAATCTCATCAGCGTACCTCACACCCTTTCCTTTATATGGCTCCGGAGGTCTCCATTTTCTAACATTAGCGGCAAATTGACCAATGGCGCTTTTGTCATATCCACTCACGACGATACTGATGTTTTCTTCCACCTTCACTTGAATGCCTTGGGGGATTGCCATCCTGACTGGATGGGAAAAGCCAAGATATAACACCAAGTCCTTTCCCTCTAAATTTGCACGATATCCAACACCAACTAGTTGAAGTCTCTTTTCAAAACCCTTTGATACTCCCACCACCAGGTTGTCAGTAAGAGTCCTAGCAATTTCATTTAGGTAGAGTCACAATTTAAGTGTCATTACATCATGCTTACAAGACTTTCCAAGCCTAACTTCCTTCATATAGCTAGCTCATGTGAAATTTGAAGATGGAGAGAGAAACATGAGTCAAAGAAGAAAATGCATGAATAATAATAAAAAAATAAAAACCACATGAAGTCTGCTTTGGTAATTGGAATTGGGGGTTGGAGATATTATAGTAGGCTCAAGCCTCTTTCCTCTAATACACAAAACCGAAAGAAAGCCCCGTAAAAGTAGGCAATTTTTTTGCATCACAACTTCTATTTCTTTAACTTTTAATGCACTAAATTTCTAGCACATCAAGAATCATTTACAAAGAGCGCCATGGATATCAGATGGGGCCCTCCTATGCATCCATGTATATGATCCACATCATTTTACACACTTAGTGCTGATAAATTTGCTGCAGCTATTGCTACTAAATCTTCCTCCTTATATCCTAATGCCAAATCATGTACCTATTTGAAAGGAAAAAAAAAGGATCCAACAAAGTAAGGAAAAAAAAAGGATCCAACAAAGTAACTTTGCCCATTTCAAATTCGATACTAAATTTTGCATGTCACTCTTGTAGGATACAGCCATTGGATATGTTTCCCTAGCTGGTAATGATCAACACACACCATGTGCCCCTTACCAATGTCATTAAGGAACCACCTTATACATTGAAGAATCCATATTTCACAAAAAGCAAAGGAAATTATGCAGACAAAGGAGCATTCTAGCAAGCCCAAAATTAATTTTTTAAAAAAATTTAATAAAATACAATTGAAAAGAAAAGAGAGAGGGGGTTTCTTTAGAATTTCAAATTTGAGGTTAAATAATATGCTGAAATCTATAATAAGTTGATCATCAAAATGGAATTTTTTATAAAGAATGAATGAACTGACAGCAGAAAATGCATCTGAATCTCCGGCAGGAATGATTGAGGACCCAAAAATAGAGTAAAGTTTTTTAAACAAATTAGTGATCTTAGCTATCCAAGCAGTCAATCAAAATATATTGACCCAAAACCCAACTGAAATTCAGAATAGCACCAATGGTGCTTGATGAAATGTATCAAATTAATTCTTTTCAAGGAATGGATCTGCTTATATATGGAATTCAAAAAAAAAAAAAAAAACAGGAGTTAATCATTTGGATAAGAGGTAGATGCCTAACGAGCAAGAATAGAGGACAACAAAGGATTAAGGAACATGGTCAGTGGACTTAGGTGAATCATTGGTTGCTTCTTTTTTTAGTATGTGATACTAAATGATGATTTTCAGATCATATGATCAAAAATCAGAAGGCATTCTGGACACTTGTTCATAACCTTTGACAGTAAAGATAAGAAAATCCATGAGCAATTATCATTTCCATAAGAAGATAACATCGAATTTTTTATCATAGATTGCTAATTCTTGGTGTGGTAAATGTGCATACATAATCTCGATTCCCAATATCATTTACAGTCCTTCAGTAAAGTCCATACAAGGGTATTTAGAGAACTATGAAGAACTAAACAATGCATAGGTAATTACCAAGATAGACTTTAGACAAATAACATATCAAGAACGAACTAAAATAAAAACTTTTAGAGAAAGAGAGGAAAAACAAAAAGGGAGGAACAATTACCTGAAAAGCCCATGCATTTGGTTGGCTCTCCTAGTCTCCACTGCCTTTCTGACCCTCAGTAATCCGGATTCCTCCTTATCAAGCTTTACTTCTGGTGGATAAGTCAATGCAAGTTCTCCCAAAGGACCCTTTACCTTCAAGTCCTGACCCTCCAATGTAATTGTCACACTGGATGGCACTCGTATAGGCTGCTTCCCTATTCTTGACTCCTTACACTCTACAGCCTTCCTCACTAAACCAACACGAGTTACAGAAATACTAGAAACACAGATCCCATTTTTTTCTCCCAAAAATGCAGACCTCAAATTGCTGAAACACCAGAAGGAAATAATCACATCAAATAAGAAAAATAACAAACAACAAAGCCACATATCCGGTTTTATGACTAAAGTGAAACTAACAGCCCTTATATTATTTTTTTAAAAAAAATTACAGCGCCATATTTTCGTATTGTAATTTAAATAAGACTGGTCATGATAAGTCTATAACTTAATGGACGCCAAGAAGCTGAGATCAGGAAAACCACTTCCCAAACAAATTAAAAGCTAAGAAGAAATGAAGAGTGATTGGCAATTAGGGATATTCAGGAGATAAGTTATGCACAATTTCGATACTTGACTAGTTTCAAGTTTAAATACACAATAGAATTTTCCCCTTTGCATTGCGAAAAAGGGGAAAAAAGTCCCACCATTGGCCTAAACAAATCCTAGAGCACCATAGCTGCACAACATAGTAACATTCCTCTCCATAAATGGAGTGAAAATAGACAAACCCATTTTAAGGCACAGTTTCATTAACAATTTGAAAGTGATGATATACTCTTAAATTCAAGACCAAACAACATTAAAACAAGGGCAATGAGCTAAATTTGTAAAAAGCAAGGAAAACCCATCTTCCAACACCCAACAATATTTGAGCCTAAATACCTAAAAAGGACCATCCAGAAGCAGAACATATCAGATAACTTGAAGGCTCAATGCATAAAACATAAAAGAAAAACATGCTTGGGAAGTGGGAACAAACCTGGGTTGGAAAGATATAATTGAAGAAGCCATTTCTTAGACAATGTCTTTAGCATCGGCTTTGGTGAACCGAAGAAAATAGAGGGGCCTATCCGAAACGATTGTTGGTTGCTACGCTTTGTTTTTTCAACTGTTGTCGTCTCGATTGTGTCAGGTCAGTTGCTCATGGTTTAATGACCCTATTACCCTTCTTGAAATAATGAATTTGGGCTTGGGCATGACCCAGTTACAACTTGGCTAATGGGCCCCTTGTAATGGATTCTTATTTAACAAAATTTTTAAATTCAATATAAAGTGTTAAATAATTGCCAAATTTTTATTTAATAATTAATTAATTTATAATACCAAATTAATTACTGTTTCTGGATAATCATTATCTAATATATATATATATATATATATATTATATATTATATTACAATATATATAGTTACTAGATAAGATTCGTTGACGTGAATGTTTACATAAATAATTTTTTTTATACATAAAAAACTTGTTAAAATTTCTCTTTATAATGATATATATGATATTTTTATTTTTTTATTTTTTATCAAAAAATATATTTTAAAATTTATTTGATTATCCAAAACTTTTAAAAATTAAATGAAAAATCAATTTAGATTTAAAATAATTAAAATGATAAAACTATTATTTTTTATTTTTGTGAGATTTTATTTAAATAAGTAAAATTAATTCTTATTTTTTATTTATGGATTAAATAAATGTATTTAAAATTTTATTAGTTATCCAAATCTTTTTAAGATATATTTATTTGAAATTTTTTAATTATCCAAAGTTTTTCTTTTTACTAAAAAAAATCATCTTTATTTGTCAAACACATTTTTTAATATATCTTTTTATTTTTAAAAATTAATTTTTTAATAATTAGTTATACATATAGGTTTTGACATGAGATTAGTCATAAATGGCCAAATAGTGAGCCAAAAGGTAGTTAATATGTAATTAATGCTACATTTTGAAATACTTATATTTTTTTTTACCTTTACAATTAAATTTATAGTATTAATAATTGTAAAGTTTGCTTTTGAAATATAAAAAACTTCACATATCATTTTCAATTAGGATAATAATATATATATTTTAAATTAATTTTTTACATATATCTCTAATTTTAAAAATATTAAATATAATTTTATCTTAATAGATTTCATGAATATATTTTATTATTTAAAATTGTCAAATTTAATCTTTTAGTAATTTATAAATGATTGTTTAATATCATTCATTAACATCAATTTGATTTTTTTTTTCATTGTTCTCTATTTTTGTGTTACTCATTTTATTTTTATATTCAAAAGTGTAAGTTATAAAATAAATTTTTTCTTTTTTATATATTTATGGTAAGCCCGCAGTTTTTAGCTTGACTTTTTTTATAAATATATTATAATATATAAAATTACATAAACATATATATTTTTATATTTTGTAGATAATGACTACATATCTTTTTTTCTTTATTATTGACTCTTCATTTAATTAGGTTTTTTTTTTTTTCAATTGACTTTCTTTTTTCATATATTACATGAAGCAAAGTTACAAAAAAATATTTATTTTTCTATTTTGTAAGTACTGTATATAAGTTTTTTTTTTCTCTTTATATTTGACTATTTACCCAATTAAGTAATATTTTTTTTCTCTTAATTCAACTTTGTTACAATGCAAAAACATTTTCATTAATAGTCTATTTAATGACATTAATTTAAATCTACTATTTATAAATATTGTTACGAATAACAAGAACTAGTTGGATTCTGAAATCATGTTTTACATATATAATATAATTAGCCCATCAATTATGATTTTATATATAAATTTATAATCTGTTATACTTCTTCTTCTTCTTCAAAGTCATAACATTATTTTTATTTATAAAAAAATTAGGATAAATTGAAATCCAACTTGATTTCATTATTTTTTGCTTTTCAAATCAAATCTCATTAGTAAGTATTTGATATTTTCTTAAACATAATTTTTTAAAAAATAAGAATTTTAAAAATTAAGAAATATCCATGAATTTGGTGGCATAAAGTTGTAAACATTTATAAATTTTATATTATGATTCAAATCACCTATTCAATTTATATTTATTATTAAAATGTTATAATATTAAATATATTTAAAATTTAAAATTAAATAAAATTTTAATATAATAATATTTTAAATCCATGCTTAAAAAGTTATGAATAAAATCATAAATCGAACTCATAATTCAATAAATGAATAGGTCTATTTCCTAATAAAATTAAAAAATTATATTTAATTACGATCCATTTGCCTTTTTTTTTTTTAATTTCCTTTGATCGAATTTTGAAAAACATTCACTAATCAAACATAAATATAAAATTGAAAATGTGTATTTTTTTAATTTATTTTGATTAATTTAATTGAATTAAATTTATTTAACTAACTTTCTAATAAGATTTAATTGATACAAAATTATATATTTTTCATATGATAAATAATATTATTCATGCTTAAAGTGTATGAGATATTTGGCAAAAGAAAAACAATTGAAATTAAAAAAATAATTTGTGATTTTCGAAGTAAAATTATAATTAACAATGATTTATAAAATGTTTTTCATTGTATTTTAACTATAAATTAATTTCAAGCATAAATAATTAGATATAAATGATTTTGCCTTTCTTTTAAATATTAAAAATTTGAATAACTAATAAATTTTTAAATATATTTTTTGATAAATAAAATAAAATAAAAAATTAATGAAGATAAATTTGTTTACACACATAAATTATTTATGTTTACTTTATTAAATAAATAACAAATAACTAAATTAAATGATAAATAATTTTTAAATTGCTACATTACAAACTAAATCTTAAAAAAAAAAATCAATTACAATTAAATTCTGCTCTGCTGCTGTATTTTTAATTTAAAATTAATTTTAATAATATTATTGAATTAATATATTATTGAAAATCAATCATGACTTTTAATTGGAAGTCTTTAGAGAAAGACAAATAAAAACACTGCAAATTTCCCTCGAGAAAAATATTTAGCTTTTCGATCTGATTGGATTCAAGAAAAGCAAAACGAATCAAACTTCACTTTAAATAAGCATCAACAGCTTTTTCTTTTTTGTTTTTTTCATAGTCTTTTTATACTGAAAAGGACTGTTAGCCAATTAAAACCATACCACACCTGACACGACGTAGACCTGTCGAACTATAATTGGCCATTACTTCATTTTAATAATCTTGCTTTGCCTAGCTGAAAAAGGGTTCTTTTATTCTTCATTGCTCTAATTAATGATAATACATAAAATTGATAGTTTAAAATATAATATAACAATATGGTATAAAAATAAATAAATAATAAAAAATGATATAATTTTAAATTTTAATAAAAATAATATATTTGAGTTTAATAAAATTTAAAAAATTATATATTTATATTCATATTAATTATGATACAATTTTTTTATAAAATATAATATAAATAAATAAATTATCAAATCTAATAAAAAATATACTTTAATAATTAAATTATACACATCCAATTTATAGAAGTATTCTCACATTAATTAGTACAGAGGAGCACTAACTTTATTTTTTCTATATTGATTAAAAATATTTGTTATCAAATTAAATTGATAAATTAATTTATTGGTTTTGATATAAGTGATTTTTTATTCGATTTGTATCAATGATTTTTTTGTTAGAATAATTTTGAATGCTCAGTGTAAGATGTATTTTGTCTTAAGTGGGAAGCAAATAATTTATTTATCCAAAATTTATAAATAAAAAAGTATAAAGATATTACTTTTAATAATAATCTTGATAATCTTTAAGAATTTATTAGTAAAATTTTTTTTCAAAATCTCATCTTTCAAATCTTTGCTATTTTAATTTATAGATTGGATTAGAAAAAATTATTAAGTTATCCTAATTGGGAGAAATTATTACATAACTTTTCTTATTAATAGTTTTTAAAATAGGAAATTAATCTCAACAATAAAATTTTTAAGTTTCACAAATAATATTAAATAAAATAACACATATTTTAAAAATATATTAAAAAATTAATTAAAAATAAAATATATGATAATTGCATAAAAAATAAACTCTTTCAACAAGAAAATTTTATTAGAATCCAAGAGTGTGTATCACACAACCTTTTGCACGTGGAAACGAACCTTTTGTCGGTAAAAAATAATGCTTTGACAAATCTAAGATCGTTCATTATTATCAGTCCATGCAAGTCGTGCCAATATAATCACGAGCCACCTACCCCTTACAAAGAAATACGTCGCTTCTCTCTTCATTTTTTTTTTTGCACCCTAAAAACATGGGCATTTTTTTTTTTGGTAAACCATGACCAAATTTCTTTCAAATTTATCCTTGAATTAGTATTTTTTACAGTAAAAAAAAAAAAGTTGCAATCAAATTTTCTCCATTGAAAAGATCAAAAGCCTGAAAAACTTTATTTCTGGGTCCCTTGACTGACTGACTTCTCACTCTCTGGTCTTCCCCACAAATCCACTGTTAGTGTTTTGGACATGGTGTCCACAAATTCCACGTCCAATCACTGTTTTTTTTCTTTTCGTTTGAATTTATCCCAAATTCCACATTACTGTTTCTTGGCTTCTTGCAGCCATTGAGTTTTAGTACTACTATCGTTTTTTCCATATGGTAGTTGGCATAGTCTTAAGTCAGCTTTAATACATTTCCTGAGTTCCTGTCCTAACTCCTAAGTTTTTCTCACTAAGTCTCGAATTTGATTTGTAGGTTGTGTTTCTGATTATTTTACAATCTGGGTATTTAGAAAAATGCATGCTTGATATACTTTTAGCAAGTTTCTTCAACCCCAGAAGGTCTTGACTTCAGACAAAGGCTAACTCTTTAAATTAAAAAAAAAAAAATTCCTTTTTTATTCTGGATTTGTTGGTTTTGATAGCGTTCCAAATGAGACGTCTTGGGTTTGTTTCATTTTTCGTTTTGATAATATGGGTGTCCCAGAGTTGTTTTGTGGGTTGTCAGAAGCCTGCCGTTGTAAACATTGCTGCAATTTTCACTTTTGATTCTGTTATTGGTAGAGCTGCAAAGCCAGCCATGGAAGCTGCAATCTCTGATATCAATGCTACTCCCACAATTCTTAATGGAACTCATCTTAATTTGTCCATGTCGGATGCTTATTGTAATGTCTTCTTGGGTTCTACAGAAGGTAACTACAACTCTGTTATTTTGCTTTTTCCCTGCTACTTAGTCTGTTAAAATACATGGTTGGAATTAGCAGTTCTTATGGCTTTTGACAATTTTAATGAATATGTATTTAGTGATGGGCATAGTTATGAACTTAATTCAATTTATTGTGGTTCTTTCTCCTTCTGCCTTCTGTTCTCGGTTCACTTGAATTTATATAGGGTCAATCAATAACTTAAAGCTCTTTTCAACTCTAATCATTTATTTGATGATTAATAACTATTCTTACTGTGATCTCTACTTGTTTTGTTTCTAGATTTCCTTTAATTAATCTTCTAACTTGACCGGCATAATAATGATTTTATATGATAATGAAGTTTCTGTGCATTTTAATCCATCAATGATTTCACAAAGATGCCAAATCTCCTCATGTCTTCTTTGTTTACGGTTGATCTTATATTTTCACTGTGGTATGATTGCCATATCAGGCCAAAGTCCTTTCAGGCATGATATTCCTTGAAAATTTATTGCAAAGAATCTTAAACCAAGATAGAAGTTCTTCTAAAACAGATTGAACCTTTTCTTTTATGTCAGCTTTTCAAGTAATTGAAAAAGAGGCGGTGGCTATTATTGGTCCACAGTCATCTTCGATTGCTCATATGATTTCTGGAATAGCCAATGCTCTTCGAGTTCCACTTGTTTCGTATGCTGCCACTGATCCAACTCTTTCTGCTCTCCAATTCCCATTCTTTCTACGAACTGTGCAAAGCGATTTCAACCAAATGGTTGCTATGGCTGACTTAGTTGATTTTTATGGGTGGAAAGAGGTTATTGCTATCTATGTAGATGATGATTATGGGAGGAATGGGATATCTGCCCTAAATGATGAACTTAATAGGAGGCAGACAAAAGCTTTCTATAAATTCCCTTTGCCTGTACATTTTACTCAAAGTCACATCATATCCTTGCTCAATCATTCTAAATTGCTAGGTCCTCGTGTGTATGTTGTTCATGTTAATCCTGACCCCCAATTAAGAATTTTTGCCACTGCTGAAAAGCTTCAGATGATGACCAGTAACTATGTGTGGCTTGCAACGGATTGGCTTTCTGCTACCATAGATTCATTCTCTCCCATGAATCAAACTGCTCTCCAAGTGCTTCAAGGGGTAGTTGGACTCCGGCAACACATTCCAGAGTCCAACAAGAAGAAAGACTTTGTGTCTCGATGGAGAAAAATGCAGCAGAAAGGGTTGGCAAAATCAGAGTTGAATACCTATGGGCTTTGTGCTTATGACACAGTTTGGACAGTTGCACATGCAATTGACAAGTTCATAAATGATGGCAACAATCTTACATTTTCATCCAGTAATAAGTTAAATGATACAAGAACAGCCAAAATGCATTTGGAGGAGCTTAAAGTTTTTGATGGTGGTGATTCACTGCTCAAGGATTTATTACACACAAACTTCTCTGGTTTAACCGGTCAAGTTCATTTTAGTTCAGATCGGAACATTGTGACCTCAGGTTATGATGTCATTAATATTCACAAGATGGCTGTTCAAATAGTTGGTTACTGGTCTAGTATTTTTCATCTCTCAGTTTCTCCTCCGGAAACCCTCCAAGGGACACAAAAGAGCTATTCTGAGATAGACCAGAAGCTTCACAGTATTACTTGGCCTGGTGGAAAGACAGAAAGGCCTCGTGGCTGGGTGATTGCAGATGATGAACGGCCATTGAGAATTGGAGTGCCTTATAGAGCCAGTTTCATTGATTTTGTTACAGAACAGCATGATAACCATAAAATCGCGGGATACTGTATTGATGTGTTCACTGAAGCACTGAAATTCATCGCATATAATGTTCCTTACAAATTTGAGCTTTTCGGGGATGGACGGTCCAATCCTATTTATGGTCAGCTTGTGAACATGATTGCAGATGATGTAAGTATGACAGTTTGCCTTTTATAGTTGGTAAGGATTAACATAAATTTTAAATTTGAGCAAGGATTTTGAGGAGATGATGGTTCCACCTATAGGGTTAGGAAACTTTCTTAATAATTGTTCAATATTAACTTACCTCACACCTTCGCACCAAAATATGTCATAAATTGATTGGGGCAAATATATCCTTTTTTTTTTTGTAACATATATTTGCCTGTGGTAGATGTTACTTTCATGGCAATAGTTGAGGCACTTCTAATGAGTTGCATGGTTAAACCTTCATCCAATAAGCAATAAATAGCATGTTGCAACTTAAATCAAAGTCTTGCATCATGGAGAGGAATGTTTATTTATAGATAGAGCTTGTACATCTTGATTGTTTTTAAAATTATTGTACCAGGTGTTTGATGCAGCTGTTGGGGACATTGCAATTGTGAAAAACCGTACAAAGATTGTGGATTTTTCTCAGCCTTATACAACTACTGGTCTCGTCATAGTAGCTCCAATCCGCAATTCAAAATCAAGTGCTTGGGTATTTCTAAAACCATTTACATTAGACATGTGGTGCATGACTGCAGCTGCTTTTTTGATAATTGCAGTTGTTATTTGGATTCTGGAGCATCGAGTCAATGATGCTTTTCGTGGTCCTCCTAGGAAGCAACTTGTAACAATGTTTATGTAAGTTATTGCTATATCTCAGAGAAGTTCTAGTTAATATTTTCTATCATTTTTTTTGTGATATTATAAATGTGGTTCTTTTCCTCCTATTTTCAAAAAGATGGCTTTTTTTTTTTTTTTGCACTCATTGAGCCCATACATTCCTACCTCTAATATCATTCATTCATTTACTATTGCAGGTTCAGCTTCTCAACACTGTTTAAGACAAACCGTAAGGAAACTTTGGCTCCCTAACTTCTTTTATTTGAGAATTTTTTCACTGAAGATAAGTATTAACCATTAGCAGATATGATGTTAGCCTTAGGCTACTTTTGATATCAACAATAACTGATTTTGTTCATCAAAGTCTGTATACGTGGCCACTTCAGTTCTTATGAAATTTTACAAATAATGCCAACCTCGCAGTTCCAATTCAAACTGAGCTGCACTATCTTTATCTAGATATTAACATAACTCAGTAACTCTACTTGCCTTTCCTATGCCATTATTGTTTTTTCTTTTTCTTTTCATGGGAGGGGGAGTGTTGGGGGTGGTCTTGACTGCCTCCAGATTTTTAAATATTAGAAAAATGGCTAAGTAGCACATTTAACTGTGAAGCTCTTCTTCTTGGGATGATAAAATTTCTTGCTTTGCCAAAAAAAAAAAAAACCATATGAGCCTTTTGGTTCTATCATGCTTGATTGTCTACATTGTGCAGCCCAATAAGGATTAGTGATAAGGCTAATTGGTTTGATCCAGCAGTAAGAATCCTCAAATTCACATCAGCTTTCTGCTTTTTCAATAAAATATTGTCTCATTCTGTTTCTTTTAAAGCAAAATATGGCTTTACTGTTTCTACTCTTATCAGTTATCATTTTGTCGTCTCAAGTTACAGAAAGTTTTAGAATCCATACTGATCTTAAACTTGACAATATTTCATTTTAACAATACAGAGGAAGTAACTGTAAGCACACTTGGGCGAGTGGTAATGGTGGTATGGCTTTTCTTATTGATGGTGATAACATCTAGTTATACAGCAAACTTGACTTCAATCCTTACAGTTCAGCAACTCTCATCTCCCATTACTGGAATTGACAGCTTGATTTCTAACACTTGGCCTATTGGTTACCAAGTTGGTTCATTTGCATATGGTTATCTATCTGAGAATCTTAACATCCATCGGTCAAGGCTTGTTGCACTACACTCTCCAGAAGAGTATGAAAGTGCTCTACGACTAGGGCCAGCTAATGGAGGTGTGGCAGCTATTGTTGATGAGCTTCCTTATGTGGAATTATTTCTGTCAAAGCGAACTGATTTTGGGATTATTGGCCAACCATTTACAAAGAGTGGCTGGGGATTTGTAAGTACTTTCCTCTACATGAAAATGCATTCATAATTTCATACACGTCTTGTTGGAATGCTGGCATTTCATGTCTAGATTTTTGCATATTCAGTTAACTGTAAAATGTAAATAAAAATACTATCATAAACCAATTCATAATGTCTATGATATGTCACTTGTATGAAAAGTTTCTCATAGATTGTGTTCACTACATCATATCAGGCTTTTAAGAGAGGTTCTGCGCTTGCTGTTGACATGTCTACTGCAATCTTGAAACTTTCTGAAAATGGAAAGCTTCAAGATATACATGACAGCTGGTTTTGTAAGATGGGTTGTCCTGGAGAGAGGAAAAGAAACTCCGAGCCTAACCAACTCCACTTAGTGAGCTTCTGGGGCCTATATCTTTTATGTGGTTCCATCACTCTTGGTGCACTTCTAGTCTTTATTCTTCGAACTGTTCGCCAATTTGTCCGGTACAGACGAAGGCAAATGAACCTTTCTTCCCCTTCATCCTCGGTTCAAACTACTACTCGTTGCTCTCAGGTCATATATAACTTTTTTGACTTCATTGATGAAAAAGAGGAAGCTATCAAGAAAATGTTTATGCAGTGTGAGATTAATCCGGTTCCAGAAACTCCAATAAGCACAGCAACATGAAATTTTTGTTTTGGTAGATTTGGAGGGATATATTAGCCTTTAGTGCTTAACGCAGAAACCTAGTCTGTACATGAATCAACTCAGACTGCCTATTTAGGATTTGTGATGCTTGTAAATATCACTGCTCGTGATATGTAGAAAATTCCATAATGGCGATTATGATTTTCCTTATGTATACAAATGACATTAGTTTTGCAGTAATCCTATCTAATTATGGCTCATATGCTTGTCATTCTAGGTTCTTTAGCTGTTATTAGGTATTCAGAACCAGATATTACTAAAACAGAATCTTTTAGATATAGATGGATATACCATATGCTGCATTAAGTTTGACTGGTGCAAATCATCTGTGGGGTTGCTGGTGCTTCTAAATGAATTGCTGTTCACAAAATTTTCAGGGAATGCTCTATCCAAAGTCACAAGGTCCCAACTGCAGATAATTGATATCCATATCTTCATTGGTGCTAATAGGTGCAAATTTGATATCTAACTTGATTGGGATTTTGAAATTGGAATGGCTGTTCACCATAATTTCCAGCATTTTGATCACATGGTAGAGATTAGTATGATCTTTTGAAGCATTTTAATACAGTATATGCAGAGAAACCCTGTTAAAGCAGGCTGATTTGAATATCAGGTATATATTTTTTCCACTGTTTCTTTGAATGACAATCGGATTTTTGAGTTGAGGAGCTTGATCCATTTTGCAAAAAGTAAAAAAGAATTATATTCCATAGAGAAAAGCCGAATGGACGGCCACAAAATTTGAGAATGGCAATGCTGTTATATTGGCATTGGCACCTGGCAAAGGCCACACAATTGGGATAGGCATCCATTCCCTGCTGAATTCTGCGGATCAGTACCACAACAATGCGATGCAAACGATAACATTCAAATTCCAATGTTGCAAATATTTATATATATATATATAATTATATTAATCTGACCTTTATATCTAGCCCCAATAAACCAAGCTATAATATCCCTCACCAAAATATTTGGCTTTTTAAACAAAATGATATTAGACTTTTACTTTTAATAATCGGATTTAATTTCTTATTATCTCAAGCATAAAAAAAAAATTATAGTTTCCCACTTAAAAAAATAAAAAAAAACTTTTGCATTTAGCCTATGACCATTATTATTATAGGCAAATTGAGTTTAATTCTCACTAAATTGATTTTTTTGATAGAATATATTAAAAGGTATTAATCAGGAGCAATTAAACTTAATGCATTCAATTTAACAATTGGCTCAGTCATCATAATTTTAAAAAGTTTTTATCCTTTATTAATAACCCTTCTATATATTAAATCCTATTGATTTCTACTAACATTTTCACAATAAAATTCGATTAAATGAAGCCTACAGGCATTGATTAAGGAAAATTAAAATATTATTTAAAGAAAATTAATTTTACATTTTTTCTTTAAATATCACCTAAACAAGTTTCACTGATTAACATTTTTTTACACAAAATATTACTAAAAAAATCATAAGTTTTTTTTCTTATTTAATTTTAAGATATAGTAAACAATTTGCATAACAATGAGATAGTTTTTATAAAAAAAAAAAAAAATCCCTATATTAGTAACAATTTTTACCATTGAATTTCTCAATCCACACCATAATTAATTTAATTATATGGTTGAAATAAGCAACGCAAACAAATAAAGTTTAAACCTTAGACAAAAATCTAGCCATGAGACGAACCTATCAATCTTATCTTTCACGTCATCGATCGAACAAATAGCGACACTTTATTCACCTTTCACGTCAATCAATCAAACAAATAGCGACACTTTATTCACGTGGACGCCAGTTTTTCTTCTTATTTACAGTCATTATAATGCTGCTCTTTCCTTTCAATTTAGCTAAGGAATTTTATTCTTTACTTTATTCCACACTTTTTTTCAACTTGTTCGTACGAAATATCTTTGGCTCAGTCGTAACTTAAAATCACATTTGACGGCATTGCGGTTGAAGGGCAATTCAACAAAAGTTTTTTGGGTCCATTTTTTTTATCTGTTAATAAGAAAATAATAAAATAGTGGTTATGGATGAATTATTATTATTATTATTATTTAAAACTTGAGAGTATCAAATATTAAATTATTTAAATATGTAAATGTGTATGCATAAATTATTAAAATTAAAACTTCATATAATACATCTTATGTATTAATAATCAATCACTTTGATTATTTTTAATTATTTAATGTCAATGTAATTAAATGATAAAATATTTCTAAAATAAAAATAATTGAATTCATTAAGTAGTATTTAATTAATTATTTAATATTTTTCTTTAAATATTTTATTTAACTAGTTTCTAAAATAAATTATCAAACACATTGAAATTTTTAAATCATTAAAATTGTTCAATCATTCATCAAAATGACCCTATTTATATTTAATAAATATTTTTTATTATTAGACTGTCAACCAGAATCCAGCCATAGTTCATAAATTTTCTAGCAAATAAGTCTCTAACAATATTAAATTTCCTGTCATAATTTAATTAATTAATACCACATACAAGAAAATAAATATAATTATTTATAAGTTTTTCTTATCAGAGTTTTTCTCTAAATTAATTAATAATAGGTTTATATTTTTTCTTTAATTAATAATTTTTTCTCTAAATTATGATAAGAAAAAAAAAAGAAAACATATAAATAGTTATAGGTTTGCTAAGAATATTCTTAAAGCAATTTTATTAAAATACTATTTATAATAATATTTTACATTAAATGCATAATTAATAATTAATGTGATAAATTTAATGTATTAACAAATATTTTTTCTTAACCTAATAATTTTAAAAGAAAAAATTGAATATTAACTCGATTATTTCATATAATCATTTTAAAATATGGTATTCAATAAGTTCAATATTCAACTCAATACTTATTTTATCTTGACCATAATTGTGATGTCTCAATCACATATCGAGATAATATGAAATTAAGCTATATGTAAATATTTCAAATTAAAATTGTGAAACGTTTTTTGTGACATCAAATTATAAAATTTTTGAATCAAAACGAATAATATTTTATAATATACATTTTTCATAAATAATATCATAATAAGATTTTAGTTGAATTTCAAATTATCCTATTAACATCACAAGAACTTCTTTTTTTTTTTTAAATAACCTTAAAATAATATTTTTAGGAGTCTGAGTAATAAAATTCATAATTATGAAGTACCACAAAAAAGTTCAAAAAACTTCATAATTATGGGTATATGAATGTTAGATTAAAAGTCTCTCAATTTGGCCGGAATATTAGATTTGTTGATCCAAATAAGAAGGGAAAAAAAGAGGCGGCTCATACAATGAGACAGTACACCATTTGCAGATGGCAAAATGCTTGTACAAGTTGAAACACATGTTTCACACATGAATTAGACAGGGAAACGCCTAACAAAGCTAAAAACAAAACGTCATTTGCACATGCATTTGTACAGATGGCATCATTAGAATTTAGAACTATTATCTTTAGTCCAACATGTGATCATAACGTTGACATAATTAATGAAAGGTTGAATATATTGAAGTGATGAGTTGAATTTATAAGTGATGTCAAAATTAAATTGAATTCATCAATTAAATCGATTTAATCGAACGTTACAATTAATTATCAAATTGAACACACATCAAATTAGTCAATATCTAATTAAATTGAGTTGGACCAATAAAGTTTAATGAATTTTGATTAATTTATATTATTTAAATTATTAATTATTCTTTAAAATGTTTTATAAGTGATAGAATTTAAACCTTTATCATTTTAGAGTTCCATTAATGTACTTAACTATTAAGTCAAATGTATATATGTAAGAAAAAAATTACACTATGATAAATATATGAGATTATGGTATAGTAATAAAATACCAAAAAAAAAAAAGCATAAGGATCATGGAAGAGGAGGTGAGGTTTCAAGTACAAAATAAACTTAAGACTCTAGCTATACATGGACCCTCCCTGCATTGTAAATTTGTGGCTTGCCAAGGGAAAAGTATAGTAATTTGATGTCTAATGTTATATAATAAAGCCATACAAATAGCACCAGTTAATTATGAATTACGTTAAAAGGGATAATTATTTAAATAAAACTTAATAAGTGTATCTAAAAAATTTTTTGTTAATTATTGTTCCAAAGATATTTTTTAAAGCTAATTAACGTATTATTTATAATAATATTTTTTGTATTGAATGAAGTGGTTGATAATTAATGTGATAATTTCATTACATTCTAAAAAGATTTTTTTAATATGATAATCTTGAAAATATCTTTTAGCAAAATTCTTAAGTTTTGCTTGCATCCTTTGATATTGATATTTTGTACTGAATGCATTTGGTGGTAATTGATGTGACAGTTTGAATGCACTGTTTGCTCCATCATGTTTTCAATGTTAGATTGTTTTAAAAAATGTTATAAAATGAAATTAAAATAGTGTTTGATAAATTTAATATAAAAGTGTAGTAAAATGTTACAAAATATATTTGACAATATTTTTTTATATTTTTAATAAATAAAAAAATAAATCAAATTTATTAAATTAAATAATGAGTTTTTAAATATAAAATAATTAAAATAAAGAGATGTTTTTATTAATTATAATAAAAACAAATGAAATAAATACAATGAAAAAATCATATCAAATAATTAATATTCTTTATCATTTTATGAATTATTGAAGACTAAAGTAAAAATATAAACAGTAAATTAAAACAGTAAAATTGAAGCAGTAGAAGAATCAAATTAAAACTTTAAAGTTTTCGGTAGCAAAAAATCTTAATTTTAAAAGGGGGTTTTTCAATTTATTTAATTTCCAAGTAGCAAATTGCAAATAATAAAAAAGGGGGGGGGGGGGGGGAGGGTATGGTCTATTTGATCACAAGAAAACAAATAAATAATTTGTTGGTTTGTATGTATTTGAAGAGATCCCCCCACGTGAAACCAAATTCGTTTTGTGATAATCAAACGGTGATGTTTAAAATACATTTAATAATTTGTATATTTATACCATATAAAATATTAAAATTTATATATTTATATTATATTTTATATAAAAATTATATTTCATAATTAAAGTAAATAAGTTTTTTTTATTTTATTAAATTTATAAATAAATGTTATTATAATTTTAAATTATTTTATTTTATTTTTGTATCATATTTTCATATTATATTTTAAATTATTATATTTAATTTAAATTATTGTGAGCCATCAAATTTATTTATTTAGCTCTCACAAGCAAGCAAAGAATCCAATACCCAAACTTTTTGCCTTTTGCAAAAAAAAAATAATAAAAAAATCTCATTTTTTTCAGTAAAATAATTTTTAAATTTATGGTCATTCAACCCAATCACAAGAACAATTTCAAAACCATGTTTCAGACACTTAATAGTTTGGAACGCCAGGTTCCCATCAAAATAATCACAATCATTTTATTTTCCTTTTTTAAAAAAGATATTTTCCCTAAATATATTGTTCACTCAATTGGTTTCAAGGCCGCAGTGACAGAGTAATGCATGTATCATATATGGATAGAATAATTTTTGATTGCTTCATTAGATGTTTTTGCCTTCACAAAATTGTGCCTTTCAAAATTGGTTTTGGTCGGTGGATTAGATTTTAAAAATTATAAAATACAATGGTCCAAAGCGAATTCAATAAGTTAAAATTTTTTTTTAATTATCTTTTTGATAAAAAATAATTTTTTAATCTATAATTTAATTCAATTAATTTATTCAAATATTTTAAAATTGACATCCAAATTTAAATTTAAATTCTAATTTATACCCTCCTTTTGTTTTAAAATCATCATCTCCTACGTAAAAAAATTTACTTTTAAAAACCAATTATTTCTATTTTCCATACCTGAAAACACAAAGCGACAAAAACAAAAAGCTTGTTTGTCAACAAATCTATCAAGCACATGATGATCTGATGAGGATTACAGCCACCATTACAGGGATATATGCTAAAAGCTTGACGTGAGCCAGTGATGTTAACAAATATTCTGTCTCATACTCATTTACATTTGGTAAAGAAATTAACCAAAAACTCAGTGTAGTTAAATAGGTAGTACAAAAAGGTTGGGCTAAATAAAGAAAAAAAAAAGACTTGGAATTTGTAAGAGCCAGGGAAAGAGACATTATTTAATAAAAAGAGGCAGGGAATCATTCTTTACTTGAAGCCTGCAACACTGTTTTGAAGCCGTGAACGGTCAAGTTGTTTTTGAACTCAATTATATATTTTTTTACAGCCAGCCTTTAAGAACACTTTCGTCAAGGTGATGCAACCAGCAATATCTCCTTCCCCTTTTTTATATTGTTTTTCCTTGCTCATTGGCTTTGCATGTGGTGGTTTTCCCTGACAGTTTGAACACTTGTATATTATTAAATTCCACCACTATTTTCTTTTTCACTTTCACAATACAAACCCAATATAAAATTATGTTGAACCCAAGTTTTTTTGTTGAACGTACCTTGGTTTTATTAATCTTTATGGCTGTCTAACTAACCAGGGCATGTGCGTTTTGGACCCTGTAAGTGTTATGAAGCATGGGTTTTTAGATCATTACTGTTGGAATTTTTTGTTTGTCATTTTGGAGTCTAAATCTTACTGCTGTTCTTTTCATCTTTTTTTTTATTGACAATTTTAATAAAACCCCATGCTGGTTTCGTCCTCAGAATTGCTTGGATTTCTTCTTGATTCCTGCTTTTCATGTTTTTGCTTACGTTTGTTGGCAGGTGGTGCTTGGTATCTTGAATTCATGATAATTTGAGGCAGAAAATAGTTGGTCTGGTTTCAAAGGCAAGTTTTTGTTTTGGAAGACATGGTGGAGGTCCTGTTGATTTCAAGATTCATGACAAGAACTTTGATTTTGTTGAGTCTTTGGTTCATGTGGGTCCCATTGGGAGTTGTTTGCAGTACTGGAAATACATCAGCTTCCTCAAATTCTTCTTCATCATCATCTTCTATGAAGCCAAAAGTTATAAATATTGGAGCTCTGTTCACGTTGAATTCAGTTATCGGGAGAGCAGCAAAGCCTGCAATTCAAGCTGCTATTGACGATGTCAACTCTGATCCAAACATTCTTAATGGGATAGAATTGAAACTCATTATGCACGACACAAATTGCAGTGGATTTGTTGGAACCATGGAAGGTATTTTCTTGTACCCTGTAATTTAAATTGATCTTCAACTACTTTTTCGTTTGTTCACATTGCTGGATTGAATGCATCTTATAAGGAATTAAACTGAACTGTTTTTAGACAGAAGTCAGTAACTTCTCAGAGGGGAAGTGGTGATAATGAAATCAGTAGCTCTTTCTTTGTGTTGCTTATCTTTCCGCTAGTCCTTTTGCCATTTAATGGTATATATAACATTGGATTGCCATTTAATCGCAAGCAATGCCGTGATTAGAAGGGCAAGGCATTTGGTTGTATGTGCCTTATTTGATGTCAATTTGCAGCATTAACTTCAGTGTCATTGCTATTGTTTCTCAAGTGTTATAGTTGTTATGGCGTAAACCAGACTATGCTTGCCCTAGATCTCTAATAATCTGCATTAATAGCTTACATACAAATCAGGTTGTGTGCTCCGGTGTTGACCTCAGGAGATATGTATAATGTAATTTCTTGATAGAATGAGTGCTGGGTACGAGTACCTTTTTGTCTGTTGTTTATTTTATTCAATTGATCTCCTGCTCCAGTTCTGTAATCTATGTACTTATGTTTATTCAACAATGTTACATTATTTATGTTGCAATCTGCAGTTACATTTTGTGCCTCCAAAAATGTCTGATAAGTTGCAGCCATTTTAATTTAGAAATCTATTAGGTGGCACTGCAATTTTTTTTAAAAAAAATTTAAATTGATAAATTAACTGATTACATCTGAAACTAGTTCCCCTGGGATAGTGCCACAACAGGAACAAAAATTATTTAACTCACAATCTAGATGAGCTAGCGACCTGCCAACTCATTTGCTTTCCTTTTTTACTTGGGAAAAGCACAATGCACTGCTACCTAATACCTAGTATAATTTGCATTGTTTCATATGCAAGTGTCCTGCAAAATAGAGTGGCTGAAGAATACTAGAATCAGCTAGGATTAGATGTATATTACTTCCACTATCCTTCCTTTTTATCTCAGAACAGTGGAAACACAAAACTTTGATCTTTTGTCCTTGTTTGTGTAGCTTTGCAGCTGATGGAAAGTGATATTGTTGTCGCAATTGGTCCACAATCTTCTGGAGTAGCTCATGTCATCTCCCATGTTGTTAATGAGCTTCATGTCCCTCTTCTCTCATTTGGAGCTACAGATCCCACTCTTTCTTCCCTGCAGTACCCATATTTCCTCCGTACTACACACAGTGACTACTTCCAGATGTATGCGATTGCTGACATAGTAGACTATTATGGCTGGAGGGAGGTCATAGCAATATTTGTGGATGATGATTATGGAAGAAGTGGGATTTCTGTTTTGGGTGATGCCCTGGCAAAGAAACGTGCCAAGATTTCTTATAAGGCCGCATTCAGCCCTGGAGACCCCAAAAGTAAAATCAATGACTTGCTAGACGAGGTGAACCTGATGGAGTCACGAGTTTATGTAGTTCATGTTAATCCTGACACTGGTTTGAATATCTTTTCTGTTGCTAAGACTCTTAATATGATGAGTGGTGGTTATGTTTGGATTGCTACAGATTGGCTTCCTTCATACTTAGATTCAATGGAAGCAGTTGATCCTGAGACAATGAATATCTTGCAAGGGGTTGTTGCTCTCCGTCATTACACCCCAGATACTAATCTCAAAAAGAGTTTTATGTCTAGGTGGAACAACCTAAAATACAAGGGGAGTACAGGTCCTGCAGGTTTCAATTCTTATGCACTTTATGCTTATGATTCTGTTTGGTTGGCTGCACATGCCCTTGACGTTTTTCTCAATGAAGGTGGAAGTTTATCTTTCTCTAGTGACCCAAATTTGCATGATGTGAAAGGCAGCATGCTGCACCTAGCATCGCTTCGTGTGTTTAATGGAGGCCAACAACTCCTCCAGACTCTTCTTAGGATGAACTTCACTGGTCTGAGTGGTCAGATTCAATTTAGTCCGGAGAAAGATTTAGTTCATCCAGCATATGATATTCTTAATGTTGGTGGAACTGGGACCCATAGAATTGGTTTTTGGTCAAATTATTCTCATCTCTCAATTGTTCCTCCAGAGAGCTTATATACAAAGCCTCCCAATATCTCTTCTGGAAGTCAACAGCTTTATGGTGCAATATGGCCTGGTGAAACTACTAAAATGCCGAGGGGATGGGTATTCCCTAACAATGGACAGCCACTGCGAATTGTTGTTCCCAACCGAGTAGGTTATAAAGAGTTTGTGTCGAAAGACAAGGGTCCTCAGGGTGTAAGAGGATACTGCATTGATGTCTTTGAAGCTGCAATAAACTTACTCCCGTATGCTGTTCCTCATACATATTTTTTATTTGGAGATGGTAAAAGAAATCCTAGCTATAACGAACTTGTTAACCAGGTTGCCCAAAATGTGAGTATCATCTTTAGTTTTGTTTTTATTGTTTAACTGGTGTAACTTAACTGTTAGTGCATTATATGATTTTGTAGGGGATGGTTTGGGGATTTCGGTTCCCTGCTCAATATTGAGGTGCTAGTAGTTATACTAACTTGCTCTTTTCCTCTTCAGAAATATGATGCAGCTGTTGGAGATATTACAATTGTTACAAACAGGACAAGAATTGTAGATTTTACACAGCCTTTTATGGAATCTGGACTTGTTGTTGTTGCGCCAGTCAAAGAGGGAAAGTCAAATCCTTGGGCATTCCTCAAGCCATTTACTGGAGAAATGTGGCTTGTCACCGCTGCATTCTTTCTTTTTGTGGGAGCTGTAGTGTGGATTCTCGAGCACCGGATAAATCATGAATTTCGTGGTCCTCCTAGGCAACAGCTTATAACAATTTTGTGGTTAGTCTATTTGACTCATTGGTAGCCCTCTTTATTATAGATGGCTGCTATATATCTAATTTGAAGATAATGGGTGCATTTGTCATCCCTTGACAGTTGACACATTAGATCTAACCTATAAAGTACAGTGTCATATTGCAAAAACCAAAATCCTATAGAGCATAATAAAGCTTAAATATTTATGAGTAAGCATTTTATCTTCATCATACGTAATGGTTCCATAGATGTTCGCTGAGGCTGCAGTCCTAGGCTCTGATTTGTAATGAATCTGCATGGTCCTTGTAATTAGAGATCCTTTCTATTAACTCACTTGACGAATATTATAGTAATTATATTGATAAATTTTTTTCCTAATTCCAGGTTTAGCTTTTCAACAATGTTTTTCTCTCACAGTAAGTCGATGTAGTTCCCTATGGCTTTTGTTTATGTTATTACATGTAATGCTTCAACAAATTCATGCTAGAAACTCATAAAGTCCTTCTTGCTTTGACTTTGATGCAGGAGAAAACACCGTGAGCACTTTGGGACGTTTGGTGTTGATCATATGGCTATTTGTAGTTCTGATTATCAATTCAAGCTACACTGCTAGTTTGACCTCAATACTAACTGTTCAGCAGCTGACATCAGGGATTCAAGGGATTGATACCTTGATCTCAAGTTCTGAACCTATTGGAATCCAAGACGGTTCATTTGCATTAAACTATTTGGTTGACGAGCTCAATATAGCAGAATCTAGGATAGTTAAGTTAAAAAATCCAGAAGCATATCTTAGAGCCCTTGAGCTTGGACCGAAAAAGGGTGGTGTAGCTGCCATTGTTGATGAGCTTCCTTACATTGAACTCTTCTTATCCAACACCAATTGTTTATACAGGACAGTGGGGCAAGAATTTACAAAAAGCGGATGGGGCTTTGTAAGTATCAACATTAAACTTTTTAGGGTGATAGTGGCGTTGCAACTCTATTTTCCTATGTATGATCATTATTCCAATGTCTAACCAGTAATGTTTGCTCACATTTTAAGCTGTGGAAGTATGAAGTGCAATAATCCTATGTAGTTATCATTTTATTTTTCCCGGTGTCAGGCTTTCCAAAGGGACTCTCCTCTTGCAGTTGATCTGTCAACTGCTATCCTTCAACTCTCGGAAAATGGTGATCTCCAAAAAATCCATGACAAGTGGCTGACACGCAAGGAGTGCTCTATGCAAATCAATCAAGTTGATGAAAACAAACTCTCCCTAAACAGCTTTTGGGGCCTGTTCCTCATTTGTGGCAGTGCATGCGTCTTGGCTCTTACTATATTCTGCTGTAGAGTCTTTACTCAGTACCGCAGGTTTAGCCCTGAAGACGACGAAGAGGAGGTTGAGGAGATTGAACCTTCTAGGTCATCTCGGCGCCCCGTCCGCTCAACTAGCTTGTGGCCCATAATGGACTTTGTAGATAGGAAAGAAACAGAGATTAAGGAGATGCTGAAGAGAAAGAACAGTAATGAGAATAAACAACAGACCAACCACCGCTCACGTGGACAAGAAAGTTCACCTGCATAAAGAGAAACATTTTGTTTTGGTCTATTGGATCTTCTAATCTTCCTTTCTCTCTGTTGAATATAGAATCAATACAAATCCAAATTCATATGTGCAACATATCTTCTCCATTGCTTTGAAGTGAATGCATAGGCCCAGGTTTATTGTCTATTTTCATACACTTTTGTAGCAAAAAAAAAAAAAAAAAAGAGAAATTGTTAGCTAGTCGCAAACCAATTTGTATTATACAACAGTGTCAAAAAAAAAATTTGTTGTTCATTTCATTCAGGAAAGGGAGCTCCCAAGATAATCAAAGTGATTTACTTTTTTATGCAAAAGAGGTTGCAGTAAAAGAAATTGTAGTTTTGTAGATGAGATTTACTTCAGATTCATTGAATGTCAATTTATAAGAGTAATTAAATAAATAAATTAAATTAAAATTTGAATTCTGAAATGCTTAAAACGATTTATTTTGTAAATGAAAGAACTTTTTTAGATTTATTGAAGTTGAGTCACTAATAAGTGATTTGATCGATCAATTAAAGTTAATGTTTTTTTATGAAAAAGCATTGAATTCGAATTTTGTTTGTGATCGATCATTTATTGAAATAATTTTGAATATATGATTTACAATCATTTATTTTAGATTATTAGATACAATATATTTTACTCTGATGAATTAAATAATTTATCTATCATCAAAATTTTTTTTTTTTTTTTTAAGTTGAATAAGACCATACAATATATTTATTTATTATTGTGTTCCCGATTCTTCTACCGTTTTGAGTTGCTTTTTCAACTTTTTTGATGGGCCATCCACCATTATTGTTGTCCCTTAGAAAAGAAATATTCAGGGCCGTGGTGTCCTACACCAGCTCACATTAACGTTGGAGTTTTAAGAGGACACAGTAAGGAAAAAAAAAACATTGGGCCATGGTCATTACTTATTGAAGATTTTAAAGAATGAATAGGGGATAATAATGGCATCAAACTTAAAAATTTGGATTACGTCGTATATTTGAAAAATATGGATTTTTTTTGTCTTATATTAAATGATTCTACCAACTTTCTTAGCCAAAATCAGAGCCACACATCAACATGTGTGGGCCAACCGTTGTCAATTAAGTTTAGGCCCAGAAGCTGGGTCCAAAGGACAAGGACAGTTACCATTGATCCAACCCAAATTAGAGACTACTTGTATTTTTTAAAAAATTAATATTTGATATTTTATCCATATAAAATTTTAATTTATAAATAAAATTAAAGGATTATTATATATTTTATTTTTTAAATATATTTTTAAAAAACAAAAATATAAAACTTTACTAATTGAATTTCTTTTTTTTGTGATAATCAAGTGATGAGAACAATTAATCTATCATTAATTTCAATTTTTTAAAACAAAATATCTCCAACAGCTATTACCAAACATAGTTATACCAACCACCCACTTTTTAAAAGACACGTCATGTCGTTGTTGGTTTTCATTAATAAAATAAAACATGACGTGTCAGCCGTTGATACCGCTCATCGGAATCGGTGCCAACCTCAAATCTTCAAAGATATTGCTGTGAGTTGAAGGATACCAATTTATAATTCTCAATTTGCAAATTCTTTCCAGGTCAGTTCAAGTTTTTGAATATTTTAAAATTTTATTTTAGTTTAAATTTTTTTGAGTAATGTTAAAAATACATTTTTAAATTAAAATTTTAAAAATTTCGAAACACTCTTCGTAAAAATTCAACTGCTAATTGACAAAGAAAATGAATTTTTTCTTTATTAACCCTTTTTTGTATTTGAATCCACGTTCTATCCAAATTATCACCGAGTGGATGATCTCCTGTTCATACGTATATCTTCCTACCATAACAAGTTTTCTCGTGTTTTTAAGGAATATATATTGAGATATTATTAAATATATTTATAATAATTTTTTTAATTTTATAAATAAAATTAAAATGACGATATATATTTATTAAAGCATATTCAATAATATAAAAAATTAATTTTTAAAAAATGAAGCATATGTTATTATTTTAATTTAGTTCATTAAATTAAAAAAAAATTATTATAATGTATAAAATAATTATATATATATTTTTTAAAACTTTAATTTAAAAGTTTTGAATTTGAATATGAATTATAGAATCATAAAGACAATGATAAAAGATAGTATTAAAGATTATTGTTTCTTTTGTTTAAGATATTAATGGGCAAGGTTTAATCTATTTTTATATTTAATATATATTTTAAATATCTATTTATTTTCAAGAATTTAATAATTACGGGTAATCCTTGTATCTATAAATTTTTTAAAAAATATAAACAATTTTTTTTTTAATTTTATCTTTTGCATTTATGTATTTTTTATAAAAATATATTTTTTAAAATAAAAATATATCAGATCTAATTATTGGTGGGGTACATCAAATTTTCTCAGCAAATCTTTGATTCAAATGCAGCAACGTTTCAAGGACAAGTGTTCCTTTTATCCATTTAAAAAAAAAAAAAAGGGTATGTTCTGTCTTTCAGACTTTAACCAAGACATGCTCTCAAGTTCAATGCCTTGACCCAACTCTAATCAATTTAGAGCTAACAAAGCACCGCTTTAGTAATGAAACGGACAAATTTTTATGACATTAAAACTTAAAAGCTAAATTTTTTTTTTTTTTTTATGAAAGCACATATGAGAATAAAAAAAATTTACAAGTGTTAAAATTTGAAATTTTAATTTATAAAATATTATATTTTAAAATAACTAATTAAGTTAGGCCTTAATTTAAATTTAATTACTTTTTAGCTAAATAATGAAACCTAAATTTCAAATTTTGAACTTATTTGATGTGTATGAATTTAGTATGAACTCATTGATGTTCACATTGTTTAAATCCGTGAGCAAATTTTACAAATAATTAATGAAGAAAACTTGTTCATCTTTCACAAGCAATTGTATTGCTTAATTTAAATTAGGTTCTAAATCAATATTTTAATATTATTTTATATATGTATTACTATTTTTAATGAGTTTGAGCATTGAATTTGTGACAAAATTTTAAACCCATTTACAAAATAAAAAAATTTCATGACCAATAGACAAGGTGATTTTTCTTTAATTATTGGTGATCTCAAACATGTGGTATTTGGTTTGGTATTAGAAGATAAATATCAAACCTGAAAGATCCAATTTGTACTTGTCAATCTCTATCCCATTTTGTTAATGTTTGAGTCCATGTTAAGATAATGATTAAGATAATCCACTGTTAATTATTGAAAGATAGAGATAGAAATTACAGCAAATTTGTTTGAGGAAAGAACTATGAAGTTCCCAAGATAACCCTCGTGTGGAAGCAACTGGAAGCAGAAGCCAGCCGGCAATTTGGACTGTATGCAAAATTATTGTACATAATTGGGGTCAACCGTCCCGTTAAAGTAGTCACTTTCGTAGCTAAAAAGTCTTTCTGTAAGTTGCAACCGAAAACTAGAGCGCACGTTCCAAAAATATCACAATGTTATGAAAATACGAGAGAAAAGTGTTAGCCAGGGTTTTCTCTTTTTGTTTTTTTTTTTTTTCCATGGCCAAATTGTAGACACGGAAATCTGTTGAGGCCATCAAAGTGAGAGATTATGACTCAGTTTTGGCCCAGAATGGTTAAACTCAACCTTAGGCTCAGAGTTCGTCGCGTTTTGATTCTGCGACGCTGCATTCGTTGCTTTTGGGACAGACTTCTCATGTGCTCCCTAGGTAAGCCTATAAGGTATCGAATGTTATCATGTGCATCCACCCCCGCCGTGTCTTCTCCGCCTTCTGCTACCGTTGACGGCAGTCTTGCAGCACCGAGGAACGTGACGACCCCCGCTTGTCATCATAGCCACCATGATTATAAAGACTCGGATTTGGTTCCCTTGAAGATCAGTCTCTTGGGTGATCCTCAAATTGGAAAGACTAGTTTTCTGGTTAGTGTCATTAGCTTTCCTTCTTTCTCAAGTGTTGTTGGTTTTATTTGATTGAATATCAAATGTACATCGCCGTGGCTTTTGAAGGTGAAATATATTGGGGATGAGAAAGATGAACAGGAAGACATTCGAGCGGAAGGACTGAATTTGATGGATAAAACTTTCTTTGTAAAAGGAGCAAGAATATATTACAGCATCTGGGAAGTTGATGGTATGCCATTTTTTTTTTATTTCTCCTTCTCTAAAGTTTCAGGTTTTCATTTTGCTTTTGCTTATAGAACACCAACTTTTTCATTTTCAATTAAAAATGTAGGAGGTGAGAAATCTCAGGATCATATTCCTCTGGCTTGCAAAGACTCTGTAGCAATTCTTTTCATGTTTGATCTAACAAGCCGGTGTACTCTAAACAAGTATGAACTCACATTATCCAGTCCAATATCTCCATTTCAATCAACAATGAAAAATAATTCTTGTACTGCTGCTTAACGTCTGTCCTAGTGCTTCAAAATCTGGGTAGTATTCTAATTTGTAGGAGTTTTTGTTCTGTTGTTGCAGTATCATAAGCTGGTATCAAGAAGCCATAAAATGGAATCAGGTTTTCCCTTTTTTCTTTTTTTCTTTACTTTTACTGTTTTCTTAGAAATCAGAATGGTTTTCATTCCTTTGTTCAAGGTTTCTTCTGCTTCTGTCTTAAGAATCATGTATTTAAGCAACTACATATGTTATAAAAAGTCTCCTAATTATGCAAAGTGTGATTGTGCAGACAGCAATACCGATTTTGATAGGAACAAAATTTGATGATTTCATTCAACTTCCCATAGATTTGCAGTGGACAATCGCTAGTCAGGTAAATTGGTACTCCAAGATAATTTTTGTTACCATTCTTGTTAAAGCCTGAATCAATCCAACAGGTCTAAAAACAAATTCCACTTGTTTTTAAAAGAAATATTCTAAGAAATTTGGATAGGCATGGTACCTTGTATTATTGCTTCATGATTAGATCCATCAATTTGGGGGAGTAAACATAGAAAAAGGGAAAACTTGCAGACAACCAAGTCAATGTTTGAGAATTAAACATGGCGGACAAATGAAGTAAGTCAGGTGACAAACAGGGAAACCTAACTGGAGAAAAGGACTTTTGGCCTATCCGCCTAGTTGATTACAGGGAGTCCAACTAACAACCCGGTTTAAGGAGATTGTGATCTCTCACCCTTCACCAATACTCAGATCCTCATGTTAATCACTCAATGATCCCAACAGATGAAATGAGTCTCTTTTCTTGTTGTAGTTGGCAGCTTTTTAGAAAACCTCCGATTGTTGCCTCACTGATGTTTATTGTGTATAAAAAGTTTCTCATTGATGTTTCATTTGCTTCGTATTTGTGGCAGGCAAGAGCATATGCAAAGGCCCTGAATGCGACGCTCTTCTTTTCAAGTGCTACATACAACATCAATGTAAACAAGATCTTCAAATTCATCACAGCAAAACTCTTTGATCTGCCTTGGACGGTTGAACGCAATCTTACGATTGGAGAGCCCATCATTGATTTCTAAACTTCATGTTGTACATAAACTGTCTAAACTCCTCAGCCAACCGGTCACCAGGGTTGATGTTTTCATCGGTCTAGTGATGATTCGAGTTGTTTCACTGAGCAGTGGTGGAGAACCCATATCTCCACAATGAATAACATTTCAGTTGTGCCACAATTATAGAAAAAAAAAAAAAAAAAGAAGATAAAATGCTTTATGAGCTTTGCATATTTCTTCAGCTCAGCCACTTTCACCGATTGAGCAATTCTTCATGAAACCTACATGAAATATACTTACCAAAGGCATTTCAAAATAAAAATGACATTAAAAAAACTAGAAGCGCAGCTTAAAAAGAGAACGGATTAAACATGGTAAAGAAGTTGAGATCCCAGTCAAATGCTAGAAAAAAAAAAAGTAGACATAGAAATTGGGCCACGAAGCCATCAAATACCCAAAAATGTTCATTGAATCATCCTGATAAAGTTCAATAAAAACCTGTAGCAGTTTCCATAAATAAGGAAGGCATTTTTCTCACAATTAGAGCCAAATCTCATTGGCAAGTCCAAATTGCTACAATATAGTTGAACATGGAATCTGGTGAGCAGATGTCATAAATCAATGGCACATTGATATCTAACATAAATATATATATATATATATATATTATATTACAACATACAAAATTATGTAATTAAAATTATTTATGTAGATGTTTAAGTGGATAACTTCTTTTAATGACATATTGGATAGTATTTATACTATTTTATTTATCAAATAAAATTTTTTAATAAATTATTTAAATTAAATATTTTGGATAATTATTTAAATTGAAATCAAAATCTATCTAATGTTGAAATTTTAATATAAGATTTAAATTTAAATACATTAAAACATATTTTATTTTATTTTTTAAATTTAATGACTGTTCCAAATATATATAATTAATAAAATTTTATTTTCTATCAAATAATTCTATTTAATCAATTATTTAAATTCAATATTTTAAGATAATTATTAAAATTCAAATCAAAATCTATAAAAAATTGAAAATTAATTATTAGATTATTTAAATTTAATATTTTTAGATAAATTAATGACTTATTGACTAGAAAGCATAAATTTTTAAGTAACAAAAGCTTACATATTTATATGAAAATATGAGACATTTGAATGTTGATAAAAAATTAGATAAAAATATATATTTGATTTGAAAACAAATATAATGTTTTATTTATGTTCTAATTCAAATATTTTTATATTATATATTTGGTTAATTTATTTATTCTCTCTAGTCCATAATTTTTTTTAAATTTTGCTTAGATTGATTATAATTAATTTTTTGTATTATATATATTTTTTGTTTTATTTATTTATTCAATGTTTTTATTCTCTGTTAATTTATTAACATATTTGCTTTTATTATTGTATATATTTAATCTTGACAAATTAATATATAAATTTATGTTTTCTATTTTCTTTTGCTATACTTTTTATTATTGAATTTCTTTACTTATAATGGATGATATGAGAAGAATGATGATCACTACTATATCTAACTCACAAAAAATATTATCAATTATGTTAAAAATGATTAAAAATAAAAAAAAATTTAAAAAAGTTTTTAAGCATAACATAAAGAATTATTGTTTCCCTTTTATCTAAAAAATAACCTTATTTTGTTGACATATATAGAAATAATTGTTATCCCAATATATTTGTGTAATAATTATTTGAAGTATATAAAAAATAAGAACTAATAAAAAGTAAATGATTATAACAAAATTAAGAATTGTGATTTGTTATTCAATCAAATATATATATACATATACACCACCTAATCAACATTATGATAAAAATAATTATTAATCTTAATTATTCAAATATTGATTTTTGATTTTTTATAAAAAAAAAAAAAGCGGTAGCAAAATTTTTAGTATTTAACAAATAAAATGAAGAATATATTTTTTTAATGAAAAAAAGAATTTTTATAATTTTTGAAAATTTATAAAAGTTTATACTTTTTTTAGATGAACAATATCATTTATAATATATTATGTATAAATAATCATCTAATTGTAACTTAGCATTTACAAAAATATGGTTATATATTAAATAAATAATTAAAAAATAAATTTAAAATTATGAAAAATTTAATAAAAATTCCGTATATTGTGCGGGTTAAAAAAACTAGTTTCAAAATAAAAATGACATTAAAAAACTAGAAGGGCAGCTTCAAAAGAGAACGGATTAAACATGGTAAAGAAGTTGAGATCCTAGTCAAAACCTAGAAAAAAAAAGTAGACATAGAAATTGGGCCACGAAGCCCTTAAATACCAAAAAATGTTCATTGAATCATCCTGACAAAGTTCAATAAAAACCTGTAGCAGTTTCCATAAATAAGGAAGGCATTTTTCTCACAATTAGAGCCAAACCTCATTGGCATGTCCAAATTGCTACAATATAGTTGAACATGGAATCTGGTGAGCCAGATGTCATAAATCAATGACACATTGATATCTCTTTGATGAGAGAAAATTGACTTAATATGATTGGTTTGGCAAAGCAAATTTTCAGAAACACGGAATTAGGCAGGCCGGCTATCACTTCTTGGAGAAGTAAAGAGAACAAATATGAAGTCTCTAGAGGCATTATTATAATCCAGCGAAAAAGCCAACTGTTACCAAATTGTATTCAATAAGATCGTATTACTTGATGAATTTCACCTCTCCCTCAGGGCTCTCCCTCAGGGCTCTCTCTCAGGGGATTGGATTGCTGATAGCAATAACAAAATGTTTGATGATTCTCACTGTCACTGTGCATGGTCACAATTCACAAATTCAATAGATAAATATTGCAAAGGGAGATAAATATGTGAAACTGCTATCGACTTGGTTGAAAACTGTGTTCTAGCACAAGAGACCGGAAGAAGGATCAGTACCCCTGAACCTCTGAAACCATATATATCTCCAACTTGACATCAAAGATTGGCTAACTGTTCTTATGATGAGAAATCTCTGATGTGGAATATCCCCTGGAAAGTTGTTTTCCCATTCGAGGGTTGGGGAATCTAGCCGAGTAAAACGATGAAATTACCTTTGATAATTTTATTATGCATACTTGATCAAGAATGATCGAAAATATGTAATTTAATTCCACTGCGTATATTTTACTCTGTTTTTCCTAACAAAGCGTTGATCCAATTCATTTAAGGCCTCCGTTTTTTACGACACTAAATCCTGGCTCATTGTATTTGTTTGATTGCAATAATAAGTTTTCCTTCAAAACATTTGTATGCATACAGCGAAAATCTCACATTTAGTGATTATAAAGGAGCCCAGCAAGAGAAAAACATGAGTGAGAGGTGACAATGACAAAAGTCACTTGAACTAGATATCAGAACTTCCTGTTTGCCACTAAGACATGTTCCGGTCGGAAGAAAATGGCATTTTGGTAAATAAGAAAAAGTGACAAGGACAAAAGTCACAGAACATTAGCATCAGCATTAATTTATTATTATTTATCTAATTGCATAGAAATTATCGGAGGTGCAGAGGCACAAATTTAAAGCAGCGTCGACCATTTCAAACCTTCTAAAAAATTAAGAAAATTAGATCCAAATCCCCTTTGTTTTTCTTCCCATCTCTTCTTTTTTCTCAAAAATTCACTAAAGACAAAAAACCCAATTTGCAAAAAATGGGAATTCTATGCAAGGTGGTTGACACGCTGCTGTTGGTGGCGTTCGTGGTGATGTTGTTAGCTGGACCTTTAATCGATGCACAGTTGGTTTTGCCAGAGACCACTTTCCCGGACGTGCTCATCCGCCTAAAGCAACGCTACGCCGAGGAGTTCCAAGATTATTTGATGGTGGAGAAGCCTCATTTCTTCGTGGGCTTGGTCTGGCTGGAGCTTGTTTTCCAGTGGCCTCTCGTTTTGCTAAACATTTATGGGATTTTGGCATCCAGGCCTTGGTTCAACACCACTTGCCTCATCTATGGTGCCTCTGTTGTCACCGCCATGGTAAATAAATAATATTTCTCCACCTATGAACACTGTTCTAAATTTTAATGCTTGGATGGTATTTTATCACAATGATTTACTCTTGTTAATTATAGTGCTTTGAACGCCATTGTTGCAAGTGATTGTTTTTTTTCGCAGTGAATTTCATTGGAGGATCTTAGTCTGTGAATTCTTTAGCTGAAACCATGTAGGATTTAATCTTAGTTTGTTGTTTTTTGTAGTAATAATATTCGATTAGTATTTTTATGAAATATTTTATTAGTATTTTGAATGTTTTAGTTTTGGAGAAAGAATTATATAATCCATGTCTTACATTTTGTTTCTGCAGTAAGAAATTTTTTTCCTTTCCCCTTTCAAAAAATGTTATGACATTGACACTTTTACCAAAATGCTGCTTTGAACATCTCACATTTATCACTATTTCTTTACTTAAACGATCCCAATTCCCAAAATCCAACCCAAAGGGCCTTTTTATGGCCAAATGATGTGGCTTTTCCATTTTCAAGAAAAGGCTTTTCCTTACTTTGCCACACAACTCTTCTTGGCAGATAACATGAAACCAGATGTGACTTCAAGATGACTATCGTCTAACAAATTTTTGTCACCCTTTATTATGAGTTTGTGGCCTTCAAATATTTCCATCCATTTCTTAACATTGTGTCACATGCAGACTGCTTTATTAGGGGAGCTGCTGGGATCTCAGAAAGCATCAGATAAATTGTTGAAGATGCACTCCCCTTTCATGGGACTTGGTGTTTTAGCCTTGCTGCGAGGGCTGGTTCCACAATCTGGCAAGGCTCCAACCATTGGCAAAAGACCTGCACTAGCTAGGAAGAAGAGGGCTTGATTGAGTTGAGACTTGAGAATACAAAACCATCTTCTCGAATTTTTGTAATCTTTTCTTGTCATATTTAGAATGTTTTGTTTCATTTTTGTATCATTATTTCCTGGTTATGAGTTCTAGTCCATTGCTGGATGCTGTTTGTCCAGATGGTTTCCAAACACTTGTTTTAGTTTATAATTTATAAACCATTTCTGTCTACGATCAAATGAAATGCTATCTGATTGATCTTTGATTATTATTTGCATCATGGATCTACCTTAAATGTACAAGTTGCTGGCACTTGATGATCTAACACCCATGCACGAATACATTTATTGATAGAAATGATCTAGTTGATAGAAGACTTCATCTCTCATTACGTATTTATTGCATCATACAGGTTTTTTTTTTTTGTTTAGAAATTATCTCATTTAGTGGAGTCTTACAATTAGGGTTAGGTTAATTTACTATTGCTGTAGCGGGTAAAAAAAATTGGGTTGTTGTGATAAAAAAATTCTAAGTATTTGATATTATTGCTGTTTGTGAGTAATTGAAATAATTAAAAAAAAAAAAAACTATCAGTGTGTAAAATATGAACTCTTACTATAAACAGGGATGAAGTCTAATCTTTTATCTCATTGTAGCACCACGAGCAACTTATCGATTTTTAATTTTTTTAACAAAAGAAAGAAGTTATGAACAAAAATGGGAGATTTTAATCTTAGAACTCCACTTGCTTTAAGCGATATAATAACTGCTAGATCTAATTTGATAACATGTTTAAGAAGATATAACTTGCGTAAGTCTGTGTTGTAAACATTTAGAAAACTATATAGATCTCAGTTTAAGTCAACTTAAATCCCCAAAGCCCAAAAAAATATGATTGATTGTAAGCGTTAAAATTTGGATTCTAGATTTGGATACTAGGTATTAACGTTGGCTACATAGTGTCATTAACCGACTGTTTAGTTCAAACTGAACTATTATTTAATATTATAGAGCTAGTTTAGCAACTGACAGATAATTTGGGCAACGGGCAATCAGAGTACAAATTGGCTGCATTTAAAGATATAATAATTTAGTCATACAGAAGACTACATCTTCTCCACCAAGACCAGTAATTCAGAAATTTCACATTTTCCCATTCCCAACACTTTCTCTTCTTCTGAGTTTTGTGGTAAACTCCAACAACAAAAATGGGAGGAGCTGATCTTTGCAAGGTGGTTGACTCGATCCTGTAGCTAATGTTCGTGCTAATCTCGGTGGCGGCTCCTTTAGTTGACTCGCAGACTTGTTTACCTGAGACCATATACCCAGATTTGCTCGTTCGTATCTATAAATGGTATGCAGCCGAGTTTCAACATTTTCTGCTGGTGGAGAAGCCTCATTTTTTCGTGGCCCTGGTGTGGCTGGAACTTGTTTTCCAGTGGCCTCTCGCTTTGCTTAACGTTTATGGGATGTTGGCCTCCAAGCCTTGGTTCAACACAACCTGCCTCATCTTCGGTGCCTCTTTTATTACCTCCTTGGTAAATAAAAATAACTCATCCAATCTATTCACTCTTTATATATGATGAGTTTGATCTTGTTTAAAATCGTGGTAATTTCTGAAATGCACTTTAATTTTCCAACACCTCTATTCTTGCACTCCATAGTTTTAACTTTTTTTTTTTTTGGTGTTAAATTCAAGGCTGCTATAGTAGGCGAGAGACTGGGATCCCCGAAGGCATCAGATAAACTGTTGAAATCGTACTACCCTTTTATGGGATTTGGTGTTTTAGCCTTGCTACGAGGGCTGCTGCTTCCTGAATCTCAACCTGCCAAGGATTCTCTAACCATTGGCAATGGACCAGCTCTGGCTAGGAAAAAGAGAGGGCTTGAGCTAAGATCTTCTTCAATTTTATAATTTAGGACATTTTGGTTTCATTTGTATGATTACTCCCTGATTATAAGTGCTAATTAATGCGTTGGCGGTACTGTATTTTCAGCTGTTTCCTATAAACACTAATGAAACAGAAATCACCAATACTGGGTTGGTTCAACTTGTAAATTTGTCTACTTCAGTTGTAAGTTGTCAAAAGTTTGAATTCTAATCTCTATTAGATAGGATTCCTACCTTAAATTCGATTATTATTATTTTTATATTTAAAATTATTAAGATTCAAATCTTAATTATTTAAATTAAAATTTTAATATTTTATTAACTATCAATATCCAATGACTTAATTAAAATTCTGTTTCATAAATGGCTATAATATGATGAGAATTTGTCTCCACTGCATTAGAGTCAGGATTGTTCCACAAATGTCATTAGAATCATTAATAATTTAAATGTTATTGTAATAATTAATAATTTAAATGAAGAAATTAAAATTACTAAACTTTTGCTGCTTTGAACATTTTCCAATTAGGCAATTATCATTTTATGTGTACATCCGTGTTCCGGCAAGCCCAAAAGAGGAAACTCATGGATTGACGATTAGGCGGAATGGGCTGGGCTTAGATTGACTAAATATTTTATAGATTTAGTTCATTTCTTGTTGAAATTATTGTGGAGTCCTTTCAAATTAGAACGGGGCATTGCATGTATTTCTTTTATATTTGAAATTGTTTGAATTTAAATTTTAATATTTTGTGAATAAATTATGCAATTGTTAGCAAATATTTTATGTTTTCGAACTAATAATGCCAAATTATTGATTTTTTAAAAATTAATATATACATATTCAATTAAGTGCAGTCTTTTATGATATTAATTTGTATTTAATTAAATCGAAATTAAAATGAGAAACAAATAGAGGCACAATTTAAGTTTTGTTTGTTTCATGTTCAAGTGAATTTAAATATCAATCTTTTGAGAAGTGGAATGATTTGAGGTTGGTGATTTAGTGGGTTTTTGGATTGTTCGGATTTGAGTAATTGGCTTTGGATGAGTCATTCAAATTGGATCAACTTTTGCTGAGGGAGCCCAAAAGGGACAGTGGCTTATAGCATGAATTTGAGTGAATAACTAACAGCTTCTATCACTCTTTATTATATATATATATATATGATGAGTTTAATCTTGTTTAAAATCGTGGTAATTACAGATCAAATGCATTTTGATTTTCAAACACCAATACTTTATAGTATTGCACTTTCTAAAAAAATTTGTGTTAAATTCCAGGCTGATATTAGGGGAGATGCTGGTATCCGAAGGCATCGGATAAACTGTTGCTGATGTACTTCCCCTTGGGATTTGGTGATTTAGCCCTGCTGCGATGGCTGCTGGTTCCTCCATCTCAATCTGGCAACAGGCAAGGGCTGCCCCGATCATTTGCAAAGGAACTGCTCTGGCTAGGGGAAAAAGAGGGCTCGAGTTTAAAAGATACAAATTAATTATGTATTGAATTTTTATGACTCTTTCTTGTCAGAATTTAGAAATTTTGGTTTCATTTGTATGGTTATTGCCTGAAATGCAAAATTTTCATCCATTTTGGCTTTTTTAAAATAGTAATTAACATATGAAAAAAATCAATATTTTAACCTTTTTCACAAATAATAAAGTTCAATAGTCTTTTTTTTTTTTTTTCACAAATATAATGAAACGTGGACTACTTTTTCGCACCCAAACTTCAAAAATCTTTCAAGTCATCAACAACCTACTTAGATTTTTCTGTTACTTCATCGGTAAAACTTATGTACGTGGAACAATTATGCGCATATATATAGACATAATTTCTCATAAAAGATAAGATTATAAGAATGAATTGAAATGCTATATGTTTTAAAATGATAATCGACAAGTGTTTTTCAACAAAAAAAAGTTATTTTAATCAATTCAAAAGTTAAAATGTTTGAATACTTCCATTCAAAGAGAAAGAAAGAAATGATAAAACTGAAATATATCTATATATATATATATATATATATGCATGTATGTATACATTGATCAAACTTTAAAAAGATGTGAGTTAAAAAGAACTTATGTGGGCAATGTCATTTTCATACGAGTGAAGTAGATAGAAGTCAGAGATTACGAATAGATTAAAATTTAAAAAAAAAAAAAAAAACTTGTTGTTTGAAAATCAATGTAAAAAAAATTGTTATATGGTAACATACAACAAATTGATTCGCTGAGTCCAAGACATCGAAGTTGACTAGTTTGCCACAAGCGAAACATTTTGTTGCATTTTGATGGCAAAGGCGCCGGCGAACAAGGAAAACTAGGAAATCCCGCTGAATTTTCAGTTGACTTTCACAAGGGATCTTTTTCAGCAGTCCCTTGGTCTAACTTGGCTGCAATTCCTGATATTATTTTTGTCAAATGGAAGACGTCACTCTCTCAGTCTGCACCCACCAGCAATTCAGATGTTAATAAATCAAATCCCATTTTTCCCTTCCCATATCTCTCTCTATCTTCTTCCCTTCTCTCTTTGCAGGAAAACTGATCATCAGAGCAAAAAATAAAAATAAAAATGGGAGCTCTAGGCAAGGTGGTTGACCTGATTTTGTTGCTAACATTCTTGGCCATCTCGGTTGTGGCTCCTTTCTTGGATTCCCAGACTTTTTTGCCTCAGAGCATGTTCCCAGACTTTCTCGTTCGTTTTTATAAATGGTATGCTATCGAGAACCAAGATTATTTGCTACTGGAGAAGCCTCATTTCTTCATCGCACTTATGAAATTGGAGCTTTTTTTCGTATGGCCTCTAGCTCTGCTTAACATTTATGGGTTGTTGACCTCCAAGCCTTGGTTCAACACCAGCTGCCTCATCTTCGGTGCCGCTCTTATTACCTCCACGGTAAATAAAAAATTATTTCTCTTATTAATTAAAGTCTTTTCAATAGTTTCTTTACTAGGATACAAACAATTTAGATGTAAATGTCAATTTTAATGCTTAAATATTTATAAAAAACATTGGTTTGCTGCTAATTGATGATATCTAGTTTTTACTTTTAATGCTTGAATATCTTTCTCTGTCTTAAGTTTGGGTTATTAAAATGGAATTGAATTTATCAAATACTTATATTCTTATACTTTGTTAACTCTGTGTTAAATTCAGACTGCTATGGTGGGGGATATGATCGGATCCCAGAAGCCATCATCAGATAAACTGGTTATGATGTACTCGCCTTTTATTGCATTTGGGGCTCTAGCCGTGCTGCGAGGGCTGGTTTCACAAGGCAAGGCTTCTACAAGCATTAGGAACGGACCTACGTTGGTTACGAAGAAGAGGGCTTGAGTCGAGATATAAACATCATCTTTCTTCTCTCTGATACCATGTTAAAAGAATAATATGGGAGGGATTTGTTCCATTTTGTCAATTAGGAAAACAGAGTTTGTTTAAAGCTAAGTCGAGTTAAAAATCAAAGTGCAATAATAAAAACAACGATACTAGAACCTGATAGTATTTGTAATAGTTTCTAAATTTTCATATTCTGAAAGTTTTATTTCAATTTCAATGATTGCCTGATATGTGCTAATTAATGCATTGGGTTTCCATAAATAAGCTATAAATTGTAATCATAAGCCATTTCTCTATAGGTAAAACGATCCTTAATTGATTATTAATTTCCCCCCAGGATGAATCATAAGAGTGATTTGGAAACCCTTGCAAAAAAAAAAAAAATACTATACCTTAAAAATCTTTTTTCTGGTTTTGGATGTAAAATATGAGATCGATGATTTTAAGAACATACTTCCTCAGATGTTTTGAAAATTCTATTCATAAAGTGCTCCTAGAAAAATTGAACGTTGAAACATCCTGAAACAATTGCTTTGGCAATCATAAAATTTTGCTGCTAAATTGAAAAGTTGATTCAGTTTTTTTATCTATAAAAATGTAGAGCATTGAATGGTCGACAATCTTATGGAATTTCCTTTTCTTGTCTACTAGGACAACACCATAGTAAATTCGGATCTAATTAATTATAGGAAGCCCTTTCACCAACAACTAATAAATTATGTTGTCCCCTGCCCCGGCCATCCACCGTCTTTTTTTTCTTAATTTCTCTTCAGCCACAGCCCCCATTATTTATTCCTGCTCTGCATGTGTTTTTTTTCTTCCAATTTCATCTATACATTGGTAAAATTAGAAAAAAAAGAAAAAGAAAAGAAAGGTCATCCTGCTCTTTTAAATAGAAAATCATGTATCAATTACAGAATCAAATGTTCAGATTTCACACAATTGTTGTTAAAGATGAAATAAATCAAAGTTGCTACGGTTGTTTTTTTTTTTTTTTTTTTTTAAAACAGATATGTTGAACAAAAACCTTTGGATTGTATATTACCCTATATGAATATCATTTCAGGTAATTTAAGTGAATTTCTCATCAGTTTCATTTCCACTTTTCTAGTGAAAAAGAAAGTTGATTTTTAAAATATGGTAACAAGAAAATTTTCAGTTATACTCAGATTTAGTCTTTTAATTTTCCAGTTGAAGGATGTGCATTTAAGATTAAGAATGGTCATTAAATATAAGAAAAAGTACAATGCAAAAATAATGGTGTTTCTGGCATTCATACATAGGACAAAACAATGGGACTTATAAAGATGTATTGATTGTTGAAAATGTCTGCAGAACCTTACAACACTTTAATAACCATAAGGGGAATTAATGAACGGTGCAGAACGAAATGGAAAAACATGTAATTAATATTTGAGAGAGTTCTCTTTATGGAGAAAAGGAATAATACACCAATGGTGTTCCTTTTCTGAGAAGGCAGACAACGGCAAAATCCTAATCCATCTTTGCATTTATGTGTTGGAAATATTGAATGGGAAAGTTATCAGGAATCTTCTTTCGTGATTTTTTTTAATTACATGTATGTCCATAAATTTCATTCATATTTTAATGTCGCTTTAATGAATGAACAATTCAGAACAAATTTAATTGATCAACAACTATAAAACGTATAAACCCATACAAATTGATTCATATCATTGACCATAATATATATGCAGATGAGGCTGATGATAGCTTGAACTTGGAATTGAGTCTTTAAAAACCAAAATCCTAATAAAGTTTTAAGTACTTAAAGCTTTTCTTTCGTATAAAATATGCAATTACCTTTTATTATTCAATCAATCATATTTTTCACTTTCTATTCATGAGATGCATGTATATAATAATAACACTTGAGTCTTTTTATTCAAGACAGTACATTGTAGAAGAAAATACGTTTGATGGACAATTTTCAAATCCGTTTGCCAATTAACCAAGTAAGAATTATATACTTGATGAAAGTTTGATGTGGCTGAGGACATCATGAAGTTTGTCTGAATTAATGAACAACAGACCATCTAAAAGGCATAAGAAAGCAATATCCATTTCAAAAAGCTCTTAAAATGGCTAAAATGAAGAAATAATAATTAAAAAGGGCAGTTTGCAACATAGGTGTGAGAGCTTTTCAACCATTAGAGAAACACAAGCAAACAAAGGGAAGAAGGAAAAAAGGGAACTAAAATCCCTTTACTTGTACAAAACTCTAAAACACTAAACATAAAAGTTTAACCCCCTTTTATAATAAAGGTCTATATAAAGTTCTTTCCATTCACTTTGGTAATTTTTTTTTCTTGGGGAAGTCAATTCCCGAACCTCTAACTCTTGAATGAATTTGCTTAGGCAACTTCATTTTCTTTGCTCCCAAACAAAGGTCAACATATCAAAGAGGATCATGTAAGGTGCGCTCTTGACTACTCCCCATCTTCTGTAATTCCAAAATTCCTCAAACACCATTGTTCTTAAATTTAATTACCTTCCCTTTTTTCCTTCTGTTAATCACTGCATCAAACAAAATTCTTGTAATGTTAGATAATTAATATCTCGAAATCAATGAGCGAAAAAGCTAGATATATGAAGTAATCTCCAATTTATCCCCCCCCCCCAAAAAAAAAAAAAGCTTAGGAATAAAAAGATTCAATGAATGAAGAAACAGCTTTCAAACTAATTGCAAATTACTCGAGCCTTTGACTCAATGATAAGTGTATTTATCTTCGACTCAGGATTCAAACCCCGTCCTCCCAACTCAAGAAAAAAGATGTAAAATCTGTAAAAGTTTGTGGCAACATACCTAGCTAGCAGCAATTTAAAGCTGTGGCAGTTCATGCATTCTCGCATGACAGAGAAGCCTTTATCCTTTCAACAGTGCACGCGATCAAATTGTTAACTGTTGCAACCGATCCAAGAGAAAGTTTTGCGGTAGGAACAGAGTCAACCAAAATCTGAAATGCAACAGTCAGAAGAGATCCACCAGACCCGGCATCAGCAATGCCACCAGTACTTGATGTAGTTCCATCGGGCAGAATAGCAAAACCTGAGGGAAGAAGGGCAACATAGTCCGGGTCCCCTCCATTTAGGACTACATTCATTGCAACAATATCAACAGGAGCATAGATTACAAAAGAGGCTGTTGGATCAAGGCAACTCTCTTGTAAAATCAACATGTTGCTCTGGCTTGAATTTGCACTCTGTAAAAATTTATTTCATATTATGAAGATTAATAAATTAAGTAATAAACCCTCAAAATCTGGTTAAATCAACAGAATCACTTTGGTATTTGCAACTTACATTTACTCGAAGTAGTGAAACACAATTGCCTGTATCCCGGCCATTCGCAATGTGTGCCATTTCTTGGACAACTCCACCATTAGAAAGAATATCCCACTGCATTTAGGAGACACAAAATTATAGGATCAAATTCAATTTCTTGCCAGTACTTTAAAAAAGTTCTAAAAGAAATTTCGATTTCTCATTATAGGCATTTACATAATCTAGATTAATAAAAATGAAAACGCCTCCAACCATCAACAAACTAGACATTTTTTGAATACAGGTTGAAATCACGCAGAATTTTTAATCCAAGGGGATAGAGGAATGGGGATGATAGATTTTGACGTGCCTCAGCTATAATTGCAAATACACATCTCTACGCTCGTTTATTGTGTGTCAAATTCATTATTACATGGAAGACATGTCCCAAGGACAAGGATATGTGGTCGTTTATTGTGTATTAAAAATTGTTTCTATAAAGTCGTGTCAAGTGATCTAATGTTTTTCCCCCTAAAGCCAAGAATAAATCTATGGTTAACCAATAAGATTGAGCTCATGGAATTGTTGCCAGCTGACAAAAACGAAGCTAATTGAAATAGTTAGTTGCCATACATAAAAGGCTGGCATCTTACACATTTTTTCATCTATGATACCAAAAATATTAATTCAACAACCATCCAACTTGATTTGACAGGCTAATAATAGAGTCCAACACATTTCCATAATTGATTTTTATACCATCTTTGGTTAGGAAAATAACCAAAGTTACCATATTCTACGTACTACCTAACATAAATGGAGAATATCAAGAAACAGAAAAAAAAATGCAATATATAATATTTAATCGAGTTAAAATTTTGCCTTTTTAATTTGTATCAATTCATCATGCTGCAACATGCAGGAAGAAGAATTTATACCTCATTTCGAGAATTCTCATCTCTGAGGAAATCAAATACCCTCTTTGGTGAAACAGGAAGCCAGAAGGAAGTTGCAGCACTTAGCACAATTCCAGGAGGTCTACCAGGATCATCTACACTCTTTCTAGTCATGACCCTTACATCATCAGCCCCAGTTCCAGATAATGTCGTCCATGTGTGAGCAGTAGAGGCACTCACTCCAGCGCAGAAACTTATAGCCATTCGCTCAGCTAGCTTCAGCATACTCTTTCTCCCATCTTGATTTGTTATGACTGAGCAAATATCAAAATAATTTAACATCAGTATAGGAGAATATTAGCAACTAGAATCTAATCTTAATTGCAGTTATACCAAAATATTGTAGTTATAAGAGGACTGTTGCAACGTTATTATTACCCCCAATATCACCGGTGGGAATGTTAGTAGCCATGACACTTGCAAGCCTCTCACACTGTCGATCTAAAGTAGCAACCCAACGTCTTGCTCCGAAAGCATGGCCGGAGCTTACCAGCTGCTTGTACAGATTGTGAACACCTCTATCATCCACTTCTACATGCTCAATCCATGTAACCTACATTGCATAAAGCCATTGATTGAGCAAGAACGATTGTAATGGAAAGTGGCGAAGTTTGGAACAAAACAAATGAGAAAGAACTGCTTTCACTATGATAATTTGAAAATATAGTTGTTTAACCTTTGAGTACCCATTGGGCATTTCTTGAATTATGCATCCGGATGGCCTTCTTCGGCATCTCACTGTTGGACAAGGGCGTAAGTCATCCAATGAAACATCAACCACAGCCCAAGTTCCCTCTGCATGCTGTTTGCAATATCTTACATAATAACTCTCACGAGTGGGAACAAGAGGCGAAGGAACTTGAAATTCAGCTGTCATCTGAGAAATTAAATAACACAGAAAATGTCACAAAAATATAAGAACTACCAACATAGAATAAAGTAGAACTTAAACAATTTATCAAATAAAATATGAAAAATATGGAATTCCACATTACCACTTGGAGGGCTCCATTATAATTCCCCGCTACCCCTGTTGACAGGACATCTAAAGTCGAAGCCTTAGAAACTATTCCCGAAAACACAGTTAACCACTGGTGCTGAATTGTAAAACACAAACCCCAAAAAATTAGTGCTTGCCGGCTTGTCCAATTAATTTCAGGGTATTGAAGATGGTTATTTTTATAAAAGCTTACCACATCCATGAGAATCTCGACAATGCTAATGTGGTTCATGATAACAACAGCAGTTTCTCTTGAAGCTTCGCATTTGAAGCCAGTCGGTTTTGGCCCAATTCCTCTAGGAAAAGTCCTAATGTACTCTTCTTCATTCAGCATTGAGGTTGTGCCATCAAGACTGGTCATCCATAAGGGTTCACAAATCTGAGCCATTCTAACTAGTTCCTCCATAGCTGCAACCGCAAGCTCAATAATCATTGGCTTATCAGCCTCAGAGGGTGCACTGATCGACCTAAGAAGATCCCCAGCGCCATACATATCTCCAGTGCCAGGTTGTGCACCGAAATCAAGTGGTCTAGGAGCCATAGGAGAAGAAAGAAGAGGATAGTTCACCAATGGCTTGCCAACATACTTTGCAGCTATTGCTGATATACGATCAATCTGCATGGGGTTTTAAAAAAAAAATTACTAATAATAGAATCCTTTAGAAAGCTACATAAACTAATAGCAATTAACGTTGTAAAAATACAATTTATACCTCTTCTCTTAGTCGAGCATTTTCAAGCCTGAGATGGTGTTCATCAAAGGACATTTGTCCTATAGCAGTTGGACCTCCACAATTTGGGCAGGAAGCAGTGCTCAGAGCTTCCCTGTACCTCATGTTATCAGCCCTTAGCTTTTCGTTCTCTGTTCGGAGCTGTGTGTTCTCCTGGCGCTCATGCTGGGTCTGTGGAACAAAAGCATTGACGTTTAAATACAAATGAGCTAAGCTAGCGCGGTTGAATATCCATTAGGGAAGACCCAGAGTTTGCAAAGGTCCATTGAGCTCTTTCAGGTCCTTAAATATTGGTAAATTCATGCCAAAAGGCTTATGTTAAGGGCAAATGAAACGTTTGTTGTATACCTTCATTTGGGTACGCTTGTTTTGGAACCAGAATTTCACTTGCAATGGTTCTAACCCTAACTCACGCCCAAGTTCCTTCCTTTGTTTGTCATCTGGATGTGGACACTCTTTGAAAAATCTATTAACAAGGTACAAATTTATCGAAGATTTAAGCTTAAAGACAAAAGGAACAAAAAAAAGGAGTTAAATGTTGAATAAATGCGTTTAATTAAAAGGGTTTTAGCTTACGCCTCCATTTCTTGGATCTGATGCTGGGTATGGCGATGGTAACGCTTCTTTTTGTTGGGACGAGGATCTTGATCATCCCCAGAGGCACCTTCATGGTTTTCGCTACCGGATTTGGTTGTACTGTCGAATTCCTCATCTCTCATTCGAGCAATTTCACTTTCAGAAGTATTTTGAGTCATCTCAAGAGGTTGGAGTTGACCTTCCATCATATTGTTAGGCTGGAACATTATCTACAGATCTTTAAGATTCCGAAGCTTATTGTTTTTCAATCTAACAACAAACAGAATGGAAAATTTTCCCACTCAAAAACAACCCCATAAAAAAACTCATCTTCCTATAAAAAAATACAAAAGAAAATGCTTTCTGGCAAAAAGCAAAGGGGAAAAAAAAAAAAAACCCATTTGATATTTGAGTGTACGGATTTATGATAAGTAGACTAGATTTACATGCGACAAAAGCATGTTATGCCAGTAATTTGACTTCATAGGAAGAAGCAGTGTAGCTAGATTTGTAGGAGTATTTGTTTTTTCTCTGTCTCTACGCAGATGAAAAAAAGGCTTTACGCGTTTCTCAAATATCGAGAAGGATTTTGCTTCGAATAGCAAAATAAGACCCACGCTAACACCAAAATCACTTCAAAAACATATTTTCTTGAGTTCCAAACAGTGGAAAAGGAGAGAAAGATATGTTGGTTAGTTTAGAGTGTAATGGGAAGAAATGGTAATAGGAGAAAAGACCCATTAACCTATTAAGGTAATAGAATGAGAAAAAAGGAAAAAAATCTGAAGATATTAATTCACAAAATGAAAACTGAAAAGAATAAAAAAAATCACCCCCGGAACCCTTAGAAAACACAGATTTAAAACGGCAGAGAGTAGATGAAAGAGAGAAGTGTTAAGTCCTAACCTGACCAAGGGTAAGTCCAGAGGATGTTCCAAAACCACTAGCAGTTCCGTTCCCACTGATCATCGACGGCATGTTTCTTGCCGGAATCATAACTCCGGCTGGCATGTTTCAGAATCCTAAAAGCCCTATATGCAAAGTTTGTTCTTATACAGATAGCTTCTTGGACTTCTTCACGCTACTTAAAGAGTGTGCTTTTGAATCTTTGATATAAGTAGAGACAAAGCTGATTCTGGCTTTTGTTTCGGCAGCTAAAAAAGTTCTGTCTTTCTCCTTCGGTTTATATATAGTATATTTATCCTTGAAGAATATTTGATTCTTACGTGCCAATGAACAAGCGAGAATCTATAAAATAAAAAGGTTGACAAATTTGATACGGTCCTTGACAGATAAAAACCAATATTTATAAATACGTTCCAACGAAGATCACGGAGAATCCAACTATGCCTTCTCTGTCTGTCTAAAAAGCCAAATTCTTCTTCCCTTTCTCTCTTCAGCTTTGCCTGCATCATTTGAGAATAAAAACGTAAGATCCAACAGAAAGAAGAAAAAATGGAAGTTTAGGTTGAAAAGGTTGAGAAAAAGAGAGTGAAATGCTGTACCCAAAACTTTTTGGCAAAAGAAAATTTTGACCCAATAAAGAAGAACCCTAAAAAAGTCCCAGGAAGAAGAGAAGTTTGGGATCTGTTTTCGGCTAAAAGAACTCGTTGCCAGTAAACTGCTAAAGGGTGCTGTGAAAGAGGTAAAGAGGGCGGTTTGGGGTTTGAGCTTTAAACGTATAAGAAGAAGGTTTTGGGGTCAAGCAAGAAAGTTACAGATATAAAGAAGAAGTAGTAGGTGTAGATGTTGGGGTTAAGCAGAAGATGAAGAGGAAGAAGAAGATGGAGAATCAAAGAAGGGGAAAGATAAAGAGAAGAGGAGAGAAAGGGAAGGATAAAGAAGGGAACAGATGGAGAAAATTGTGGCAGCGAAGAGTTATTGCAGAGCGTATTGAGAGGGTGCAATTGCATTTAATGGAGGGGAAGCTGTAAATGCTATTGAGATAGAGAGAGAGAAAGAGAAAGAAAGTGAAGGAAAGAGAATTTGGTCTTTAAAGTTTTAATCTTTTCCTTTTCCCCTTGGCTACAAGAATTTTTTGTACGGTTCAATGCAACGAATTACGACTGTCCAACTTCATAATTTTTTCATTTCCCTTGGCTACATTCAATTTGTTTACTCTCTTCACTTTCTAAATCCTATTACGAATTCACAAAGCAGCTTTAATTTGGCATTTATCTTTTCTTTTATCTTTTCTTACTCTGAAAATGTTCCCCTTAAACCTAAACCTTAATCTTTAATTCAATTTATGTAATCACCGTTAAAAATTAAAAAATATTCAATTTATCTGAAAATCCCCTTAAATTAGAATCTCTTTTTGTTATCCTCTTTCATTAAATAAATTAAAAATCCATGATAATTTCATAACCTTGATCTTCAACCACATTAGTTGATGATTTCATGGCCAGATATATATTCTTCAAAGGAATCAAAACAAGTTGCATGCCATGAAATATCTTAATGATCAAGTTTTAGAAAATATTGCAACTTCATATCCTAATCAATTTAATTTGAAGGTTTTCGTCCCACGTTTTCTTTTGGGATTCCGATTACTTTCATCTTATAGAAATGGCAGAGAGCAAGATTGTCGTTTAAAAATAAAAATCATGTCAATTTTCTGAAATGAAATTAATGTTAAAGAAAAAAATGGGCGGAAAGGATTGCTTTTTTTTTTTTTTTTTTTCTAATCATGCATTCGATTCCATAGCATGTTTTTGAGGAATCAAGACATTAAGTATGCTGAATTATTCTAAACTTCTAATTCGCCAGACAACAAATAATAAAAGTAAATGTATGAATTAAAAGGTTCTGCATGAAAATTTTATTAGTGTTTAAATAACATATCCATAGCAATCCCATAAGGAAAAAGCTATTGAATATCTCAGAAGCTGCATCTGCATCTGCATCAATGGATGTTTATTATATGCAGCAGAATTTTTACGAGAAAAACACTTCTATTTGTTTCCTTTTGACAATTGTTTTAAATAAAAAATTTATGGAAAGAGAAGAAAGTGATGGTGTTTAAATGAAGTTAGACTTTCATATAGTGATAAGAAAAAAAAAACTTAAAAGAAATTGAGAATTGAAAAAAAAAGTTGTAAATATTAAAATTTGAACCTTAAAAACCAGTTGAATGCCACTATTTAAAAATTATTATATGAATTAAATGAATTAAATTTTAAATTTAAAAAATTAATCAACTTATTGCGATACGGAAACAAAAGAGAGTGTAATATTAATAAAGTACTGCATAAAATATAGCCAGCATCTCAAATTTGATGAGGAATTAGCATGCAGGTTCCTTTATTTAATTTGTTGTTTTTTTAATGCAATTATTGAGGATCAGAATCGGATAATCATTTTAAATTTTAAACCCCTTATTAAAAGATAAAATACAAGTAAGGTTTTAAGAAGGTTGTTTTGTTTTATGAATTAAATGAACACTCAAAAAAATCAAATAAAAAAAAAGTTGGATCTAATTTAATATGTTGATTATGATACGAATTTTGGTCTGTCAAGGACATAATAATATCAATGTCAATTAAATCCGACCAGAAGAAAATATGTCAATTGTAGAGAAGGAAACAAAAATGGAGGATAAAGCCATAAATCACAATTGTTCGTGTAATGCATTTATTATATATAACACGGGGCTGTCACGCTGTGGTAATGACAGCCCTATTAAACGACCTCGAATTTGTAGAAAATGATGTGATATAATTTATTCTATGTAATAATAATAATATTCTCAATGACTCTGCCATTGTTGAGGTATAACCAAAGCTTAATTTACATCTATCTTTGTTGAGGAATAATAACATTGAAAAGGTTTGAATATCACATGCACGAGAAAAGAATGAACTTTTGCAATCACTACTTCAATTGAAGCTTTTTTTTTTTTTTTTTTGTCTATTTTGAATATTACATATATAATAGTAAGGAATAACTTTTTCTCTCATTTAATTTTTGTTAAAAACGAGAAAGAAAAGGTGAAAAAGAAACAATTCAATCAAATATCGAAAAAATAATCAAAACCATCAAAAGTGAGTCCAATAGTTGCTCTTCGAAATTAATATTGTAAATCACATTTTTGCAAAATTTTTGTTTCACATACTTGATTTAATTAAAATTTTAACTTGTCAATGGAGCATTAGATGGTATGCATACTGCATATGGGATAAATTTATAGAACTTGTGGATTTGAGAAGGTTTAAGTGAGTTAAGTAGATAAAGATTGATGGATTGAGGTTAAATTAAAAAAAATTTAAAAATTAAATTGTTTTATTTGTCTAAAATAAGTTTTATCATTGACTTCTAACATGAATTGTCAACTAACTTTCATTTATACAATTGGTGTTTCCAAAACAAGCATTTGGTCTTAGAGATATACACAAAAAGTAAGGGAAATATGATGAGAATGGTTGACCAAGAGGATGGAGAAGCAAACGAGGGAAGGAATAAGGTTAGGTGGGTGAGTCGTAGGCCAAAACTTTCCATTTACTAAAAATTCTTGTTGATAATTTATGATGAGAATTTTGGTTAAACACACAAAATAATTTCCTTGGAAATCTATATGATGGGAAGGAAGTTAGGGTTTTGTATGGAAATGAAGTAATTAAGTGCTAGGGGTTTTAGGGTGGTACCACAAATTTGGTAAAATCTTAAAGCTTTTGTAGGTGGGCCCTTTGCAAATCGCAAAAAATTCCACCATTGAGCCCAAGCTAATACAAAAGTCCTCTCTCTTTTTCAATCTCTTTGCATCTTCCCATTAAATGCCACTGAGCCACCACACTGCCTCTCCATGGCCAAAGGCCATTTACTGCTTTCATGCCTCCCTTGCACACCTCTGTTATATTTCACATCTACTACTATTATTTTTTTCTCATTTATAGTTTTTTTTAATTTTTAATTTTATAAATTTGAATAATTTAGTTGGGTATTTTTAAAATGATTAATATTCACATATTCTTTTTGAATTGTCAGAAAATTATGCTTACTTTTTTTTTTAAACACTAACTCTTATTTTTTACATTTTACATTAAATTTTCAATTTAAAATTAATAGTTTATCAATATTATAATTTATTTTAAAAGTAAAAAAAATCAAAAGTTTTTTCACTTGAAAGAATTAGAATGTATGAATATTAATTGTATACGATTTTACGTTTTATTAAAATTTTTATGGTTCTAACGAGTCGATTTGTTCAGCATTTCGTAAAAAATATTAATTAATTTAGTTTTTGCAAAAGTATATTATATATTTTTTGTCTTAAAATATTTGATATATATTGATTTTCACGAAATTTTTTTAAAAAATTTAACTTTAATATATTAAATATTAAAATTTATAAAATTTATAAAATTAAATTTTCATTATTTTTAATATTTAAAAGTAAAAAAATCATAAAATATAATTTTAAAATATAAAAAAAATTTAGATATTAAAAAATAATATATAAATTTAAAACATTTAAAAATAAAAAAAAGGACAAAAAGAATATTACGATCAATTCGAGACAGAGAAAATATAATATCCTAATCATCTAATGGCAAGGCCATGCGCCTTCACTGCGGAGGTCCCGTTTGAAAGGCGCATAATTATATTCAGGTTCTTGGTGCGGATGGCGAGTGGGTAATGTGCGCGCGTGTAATTAATATGGGCCTATCGACTTAAATGCCGGTCGTTAGGGATAAGTGAAACGCTGCGTTGCATTCGTTAAAAAAATGTGAGTGGCCTAAGACACTTATAAAGGCCGGTTAGTTAATATATTATTTATAGTAATATTTTACATTAAATACAATAATTAATTATTAATTTTATGAATTTTAATGTATTGAAAACTATAATTTATATAATATGATAACCTTAAAATATTATTCCATTTATTTCATTTTCTTTGTTTATGTATTTTAAAATTATCTTTTATATTTTTTATTTTTGGATATTAAAAATTGTGAAACATTAATTAAAAAAAATTAAATTTCAATACCAAACATTAAAGTTGAATCCTTTTTTTTTTAATTTAATAAAAGTCAAAGGGGAACAAACAATTCGGGAAAGAAAAATGGAGAGATAGAAAGTAACAACCAAAAGCAAAACCCCAAATAAAAATTACTTCATATGTATTAACTTATATATGGCAATAAATTTGACTAAGGTTATTTCTTTTTCGTTCAATAACGTAAATTTCAAATATTGAAAAGATTATTCAACGACAAAGCTGGAGCCCCGAGCCATTGGTTTGGGGGTGGACCAAAGGTGATGGAGAGTCTGACATATGGTTTTGGTTTGGGACATTCCACGCTAACGCCACTCTCGTCATAAAATGGTTTAAATTAGATTCAATTTGATTTAAAATATTTTTTAGGTAATATATGATGTTAAAAATTTTTTAAGTTTAATTTAAATTTCAATCAAAATTTTTAAATTGATTTGATTTAAATTAAAATTTATTAATTTGATTTGATTTATTAATTTTTAAAATTTATTTTAATAAAAATTTTAATATATTTAAATAGATTTATATACAAAATAATTATTTTATTTTATAAAAATTTAAAAAAAAAATAAAAATTAATAAAAATATATAATTTGATTCAGTTTAAATTTTTTTAATTTTTTACATCTTGATTTAAAATTTGATTTCAACTTAATATATATATTTTTAATATCTAAATTTAATTTAAATAAAATAAAAAAATATTCAAATTAAATTAAATATTATTATTTCAAATCAATTTTTATTTTTTTTCTCATTCCCAACAACCGGGAAAACGAACCTCTGTTATTTATTTATTTTTAGGTTTAAAAATGCAATATGAAAGAGTCAAACTCGTACCATGTGATGGCAGCTCTTCATGCAAGATGGGGCCTCGGTATCCCCTAGGCTTCCCGATGGTACTGATATTGCCACACCAAGTCAAATACATTTGCACCCCTTCCCCCCCCCCCCCCCCCAACCCCCCAAACTATTTCTTAAAAAGGAAAGTACGATTTGATCACATCACAATTCACAACCATTTTGCAATGGTTCTAAGACAAATTAAGCTGTCCAAAGTCCATTTTATGTTCATTTTTTCCTTAATTTTTCAATGACAACTGTATATATTTTATTGTTTAAAGAATATCACATAAGCTTTCCTTTTTAATAAAACATAGATATCAACTCAAATGGTATAATGCTGCATTGGTGATTAAATTTTTGAAATTATGAATTTGAGAGAATTTAAATATATATAATTTTTTAAATTGATTAAATAAATAAAAATTTAAAAAATTAATAGTAAATTAAAAATGTTAAAATTACATATGAACAGTATCTTCAAATCTAGATTATATTGATTAAAACTTGATCAAATTAATCCATTTAATCGGTTTAATTTGATAACATTTTTTTATCTATCCGATATTATGTCATTAAAATTTGGTGTAAAATAAAAAATTTTGGGTTAGCGGTTGAATCAAATTTAGCAGTTAAAATATTTTTTTTATTTTGGATTAAAAAAAAAGAAGATAAACTATATGTAACTTGATATAAAACGACAGCTTATTACTTACAGTTGAAGGGTCCCCCATTGATTCTAACATCATTCTGGTTATATGCATTTTCGAATATAGCTGAAACCCTTTTACTCCCTCTCTCTCATTTTTTTGTCCTTTTTTAGATGTTTTAAAATTATTTTTAAATATATAAAATTCTTGTTTTTTATATTTTAAAATTATTTTTTATGATTTTTTTAACATTAAAAAACATAAAATTTCATTTTTATAAAATATTAAAATAATTTTTTTTTAAATTCTGTAAAAATCAAAGACATTAGAGCAATTTAAGACGGAAGAAATATATAATTATATGCTCCAACCTTAGTATGTACTTGTGCGGGTCTCTAACCTTTGAATTATCTTTCACTTCAATCATAACATATTTGATTATATTACAGCTTTTCAGCTCTTTGCAATAATAATTTGATTTTATTTTTGAAAAATAAAAGTGAGATTTACATATAGAAATGGATTAACCTTTGTTATGTTTCTTAAATTAAAACATAATTAATGGAATTGCTAACTCATCCTTTATCTCTTTCTAAGTTTTTCTTAAACAACAACATTATTGTAGGATATCTGAATACTTGTTTGCAAGAGGATTTGATCAATAATGGCATTGCCAATTCCCAAAGGGGCCTCTAGCTATGGCCACAGACATCGCTTTCCTTAGCTTTAGTGTACGACACCCTTAAACCAGTTGAACAATTAAAGTCTGTGTTCATATTCAATACTTGTCTCACGAAATCGATGGACAGTTTTTGTTTTTTTTTTTTTTGTGTGAAAGTTTTCTTTGACTCGAATCATATTCCAAAGGGTTTTTTATCCCGGATCACCAAATTATTTATTAGCCAAAATTTTCATTAATGTTTGCAAATTATTTAAAGGTTAATTAATTAAATAAATAAAAATTTAATTTTGCAAAATTTTCATTTTTTTGGCCAATTTTCACCACACAATTTCATGATGCGAAAATCTAAACCCCTAGACAAAGATGATCAAAGAACATCAGAGTCGGTGCGGAGAAGATTTGTAGTTTTTCAAAATTGTGGGAGGAGAGAAAGAGAGAAAATATTAAAACCTAGAGGCAGCTTTCAGGGTTTTAAAACTTGCTAGCAACATCAAACTATTTAAAACAGGAATACTACACATTTTCCCATTTATATAAATAATATATATTAATAACTTAAAATTAATTTTAATTAGTATTAATTTTGGGTTAAATTAATTATTGTTTTTGGTTACAAAGTGATAAACAAACTAAATTTATTACTAAAAATCTTTATCATGCAAGTTTCTTGTGATCATAAATTCTTTTTGAATCTTTCATCCATTATTCTGGGAATGACTTTCTGATCCAAAGATCTTTTATTAATTCTTTGTACGCTACCTATGAAGGGAATTTATGACTCTCGTGATACTTGGGCAACCAATCTAGAACAACACCCTCTTTTTTCTTTTTTCATCCTATTTGTTTTAATTAATTTTCCACATTCTTTTTCCTTACCTACTTCCCTAGGAAATTTATTTGTAAGCGAAGCTCGGTCAAGTTGAGCACACCCTCTTTCTTTATCACCAATTACATGAGTCAATTTATTTTCAATTTATCCATAAACATGAATTTAGTTTCAATTAAGGTCCAGATCATGTTATAATCCTTAGAATTTCTCATTTTAACAAGTCAAATGAATGATTGTCATTGTTTACAAAAAATTAAGAGTCAAGTCTATAAAAAAAAGAAGTAGTCAAGTTACCGACTCTAAAAGAAGAATAGTCGATTTATGTATGTTTGACAAAAACATTCTTAAAATTTCCAAGTTTTGATTTATTAGATGTGTTTGACTATGAATTTTGAGACTTATTGAATACTCCCTATTTTCCATAGTAAATGCTCGTTATTTCATGTTAGAATTGTTCAAAACTATAGTATCATTTCATTTTTAAATACATGATATTTCATTTTAATTTCCCTTTTCTTTAATTTTTTGGTATAAAGTTTTTTTTTATTGGCAATAGAAGTCTTAATTTAAACCTCAAAATTACAAAAAATGAATTTTAATATTGAAATCTTAACCTCAAGCACTTAAATTTCTTTTTAACTACTCACAAATTAAATGTGAATATATTAAATTTGAAGAGATAAAAAAAAACAATTTTAATAAAAAGTAGCATTAAAATTGTCGAAAACTTAATTAATAAATGCAACCAAGAAAAGTTTAATTAAACATTTTAATTAAACTAAGCTAATGGTTGAATCTCATTTCCCAAAGAAAATAAAATTTTAAAATTTGGGAGAGTAATTAAAAATGGAAATAGATATTTATAGTAAAAATACCAATTCATTGCAGGAAAAAAAAAAGGTAAAAAAATCATTTATTATTGTGTTTACTCTGCATAGAACAATGTCAATGAACTCTGAACAACTGCTGAGAAAAAAAATAAAAAATGTATTAATAAACAAGTAGGGCCAGTAGGGGCAGCTGGTGTTGGAGCAGCATCGATCACGGCGTGAAGTTGTTGCTGTCATGAAATGTGGATTTAATCAAGTTGGCTCTTCCGACGTCCCAAAGTCCTGATTGAGTTTTGACCCAAAAAAAAAAAAAAAAGAATCCTCAACCTTAACTTCAAAAGCAGATGAAATTATTGGGGGTTGAGGTCAAAATATGAAAACTAGGCCAAACCCAAAATTAAGACGGTTTTTGACTTTAATACGGTGCAAATTTTTCCCAGCACGTCATCAAATTGTTTTGTATCTTTAATGAAAGCATAAGTCAATTGCAGATGCATTAGTGATTCAAAGTGACCAAAAGTTTTCCCCTTTAATTAGCCACCTATAATAATTAACTAGTCAAACCTAATTTATTTCTTTTTGTTTGCTTCTTAAAGTACATTTCTCCCTAACAGCTTGATTCGGATGAGGGAATTATTAAGAAAATGAAATTGAATTCCAATCTTCTTGGACTTTTTAAAACTATTAGTTCTATATATTGGAATTTTTATGGTCTTTGTTTGTTCGTTGTTGTGGTCTAGGCAATGAAGCAAGTCCTATCAACTAATAACTACACCTTATCCCCGTTGAAAAGGTCTCATGATCAAAACTTTTCTTCTTTTTTTTTTTAATTAAATTGTTTAAAAATATGCAATCATGCATAATTTTAAATGCAATTATTTTTAATTATGGAATAACATTTAACAAATTTAAAATTTAAAGTTTAATTTATGTTTTAATTTTTATATTATGATCTCCTTTATAAAAAAAATTTAAATGTGTAATTATTCATTACTTGCATTTTACACAAGCACTGTCCCATAAAAAGAACTATATATATAAAAGAGAGAAAACTTGGGCTGAATGGAAAAAGTCCAAAAAAAGAATATTGGCAACAAGATCCTGACATGAAAAATGCTTGCCACCTTTAGTTTTCTTCTGGATGGGTCAATTGCTGATAACCATCTATTTCATCAAGCAAAGAAGGCAAGAGCGACCAGTTCTCAACAACAAAGGTTAAACGATGAGTGAATTCCAATCGTTAGAAATGTTTACATTTACTACCAATAACAATTTGAGCTTAAATTGTTGACTATTATAAAATCTCAGGCTCAATATATCATCGGCTTAATAAACTTCCATATCTAAATTCGCAACCTTAATATGTTTAAATTCAAGTAATTTGCCAGTGTTTATTGACTTCAACTATTCAAGGCTTGAAGAAAATCAGAAATATTGTTGTTCTTAAGATTTTAGCTCTATATTTAGAAAACAAGACATTGAACACTGAGATTTAGCCTGCTTAATAATTAAATTCCACACAACTTAACAACTGTTGCATAAAAAATGATTAATAATATTTTTTTTTTGTTCTTAGGAGATGATATATATATAAAGATAAACCATACCTAAAAATTAATATTGGAGGAGCAAGTCCCTGAAATCAATAGTATTTCCAAATTAATGCAATTATAAAAATGTAAGAATGTTGTGGAATAATTAATTAATTAATTAAATTCTTGATGGATTGGGGACTTAATAATTGTCAGGTGAACATTGAATCATTAGAGCTTTAATATTTGAAGAGACTTCTTTAAATGAAATTTCTTAGATGGGTGGATGATTAATTACAAAATTTTATTCTGGTTCTTTCAATTTCGTTGATGAGAGGCAGACAAGAGTATTTTTATGTTCAGCAAATAACGATTGAGGTTTTAATGAAGAAAACCATTATTCTTGCATCTTTCTTTCACATTAAATGTTTTAAGTTTATAAAATGGCTTGGCGGTTCTTCTTCTTTAAATATGCATTTTAATGCTTTCTCTGCAAAAGGACAACAAGCTTTTTTCTTTTGTTAATGAAATTGGAAATGAGAACAAATTGAGAATGTAAACTTTCCAAGATTGATGTTGTTTTCTATTTGCCCAAGCGCCAAAGCCAATCCACATTTTCTCTTTTTTTATTTCCTTTTTTTTTTTCTCATGGTATATTTTCTTATTTTAATGTTTGGAATTTTTTCATAAAAAAATGTTAAGCAATTTTCTATATTGGTAAATAACTTTAGGCCTTTTTGGCTTTGTCATTTTGATGATAGAAGCAAATTATCAGCTCTAACATGAACATTTATAAATGTATGCTTCGTACAGCTGAAAAGTGAAAAGCTGGGAAGGAGTGGATGAAAAAAAAAAAGAATTTTAGGTGTGTTTGGTAGGAAAGAAAAAAATAAAAAAAAGGAAATATTATTATTTTCTGCACTTACTAACAAAAACAAAATCATTCCAAATTAAAAAGAAAAAAAAAAAGGAAATGAGATAAATATGAGCATGTATTACATATTTTCTTTCTAATTTTTTTATCTTTCCAACTTTATTGATATTCGGTCTTAGTGAAATGGAAATAAAGCCCAAATCTTCAGCCCAAACAGGTTTATTTTAGTGAATCCAACATCGGCCGACATTACTTGTACCTACCAAAGTTACAGGCCGTAGCATTGAACTGATCATCTTGGGCCCAATTCAGATGTGAAGCTTGGTGGAATAAATTATGTGTGACTGTCCTAATGATGCAGCCCAATATTATGAGGCTATATGTAAATATTTTTCTTTTTAATTTAATTAATTAATTAATTAATTTTAAGTAAATTAAATATTCATAAAAGTTAGAGATGTTAATCTTACTATATCCAACGGAGAATTCGATTTTTTACCATAATATAGATGAGGATGTGTATTATATTGTGGGGATATAAATATGTATGATTTTAAATTTTTATTAGGTATAAAGATAGAGACATGTAATATCGTACCTGCCTCATACCCGTACCCTATATATATTTATATATATTTAGTAAATAAATTTTTTATTGAATAATATAAATTATTATTTTAGATTAATTAGAATTAATATATTTTTATTGACAAATATATATTAATATATTTTATAAAAAATTACCTAAATATATAAGATAAAAATAAAAAAAAGTTAAAAAATTATTTTTTATCTTTTTTAAAAATTAAGAGTATGAGGATTATCCATACCCATCAAATACTGGCAGAGATGAGAATAAATTTAAAATATTCATTGAGTATGAATATAGAGATGGGTAAAATATAAAAATCCAACGATGGGGATAGACAATGCTCTACTCTACATGTATCCTATCCATTAATATCCCTAACGAAAAGCATTAAAGGATCTCTATGTCAATTGTCAATAGCATTGTGATTTATAAACTGTTAGTAAAGTGTTAGATTATGTTTTAGTGACCAAATTTCAATCTAACACCCTTAAGAAGAAAGAACACAAGGTCTTTAAAGCATTTCTTTTTGTTTGAAAATGGAATAGGAGAGAAACAAGACAATATTAAAAGAAAATTGGGTATAAAAAGGAAGTGAAACTGTATTTTTATCATGCATGCTTGACAAAAAGCAAGAACGAAATAATATAATGTTATTTTTGAAAAGATAAGAGAGAATTTACATTTGATTTATTATATAAATGATGAGAATAAAATACATATATTATATAAAAATTAGTTAAGAATTATTATGTTTAAGCATTTGAAAAGTATAAGAAAATTAATTAAAAATTTTCAAATACTTATAAGTATTTTAAATTCTGAAATTTAAAACCAACATTTACAACCTCTTTTTCTTCTTAAATTACGTTTCCTTTAAAAAAAAAAACACTTAATTCACCATAATTAAAGTAGATGATCTATCACATGTCTATTCTAAAGTATACAAATGAAGTTAGCACTTAGTACTGAGTACTGTACTTGCGCTTTGGAGGATAATGCTAAGAGATCATTGGGACCAAAATATTTAATCTTTCAGTTTCATCAATGTTCTTCAATCTTCCTTAAAGAGCTTTTGTCTCCTTCGTCGATACACTGATAAAAAAAAGATCTAAAGATCGAATAAACTGCATTATTAATTTCAACACTTTTTCATGGTGGACGGTGAGTATAATATCCTTTGTTCTTTGAATGCATTGTCCACTGGGTTAAGTAGAAGAACTTGTACTCTTTACGAAGATACTGCAGTTGCATGGACGATTTTCCTGAAAATGTAGTGCTTATTTGGACGGCAATGGCAGAAGTTATTAATTAGATGAATATCAAAACAGGAAAAAGAACAGGTTAAAGATGAGACAGTACTAGAACTTCGAAATTATTTTACAGCTTGAAAGTTTCCAATTAATTAGTCCAAGTAATTACAGCTTAACCGATTAATAATATTTTTATAATTAAAATTATCGAAAATTGAATCTAATTATTAAAATTAAAATTTTAATATTTTATCAATAAACATTATGTGGGTTACTTATCAAGTAATATAGAACAAATTTGGAGATACATGAGCTATTGAGTGGTCATTGATAAAAAGTGCACTCTTTCTATGCTTCCCATTTTTATTGCATCTAAACCAATTATGGGTGATGAAGAAAGGTGTGTTTGTGATGGGGATGACAAAGAAACTTCTGAACTTATGAATGCTTATTGTTTTAATCGGTTTTATTTTTTAACTAATCCAAAAAAAAAAAGGAATAACTCTGCTGGGGCCTCCAATTTGATTAAAACTCTTAGTTATTGGTAACATTATACAAAAAAAATGTTAAATTGTACATTGGAGGTTTTTATATAGTTTAGCGGTAAATTTGACCTTCTATTGTTCTTAATTTTTGTCGAAATTCAAATTGAATCCAGCCAAATAAACTCAATAAAATAACCCTATAAAAAGAAAATAATGAAAAAAAATAAAATTCAATAAATTATTTGTACCAGTAACATTGTGAATATCGTACTTAATTTTTTTATTTGAATTTAAAGGTTTTACAAATTTATTTTATAAAAAATATTTCATAAATATAAATTTAAATCTTTTTTATAATAAATCTTTATAAAATTTAGACATGAGATTGAGATATATCAAACACTTGATAAAATATTACAAATTCAACAATTATATATTCCAATAGCAACAGCAACCTTAGTTGCTTTACCTTGGGAATGACAGACTTCAGTTAGATCAAAGGGAAAAAACCAACGAAAGGGAGAAAATATAAATGATTTATTGTTGTACATCCAAATTGAAGCCTAAAAGGGAAACTCTATTCTCACTACATTTTAGACGATGGAATGATCTATGAAGAGAAGTAAAAAAATATAGATGATATATCTTTACTAAATTTACTTCCAATCGCTGTACTTGCAACTTAAGCAGCTAGGCTCACATGCATCTAGGCTTTTGTAGATTACTTCACCATATTTGCAAAGAAATTGTCTTCTCCGATTTCAATAAATTTTTATAGTATTTTGTCATTTGATTAAAAAAAAGGATGAGCCCTCAATTAATTATAAGCTATAGTTCAATTTTTCTGCTATTATTTATTGTTGGATTGCATTTGCTACAACATATCATTTGCAATTTAAGGCTTGTTGATCTGTTCTTACATATTTATCCTTTAAAACCAGATCAGTTGGAGAAGAGTGAGCTGTTGCTCATAAGCCATAAGTCAATTTTTGTCTATTAACGTCTTAACGATAAGGGATCTTTTCTCCCTCAATACTTCTCAAAATTTTTTGTTAATGGATTTGATCTTTTGGTCAAAATATACAATTAATTGTTAATTGTATAGGTGTTGGTGGAATCCATGATTTTTTCCATTTATTTTAGACGAAGAACTTTGAATGGTTCCACAAAATAAGTTAGAAAAGCTGGCTGCAGGAACATTCTGCACTAATAGAATGACTAGCGGGGATTATGCAGCTTATTATGGGGTAGAGCAAGCTAATAATCTAATGAAATTAAGGGCAGATAAAAGCAAGAAAGGACACCCACTAAACCCAACGTAGGGCTGGCTGGCTTCAAATTTTTTTGATCTTAAAACCCAACTTGAAGTATTATTAGGCCTTATAACCTAACATTGAATTTGTTCATGTTTGATCGGTCTGTTCTTTTTGGATCAATTCAATTGACTTATTAATTGCTATTGGTTGAAAGGTAAGACGTAACAAAGAAAATGGCTGCCATCGTTGAGTTCTAATATGAACCACAAAGGTCAACCCATCTTTATCTTTTTTCTTTTTCAAATTTTCCTTTGCACGTCCTCTCTCTTTTTCTGTTGCAACTGCTGCTTTTAACTTCCTCAACTTCCCTTGGCCCACAAATGGCCACACCAAGATTCTAAATTATGGGTTCCCTTTCCTGTATTATTTTATACTAATAATATTCTTCTTTTGTTATAAATCCCCCATTATTGAGAGCTTCTCGACTTTCCTTTTCTGCCAAGAGAAATCTAGGATCTCTCTTCTTCTCTCAGGTTGATATAACTCTTTTGTTTTTCTTGATGTTAGATTGATGGAGGATTACTCCATCAATTCATCTATACACAAATCTGTTGCTTCCAAAGGAACAGCAAGAACCAAGGACTCAGTACCTGAGGAAAGTGGCTGGACAGCTTACTTTGAAGATTTCTCAAATAATGATCATTCTAGTTTTAGTTGTAGCTCTTCCTTGATCTCAGACGCTGCAACAAACGGGGCTGCGTGGAAAATATCCCACAATAACGATCATGGTTTTGCCTTTTCTTCACCCTGTGCCCCTTCATCAAAACTTCCCAAAAAATTAAGGTTCAAGAAAACAAGAACCAAAGAAATTTGTGAAGATGATTCTTTGGAGGATACTGCTAGTTCTCCAGTCAATAGTCCCAAGGTAAATGATTGAAGAACACACATATTTTTGCATTTCTTTAGCTTTGATCTTTCTTTGCTTCTTCTTCTTCTTCTTAAATTAGTACTTGTTAAAATTCTTTTCATTTTTCATTTTTTAATAGGTTAGTGACTTGAAATCAGATGATATGAATCCCAAAAAGAGAGAAGATCAGGTCCACAGTTCTCTGGTAAACTCAATTATTCTGAGATCATGGTGATAATCAATATATACTTATTTATAAAGAGTAGTAATGAGACTGGTTCTTTTCTTAAAAGGTTGACCTAAAGAGTTAAATTAATATGGCTATACTTGGTGATTTTATATAGGGGAAAGCAACTGCTTCAGAGAATTATTCAGAGATACAGATGGAAGAAGGAAACAAAATGAATTTTGATCATGGGAAGAATGATTGCACAGAGCTAAACAAAAAAGGGCTGTGTTTAGTTCCTTTGTCAATGTTAGTTCACTATCTTGGTTGATACTCAACATTTTATTATTAATCCCTTTCTCTTAATGGAAGAAGGAAACAAAATGAATTTTGATCATGGGAAGAATGATTGCACAGAGCTAAACAAAAAAGGGCTGTGTTTAGTTCCTTTGTCAATGTTAGTTCACTATCTTGGTTGATACTCAACATTTTATTATTAATCTCTTTCTCTTCCCTCTTCTTCCTACCTTTCTCTTATGTCTTCCATGTAGCCATGCCAGCTAGCTGTACTGAATCAAATCATTGTATAAAGAAAATATCTATGTTCATATTTGTTGATTATAGCGTGAGCGGCACCCTATCTTGATTTTCTCTCCATCATCAATAATTCAATATATCATTAAGTCCTTTATTCATATTTGTGTATTATCACATGATAGAAAGTAAGAAAAATTACTTGGTCAAGAATGTGAAACCTCATTTCATTATCAGGTATTGATCCCTTCAATGAATATAGATTATAACAAGTGTGTGAAATCTTCAAAAAAGCAACATATAAAAGAAACAAGTGGAGAAGTTAATTAGATGATCAATGAGAATCTCTTCAATGTGAAGATGCTGTGTCCAACAGCTAGAATCTGGATAGTTTAGAGAGCACGATTGCAGCTTGAACTGAAGTTTGCTGTGATTTGTGATATGAAAGTTTAGTAGCAAGACATTCTATACTCATTTTTGTATTTTCTCCAATATCATGCACAATTTTCCAATAATTGTTGGTAAAAGCAATGTGATAACATATGGTAATATTATTATTTATTTAATTATCAAAGATTGATTTTTTATTATTGAAATTAAAAATTCAATACTATATCAACATATCATGTGACTATTGACATATATTACTAATATTACTATATACAAAGGCGAAAAAGAAAAATTGGAAGCATGGTAAAAGCTTTTGGACTTCAATTTTTCAAAAGCAAAAGGAAAAGACTTTGAAAAAAGAAGCTAATTACATAATCAAGCTAGTGACTTATTACTTGTTTATCACCGCAAAGAGCTGGTGGTTCTGCTTGTGACGCAATTAATAGTTCTTAAGCAATTGATGTGGCATCTACTCATGGTGATGGAGAGGCAAGTCAGTCCAAATTAAACAAAAATTCTGTTTAAAGTTATTGACATCGCATAAATTAAGGACACAAAAATTAAATAAATTTATACTTAGAAGCAAAGAAATAATATTGTAGGGTTATGAAATAGATGTTTAAACTTTTTAATTATGATAGTAAAAAGAAAGAAAGGAAAAAATTGGTTCAATTTTCACATTAATAACTATTACTGCAACAAATTAAAGATAAGAATTTGAATCTTCGGTTAATTAGTTGATTCATGTAATCACAAGTGATATCCAAAAAATATAAAACATAAATTTTAATATTTATAATCATTTCCTTTATCTTCAAGTTACAGCTTTTTTATAAAAATTAAGAAAAGTTACATCTTTTAATCCAAGTAAAGAGTTAAACCGGCTGACCAAAAAAGTAGAATTCTTTGGACACCATGAAAATTGCAAGTAGCTTAGTCTTACAACATATATATGTATTTTTTATTTGACATTGATTCGGTACATTATTCTCGTGAGAATGAAAATCAGAACCCAAAACCTTGCTAGCTAAAGGATGTAAGTTCCTTGTAGTACCCTGAAAGCAAAAAATAGAAAATAAACAGAGACAAAGGTTTAAATATAATTTAATATCCAACCTCTTGCAGGCCATTCATTTAAATTATTCAGAAAGAGCTGCAATGGAAGACCCCTCCATGTGCACAAGCATTAAAGGCAGGTGAAGCACAGAAGAGAAGCCAGAGTTGTTAAAGACATTCAGCTAAACACACCACCATTTATTCCTCAGGTTGACTATTTAATCTTTCACATTCTTCTAGATGGATATTATCTAAAGTCTCCTTTTCTCATAATTCTTATTTTTATTATCATAGAATCAATAAATTATGTAATTCAAAGATGATTATTAAGATGTTCCCATATTCCTGTAGTACAGAAAATTCTTTGAATTTATTTTGTTGCAATTAGTCAGTTTTAACTGCTATTAATTTGTTTTTTTTTTTCCTGTTTATATTCTAAAAAACTTTTGATTTATAGAAATATTGTAAAAATTCCAAAAGCTAGTTAGGTTGTTACACAAAGAAAGACCTATTTTACGTTTAAAGCTTTATTTGTCGGTTTATTGTAAGGCATAATTATGGAGTATGTCAACTTGGATAATACCTTTATAAATCACGTTTGTTTGATTAAAATGAAAAAAAAAAAAAGTAAAAGAAGGGAATCCCACATAAAAATACTGTTCTCTTTCTTGCAGGCTGATGGCTCAACCCTGACAAAGGGTGTCTGATTTTTGAGTTTGAGATACTGAAGTTTAATTACCTTTGGACATTAACTAGTAATTATAATCACATGTTTTCAACTCCTTACAAGGTAGGGAGATAACAGTTAAAATTGGATATTTTGAGATATTTTCTCAAACCAAAGTTTAACCTAATGGTTATTATCATTCAATGGGACTAAAATTCAAAATTCGATTGCCAAACATGTAGAAAAAAAAGTTAGGTTATAAGTTAAATTGATTTTGCTTCCATGAAGTGTAAATACTAAAGAACATGCATGAAGATTCCTGAAGAGAAATTAAGAGACACATCTTTCCTCCAGGTAAATTTTGTTTAATTCAAATGTAGAAAGAATATTCATCATGTAAATATAATGCAAATTAAGCAAAGATTTATAATATTCCAGAAAAAAAAAAGTGAATGAAAGTTTTTGTTTTGAACTTTAAAAAATAAAGATTGAGCTGTAATCTACGGAAACATTAAGGAAATTATGAATTTCTTTTCCGCACATGGCCGACAACTCTATGATTAGATTAATATCTTCATAATATTTAATCTAATAAAAAAGACTTTCAATGAATAATGAAATCAAAGTATCAAATTCAAGTGCAGAAACAGTTTTGATTCTGTGGATGTATATGCCATGCATGAATATATAAGTCTGCATTGTGAATTATATGATAGCTATGGATGATCATCATGATCTTGTTATTCTGTGCCACAATCTGATAAAAATATTGCTGCTAACATCGCTTGGATATTGTTGGATTAATAATACTAGTCAGTGTTCAAACAAAAAGACAATTTCTTATGAACCATTGGCTTTAAATGGATTAGGTCATCAATCAAATTGGTTAACAACCACTAATGATGTGATTTGGATTGTGAAGTGGTAGATCAAAAGTCTAATTCAACACTTTGTCCTAACTTTTAAGTAGTAACGTAGTCCGCAATAAATTAAAAGATCTTTTATGTTATACCGTATTTATAAGAGAAAAAATAAAAAAATATTAATTAAAACAAATTATCTTTTTAAATAGGGAATGAAATTATCTTTTCTATTTAATACACAAATGTATATATATTATAATTTAAATAAAATTGCATATAAAAATAAAAAATAGAATTATAATCACATTATATAAACAAGGGAAGAAAAAAAAAAAAAAAACACATTCGTTCAATCCATGTAAACCGTTTATTCAGTTTCTCCTATCGTTTCTCTCCTCTTTTTTTTTGTTTCTTTTCATTTCACACCAAAAAAATTTGAAGTAAATAATAAATTTCTTCCTTTGTCTCCTCTTCATTTTCTTTCCCTCTCAACAAACATATATAGTACTGTAACGTAGGCCCTTATTATTTCTTGTCTACGAGGATGAAACTATCGTTAACCTATATAATTCAGGATAAATCATTTGATGAAAAACATGTCCACCTATTAGTACTACCGGGTCATTATGATTTATTGCCGTATCGTTATCCTTTATGTGATCACGCCCATTGCAAAAAAGCAGCCTAATCTAAAACTAAACTGTTTGATTAAACAACATATATATAAACTTTGTTTTAATTGTTATTAATTAATTAGCAGGTGTAGTCCTTTTTTTTTGGCACGTAAAAATTTAAATAAGAAGAGATTATTCCATTTCAAGACCTTAAATTTTTACATGTGACCCTTTTTCATACTCAACCCATTAAACAAAATTTGAATGGGATCATGTCAGACTAAAAAAAAAATTAAATTCCTCAAAAATTTTTGGGGAGTATTCATTTGGATTGATCCTATGGCTGTGAGAGACTAGAAAGTAAAGCGAAACCCTCGTTTGAAGAATAATTGTGCAGCAGTGCACCTGCTTTTCAAAACGACATGAGTTACGGAGAGTTGGAATTATTCTGATAGAAGAATATACATCCAATTATTAGTTTTGGCATTCACAATATATATGGCTAAAATAGGGAATGAATGAACAAAGTTGAAGACTTTCTTCATACAAGTTCAAGTACATGGACCAGCTGCCATATGCATTTAAGACTCTGGTTAAATTATTGGATCGATGGGAGGTGTCATCGCCTCTTCAAAGCCAGACGACCTTGGGAAACTACCTGATTGCAAACAAGTTCTTGGAAATTGATTTTTTGATTTTTCATTCATTCCATTATATTACTTAATTATAATGCATAGTTTTAGGCAGAGACGAAGCTAGGAAAATTGAAAATGTAGGGCAAATAATAAATTTTAAAAAGAAGAGGGGTCAAGTATAATATCTAGTGGGATTAATTATAATTCTATAAAAAAAATTAAAATTTTTTTGGAGGACCGTGACTCCTATCTACCCCTTGGTTACGCCCCTAGTTTTAGGATTAATTTCGCCTTAAATTTTAAGCAGAGATTGGAAGTAGTTAACCCCAATCCCTTTCAATCCATTTGAAACGAGGGTCAGGTTAAAGGGTGCCTATATATATGGGCATTGTTCAAAGATAGTTAAAATTCTATTTAATAAATATTTTTACAATTAATATATTATTTTCACTAAATTAAAAAATAATGTGTTAATTACATTATTTCTTTAAAAATCATCTTAGGTAATTTCGAGTCGGCACTAACTAATATTTTCATTGAAACAAATATGAAAGACCAGCTCGAAGCAATTGAAAGCAATTGCAATGGCTGGTCCTTATTTGCTTTCGTGATTGAGAACAAATTTTTCGTAATTGAAATTTTGGTATCTTGTTTCACAATTCAGAAAAAATTCTCCGAAATCCATATTTGTATCTTGTTTGATTAATATTGGGTTAATGGCATAAATGTGGCAAATGTCTTCGGTAAATCTTAAAAAATCCACTCATTTCCTAACTTGATCCAATATGAAACTATATATTGAAGAAGTCAACAATTCACACTCAATATAATTCGACCCTAATGAAATTATAACTCAAACCAATTAAAAAAAAGTCAAATCGAGAATGACTTAACTAGAACCCAATTGACTCGTACAATTACAACTATATTTAAATAACTTTCACTAACAATGTTTTTGATTGTTAGGAGAGTGAGAGAAAGGGAAGAAAATAGTTGAATGAAAGTAACACTAAAGGAGTTTTTTTTTTTTTTTTAAAGGAAAGGCATGTTTTAAAAAAAAAAATTTATATTTGATACATTATCAGTATATAAATTTTATATACTATCAATAAATTAGATGATAACATGTTATTAATGCATAATGACATATCATTAATTAGTAAATTTTTATAAAATTATTAATTTTTATATATTTATTTTAAGAGCTGATATTTAATAATTAATTAGATATTATCATATAATTCATTGATAGTATATAAGATTTATACATTAATAGTATATTAAATATAAACTCTTTGAAAAATATTTTTGGCAATATATAAGTTATTTGTTATGAGGATTGAAATCATTACTCTAATAGTCATCCACCATATATATCAGAAAAAAAAAAAAAAGGAAGCTCATACTGATTTTTTTTGTCTTAATTGAGGAATATTTTTAAAAAAAAAAAAACAGAAGTTAACCATTTTTATGTGCTCTTATTTGAATGATTAGAAATTAGTAGGATTTTTTTTTTCTTTATCCATTAGTTTGTCTCATTTTTGTTCAAAATATTCTTTCCTTCAAATCAATATCTTAATGAAATAAATCCTTGACCTAATAGCTTCTAAAAAACAAAAAATCGAATCAATTATTGCTCATGGGATCGAAAATTAGGGTGCGACTCTCCTCAATTATGTTTCATTACACTTTTTATCAACATTCATTTATAGGTGCATAATTCGCCATTGGAATATCCTATCTATGTGAACTTATAGAATCATTTTTCATGGCATGTGCTTGAAAAAGAATGATTCACAATTTCAGGTAAATATGGAACAATTTGAAGCTCCTTTTCGGCTCAAAAGATTAATTGATTGTCTATTTTATGCTAACGACAATTTACCAAAGTGGAGAAATGACTCCAACAGGCTGGCATTATAACAATGTTCGGATTTAAATGAAGTCTACAATTATTTTGCACCAAAATCGTTGAACAAAAAGGCCACAGTCTAGAAATAGCCACGAAATAAAAGGAAAAAAAAAAGGGAAGAGTTAAGACAACCCTAAAATCTTTGATGACCTCTTTGCGTGATTGCCGGGCTTAGAATGGTCGTGATTGCATTTCTTAAAAAAAATGGCCCACAAAAGAAAAGTAATTGATCAATTGAAGTGATGAGCATGTGCAGCCTGTTTGATCTGCAAAGAAACTTAGTCCATTTCATCATATTTCCATAGTTATTCCTTGACGTTATGCTGTCTTGACTTTCTCTTTAAGTTTCTGAATATCGATCCCGTGAACAAGAAAATAAAATGGGTGACTATTTTTTTTTTTTTTTTGTCTCGTGACTATAATTGGATTTGAAGTGAACAAGCTGCTAATGATTGATCGTTTGATGGGAAAAAAAAATGTTGAATTTAAGAAGTTAAATTAGATTCTCTACTTCAGCATTTGGACTTAAGCTTACTTAAAATGACCGGTAATTCATAGTTGTTTATGACTATTAAACGACATTTTTTCTTTAGGAATGATTGTATAGATAAGTGGTTATTTAAACAGCTCAAATTTCGCTTTTTTTTCACTTACTACTACTTAAATTTTGTCTTAAAGAATATCTAATCCAATGGTTAAATTTAAGATTTTAATTCAAAGACATGGAATTCAAATCTCATCATAATAAGGAGAAATCATATTCATGAAATAATGAAAGATTAGCTCTTAATGAGTTTATTTTTTATATATTGTCAGTGTAATTTTTTAACTTTACAAATGAAATTGAAAAATTGTTACGTTTTATTTTTTTAATTATTTTTTATTTTTTAATATACTCTAATATTATGTTTGGATTGAAGGGAGGGAAAAGAAAGGATAAGAAAATAAAGGAAAATAATGGAAATAGAAAAATCTTTCTTTTATTTGGATAAACTTTTTATTTAAAGGAAATGAAAGAAGTGGAAACTGAATAATCTTTGATTTCTGTTGTAATTCTCATTTTTTTTAATATCCCAATTTAGGAAAAAAAATTAAGGAAAGAAAAGTTAAAAAAATTTTATTTTTATTAAAAGACTATTATATCTATCTTTTTATTAATACTAAAAACTTAGTAAAAAAAACCTAATAACATCACAATCATATTATAATTTTTTCAAAGCCATCTCTTTTTTCAAATAAGTTTTATATGTATCTTCCAATATAAAATTTTTTTATAAATTTTTGGTGACTTGATTTTGATGAATGATTGAATATGAATAGACATATTTTTTTGGATTTATGAGATGTCGAACTAACTTACAATCATCCATCAATACATGTTTGCAAAATATTTTTTTATTTCACTTGATTAAAAACTATTGATATAGCAGCAATTGTGAGGTCAGACAAGATAACAAACATATCATGATCTAAAAATGCTCTAAAATCACAAGCAATGAAAGGTTATAATTGAAAAAAATTATTATAATGAATAATTTTTTTTATTTTTTATTCAAAAAATGATTGTTAGAATTCATTTCCTTTATTTTCCTTTCTTAATTTTGATTATCTAAACAAGGGGCACATATATCATTTTTTTTCCGTTAAAAAACTTTCTTTTCCTTTCATTTTCTTTCATTTTCTTTCCTTTATTAATCTTTATCCAAACATAGTGTAAAAGATATGTCATTTTTTTTTAACTCTATTTATAAAGTCTAAAAACTTCATTGATAGTCTATGAGATAATTATGAGCATTTCTAAGGGGTTGAAATTTTCAGGTTCAAATTTACCTCCCATCCTCATAATCTTCCTCATATCATATATACCACCTTAAATAATTTTAAACATTTTCTACATAATTGTCAATGGGAACAATCTAGGGTAAAATAATTCAACACTATACTTTCTTATAGGCTGCCTAACAGGAAATTATTTTTAACATTAAAGTTAAGAAAAATTAATCCACGAATCTAGTTTCTTTTTGGCTACAAACTTTGTATATGGATGGGTTTTTCTGCTTATTTGCCGCCCAACAACGACCTTTATATTTAAACAAATTAATTAAAGTAGTTGGTTTAAAATAAGAGAGAATAAAATCTTAAAGCCGAATTCCATATCTTGAAAATTTTTTTATACAAAGAGAGTTAGGAATAGTTGAGAGGGAAAGCACAAGGAATCAGAGAAGATATGGACGACTTCAATCATTTAAAAGACTCTTAAAACCATATAATATTTATAAGGCCAAATTCATTATTTTTATGGCCTTTTATCACCTACTAGTCTACTACTTCTATAATGAAGGCAAAATTATCAAAACCTAAAAATATAACCCTTTATAGTAAAGGGGGGAGGATGAGTAAAATAAATTTAGATTTACTTATCTAATTGTTTCAAAAAAAAAAAAAGAGATTAATTTATTTAATTAAATAGATTTTCTTAATTTTGGCATCGCAAAGTTTATAAAATTAATGAAATTAATTTTAAATTAAACAAAAAAAATAAAAATTGAAACTAAAGTATTTATAAATCAAATCGAGTCTAGTTAATATCTTTAAAATTTTGTCCAGGACGAAGCTAGGAGAGAGCAAGCAGGGCCACGGCCTCACAAAAAGATTTAACCTCTCTTATATTATAGTATTTGGATCTATTAAAATATTATTTTGGCCTCATTTTTTCTTTAAAATTACTATTTAACAACCTTTTTACCTAATTCTTATTTTCGCCCTTGACTTTTGCCAAGGTTTGATCTTAAATCCAGTTTTTTAATATTTTGAAACAAATTTTAAAATTAAAATAAAAAATAATTGTTTAATATAGTTTTATATCCAAATATATGTGTGTATGTGATTTATTGGTAAATTAAATTATATTCAAAGTTAATAGTCTAACATAATATAGCTCGTCTTATATCCAAATAGAGTGTGTATATGTGATATATAGTAAATTAACTTCTATTCAAAGTTTAATATCCTAACATAATATAACATGCTTTATTTCCGAAGATAATATATGTATAGGAAACACAAGTTAACCGTTGTTAATTTTTTTAGATAAATCTTAATATGATAATAAAATAATATTACAATGATCATTTAGAAATATAATGAATAATTATATCCAATTTTGCTAATTTAAAAAATTCTCCATACCCATACTTATATATATATATATATATATTATAGATTATAGATACAATACAAATATATATTATAGATTATAGGTATGATCACACTCATATAATCAAAACATCCAATTGAAATTTACAGAAAGAAAAGCAGAATCAAAGCTGGCAATCATATTAAAAAAAAATAGGCAATTACAGCTTGAGTCTACAAGAATATTACATGCATGATGATTAAATAATTGCAACTCAATTAGGCAATTACAGCTTAAGTTTGGTCCTGCATGTCGACTCAAAACTTTGAGATAGGATGAAAATTGAGATGTCACATCTGTTAGGAACCGATGCATGAAACTTCAAAACCTTGAACACCGTCACCTTCCCATGCACCGTAGTATCCATCGTAAAATTGACGGAACCAGCTAAAACATCAGCCAAAAACGTAGTGTTTGTAATCAATCGATCCACCATTATATCAGCGGAGGCGCTGATGTTAACCTTCCCATGTGCCGGAACCAGCGATTGCTCGATTGTAACTTCCGCTACGACATCCCCACGATAGTGTACAAAGGCAGTCGTGTTCTTGAACTTGAAACTGCCGTAGTTACGATTGTTAATGGAGAGGATCAATCCTACCGTGGCGTTTACTGATGTTGCATTGAAGAAGCCTCCTAAACCAAAAGCAATATTTTCCAGGCCTTGAGGGTAAACTGTGATTTCTGGGTGCTTTGGTTTGAAAAGGGTAAAGGCCAAAGTAGTGACAACGATCGCAATAATAACTAGGAAAATTGCTGTCACGCCGCAGCATATTTTGAGACCTCTTCGAGAAATTCTGGGAATGCCCATCTTTTGGTATAAGTATGGATATAATTTCTGGGAAAAAAATTTGGTGCCAAATTGGAAATTAGAATTGATGAAAATATGGTGATAATTCGAATTAGTTTTGGCAAAGTAGAGTATTTAAAATCAACCATATTTTATTGCGGAGGACGAACTGGAAAAAAACAATGTGCTCCATAATGTTGGATCATGAAAGTTGAATGCTAACTATGTAGTTTACTTGCTGTTTATTTGGACTCAAGTAGAAACCCGTTTTGATTGGAGTTCTTTTGTTGGGCCTGGTTTGAATCCTAGTTTGATACGAACTGAAATTCCTGATAGTTTTCTTGACTTTAAATATGGATGAAAGCGGTGGAGAGGTCCAATGTTTGACATCCAATTTGTTTTTAGCAATTGTCTTGTACCATGAAAAAGCCCAAAAGCTATGCTCTTTGTGCAATGATAACTGCTAGATGGGTTTGGCATCCATAACATATATAAAATAAGAACTTAAAGTTCGAGAACCAAAAATGCCTAAAGAATCTCTAGAATCTAGATTGACCATTTACGTTATATTACCCTTTCATATAGCAGCTAGAAAGAAAAAAAAACCCTTGTTATTGTAAATTAAAAAAAGATTTTCAATTTAATCAGATCATGATTTAATTTTAAAATTATAAAAGATAGAATTATAACCGGATGTGACAATAATAAGATTTAAGGGGTGATCCTAAAACGCATATTCTTTTCGCTTTAAAATGTTTGAATTGTATTATTTATACAGAATTTAAAAAATTTTATTTTAATTTATTTAAAATTAAAATTAAAATTTCATAACTTTTAAGATTAAAAAGTAAAAAAATCATAAAAGTAATTTTAAAATATAAAAAGGTAAGAATTTTAGATTTAAAAAAAAAAAGACATAATTTTGAAAAATAAAAAAAAGAAAAAAAATGAGATAGAAAAAGTATTTAAAAGCCGAGAACATAGTTCAAATTTTGCAATCAATAGAAGATAAAGATTTGAAAATTTAGTAAAAATCCGCAAGAGGTGTAAAAGCTTTTTTAAATTTAACAAAAGAGGGTTGGGAGGTTTGGAAAATTTCTCAATAAAAGATTTTTGTTCATTATTTAATTATTTGGTGAAGTTTCTCTAATATTATGATAATGTGGTTTTTAATAGTTGAAGTTTCTTTAATATTTCAATAGTTGAAGTGATTTGCATAATATAAATACGATTATGAACCCAATTAAAATTAATAGACTAAATTAATCCCTGCATAGCAGCAGAATCCTCCAAATGTATGTACTTACCTTTTTTTTTTTCAGTATTTAAGACAATCAAATATAAAATTTTAATACTTTACCAACCAAACACGTCATTTTCTACAGGTAAATACTTGCTTGCTTCATTGATAGGGATGGCAGCGCACCCCTTTTTTTACGGATTTCAATTTGATCAGACCTTTTAAGATCGTTTCTCTTTTTAAATTAATTTTTAGGTTGGGTAATAATAAAAAAAAATAAGATTAAATTTTAGATAAATTTATTTTGATTATATATATAATTATTATTTATTTATTTATCTATTTAAATTTAAAATTAAATATTTATTTAATTTTATATTTATATTTATATTAAAATTAATATTTATATTTATATTTAAAAAATAATATTTTATTAATTTCGAATTTAATGGATTTTATATAAATCATATTAAAATATTAAAAAAATAAAAAAATCATTAAATTAGATTCATTTATTAGAAATATAAAAATCAGGTCAACAAGCAAAAATCTATTTCCCTTAACCCATTGCTATTCTAAATAAGAAATTGATGGGTTCTGCAGTGGTGTGTTTGTTAGCATTTGGCTGTTTCAGTTTAAGCTGCAAATCGATAAAATCTGATGCAGAGTCAGTACTGCGGTCAGAAGAGATTATAAAATGTATTTTGGTAGTAAGAATCAGGGGAGGAAAAGCAGGTCGATCTGTTTTTTATGCTGCAATATTTTTATCACTTTGATTGATTAAATGGTGTCTTATATTGGATGTCTGTTTTCGAATTTGGCGTTTTCATAATTACTGCTCATGATGTTCGTGACCCAAGCTTAATCTTCCTCTACCTAACATTTCATATGGAGGAAAATGTTCCAGTTCATCTATATGCTTGGTCAACAAGCAGGCCCCCCCCTCTAATCCCACCTGGTTTGGCCTCAATTAGGAGGCTTAATTAAAATATTTGCACATTTTGATTAATTTCTTATTCATCATATGATTTGGATTTAATTTTATAAAAAATTCATTAATTATATATATTTTTAAAATATGAGATTGTTAGCTTCTTTAAATGTTACTTTAATTAATATTGTCACTATGTATTAGTTATTTTTTTAGAAATAAATAGAAAAAATATAAAATTGTAACCAAAAAAGAAAATTTTCAAAATTTTAAAAAATTTATTATTTTAAGGGTCTGATTATTTCACTCTTAATATTTTATTAGAACTGCATGTGTTCACAAATTTAAAATTTTTTAAAACTAGATTTTGCTCAAGGTTTTTGCTAATGCATAAAGAAAGACCCATCAAACAAATAGTAATTAGGTACTTAGACGAATCAAGCATTAATTTCACAATGTACTTTATAAACTTTAGCTATATGATAGGTAATAGACGATAAACATTGAAGTGCCAGCAATAAACACCCAAAGATTTTGCCAATCTAAAAAAAAAAAAAAAATCTGTACCAACCAGCGGTTAAGTAATTCAATTCAACTACCTATCAACGTTGGACCTTCAACGCCACCAGTGTCAACTACCATTCTTCTCCCATCCAAAAACCAAGAAACCAAAGATCACTCTCCTTGAGTCCTTTCAAAGGAATCTTTCTTTCTCCTATTAATACTAACATGGACATAGTTTTCTTCAGGCTTATGCGGACTGTCTCTCTCTCTCTCTATATATATATACCTCTAGTCTCAATAAACAAGTAAACTACTTTGTAGTTCTTCTCTTTATTTGTCTCAAATCCTTCATGGCTGACTTGGATCGTTCCTCTGATGATATTTCTGTGGATTCTAGAGGTTACCCATTTATATATTCAACTCCGGCTAAGACTTTGATAACTTTCCTATGATTACTTTTTAGACTTTTTGGAGGCCCTTTTGAATAGATGGTTTATCAAATTTTATGCCTGTTTTATGTCTGGGGTTAATTTTTTTTTTACATAATATACATTTTTGGATGTTTATTGAGTTTTTACTACTTTTCTATGACTTATGGGTAATGAATTAATGGATTTTCCCTGTTTGCTGCAGAGGAATCCAGCCAAGGTTCCAAGCTTGAATTCTCAGAAGATGAGGAAACCCTTATCACTAGAATGTTCAATTTGGTTGGAGAAAGGTGGGCTTACTTAAAATTTTAACAGGATCTGCTCTGTACTTCAATTACTTCTTCTCTTTTGGATTCGTAGCTTTTTGTGCCATATAAATTAAGTTATGTGGGACTGATGAAAAAAGGTTCAAGTTTTTACAGGTGGTCTTTGATAGCAGGGAGAATTCCTGGAAGAACAGCCGAGGAGATTGAGAAGTATTGGACTTCAAGATACTCTACAAGCGAATGAAAATTTGATGGGTGGTTGTTCCATAGTTTGGTTCCTGGTTGGAATTGATCAGTTTTGTTTTGCTTGAGGAACAGAAAATTGCAGTATGTAAATGTAGTTTTCCTTTAGTTTGGCAGTTAAGGAAATGCCTGTGTTTTGTACAATGACTCCTGGTTTCTATGCAATGGTACCGTAATTCGGAGTTCGGATTTTCAATTTTCGGGAAATTTGGTGTGATGATTTTCATGGGATCATTTGAATGTACAACTAAACTATGTAAAAATGAACTTAAAAAGTTAAAACCATGGGCTTGAAAATCCAATGTTTCCAGTCAGAAGCGGTGACCAAGTTACCATGAACCAAAGACAGCTATGTTGAGAAAATTATTTGATTGCTTTGGACATTTTAATTGATCTTTTCTGGACGGTATACATTAATGCAAATGTGGTATAGTCCAAAGTATACCCTTTAACTCGTGTCTTCTTGATTCTATAATGAAAAAATCCAGTTCAATGCTCAAGCTAACAGGGTCTGTTGTAACTCACACATTCCTTAGCTGGTGAAAACACCCAACTCCGATCACTTCAGTAACTGTAAACCATTGCCCATGGGCCTTGGTCCTGACTAGCTTTCCCAAGGAGGAGAGTTCCCTATTATTTAATGAGATAAGCAGCCCAAGTTTTAGAGTTTTTTGGGCTTTGTGCCAACCCTATAATTTTGTTTTCATTTTTATTATTTTTAAATTGACATCTATGCTTTTCCACGGCATATCATCAATAAATCTAAATTTGTTAATGCATCAGTCAGGACAAAATTTATATAAAATTTTATAAGTAAAATTTGTGAAATTTTATATTAAAAATAAATTAATAAAAAATTTAAATTAATAAATTAATAAAATTTAATGTGAATATTAATAATATATTAAAAAATTATTTATAATTTAAATTTTGATCGATACTTATTTAATAATAAAAAATTATATCAATATTTTTATTAAAAATATCTATTTAATAAATATACTCAAATCTTTTAAAATTTTATACATTTAATTTATGTAATAAAATCTTTTAATTTACTCATTTTTAATAAAAAATTTCACGAATTTCTTTTATTCACTATAAGTCTTTTCCGCATTGGCCATCCTTACTAATATTCTTTTACCCTTTTCTCCTTAGATGCCTACCAATCATAGCAATATCTTATAAGCTTTGTAGAACTTGAACTTAAGGGGTGATAGATAGATAGAATTCTAGAGCCGATTCAAAGCCCATAGAATTAGAGATGAATTATTGTGCTAAATACATGCATTTTCTATTAAAAATGTCATCCGAATTCTATTTCTTTTTAGATAAAAAACAAACATCCGCGGAATTAAAAATATTTTTTTATTGGAAAGAGATTGGAAGAGAAAGTTTTGGTTGTTATCTCAAGTTTTATTTGAACTTAATTCTCTTATTAAAGATTTTAAGAACACAATCAGTGAAGTGTATTTAAGAATAAAAGATTCTTTCTTTTTTAACGAAAGCTATTCATAGGTCAAGTTGGTTTTAAATCGAACCTATATATAATATCAACACTTTACATATTTATTTGGGCCTAAATATGATTTTTTAATCTAATTTTTAATTTTTTATTAAGTTTTAAAATAGGGTAGTTTAATATATTTTTTAATGTTTATAATATATAAATATAAAAAATATAAATTATAATACTATCTAATTCGAAACTTGAATTTATATCTAAAATCTAACCCCTTTTTTAAACAAACATAATGTTTTTCTTAAACTCGATTTAAAAACTTAATATTTATATTAAAATTTTTTTAAAATAACCCAACCTTTAGACATGTCTATTTTCAACTAGACTCTTCTCTTGTGGTTGTTGTCATTGTTGATGATATACAGGGGACTGAAATCTCCGAAGTTATGTGAGAAGCATGAAGGTCGTTGCTACTGCTAAACACCTTACCCATCACCCTTATCTCAACCAGCAGCAATTTAGGACCACAGTCAACAGCTAGAGCTGGTTGAGTTTCAACTTCAACTATCCAAAACCCAAAGACCACGTTCTCAATGTCACAAAATCCAAAGTAGAAGGAACTCCTCTTACACAACGTGAAGTATTTGGTTACAACTCAGCTACAGGCCAAAAGAGCCAATATCTCATCTTAATTTCATGCAGAAAAAAAAAATGGTGTAATAAAACAGCACCTCTTTGCTTTTGTTCATGACGTGTTATATCAATCCTTCAACAAATCTTGCACAATTAAAAAGCTCTTTGTCTATATAATAATACGACACTCTTTTTTCTTTTGGGTTCAAAATTCATGCAGGTAGACGTCTATACATAAACAATCAAACATGGAAACGTACGTGCGCTGAGTTTTTCTTTCCTCTAAGGAAAAGAGTCTATGGAATATGACAAACTTTATTCTAACAGCATGTTAGTATAACATTTGAGATTTCTGGAATTCTTTTGTCAATTATAACAGTAAGAATTTTTATTAAATTGATTGATAGTTGGGAATATTTATAGGATTATGTAGTGATGAAATAAATAACCTTTGACAATATATATAAGCATTGCAGCAAATAGTTGAATCGAAAACTTCGAATTTTTCTTTTAAGTTGATTCATTTATTAGATGAGAATATACATAAAGAGAGAAATCATTTAGAGCTTATATCGACATAATTTGCACAGTGATAAAATTTATTTATAAGTGTATAAGATAATTTAAAAAAAAAATCCAATAGGATAAAACTTGGTGACATAACAAATGTAGAAGCTTTAAATTTCTTCAATGAAGTTGTTGAATCTCTGCATCTGTGAATCAGAAACTGGATTTTAATAAGAAAGAGGAAAAATTCAAAAACAAAAAAACTTGTCTGAACAGGAGAATTGCTACCCCTGAAACTGAAAACCATAATCATTATAACCCCAAGCCAAGCGCCTTTTTCTAACGATTCAATTGCTGGCCCAGACAACCATAAAAGAAAGGATGGGCTATCTTCTTGTTACGTGATTGTTTTAGACTCATTTGACTTGGATTTGTTAATCATTTGTAAGTTATGCCTATGGAGTACAAGAATTGGAGTTCTTGCAATTTGCAAATATGAGGCCTGAACTCATTTATGCTTAATTCTTATCTTCGTTCTTCTTCTGCAATTGTCCTTCCACTGCAAAGTACAGCCTTTCACTTTTCAGTTTTCGCAGGTGGTAATAAGAAAAATCGCATATCAACGGACTCCTTAGTCATTTGTCAATTGATTTTAGGTTGTATGCCTTGGTTGTGTCTAATTGGTGATACAACCATACTTCACGGTAATGCATATACTTCCAAAAAAATCTTAACTGATAGAGGAAACTCTGATCCAATGATCAAATTGTGCAATCCAAATGGGTGTGTTCCCTCTTTTTGACTGATGTTAAGTACCATAAAAAAGAAAAGTAAAAAGATGGGAAGTGAAAAACAGGGAAATAAGTAAAAGGAATGGAAACAGAAAACCAGAAATCAATTATATATGAAAAAGAAAAAATAATGACATAACTTGAAATGAAAATAGACAATGGCATTATACTACGTGCCTGTATATGCAGCTTCCATGGGACACTTCTTACTCATTTTCTGAGGATAAATATTAATGAGAGAGCTCCGCGGAGAAATTTGATGGTTTTTGTTTTTTTTCTCTTTATCCTCAAATGCATCAGTTTGTACCATTTTTCTTAGGGGAGGTAATAACTGATCCCTACTTTTGTCTTATAAATTGAAAGACTTGGAGGAGGAGAAGGAGCATTACATGAACTTCTCTTAGTTGTTTTTAGTTTTTACAAAGTTTATTATACAAAAACCAAAGTTCTATCCATGGCTGCATCTTTCTCTGTGCCTTCAATGGTAAGCTTCATTTCCAAGCAGCCTTAGTCTCTTCTTTTCTTCTTCTTCTTCTCTTAACAGGAATGCTAAGCTTAGTATTGCAAAATGAGACTTGTGACATTTTTCTTAAGAGGTTCAGTTTTGGTTTTGCATGATGCCCCTAATTCAACTTTTTAAGGGACGACAGAGCACCTCGTTAAGGTTCAGGGGGTTATACTGTCATTTTTCATACATAAATATTAACCATTTTGAATTACTAAGGTGCCTCTGTCTTATATGGCATATGACAATGCAGTTGTTTGTTCTGATCTTTTCTTTGTTTGGGGGGTGGGAGGTCTATGGTGGCTGGTTCCATTGCTTGATGTGTAAAATCTTGGTTTCAAATGTTTGCGCAACAAATATTTGGTCCATGATTTTAAGAAAAGCAGTATTTTGTTTTGGAAGAAGTTGGTTTTCATTCATTGCTTTTGTGTTTATGCATCTATCTTTATGCTATTGGATTGCGATTTCGAAAACCAACCAACAGGTCTTCAGCTTTCTCCAGAAAGCAAACTAGAAAACCAAGACAAGTTTTTCACTTTTTTACTTTCATTACATCAAGAATGAATTATAAAGTTTGAAGAACCAAGAAACCATTGGAATATAGTTGCAGTGGTTAGGATGATTTGTAGAACCAAGAAGGCATCCAAACAAAAGTGTTTCCTTTTGGTTTTTGCCGAAGGATTCATTTGTTTCTTTCTAACTGTGAAAGGAACCATATTGGACTATCCTTTTTCCCTTTAGTCTCTTTCACTAATCTCTAATTCCTCTTTGTTTTATGTTTTCATGGCATTATTTTTGAGTAAATTACTTCAGATTTTCTTCAGTATAACAAATGCTGTAAACAGATGTAAACAGATGTTTTTGTAGCGGTTAAAGCTCATCCTGCCAAATGCTAATAGGTTGAAGCTTGTACTTATCATTTTAGTAATATCAAGATTTATAATGAGTGAAACTCCTTGGACAGATAATGGAAGAAGAAGGGAGGTTTGAAGCTGAAGTAGCAGAGGTGCAAGCTTGGTGGAACTCAGAGAGGTTCAAGCTAACCCGACGACCCTACTCAGCTAGAGATGTTGTGGCTTTACGAGGCAACCTCAAACAGAGCTATGGCTCAAACGAGATGGCAAAGAAGTTATGGAGAACACTCAAGACACACCAAGCAAATGGCACTGCCTCAAGGACTTTTGGTGCACTTGATCCTGTCCAAGTAACCATGATGGCGAAGCATTTAGACTCCATTTATGTCTCTGGTTGGCAATGCTCCTCTACTCACACCACCACCAACGAGCCAGGTCCAGATCTTGCTGACTATCCTTATGACACCGTCCCAAACAAAGTGGAACACCTTTTCTTTGCACAACAATACCATGACCGAAAACAAAGAGAGGCACGAATGAGCATGAGCCGGGGGGAGAGGGGTCGAACCCCCTATGTTGATTACTTGAAGCCAATCATAGCAGATGGTGATACTGGCTTTGGTGGCACCACAGCAACTGTCAAGCTTTGCAAGCTTTTCGTGGAGCGTGGTGCTGCTGGTGTCCACATTGAGGACCAGTCCTCTGTAACCAAAAAATGTGGTCACATGGCTGGTAAAGTGCTTGTGGCTGTTAGTGAACACATTAACAGGCTTGTTGCTGCAAGGTTGCAGTTCGATGTTATGGGAGTGGAGACAGTGTTGGTGGCCAGGACTGATGCTGTTGCAGCTAATTTGATCCAAACCAATGTCGACACCAGGGATCATCAATTTATTCTTGGTGTGACGAACCCAAATCTTCGGGGAAAAGGTCTGGCCGCTATGTTGGAAGAAGCAATGGCTGCTGGTAAAACCGGCCCTGAACTTCAGGCCATTGAAGACAACTGGCTGGCCATGGCGCAACTTAAGACATTCTCCGAATGTGTTATGGATGCAATTAAGAAGATGAACGTCGGGGAGGATGAGAAGAGAAGGAGAATGAATGAATGGATGAACCATACAAGTTATTACAAGTGCCTTTCAAATGAACAAGCCAGAGAGATTGCTGAGAGATTGGGGCTCAAAAATCTTTTCTGGGACTGGGATTTGCCTAGAACCAGAGAAGGGTTCTATAGGTTTAAGGGGTCTGTAATGGCAGCGGTTGTTCGCGGTTGGGCTTTTGCTCCTCATGCTGACCTTATTTGGATGGAGACTTCGAGCCCAGACATGGTTGAGTGCACCAAGTTCGCCGAAGGGGTGAAATCAAAGCACCCTGAAATCATGTTGGCTTACAATCTCTCACCATCTTTCAATTGGGATGCATCAGGAATGACTGATGAACAGATGCAAGACTTCATCCCAAGAATAGCCAAGCTGGGTTTCTGTTGGCAGTTCATAACACTAGCTGGTTTCCATGCTGATGCACTGGTGACCGATACGTTTGCAAGAGATTTTGCAAGGAGGGGAATGCTAGCATATGTGGAGAAGATTCAGAGGGAAGAGAGGAACAATGGAGTGGACACACTAGCTCACCAAAAATGGTCAGGTGCAAACTTTTATGATAGGTATCTCAAGACAGTCCAGGGAGGCATCTCATCCACTGCTGCTATGGGCAAAGGCAAGTCAAAGAAATTAACCCCATTCTTTTCCTAATGGTTAATTTAGTTGTGGAAAAGAACAAGAGTTTGATGTCTAAAATTTGTGCAGGAGTGACTGAGGAGCAATTCAAGGAAACATGGACAAGGCCAGAAGCCATGGGCATTGGAAATGAAAGCAATCTGCTGGTTGCTAAGGCTAGAATGTAAGACACAGCAACATGAGCTATGGTGAAGGGACAAAGGGTGGCATGTTTGGAGCATTACCCCAATTCTTGTATTTTGGACTTGGGTGGAAATAATAATACTAATAATAAAAAAAAAGTGGTAACAACATCATTGGAGAATAGATCATTCTGGGCAAAATTTTTTTCCGGCCACATTGTGCTTCATTTTAGCGCTCTAATGCTTTTGTTAAAGATGAAACTTGTTTCTGTTATAGTTTTAAAATGGTTATGAGAAAATGCTTTGGCTTTTTTTTTTTTTTTTAATCTCTAAGCTAGATTACTGTTGTTCTGAAGAGTATAGCACTACTCTACTGTCACCAGTGGCCTATTGCCTTTGCAACCATCCCCAACCAAATCAGTAAGTGGTTAGAAAAATTTAAAATCTAGAACAATATTTTTATTGTAAAGAATTGCTTAATTATATATAACAAGAAATTTTGTAGTTAGTAGAGTTTTTAAATTTCATAAATTTAATTAATATGGTGATATATATATATGTACATTAAAACAATAAAAAATTAATTAAAAAAATAAAACATATGTCAGTCTATCAACCTTATTTACAAATTAAAAAATTTCACTAACAATAGATAAAAACTAAACTCTTATAGAAAATATATTTTTTAAAAAATACATCAAAATTCTTATAAAACAAAAAAAAAAAAAAAATCGAACCCAGAAACTTTGGTTGGGTTTTGAACCAAAAAATCTTGAGTTGGGCTGGTTTCAGATCAGACAAGGTCCAGAAACTTTCTGAAAGGCCCAAAACAACGGGTTGGAGACGTTGCCTGGTTTGGATTTTTGGCCTTTTTGAATGAAATATAAAGAGCTGCTTTTCATGTGTGTAGTGTCTGTTGTTTCGAGTAAAGATGAGGAATCAGAAAATTGTGGAATCAAATATCTTCGATATAGAAAGGTTCGTTGTTCTTTTTTTAAAAAATTTTTGTTTTAATTTGGAATAAAATTGAAACTTTTCATCTTCTTAACCTTTACTTTCGTTTAAGTAATAATGACTTCCTCAAGCCCTAATTGCTCATCGGAACCTTAACGATTAATTTTAGTTGCTTCAATTTTTTTTTTTTTTTGGCAATTTCGTATTCTTTTAGAGGATTAATAATATGGACCATTATGTTGGACAATGTAATTAGGATTCACATTATTATCTCTTCTTTAGTAGAAATTTGGGTTTTTTTTTTTTTTTATAAGAAAAAGGGTTACTTTAATTGACAGCATCTCAATCAGTTCTAATTGGTGATTTTATTTTTTTTTTATGGAGATTGTGGCATGATGACACAGATTTTGCAGGGTCGAGTTCGATGCATAGATATTTGGTTTTGAAATACTGTAGAAGAAAGTTAGGAGAGTTAGAAGATATGGATGAGATGAATTATCTCTTACTAAATATATATGTCAAAGTATATTTATAGTTGAACTGGAGATGTTGAACTCAAAAGTTATAGCTAGCTGCATTGTCGGCTGAGGATGATTAAACCATCTGGATGGGTGATATGTTGGTTTAATGGTGTAAGATGATGTGGATTGTGGAGGAGAGTAATTTCTTGTTTTGGGCCAAAAAACAATGAAAATTCCACCATTATTTGTATAATTTATAAACCCTAGGCTAGACATATCACTAAAAGGACTCGAGTCGACAATGAAATTCATCATAGGATGTTAATGGAAGAAATAGGTGTGAAGATGAACCCTTAATACAGGAGAAATTAATAACAGAAAAAAGGAGGCTTCTTCAAATGGATGGAATTATTCTATGGGAAAAAGTAGACAATTCATATGCGGAGACTGTTTATTGCACTCTGCTAGTATATCCTAGTAAAATGGAAATGGTCAACGACTAAGTTTTAGATGTTCACATCAACAATGAGCATAGCCTTATTGTAACTGACACAATAGGTAGCTTGAGGAATGAGATTTTCTGATAGAGACTATTATTCAAGCTCAAAACATTTTTGAGCTCTGTATCTCAATCCGAACTTTTGCGTTATAGTATGCAAAAGTGTATGCAATACTACCATGCAGCTGTTATTTCAATCTTTTTCTTTGTTAATTATAAGTAATACTTGGGAATAAAACAAAGGCAGTTACATAGTTCTGACAGGCAGAAGGTTATATGAAATCAATGGATGCTGCCATTAAAGATTCTATATACTGGTTTTTTCTGCCATTACTTTTCTCTTTTGATTTTCCTATTCCTTGAAAGCAGGCAGCAATTTATCATAGAACTCACCAGGAAACCAAGCACAAAAGCAAATAGTATTCATAATATGTAGTGCCGAAAGGCAAAGACATTCTAAAAGCTTGGTATTTAGTGATAACTCCTATTTGTAACTATGTTGATGCTGCAAAATGACATTCTTTCCTTAGATGAATCTTACCTGGTTGATAGAAATTAGTTGTTATCATTCAAATTCTAGCATTTCATTATTTATTACCTCATTGTCTTCTTCAGTTTCTTTTGATTATCATTTCAGTACTTACCTCAACGGCATGCTGCTGTGTGAGAATCCCAGATTCAGCTTTTGCTATTGTTTCCTGAAATCAGTGAATAAATTTTTTTTTCCTTAAATTGTTTGAAACAAGAAATAATGATTGTAGTTAGGACACCATTGGAAGGTGCAATCTGCTTTGACTAGTAAAGTTAGGCTACCTTAGACCAGAAAATAATAACAAAATTGGAGGTAAATCACTTGTAATTTTGTAACAGTACATTATTTCTAAGTGGTTTTCAAAACACAGAATACAAAAAGGTATAAGAAGAGAAGAGAAGAAAAAAAAATCATCAGAACCTGTTAAGAGTATTTTCTATCTGAATCACATATGCAAAACGAAGGAGAAAAGATTGGGAGTGATGGAATCTAATTTGCTCTGGTCATTTCTTCCATGGTTTCAAAATAGAGAGCACAATGATGATTGCAATAATGAGGAGCAAGATTATGGAGATAATCATGCATTTTCTTGACTTTTTTTGCAAGCTCTTGGCAGTTTGGAGAGCACTTGTACCTGATTGCACATGGATTACGGCATTTGTGACCTATCAGCAAAAAGAAAAAAAAAAAAAAAAGAAAGGGTTATGGGAGTGTCAAATGTCCGAATGGTCCATATCCCTTTGATTGAGAGGCAAAAAGGCCATATACATCTACCCATTGACAAACTGAAAGATGCCATCTCTTAGCCCAAAAGGCAAGAATGATATGATAATCAATGACTCAAAAATAACACAATAATAATAAGAACAACATCAATTATCCAAAAATAATAATAAGAACAATATAGCCAAGGTCCAAGGTCGCATTCTAAAAATAGTAAGAAGGATATCAATATTATGATTTAAATTCAATATTAAAATGTTACTTTTTAAGGTGGTCGCATAAATCAGTCTTGGGTTCAAAATTATCTCCTTTGTATACCATTAAAACATAGAAAATAAGTATTTTAATATATATATATATATAATAAGAATAGCAATGGTAAATTTTGCGTATATACTAGAGAAAAAAGGAATATAATTCAAGATATTGGTTAAAACACAAAAAATTAGTAAGACTCGCGAATGAATTTGTTAATTCCATTGATCTATTTGAAATAAACAAGAACTTGAGGGGTGATGCCTAACTGTGTAAGTCCAAACAAAAGGCTTAGTTCAAATTTCCTCAAACTTCAGGAAAATGTCTCTATGGGTGGTTTGGGGGGGGGGGGGGGGGGGGGGTGGGTTTTGTTATCCCTCGTGTCATAATGGGTCGGTGGCCTAATGCTGAGCCCCCCCAACCAAACCCACCCATCAATAACGAATGACTTCAAAACATGGTTGATCAGAAGACTGTAAGACCAACATTGCTCAATTGAGTTTAATCCAGTCGACTTAACAAAAACTCAATCAACTTTACAAACAACTAGTGCTTTGAATTTTATTTCGATTACATACATACTCAAAGCTCATCTAAAGTGTATTGTGGGGTTCGAATAGAAAATCTATTGGTAGAGTGTTGATATTTTAGTTTTAGTAATCAAAATTCAATTTTTGATAAAATCGAAAACAAAAAAAAAAAAAAAAAGGAATCCCATTATCAGTAATATGTGTGGCCAGAATAGGTGACAAAAACAAGATAATTTCCACAAATAGAGGTAGCAAAAGATGTTCTTCGAATCACCTCAATATTTAACAAACCAAACTTCACAACTTAATTTTAAAATTAAAAAAAAAAAGAAATAAAGAATGAAAGAAAGCAATGAAAAGAAGCAAGTATTCAAAACAAATGGTGAAAAGAATCATGCAAAGGGAACCAACTCAAGCAGCCTAACCAATCTTCCAAACAAAATAACTACATGCACGCCTTGACAAGTAAAACTAGTGCTTCCAAAATAACTACATGATCAAGCAACAAATGGGAAACAACTCAAGCAGCCTAACTATTCTTCCAAGGTTTAAGTACTCCAACAACTATAACAGCAACTATGATTAGGAGAATTATAATGGCAATGCACGTCCACTTTCGTGTACTCTTCTGTCGTTTCTTTGCATTTTGAAGTGCAGTTGTCCCTGACTGGACGTTACTGACTGCAGTTGAAACCTGGACAACATTCCATTAACACACAACTCCAAACAAAACACATCCTTCGGCCTAATATGCACACAAAAATACCCACTCTAAGACATGTAAGAACAGGAACTAACCTGACTTTCAATGTTATCTAAAATTTCTCCTTGAGCTTCAACAAGAACTGCCATATCAAGGTAAATCTGACAAATAACATTTCCATTAGAAAAGACAAGTTAGCTTGGTTAGACCATAATGCATGCTAAGGGCTCAGTGCAGATTTACCTGTTGCAAATCAAGAAGCTTTTTCTCAATCTCCATCACAGCATCATGCCTTTCTTGGATTTCCTCCACTGTATTTAGTATCTACAACCAGAATCCAATATCAAAATTGAAGTAAAAAAGTGTATTACATAAGCAAATAATTATCTTCCCATGTGAACATTTGCATGTCCACTTTTGAATTTTCACGTCATAGTATAACAAAGTTGTGTACAACCAAAAAAGTGGTAAAACAAATTCCGCTCTGAACAGGTGCTAATGCAGTTCTAGTTCCATTGGCTCAGTGAATAGCATGGTCAACCTTTTATTTTGAGACTTGTTGATCTTCCTGGCACTAGTTCCTCAAATGCAAAATAGCAATCAAAACTTTCTTCTTGCAACAAAAGTCTTTACAATGCACCCAAAGACTGTCATTGACTATGACTAGGGAGATGTTCCATTTAAAAAGAAGACTCGAATGCTTTGTTGGGACATAATAGAGAACCAGATTGGTCCAATAAACAAAGTAACTGAGTTATATGAATATGGATATGGATATTCACTAAAAACAGAAAATACTTCTCTGTTGCTTGGAACAGAAAATGGTTCAACCTATTTTAGGATCTATCCATTTTAGAAACTTCTGTAATCAATTCAAAAAATGCAACTTAGAACAAATATGATAATGGCATAAACATGATAACCCTTGTTTCATCAAAGAAAATTAGTGTTAAATGTACGAGGGCCCTACCTGTCCTCGTCCCTGTTCTTGAATTGCCTTCTGGAAAATTTGCTCACTGTTTCCAGTTTCAATGAGGCGGTCAATTGTCTGAGACAAGAAAATTTTGGCGGATTAAACTAACATCCATATATAGAGCCAAGTTCCAACATCAAGCTTAAGCCTACCTGTTCATCTGGTCTGGTCCCAGTAACTGATCAAACAGCAATAAAAAAGCAAAAAGTGTGATGAATAATAATAAGATGACTGATTCAGGAAAAAATATCAAACTAATTTTGAAGTTCTGGCAATTGGTAATCCCCATATTCTAACCTGTAATGACCCTTCTTTCCACAACCTCACGATACTCATCCTGTATCTTTTGTCTAAGAGTCTGAAATAGAATATTAAGATGAGAAAACAGATAGTATCTAAAAATATGCCAACCATGAAGTATAGATATACCTGAAACTCTATCATCAAATCCTTGAATTTTGTTGCCACAGCACTGCAAAAAATAATCACAATGACAAATATCAACTTTTTTTTTCCAGATAAATGAAAAGGACCTAAAACTAAGCATTTGGTTGGCCAAAAACACTAAACATTGGCAACACACTTTGTAACATTCGTCCTGGATCTGTCAATGCTTGTTCCCTTCTCACATCCAGGTTTCTGCCGATTGGCTAAGTTCTGAAGATAAAGGGAGAAAAACAGCAAAAAGGCTTAATTGCATAGTTTTAAAGCCTGAAAATTAAGACATTTGAAGATAAAAATGAATAAAGAGTTACATCTTTATTGATTGCTTCTAATCTTGCTTTGACATTACGTGCTATCTTTCCAACATCGTCAATATCTTTCTCCATTCGCTTCTTGATAGCTTCAATAAATTACATTACATTTAGACAATATGGAACTTAAACAAAAATGAAAAGTGAGGAGCATCTTAAGGAATTGATAATGAATATCCGCACAAAAAGATTCCCCATATTAAACTTCATCCCAAATTTGTTGCTACTTTATATCCTTTTTTATCAAGTAACTCAGACACTAACAGTGTAACACTAAGTTGGATGATAAATTGATAATTAATAATCAAATATGCAACTGAGTTACAGCCTATGCATCATTAGCATGCAATGCTCATATTGAATCTGCAAGGATTAGTATCGGAAGGATAAAGCTTTCTACCTTTCATAGCGGATGCCTTTGTAACAGACTTTGACTCCTCATTAGCATCCTGTAGAAAGTTCACATTAGACATATGTAAATTGAGATAATAAACAGTAAATTAATCAGATAAATCAAAAGGGATTCACACAGTACAGTAGACCTAAGAAGCAGGAAAGGATGTTATGAATTAGCATAAGAATTCCCAATAATGAAATTCAGCGCATTGCAAGACAGGTCAGGTTAAACAATATAACACAGACAATGTCTAAATAAAAGTTGATACATTTGAAACCGTACCTAACCTATAACATTCAAACACTTTGACTACAGGACCTTGCCAATCAGACAGTGATTGGGACAAACTATGTCTGCATTAAGGAAGAAAATGATCGAGCTACAGTTGATACATGAAGCTGGACCAAATTGGTAAGTTCTAATATTTCAACCAGCCAGCCTGATGGATGGTCATTTATTAGGACCGACCACATTGTATTAATCTGTAATGTAGGAAACAACAATAAAGGATTTTCCTTTTTTTCCTTTAGAATCACTAGGGAAGTACTAAGCGAATTCCTGTACTATGAGATATTAATGTAGGAAAATCAAGAAATGAGATAACATAATTTTTCAAAGAGACATTGATAAGATAGCAAGAGTACATGCAGGCCAGCAATTTTAACATACAAAAACAAAGCACAAAAATATCTCAGCGCAACCTTCAACATTAAAAAAATCTCAGGTGAACATCCTACATACCTTAAGTTTCCTAAGTAACCCAGAGAGCTTCTCCACCTGTTTCTCAACCTCTTGTATCTATATTGCAAATAATAAGAGCATGAAGCTATTAGATGAATTTCACTTAAAAAAATAAAGGTAAAAATGTTCCAACAATAAGCAAAGACAATCTGAGTAAAGGAGTTTCTAAAGTCTTTCTATATTGGCAGATTTGTATTCTTCAATTAGACTTGTTGAAAAAAGATCCGAAACTTCAATAAGTTTATCGATAATAACTTTCAAGGTTTACACAAAAGGTTGCAAATAGCCATCACAATCAACTACGATACAGCTAATTCGTTTTGCTTTCGTAAGCACATGGCAGACCTGCTTGTTGAAAGTTTCCATTCCCATGTCGGAGTTACTTCCTGGAACCTGTCTTCCCATTTCGATATCACCATGGCCTTGGGCATCAGCAACAAATGAATCCTGATTGAGAACATGATAAAATCATTAAGTTATAAAACAAAGGCTAATGAAGCTATCACAATTAAATTGTCAAAGCGAAAAAAGAACTGACAGAAGTCAGAACAAAGCAAACTAAACTAAGATATCAACCCCAATCCAATTAAGTCCATGTAAAATTTAAAACTTTTTTTCTGTGGTGGAAAGATCATTCAAAACCTAAGCATGAGACCAATAGTGATTCCAACTATTAAACTTAGAATCAACCAAAAACAAAAACATTTCCAAGTAACCAAACAAAGAGAAAGAGGAAAAACTACTATAAAAGAATAAACTTGGTGTGGTGCTAGATCAAAAAATTGAAATAAAATGAACATAACTTCTAAAAAAAAATTGAAACTTTCATACTCAAAATAGAAATAACAGCGTCAGATAGTCTTTAAAACAAGGAAACACTAACCTAGCTACAAAAACCCAGAAACCCAAAAATAAACATCAAATTAAGTATTAAATTCCAAAAAGATAAGAGAAAAAAACTTGATTGATCATGCAAAATAAACAAAACCCAAGAATTTCATGATCTTAAATTAATTAAAAAAGTAAACTACAACTGATGAGACTAAACAAAGTGGTCGATAATTACCGTGAGTAAGTCGTTCATGTTGACGAAAAATAAAGAGATGATTTGATCAGTTGAAACCTCAAAGTTAAGAGGAAGAAAAAGGCAAAACAAAGGAAATTTGTGGGCTTTTTTTTCCAGCCGGCTCTTATAGATGATATATGACTCTGTTTAAGTACTTCAACGTTAAATACGACAATTTGATTGTCTTATGATTTTTTTTGTACGACCAAACAACATTATGTAATAACAATTTATTTTTTGGCCAATTGTTGTAACGATGTTCAGTTCGGTTTTTATTGGGCTTTCCGCTTGGCCCATTTTGGAAATTTCCATCGGGTTTTTCCTCTTCACTGGGAAAAAACAACTCAAATTGTCAATGGCACATTGGCTTAATTGATAATGTTGTCCGATTGAAACTAATTCCAGTTCTATTGGTTGTTTGTCTTAATACTAATGCTATTAGTAAAGAAAGAAATTCAAATTTAAAATAATTTAATTAATTCATACAATTATTTTTAAGAGATATATAAATTTAAAATTTTTTTATTTGTTCAAAAAAAAAAAAAGAGATTATATATATTTATAACGTAGTTTTTGAATAAATTTTTGTGTTCTTAATAAAAAACTTCCAGCCTCCTGAATTAAAAGTTGAAATTAAATTTACTATAGAGTAATTAGTGATAATATATGACTCAATATCCAGTGCGACTAACAGTGCCTTTAAACACATAGAAGCAATCCCCATTTTCAACACCATGCCACTTAAGGCTACAATTCTCACGCATGATCCTCTGCTTGTGTATGAACAAATAATCATCTTGGGGGAGTATTTTTCTGCTCAGCAGCAACTCTCGCAAATCATTAACAGTATTTGAGTCGTTCATTTCCATGGGAATGGAAGCTGCATTTAGCAAGCTTGAAGACATTTGCAGCACTATGTTCAGCTTCCTTGTTGGAGGCTCTTCCCTTAAACGATTCACAGTTTTGAGGAAAACAATGATTTCTGAGAATTCGGATATACCATACTCACTCAGGTTTAGAAAATCGTCTGCCAATTCTATTCCTGAAAAGAAGAGTGACATCCTTTTAATTGGTGTGCCATCAACAATGTGAATTTTTTCTTTCAGGCTTCGCACGGTTTCTGTTCTGTCAACTTCCATGGCAATCTGTTTAGCTGAAAATTTTACAGTGATTTGTATTTTTGAGCAATGGTTAAATGGAGGTGAAAGGGGTTTTGGGGTGAGGTCGATTTTTGTATCATGAGTAATAATTGGGTAATCTTCCATGTCTAGTCCATCAACTAGCTCCCAACCAGATACAGAAAGAGTTTGTGCTCCAACTGGAATTCCTAGGAGCTGCTCTAACTTCCTTTTGATTGCTAACACAGGTTCCTGGAAACCAACTTCCATGGCAAATTCACGTCCCCAGGCAACAATGATTACCCTCATTCTGCTACTCCCGAGTTAAAGCAGCAGTTGCAATAAACTTTTGCGCCAGACCAAATATCGGTACTTTTAATCAAGGCAACAATTTTGCCAGTGTTTTCCCTTGTCTGAGATTGGAAATTTGAAATGAAAAAGCATGCAAATTAAATCCAAAACTCATGAGTGTTGAGTCACGTACTCACGTTAATTAGATGAATGAGAAATCATGCCAATTAACAATCATAACTGTTTTGCAAGTTTTATCTGTTAAAATAAATTCACTCCAATTGCATTTTGTATGTGAGTTGAAGCATGAATGACACTTGGCCAAAAAACAAAAGCACGAGTGAATAGAAGAAAATTATACTATACACCGGCAATAAGTTCTACAAACAAATCTAGATAATTGACATGGGTGATACAAATCATTAATTGAGGTAATTACTGTAGACCAATAAGCCACAAATCAGTTTTTTTTCTCCATTACATACATGCACATGGCCTATCAGTTGTTAACCTCATTAAATTAAGGTTTAATGTTCAAATTTCTAGCTCAATTGTGTCAATAGTCATGTTGTATGATAGGGTGTTGGAATCTTAATTCAACGAGTAGGATTCGATCATGTCTCAAAAAATTAAACATTGTAAGAAGGGCCATATCGTCAAAATTATAGAGGTAATGGTTGAAGAAGAAATTTGTTTGAAAACAGATTCTCTGGAAAAGGGATCCTTAGTTGCAATTGCATGCACATCTCCCATTCTCATTAGATTTTCATTCCACCTTTCTCAAGTTCAGGCATTTATTTTGCATGAAATAAGTTATTAATCTTTAATTTATATTCAAATAAGTATTATTTTTTAATATATATTTAAATAAACTCTTAATATAAATTAATTTTGGCTAAAATACTAAAAAAATCTTTGAACTATTGTAGACACCATTTAATTAATTGATTTATTTATTTTCTCTTTTTTTTCTTGGCAACTTTTCTGTCAGCCGCTTGTAGCTGTTAACAGCTCTGATAGCTGACGGCCACCCTAATCCTAAGCTATTTTTATAAATAAAGTAATGAAATTGATAACAAAAGGAAGAAAAAACCCTACAAAAAGAAAAGTACACTCATTGCAGGATTCCAAAAAAAAATTATGTGAAAAAAGAATAATCAAACACTAAAATATAAACAAAACAAATAGTCCTTGGAACATGAACCACAATGTTGGTAAAAAAAAAATCACAAAACAAGAAAAAATCAGTTTGACCAAACCTTCCAGGGCAAATCCCCACTGTTTAAAGTATTTTTTCGTAAAATTAGGCTCGGATCTAACTCAGGAGGCTGAGATCATTCATTTGGTGGGTTTTGAGATTTTCCAGCAACCAACGGACGATGGCCGACAACCACCGATGGCAACCGGCACGGCACAATAGTCTCCTATTTTTGGGTTTCTAGATAGAAAGGGAAAGCGTCTGAGAGAAAAAGAGAGAAAGAGGAAAAAGAAAACAAAAAAAAAATAGCTAATTTGGCTGTTAAATAGGCCTTCAAAACGACGTTATTTGGTTAACAAGCAAAATGACACCGTTTTAACCTTAGAGGATCTGTACATCAACCTGCAACTCGACTTGAGGTTTGCGCACTCGACTCAATGACTCGTTCTCCTTTTGACTCATGATCGATCTAGTTGAACCGGTCTAGACCAGACCAAATCGACATCAAACCGTTAAACCGCCCAGATCGGACCAGACCGACATCAACAGTCCAATTTAGGTAAATTTTTTTTATTTTTTTATTTTAAATTTTTTTATTAGTATTTATACATATTAAAAAGTTTAAATTTGTTAGAATGAATTTTTGTTGAAATCATATAAATGAGTAATGAAATACATAATTAAAATTTTTGATAATTTTTGTTTTTTTAAATAAAATAATAAAAAATGTAAGAAGAAAAGAAAATTTTTATCTGACGATGAGATTTAAAGGTATTCTGAGTAGTAATACCTACGAAATCTTTATGTGAAAATTTTTTTTTAAAATATTACCAGTGTATTAGAGTATTTATAAAAAGTTTTCAATACAATAAAAAAATTTTTAATAAAAAAGTAAAATTAACTAATTTGTTAAAAATAAGGTGATAAAAAAATTTTTTTATCTGATGAGGGGATTCTAAAAGTATTCTGAGTAGAAATACTTTAAGAAATCTTTAGATAAGAAGATTTTTTAAAATATTACCAATGTATTAAAATATTTATAAAAAATCTTCAATATAATAAAAATTCATATTTTCTTCAAAAACTTAAATAATAATTCAATAAATAAGATTAATAAAATTTCTAAAAAAGATAATAAAAGGTGTGCATTAACATATTATCATTTTTTGCATTACATACACAACATGATTTTTACGAAAAATAAATTCAAATATCCGAGAATGAGATTTTAAAGTATTTCAAAAAGCAATGCCTAAAAAATCTCTAGGTGAGAAAAAGTTCTTCTAATGTTACAACATACTGAAACATTTTAAGAATTATTTCAATAAAAAAATTTTAATTTATTTTTCTTGAATAAAAATAAAACAATAAACAATGAAAGATATAAAAAAACTAATAAATGAAAATTAAGAAAATTATTTTTCAAACACCGAAAATAAAATTATTTTTATCAAAATCAATGGATAACATGTAATTAATTGATACCGTTTTAAATAGACGTTAAGGGAGTGCTAATTCTTCCTTACTCGTAATCAACTCCTAAACTCAGATTATTTCGCATATCATAAAATTATTTTTTTATTAAATTTTAATTAATTTTAAAATTTTTATTAAAAGAATATATTTTTAATAGGTGGCCAATCGCACCTAATCAAAAAAGATTGGTGGCGACTCCGTTTTTCATTTTTTCTTCTTTTCACTTTCAAATTCATCGGACAGACATAAAACTGTTACGATAACTATTTTTTTTTTAATAAGTCCTTATACTTTTATTATATTTAATTAAATTTTTATTTTTTGATTTGTATCTAAATAAACTTTTATATAAAATTAAAAATTGATTTATATTAAAGGTTTATTTAGATGCAAATGAAAGGTTAAGGCTTTATTTGTTTACGTAGAAAATGACAATCAAAAATAATTTCTGAAAAATGTTTACACTTTTTAAATTGAAAGAGATTTTTTGTTGTTTAAATGCATTAATGAAAAATATTTTCGTTGTTTGGTTATTTTTTGGAAAATCTATTTTTTTTTCAAATAAAATTAATATAACTATTAAAATATATTGAAATTATTTATTTATTAAAATTATTAATATTAAAAAATAATTATATTTTAATAATATTTAATATTAAAATATTATGTTAATATAAAAAATACTTAAAATAAAACTATTTATTATTCTTTATATTATTTATTAATATATTATATTAATAGTATGTTATTTATTAATATAATATTATTTACTCATATATTGTAATATAATATTATTTATTAATATAATATTACTTGTAAGTAAAATTATGTTCAAAAGTATTAATAAATAGTTATACTTAGATATAGCTATTTTCCAAAAAATGTTTTCTCTTTTTGAAATACGTAAGATAATTTCTAAAAATATGATTTCATTTTTTATTGATTAGTAAGTTATTTTTCATTGATCAGTCAATTTTTTATGAAATAAACACCCGAAAATGAAAAAATCATTTTTCAAAAGTCATTTTCTGCAAAATAAATGGAGATTAAGGGTTTATTTTGATGTAATAAAAGTATAAGGGTATATCTTAATAAAGTAGTAAAATTCAAAGGCTTTTTTGTTATTTTAAACATCAATATCTTGTTTAAAATAAGGACTTATTTAGATAAAAATTAAAAAAAAAAAGAAGCTTGTTTGACTGCAAGAAAAGTACAAGGGTATATTTAAAAATGAAATAGTTTAAGTTATTTTACCCTAATTTCTCTATACAAAGGAGTCTAGAGATTGAAAAAAAAATGTAAGCATTGAAATTTAAACTTTAAATTTGTTGATAACACCTCTTAAATTAAACTAAAAATATCAATTAAATAACGTAGGAAGCGTGGACTTGTGCAAATAACATACGCATTGAGAATATTGGAAATTAATTAGAAAATTTTAGGATTGATTCCCTATAACTACCATATATATCCCCATTGGCAATGAGAAGAGCCTCGATTCTTCAAAATCCTAATTTTAAAAACATTTTAGATATAGGGAAACGGATAATTGGACCGACGTGCGTTAACATTTGGGCAAAACTTCAATATGAAGCTAATAAAAAAAGTTGGTATCTCAAAATTCATAATTGAAAAGTAAGATGTCAACCATTACCTTAAACAGGCACCAAAATGAAAATTGGAATCATAGCCAATTGATCCAATGCTGCAATTAATCCTCAGCTATATATATAAGAGGATCGATTTCTATCAACACAAATCCGATTCTTGTCTCTCATTCTCGTTCTGTCAAGGGAAGATATGGCATGCAGAAAATTCAAAGGCATGTTTTTTTATGCTTCTCTACGCTCTTTAGGACCAACATCAGTCTTGGTTTATTAGCACTTATTAGGAATGTTATTATTAGGTTAAATCTATATTATTGTTTCATTTTATCATTATTATTTAGTTACGGTGCATTGTCTGCATGTACATTATATACTAAAGAATGAGCTTAATGAAAAATTAGGAGCCAATGCACCACTTTGAGAGCATATGCATTCACAATTCCAGATGTTCATACATACATTCATGCATGCATAAAGAGGTAGAAATCATTATTTTTTTTTTTCAGTATATACAAGATATGTATACTGTTTTTAGTATCTCAATATATATATATTTTGAAAACTCGATTTATGTATTTGTTACATGTATAGATTGATGTTAAATAAACTGCAACACCAATCATCTGTATCAATGATATATATCTATATACATCAATATATTTATATATCTACATGGAATAATACGAGTTAAATCACTTGTGATATTATTAACATATTTGTATTTTGAGTATCTGAGTTTTAATTGTTCATTATATATCAATACGGTAATTAATTTATACCATTTGTTAGTATGTCTGAAGGTCTGTTTCTGTCTTAAGCTACCATCACTACTAGGAAAAAGCTCAATAGCGAGGAAAGTTTCGTCTCTAAAGATACTAAGTCTGTCATTAGTAATTATTAGTGACGAAAAATTCATCTTGGAAGTCCATCAAAAGGAATCCAAGAACTTTTTGGTCCGCAATAAAGATTCCGTTGTTAATAGATGCAACATTAGCAGGCACATAATCTGTCACAAATATGTTTTTATTTATTTTGGAAAAATATTTTAACTTATAAGCCATCGCTAAAGCCTTTTAGCAATGAAAATATCCGTCTTTAATGAAGTCTAATTCTTTTTCATATTTTGGTTCAGTTGACACTAAGTTTTTGCAATGGAATAAATTTTTAGGATTGTTAAGAGCGGAAAAGAAGTGTATATCTTTTAGTGATGAAATTTGGTTGCTAAATATTAAAGATTTTGTAATATTTTAGAGATTGGTCCTCTTTGATTAAGGATTGATCCTATCCATAAAGGACTGACCTTTCCCTCAAAAAGGATTGATCCTTTTCACTTTTAATCAAATTTATCAATTACAAATAACATAAAAAGAATCCATATAAATCTTCATACAACTATATATATAATATCAGAATTCAACATTCAACTCAATTTTATAAATATTCATAAACATAAGCAACCATATGTCCATCCAACAACATTCATAAATATCCATAAATTTCCTTAAAAAAAAAATAGAGATCCATCATCTATCATCGTACCAATTCAATAAAAAAACAAAGAAAAAAAGAAAGGTTATTATCTCACTAACACTTCGGCTTGATAAAATCATTGATTTTGATATTTGGAGCAAAAACACTTAATTCTATTTCCATTGACAAAATTTGTTTGAGAAAATATAAAATTTATAAACTCCTCAACTTGTGAAAGGAGCTCATCGGTAATAAACCTATTTAAGTCTAACTGATGATACATCCAAAATCTATCCCTATCTATTTTGCAAGCCTAATTGATTCAAGAAAATTATAAGCTACCTATTTCATACCTATTTTACAAATTCGACACCAATTTCACAACGTCCACAATAATTTCATATAAATTTAAAAACAAAATATCACATTTTTCACAATAATTTCATATCAATTTCATAATTTCCATACTAATAATTTCACACCAATTTAAGTTCACTAATTAATTTAGCATCAATTTTACAATTTCAACAATAATTCCACATCAATTTCACAAATTTCAAAAAATTCTCCACAAATTTCACAAATTCAGTATCAATTTCATAATTTTCAAATTTCACATTTGAGAATTACCCTATAAACCCTAACTTTCTACTACTTTTAAATTTTTAAAATTTAAGAGCAAAAGTTATTACCTAAGTGTTGTTAGACCAAAACCAATATCTTGTACAAACACTAACTTCCAAATTTTTTTTAAAAAAAATCAGTATTTCAAAAATAGAAAAAATTAGCTAAAATTAAACAAATTAATTAACCCAAATCCCTAAATTTAAACAATTAACAGTAACATACACAACAACAAAATAAAGATAAACAAAAATAAAAAAAAACCAAAAAAATGAAAAAAAAACACATACATTCATAACAAAGATAAATGCCAACCGAGGTAGGTTGAGTTAGTAAGAATTAAATACTTTATTTTACATGATAGTAACTAATTTTCACATTAATCATTTGATTCGTAGTAGAATCACCTAAGATAGGTACGGATCAATATTTTCCTAATTGTCATACATAACTCTCTAAAAAAAATTCAATAAAAGGAAATTAATGTTTTCTTGGTGAGTGAAAGCGATTGCTGCCTAATAATGCAGAATTCTGGGTTTGTATATTTTCTGATCAAATATTGAAATAGTCTCTTAATGCATATATATACTAATGAAGTTTCCTAGCCGTTAGACGCCATAGCTGGCAGCTTCCAGCAGGCCGCTTCCAGCAGGCCGTCCTCAATGGCAGTACATAGTGTCTGATCTTCCCATAGAAATGCATGGAACTTGCTTGAACACAACAAATAATAGTACAAAAGGAGCCTTAGATTCTTCTAATAATCGTACTGCCACAAGCTCTTAACAGCTGTTCAATTAATAGATTAATTAAATGCACCAGCCAAAAGTTTTCATGGTCTGGTTGTTGGGATGGAATCTGTGCAACCATGTGATCAGTGAGGAACAATTTTGGAGCTTGGCCTCAGCAAGGATCGAAAGGATTTACACATATAAATGCTTACTTCTTTGTCATTTAGTCATTTACTTTGGCAGCCTCTTTTGTTAAAAAAAAAAAAAAAAGGTCAAAATTGCTTTTTTGTATCTATCTTAACCATTTGAGTAGTGAAAATGATTAAACAATTTCTCCGGGGATAAAATACAAAGAATATTTTATTCTATAACAAGTGTACAATGCCAAGAAACACATGGTCTAGAGATGATCACCTCATTTTTTTAAAAATGTCGACAATGTGGTTAGTACATGATTCCTCAATTTTCAATTCAAACGTAAAGCTGGCATACCGAAGTTGAGTTTAAACAACAATTAATCTCGTAATTTGTGTGTACAAGTAGTTCCTGAGTATATATCAATCTTTGTAATTTGATGGTCCATCCTCAAGTTTCTTCATTTCCAGATTTCAGTTTCAACTTCAGTATGAAAGGTGGGTGAATTAAATGACAGGAGAGTTCAATGATTATTAAACAAATGATTAAGCTATGATCATGGTTAATTGTTGTCAATTATTTAATATCAGTTCTCATGATCCACTAAACATAATCAGGCAATAACAGGAAAACAGGCCACGAACGAGGGATGAATATTAAACTAAATAAACTAGATGTTTATTAACACTAATTAATTAGTGTTTTCCTAAATTAGTTACCAATTCACCACTAACATTTTATCATATTTTGGAGAGCAAATCTTGTCATTTCCTTTGAATATAGTGATGACCATATCTCTGTCGGTAGAGGAGCCAATCAAATACATTGGCTGCCAATTAGAGAATAAATTCAGGTTGGGACATTAGATATATTTCACCAACAACTGAGTGATAATTGTATGATTCCTTCGGCTAACTGCTAACATAAGGTTAGGCATATAATAATATTTGCTCTTACAGCTTACAGTTTCATTTTTTTTTTTATCACTCTTAGAGTTGCAATTTAAGAGTTGAGGCCGATAGACAAGCTGTTTAATGCCGGCGATTGTAATATATAGATGTAAAAGAAAAAAAATTTATATCATTTTCTGTATTTTTGTATATTGTGTTTCCTATTTTGTAGTACTAAATTTACACAAATTTGCACCTGTTTTCTGTATGTTCATACTTCTCCCTGTTTTTAATCAATTATTATTATTATTACTTGATCCATGAGAATGATTAGTGTATTGGCATGTTTAATTATCTATTTTAATGGTCTCGAGCTTATATTATATAAAAAAGGTCTTAATTACTTATGAAATGATCACCTGTGTCCTAAATTTATGACTCTAATCAGTTACATACACTAAATGATGTAAAATAAACAACTTAAATAGCTTGCCCTAATAATTTTATCTTTTTCAGAGTATATTAAAAAATAAAAAAAATTCAAAAAAAAGTGAGATATATATCAATTTTTTAACCCTATTTATAGAATTAAAAAATTTTGCTGACAATGTATAGAAATCGAACTATTTTTTTTTACTATGATTGAGGTCAAATTCCCTTTTCCAAGTAAATATTACACCTAAAGCAATAATCACAACAATACAGAAGTAATAGACAACAATCAATAATAAAAAACGTAGAAAAAATAAAATATACCAAGATTTACGTGGAAAACCCTCCAGTGTAAAGGGAAAGAATCACAGACCATCAGAAAAATTTTCACTATCAAATAATAGGTACACAAAGTTCTTCTTTAGCTAAAACTAGAGCTAATCAACAACTAGAAAAATAATTAGAGAAATTTCACCAAATAAGTGACTCAACAAATACACCTTGGATTTGTTCCTAGAGAGTTTCAAACCCGATCTTCACTGTTCATAATGTAGAACTCTGAATCATAAACCTCCTGACAAGGTTTCAACTCAATCAGACCACGAATCGACTTTCGTTTAACCAACTTTCCCTTCTCTTTTTTCTCTCTACTTTTTCTGGCTTTTCTTCTTTCTCTACTTGATTTTCAACACATACTTAAAACAACCCCACCTTTTTTTTATTAAGTAGCTAGGACTTTGTGTAAAATGAAAGATCAAGGCCCATGACCTTTACTTGGTCCAAAATCACTTACATGAGGTTGGACCCCATTTTTCTAACAATTTCCCCTTCCAGCCCCATTAAGAGGAGATTCATCACCATGGCAGTTTCATTTGAAACTTACCTTGGCCAGGGAACTCATTCCAGCTAAGTTACTGCAAAGCTCAAGCTTTTCTCTAGGAAGTATCTTAGTTAACATATCTGCTACATTCTTATCAGTATAAACTTTCTTCAATAGCATTTGATGTTCTTTAATCACTGAACGTAACAATGATTTCTAACATCAATGTGCTTTGTTCTAGCATGGTACATGGTATTCTTACTCAAATCTAAAGCACTCTGGCTATCATAAAATATCACATACTCTTTCTGATTCAACCCCACTTCAAGAAGAAAATATTTCATCCAAAGCATTTCTTTACATGTTTCAGTTGTTGCAATATACTCAGCATCTATAATTGACAAAGCAACACATTTCTGCAACTTAATTACCAAGATACAGCTCCTCCTACAAAAGTAAACAAATACCCTGAAGTAGATTTTCTACCATCTAGATTGCTTGTCATGTCAGTATCTATAAACCCTTCTAAAATTGGTTGTGAAACTCTATAAGTTAAACACATTTTTTAGATACCCCTTAAATATCTAAAAATCTATTTCACTGCTTTTCAGTGAACTTTTCTCGGATTAGAAAAAAATCTATTCACTACACCAACTGTATGAGTAATGCCAGGCCTTGTACAAACTATAAGATACATTAAAGAATCGATTGCAGAAGAATAAAGAATACTAGACATAGCTAGTTGCTCTTCCTTAGACATTGGATAAAATTTCTTACCTAGATAAAAATGGTTAACAAGTTGACTGCTAACTGATTTAGCATGTTGCATGTTGAATCTACCAAGCACTCATTCAACATACTTTTCCTGTGACAACCACAACTTTCTAGCTCTCCTATCTCGGATAATGTCCATACCAAAAATCTACTTTGCTGGACCTAAATCTTTCATATCAAAGGACTTAGATAATTTTTCTTTCAACCTACAAATCATACTAGCATCTTGTCCTACAATCAACATATCATCAACATATAATAATAGGATAATGAAGTTACCATTAGAGAATTGTTTAACATACACACAAGAATTCGTTACTGTTATTTTATAGCTATGACTCACCATAAAAGAATCAAACTTCTTGTACCACTGTTACAGAGCTTGTTTCAAGCCATACAAGCTTTTCTTCAATTTGCAAACTAAGTGATTTTTTTCTTTCATTTCAAAACCCTCAGGCTGATTCATATAAATGTCCTCCTACAAATCACCATGCAAAAATACAGTTTTAACATCAAGTTGCTCAAGCTCAAGATTCAAACTAGTTGCTAATCTCAGTACCACTCGAATAGAACTCATCTTTATAATTGGAGCAAAAATCTCATCAAAATCGATACCTGATTTCTGAGAAAAATCTTTTACTACCAATCAAGCTTTGTACCTCACTAGTTTGTCACCATCTTTTTTTAACTTGAACACTCATTTATTCTTTAATGACCTTCCTTGTTGAAAGTTTAACAAGATCATAAGTACCATTCTTTCATAATGACTCTATCTCTTCTTTCATTACTTTTAACTAGCACTCTCTATCCAGAGTAGCCTGTACATCTTGAAAGCTTTTTGGCTCCCATTCACTGATAACTAAAATAAAATTTGAACTTGAATATCTGATAGATGGCTTGCGCTCTCTAGTAGATCCCTAGGTTGAGACTCTACATCACTTGATGTCGAAGGTAGCTCTCTTTACTCAACATTTTTAGGTAGAGAAGATTGCTCTTTCTGTTCAAAACTAATTGCATCTGGCTCATCACCAACTGTGGTTGGCTCATTCATATCATCAAGTTTTGTTTCTTGCTCATTTCTAACATCTGTGGCTCTTTCCTGCGAAATTTCTGTCAGTGTTGAAACATCACACTCAATAATAACCCGTATAGTCCTCTCATTTTTCTCAAGGTTTATGATGATTTCTTTTCCATGAAAGACTACATCTCTACTTCTGACTGTCTTTTTTTTACTGGATCTCATACCCTGTAACCAAATTTCTCATCACCATATCTTACAAATACACACTGTGTAACTTTACTGTCAAGCTTTGATCTCTATTCTTTCGACACATGCATGAATACTTTACATCTAAAAACTTTTAAATGAGAGTATGAAGTATCTTTTCCTGTCCACACTCTTTCTGAAATGTTAAAGCCCAAAGAAACTGATGGTGATCTATTAAGTAAATAACAAACCGTGTTAACTGCTTCACCCTAAAATAGTTTTGGTAATTTTACCATCCTCAACATACATCTGACTTTTTTCACAATGGTACAATTCATTCTTTCAGCTATAACAGTATACTACGATGTTCCAGGTTTTGTCATCTTATGTCTGATCCTATGCTTTGAACAATATTCTTTAAAGCCTTTAGATATGTATTCCACACCATTATCAGTTCGAATATACTTCAAGGGTAATTCTATCATCCTTTTAACTACGGCATAAAATTTTTAAAAATACTACAGTACCTGACTTTTATATTTTAACATATACACTCAAATCGTACATGAAGCATTATCAATAAAAATAATAAAATATCTACTATCACTTAATGACTCATCTATTTTCTTTTCTCTGAGAACTTTTACGAAAAGAAACTCTATGATGCTTACCAAACAAACAATAATCACATGAATCAAGAGACATACCTTTGGTTAAGAGAATAAGAGACTGTCTTACCAAAATTTGTAACCTTTTTTCACTCATGTGTGTCAGCCTCCTGTGCCACAAATTTACTGAAGCATCATTTTCAACGACATTTACCTGGTTACCATTCAATTGCATACATGTCTTATACATTGTGTAGCATAATTTTCTTTTTGTAACTATCATAGATCCTTTGAGAAGCTTTCACTGTCCATTCTTTTGTCGACTTTCATATCCCTCCTTATCAAGGACATTAATAGTAAGCAAGTTCATTCTCATATCTAAAATATGTCTGACATCCCTCAAAGTTAACATATAGCCTATACTAATTTGTACAACAATATCATCAATCCCAATAATTTACGACACATTCTTATTTCTCATTTTGGTACAACCAAAGTTTTCTGTTTTATAAGTTGTAAACAACTCTCTATTAGAAACACAATAATATATTGCTCTTGTGTCAACTATTCATTCAATGCCGAGATCACTAACATGATTACAATCACCATGTGTATAAATCAAAGTAATCGAATCACTATCTGAATTCACTGATGTAATATTGACATCATCTGAACTCTTACCTTTCTCATTTTTTCGCTCTTGTTTCAAGATTTTATAGTTTCGTTTTATATGACCTACCTTAGCACAATAGAAACACTTCACTTTACCTCTAGACTTGGATCTATGTTTAAACTTACCACGACCTTTTGAGTCCTAACTTCTGTCGATGTTTCTACCCCTATTCTCTATAACTAGAGCTTGATTCTCAGGGTCTACATCTTTTTACCTTACTTCTTCATTAAGCATACTGTCATTTACCATCTCCAATGTCACCTTATAATTAGGAGCTGAATTAAGAACAGTCACAACTAGAGTATTCTAGCTGTCTAGTAATAAACCTAAAAAAAATAATATCTTCATTTCATCATTCATCTTAAGCTCCATAGTAGTCATCCGATTAAATATATCTTGAAAATCACTCAAGTGCTCTGTAACAGATTGTCCATCCCTGTACTATAAAGTTGTAAGCTTTTTAACAAGCATAACTTTATTCATACATATTTTTCTCTCATACAATGCTGTCAATTTTTTTCAAACAATGTGAGCATCTGACTCCTGCGCTACATGATGGAACACACTGATATCAACCTATTTTTTATTGTAGCTAGCGTCTTTCTACCTAGCTTCTTTCAGCTTTCATCTTTCATATCTGCTGGTTTAGCCAAATCACCCAATACTGACTCATACAAATCTTTACAGTATAGACGATCCTCTATCATATGCTTCCAAATTGAATAATTCGATGTTATCAATTTTAACATGAAACTGTATCATCATCTATGATCTTAAACAGAATTTACTTTTATCCTAAGTTGCTTCTGTATCGATGTCTTAAAATAACCCTCGCTCTGATACCATTTGTTACGTCTGAAGCAATAATCATAACAATACAGAAGCAATAGATAACAATCAATAATAAAAAACGCAGGAAAAATAAAGTACACCAAGATTTACGTGAAAAACCCTCTAATGTATAGGAAAAAAATCACGGACCACCAGAAAAATCTTCACTATCAAATAATAGGTATACAAAGTTCTTCTCTAGCTAAAACTAAAGCTAATCAACAACTAGAGAAATAATTGAAGAAATCTCACCAAATAAGTGACTCAACAAATACACCACGAATTTGTTCCTAGAGAGCTTCAAACCCGATCTTCACCGTTTAGAATGTAGAACTCTGAATCATAAACCTCATGAAAGGTTTCAATTCAATCGGATCACGGATCGACTTTCGTTCAACAAACTCTCTATTCTCATTTTTCTCTCTACTTTTTCTGGCTTTTTTTTTTTCTCTACTTGGTTTTCGACACACACTTAAAACAACCTCACTTCTTTTTTATTAAGTAGCTAGGGCTCTGTGTAAAATGAAAGATCAAGGCTCATGACCTTTACTTGGTCCAAAACCACTTACATGAGGCTGGATCCCATTTTTCTAATAGTAAAAATGTCTTCATCTGTTTATGAAAATGTTGTAAATTCCATTTAGTTTTGTTATTTTCATTGATGAAATGTTAGTATATTTTGACTTGCAAAACTTATTCCCAATTCTAACTTTTGCACATCTTACCATGCATCATTGGATCCAAAAGTTTATATTTGTAAAGGATGTTATTAGCCAAGAAAATGTATTTAGAAATTCTAACTTATTCTTGGAAAATTAATCAAATTAAAAAGGTAAGAAATTAAACAAAATACAATTTCTCTATGACAAAATGATTATTTCCCATAAAAAAAGGTCATATGCGAAATGCGCAAGAAAAACTAGCCTACTATTATTGTGTTTATCATAATGTTAATTTCATTGTTTAGGTTATTAACTTAATGAAAGAGTAACGTATATTATTCTTTTATATGTTATATGTATGATAATCTATTTTTTTTTAATTATATATATATATATATATATACACACATATGATAATATTGATATATGCACAAAAATGCATGAATATAAGTGCATCCTCAATTTTCTATTTCTAACTTTTAAAATGAAATATTCCAAATCAATATCAATATCATTATATATATAAGGAATAGATCTACTTGTACTAATGTAATTTTTATTTTATTTTTTTACCAACGGATTAAAATTTACTAAATTTAAAAATATTATTTAATTTAATTCAAATGAATTATGAATGTAATTTTGATATAAACATCCAAAAAGTATAAGAATTACATTATTGTAGGTGTGTGTGTGTGTGTGTATATATACACACACACTAATCAAAAGCAGATAATGTTTTTTTCCTTCATTTTCTAGCCAACTTTTCTTTTGATTTTTTGGTGCATTTGTTTGCACATGGTATTTTGCATGTTGATTTTAAAAAAAAAAAAAAAAACAAAAGAAAGGAGAGATAAAAAAATGGAACTTATATACAAGTTTATATATTCTTTTAAATTCTCTGATCTGTAATATTTTGGATGTCAGCTCATTGGTATATTGCCCTTATCAAATCAATCATAAACTATAAACTAATAAACAGACAGCTTTGCGTACAGATGTTAAAAGAGAGTAAGGGACTAAGCTCAAGTACTATAAATATAAACCTTTTTTTTTTTTTTTTCATATGTACCACATATTTCTCAGACACATCAAGTCCAATAATCTTCTCAAGACAAAATGGTTACAGGCCAAAAGCTTCTATCCTTTCTCTTTTTTCAGCTGATTCTTGTTCTTCTGGTCTTATACCACAGCAATGCACAGGGCTTGAAACTCGGGTATTACCACAAGACCTGCCCTAATGCAGAGTCTATTATCTTGAACACAACTCATCAAATCATTTCTCGAGCGCCTACTCTTGCCGCTCCTTTGCTCAGGATGCAATTCCATGACTGCTTCGTTAGAGTAAGTTGTTAAAGCTTTCACTAATTTTGACTAAAAAATATATACATTGAATCAAATGTACGACGTTTTCATTGGAGCATGACTACAAATGATTTAGGCCATGAAACATTGTATATTATAACCAATGATTATAGATCAGTAATGAAATCAATTAAGAAATTTATTTTAATGGTGTACTGCAACTTCTAAACAAGTAGATATTTTTCAGGGATGTGATGGTTCAGTGCTTCTAAATTCCACAAAGACCAACCAATCTGAGAAAGATGCATTCCCCAACCTAAGTTTACGAGGCTTCCATGTGATTGATGCTGTAAAATCTGAAGTCGAAGAAGCATGTCCTGGTGTGGTTTCTTGTGCGGATATCCTTGCCTTAGTAGCTCGAGACTCAGTTTCCATGGTAAACTCCTCTCATTGTCTCTCTAAATTTTATCAAACCAAAATAATATGTCGTCTCATTTCCTTTAAATTCATTTTCAGATACAAGGACCCTTCTGGGAAGTTCCTCTTGGCCGAAGAGATGGAAGAGTTTCAATTTTGAATGAGGCCTTAACAAACTTGCCTTCTCCTTTTGCCAACATAACACAACTAAAACAACTGTTTGCTGCTAAAGGTCTAAACGAGAAAGATCTGGCGGTTCTATCAGGTATTTCCGATTTTATTTCTTTGTTGAATTTTATCACTATGTATTCAATTTCGTTGAATATTTGACACTATAACATCAAATTTGTTGATTTTTCTCTAAAAAAAATTTAACGAAATTGACAGAAATTATCTGTCACTTAGATTGAGAGAGTTATTTGTGAGATTGCATTGTAATTTGTGCCCTTTTTAATGATACAGGAGGACACACCGTTGGGACATCTCATTGCGTTGGATTCAGCAACCGCCTCTACAATTTCACTGGCAAAGGTGACACTGACCCATCTATGGATCCAAACTACATTGTTAAATTGAAGCAAAAATGCAAGCCTGGAGACAACACAACGCTGGTGGAGATGGACCCTGGAAGCTTCAAGACCTTCGACGATGATTACTACACTCTTGTAGCCAAGAGAAGAGGGCTCTTCCAATCTGATGCCGCCCTTCTCAATGATGCAGTGACTAAAGCTTATATCTTCCTTCAGGCTTCTACCCATGGATCTACCTTTGCTAAAGATTTTGCTGCGTCAATGGTGAAGATGGGCAAATTTGGAGTCCTCACTGGCAAGCAAGGTGAAATCAGGAAACATTGTGCTTTGGTCAATTAATTGAAAACATCCCCTTTTTTGTTAGAAATTTTATTATTTTTATGACATCTTAATCAAAATGTGATTGAATTTGCAACAAATCAAAGTTGCGTTGCATTCTTTGTGTTATAACTTATGTATATGGCTTTTCAAATTGCTGCCATACATTGTTGCTGAGTGTAATTTATGAAAATAGTTATTTTTTTCTGTATATCATGGTTCAGAACTCAGTAATATCCATGACTTTATTTCCTTAAATTTATTGTTATCAAATAATTAATACCTATTATTCCCTCCATGACTTGGACCTTGTTGTGGCAGAAAAATGTTACATAAAATATGATAAAAAGACGTGATCCTTTCAAAGTTGACTTGAAATAATTGAAAGTGATTTCATCATATTAATTCTAACATATAACAATTAATTTTTTCCCTTTAAAAAATTTAATTTTTTTTATATTTTTCACTTGATTAATTAATTATATATATATATACACACACATTCTTTTATCTTTGTTTTTACTATTTTAAGATGAGTATCCTTTTCAAAAAAATTTTAAAATTTATATTTAATACACTATATACCTATAAGAAGTTTTCACTTCATTAATTAATAAACTTAAAAATTTTAAAAATCTTGAAAATAAATATTCAAATTTAAAGATATCCAATATTAAAAATTTATATTACTCACTATTAAAATGATAATTTTTAATATAATTTTAAATTTATAACACGAACATGTGGTATTATAAAAATTTATGGTACCTTAACTAAGTTCATGGAGTTACAATCTATACGAAGAGATACAAATCAATACGATCAGTACAAAAATTAAAAAAAATAATAGTCTTAAATGTATCAATTATTTTTTCGAAATCAAATACATATCTCGAGTATCGGAGTATGTTACCAATAACGTTTGCAAAATTACATACAAAAAGCAATGGGAGGTGTTGGGGCCAGCTAGTTTTGGGCTCTAGAAACAAGTAGAATGGAGAGGTTGATTCAAATGCTGGATTTTTCGAGTGTCCACTCCCAACCGAAGCCTTGTGAAGTTCCTTGTTACAATATAGGGTTTGGACTTTGGAAGCATCAAGGGATCTACAAACTACAATATAGGCTGGTCACTCCAACTAACCCTAAAAGTTTATTAAGTTTTACTTTTGCCCCACTCCCACTGAAAAAAAAAATTAATAAGTAAATATTGATAATTATAAATATAAAAAATAATATTGAAATGTAATAAGTAATGTTTTGAATGTATCCATCTTGATATTTTCTCTCCAGAATATATGGTCCTTTCATATAAGTAAGCTAAGAAAAGAAAAAAAATAAATAAAATAATAAATAATAATATTATTTATGAATCATATGGCACAAAAACTGCACATGTGAATTTTTTTTTTTCCATCCAAACCCCACTTTTTTTGCCTGAAATTTCGAACCCCCTTAATGATAGATCTAAACGGATACATTGCCTGGGGAAGAGAAAATTGCAGCATCAGAAACCACATTGCCTAGTTCTTACATATTACATGTTGTCGGCTCTCATTTCGTGACTACAAATATGCAATTGACCTATAAATAAAAAATAATACTTGCTCGAACTTATCCAATTATAAGCTTATGGGTTCTGAAACAGAAACTTATTTAAAATAATTAAAAATATCAAAATCATAATAAATGTAACAGATAATTAATAAAAAGAATTAAAAATATGTCATCTTTAATGTCTTTCATGCATCTCAATGATTCATATTGAAGCAAGATTCAATGCATTTATTAATAGTACAAATAATTGAATGTTTAAGTTTTGTTTCTACCACCAATTATGAAGATGGAAAGAGATACCCATAAATATTAATACGATTAAAATGGAGATGAGTTTTTTTTTTTCAAATTATATGTAATTTTTGTGGGAAAAATTGCAAAAATAAAATTTTAAATATATTAAATTAAAAAAAAATGTCTTCTTAAAATCATTTTAAAAAATTAGATCTAGATAAAACTTAATTAAAGATACCAAAATGGAAATAGATTGAATTAATGTACCTATTTTTTTTTAAATGTTAACCAATCAAGCAGCACATGCAATTGTCCATACTGAATTAATTAATAATGTCACCAATGAGAAGGGGAAAATTCCCTCTTCCACGGCACTCAAACAAATTGAAGCCTATCAAACTATGTAAAGCCTAATAAATTGCTTTAAAAAAAAAAAAAAAAAAAAAGAAGGAGCAAAGCCGACAATGACTAGACTTATCGGTTGTCATTGAAGGCAGCTGGTTAACCATGACTTTTCTTTTGTTTTCTTTTGAACATCCATGACTTTTCTTTTGTTTTCTTTTGAACATATTATTAATTAGAATAGTAGGCTACAGGAGCATACAACTATTTCTTTCTTTGTCGTGTTGTAATTAATTACTCTTTCTTTTTCCCGCTTAGGGAGGAAAAAAGGACTCAAGTTGATTCTTCTCGGGCTTAGGGAACACTAATTTAGTTTTGAGATAGATGTCTTTCGGTTAGTTTGTTCTTTTATAATTAATGAACAAAAATAATCCTCAAAATTTAATTTAATTAATTTATATAATTACATTTAAAACATAATATTCAATTAATAATCCTGAAATTATAATTTTTTTGTAAAAATATTAATATTCGTACCATCTATGTATAGTAATGATGGATAAGGGCAAGATTAGGTAAAGTTTTTTAATTAAAATTTATTAATTCAAAAAATATTTAATTTTTATAAATCTTGTTAAATAAATAAAATATACAAAATTTTAAATAATTCAAACAAATTATAAATATTTTTATTATAAAAAATTATGATAAAAATTTAATTGTTCAATAGTTGTTGATCAAACTATACACAATTATTATTTTTAATTATTGCATTTCACCTATTATCAAAGATAAAATCAGACAAAATTTGAGAATATATATGATTGTATTATAAAAAAAATCAATTTCCTTATTAATGAACTCTAATAATTTAGGGGTTCTGATTTTCAACTTTATTTTTATTGAACTTACATAGCTTTTGCCGACCAATAGGAGATATAAAAGAAATTTTTTAAAAAAGAAATGGACAAGATTTTCATTGGAAATTAGTATATATGATCATTTAGATGCTCCTATGATTTGATAAAATAAAGTGTCCTAATTTTATATTTAATTAGCCGATTTTTTTATAAAAAAATTATAATTTAAAAATAAAAAATTATTAAATATTAATATTTAAATTCAAATTTATTGGGTATTACATCTAAAAAGTAAATTGTGTAATTCAACTGAATTAAACTTTTATTTCTTGCACTCAACTAGTCATTGCCCATGTGTATTTGATTCCAAAATTAAAGTTTTCGAGATTCTATCTTCGAAAAAAAGGAAAGGATAAAAAAAGGTTTAGGGGATTTGTTATATTTAAGAAACAAATAGCTTTCAGCTGCAAGTTATTAATTAAAAAAGAAATAAAGTAGCCACCTTTTTCTTTCCTAGATTGTAACATAGAGAAGGGACTTTCAAATTTTTTTTTTCCGAATTAGGATCGAAGTTCGAACTCAAAAATATATTATGTACAAAATAAATCAAAGCAACACAATCCATGAATAGCACATCGGTTAATTTTATTGTATAATTTATTATTATTATTTATCATTTTTTAGATTTATTTTTCTATGTCTTTAATCTTTTGCGGACATAAATGATATTTAATTAATAAAAAATAATTGAAATTAATTATAATTACCAAAGTTAATTATATAATTCTTCTTCTAAGTAAAACTAATAATGCAATTTGCGTTATCATTCATCCAAAAAATACTACAATTTTTGTTATTAATGAAAATTAAAATTCATCCAATGCTTATGAAATGTAATATATTTTAAACAAACTTTCATCTTTTTTTCACTTTAAAAAAAAAATGTAAATACTAGCTAGTAGCTAGTAGTAGAATAAGGTAACAACTAAATCATCAAGATAAATTTATATGATTATGACAGCCAAAAGCCAATGCCAAAAAGGGGGAGAAACTCAAATAATGAAGAGAACATGAAGCTTCCTTTCCATGTGCGTCTCCTTGCTTAGGCCCCTTGATATGTTCTCCATGTCAAGTTTGCAATGATCATGCTCCACCATTGTCGATTGAACATGATAAATATTATTATTCCAAAATTTTAAAAAATAATAATTTAAACCCGATGGATATGGCTTGAATCATATGTTTATCATATTATTAATTAGTGGTAAACTCCAATCTACATAATTTCTTCAAGATTTTTACATCTTTTATATTAAGTTCTGCGTTAAATGAAATAAAATATATATATATCTAATGTAATACGTCGACAAAATATAATTTATTACGTATTTATAATTTTATTTTTAATATATTAAAAATAAAAAAGATTCGAATTCAATTCTTTGTATAAGAAAAACATATATCAATCGATCAGTGAGTATAACTTCAGCCTAATCTTATTTCAACGGTTATAACTTCAACCCAATCTCATATATATTTATCTTTACTACTTTTTTTTTAAATACTATCTTTACTACTTTTTAATATATATGATATAGCTCAATATGATAAATGATGCACATAAAGTGTGGAAGAGGAATTATTTCTTACGTTTCTTGCCAGCTAAAACACAAAAGACATCCACAACTAAAGATTCTCTATTCTCATCTCTAGAAATGGTATAATGTAAAATTGTAGCTTTCTTTAATTCCTATTTTTGTTGAATTTTTGTTAGAATTGGCTCCCTTCCTCAACCTAACACTATATTGTTTGTATATGCAGCATATGCTCTAAGAAATGTTCCAAAATAAATTGCACTGCAATAAAAATTCATGAGATCATAATTGATGGTCCTTTTTTCCAATTGAAAACTTGTTTATTCGATTGTATATCTTTTTCTTTTTCCTTTTTATTGAGCAGTAAGATATCAACTTCAGCCGGTTTAAAAAAAAAATTATCTATGTTGAATCTGATAAATTCATAAAAAATTATTTTTTCATTAACAATAAAAAAAAAGTAAATTTTTTTGTCATTTAAACCAACATCTATCGGTTGTTTCTTTTCATGTTAAAAGGCATATGCATGAAGTAGATATTATTACCCACATTCCAACATGTTGACCAACTTTATTCGCGATGAATCCAAGTTGTACGTTTCTTAACCCCATCTACTGTCGGCTATAAAAAAGTGGCAGAAGGTGCCAAATTATTGAACAGAATAGTAGACGACAGCTCAAAAGGCTAAACGTATATGACATCATAGACATCGAGCAGGTGAACCAGTGGATCTTATTCTACTCTACCATCTTGTTCTTATCTCACATGGTTGGAGCAAAATCCACCAAATCTGCATCCGTAACTTGGTTAGCCGCCACGTATACTAATTACAACGGTAATTAAGATTAATTATAATCAAATTAAAACTTTGATTCACATGGACAAACATAAGCTTAATATCCGTATAATTGTTTATTTGGATAAAATGCGACCACCCTTGATTTTACACTGTGAATCCTATGTCATTGTTCTTAGACTGGTGAGGGACAGGCATAACTAATCACGTTTTTTATTTCATGCTTTTGATTAAACTATGTATTAGTAGATCTTAAGATTTTTTTTGTTTTTGTATTAGTTCAAATCAACGTCTATAAAACATCCCTTGATTCCCAATCTTGACAACATCAACTTTGCTTTCTTTCAAAGGAGTTTTGTCATAGAACCAGAACAGGAAGTGAGCCAACATTTTTACAAATTCTGTCAAAGATGGCAGGAAAAGGCTTTCTGGGGATTATTGTCGTTGGTCTTTTAGCATTTATAGGCTCAACTAATGCTCAATTACAGATGAATTTTTATGCTCAGAGCTGTCCTAAAGCTGAGAAGATTGTGCAAGACTACGTTAAAGAGCACATCCCTAATGCCCCATCATTGGCAGCTTCCTTCATCCGAATGCACTTCCACGATTGCTTTGTCAGGGTATATTCTTCTGATCAAACTTCTAGCTATTTTTTTTCGGCTGTTTCTCTGAACTAGCTACCGTAGAATATTGTCAAGTAGAATCCAAGGACTAAGAATGAAAATTTGCTTTTTTCAGGGCTGTGATGCATCTCTGCTTCTAAACGTCACCTCCGGGGAAAAGAATGCTGTTCCAAATCAAACTATCAGGGGTTTTGATTTCATTGATAGAGTGAAGAGCCTCGTTGAAGCTGAATGCCCTGGCATTGTCTCTTGTGCTGATATCCTTACTTTGATTGCAAGGGACTCTGTTGTAACCATAGTAAGTAAATCATTACCCGAAATTAACAATTACCTGGATTTCATCATTTTTTACCATAAGAGAAGTACTAAAAGGGTAACAACTGCTATTCAATTTGATTTCGAACAGGGAGGTCCATTTTGGAAAGTTCCAACAGGACGAAGAGATGGGGTGATCTCAAATGTCACTGAAGCAAATAACAACATTCCAGGACCATTCAACAACTTCACTACCCTCCTTAGACTCTTCAATAACCAAGGACTTGATGCAACGGACTTGGTTCTGCTATCTGGTATATTAAGTAATCAGTAATATGAACATCTTGTTCTGATTCCACAATATTCAACATTAATATCATCTGCTTTGTTGAATTGTTTCAGGTGCTCACACCATTGGCTTATCTCATTGCCCAGCGTTTTCACGCCGATTGTACAATTCCACCGGCCCCGGTGGCGTCGACCCAACGCTTGACGGTGAATACGCAGCCAATCTCAAGGCAAACAAGTGCAAAACACCCAATGACAACACCACAAAAGTTGAGATGGACCCTGGAAGTCGTAACACCTTTGATCTTAGCTACTACACTCTCTTAACCAAAAGAAGGGGCCTTTTCCAATCCGATGCTGCCCTAACTACAAACTCAACTAGCTTGGTTCTCATCAAACAACTCCTTTCCAGTCCCCAAAAATTTTTCTATGATGAGTTTGCCAAGTCTATGGAGAAAATGGGTCGGATTAATGTTAAGACAGGATCAGCAGGCCAGATTAGGAAGCAATGTGCATTTGTCAACAGTTAAAAAGAGTTTTGCTTTTGCTTTTTCTTTCTTTTTCTTTGTTTCAGTAACATTTTATTTATTCATGTAGGACTGTGGTGAAGGGAATAAAGCAGCTGAAGAGAACTTCTTTTGGTTCCTTCAAACCGTATAGGAATTTCATTGGTGTGGGTTAATTTGGTACTCTTTTGTTCTGTATGTGGGCAGTCATCATTGTCATGTTGATAATAATTGAGCTCACATTATTTTTCTTTCTTTTTCCTGTTCTTTTTTGTAATTGAGCTCAATACAATCACATCTTCATCTATTATATTGGATTGTTGAATAATTAATATTAATAATTAATTTGCTTTAACATAATAATTGAGATCAATACACAATAATTAATAATATTGGGTGTTTTTTAAGAAAAAGTTTACTCACGTGATCTTCCTTCATGTCAAACATTGTTGGCTAGCCGCTAATTGAAGAACGGCAGCAATATAATGATAGTTAATCGTCGTCCCAGCGTTATAGCGTGTGCAATGTAAACATGCAAGAGAAGCTTGGTCCCCTCTATCTATGGCGCTAGGTTACTTGCGTTAAAGCATCGATGGCTCTGTCCTGGTTCATTGTCGGCAGGCAGGTGTAATTTTTAATTTCTCATACAGACAGATACCTTCAACTGGATTTTTGTTTCTTTTTCTAACTTTGAATCAGCTGTAATCTTAAAGGCTAAGGTGCATGTATTCCATTTTGTTAGACTTGCTTGGGAAGAAGTAGTTTTTGGGTCAGTTTCGATGGAGTGTGGCTCACTTTTTAAAGAGTATGAATAATTTTTTTTTTTTGTAAAAGAGATTCGTGTTTTAAAATTATAAAAAATAATTTATTATATATATTAAAATTCGAATCAATATTTGATATTAACTTTAATATATCGGTATGAACTAATTTAATTAAATTTTGAATTTAAAGATAAATAAAAATATTGATGACATAAGATTTAAAGAAAGAGACTTCGAAATAAATTGAATAAATAGACAAATGCATTTACCATGGAGACTAACATCCAAGTGCATTCTTGTCCAAATAAAACAAGGATGCTTCTGTATTTGCATAAAGGGAAAGAAAAGGATAGATACCTCATAGTATGTAATTTCTGACAAATACAACTCAAATACATTGAACAAGATAGTTATGCTACAAACTTTTATTGGTTTGTACAACAATTTGAAACTCTAATTGTTTTTGGATATATACAACTTGCAATAATTTTCATTTTAATTTGAGAAAATTTTATGAATATATAAAATTTTAAGGTGTATATAAAATTGTAAAGCTAATCTGAAGAAAAAAAACTCATCTAATTTATTTAAATATAAATTCGATTCAATTTAATTTAATAAAAAAAATTAACAAATAAAATCTATTACTCATATTCAATTTCCAATTATCTAAAAATTAGTTTAAACTTAAATTAATTTAATTTTAAAATTTAATAATTTAAACTTAAAATAATTCAACTCAAAATTATTTAAATTTCCTTTTTAATCGAAAATGATCCAATTAAATTCAATTAGCCTAATCTAATCAATCGCTTTTTAAGTTTAGTAGGGCATGTTATTTTTGTTTAGTGGTTATGGTGGTGTAAGATTCTGATTGATTCAATAAATGAAAAAAATTTTCTTGTGGAAAAAAATTAATCACTTCATATAAACATCAAAATTATAGCAAGTTGAACATTTGATTTAAAAAAAAAAAAATTGCCCATTCTTAAAAGAAATAGTTGCCCAATACTTTCAATCCATCCCAATTGGGCCATTATAATTATGATCCAAAAACTTTAAACTAGGTTCAGGTCCATCTCCAAGTTTCAGTCTTTCAGCCGCCGACCGAACACTCAAACTCAAGTCACTCAAACATTAACCCTAGCCCAACACAAACTCTTTGAGAAACCCTAATTTCCGCTCTCTATAAATTTGTGTTTGAAACAAGAGGTTTCAATAATTTCAGTTCTTCATCTTCTCTTAGGCTCTATTTACTCTATAAAATATTCAAGATTTCTTGGGTTTTTCATTCTTTCTCTCGTTTCTTTTTTTTTTTCCTGAAAAATAGAAAGAAGAGTGCCGTGATGAAGCAATTATTTGTGGACTAGAGTTTCTGATCTGGGTTTCACTCCCAGAAGTTGAAGACTAACCCTTGGCTGTCTGAGTACCCTTCTTTATTCTTCTTTTTTTGTTCTTTTTATTTTCTGGGCCGGGATGGGATTTGTTGAATAATGAGGCTAATGATGATAATTCATTTATCTTAGCGGATTTCAGTGAGATTTTATAGTCAATGATCTGATTGTTACACACACTGAGGCCTTATCTCATAGTGCATCAATTTTTGTTTTGAATTTTTATTTTTTTAACTTAATTTTAACAAAACATGAAAAAAGGGATTTAATTTATGCTATGATGAGATGAAAACACTTAAAAGTGTTGATGGGCAGTGGATTTGGATCTTTCTTTCGAGAGATTTGCCGTGAGCCCTCTTTTCTAAACGACTTCTCCTTCCACTGAGCTCTAAATCCCTTTTCTTTTAAAAAAAAATTTAATTTTGGTTTGTGATTTCAGTTTTTGATTAATGGGTAATTAGGAAAAGCGTCTATTACCAATTCTGGGGGATGATTGGTTCCTCTTGGCATAATGGCTCAGACGCAATATTGATATTTGTGGTTATCCTGATTGTTGGCTCTTTCTTTCATGTCATTTGATCCTGGAAACGCCACAGACATTGTTTTTTTTTCTTTTCTATATCTTTCTTGAATCATGAATGAAAATTGAAAGGACCTGGAATCTTAATTGGACAGCCCAAATCAAGCAAACAAGCTGATTGTGGGATTCGGGTTTTGGATCAAAATTGGAGTTGATTGATTAAGAAGATAAAGTTTGATGAAATGATGAAACCTGGAAAATACAGAACTTTCAAGTTGGTTACTTGCTTTTGGACGTATCAAGGGGCAATGCCAGCTCCGAAGATGCCCTTGCTCTTCAGAACATGAACTGATTATATACACGGTGTTAGTTACATCCTATGGTTTTCAGTTCAAGTTGCCATGATATAGTTTCGGACAGATAAGAAGTTTAACACTTAACAGGACTTAACGAAAGGTTCATGGTGGTTTTGGCATATTTTGTTTTTATGAAAGACGTCTTTTAAGATCAGAAGTTGATTTTCACAATGGACGTAACCAAACGACCTTAACCCCGAGGATGATCAATGGATAGGTCTCATTTCAATCAACGAAAATCAGGTTGGATTGTGTTATCCGTCCAAACTCAACTCAACCCAATATGTTTTCGAAACCGTCAATAGCATGAATATACCTGACCCAATCCGATCTGAAACTTGAGCATGAATTTGGGCTGAGAATGAGATTGACAGTTTCCCAAATGGATATGGACCTCGAATCAAAATATTGACCCATCTCTGCAAGAGTGTGAATGAAACAATGAAACGATAGTTTCTGTAGCTAGCTACCTCCTCCATGTTACGACTGGGTTATGCATGAACATTGCACTGCAACCTTAATAATTCCTAAAGAAAGTGATAGTTTTGAACCTTCAAACCTGATGGGTTCCGAAGCTTGGCTCGATGACGGCGAGAGTGCAAGAGAAATGTTGGACAGGGTTCTAACGAAGCGCCCTTTCTTTCTTCTTCACCCTCTTCACTGTGTTCCTCTACTCGTCGGCAATATTGTTGAACTTTTAGGTCCTTCTTCTTCTGCCCAAACCCAAAGCCCACATCTTAATCCAGGCTGCCTTCACTTGCATCCTTCCCAAGCAGTGGAAAGGGGTCAAGTACGGTGGATTGGGGCATTTTGCAATGTTCCTTGACTTGGATTGTCGCTTTGACATTTTGCGGTTTTCGGAATTGCTGAACCATCAAATCATGGAAGCAGCCAATCGTAAGTTTAATTTTTTATGAAAGTTACCAGTTTCACTTCCAACTTTTCTTTTACTAAAGTTTGGTTCATATATGTCTAGGATCAAGCAGTAAAGTAGATTGTCAGAAAACGGAGTCTGAAGCTCAAAATGCAACAATGAAACTTTACACTGAGGAATTGTATGGATTATGAATGAGACGGATTTTGCACATCCGCTGTTATGATAGTTCTGAATTTCTTGCCACTCTCAAGGTGAGGACCGAAATTTTCCTTAATTGCCCAAGGCACAAGGTGCAAAAAAAGTGCTTGTCTGAGTGAAGTAATGCACTGTTTTCTTTTGATGAGGAGATGAATAAGGGTAAAACTATAGAAACAATTCAACCTTTAACTTGCAAGGTAGAGAAGAGAGTAGATTGTCCAAGTGAGAAACCAACACTTTAAAATTTTCAGAGTGTCCGAGTTGGCGCAAAGACCTTGTCAGACATCTCTTTATACTGGTCTAGATTTGTACCTTGGTAAGGAAGATTTATTTATTTGGTGGTTTTTAATCTTTTTTTAATTAGAGTAATTTGCTGGATGACAGACATTACATTATTGAGTTCAAAAGGAAAGGGAAGCACATGGTGTTAATGTTCATTTCCTGTTGATTGACAGGTTTCTGATTGATCCCTTTAATTGCAACCTTTACCTTGGTTACCTTTTATTTTCTTTTGGTTGTAGATGTATATTGTTGATGTAACAGCTAGAAATTGTTGACTAGTACCGATAGTTTGATGAGTTTGGGAATATCTCTTTGATGAATATAGTTTGTGATGGTTTTAGGGGAGAGCATTAGTGGATTCAGTAATTCCAATAATTCAATGACAAAGATCTCCTTCCAATAACTGATCTAATTGATGAAATTATTTTGGCGAATAGTTTTCCAAAAAGAAAAGAACCTGCTTATAAAAGCTCAAGCGTATCCAGATTTTGATACTGTCAGCAGTTAGTGAAAAATTATATCTAAAAGTGTTTCCTGAGCAGAATAGCCAAGGTGATATTATCGAGGGTGCCTGAAATTCATTGAAGAAGTGGGTATAAATACCAAAATTTAACAAGGGAAATATAGTGGGTTAATGAATGGAAATCTGAGTTATTTTTGAGAAGGAGAGTGAAAGAATCTAATGTAAAATCCTTCGAAATTAAAATAGCAGATAGGATCACCTAACTCCATCGCCTCCGATGTGCATAAATTGTCATCAGCAGTGGAGCATTTCACTGGGTAGATCGTGGTTCGTCGTTTTTTTCAATTGAGGGGGATAATAGGTAACTATTTGAATATCTGTTCCTACAGTTTTCCAGCAATCTTTTGGATATGTCTCTCAATTTTTTTAATCATTTCCTCTCATAAGTTGTAGAAAGAAACTGTTTAACAGTTAGTTTTGTTTTTCCAAACTTATCTTTAGTTTGCCAATCTGGTATATAGTTCTGGATTGTCCTAGTCTTCTCTTTGTGGTACATATTTATAGTTTATTCTTTATTTAGTTTTATTAATTTTTGTATTTATTTAGTTCTTCCCCAGGATCAGATCCTGTCATTTTTTCTCACTTTTTTTAACTAATTGTTTCTTTTTGTTTAATAGCTACACAACACACACACAAATAAACTCATATTTATAAAGGTGTAAATATGCAATAAAGAAAATTTTGGTTTCTAATTTCATTCTTGATTGACGTGTAGGAAAAGCTTGCATCTCCAAAGTGTGTCAGAAACTGTAGTGCAGGAGATTAGAAAGCTCCTATTGGTGCATCCCATGCTTGTCATGGCTACAACAGCAGCCATCTTAGGCAACAGTTATTCAATGAATGACTTAAGATGGTAGGTTCCCTGATACTTGTGCAAGGATTTTTATGCAGTTGGCAGCTTCATATGTCTACTGTCTAGCAGCTGGCAGAATACCATGCAATGATCTTATACTTTGGACGTGCATCTGTTACTGGAAGTTATTTTCAACAAATCTATGTTGTAATGTTTCAGATGTCATAATTTTCATCTCAACTAATTATGACTGCAGAAAATTAGCTGATTCAATCTGTAGTTTATAGTTCTCTTAACTAATCTGGATCTAAGTATGTAACACCAGGTAGTACTCCCCTTCATGTCTAAGCCTAATGGAACAATGGATAAGAATGGGCTAATCGTGCAGATTATGAAAGTGAGATGACAAATAACTAGGGATCTTTACCTTGTTTCCTTAGATACTTGTGTTCCTTGTATAGTTATAGGTTTGAATTGCTCCATAGGTTGGGCTAAAAAGATGGAATGCTCGAAAATTCCTGGTATTTGTGATGTGGCTAATTGGATTGTAGTTTCCACCTCAGTTCTTTACCTTTTATGGTTCCCTATGCTCTTTTTTTTTTTTTTTAATATCAAGAGCATGCATCACTGTTTAAAATATCTAATGCTATTTAGTGATTAGATAAGTGCTTTTCAGAACCTTTAATGTTATCACAGATATACTTCTATTCCCTGATGGAAGCCTTTTTCCTAGTAGAGTTAAAAGGTATCGATTAATCTTTTTCACAGGAATTACCAAAAATGGTCTGCAACGGATATTCTGAGGTATGACATGCAGTGAAGTATTAAATTGATATCTATAAAGTATGTTTAAGACATACATGGAGCCACCATCTTTTGTTTGTTAAATCAAATTTAGTGTAGGCATATGAGGTATTCATGTAACAAAAGTATGTATTGTTCTTCAAATATGACTAGTGTAGAGTTTGTCCTAGCTGACTATTCTAATAATGTTTTGACAATGAACTTTATAACATATTAATTAATAATTCATTCTGGTTGTTGCAGTCCTTTGTTACACATAGGATCTTCATTCGCTCTACAGGTCCAGATTTTTCTTTTTAATATTGAAGGTTGCTAATTTGTTTGGCATCTTTATGCTTGCAGTTACTTTATTTCTTAATGCTCAATATGCATCTAAGTTGTTCTTACTATGTTACAGAAGATGGTTTTGTCAGTGATGAGCGTCAAAATATCTCTCTATATCTATCAGAATGGTTGCTACCACCATTGAATTCCTTGGACAAATTTATCGTGGGAGATGTAAAAAAATGCTCATGCTTCTCAGCTTTTAAGAAGAAAAAACAAATATAAGCATTTCACAGCAGTTATATTTGATATAAGTCATTTGCTACCTGCAGACTGGTGTGTTCTTTCTTTCTTGAACGTATTTGCTGAATTATAACTTATAATCTTCAGCAACTAGTTCCTTGTTCTCTCTCAGCTGGTTCCTAGCAACTAGAGTGTAACTGAGACTTTGTTGGATTGGGTCTTGAATTACATTCAAACAGAACAAGTATGATGTTTCTTTTCTAAGTTTTGCTTTCGTAAGTATGCATGGTGTCGATGGCTTTAGTTATTCTATTAGTTTTATACTTCACTCTGAATATAAGTAGTACATTAATTTTCTCCTTAACAAATGTACGTCTATGAGCTGACTTGTATCCTATTTTCAGTGTAATCTTTTATCCAGCATATGGGGATTGAATACTTGTTGAACACTTGAATTGAATTTGCATTTTCCCTTTTTATCTGTTGGAACTCTTAGACCGTATGCTTTCGTCTTATTTTCTTTCAACTGTCAAAGCAAAGCAGCCAAGAAGAGGCTGTTGGAGGAGCAAATGAGCTTATTATTGTTTTCTGGAGCTGCAGCAACCACCATGTGAGTTAGTCTTGCTTCCTCTCATTCTCTCCCTCCCTGCAAGGCCCCTTTCCATTTTATTGCTCCCATGCTTGCTGTGGCATTTGATGTTTGTTTTGAAAATTGCAGGTCTATTGATGGTTAACAAAAGAAGCAGTTCTCATTTCATAATTGGTTTCCCCATGAATGCTAGAGTTGATGTTGGTCAATTTGGGCTTTGAATTCATATATCAACATTGTATATATGATCCAGGGATCTTATAATTGTTAATATGGGGTGCTCTCACTATGCCCAAACTACAAAGTGACATAAATAAGCGTTAAATTAAGTTTGAATCTTAAAATGGTTTAGACGGATTTCTAAGATCATAGAAACTATTTCTTATCATGTAATCCAATAAATATATATATATATATATATGAGTTCATTTTAAGATATATTAACTAAAAGAACTTTTTAATTTCACAAACGAAATTAAAATGTTACATATTTTATTTTTAAAATTTTTTAATTATACTTTAGGGGTATATATCATCCTATTAATTAATCTGTTTAAAAATTGCTAGTTAAATATATATGTATATATATACACACACACACACGTAAATTGATTACTTTTGGGCCTATTAAGAAAGCTAAAGAGCAATCTGGCCAACGGCCAGAACAAGTTGGGTCCTAAAAATGGGCCAGGCCCATGAAACCGAAACTGAAGTTGAAAACAAATTCCACGAAATTGTTTTTTTTTTTTTTAATCGCCAAAATCCAAATGGAATAATTTTCAAATGTTTGTTTCCAGTTAACAATGAACAAGACCCAGGCCTGGCTGAAATAAAGAAAAAATTTTCATTCCAAAAGCCCGAAGAATATGGCTGAGTCGGGCATGGTCAGTTCCATTCTTCTTTTCTTATTATTCTCTACTTTAATTTCTTCTTCTTCTTCCTTTCATCCTATCCTTGCCATAGCTGTAACATTTATCCTCCCATTTCTTATCGTTATTCATTTCTCTTTATCTATTTTTTATTCTGTTTACCTTTTGAAAATTTATTTATTTATTTTTGTATATATAACTATGCTGGATATATAGGATTCCTGTATTTTTTTTTTATTTACTTTGGATTGCTTGGCGAATGAAATTTACTTATGTTTAAATGTGTTGTTTGTTCATTTGTAGGGTTTAATTCAAACATAGTAAGTTCCATAAAAGTTTGGTGAAAATTAGTCAAAATTAATTTCGTCAAAAAAAACTTTGCTACTGGAATTAAGTTTGACCACTTAAGATTCTGTATTCAATCGCACAATTCAAATTGTGTGTCACTTGCAATCTAGAAGATGTTATTGCCTAGAAATGCAATTTTCATGGAATAAGATAGCCAACTACCTTAGTAAGATATGTCTTGAAATCCTTCTTTTGAGCTTGTTTTCAGATAATGTTGTTCAATTAAATATTAAAGTTATGACAAGGAGATTAAATCGTTTGAAGTTTTCCCTTACTGTTTTTGGATGTGCAATTTTGCTGTGAAAATTTGCAATGAAAAAGCAGATTTCCTTAATGGCTGACTGAAGAAAACTAAACGGTGTTTTTTACTTGAACTATTTGAAATGTAGGAACATTTTGTAACAACAGTCTCTGAGGATCATGAGACTACATGCTGGGGTTGTGGATTGCGCCTCCTTCTTCCAACTTACGCACCAGTTTTCAAGTGTGGTTGGTGTGGAGCCATAACAAATCAAAATGTTAATAAACCTGAAACCAAGTGTCTTTGGTGGAGGCGCTTGCGTGATCGGTGCTTTGTTTGTATTCTCTTCATATTTATGCTCTTTGTAATATGTATGCTCTCTCTCTCTCTCTCTCTCTCTCTCTCTCTCTCTCTCTCTCTCTCTCTCACTCCTTGTGGTTTATGTAAAAGTTGAAACGCTGCTTCACCTTGCTTTGCCCCCTTTTACTTTAACAATTAGCTAGACCAATAATTCACCTTTTGGAATTATTGCTTATACCCTTTAAAATATGTTTCACGAATTTGTTTGTACAAAACTGTAGATTTTCTTTTGCAACTCATCTCTACATTTTGAGTTGGCTCAATGCATCACCTTTTGCTATGTGTATGAGTTATGTAAATGTAAGGTTAAATAAGTTTTAGCTAGAGAGGTTTTGGGAGCATTTTTCTTAATTATTGCGTTATATTCACTTAAAGGTACTAGTTTTAGTGTAGACTTGTGCTAATCCATGGTTTGAGTAAGTCTAAGAAATTACAATTGATACCCTGAAGTTCTGCATTTAGTTTCTAAATCATCCCTTGTATTTGGTTATGTTTAATCTAAACCTCATAATTCTCAAACTTGAATATTATGTGAAAATAGTTATACCAAAGTGGAGTTTTTAAGGTTAACATTGGAAAATCATCTGCTTATAAGCTTTTGTTGGCAACAGTAGAGTGCAGAATGAATGTTTAAGATTTTTTACTGTGGTATTGTATTAGATTAGTCATTAACCAAAGAAGATTGTTGAAACTTTTGCATAAAGAAGATTAATGGTAGATCTCAGATGCCTGCATCAATATTTAGCCTCATATTTGCCTGTCACTCAAAAATGGAAACTTTATATTAGAAGAATTTTTATTAAAGATCTCCTCATAGTTGTTGCTTTTGCGATTTTTGAATTTGTGTATTCATTTTGATTAATAGTCTTTAGCACCACATTTGTCTCTTTTAATCTAGTTACTAAGTTGCATTATCTAATGTTTCATGAAGCTTTATATTTCTCATCTTGATATGTTGATATGAAAATGCAGGTGGGGGGATCTGGGCGGTGTATCCTGTTGTTTTCTCTGTCAGCTATACCTGTGGGATTGTTCATTCCGTCTTAACAATGATCTTGGCTTCAACTACTGTTTCTACCTTCAGTTTAGCAGCATTCCGATGTGCCGGCAGACCGCCAATCATATTGTGGGGTAGCTATCCAGTTGTAGGGAAAGGTGACCTTGAAAACTATACCTTCTGCCACTATTGTTCAAAGCCGAAATCACCGAGATCACATCACTGCCGTTCATGTGGAATATGTGTATTGGACATGGATCATCACTGTCCTTTTGTAAGTATTAAGCATAATTTCAGTCTTAAAATACTTTACACTGCCAGGGGTAAGTTATTTTCTAAAGTGTTGATGCAAGATGTCTGATAAATGAGAAGGTTTTATGGAGTATTTGATATTATTATTGCGGTATAATAGCATCATTGCCATGTTTTCTGTATTTATGAAGTTGTTTTTGTTCATTGATTACATCTAGGAGTAAGGCTTTCAAAACTCATGAAAATACTGTGCTTCATTTTGACATGGGAAGGGAAGATCATTAATCTTGTCTACAATTAATAATTAACAAGAAAATTGACTAGTAGGAGAAAAATCTCGATGAAATAAATAATCACTACTTTTCTATTGTTCTTTATGTTTATTGAATTGTAACTTTTTTAGAAACATAGAGATATGGATTATGCAATTAAAAGTTTTCCAAGGAAATAGATAAAAAAAAAAAAAAAAAAGAGGACAGACAAATAAACTAATTCCATTAGCTTCATTCTAAAGTGATTTCAAGCAAGTAGCATGAAAATTTTGCTCCCACTGAAACTTTGATATACAAGGTTGACAAATTTGCAAAAGATAAATGAATGAATATAAAATACTAGTAATAACTTTCTTATCTTTTTAAAGTTTGTATATGTAAATGCAAAAACTCACAGAGCTTTTTCCCTCTGTGTAGCACTATTTCTCAGTTAAGACAAGTGAAAGCAAGGCCTTCTTTTATATTCTGTTTTCATGTCTTCCTTGATGTTTTCTTCATTCTGATATGTGTATCCTCCATTATGTCTTATGTCCATAGGTCAGCTTTTATGGGTGATCACTGCTAATTTTTGAGAAGATAGAATCCTGCCCTTAACTTCCTGAACTAATATTTAATTATTTATTGAATTGATAGTGTTTAATACCGAAATTGGTATTTAAGCTACACAATAAAACCCTTCTTTTGTTTGGGCTTTATAGTTCACCGATATGGTGAATGGTTAATGTTATGGTTTTTGGACTTGGATGCTGGCTTGCTTATTGTGAAGTGATAATGTTGTCCATCTTTTTAATGTTTATATCCAGTCTATTTAATGCTCGTAAAAGAAGCAACTCTGGGCAATTTCCAGGATTAAATAGCTAAGATTTTGACATCAACTATTTGCTTTGTGATATGACACAGATAGGGAATTGTGTTGGTGCAGCAAATCACCGGCACTTCATCGCCTTCCTTTTTTCTGCTGTTTTCAGTACAATCTATGTTTCAATCATGTCTGCATATGCAGGGTGGCATATCTGGCCACCATTAAAGTATAGATCACTTGGCCACTTGAACGGTTTCGGCAGCAGTGATTTGGCATTGAGTGCATTCAAGGAAGTTATTTTTGCTTTGCAGAGTTCTGCAGTGCAAATGTCTGCTAGGGGGCTTATTCTTTTCTATCTGTTTATTTCGAGCGTTTCTTTGGAGATCGGTTTAAGTGCTCTTCTATGGCAGCAGCTCTGTTATATATACGAAGGTAAAACTTACCTGAGCCATTTAAGTTCACAGGGAGGTGATCAGATTGATGAAAAAGATTGCCAAAATATTTTTCGGTTTTTTGGTTGTCCATATTCCGTTTTAAGATGCTTGCCTAGCCTGCGAAATTCACAGAAAATACACAAGAAATGAAAAGAAAGATCGTTTTCAGTTTTTTTTTTTTTTTTTAACAATAGATTCAGGGTAGAAAAAATTTTTACATTACCCTTTTTTATCATTTTCCACTCTTTGTTTTGTAAAACTTCAAATCGATGTATTGGATTTGGATAATTGTAATTGGGTTGAATGATTACAATTTTAATTGTTAAAAACCAAATGTGTGAATCCACACCAAGATGTTGGATGATAATATGTAGCTCCGATTTGAGTATACCAGTGGCTAAAACATAGCCTAAAAGCATCTCCCAACATATTGATTAAAGGATACAAATACAGATATTTGACAATTTGTTTATTTAACAAGCATTTTTATTAATAATTACGAATGTTAGGTAAATCAAATTGCCCATAGTGCAAGTAAAAAGGTCCAATGCTGTATTGAAGAAAAAAAGGATACAAAATAGCAAAAGCACCATTGTTAACCATAAATTCTATGAACCTCCATCTTGCAACCAGCCAGCCTATGCTGCAATGAGCAAAAATGGCAGCCTTAAAAAACCGCCACAAGAACTCTATAAACAAGAAAGAGAAAAATGCTTCAAAAGGATAGATAATGACAGGCCACTTCTACCTGTATCAGCGGTCCTAGAACACCTGTGACAGGTTGTACATACCAGGGTCCAAAAGTCCAAACAAATAGCTTTTCTGAAGTGAGAAAGTAACAGGGATCAGAAAATATTGTTGCATCATTACATACCAAATCTAGTAAGAGTAAACAGCAGATAATTAAAATCCAGTTCTTGGGGTATATAAGCCCCTGCCCTCCTGGTGACACACCATGGATCGGTACTGCTCAGCAAAATCTATTGAAATTTCTATACTTTCAGCATCTAGGCAAGGAATTGTGCTACCTACAAAACAAACACTTCTTTCTGGGACAAGGCCAAAATGTCACTAAGTTTACCACGATATAAATTCAACACTTTCATGATCATAAACATGGGCACTCAATAAATATTTTAGATCATAATACAAGTAAGAAACGAAGTGCATATCCAAAGGAAAGCAATAATTAGTGACAGAAGAGGGTAACTTGTCTCCCTAAGTAAAAGGATTCCTCTACTTCCATTTGCCCTGAGGCTCGCCAAAATGCCAGATCTGTGGTAGATATCAGACATGCCATTAGTTTAAAAGAACAAAACATGTTCGAATATTGTAGTAACATTAAGATAGTACTCCTAATAGTACATGACCAACCAATTAATCTCCAAAATATAACAAACGAAATGAGTAAACAGTCCCACAATAATTTTAAGTTCCAACAGAAACCTTGGATAGCCTCGTTCAAAAACTCATCACCTCTTCCTACCACCACGCTCCCTCAATGAAAGAGCAAGCGTTTCTCCTGCTCCAACATTGTAATATGCAAGGGTCATATTGTCCTTCAGAAACCCAGCTTTTCCACTCAATTTCTGTTTGTTTGCAGGAAGCTGGATCTCCCCCGCAATTTTCTCCTTCAAACTGCCAACTGTTTCTGATAAGGCCTGCACTGTGATCTCAAGTTGTCCTTTGAGATTTCCTTCATCAAGGTTGGGAACAGAGACAGTAATGCAAGCAGGTCCCTACAAGAGAATCCAATCAGCAATTAGAGCATAATAAATCAAGTATAGATACCAAATGTAGCAATTATAAATTTTATGTTAAAAGAAATATAAAGAAATAAAACAGCTCTCCATACTGGACGTTGAGCAAGGAACTGATCTTCTGGAACAAGCATGGAATCATCAAGCTTTTGTCTCTTTGGTTCTGGTTCATCAGGAAGTGGTGGAGGAGCATCTTCAGGTGGTGGTGGAGGCGGCATTCCTTGGGGCAAAGGTGGAGGTGGCTGTATCATAGGCATAGCAGGTGGAGGAACAGGAAAAGGGGCAAAGGGTCGAGGAACAGAGACAGGGGTAAACTGAGATCCTGGTGGAGGGGGCACGGAAATATTAGCTGGGTTCATGGACATTGATGGAAGCATTTGTGGTGGTCGATTCATCATCATGGGTGGTTGGCCAGGTGCCATCTGCATTGGAGGTGGTGGTGGACGAATTGACGGCATCATTGGAACACTCATTGGACGAGGTTGAGGTAATGGCATAGGAAGCCCACCACTAGATGCTGCAGAATATTGGGGAGCGTTTGGAGGAACACGAGGGAGATTCAAAGCTAGTCCAGGTGGTGGGGGCAGGGGACGAACTGATGGAATGCCAGGTCGAGGAGGAGGAGCAGCGGGACCAGGAAGGTTCTGTGCATCGTTGTTGGCAGCATCATTTTGATCCTCTCCCATGATAGTTTGAGACATAGCCTGATTTGCAGTACGTCCAATACTTCCAGTATGACCATCCCATATAATCTGTTTTGGTTGCTCATCTTTCTTTTTCTCAATCTCTGCCTTGACAGCATTAGAAACTTCTTCCTCAGTGGTACCAAAGATATCAGGACGTGTGCGTGCAAGTCCGACTATGTTTCTTGATATCTCATCATCCTGAGCAAGAGTTGTCTCCCTAATCTTTGCAAACATCCTTTCTTTCTGCTCCTTGTACTTGGGATCAATTAAGGAAATTCTCATGTGCTCCGACATCTCATTAATGGGAATTAGCTCACCAGTTATTGGTGAAACAACAAACTTCGTAGGATCTCTTTCAGCAGGGATTCTCTCCTCAGGCCTCTTCCAGTTTTTCACAATTCTCATTGGTGGTTCTGGTTCCTCATTTGCCCTTACATCTTTCTTTTCACCATCATTCTCTTCGATGCTAGCAGCTCTCATGCCTTCCTCAACAAGCTGTACCTCTTCTTCATCCATTTCCATTTCCACCTCCTTTCCAGGCTCAACAATTTCATCTTCTTCCATAGCAGATATCTTGCTCCTCCTTACAACCTCCTCAATCGTCATTGGAGGAGGTAAGTCCTCATCCTCATCATCAGCAAAGTCTATGGTCTCAACCACAACAAAATCATGCCAATCGATCATTGCCATTTGCATTCTCTCCTGCTCAATTTCATCCTCAGCTTTCTGCCTTGCTTGCTCCTGTGAGCGTTCCCATTCCAGCCGGTGCAAACACCTCTCAAGCACAGTTGTCATATCAGAAACACTCTTCCTCAACTTCTCCGTCAAACCCTTAGGAGGCATCAACACTTTGGAATATGCATCAGCAAGTTCAGTGAAAAAGGTAAACATACTATGAGTTGGCCTTAAAAAATTGAACTGAGGATTATTAATCTCCCTACTAGTCAATCCTGTCAAGAATGATTTCCCATTTCGAGCAACAAACTGCGCAGTCAGCTTAATAATATCCAGCTCTTCCCCTGTAATTCCTTCAGGTAGTCTAACAGTATATTGAGCAGCTTCCGGTGGTTCAAGATTCTTCCTCACAGGCAATCTAAACTGTGCAGCAGGATCAAGCTTAGCTACTGCTGCTGCAGCATCATTCCCATCGGCAGCTGCAGTTGGCGCAGACTCAGTTGGAACAGAATCAGCAGGCTGCGAAGGCGGTTGCTGCTGTTGAGAGTTGGACTGGTTCTGATTCTGAGCACGAAACTCAGACAACCTATGTTGATAATAAGCATGGTAGGGATCCGAACTAGTCAAGAAATTGAACTTAACATTGTTAGCGTTATTAGCAATGATTCTTTTTTCGAATTCGGGTCCGTTTTTGGCAACAAACTGAGCAGTTTTATCAACAATATTCCTTATATCAGGAGGAGGATGAATTATTCCAATAGTTCTAGTGTGGGTTGCAACTGAGTTGGCTTTGTTCTGTTCCTCATTTGTTGGAATCTCTTCATTTTGTGCTTCCGGAACTTGAGATGGAGGTAAGGGCCCTAAATCTCCATCAGAAGGCGGTGCCGGAAGGGGCAATATTGGCATCACCCCCGGCATTTTCACTAGATACTAAAAATTAACTTATTAAGAAATAATCAAATCAACCACCATGAACCTGCAATTAACAAATTTTAAACAAAATAAATCAATCGAATCCAAAATTAATCATGAAATGACTATTGAAATCCAATTAAAAAATTATGACAGAAAAGTAAAGTGTAAAAAAAAAAAAAACCAAGATTTCGAGTTACTTTGTGTGAAATTTGTTACTACTATTTTTCTTCAAAAAAAATATTAAAATAAATTTACAGATCACAAATTTGGGAAACTGAAAATTCGAAACAAAAACATCGCCGCTGATCAAAGAAAAAAGAACAGAAAGGGGGAGAGGCATCCGGCTGACCTGACAATCCCTTCGCGTCTTTTTATTTAATCTGAGCGGTGAATCAGAGAAAAAGTGATAGTTGGTTATGGTGGATTTGAAAGAGAAACCAAAGTCGACGGGGTTTGCGAGAGAAGGAAAAAAGGGTGAACAGATTTTCTCTTTCGTTTTTTTTTTCCTTTATGAGTCCAAGGCACGGGTGGGGTAAAAGGCGTTGTTAGGCTTGTGAGATTGGCCCATTATAGAACTAAAGCCCAAATTTGAAGGATGTTTAGCCCAAACTATGTAAGATTTAGTGGCCTTAAGTTGCCACAAGTCTACATGGGCAGAGTCCATGATGATATGAACAAATTCAACCCATGGAAATTTAAAGTCCAAGACCAAGAGGAATTCTAAAACAACTAATCTTGTCTCACATTGTTAGTTGTGATTAGATAATTAAAAAATTATAATTGAAAAAATAAAAGTAACGCTAAAAGTAAAGGATTTAGGAAATTTTCATAGAAATTAAATTCTTAATATCTAGAGATTTCTTTTTTTTTCTTTTCTTTCATGCTATAATTAATTATTAATCCTTTTTTTTTTTTAACGATAAGAGCTTATATATATTGGAATTTAAATTTATCTATTAAATATCATTTTTTAAGATTAATTACATATATCAAATGAATTAGTCCTAGATTCACCAATACTTAATTTTACTATATCACAAAACCATATTTTGTTCTTTGATTAACTATCATAAATACTTGGATAAAGAATTACTTCAAAAGTTTGCTCAACTTCTATGCCAAAATTATAACAAATTAAGCAGTAGTTATCAACTATGTTGGATTGCAGCATGCCAGCTTCGGTCTTTCAGTGAATGGAAGGATTGTTACAACTTTTACTAGAAAATGTAGCATTTGTTCTTCCCTATATTGCAGAGGGGTATTTCTCCACAAACAAATTATATTTGTTCCTTCAAAAAAAACCTAGTAGCATTTGAAATTTCTAACTGCAAATTCTGATCAGATTGAGACCAACTTCAACGTTTGGGTTCTGGCCCAGAACAAAGACCATGGTACAACTCATCAATTGCAATTGCCTGAAATTGGTGGAGATGATCCATCATTAACCGGATTCACTGATAAAAGACAAAATCCAGTTAACAATCTCCACCAAGGTATGAATATTGAAAAGAACTAATGCTGTGGAAGATGGAGTCAGAGTAAGCATTTTAGTGTGTGTGTGTGTGTGTGTGTATATATATATCGCATGACTCTTGGTCGGAGTCATGCCAGAAATCTGAACCCACCGTGCGTTGTAAGTGCCTTTTACAAATAACAATTAACAAACATTTACGGTGTTATAAAACTACCAATAACTCACCAAAGAAATTTTGTTGAGGCAGATATTGGTAACAGAAATGCAGCTTCTATCGAAAATAGGTGGTGTAGATTGTTGGAACTGAGGAATGCAAATTTATAGGATGCAAGTTTTTAGATTATTTGTAGAATGGTTTACTGAAACTCTGTCTACGAGCCATAGAAAGAAAACCCAAAAAAAAAAAATTTTCAACGGCTAAATTCCCAATTTCCGATATTGATCATGAGGTTACTTTGATTATGGAGCTTGAATCATGCAAAGTTTAATGGAATCGAAGCATCTTATCTGGGATGCAAACTCATTTATCAAAATAGAAAAAAAAAATAATGCATCCTCTGAATAATAATAAATCCTATATTTATAAACTTTAATTTCAAAACTAAGTATATAATTTGATTTTTTTTTTTTTAAGTTCAGAACTCGTTTGCAGATGAAAATGACTCGCAAATTTCTTTGATTCCAAGAGAAAAGCATTAAACTGATGGCAATGTCAAGTCTATTGGGAGGTTTCGTACTGTTACTTAAAGGCATGTCTCCATGCCGGTGCAGCTGTCAACAAGCTAAATAAGAGAGCTTCATGTTCCAACCAAACAATGATTGGGCTAGAAAGATAATAGAAAGGAGGAAAATAAAAAATCTCCGGTCAAGACTTCAAATTCCTGGAAGAAAGGCTACGGTCATGGCACCTTGTGCAGGAGCCAACATACCCAAAGACAACATAATAAGGTCAAAACTACAAAGAAGCTTCATTATCATACTCGATTCAAGAAGACTAACCCAAGTCATCATGCTTAAACATCCGGTAATGTCACTCACTGCAAACTACGTTTGATGAGAGAACTACAAAAGAAAGAAACAACAAGACAATGCAAAGATTCCACGCAGAAAATCAAGAAATTCTACCATGATCGTCACCTCAAAAGTTGGTCCATGGGCTAATCAATCAGCCTCTGCATATGCAGTTTCGAGGTGGGCTTGTTCAGCTTCTTGCACCTCCTTCTCGGTCTTCCTCCCTTTCTTGGATTTGTAGTAGACACTCATGAATGTTCCCACAGCTCCATACTTCCTCCTGACATGCTCATAGAGTCCAGCATCAAACATCCTCCAGAAATCCTTCTCATTCAGCTCAGACACTGCATACTGTGGCTGGAAACTGTGGTTTTCAATCAACCATTGCTCCATTTTACGAACTGCCTCTGCACCATCAAACACCTCACCCCTCAAGACAGGGCCTGGAGCATAATACACCCCCACATCTGTGTACATCTGAGCATAAGGTGTATCACCCTGTCTGCGATGATGCTCAAAGCCTGCTTCAGGATACACCATAGTCTTGACTGGAAGCTTGAACAGTCGGTGCGGACAGAGCCAAATGGGATAGACCTGGAGAATCAACAATTTATAGAATCACAATCTTAACACTTAATTCTGGTGATCCTAATTTACAAATTTAGAAGAGTCAAATAAGGAATTTATCCAAGAGGACATTTCCAAGCTCTTTTGTGCGTTTGCAAGGCTGTAAACAACAAATCAGTCACAATTATGCCTCTGTGTGAAGGAGCTTCAAGGAGATCTAATATGACTGATTACTTTTCTTCTACGTGATAGGACCAGCCACAGTGACAAATGTCTTACAGGGAAGAACACCCATTACTTTTCATTAATGTAACCAACAAACTACAATCATTTCATCATAAGAAAAATATAACCTTTTAAGAGTGAAAGAGAGACAAAAGCCAAATAAAATGCAAAAAGAAGGAATGAGGAGGTAATGAAAGGAAAACAAGTGCAAGAACATAAAATTTACCTCCATCTCTCGGTGGACCCACTCTAGTGCATCCCCAACCTTGTAAAGAGGAACAAGCATGTCTTGAATGACATGCATCTCATGGTAATAATTTCTAATAGCTTCACCTTGAGTAGCCTTGAGCAAGGAAACCTTGGGTGGCATCATCCAGCCCAAGAGAAACCTAAACCACCATTGATCTCCAAATGGAAGGATGAGCTTCCCCTCCCAATACAAACATCTTGTGTGCCTGTGGTAATATTCCCTGGTTGGAATGTATTCTACAAACTCTCCCTTCTTTAATGCCGTCTGTGCATGCTGGTAGAACCACGGTTTAAACCACCAACCTACTCTGTTAATCTTATTCCCCTTCTTCTTGGCCTCTTCTTTCGAAGCATATCTCCCCGTCATGAACACACCTTCAGTCGCTGAGTAAATCATGCCTTCTACAAAATCCGGAACTTTTGCTGGATTATCCTGATCACAATCTCTGGGTGTAAAAGAGTCCATATAACCCTGTGCAAGCTCTTGCAAATTCCCTATTACTGGCGTGTAGGTCAGTTTCATGTACTCTTTGATGGGTATAAGTTTGATTTCAGCAGCAACAAGAAGCCCAAGGGTTCCTTGAGACCATGGGATAGCATAGAAGAGATCGGAATATTCATTGTCCTTGGTAGCTCTAACAACACGGCCATCAGCCAAAACTACCTCATAAGCTACAACAGTATCAGAAAACAGGCCATAGATGTGGGAGCTTCCTTCAATCCCGTAGCCATTGATGAGACCACCAACTGTAAGATCATCAAGCTCTGCAACCACAGCAAGGGAAAGATTCATTGGGACTGTGACCTGTGTGATCTGCCCCATGTTTACAAGTGGCTCAACTCTTGCAATCATTCTCTCTTTATCGATTTCAAGTATATTACGGAAAGCAGACAAATCAACTTCAAAATGGCGAGCCCTCTTATAGTCTACATTCCGCATTCCAACAGCAATCCATGGTTTACGGGCTGTGCACACGAGACCATCCTTTTTTGGATCCCTCTGTTTGAGACGCTTCACTACTTTCTTAACATTTTCATCATGTTCCTTCTGACGCTGCTTGAAGGACTTCATCTCAGATCTGACATCTCCAAGATATATGAGAAAGTAATAGGCACAGGAAAAGGGAAGGACAACAAAAATAACAAAAATCCAGCGAAACTGGACCAAAAAGTCCACCAAGCCCTTCTTCCTCTTTGGGCGAAGAGGTACTTCAAGATTTGACATTATGGGGATTGAAAAACACCTTTTTCCTCTGCAACAATGATGACAGAAGTTTTAAGTCAATATAAAATGCTCCAATACAGAATTTACATTTCAGGGTTTTCAGACTTCTGAAAGAAACAATTTATCTTAGCATGCTAAAATGAGATAAACAACTAAACAAGACACTTCACTTGCTGATTTGGAGAGTAAAACCTTAACATGAATATTCAAGCCCCACTTAAATCGTCTTTATGGATTAAGAATTCCATAAACTCTTGCTCAAAAAAAAAAAAAAGAATGCCATAGACTCATTCATTGTCAACCTAGGAGATTAAAACTTACATCAAGAAATATCCTTAGGACAGACATTTAACATTAATAAATCAGTTTGAAACTAACACAAAAGATCATATTGATGCTCACAAATTAAATAGTAAGACTAAAACGCCTAAAGGTGCATGTCAAATGGAGAAAATATGTTCTTTCCTTGGAGTGGTGGAGCAAAAAATGCAAAACAGAAAAAATCATAGTAAAAGTTGAATGAAAAATAGGTAAGTCAAGAAACAACTAGAAAAGACCAAACTAAAATAAAATTTTTATTCAACCTGTCCTGCAAGTCTTGCAGAAATGAGAATCTTAAAGCCTCTTATGCTATATACCAATAGAAAAAATTAAATGAATTTTCACATTTACAACATATAATCATGAAAAGCAACCTCCTCAACACTAACAAAATCAAGAGCAACTCAAGTTTTTTATAGAATGTAAGCCTACTGAATGGGTAGAATGGGCAACTTTAGTCAAACAACATATGATGTAAGTTTATTTGAAAATTAAAATTCAACAAACATATGTTTGATCCCTTTCACATAGGAAGCAAAGCAAAGATAAAATCTTCTGAAGAAAATGGAACCTTAAATCACATGCAGATCAATATATCATTCAAGTGAGCAGAAGAGAAGAGCAAACTTCAAATTTCAAAAGGCATTTTCAATAGCAGCAAATACATATCGACCAAGTAAGTATTCTAAAAGTGAGTTATTTCAAGCTGACAAGCCATCCCTGACCAAATTGCACATCAGCAAATTAGATGTTTGTCCTTTGCTATTCTTGTATAGAAGAAATAGACGGTATTATGAAAAGAGGAAATTAATACCCATCATCTCATAAACTAATTATATATCCAAGTGCTTTACAAATTCTAGTTTAATGCATAAACATGAGAGGCAGTAAAAAGGAGAAATTAAAGAATTTTGTGGCGTTAGTGAAGGGAACAGAGAATCCCCATTATAAAACTACCAGATACATGACTAAGGAACCACAAAATGAACAATTTTTGTCACGATGTTAAAATTGCTTAAGTTGCATAAACAATTTTCCTTTGTTTTCCAACCAACTTAGATGTCTGAAGAAACTATAGTGATCAAAATCAGAACATGACAGAGCAAACAAACCAAGATCTTCCTATGGTTCCTTTTCTTCTTTCCAAATAAAATAACCAAACTGGTACATAGTACTTATTTGCAAAGACCAAACAGAATCCTAAGGGCCAAAATCTACCAAAAAGGTTATGAGAAAACAGACAGTCAAACAAAATCCTCTGATCTCTGCAAAGTCCAACAGAAAACCAAGACATTGTTTGGATAGCAACTTAAACTTGGAAAAAGAAAAGACAAACAACACATTTACCATAAAATTACAGTTTAAAGATCTAGATCCACCGTTATGAACTAAAAACAAGTGTGAAAAAATACTAGTACTAATAATTTAGCAATAACTGACTAGTAAGCGACATTTCAGCTTCAATAATCCAAAAACTTGTAAGTATTATTTTGGTTTTCAAGAAAACAGGAAATTTTACTAAAATTATATATAGAAAAATCTCAAATTTCAAGTGTAATAAAGCATTACATAGTAGTAATAACAATTTTTAGTTCATTTTCCTCATTTCCTCAGTCACTGACGAGAGATCTAACAAAAAGAAAAGACAAGAAAATCAGAAAAAAAAAAAAAGACCGAAGAAAACCATCATTCAAACTTTAAATTGCAACGTACAGACACGAGAAAGTCAGTTTTAGTTCAGTTTTCCTTGGTTTTTTCGGCGTAACCAAACAGACAAAAGAAAATTTCACCACTAAGAGACTAGCAAAGAGAAAAAATGAGAGAGAAAGAGGACCTCAAGCTCCAAAGCTCGGAACCACAGAGAAATTGAAGAGTTTGGAGAGCTTTTAAGAAGAAAATGAAGAGAGGCACATACAGTATAAATATAGGGTAAGCAGAGCGCACCTGAGAGTGTTGTTGCTAGTGACCACTGACAGCGAATGAATATCTCAAAAATGAAATTATATCTGATTTTTTTTTATAATCTTAATTAATATTATTTTTAAGAGATTTTATTTTTAAAAATTGAGAAAAACAAAAACAAAAGAAATTGAAGAAATCGAAAACGGATCAGACATGCACAAGTGATGGGCCAATTGGATTCGCTGGCGCTCAGGTAAAGTTATGTGACAGCGTGACCGCACCAAAATGTAATTTACTTTTTTCTGTATTTGACGGAATTTCTTAGGTTATTGAATTGAAATATGTTAATTCAAATCTCATTCCAACTTATTTTATATAAAAAAAAAAGTTTCATTTGGTTAGATATTTTATTGAAAAATAAATTATTATATCCTATAAGTAAATGAATGAATTAAAAAAATCGGGTCTGGATTGATGCCACGTGCTTATTCATTTAATTTATATTTTAGTTTAAATTTTAAAAATATTAATAAGAAAAATATGGAAAAGGTTGTTCAGCCAATGTGACTAACCATAATTAAAGTGAAGTCTCTTTATATTGAAAATTATAAATGTACTGTATTCAAATTTTAATTTAATTATTTTTATGTTATCAAAAAATAATATTTAGTAATTTTAAAATTAAAATTTTAATATTTATAATATTTATATCTTATAATTATGTTTTCTTTTAAACAAAAAAAATTTAGATATGTTTTTTACTTTTGACATAATTTTTTTCATGACTGTTTTGAAATAGTTACGGGGTTAATTTCAATCAAGAAGCATAATTTTTCATTAAAAATATGATAAAAAAATATAGAGAGTTGTTATATATATTTGAAAGATAATTTTTAATGATAAAAAATTTGAAAATAATTTAATATGGGACAAATTTATAAAAAAAGTTTCACAGGAAAGTTTCGCATCGACGTTGAATCATTGATGGCGAAAAGGAGCGGGTTGCATTTAATTTTTAAATTTTAAATGCTTTTGCTTTTTTTTTTTTTAAACAAAAATTGAGAATTGATTGAAAATTAATGACTGATGGTACATGAAAATTGAATGCATAAGTGGGAAGTGGGAAGTGGGAAGTGGGGAGTAAAGTGCAGACGAGCACAGAATGTGTTTGGTCGTGGTTGACAGTGACTGGTTAGCAGGCATTTTCCGCATCATAATTGTCGCCACTCGCCGTTCCCCCACACCCCACGTTCGGTTTTTTTTTTTTTTTTAATATTAAAAATCAAAATCTGTCACTTCAACAAAATATAATTAATATTAAATAAACAAACATAAGTAACCAAATTTATTTAACTGGAATATTCGTAAATTAAACAAATGAACTATATAATTTATGTTGTGGATTTTTTTTTTTGGCTTTTGAATTTGAGATAAGGAGCAAACTTTTTTTAATGTGTATTAAAAAAAAAGTTTGCTATTCACAATGAATGTAATGTCAACTTGTAATACAACTTGGATTACTATAATATATGATCAAATTGGAACATTTTTTTTATTGTTTAATTTACTTTTCCTATTACAAAATTACCTAATTTTGCTTGTAACTACTTACCCACCTAATAGCATAATTTATCTATTGAAAAGCAAACGTCACCAAAATAAATAAATAAATAAATGAACTGCAATTTGAATTTCTCTTATTTCATTGTGGTCTAAATTAAATCTTAATTATTAAAATTAAAAATTAAATACTTTACTGATAGGATAAATAAAAACAGAAATGATTAATGAATGTGGGTCTTCTCTTTTGCATTATTTGGGCAAAAAACTAAAGGGCGAACCCTCCGATACAGGATCATTTTGAGCCCATTTGTGCATGCCTATGATGGGACCATTTAACCTAACCAATTAGGCCATAGGGTTGGAGTCCCGTGGGCCGGGTTACACCTTCGCTTCATTAAAAGGGCCAAAGGAGACATAGCTTTAATGGGTTCGGCTCCTTTCGTTATTTCTTAATACATATTTAATTACCATTTAATGCATACAATATAATAAAATCTTACTCGTGTGAATGGCAATGATGATATTTAAAAAGTAATGAATAAAAAATATAAAAGGCCAAAATCGTAATATTTTCCTTTTTCTAATGTTTAATATATATATATATATATATATATATAAAGATGATTTTACATATAGATTTTTCAAGTCAATAAATATGATTTCAGTGAAATTTTTACAAGTATAGTTTGTTTTCAGGAATTACTTGTGGAATTTATTTTTAATTTTTAATACATTAGTTCTAGATTCTTTTTTTTTTAAATACTCCTTCTGTATTATTTTTTATTTTTTAGGATGTACTAAAATTATATCTTTTTTAACACTTAATTCTTTAATTTTTTTTATGTATTTCAAAATTATTTTTCAAGATTTTTTTACTTTTTTTAATGAAAAACTTCATAAAAATCAAATGAGGACAATCAATATAGGATGATGTTGTACCGATTAATGATTCCACAAATGATGTGTATAGTTAAACAGGCTGGTATTTCTAAATTATCTAACATAAAAATAATAATCGCTTCCACAAAATAATCGTTCCATAAGATCTGTTGTTTTTTTTTTTTTTTCATATAATACAAGGCATTATCTTATCATCGTAAATATTGCCTAATATTACCATACACTTTATTTTCGTCACAACCGGAGAATTAAGTCTTAATTAGAATTATAGAAATAGTCTCATCTCATAAATCTTGATCATCTTTCTGATATTTCTCATAGAAATAGTCTTAAATAAAAATAAATAAGTACTGCCACCATATATATACTGAAATTGCATCTAACGGCTGGAATTGCTAAACAGGAAGGAGATTAACCTAATTAAGTAACTCTAATCTAAAGGAAATGATTTGTGCATGTGGGCCTTTTTCTTTTAATGATTTAATCCCTTGGCCACTTGCGTAAACTCCTCTCTTACGGGAGTGGAGTACCAAACCACCAAGGCTAGAGACTAGAAGCTCGTATGTTTTGCCATCTGCGTTACAATTAGAGGGTTCATATGAGTCGAGTTATTTGTATAGATTTTATGAGTCTGACTTTATCAGAGTTAAGTTTAGGTATAAATTTTGAATTAGATGGGAATCATGGCAAGGACACGGCCACGAGTTCTTCCATCCTGGGCTGCTGTCTCCTGCAATTCGAACTTTCAAGTGAAGTGTTTTTCTAGTTCTCCTTTTATTTGTTTTTTTCGTTTTTTTTTTTTTTTTACGAAGAAACTTTCATGTAAGTTACTGGATGAGATGGCATGGAGATGAAACAGTGTATTTCCTCATGGTCAAAAAATAAATGAATTATGAAATGTGGAAGAGGCAGGCATTTAATGCAAATGACGAGGCAGACAAAAACAGAGTAACTGATCCATAAAAAATAAGTAAAGTAGTAGAAAAAAACAGAAGGATGAGGAGGGGCACAAACGAAAAGCAGACTGGTGGATTGAACGCAGATGAGACGTTTGGCGCCAGCAGGAAACGTGTTATGGATTTCGGTGCCCTTCTTTGCCGCGTGCGCTTCCTTCCTTTGCTTTGCTAATTCCATTGCCTTTTATCCCTACTTATTTCACACTCCAAATTGCATTATCCGAAGTCCAAACTCAGCCTTGAAATTATTGTCTTTTGGGCCGATCGTGACTCTCGTGCCCGCCCTGACCCCAAGTCCCTTTCAGCTCAAAAAACATGCATTTGTGGCGTAAGATAAGGAGGGTTTGGCTCTCTGTTTCTGGCAGGCTCAAACCCCATAAACCCACCGGTCAGTTTATGCCATGGTCATCCTATCAATCCCTTATTGGTCTTTATAATTCTAGTTGAATTAAATGCAGCGTTTACATTAATCTCTGTTTGCTTCGAATTTGATTCTTGGTGTTTAATTTGAAGAAGCTGATAGCTTTGAGATTGGACTCCAATTATGAGCAGGTGGCCAAGGTGGTGCAAGCGGTTTATTAAAGCTTCAAGATGATGTAAAGACGTGTGGATATAAAGACGTGCAGGTGATGTGGAACTTATTGAATACATCACAAATAAAACAAATAGGAGCAGCAGCAGCCACAACAGCAGTTTCTCAATCTCGCAAATGCAGCAAGCAAAGGCCTTCTTGGATGGCTTTCTTTTGGCCCAACCAAAGAGCTACTTCCTCATCTTCATCTTCATCTTCATCTTGTTGGGTTAAATCCAGTAAAACAGTATACTAGCTATAGATATACACTTAAAATACAGCAAATTGTATACAAATTTACGTTTGGTTTTGGTAGAATTAATTGTTCATACGGCCATAGAAATGCCAATATCTATCTTCCCTGTTAGTACTTTTTGTTCATATCACTTGAAACAGATGGAATTAACTCAAGCATTCCAAGCTTCTCAGTTTTACCTATCCCTGTCATTACGTTCCCGTTTTGATTTTCGAAACTCTGCAAATACTTAAATATAAACAATATAGTATATTATAAGTTTCTATAACGCACGTCAATGGAGGTTTAACAAGTACTCATCAAACTGCTTTGATGTAGAGAATTTTGCCATCTATCCTCATAATAGCTAGTCTTCTGACATACCTATTCTATTGGCAGTCAATTAATTTTTATCTGTAAATTCTCAAAAAAAAAAAATCATATGTAAATGTTGCAATAAGGAAGTAAAATTGAGAAATACAACACAACAAATCGTGAAAAAGAATGAAAAATGCATACGAGTTATGTGATTCGACTTTTGAAGCATACGTGACCGGGTTTAAATCAGTTCTACGTTACCAACCTAGCCCCCCTTGACATAATAAGAGGGCTTAAGCTGTTTTAGCAACATGTTGAGAAGGATTTTCGTAGCATTGTGTGACATTTTATAATTGAATTTTTAAAATTTCAGTCACAAAATGAAACTGTGACGACTATAAATATATATATATATATATATATATATCTGTGACGCGGTGAAAATAACCGTTGCCAAAGGACCACACAGGCCCCGGTTTGATGGAGAATCGGGGCTTGAAACGGAAATAATTCCCGTTGCACACTTCCTATATGCCAAACGGCACCTTAGTCACTTACCATCTGTCCTTTTTCATGATTTCTTTAACGGTAACTAGCTTATGGACAAGTTTCCTGCGAAGAAACATGGAAAAGAAGAGTAAAGTTGAGAAAACTTCCAGATGTCAGGCAGGAGAGGAAATAAGGAAGCTAGATGATGTTGCCATGGAAGAAATGGAATTAATTTTATGTATTTCATCCACCAGCATATGCCTATTTTAGCAGGTGAGTATAAGAATTGATTCTTCACAAAAACCAAAGGGAATTGCAGTCTTAATGTTCACAATCGAGCTACCAAAACCTACCTCGGTCGATTCACGCTTCAATCAACCAAAATTATGAGATATATATTATGGAGGTATATGAACAATTAACAGATATACAAGGCAAATCTCATCTATCATGGTTCGATGAAATAAATTAATAGATATATATATTTTCTTGCCGCCATTGGAACACTAACACTCCTCTGCTAACAATCATGAATATACACATCGGTGTGGGTGTAGCACCGGAATGAAAAATGTTGATCTCCTTCGGAAGCCAATATGAGATTTGCAGAATAATGGCCTAAAACCTGCCAGCCGAAAAAATAATGACTTAGCAGCTAATACAAAAATGAGATAATAGAATGAAATAAAAACAAATAAACCACAAATTCCTGTTACCAGAAACAGTGATGAGATAACAGCAGGCAACTATAATCATATTCAAGAGAGAATTGAGAAATGAGAACCAAAGAGGCTCTAGAGAATTACTTGATCAAGCAGAAGCATTAGCCCATCATGTGATATCAAGGGTTGAAGAAACTTGAGCCACCGATATTGAGTGCAATTAGCACTAACATACTTGTAATCACAGCAAACCATAATAAGGTTGATCCTGCAGAAGACAAAATATTGAATGCAATCAAGACAACAACACATATGCACAACTGAAACAAACTATTAGATACAGATATTTAAATGCCACACCTCCAGATGCTTGAGAACCATTATCAGAATCTGATGGCACAGATTCCCCATTAAAACCACTTAATTTTGGTTTCAGAGGCCCTGTTCTTGAGATGTCATCAAAATATTTGCTCCCCGGTTCAGATGACACTATGCCTTGAAATTCCTCACTCACAATCAAAGCTGCTAGAACATCCATAAATGACTCTTTGTCTGTTTCATCTGTAAGTTGCTTTAAACCCTGCTGATATGTCACATTTGATTCATCAGAATCAGACAATTCATCATCTGAAGCATCAGTATCAACAGGTCCAGCCACAGTTGTGTCATCTTCTTCATCCTCAACATAGGCTTTATATGTCAATCGAAGTAATATTTCTCCAGCAGATCTCTTTCTGAACACTCCCCAACCTCCTTGCAAGACCACAATCTTATCTGTAGGAACAGTGTCCTGGAGAGTCCTCAGATCAACCTGAAAAGTTTTATGCATCAGATAACCACATTCATAGAAAGAGGCAAAAAATTGACTGCAAAAACCTTGCAATCTATCATATCAATTAGCACTGTTAAGTATATTCAATCTCAACCTGTCAAGCAGCAACATAATCACAAGATTCACATCTACTCTACAGACTATCCACCACTTTCTCAGACAGGAACCAAGTATTCATTGCCATATTCATAAAATCTTAAGCTCTATCTAGAATGGTTTGTGTGTCATGCAGCATAGCAGCCTCAAACTGGAAACTTTTGCTTCTCACCACAACAAATAGGTAACAACCAATGTGTAAAAGATGGACCATCATGCCCATGGGTCAATAAATGTCTTGAACAACTCGCTAGCCTTGCCTTACCACACATAGCTGCTCTCAACTCTCTCCTCTCCACCAATAACTGTTTTTGAATACATACATACGTACGTACGTACGTACGTACATAAATACATATATATATATATATGCACGTGTGTGCGTCTGAGTACTTTCTAATCCTTAAAAATTAAAATGGTAACTGCTGTAAGCATCAAATCTCAAAGCCACATAAGTATGCCCACACCCAAAGATGATCTAAGCATATATAAGGAATATTATACAATGATATACATTGTTTCACAAATAAAAAAAAAGTCTACCTCTCCTATACCAATTGTCAAAGAAGTGAACCCAAGGGAGTCTTTCACTTGGACTTGTAGTTTTTCTTTTCTAGGGTTTGCCACAAGTAAATGAAAATCCTGGCAAAATGACAAAAAAAATTATCAATTAAAGAAATTTTACAGCTTCAAATATCAAAGTTCATCCAGTTTGGGAAGTTTCATTAAAGATGATAGAATTCTGTATGGGAAGAAAATAATGCTAAGAAGCTGCACCTGATTCCAAATTGGCTCACCAGGAGGCCCAATAACAGTAGTTTGACTGTTCTTTTTACTGCATATAACTTGATCCCCCAGGCTTAGAACAACATATGGATCAGTTTTTCCTGAAAAAAGAAGAGCGCTATTGAATATGGTGAACGAAAGTGAAGCTATACATGCATATGAAGGAGTCCCCTACGATATAACTATTAGAAGACCAATGTATTCCATCCTCATTCCTTATCTCACATCCAAGTTCTTTTTACTGCATATAACTTGATCCCCCAGGCTTAGAACAACATATGGATCAGTTTTTCCTGAAAAAACAAGAGCGCTATTGAATATGGTGAATGAAAGTGAAGCTATACATGCATATGAAGGAGTCTCCTACGATATAACTATTAGAAGAGCAATGTATTCCATCCTCATTCCTTATCTCACATCCAAGTTCCACAGACATAAACATTAGGCAACATTCATAAGGAATTTGCATCTCTGTTGCTCAAACTTGTCTCTTCACTCTGCCATACTTATGTTGATAGAGTAAACAACAGAAGGGTGAGTTATGTGCTGGACCATGAGTGAAAGTTTTGAACATTGTTTTTGTTGTAAGCATTTCATCTTAAAAATAAAAAAATATATCTTCTCAGAGGTCAAATGAAAACAACTCTTACCATAAAAAACATAAAAAAGTTTCCTGGCATCTACAAGAGTCACGGATAGTTCTCCAGCAAAATCCTTGTTTTTCTCTTCTTGAACTTCTTCTGATTTCAAATCATTTGCAACAGGGCCAACTGCTTTCCCTTTTTGGAAATCCAGAACAATCTTCTTTGGGCGTACAAATAGTCGAGGCAAATCCACAGTGAGAAGTTTTGTCAAAAACCTAAAAATAAATGTACTCAGATACCATATGAATAAAGCAGTAGAAAAGGAGATACACAGAAAACAGCCAAACCTAGAAGATAACAAACAACACCTAGAAATAAAATGGAAATATTAAATAGCGAAGCCAAAGAAAACTGATATGCCATATCACAGGTAAAACGTTTAAATTAGCTGAATGACACATGAAAAAGATGATAGTAATGGCAGCAGCAGCAGCAACAAATTAGAAGTACTAGTTACTATTGCCAAATTCAGTACCCATATTTAAACGTAGGAAGCCACCCTATCCCATGCATAAAAAAATAAATAAAAAAAGGAAGAAAGAAGAAGAGTAGTGACAAATGCCAAAATGTCCTGATACTCTTGAAACTCAAATGGAAAACTAGTGCTGTTTTAAGCCTCAAGAAATGTGAGATACATTCCCATTTATATGCATCTATTCCAACAGTTTTAGGGAAGTCCTCATGAGGGGGTAAGTGGTGCCCTCCCCTTGCAAAGAACAAAATTACCAAGGTAATCATTCAGTATAACCAATATCAAGGAAGACAACTCACTATCATTCATTTACTTTCAATTAAAAAATGAAAAATGAAACTCATTACTCACAGCCCAAGACATCTAGACTGATAAACTCAAAGTACAAGTGCAATAATGAATTTCAGGTAAAAAGTAAAAGGTGAATTATGTTTAAGCTTTCAGCTAGAATATGATTTAGCATGAGGATACCTGTGCTAAGTTGAAGGCTCATGTCAAAATGGGAGGGAAAGAACAAAGAGGAAGGGAAGATTTCTTCCATTTGCAGTTAAACTAAAAGAACAAGTATCCTTCAAATACAAAATAAATTTCTTCCATTTGCCTCTATATATCTAGTGGTGACATGTTCTCAGAACTTGCATCACATCAAGAAGTTCTGTAATGTAATGTCTTCAATGCTGTGAAAGGGGGAAGGGAAGATTATGATAAAAGTTCATAACAGAAAGGTACTCATAATATTTGTTTCAGACAACTATGTTATGTAAAATAAAACCTGTACTGAGAAAACCCTAGACCTTCAGACCAATATGGAAAAGATATAAAAAATGTTTACAAGCCAAATTAGTAAGCTTGCACAAATTACGGTAGCTGTAAAAAAAATTCACTTACATTGACAGAACTGGAATTGCTGGTATTGCCCGGTGCATGCACAAAAGAAGAAAAAAAGAAACAAGTATCAGCATCTTCAATGGCAGTTAGCACATAAAAGGACAATCCCTAATAATTTTTTATTTAAAACTTTCAAGACAAGGGAATTGACAGCAATCTCCAAAGAAAAGAAGACTTCAATGAACGAAATCATATAAATGGATATGTCTCTATGGATTTCATAGCTATATAATCAAAATTCAAAAATAAATACTTTCTACAGGAGACTAGTGTGAATTATTTTTTTCTGTTGCCATCTGCTACTTGTTTCTTCTAACCTTTTAAATCAACAATGAAATGGGCAGCTTAATAGGTAATGAGCAAACTTGAGTCATTGAAGAACACAAAGTAACTTAAGCTATGCTCAAATTATCAATTACTTTACAACAGAAACAGAAGAATATTTAGACAAGAATTATTTTAAAATACAGAGAAAGGGAGGAAGAAATTCTATACTCCTTTTTTTCATTTTTAAACTTTGGTGACCAATAGAGAGGAAAAGACGCATCACACTTTTTACCAATGCATGTAGGCATTGAATTAAAGCAAAAAACTAACCAATCCTAATACCAAAAGAGGTCTGCACATCTGCAGCTTATCTACACAATTAAAGAGCTATACGGGTCCCAAGCAGCTCATGATCCCTTTACTTATAAGATGGGATACTTCTATCAAATATTTTCCAGCTCTTTCTAACACTCAGTGGCCTGGGCATGGCCAGGATTATTCTTAGAAGTGGCGAGCACTAGTCAAAGCTCCATTGGAAGTTTTGAACACAACTTAACCTTTCCCTCAAATTTCCTTGTTCATCTGTTGATAACAATGACTTAATCGATACAATCACAAACTAGTGGTAACTCAATGATATAACCAATAAAAGAGGGATGAACTTCGATGAAGAGATAGAATTTACCGTAAACCTCAAGGGAAGAATATTAAAGTTGATCAATTAGACGAGGCAAAGTTAACGTTTTCTTAGAGTTCATTCCTTCAGGTCCCCTATGATGTGACCTATGACAAACACCTTTTAATTGGGTATTATATTTCTGGCTTTTTAACAATCCTACATTTCAGGTCTAATTTCAAGCTTAAAATGTTACAAATGCACAAGTAGAATAGGGTTCTGTGTCCTATTCCTTCCCAAGGGGATACAAACTGATTCAAAGGACATAAGAAGTCTAAATAATACCAGTTCTTTTTCTACAATAAAAGGTGTATTTGAAACAACTGGAACCTAAATGCCATTAAATCCATATGGTCAACTTATATAGTTTTGTATAAAGGAATTGCGACTAAAAAAGGAGCCAGCTCCTAATTAGATTATCTTGGCAAAAGCACAGGCCATGAATAAATACCAATTAGGACCAATAGGTACCATTTAATAAGACATTTTTCAAATTCATCCTAGTTTTTCTTGACTTCTTGACACCACCTTCATAGTTAACCTTTTTAATCTATAAACTTATAGATAGAAATATGTTTGAAAATGTTGTAAGAAAGAGAGCCATCACAATTACTTACCCATTAAGTTAAACAAGCGAAATGGTGATAACTCAAACTTGATCTTCGGAAGTGAAACAAAAGCCCATGAAACAGCTCCAACAAAAGGTTCTGTTGGTATCAATCGCAATTTAACCCAAAGTTCTCCATCAATATCAAAATCTCGGACACCAACTGGCACAACAATTGGAATAATGCCAAATTTTAATGACAACATCAACAACATGCGAGCACCACCAGTATAACGAAGTCCTATCTGATACCTACATCAAAGTCAATGGAAGTTGGTCAAATGCAATCTCAAATTTGTAAATAGAACCTCCAAAAGATCCTCAAGGCATAGCACATTAAGCATCAATTTATTATCATACTTATATTGAACCTCCAAAAGTTAAAAAACTAATTTACATTTCAGGAACACTTTAAACTTGATAATTAGAACTTCCATATAAATAAACATAGGAATCAGCAACCATAGACAGTTCAATTGCAATAAAAGAAAAAGGCATAACAACAATGGGAACAACAAAAGAAATTCTGATAGTTCTAAAGTGGCAAAAAACTCACTGCAAATCGTTGACTCGCCGTGAGGTCCTACGCTCAACATTCCTAACAGACAAAGGTTCATCCCCTAAAGAAAACTGCTTAATTTCCACTCTCTGCACATAATCAGGCTTCTTAAGATTATCAATAACAGGTTGTAACAACCCAATGATCCAATTCTCAATCCCTCCTCTATAAACTTTCCACAACTTCCCCAACACCATATTAACCCACTCGACTGACTCTTTCCTCTGCAAATCCTTTTCCAAGAACAATGAAAAACTGGTTGGAACTTGTGGCCAAACCCCTCCTCCCACTCTAACTGCGTCCCCATCTAGACCCCCCAATTTGCTCCTCCTTTTCCTTGAAGTCCAGATTTTATCAAAAGCAACCCCAACAAAAAAGAAAAAAGCAAACAACCCAACAATGTTACGGTTAATGGGAGGGGAAGGGATTGGGTGGATAACTCCAAGCTGGGTCCTCAACTTGTCAACAATGGGGTCTTGTTGGAAATTAGTGAAATTAGAGCCCATTTGGATGGAAGATTCTTGACTTTCCCCATCCACAAACTCATTTGAAAAACTTTTGGCTACAAGGTTTCTAGCCACCCTTAAATTAAGCTTGTTGGGATTTGGAGTGGGAATTGCGCAAGCAAGAAGACAGAATTTCCGGTTTGGGATAAAGAATGTGATGAGTCGGGTCTTGTCCCTGTTCCTAGGTGGGAAGGAGAGTTTGGTTCTACAAGGGCAGAGAGGAGGAACAAGAGGGAAGCTGAAACTGGAAGGAGAAGACTGTAAAAAGATCATTTATTATACGTGATGGGAGGAAAATTTTCAGTGCCCCAGTTAGGAAGTGGGGATAACAGAAACCATAGTTGTTGATGGTGATAACAAACATAAATAAACTGGATAATTAAATGAAGAAAGTAGGACAAAAAAATCAAGATGATGGTTTGGTTTTTTATTGTTTTTGGTTTTGGCTTGACCTTCAAAGGTTGTGAGAAAGGGAAAATGGTTTTTGAAATAAGGAATGGGTTGACTGGGTGGGATTGCGAAGTTGTGATGGACAGCAATAGAGAGGAAGCTGGGAAATTTGATGCGTGTGGCCCTGGCATATGGTCACGTTTTGTTTGCGTGTTTAAATTTTTTGCTTTTAAAGCTAGGCTGAGGTCGGAGCAGCCATTTCTTTTTCTTTCCATTTTCTTTTTTTTTTAAATATATCTTTTTTCACCCACAAAACAGCAATTTTTGTCTGTTAAAAAAATTTTTGGTAAATAAGTTATTTAATTATTTCAAGATAAAATATATCATATTTAATAATTTAAAATAAATGATCAATTGAATTTAAATTTAAAATAAAATATTTATATTTAATAATTTAAAAGGAGTGATCATTGAATTCAAAATTAAAATTTTTATATTAAAAAACATAATATTTATCAAAGCAACTTATTATTGATAAATAATAATTTTTTATTTTGTGATATTAAATTTGATTTTAAATTTGATAATTTCAAGTTTTAATATAATTATAATTTAACAAATAAAAATAACCCATTTGGAGTATAATGAATTTTTTTATAAGATTATATAATCAAATAATTTTCAATTTTTATTTATTAAATTCAAAATAAAAAATTAATAATAAACCAATTAACAACTAAGATCAAATCATGACCAAAAATTTTTAAATTGGATAAAAACTTGAATATGATATATAAATATTCAAATTATTTGTAAAAAACTTGAATATATAATCTATATATTCAAAGTTGAATATTTGTAAACTTATTTTTTATTACATTCATATAATTAATTAATAATGGAACCGTCCATCTTTCTATCAAAATAACATTACTCAATGTGTCTTGGTTAAAGAGGGATTTTGAGAATTTGGGTTTAAAAAAAATATTTTTTTGAATTTAAAAGTGTGTATATGCAATACTAAAAATTTTATCAAGTAAATATATTAAAAGAATAATAATATCTTTAATTTGTATGTCTAAAAAAGAGTATGATTATATTATTAAATAAAATAATCAATTTATTAAAATATTAATAATAATAAAATTATAAAATAATTATTTACATAATATAATTTGATTCATTTATTCTCTCTCTCTCTATGTATATATATAATATATAATAAATTTGTGTCGGAGTTGAAAATTAATTAACTATAAAATCTGCTTTAAATTCTATAAACCTTAACTTGCTATATGGGAAATAATTTGGATTTTTTTTTTATTTCCTTCCATTTTCTTCATTCATATGCATGGTTATATTTTTATTCTATGTCACGTCAATTAATTATAACTTAATATATATATAATTTTCGATTAAAAAGACATAAGATTAGAATTCGACCCTAATCTTTCCTCCTCTCTCTTATTGTAGAACTCTACTTTTTTTTAAAATAAAAAAAACTTAATATATATATAAAAGAAGATTATCTTTTAATTTTACCTCACTATTTCAATTGATATAATTTTATCATCATATTTAAATTTTAAAGTAATTATAATTTTATCATCAGTTATTTATTTATTTATTTATCATGATATTTTACATTAATATAATATCGTAATCTAAAATTCTCTTTATATTTTACTTTTTCTTATTTCTTAATGATGCTTTTAATGCATATGATAATTCTTATGTTCAATTTGTCTTAGTTTTTTTGGTATTTTTTTTAAAAATTCTTAAATTATAAAATAATTTTTAATATATATTTTTAAAAGTTTCTAATATGAATTTTTATTAAATATAACTCTAAAATTAAAAATATAATGACAAATTTATTTTAAAATTAAAAATATAATAATAAAATTACACTAATTAAGAGATTAATTATAAATTTAAACAACAAATAAGTAAAGTTGGTAAATTAATATCTTAGTAAAAATAGAATTTACATTAATTAATAAATCATAAATGATTTTGATTTAGGCCCTCCAATCTCCGTTGCATGGGTATTGGGCCATATCTCATTCACTCAATGCCAGTTAGCCACCGTCAGATGTATATCACATGTCGTTAGCGCGTGATGTGGCGGTAAACTGAACGACACGTAGGATCATCCATCCATTCATACCCTGTCATTTCTCAAATGGATTACCGGGTATTGCCGGTATATTCCACACCAAAAATAAAAAAAAAAAAATAATAAATAAAATTAAAATCACCCCTTCGCTGTTCTTCACGCCTCTCCTTTCGCCGCCGTGTTTGCTTTGTTCTTCCTAGTAATTAATTTCTGAAAATAATAAAAATAAAAAACCCATAAATCATCAAAGTTTGTACTATTTTTATTTGAATTATGATTTTGATTCCTTCAATCAAAATATAAATTCCGGTTTTTAACATTAAATTAGAAAAAAAAAGGAGAGAGAGAGAGAGAGAGAGAGAGAGAGAGGGAGAGATGGGGAGTTACAGCGTGGATGAGGCGGTGATAGCGTACAAGCTGAAGGACGCATACAATTGGTGGCGTGACATTAACGATTCACCGCTCTGGCAGGATCGCATTTTTCACATTCTGGCCGCTCTTTATGGCATCGTCGCCGCTGTTGCTGTCGTATGCCTCTCCTCCCTTTATATTTTTCCTCTTTATTATTTATTTCAAGTAATTAGGGTTTAGCCCTCCGTTTGATTACTTGTCTAGGAAAACTGATGATTACAGCTTTTCAATTTAAAAATGTTTTCCTTAGTTGATTTCTCCACCTTTTAAATGTGAAAAAGAAAGTTTCAATCAAAGAAAAGACAATTAAGATTATGTTTTAATACTTTTACCCTATGAAGATTCTCCTAATGATGTTGTCATGAATGGGCCTAATTGACTCCAAATTTGTTCACAAATTCATTTATTTATTGATATTTTTAGGTTCAATTGATTCGGATACAATTGAGAGTTCCCGAGTATGGTTGGACCACGCAAAAGGTCTTCCATTTTCTAAATTTCCTGGTGAATGGGGGTTTGTATCTGAAAATTTGTATTTAACACTAAGTGTGATTTATTTTTTTTATTTTGGTTTATGTATTTACTTCGCTTTCATTTATGACAGTTCGCGCACTAGTTTTTGTTTTCAGAAGGAATGTGCAGAACTTACATCCGGAGGTTTGTGATAAACCATTGCACATTTCTTTTTAGCTTTTACTCAGAGTTGAATTATTCATGATTTGTTGCTCGATGTTGCATTTTTGTTAGATTGTTCAACATATCTTGCTTGACATGCCAAGTCTAGCTTTCTTCACGACATATGCACTCTTGGTTTTGTTTTGGGCTGAGATCTACTACCAGGTTTGGTTATTTGAGCTTTACTGGTTTGTCTTCTTTCCCTGATCTTTCTTATTTTGTCGTGAGACTTTATCTCAACTCTGTCTGTCCTTAAACAGGCACGTGCTGTATCAACTGATGGACTGAGGCCAAGTTTCTTCACGATTAATGCGGTGGTTTATACTATTCAGGTGAAATTTATGTTCTATTATTTCAGTATAAGTGCCCACAAAAATGAGAATTGGAAGTTGGATTCTTTCTATTTGGAAGCAGGTCATGTTTCGTAAAAACAGTACTGTTGTATGGTTTCACATAATTTATTTATTTGGTTAATTTTCTACAAATTCTATAAATGTTTAGCGGGGAGAATGGTGGCAAATTTCATCAGTGGATTGGTTACCTTTGGTGAATTTGTAAATATTGTAAATGAGATAATGTCACTAAGCTTATTTTTCATAAATGATCTTCCTTTTTCTTGGAGAGAGGATCTAAATATTGTGCCCCGATGGGCAAGATTGCGTTAGACTAATTTTCTGTTTTCATCTTTTAATTGTATGAGAATCAAGGGTCCAATCTGTGGTATCATTAGTTGAAAACGAAGGAGCCTTTTCACATTTGTGAGATGAATATTGGACTTTGGCATGATTAATTATAGAAGAAAGATGCATGCAAACATCAAGGAAAAGGTTAAATTAGAGAAGACAGCATTGATAAGAAGCGATGGGCTCTTGTTTTAGACTCCAATTGGGCTGTGTTGATTGGAAGTACACTTGTTTTCATGTGCAGCCTGGGTTTCTCTTTTCCTCTTTCTTTTTTTTCTTTCTTTTTTTAATGAGACAGTATGTTAATATGAAAAAGCTGAGGAGGAAAAAATGTTCTATGTATTTTCTTTTCATGTGCTTTTGACCACAATTCATCTTTTTGCTGAGTAGACCTTAATAAAATTTTTTTAGCGGTGAGATTTGCTCATAGAAATGGGTGCAGAATTTGGAAAGCGTATTATGTTGGTAATGTCTTATGTTATAAAGCTTCCTTAATGGCTAGTGTAGTATTTGCGAGATATGCTCATCTACGAGCTTAGATATTAGGAAAGTTGGAAATAAGTCTATTTTGTCTATTTGACACTAGTCCTTTGTATAATAGCTCTGTTTTATTTTAGCTAATATGTTCCACCATATTTGGTGTCTTTAGATTTTTTTTCTCATATTCTTAGTTTTAGAACCTATTGGACTTTATGACTCAAAGGAATAATAGGAATATATTGACCATCTATGCTGTTATGTTGACAGCTTGGCTGAGGGAGTCTCTCCTTGTAAATTTTTTTAAATGAACCGGATTCTCGTCCAAAAATAAGTAACTTCACTCTCTGTGTTCTTTTATGCTGCACAACTGTCACCTACTTTTTAACCTTATTATAATTCAAAACTAGAGACATCTTAGTCATCATCAATATCATAGAAGTTAGATTTTATCAAAGGACAAATTATCATAGGTGATACATTTCCCTTTGGTAAGGTTGCTTTTGCAAAATTTATGCAGATTATTGATTTATATTTCTTCAGTTCGAATTCTTCTAGGACTTCGCTTGTTGTTGGTATAACCAAGTTTGCTATTGCTTTTGGGGTTGTTAAAAGCTTATTATTGGGGTTCTTGTCCCTAAAAGGGGATTTTATCAATGAATATTAACATATTTGCCTGTCATTTCCTTTTTCTCTCTCTCCGCCTCGTTTCTGATGTAAAAAATTTCCGTAACTTATGAGAATGTCAATTATATAAGCATCCATAATCCTTGTAGCAAATAAAACTTAAAAGTTTCCGTTCATCCACGTCAAGTTTTTCCTATCTTGTGGCTTTAGTAACCCTGAAGATAGTGTACTTTGCAGCTGGATAAATGAAGCGAAAGTCTCTGCGGGTGGCTTGTGTTTTTCATTAAAAATGGCCTTAGGAGTTCACTTTGCTGCATAATCAACACTTGTAAAGCACATTTTCCTTGAAACTGAGATTGAAAAAGATAAAAGTAATTTTTAGATGTGTGAGAGATTCTCTGAGACTTGATGGAGGATTGTTCACTCAAAAAATTGTCTGGTTTAGATTGCTTTGCTGTATATCTCTAGTTTAATTTCTAGAATTAAAGCTATGAGCTTGCTATAGAATACCCCAAGTCAGCTCATTATCTCCTTTTTTCTTTTTCGGATAAAATTATTGTTCTGTACTTGTTGTATATAAAATTTCACAGTTATTGTGCCAATTGTTAGTTGAATTGTACTCCAGTTTAGCAACAAAGCATATGTGCCTTTATTCAGTCTTATGTTATATAAACATCTGATAAGTTAAACCTGCTGTCTTCCAACAGAACTTTCTTGGTGTTCACTATTATAAGTGTTAAACTGTTACTCTATGATATTCTTTTCTTAGCTATTGCCTCCATTAAGCCAAATATTCTATTTTTTAATACAGATTTGACATTGACTACATTAGTTGTCCCAGCTGAGCAGATATAAGAAACTGCTTGTGCCTTGTGCATCAGTTTGTCCTCCTTTGCTTTTTAGCTATACTCTTTTCAACCTTAAATCATGATTTACGACGCTAACTGAAAGATGCTTAAGTGGTGAAGTCTGATAGTTAACATTGCTTAGGTGTTCCATTCATTGCAAGCTTTTTTGTTCTTTAGTGATTATTTGTTCTAACCTTTAATAGTATTTTTTAATCTTTATTTCACATAACTTTAACTGGTCAGAACTTCTTATTAATTATATTATATTTAATTGATTATATCATTATATGTAACTACTTCAGTTATCACATCAAAGCTATTTTTGATGACACTCTGACCTTTTGCATATTACGTGTTTATGTTTTTGCAATAGTTTCCTTTTCCTTAATACTTTTCACTATTTCTTCTGCTTGAATATTGCTCATAAACTACCATGATACTGGCCTCTAGAAACTATGAGATGGCTGGATCAAAGTTGGACCACAAAATTAAGTTAATGGGTTAGAAGACAATCTTTCTTGTGCTAGAACAATGACAAGGATGTTAATGGAACTTGTAGATCTTAAGTAGTAAATTTGAACCCTAAGTGTAGATTTTTCTCATCCTAGTAACTTCGTCATTCTATCACCCTTGTTAGTAATGTAGCATACTTGATATACTTTGGAAGTATGACTATAACGAGCTGTTAATAAAGTTCTTATTTTCTTTTCTGATGTGGGGCTGGGGGAAATTGATTTCAGATTGCAATGTGGCTGGTATTATGGTGGAAGTATATCCCAGTTTTGGTCATCCTATCTAAGATGTTCTTTGCAGGTAAGTCTTTGCTGTATCTTCAGCAGATTTTTTATAGTTTACCATTGAGTAACTTTGGATGCTCTATAGATTTATCATGGATAAATCATTTTGTAATTTCGAATGCTTTATAGATATTAATCGCATTGTAATTTGTGTTGGCAATGAATGAAATTACTTGATCCTGACTTGCATGTATGGGCAGGTGTATCATTGTTTGCAGCCCTTGGGTTTTTACTATATGGGGGAAGGTAATTATATTGCCATTTATTGTATTGTTGCTAATGTTTTAGTGGCATGAGAACTGGCTTAGTGTGATAATCTGGTTTTATGTTTAGGGATCATGCTAAAACCTGTATATCATTGTCTTTTCTATGTTATTTGGAATTGTGCCTTCTGTTTGTAACTCTTCATCTTCTTTGTTAAAAAGCCTTTCTTACTTTTCAACCTATATATCATTGTCTTTTCTTTGTACAATCTTTGCAGGCTTTTCTTAATGTTGCAGCGGTTCCCTGTAGAGTCCAAAGGGCGGCGTAAGAAGCTGCAAGAAGTACATATTTACTTTGAAAGTAGTTGTGGTGTTTGAGTCCAACAATTTCACCTTTTATACAATTTTTTATTTTTTTTCTTGGCTTGGACAGGTTGGTTATGTGACCACCATATGCTTCTCATGTTTCCTAGTTCGATGCATTATGGTAGATCACTTATTTCCTTGCTGGCTTTACTATCTTACATATTTCAAATTGACAATGCTACAAGCTGTTTTTTAGACCTTTGTGAAGCTTTTAGATATATATAACGTTATAGCACTTTTGTTACAAAATGAAAGTATTTTATTTGAACCCTTTAGCTGCTAGTTGCTTTAGATTATCGATCTAATTTATCAATCAATGGGGATAAAAAGTACATGCATCTTACTGAATTTCAGATCTTGGACTTTGCTTTATGATGTTATTAGTCCAAAGTTTTCTAATTCGAGCTCTATTGTTGTTTTTTGTTCTAGATGTGCTTTAATGCATTTGACAAAGCTGCTGACCTTGATGTTTTGAACCATCCAGTTTTAAACTTCATATATTACCTGGTAAGTTTGATAAATAGTTGTATCATGTTGCTTATTTGCTAGTGATTGAGAGATTCATATTGAAATACAGTGTGGAGGTTGCTTAACTCATCTTATTGCCATATGAAAACTGAAAGATTGTCGCATTTCTGTGCCTCATTTGTTTTGCTGCTCACTTGTTTGCCATAAGATTGCTGTGTGAAGAATTTTTTAGGTGCAGTAATGACTATATGGCTCTGAGTAAAATGTTTTATGATCATCTAATAACTTTCTTTTTTCCAATGTAACTTTTATGACTTTTTTTTTAATACGATCAATACATAGGACTCGTACTATTTTTACTTCTGATTACAATTTGGTGCAATTTTACTCTTTAAGTATAATTTGTTATACCATCTACTTTACTGTATGTCTGTCTAATTGCTTTTTTCTTGTTACTCTAATATAGATAATCACATGCTAAGTTGGTAACTATCGAGCAGTTTCAAGTTTACTAGATAACCAAACAAAACAATGAAAGTAGGATGCCAAACTTGGTTATCTCCCAAACTTTATTTTATATAGTAGTAATAACCAATAAACTTATACTTATTATTCACAAGCATGAGATGAGACTCAAAATTCTGGGCTGGTTCTCATTGATTTGGATAGCCATGATGGTAAGAATGGCAATAATGGGGAACTTGATATGCTAGACTAAGGGTGCAATGGTCCATTTCCACTAAGTTGTACGGGAAGGGCAATTTTTCTCCAGTATCTTCTTGAATTTTCTTTACTATATCACTCTTGCTTTCAGTCTTCCGATTTTTTTTCTATCTTTTTCTTTTGCTTTTAGTTGCTTATGTTTATATAGTCATTGAGGTGAGTGGGCTAGAGGCCATTCTAGGTATCTCTCTATTGAATATATATATAGGAGTAGCACTCTTTAAATAGAGGAGAAATGGAATGAAAAACTGACTGTATTTTTATTAGGTAATTTCCCATGTCCAACACTATATTCTAAGTCTGAGCTGCCAAGCGTTCATCTATTTTGCTACCAAAACTATGAGGAATTACTGAAAGTTTAAGGAGGAAATGGTTGCAGTTTTTACCAGGCGCCTTACAGAATGTGATCTGTATTTGTCATAGAAAATCAATGGTATTGACAATTCTAGGCCTTAACTGATAACATATCTTAACAATAGTGCAGTATGGATTGGAAATCTTACTTTGTTCAATATGTTTACTTCACATTTAGGAAAAATCTTCCTTTTTTTTTCCCATTTTTCTTGTTGCTCTTTGTTCCCTAACTCGCTCAGTTGTCATCAGTTGAGTGTGTTTGATGTGCTGATATGTGGAGTTTACTTGGTATTACAGGGAGTCTTTTAATGTTGTTTCTTATTGATGTTTACAAAGATGGCATTCGAATATATTCAGTGACATTTTTCTTTTCTTGGGCAGTTGGTGGAGATATTACCTTCATCTTTGGTCCTTTTCATTTTGAGGAAGTTGCCACCAAAACGAGGTACTACCCAGTATCATCCTATACGCTGAACGATTGAGGATGACCCATGAGAAAAAAGGACTTGGTGCTTGTAATGATTTTGGACATGGCTTATGTACCCTGCAAAGAGAGCAGAAAAGAAATGGGAAGGCAGAAACTGATAGTTCTCGTGTTTGTTCTCACCAGCTGATCTGATGGATTCTAAACCTGTCAATGTGTTTGTAGATTTGAGGAGAAATTGTGGAATACGTCGACTATTTTGGTACCATACAACATGTAATCAAAACCCAAAACAAAAAACGATGATGGTTGAATTTTCTTTAATTTTATGGAATGCTATTCTCTAACTGTTAAACTCCAAAATCAGTACCCTTTTGGAACAGCCTGCATCTTCTAACATATATCTTGATAATGTATTAATTGAGAAACTTCAAATATTTGATGAATCAACTGCCATAACATAAAAATTTCAGGAAGAGATGAAACATACAGAAATATTTCCGAGACATACCTGGCAAGACTTTAAACTCCGTTTGGTATCATGATAGTAGATTCTTTCTACCCCGTTACCAAACGGGGCTTCTTTCTCCAGGAGTAGCTGAAGATAGCTGTGTTTAATACTTGATAGCTGAATCAAAGTATGTAGAGAGATATAGAAGATTGGACCATTTTCATTGCACAAGTGAGAATGAGCAGGATTAACATTGAACAGCAATATACATAAAAAGCCTATATTAGAAGGTTGACTCGTTGATACAAGAAAAACCTAACATTCTAAGTGTCGGCCAGCCTCTACTCGTTTTGAATGGTAGTTTTCTTTTTCTTTTTTTTTTTCTTTTTTTTTGAGAAAAGTACTTGTTTTACATTATTGCATGGTCTGATGGTCTTGTATTTTGCTTTGAAGTAGTGATTACCGGTTTGGAAATGAGCTTTATTCCACATGCAACCATAAATTTGCCAAAAATTGGTAAGGTTTTTGTACTTGTTGAGACAAAAGAAAGAGATTCCAATTAAACTTTCCTGACTTACAGGAAATGTCACTGAGCTAAATTATATTTTGGAATATAGAAAAATATGATTACTTTCAATATATCATTTGTACTTCAGGTGTCTACAGAAATGCAGCCAACTCTTATTTTTATTTAAGTTTGAAGATCCATGATGATTGATGAGTAAGGGCGGATATAATAAAAGTTTAATTGTTATCATTGAAATAGTTGGAAGAAAAATCGGATGATTTATTAATAAAATATTAAAATTTTAATTTCAGTGATTAAAATTAAATTTTTAATAATTTCAAATAAAAAAAAGTTGACAAGTAATGTTTTTCTTTTTTTACACTTCTAAAACATTAGCTTGAGTACTCTTTCAAATCAAAATCCATGTGTTTAAATCCGCCACTCTATTTATCAATACATTATACATTTATACTTTGAAAGACGATGTAACTTATAACACCTAACCAAAACCTGGTAAAACTAACGTTGTACTAGTAAGAAAATTTGGCCTCCCTGCTGCCAATGGTTTCTTTTCGTTATAAAAATTTAATCTAAATAATTTATGTATTTTATTTGTCTTTTTTTGGACCACAGGTATTTTGGGTCATGGCTGACAAATATGCACAGCTGACGTATACTCCAAAAGTTGCAATCGGTAACGTTGGCAAACACATCCTTACAACAGAAACGTGCTAAAAGTTCTGATTGTTCAATATTTACCTAAAAAAAACATGAAAAACATTGAAATGGGTTAGATTGGTTACCCTTTGATTTGTATCAATCTGTACTTTGGTTTTTACAACCGTTTGGACACAGGCCTAGTCTTCTTGTTTGATAGAACTTGCCAAGTCATTGCACAGGGAATATTCTCACGTTGAAATCTATAGCTATAGCTTAAACAGAACCAAAAATATCTCTTAAAAAATTAGATTTCAATGACACAAAACGTAAGAGATCTTTGAGAACAGTGTCCAATGAATGTAGTTGGGAAGTTGGGCTCTTGGTAGGTGGCGGGTGGGATTTTAGACGACCCCTTCGTTCCAGTTAGGCACATAACCCTTCATTTTTCCCATTTTGCTTTTTTTTTTTCCTTATATTCCACAAACGCCGGCAATAGTACTCAAAATTTCAGCGTAATAATCCAAATAATATTATATATTTGACATTTTGTCTTTTGTTTTAATCTAAAATAGATATAAAGATCGATAATTTGATAAGAGTTTTGTAATGTCTCTTGATGGGATGTTTTAGTTTATACGCTTATTTTGCTTCCCCGTGTTGCCATTGTTGACTATGACCCTCTCTTTTGAAGTTTAGCTGTAACAGTCTACTGCTTATTTTTTGCATACACACAGTGGAAAAGACGAGTCCTTGGTTTTTGGTGGTCGTGGTCTGAATTTTAAGGTTTGTTTGTTCGTTTGCTTTTGGTTTATAGTTTGGTTTCGGTTCAGTGGTCTTTTTGATGAAAGATAAATTGTCGGTTTTTTCAGATTAATGGATAAACAGAAGCTGGGTTCTTTTTCGTTTGTAGCAAAGTTTTGGTTTTTTCGATAAAAAATGTTCCTTTGGTCTTTGTGCTGAATCAGTTCATTTTTGCTGATTTGGGTTTCTTGTTCATAGGATTTCATTAGTGGGTTTTTGGTTTAATTTCCATATCTTACTGCAATCCTGAGAATTTGGGATTTTACTCTTTGTTCATTGGAGTTTTTATAATTCAAATACCAAACACAAGTGAATATAGTTAAAATTGTTGGAGATTTTTGGGTTGAAATCTTTCCCCTTTGTTATTCTTGGTTGGTGAGGGTCAAGAAGATCAAGGAAAATGAAAGGAAAAGCTGGGACTCCAGGGAATTTCTTCGTGTTGAATACTGGAGCTAAAATTCCTTCCATTGGGCTTGGAACATGGCAGAGTGGAGGAGATCTCTGTGTTGATGCTGTGAAAACAGCGTTGTCGGTTGGTTACCGCCATATAGATTGTGCACATCTTTATGGCAATGAGATTGAAGTTGGGGAAGCATTGGCTGAAGCCTTCAAAGGTTCTCTGAAAAGAGAGGATGTTTTTTTGACCTCCAAGCTTTATTGCACCATGAATTCATTGAATAAGATTGAGAATTATGTTAGGGTGTCTCATAAGAATCTTGGAGTCTCCTACTTGGATCTCTATTTGTTGCATTGGCCTGAGAGCTCAGGTTTTGGAGATGCAACTGATCCTCCTTTGAAGTCTGGGAGTGAGCATAGGCAATTTTTGAATCGGCTGAAGAAGGCATGGAAGGCCATGGAAGCCCTAGTCGAATTGGGTTTGGTTAGAGCTATTGGTGTCAGCAATTTCAGTGTTCATCAAATCAAAGAACTGCTTAAATTTGCAAAAATTGTACCTGCAGTTAACCAGGTTTGATAGAAATCCCATTTTTTCCCCTTAAATTTGAATTTATACTAATTTCAGTGATTCTTGCATAAAAAAGAATTTTCCTTTGAATTGATTTATTGAGAACATTACTGTGAGGTAAATTCATAACTAGTTGGAGAGCCAGCCGCAAGTTTCTTCTTTTTAATTTTCTTGCAAAGGTACATTCTAATGGAGTTTTATGATTACCCTGTATATTCTTTGCAGATTTCATTCTTGCGATTGTTTTGCTGTTATTGAAATAGAGCGTTGGAATATTTGGCTCAAGTCTTATTCTTCTTGTTGTTATTCCCTTTTTCTTTTCTTTTATTTAAGAGATTAGTTTACTGAAAAGTTGATTCCCTTTGTTTTCTTTTCTTTTATTTAAGAGATTAGTTTACTGAAAAGTTGATTCCCTTTGTTTTTTCTGAATTCCGAATATGGCGAAGTTAATCAACAAGGTGTGGAATTAATTTGTCATTTTTAATAGGTGGAGTTGCATCCTTTTTGGAGGCAAGATGAACTGGTGAAGTTCTGCCAATTGAAAGGTATCCATGTATCTGCTCACACACCTCTGGGAGTACCTACTTCAAGTCCTGGAGTATCTGATAGTGGATCAGGTGGGGAAGATGAACCTGGAACTCCTCGCATTTCATTTAGGAGGTCCAGATCAGTACATGGACCAATGCTTAAATTGTCAGTTGTCGGAGAGATAGCAAATAGGCACAAAAAGACACCTGAGCAGGTATTTCTTTTTACAACCATATCATGTTTTTTTTCACTATGTATCATACTAGCTATCTGTTTCAATATTTCTTCTGACCTAAAGTAGGCTAACGAATGACTTCAAATATGTTTGATTTTGACCTTCTCATCTCATCAATGTAAAAATCAACACTAATGATCCTTGGTTTAAGTAAAATGGGAACTTAAGGAATAAAAAAGAGGGAAAAAAAAGATTAGAACTCATAGAAAAACCCCTTCAATCACTCCAAAATTGATGTAAGCTAAGTAGCTAACATAATCTTTTATTATCCACTTTTTTGTCTGTCCTATGGAACCTATATAAACTGCTTTTATATATTATTTCAGAACATCTGGACTTTTTATGGTTGGAATATTGCCAGTACAGATGTAAATGAGATCTATGCATTGATAAATAGAACTAGACTATCTGATTCTATGTTTCAGTGACTCCTAGTGTGAGACTACGTGGAAGATACAATCACAAATACAAATTCTGTATGTTTAGATTATAATCAATGCCTGAAAGTATATGACTGTTTAAGTGAAGCTTAAAAGTTTCTTTGATAGGAGTAACCTGATATGTGGATAAAAAAAACCTTTAATACTGCCACATGCACATGATTTGGTACTGATAAATACAATCGAGCATTTAGAAGTGTCTAACCAGGGGTATACTTTAACTAGAGAGCTCTTTGCACAGCAGGTATAACAGTTCATGTTTGTTATGTATTAAATTAAATGAATACTTTTAGGCTTCCTTTGGTTGGTGCTTTTGCTTTTTGCTATTTGTCCCTTGTTTTCATGTTTTGTTTTTTGCTTTTCATTTTCTATTGAAAAAAAAAAAGCAAATAGCAAAAGCACCGAACAAACGGAGCCTTATAAAAAATGTTAATCTTGATTTTTTAGTAATTGACCAAAGTTTGAGTAGTAGGAGTTCATCTTGTTTATGGTAAAAAAAACAAGCTTGATAGAGAGCTTGTTTATGTTTGTCTGAATTTTTAGGATGTATGAGTTTAAAGGACAATGATGACTAAATATTGATCACTGATGTATTGGTGGCAAGCCACCACTCTTCTAGTCCATTACTTTATTGACGGTCACTAAAAGTTGTGTTTGTTGGTGGGTTTTTTTTTTTTTTTTGTTATTTCCCTTAGCAAAATATTTTTTTCACCATTTTTATTACCATTGTAGCATCATGAAATATTGCCATGGTAATGTATTTTGGATAATGCATGTTCTCAATAACTAATGTTGCAGAAGTGCTTAATCTTAGAAAGGATTAGGAAAGTGATGCAAACAAATGTCTAAAGAGTGGGAAATATTGATATCTTCTTGGGAGAAAACAAAGTTCCATCTTGTAGGATTCTCTTATATGCATCAACGTGTTGGATTTTGCAAAATAGTTTTCAATCTAGTTACTGATATACTAGTCAAGAAAATTAGGCAAGGAACATAGAAAAAAAGAATAAAACTCATGGGTATTCTCTGCTTTGAGAACCTTGATGGCATTCCGCATCAAGCATCAAAGTAAAGGGGGGCGGGGACAGATGCTGATAAAAAGCCTTCCTACCCCACTCTTCATTGTATGTTTTACGGTTAAAATGTTTGAATTTCTGGGTCACTATTGTGTGGCTAACCACTTAAAAGTTGGCTTATGAATAATTCCCAACTACCAACCTTGAATTAAAAGCTTGAGCCCCCCTGAAGAGCTTCATGAGCTTTTCCAAACTGAGTTCAAACAGCCAATGTCGAGCTCAAAATGAACTTGCAGAGAGCTGAAAGAGCTGAAACTTGGTAATTTTAGCCAACCCAATTCTGAACAAAACTTGACTCGGCTCATTTAGTTTACACTTTACACTGCTATGTTTAGCTGAAAAACTAAAGGCAAGCATTTGAGCTACCATACAATGGGAATAAGCTTAATGAGCTACCTTCAAGTTTCTTGAACTCAATCAATTTGATCACTTTCTATTCAAAGCATGTGTTGATAATGAATTTATTATTTTCAAGCTGTGATACCATTAATGAGAAGCCCATGCAGAATGCAGAAAGTGATCACTGTAATATGCCTAGACGCATCAATTACACTATAGCAAACTTGGTCTATGCTCCTTGTATTGTTCAAACTTCAAAGAGTTAATTGCCTTCAGAGGCAGAGTTTGCTTATCTTACATATTACTTTCTGTAACCATGAAAAGCGATAATCTTTGTTATTAAACCCATGTTTATCCTTGTTGGTAAACCTGAATAACTAGTCAGGAAGTGTATCTCTAGGAAAAGTACTAATATAAAGGTAAATCTCTTTCAGTTTAAACTTCCGCCCATAGTCATACCAGAGAATTTCCTATTGTCAACTACTCCCAACCCCATATACCCCAATTTCCATCACTTCCCCTTTCCTCCAAACACTATATGAAAGAGTAAATTCACGGGATAAGGCGTGGCTCTTCAATCAGGCCAATAATTTGAATGCCATTTTAAGATTATATATTAACCTTACTTCTAGTGAACTTCTGAACTATAGTGAGCTTTTGGTCTGGTTAAACCTTATTCCCACTAAAGTCTGGGATGGCAAATGTAGTGAATTTATATATATTCCTTCATCTCAGAGGAACATGTAGCACCTTAGCTGGTGTGATTATGTGCAATGAAGATATTTCGCTACTAAGCAAGTATCAGTAAGTTGATTCAAGTAGGAAAAAAAAATGAAGGGATGTGGAATAACTGAAGATAATGAGTTGAAATAAGAAGAAAAGAATTTCCATTTTAGATCTTTCGGATGCTATAACATTAAGTCAAGTAGAATGGAGAGATAGATTCAGAGAGCTGACACCAACTAATTGGAAATTAAGGTTATCTGAGCATTAATGATTCATTAAGAACGCATATTTTGAGTAGCAATTCTTCCCAACACCAAACACTCAACAATGAAAAATCCAACAGAGAGTAAGAAAAAGATTAATCCTATTGTACTGTAGTGTATATGAACCTCAAATGTCTTTCTTTGGGGGAAGAGAGATGGGATGGGAGGTTGTAGATTGACAACCAATTGCTAGCAATTTAATCTACTAACGCCTATTCGACACCCAAATTCTAGTTTGTCATGTTATTAATAACTGCTTCTGCTGCAACACTTAAGAGGACCACCTTTTTCTTCTGTTATACGAATAACCTACACCTTTATCGTATGGCATATGCCATATGTTATACTCAAGCTGCTTGAGCCTGATTTGCAAGAACATTGATGAACTTTATGTTGCACTAACCTCCATCTTGACAAAATAAAACGATATAATTTAACAAGGGAAGTCTAGGACTAATTAAGTTATCATGCAAGGAGAAGAACGATGTTATGCTTTTTGAGTATATATTTGTATTATTATGATTGGCCTGTAATAAATGCATTCGCAAATATGAAAAGATCTACAAATTTTGGTCAATCTGTTAACTGTTTTCTTGATAGAAAATATCAAGTGAACTACTCATCTGAAAGTGGTTGTCGCTTGAGGTTTTATTTAACATCGGGACATGATGGTTGGGACTGAATAATGCGCCTGATCTGGACCTCTTGGCCTAGGATATTTTATGTATTTAGAGCTTCATATGTGATAGTGCATGCTTTTAGCTAGCCAATGCATGGTTTTTTTAATCAAAACACCTTGCAACTACAAGAATTAGAGTTTCTGGGTTAATTTCAGAGTGTTGTTTTTATGGGGCATTTAGGATCACAATCCTTTAAGATAGAGGCACGTCTATCTGTGGAAATATTAAAATTGTCACTTTTAGCCTTGGGGAAACAAGATGGAACTGCCACTTAATATAACAATGGGTAAGCCCTTGAGAATATTTTGGATCTGCTTCTCCAAGGACTTTTGAGTTCAGTTTACTTAGTGCCCTTAAAAAAAATGATATGCTTCCTGTCCTAAAGTGCTACCTTTAACAACTCTAGCACTTCACATGGTTTTAAATCATTTCTGTCTGCTTTGCTTGTTGTTAGGTAATTCTACGGTGGGGGTTTCAAAGAGGAACCAGTGTTCTACCATGTAGCCTAAAGCCTGACAGGATAAAGCAAAATATAGACATATTTAATTGGTCTCTGTCGGATGATGAGTGGAAGCGCTTGAATCAGATTGAACCACAGGTATGTTTATTTGTAGATGGTCCTCTGAACAATCTCTCAGATAGACGCCTTATGTTCGGTAGTGGTCCCCTTCAAGCTGTACGCGAAATGGAAGATGATGCAGAATCCAACTTCTAATACTTGTGAGCATATTGCTTTAAGATAATGTTCCATTTAAATTCAACCATGTTATTCCGCAGTTATAATATTGCTGATGCCTCCCCATTGTTTTCAATGCTTTTAAGTTCGTGGATTATGAATAGAATGTCAAAGAAAGACATTATTCTTGATAGTAGTGGCAGGGTTTCTTTATAAGAACAAAAGGTGTTCCATATATTTCTGCAAGCGTGTTTTGTATGTAAACATCATGAAATGTCAATTATCAATGAAAATTTTCCAAAAAGGAAATGTTAACTTTCTTTTGAGTTGTTGTGCCAAACTTGGTTTTGGTTTTGGTTTGCACGTAGACTGTAGTTTGTGGGTGGCCATGGTTGAATTGCAATCGACTTATCAAGATAATTTAATTTATTTGTGATATGAGGTGGGACCATATCCTCCTTAGCACTATAATCAAGCATTTCGTAAGTGGGATAACCGAATACAAAACGTTTTTGCTTTGGTGGAGAAAGAATTGTCTTCTTCAGATTAGCAGTTCCTGCCAAAACCATTGAATAGTTTGCACCAGTAGGCTTTTTAAGAGGCATCAGCATACACGACAGAACTTGCAATTTGAGATAGTAAAAGCAATTTTAATGGTCAATAAAGGATTTGATGAAGTTAAAAGTGATAGATTTTTAATTTGCATATCCTCGGTGGCTTTTCCATTAACTTTCAGACCTATGGTTTCAGTGCCTTAACAGCTACATTCATTGCGTGCATTGTCTGTTGAATGCTTGTGATTCAACTCGTTGATGTGAAGCAACTGCTCTATGTGCCTTTCTGTTTCTGATGAAACCATAGGGATCAATACATTAAGTTAAGCATTTTGTTTTCTATGAATCTTAGACTGAAAATATTAATGGTAGACCTAAATATTTGGTCGTTGCTGCAATGATAATAATGGGGTTCACTTGATCTCCAAGCAATTGGTTTGCATCAAGTTTGTCAGCTATGAGCCTATGAACTATAATCATTCAAACCAAACAGGTAAAAGGATATAAAAGTTTGGTGCATGCTTGAAGATCAATTATTGTCTCAAGAATCATTTTAATACATAAAAGCTTAAGATGAAAGAAAACTTTTTTTATTTCATGATCAAGATAGTTTACAAATTCTAAAAAAAAAAAAAACAAATGATTCAAAAAAAAAATACTGATAACGAGAACCGAATCTAAAAATCACAAATAAAATATTCAAATCTTATTAACTCAAATAATTTTTATTTACAAAAGAACTTTTGTCAGTCTTGGTTTGAATCTAAAATGTTTGAATTGGAATTCACAAGCAGTATGTACACGAGGAAGTATTGGCAACAAAGGAACACTGTATTTTGTGAATCATGATCCATATAATCGAAAATGGCAATCCATTTTCTAAGCTACAAGAGCAAATGAGTAGTTAACCAGCATAACTAGGATCCAATGACTCTGCAAAATCATGTCAACAAAGTGGTTAAGGTAATCCTTGGAGCACCATTTTACCAACTGTCAATCTTATTTAAAGCTTTTCTTGTCATTACAATCAAAGCTGACTTTTTTGAGTTTATGATTATATTTGCTTAATTTTTCTGCCATGGGACAGGAAATAGCTCCTTTGACTTTTTTTATCTTGAACACAAAATAACAGGAATTTTTTATCTAGTAAGAGATTTTGACAGGAGGTATACATACTTATGAAAAAAAAAAAAAAAAAAAAAAAGAGTTCAATAAGAGTCCTTGAGAGGAAATAATTCATCATTCAGTGAAGAAAGATAAGGAATTATGATGGTTTTGCCACCCAAGTAAGAAATGAAACTGGTGTTTGATATTGCTGTCAGATCCAGAGTTTGAGTGCTGCCCATTTATGGAATTGAAAGCACATTTTTTCTTTTTTTGGGTAAACCACCATCACTATCACCATCATTGTTCTTGATTAATAAATAAATTTCTATCTCAACTCAGAATTCAGAATGACCAAAGAAAATAATGCTTCTTTTTGCTGTCCAATTCCAAATTCAGGGACCACTATCCAGAAATAGTGCCAAGTTCCAACTCTCAAAGCTAAAAAATCTTTGAAGACCAGGAAAAAAGAAAAAGGAAAATGAAACTTCACTCTTCTTCTTAGGCACCCAAAGAAGAAAAAAAAATTAAAATAAAAAAGATAAAAACAATAAATTGTAGTAGGTCATATCTTGCATGCAAAACATGCCATTTTTTCCATTGTCATGACAGAAGAAAATGAAAATCTAAATCCAAAAGTCATATGTCTAGATTAATCCACATTTACTTTCTCAAATTCTATATTGTAGGTTTCTTTTTTGGGTCTTAATTTTGACTTTGCTTGCATTAAACTATGAATTGTCAAAAGAATCAGATACAAGAATGAAACCAAACAAGTTGAAGAGTAGTCCCCAGAAGAAAAATCAACCATGTGATGGCACAAGCATGCACCTGCCTAAGTTGACCCGCCACCTTTGCAAATTTAGTAGTATAATTTCAGATAAAATGAAATAGCTTAGTCAAAACCTGCAAATGACATAAATCAGGAACTCGTTGGCCATAGTTTTCTATAAAATTGACCAAAAATTGTCTGCACAAATGTACGATGGACCAAGAAATTTCTTCTGTTCCACCCTATTGACCAAGAATTTGCCGTTTATAAATGTCAAATGGTTTGATCTTTTTTACAGTTTTTTTTATTTATTTGATAGTATTGCATTGTATGCAGCCAACACCATTGGAACCACAAATTCTTTCTTAATCCAACTGCCAAGAGGGTTATAAAAGTTTTTCTTACAAATATAACATACCCAAACCAAGGGAAGTAGGAAACCATAGGAACAAGCAGACAACATATTTAAACAGAACATTCTAGCCTCAATGCACATCATATTCCAGCAAAATTCTTGTCAAAAACTATTTTCAAAAAGAAGACACAACATTCTGTTATTCAGTAGCACTCGCCATAACACAACATATGGAGTTCTCAAAATAGAAATTCATGTCATTCACGGAATTAGGTCTAGCATTATCTAAACCGATTCCAAATGCAGAACATTAAGAACTTGCAAACAATATTCTTGACCAGCTTAATCCAATATTTGTACAGCACAGTTAAAATTATTATTTTTCCAGTTCCCATTGTGGAGTCGGAACACCCCAAATCTAAAATCCAGTGCGGATGTGGCAAGAACTTGGACATATGACATGATTGGAAATTGGAGCAACATGAAACCCTTTGCATATTGGGATTAACACACTGCAAGTTGATAACTGCTGCAGCGAAGCTAATAATGCATTTGAGCCAGCACCTGTTAGATTTTCTCCAGAGCTTTCCACTCTAGGCATCATGCCAAAGTTTGAAATGTATAGACAATCCTCATTGCAACTAACCACCGAAGCCAGTCCAAGAGAAAAGCTTGTCCAAATTAAATCATGTTAAGTTCCCAAAAGGTATGGAACCATAAGAAATCACATGATTTACACACACTCACACCAAAAAAAAAAAAAAAAACACACACACACAAGCATCGCGGTCATTGAAAAATGATCAGAAGAAAATCTCCTCATTTCGCATCAAATATGAACCACCATTACATACAAGAAAAAATAAAGTTTTTATTTTTTACATGTTTGAAAACAAGCATTTTATCATCGCCCAAAGTAAGAAACTAACTTAGAATGTGAAAACTTAACATACTTTTTGACAAAAATGTTTGTTTCTTCTGTTAGATCCCTCCCTGTCCTCCATGTTGGAGGGCAGCGAAATCTGGTAGACCACATATGTGGAGTAATATTTACAAAAGGATGGCATACTATGAAAAGCGACCAATTTCTACTGCATCCGTTGGAGCTTCTGAAACAATGGATCTAGGAGAAATATTTCTAGCTGTACAATTGGAGTTTCCCATAGTTGCATTACCGAGCTAGACGCTGATTTCAACTTGGTCAAGCCAAGAAACTAGCTGCTGAGTTGTAGGCCTAACTTTAGGGCTTTCACTTAAACAAAGGCATGCAATATCAAGAACCCGCAACATTTCCTCATCATGCTGCTTTTCATAGATAAATGAATCAAAAACCTCGCTCTCCTTGTTTTCCATCTTCATGCGAATCACCCAAGAGATCAAATCCCGGGATCCTTTTGGCTTGCACATATCCATGGGCCTTTTCGCTGTCAGAAGCTCCAAAAGCACAACTCCAAAACTGTACACATCGCCTTTATAGGTTGCAACAGAAGCTTGCCCATACTCAGGAGGAATGTAACCTAATGTACCTACCAGATCAGTGGTTACATGGGTGTCATAGGGCAGTATGAGCCTTGCAAGACCAAAATCTGCTAAGTGGGCTTCAAAATTCTCATCTAAAAGAATGTTACTTGACTTTATATCTCTGTGAAGAATATGAGGCTCACATGACTGGTGCAAATAAGCTAGACCCCTAGCTGCCCCTTGTGCAATTTGCAGCCTCTTTTCCCAACCTACCAAAGATGGTCCATCAACCTTCTCATGCAACCAATAGTCCAAACTACCATTTTCCATGTAAGAATATATTAAGAGCCTGTCAGTTTTATGCATGCAATACCCTTGTAGATGGACAAGATTTGGATGCTGGGCTCTTGAAAGTGCTTCAACTTCAGCACGGAATTCTCTTTCCATCTGACCACAATCACCAGAAAGCCGTTTAATGGCAACCTTACGACCATCAGGGAGGGTGCCTCTGTAAACCAGACCAAAACCCCCACAACCAATGATATTGGCTTGGTCAAAATTGTTGGTTGATTTCAAAAGATCATCAATGCAGAGCTCTTTGTAGGTTTCCCTATTTTGGAAGAGGACCACTAGCCTTGAACTGAATCCTTCCAGATCTTTATCAATGGTGTCAGGCTCCTCTTTCTCGGGATCAACCTCACCGCGTTTATTCGCACGCAACACAATCACAAGCATAAGGCCAAGCAGAAAAGCTGTCCCAAATACGATTCCAACAACCATTCCAATAATGATATCTCTGTTCCTTCTTGATCTTTTTGGGGATTCATGATGATCTTCACCGGTAGTATCTTGACAACGGAACCAGTGATCACCACAAAGATTGTTTCCTTCAAAGCTTGAATTCGGAAATGTCTGAAATTGACCTCCAGAAGGGATCCTCCCATAAAGCTGATTGTAGGCAACATTAAATACGGACAGAAAACTGAGACTCTGCAGTGAAGGTGGTATGGTTCCTGATAAGTCATTATGCGATAGATCCAGAATCTCCAAGCTGGTCATCCCAGACAAATTTGCCGGAATTGGTCCAGAGAGATTATTGAATTTCAAATCAAACACATGGAGCTTTTTCAGATTCCCAAACTCTGGCCAAATTGGTCCACTAAGAAGGTTGTGACCAAGTTCAAGTGTTGGTGGAAAACTCCAAATTTGATTATACTGCAATCCCCTCGCACTTTCATTTCTTTTCATAAAGAAAGGAAAATCTGGTGCAGGCTCTTCCAGCGAGATATTTCCATGAATGAGGCTTGGTAATTCAGTTAAACTTTTTGGGATCTCTCCAGTAAACGAATTGTTTGATAAGTCCAAGTAAAAGAGATCCCTATAGCTTCCAAACCACGGTGGAATTGTTCCAGCCAAATGATTCCATGATAAATCCAACAACTGCAAAGCATTAATATTTCTCAACCATTGGGGAATAGAACCTTTAAGTCTACAGGTTGCGATAACCAGAACCTTCAACTTCTCAAAATGCAGATTAGAATCATCTGGTAATGTTTCATCAGGGAAATTCAAGGTAAGCACCAAAGCAGTTAGATTCCTACAGTGCTGCAGAATTTGAAGAGCAGAGGAAAGATTATGGAGGCTTGTATTCGAGAGGGAAAGATAAGAGAGGCTATGAAATTCTTTGAAGCTCTCAGGGATTTGACCGCTAAAATTATTCCTAGCAAGGTTGATATTTTTCAACTGTCTGCATAAGGGAAGATAATCAGGCACAGGCCCAGTAAACTTATTGGTAGCTAAATCCAGAGAGTTCAAAGTAACCATAGCTGAGCAATTAAGATCAATAAAACCCACCAATGAATTATTCCTCAAATTTAGCAAATTAATGTATGGAGAATTGGACAATGAACTGGGAATTCTACCAGTGAATTTATTTGAATGAGCTACAAGATTCTGAAATTTCTGTAGCTGACTAAAGACATCAGGGATCTCTCCAGAAAAATTATTTGAAGAAATATCTAAACGAACAAGGTTAGAGAGATTAGCAATACCAGGACTAAGCTTCCCACCAAAGTTGTTAAACTGAAGCTCCAAAAGTTTCAAATTTTGAAGCTGAAAGATGTCTTCAGTTATCCCACCAGTAAGATCATTCATGCCAAGACAAAGTTGCTCCAAGAAAGAACATGTTCCAAGCCCTGGTAAAATATTACCAGAGAAATAGTTCACTGCCAAACGAAGGAACTGAATTCCAGTAGAATTAACACATATATGGGAAGGAATAGAACCGTTCAAGGAATTGGAAGAAATTTCAAGAATTTTAATTGAAGGAAGATTGATGCTTTCTGGGATTGGTCCAGAGAAATCATTATAGCTCAAGTCAAGTTGCTCCAAATTTGGCATATGAAACAAAGATAGTGGCAGTGAGTCTTTAAGGAAGTTGTGGGAAAGATTGAGAGTTTTAAGCTGATCTAAACCAGCTATAGAATCAGATAATTTGCCTGATAATCTTTTCTTGGAGAGTTCCAACTTGATTACTCTACCAGAAGATGGAGGATCACAGGCTATGCCTTCCCAGTCACAACAATTAGTTGATGAACTTGTGGTCCAACCTTCAAGTTTTGTTGTCAAATTGCTCATGAAATCCTGAAGTGCACTCCAGTCCTTTGGATTGCATGTCAGGTTTTGTGAGCTGAGTAACTGAGCTTGCAACAAGAACCCAATAGTAACAACCAGAACCCAACGATCCAGGGCACCCATATTAACAAAAGCAACAAACTAAGAAAACCCAAGATGGAGGGAAACACAAAGATTCAGACTTTATATGTTGATGATGAAAAACAAGCAAAACCCTATACAATAAACAAGATTTTTAGTGTGGGTTTTAATTGTTTGAACCATTTTGAGCTTTGGGTAGACAGATCAAAGCTTAAAAAAAAAAGTGGGTTGTTATTTATAAGAAGTGGAGGGGAAGGGAAAGAAAGAGAAAGAGAGAATACAAAATGGTGGCTTCTACTTCAACACGGAAATGGAGGTGGTGTCAAATGAATGAACGAGGGAGGCTTTGCCTTTGCCCTTTGCTTTGCTTTTCTCGTATATATCTCTTCCAATTGTTTTGTTTTTGGCTAGAGAGTGGTTTAGCTTCCTCTATTTCTAGGGGTTTTTTCTTTTAAAGCGTAAGAGAGATTCTTTTGCGCCAATAAAGCCGTTGGCAGATGGAAAGCACCATGGAGTCTAATAAAACGGTTTACTGGTAGACTGTTGGTTTGACCGGCAATGGCCAGTCTGGTCACACTTGCCAGTTGGATATTTAACATAAAAAATCTTCTACTTTATTTCTGACCATTTGTTTTTTTTGTTTTTTCCAATTAAGAGTAGCTCTGACTTTATGAAATTGACGAATTATAAGCTATATTCTAAACTTTAAAGTGAGAAATATTTCCAAAAAAACTAAAAAATATCATTGAATTTTCTAAAAAAAAGAATAACTTAATTGTATAAAATTGAAAAAAAAAAAAACTAACCTTTTATACATATGATTATTTTTTACACAAAAAATAACTGAATGTGAAGTCAAACTTTAAATCTTAATTTTTTTTAAAAATAAATGTTAAATTCAACTTAAATTGTTATATCTCTTCATGATTATTGTTTTTTTATAAAATTTTTAAGTATAGGGTTAATGTTATGAATAATTTATAAATTATAATAAAATATTTAATATGATATTTGTATTTTAAAAATATTTAATATGATATTTGAATTATAAATCTATTAATTAATGTAATATTTAAAAAGTTATTTATTTGTTATATGTTATTGTTTTAAATTAATCATGTTAAAAATGAGTATGATATTAATTAATAAATTTATAATTTAAATATAATATTAAAGATTTTTAAAATTTAATATCAAATTAAATATTTTATTATAATTTAAAAATCATTCATAACATTAATTTTTAAATATATGATATAATTCTAATTTTGGTTTCAAAGACTCTACTATGTAGTAAAATAGATAGATAAATTAGAAGTAAAAATATATGGGAGGTAAGAAATTAAAAATAAAAAATAGCAGCCAGTTAGAAGTAATAAAAAATTGCTAATTGAGGTGGAGATGACCGGATACAGCCGGTGCGGGAAGGAAGGAAATGTAAGCGGAGAAAAGGACATGGGAGGAAAGTCAAAAGTCGGTTAGGGCGACACGTGCAAACAGTCTTCCAAACAACGCCAGGCCGCCTTTATGATTTTGCAGTTGAGCCCCTCCATTTTCCTTATTTACATCACTAATATTTTAATATTGAACTTCAAAGTAGTTTTGGTGTTCAATACAAGCTTATAATTAAAAAAATTAGGTAGTTTTTGTTTTAAAAAAACATAATATTTTTGATTTGATAATTGAAATATAAAAATAAAAAATATTTTTAATTGTGAAAATAAGATATCTACCTTTTTTTTTGTGTTTTGCTAGTTACTGCTTACGAATACTTTTTAATGATATTAATTAATAAATATATATTATATTTTATAATTAGATATCTTTAATAATAATATTATTGAATATTTTATTTATTTATTTATTTATTTTTGTGTTTTTAGAAGATAATTTTTATTTTTGTTTATCAAAAATATTTTTTATAAAATAAAAACTGGAAAATAAAACTATTTTTTTGGAACATGAAAATAAAAAATAAAAATAAAAAACCTTTTTCCCAAACATAACCTTAGCTTTTCAATTTAAAATTTTAATTTTTCCATCCAAATCAAAAAGCTCTAAATAAGTGCTTTTAAGTAAGAAGTGCGTTTGTCATAAAAAAATTATTTTATTATCTTTATATTTTATCTATATTATTATGTTTTTTATATATTTTAAAATTTTAATTAATCATAATACTTTTTCTTAATAATATCAAACATTAAAATTTTTTAATCATATTTTTTAAACGTATTTTTTAAACTTAAACTTTTTTAACTTTAACAATAATACTAAATTAACCTTAAATTAACATAGTTAGAGTTCAATTAGTTATTATTATTTTTTAACTAATTTTGTTACTTACACTATATTTTAAAAAAAATAAAAATATTTTAAAAAATAAAAAATATAATTCATCCAAATAAATATTTTTATAAAGTATATCATTTAATTATGAACATTTTTAATAAAAATTAAATATCTTATACTATCAAAGTTTTAATTACAAAAAAAATCACAATCTTAATTTCATGTGATAAAAAATAAAAAAACTTATATCAAATTTTTAATAAAGTTTGAGATATTATTTGAATATTATCGCCTAGAAAAAAAACAAAAATAAAATATATGATATGTTAAAAAAAAAAAAAGAAATAAAACCTTTCCTTTTTTTACATAAATTTTTAAATTTTAAGTAAATATAATAAAATCACATCATAAAATACATGTTCAATGCTATAATTAGCTTTTTCACCTTATTTCGATGTCATATCTACTGCAGCTTTTAATTTTAGTGATCACTTATATAAATCTAACATATATAATCATACATGTAAAATTTTAATTAGTCAAATTTTGAAATTAAATTAATTAATTTGTATCATCATTTAAAAAATGGTATTTAGTAATTTTAAATTTTAAATTTTTATTCTTAAATTATAAATTTTTTAAAAAAATTAATTAACCTCGCATATATAATTTCATGATAGTTTTATTTATATTAGAATAGAAAGAAATATATAAATATAAACATTTGACATATTGTTTATATTAACCCTTTTCAAATGCCTACAATTATATTGCATGGCTTCATTTTCATTTTATTAATAAAAATAATTAGATATAATATTAATTATCTTGGTTAATTAATTAAATACTCAAATGTTTAATATCTTAATCTAATACCTTACAAATTATTAAAATTAACTTTGAAATAATATATTTAATATAGGAATATTATAATAAATAGTTTTTTTGGGTTCTTATTAGCAAATTTTGAAGTAAAATCACTAAATCATGACACTTTTTTTTTCAATTTATTTTCCTCAAATTTCAATGCTTAATAATAACAACGTATACTTTATGATGTTAAAGATTAAAACGCGCATTTGAAATTAAATGTAATAGTAAAATATATAGCTTAATGACCAAAAATGTTTGGTGATGACGTTTTGTTAAGGAAATAGTCAAATATCTTTCGATCCCAAAATAAATAAATAAAAAATGTGTAGTCAAATATTGCCTAATTAAACTTTAATAATTAATTAACAACGAATATTCCAATAATAAAAAAAACATGCCGACCACTTATCGTGAATATGAAGGCCAAGTGTTTAGGTTCTTGTTAGTACAATTTTTTTTATTTTTAGTTTTTTTTATCATTTATTAAAATAAAAAATAAAAAAAATTACATTATATAAATTGATCTCTTTTCAAATTAAAAAAAAAAAATCATTGTATTTTAAAGTGCAACTTGTTTGCAGCTGAGCTGTTTTAGACAAATGGAGCTTTGAGTTGTATCCGCTAGGATTTATAAATTTGAGTACTAATTGACTTCTTCATCCTATATCTGTTCCTTTTCCGTGTACTTTAGTTTAATTTTTCATTAATCCTTTAATATCTACGTTATTTTTTATATTTTAATTAATTATTATATTATTTTTGCATTTAAAATTATCAAAAATTAAATTTTAATTATTAAAATAAAAAATTCAATATTTATCAACAAATCATATGACCAATAATTATCTCTTATTTCTTGTTTGCACCTTGTGCTTTAAAAAAATGGAAAATAAAGTTGCCAATCCAACAGTTGACCTTTCAGGAAGTCGAATTTTGACTTTAAGGGAGAAAAAATTCATTTGAAAAATGGCTGCCATAGTTGCGTGATAACGTCTGGAGGAAATATTTATGCTTTCGATTTTGAATTTTGATGCCAATTGCATTACAATTTCTGACTTTTAATTGTAAATTTGAGTAATTTGTTCTTCTCTTATCCTCTGTATATATATATATTTATATATATTCTCATAATATACTTTTCGTTACGTTGTCTTTTCAAATTAAATTTATGACGCATACAAGATACTATCTTTTTGACTTTTTTGAGAATCACTTGTCGTATAAGTTTTATTTTATAAAAAAGTCATAATTTAAGGATTAAAATTGTAAATCTTAGAAAATTTTTTTATAAAATTATAAATTATTATAATAATCAAATATTATGTTTATATATAAAAAAAAATAGTAAATAATCAAACAAATCGATTAATAAATTAAAAATAATTAGATAAATTTAATATAAAATTAAATGAAAATCACACAAAATAAGACTTAAAATTAATATTTAAAAATTTAAAAAAAAATTTTGTCATTAAGTCATTACTTCATTAGCATAATTGTTAAGATTTAAATTTTAATAAAAATCAAAATTTAAAAGAAATTGCATAAACAATTTTAATCATATTTATATTAAAATTAAAAAAAAAAAAAAAAACTTTTAGTTCAAATTTATTCATGCAAATTGCAAGTCAGAACAGCAGCAGCTTTTTTTTTTTTTTAATTATAACATCCCTACCGTCCTACTAACATAAATCCATATAGCAACGCGCATTTGCTGAATCAGTGATGACTCTGCCAATTTTATTGAATTCCCACACATTATCTTAAAAAAAAAAAAAAGAAAATCAAACTATTTGAAATAGATATGTTGAAGTTTTATGGAGGAGAATATGAATCTAAGAATTTCTTATATAACCAACAGTTTTTGTTGAAAAAATTGACGACTTTTTGTTTTTCTGAATGAAGACAATTCGAACACAAAAAATTTGGAGCAATGCCCTGATGAAACTTCCGGGAAGCAAGCTGATGGTCACATCTTGTGAGCCAACATTTGCTTTGCTTTTTACAAACAGAACAAGAAAGATTTTGGGCGTTATTTCAGTGCCAGAGAGCCACTCCCTTTGTATATAGTGTAGTCAGTGAGGTCTATGTCGTCCAAAACCAAAACAAACCAGGAAAGAACTGGGCAAAGGAGGCTGATTTCGACAGATGACTGAAGCTAGGAGGGAAAAAAGTTCATTGGCCAAGTTCAAAGAACTGTATAAGATCATCAAATTGTTCCCTTGGTGGGTTAGTAGAATCTTTTCCAGCTGCAGTACGTGCAAGGCTGGTTCTTCAAAAGCTGCGCAATTTTAAGATCTTTTCTGACATTGGGTCCTTATTTTTATTTAGTATTTAAAAGCTGTTATGTTTGAGGCCGATATTTAGTTCAGTTAAGTGTAAAATTCAATATGTTTGAAGTTTAAAGTTCGGATCCCTTTCTTCCCTTAGAGCACTTTCTTATATATATTCAAAAAAGAATGTGAAAGTCTAACAAGTACTCAGATAGTCTCTAGTCTCATGTCCTTTAAGTAATCCCTTATTGGATGATATTAATACTATATGATTAATATTCAATATTTACCAACCACTTGAGAAAGCATACCAACGGGAGATTGACATCTTCAATCCGATATGATGTGCAATAGCACCAAAGGGATTATGGTATGGGAAAGAATGGCAACCACTACACCCACCATATTTATATAACCCAAATCATATAATTATTTTTAGTGCTGCCCCAATCTCCTATTAAATACATAAAAAAAATCATCGTTTGATTTCTTTTGATAAAGAAATTTAAATTTAAATTATTAAATATTATTTTTTTAAAATATTGAATGAATCAATTAAATTTTAATTTTAATTTTAAGTTATGTGGTTCCTTGTAGTTTGCCAAAAGCAACACTTTCATGGCTAGTTTATGCATTAATTCTATGCCATTTAATTTGTTATTAATTCAGAGAAGTGGTGAAAGTGAAAGTGATTTTTGCCTATGACTCCTTTTTTTTATACATATTTCTTTCTTATTCCGTTCTCTTCACTTCAGTTGTCCTTTTGTTTTTTGTCTTGTTGACTTCGTAAATTAATTCATTTCTCTTAGTTATTAATTTCTTCCAAACAACCCCATTGTTTTTGCTTCGAAAGCAAGGAATGTGGTTGGCAACTTGGCTTTCCTACTTTCCAAACTCCTACTTTTCTTCCTATGGATGGAGAAGAACACATCATATCCACCAAGTCTAATACTGTATAAATAAAGGAAAAGCTGAAAATTTTGATTACATCCACTAGAGAAGTTTATGATTTGGCTGCACAAATTAAAGTGATCATCATTGGAATTTTTATATATAAAATGCAACCCAACTTTGATTTTTTTTAACTTTTCTGGTTCTAATATTATTTTATAAATAATTGTAAGCTCCATGTTAATGAATGATTCAACCGTCCAAACAATCCAACCCCCCCAAAAAAAAGGTGAAGAAGATTCCTTGGTTGTAGTTGTAATTTGCCTCCACTCAAATTAGCACCCCAATATCATCATTAAACGTTATGCTAATTACAAATTTCATAATCATAACTTTTACAAAGTTAACCTCACAAAAAAATATGAGCATTAGCCAGTAACCACCCCTCATTCCTTTATCCAAGGGGACTTTTTTTTTAACTATTAGTTTGTAATGATAAGGAACTCCAACATCAAAGAATATTAATGGTTAACATATATATATATATTAAAAATTATATAGTTTTGGGATAAAAGATAATATTGTAGATATTGCAAGTTGAGATCGGAATTTTAAATTTATTGTAAGAATTAATTAAATTAAAATTTGAATTTAATATGTATTATTTTATTTTATAATGTATCGATACAAATAACGACAAAAAATAGAAGTCACTTATAGTGTAAATTAATTTAAATAATGTCGAGGTCAACTTCCCCTAAGCTATATCTACTAGGATTAAATTGGGGGTTGGGCAATATTTTTTAATAACAAAACGATAAAATGCAAAGAAAAGAAGCTAATAGACTACTTTTTTTTCTTTTGTAATACAAACCATTACAAGTAGATAAAGTTTAAACTCTAGTAATCCCAACTAGATAACCCAAAAAACAACTAGCGACTGTGGCTCATTTTGGGCTTTCTTGTACTTGTACCCAATAAATTAGTGAGATCCTTTTACTATGTTTCTTTGAGTGAGATGGGCCTATAGAGAACCAATTTCATACAATGCGACCCTAATTTTTGGGTTCTTCATCAATTTTTTTTTTTAATTATGATCAAAGTTTGATTTTGAAAATTTTAATTATGGAATCGATTTGAATATTATTGAATTACTAGCTTATTTTATATATGTTTTTTTTTTTTTAGCTAAAGACGATTTTTTCTTTTTTCTTCATAATTCATTGGTAAAACCCTTAAAAGGCCTAATGACAAAATTACTACTCTTATATTTATTCAAAATATTATATGTATTCATTTAATACACTCATTTAACGTATTCGTATAAAATTTTATTTTTGAAATTCTATTATATTTCATAAAAATTTTAATTTTTTTCACTTAAATTTATAAAATAAAACATGAAATTAGATGAATTTTTTTTTATATAAAAGAAATCAGTAGTTTAAGAATAAAAAAATTTATAATTATTATAATTTAAATTCTAAATTTTTTAAATTTCATATTATATAATCGAATTAAATTTTAAATTTACATAAATATATTATTTGCGTATAATATGTTAATACGTTGCGCGCTCATAACATTTTTTACAAAAAAAGTTGCTTGTTCATTATTAAAGCTGACAATGGGGCTGGGAAAGCTTGAGCCAAGCAGTACCGAAGTGCAAGCTTTGAAGGGCGTTCCCAATCTCATTTGTAAGCCTATATATTTTTTTGTATACTAGTATTTCGCGTACTAAAAATTGCTATCTGACATTAATATTACAATATTTCAATTTATTTTTGAAATAAATTTGAATAAGTATGCATTACTATACAATAAAAAAATTAATTTAGATCAGATCATAAAATTGACTATAAAAAGATCTAAAATAATATTCCTTTCGTCTCATTTTATATGTTTATATTTGATTTTTTTTGTTAAATGAATTCAACTTTGATTATTATTTTTTAAAATATTATATTAAATTAAAATTTTGAAAAATATAAAAATCAAACTTTTACAAATTTTATTTTTAAAATTTTATTAAAAATAATTATTAAAATTGAGTTTATTAAACCAAAAAATCAATAAAAGACAAATATAATGAGACGGAGGGAGTAGATGAATATGCAAATACGTATGATAGAACATGATTAGAATATATAATTGTATTATATAAATAAATTATATTTTATATTTTTCCCTTACAAAAATTTCTTTCTCTTTATTTACTTTTAATAACCTCAAAAGCTCGAACACACCCATGTAATTAACCAAGATATAAAAAATATAAAGGCCCAAGACGTCATCCTTTTGTTTTTTATTTGGGCTAGGCCTATCACTCCTTAAAAGTAACATGTAAACTCTTTTAAAAATATTGGACTTAATGATTTTAAGCCCAAATTAAAATAAAAAGAAAGCCCTGTTGTTTTCTTTTAAGTGTGGAAACCACATCAAAAGTAAGGTGGACAATTCAATCCGTTTTCGATAAGTTTTGATTCGATTCGATTTTATAAGATTGATTTTTTTTTTTCAAAATGAGATTTCAAGTCGGATCGAGTAACTATAAGGAAATGTCAGGTTCGAACAATCCGTTTTTGATAAGTTTTGATTCGATTCGATTTTATAAGATTGATTTTTTTTTTTCAAAATGAGATTTCAAGTCGGATCGAGTAACTATAAGGAAATGTCAGGTTCGAATTTTAGACAAACTCAATCCGATCCAATATTATATAAAAATAATTTTTAAATTAATTATATATATTTCTATAATTATATATTTAAATATTTATATTTAAAAAATAATATTTTATTAATTTTCGGTCGGATTAAATACTATTTATATAATATCGAATCGAGTTTGAATTCAAATATTAAAAATAAAAAAAATTTTGAATCGAGTTTAAATTTAACATATATAAAATCGAATCGGATTTGAAATGAACAAAAATTCACCTCGATCCTATCCGTTATCATCCTTAATAAAAAATGTTGAAACTTTTGAAATTAATAATCCTTAACAATATTATAATTTTCAATATTAAGTGTTTTTAAATATAATTACATAATATTACAATTTTTTTTTATACCCCTTGTCAGACCAATAATCTATCACTTTCGTGTAAATTTGTTTTCATATTTTATGTTTGATTTGCCTAAAGAGAAAACGAGCATTCCAACCACACAATGTCGGACGCATATATGGTCTCTATGACGACACGACTCGGTTGACATTTTTATTGCACAGCATCGTCCATTTAAACATGGTCTTGATCACAGTGTTGCATTTGCACTGATTGGATGATACCGTTCCTAATAAATTCTATATCACTTGCCCATGTTATATGCCGTGCGTCCTTTTCCCATCATCTTTCCACTTTGTTGGCCAATTGAGAAAACCTTTAAATAGTTTTTTTTTTTGTCTCAAAATTATATTATATTTTTTTTATATTTTAAATTTTTTTTTATGATTTTTTTTTACATTAAAAATTATGAAATTTTAATTTTTTTTAAATTTCATAAAAATTAATACATAATAAACATTTTTCATGTCGGTTCTTGTTTTATGCAAGGCTTGTAGAAAAAATAAATGAGAGTAATCTTGATTAAGGAAGTATTAACTTTTTCTTCAATGTGATACTACTTGTTTTCCTATTTCCATGTAGAAAGGTCCAGCAAGTGAAATTACCATGAAGTTCCTAGTTTCATTTATTGCACGTGGTGAAAGTAGTCATATTAGTACTTTTGTTTTTTTTTTTTCTTTTTTTTTAAAAACAATGGTGGTTTTGATCTGAATTCTGAAGTTGATAAATGAATTAGCTTAGGAAATATAATTTTTTTAGCTTAGTTTGAATATGGAATTGAAAACACTTATTTTTCATATTTTGTATAAAAATTTAAACATCTTCTTTAAAGTACACAGCCAGCGATACTTCCAAATTTTTAATATGAATAAAAATGTTTTATACACAAAAAAAAAACATATATACACAATTATTTTATAATGTTATTTTCTAAAAATAAAAGTAAAATATATTTTTTATTAAATTGACTATAACACAGGAAGTCGACCTTTCACCGCTTGGCGTCTTAGCCTAAAGATATCAGGACGGTTTCCTAGTTATGTACGCTACGCTTGAGTTTGAAACTTTGGGTAAAGTGGTAAAAAAACGTTTTTTTTTTTTTTAATTTAATTCAATTTTATTAAAAGATTGAATTTTTTTTAATTTTTTTAAAATTTAATGTTAATAAATTTATTTGAATCAATAAAAAAATATTTTGATTAAAATTCAAATTCTCTCTGACGGTAAATAAAAAAACTCATTCTTCCATCTCTAAAGGTTTATAAAGTGTAAACTAGGTCAAGTTCTTCGAGCATATTTGGCCTCAATTAGATAAGTAAACAATTTAAGTTGAGTTTGCAATAATATTTTTTTGAATAATTTGTAAGTTTTATTGAATTTTTTTATTTTTATTTTTATACTATATACCTATATAAAATTATAAATAAAATAAAATATTTATTCACATATTTTATTGTATTACTTGAGCTTTTATTTTGAATTTCAATTTAAGTTTGAAGCGAATTTCAAAATTTTTATAAGTTTATATTTAATATATTATTAGTATATAAATATATTATCAATAAATCAAATGATATCATTTTATTAATAATATAAATTAAATTATAATATCTCATGATTAAGTTTTTAAAAAATATTAATTTTTAATTTATTTTAAAAATTAATATTTATTTATTAATAAAATAATATCATTTTATCTATTTATAAAATATAAAATTTATATATTAATAATACATTAAATATAAGCTTTTTCTTTTTATAAATTAACTATAATTAAACCTAATCAAATCTAATTTGAGTAACTCAATTTATTTTTAAAATTGAGTTAAAAATTTTTTAATTCAATTATATTTTACTTTTAAAATTTTAATTGAACCAAACACAATCCTAACAATAATGGATTAAATGCCCTTAATGTTCTACTTTGCAAAAGAAAAAAAAATAGTTGACTTTTTCTACAAAATGTTGACGTGGATTATGATTACTTTATATATTATAAAACATCGATCACGTAATCTGAGGGAAGGCGTCAACAGACGGGTTTGCCAATGTCAATTGGCAAATACTAAGATCATATCCTTAAAATAATTTAACCAAAAAAATAAAAATAAAATATAAGCACGAAAAAAAAAAAGCTCTCTTCATCCCATTTTTTTAATATTTTTTAGGATGTCTTTAAATTGTATACTCTTTACGTTTGAATCGTTAAAATTTTTATTTTATATATTTCAAAATTATATTTTAAAAATTTAAAAATTTTAGGAAACTTTAATATTAAATGTATTAAAATTATTTTTTAAAATTTGTAAAAATTAATTATATTTAAATAATATGAGACGGAAAAAATACTATAAATTGTTGTACGGCTTTGATTTGATCTTCTGATTCGATCAATGCCATTTGGATGGAGACTGAAAGACCTATTCCCCAAAATCATTATCTCAGCAAAGCAATTAGACTTTTTCCCTTCGACAAAGCCTAAGTCATTAACCCCTAGATTAACGCCCACCAAACAAAACTAATTCCCAAAATTTCCCCTTAAAATACGCGAAAAATGGGACCCAAAATCTATTTTCAAAGGGCCGGTCAGTCTCAACTCAAACTGATGCCACCATTGTTTTTTGTAAGCGGAACTGACCATAAAAGGGTCTCTCTGTCTTTACGTCTTTTGACCTCATCTCCAAGCCCAACAATTTTCTTTTATAGTTTCCTTCCAATTTTCATCGTATCTTTTATATTTGCCTTCCATTAAATCTCTCCGTTTTCATCGCTCTGTTTATCCTTATTCTCCTTTCTTCTTTATATCTTATTTTCTTTTTGTTTTACTTTCCTTTTGGAGATGAATCAAATAGAAATGGACCCAGAGCAACACGGAGTCGACGATGATCAGAAGAAGATTCCCAACGGTGGCGGAAACGGAAAAGTGAATGGAACCGCCGTGTCGGGTGATCAAGATGGAGGAGAATTCTCTGATGTCGAGATGGAGAAAAGCTGTGAAGAGAAGGAGGAGCAGCTCCAAGACAAGGAGGATTCTAATTCAAGTTCCCCCGACGTTAGTGAAAACCACGACACCGACGCTAAGGAGGTTAATCTTAATCCTCAAACCAATGGTAATGGCCATAATCATTACATACCAGCAATCAAGTCACAAGTTCATCTCCCAAAACCCGAGCCACCACCACAGCCAAAAGCGGAACGTTCACAATCGTTGTCCATGGCCGAAAACATGCCTTCCATAGGAAAATACATCAGAGACCGAAGCAGCACTTTTTCAGCAGCAATCATCAAACGCTTATCATCATTGAAAGAAGATAACGGGGATTTCATCGTGAAAAACGATTCGTTAAACTTCGAGGCAACAGAGTTCAAAATCCCAGGGGTCAAAGTTATAGTAAAACTGAAAGGCGAAGATGAAAGGCAAGAAATAAGAGGTCGGATAACGTTTTTTACAAGGTCGAACTGTCGAGACTGCACCGCTGTTCGTAAATTCTTCAGAGAAAAGGGCCTTAGATACGTTGAAATAAACATCGACGTGTTCCCCAAAAGGGCGAAGGAGTTGGTCGAAAGAACAGGGAGTTCCGAAGTACCCCAGATATTCTTTAACGAGCATTTGTTGGGTGGATTGGTAACGTTGAATTCATTGAGAAATAGTGGGGAGTTGGATAAGAGAATGAAGGATTTGTTGGGTCAGAAATGTCCAGAGGAAGCGCCTGATATAACAGCTTATGGATTTGACGATGAGGAGGAAGAAGAAGATGAGTTGGTGGGGATTGTGAAGGTTCTGAGACAGAGCTTGCCTATTCAGGATCGTTTGATTAAGATGAAGATTATCAAGAATTGCTTTGCTGGTGCTGATATGGTGGAAGCCATCATTCACCACCTTGACTGCGGCAGAAGAAAGGTAATTTCTTTACTTTTTTCCCTTATTATTATTTTTTTTAATTTTTTTCCAATTTTGCTTGCTTATTTATTGGTCTTAATTTACTTCGTCATCAAAACCTTCCGCAGTTTCTCTTTTGGACGAGAAAACGTGTTTGAATGTCTCTCATCGAATGGAATTTTTTTTTTACTTTAACTTCATTTTATTTTAAATATATTACTAATTAAAATATTTTTAAAAAATTTAAATGAAAAAATTTTCAAATATAATTTAAAAATACATATTTAATATATTAAAAAAATAAATGATCAAATGATTGTAAAAAATCAAATCAAAGTAACTTACAAACGAAGGAAGCAAGTTGTTGTTTTTTTTTTTTCACATATAGTAAGGATTTGATTTTAAATCATGTTTCCCCATTTCATTTCAAAAATAAAAAGACCATTTTTTTTTTGTCTTCGTGGGCCCAATGAAACATACACGGTTACACTCACGACGCTAGTGATGGGTTGCACGCCGCACGCTGAGTGCCAGTATGATAGCACCACGTTCGTCCAATTATATTTATGTTTATTTAAGTTTATTATTATTGCTACTAATCGAAATTGAAATGATGATTATTATTATTATTCAAATTAAGTACTAGTAATTGTGGATTAGCAACAACTCTTATGTTATAGTTATAGGCTTATCGCAATCCTCTCATCACATAATTGGACGTACCATAAAGCTACATAACAGTAATCATCGTCTGGTCAAGGATTATTAATGTTATGCCAAACCATAATCATTAGTACATTTTGATGTTATGAGTTAGTATTTAACTTTACTTTTTCACAAAAAAAAAATCTTAGTTTAATATAAAAAAAGAAGTTATAAATGTTATGATTTGAAATTTAAATATATTTAAATATTTTTTAAAATAATTTTATTAATTAATTAAATTAAAATTCGAATTAAAAAAATCTTAGCTTGTCATTGAATTGATGGCCTTGTACGATACTTGTTCGGAAAGTGGTCCACCAGACTTGCTATTATAGGGTTTACAACTCTTGTCATTAGTTTGCAAATTAAGTTGGGGTAAATGGAAGGCAAGTTGTATGTCTAATTGCTATTTCTTCAAGAAACATTTAATTCAATAATTAATACATTATTTTATAATTTATTCAAAAAGCTAAATTTTGGGTTATCGGAGCAGAGCCCTATACATTCAAATTAAATCTGAAAAAATATTTGCATAATCATGGTGGGAAAGCGAATCAAGTGGACCAGCCATGACTACTTCAAGAGTTGGTACTTGATAGCTTTTAACAACAGATGTTCAAGGGCTTGGCCTCCTCGCCGTCCTTACTGCCTAATTTCTCGCCTTTCTTTATGGCCCCAAATTTTGCTTCTTGGACTTCCATTAACGACTGTTTTTGTGTACAAACCTCAGCGAATAGAACCGAGTTGTTAACTTGACATGGATGACATGAATAAGATGTCTTGCAGGAGATATTGACACTTTTTTAATCCTTCATAAATTATATACAGGGCATTGAAACTGCAAAGCGGCTGGCCCAGAAGCACTTCATCCACCATGTCTTTGGGTAGGCACATGGTCTCGTACATTACTTCTAATGTTAATTTTAAATATACTTTTCATCTAGACCTGACATCTCTTTCAATGGTTTAATTGCTATTTTTGTTCAGGGAAAATGATTTTGAAGAAGGAAAACATTTTTATCGTTTCCTTGAGCATGAACCATTTATCATGGGATGCTTCAACTTTCGAACTTCAACAAATGATAGTGAGCCCAAATCCGCATCTTTTCTAGCGGATAGACTCACCAGGTTAATGTCAGCCATACTGGAAGCATACGCGTCTGATGACAGGCTACATGTTAACTATTATGCCATCAGCAAAAGTGAAGAATTCCGCAGGTATTTTGCTTCTTCATTTCCTCTTTAGATCATTTTGCTCCAATGCTGTTCAGGGATCAGAGTGGTGGGGAGCGCATTGATTATTTCATCCCATAATCATTATAAATATCTCTAACCTTTTCTTTTTCTTTTACTGTTGATGCAGGTACTTAAATTTGGCACGAGATCTGCAAAGGGTCAATCTCCAATCACTCACTCCAGATGAGAGGCTAGCCTTCTTCTTAAACTTATACAATGCCATGGTCATCCATGCTGTAATCAGCATCGGACATCCTGAAGGAATACTTGATAAGAGAGCCTTTTTCTGTGATTTCCAATATGTAGTTGGAGGGTACCCTTACTCCCTCAGCATCATAGAAAATGGGATCCTCAGAAACAATCGAAAGTCCCCTTATTCCTTGATCAGGCCCTTTAGCAATGGAGACAGGCGCTTAGAGGTAACCCAACTTCATCAATTTCTTCCGTCTAGATTTTTGCAACCTTTCACGTTATAAATCATGCATGCTTGACAAAATTTTTTTTTTCCATTTTAAATTGACAGCTTGCTCCTACTAAAGTTAATCCATTAATCCATTTTGGGCTGTGCAATGGAACAAGGTCAAGCCCAACAGTGAGGTTTTTCACTCCTCAGGGTGTTGAAGGTGAGTTAAGATGTGCTACAAGGGAGTACTTCCAGAGAGGAGGAATAGAGATTAATTTGGACAAGAGGACAGTTTATTTAACTCGGATCATCAAGTGGTAAGTTTTCAACTTACTGATGTCAACTAATTCGTATTAACTGCTTCTTACATCAAAATTGAAAAAAAAAAAACCGAAAGTTAACTAAATTGATTTATACAATCATTTTTACAATAAATTATTTAATAAATCTTGAATTAAAACCCCGACACATATAATCATTTTCCCTATTTTTAGGCTACAGCCCATTTCATATAAAAAAAATTGAAAGAAAAAATAGTTAGAAGTGACAGTTCAACTTATTGAATTTAACTCGTTGCATTTTTTTCCTTAAAGGTTTAGCGCAGATTTTGGACAAGAGAAAGATGTCCTCAAGTGGGTCATGAGTTACCTGGATGCAACTAGATCGGGGCTTTTGACCCATCTTTTGGCTGATGGAGGCCCTATTAACATTGTGTACCAGAATTATGATTGGTCTGGTAATTTGTGACCTTCCAATTTTTCAAGTCGTTGGCTGTTTCAGATAGAAATTTTGGGATGAAACCGTTGAAGCAAACGAGTTTCATTCATATCGTTACAAAGAATAGAGGAAGATGCAAATGACAGGGAAACTTTTGTATATAATACCTCAAGTTCAAAGGTTACATGGGGGATTAGTCTTCTGCCTTAGCAAAGGTATCATCAAAGACATTATAAAAATCTTGTCTCGTTTTTGCCTTGTATTTTTGGGTGAATTGCAACAATCATTAAAGTTGATTTGCACTAGAAGAAAAATCTGAGTCCTTGGCATGTTAGACTCTGATGTCCTTTTTTTTTTTTTTTTTTTTCCAATTGAGGAAGATATGTAACAATTTGAAAGATGAAATGATTAAAATGAAAGAATATGATCTGTCAACCATTGTCAGTCTATCATGTGTGCATAGGCATCATCACGAAAATCAAGTCATAGTTGCTAAACGAACAACAGCAATGTTCTTCCATTCTATTTTTCCTTCTCTAAAATGGAATAAAGGGGATTCAGAAGTCCTTACTAGTAAGAAAAACAACTATTTTTAAGCGAGGGTAAATGGAAGAAAGGAAATGGGGCGAGAAAACAATGAAGGAAAATGAAATCTTCATTTAATCACAATAAAACATTATATTCATGATCTATGGTAAATCCTAAAATTTAGGTATCTAACCTTTTTTTTTTCTATGTGTCAGCTTTGTGTTCAAAGTACTAGTAACTATAACAAGAAGTTAAGTTTTATATTTTATAATTTTTGAATTGGTTGTATGAAAAACCAAAAATAAAAATCATGTTATATTATAATTTTAAATTTTTTTGTATCACTCATTTTTATAAAAAATAATTTTTTTAATTACTTTTTTGATCATTATATTATTTTTTATTACTGACATCCGTATCTTTCATAATTTAATTTTAAAATCTTTAATCTTTCTTAAATTCAAAATTTTATTTTTTTTAATTAATGTAAAGATAAAATTATGTTTCACACGTCCAAATAATTTCAAATGATTTTCTTTCATCTTTTTTTTTTAATTTAGACTCCTAATTTTCTTCAAAATTTTTCATTTTTTATGTTATCTCTTTTATTCATCTAAAAATCCTTTATCTCCGTTACACTCACTTTCTTCTAATATTGTCTGTTTGTGTTCAAAGTACTAGCAATTATTGTTATTATTTCAACCATTGATAATCCATTGGAGAGCCTTACCGAAGAGCTCCCACCGCATAGAGTATGCATTTATGATTAAATCCCTAGCCCTGTCAAATAAATGGGAGCCAGGTGTTTAATATAAAACATTTTAATGGTGATAATATTTATGGGTTTTTATAATCTAAAAAAGATAAGAGACATAGAAAAATAAAGCCCAACCCATAGAATAGTTTATATTTTGTAACAATATGTCTACCATCTGGACCCATGCTAATGTTAAAATGCAAAGCCCTAAAGCCCGATATAAAACTAAAAGTTTTACGGAATTGGGAGGAGGGAAATGGAGAACGCCAATTCAGCCATCGGCCCTGACAGGTAGCTATAAATGCGGACGAACAGGCCGTGGGTCACATGACTACTTCCCCGACGCCCCCAAATCCTACCATCCCAATCCGAGAAAATCGAAACGGAGAGTATAAATATTATTTTTAATCATAAAATATATTTAAAAATAATAAAATGTTATTGTTTAATATTTCAATATATCTTTTTTAATTTTTTTTTATTTTAAGAAAAATCCTATTACAAGAGAAAAAAAGAAAGACTTAATTCAAAACCAAGCTTTTATATCCTTTTAAAACTTGTATGTCTTTTTGTATATATTTTTTAATAATTTTCATTGTTACAAAACCTGACGACTTGATCAAGAGTTTCAAATGAGTAATCGTGTTCAGCCCGGCTTGACTTGTATATAATTAAAATTTATTTTGATTAGCACATATAATTATTTTAAAAAATAATATTTAATAAATTTAAAATTTATTTGTAAAAAAAAAATTTTGAACGTAACTTAATAAATATCGATTAGTCACTCATATGAATAATCCAAATCTTGACAAAAAAAAAAGTTATATAAAGTTTAAGCACCACAATAGATTATTTTATTTATCATAATTTTTTTTAATTTAATAATAAATAAATTATTTAATCTCTTATATCAAAATAAAATATATCGTATTTGATAATTTAAGATAAATAATTACAGATTATATATTTAAAATAATTTAAATAAATAATCATCAATAAAATTTAAATTTAAAATTTTTTCGTTAAAAAAAATAAATTCGATTGAATCAATTATTTATTAATATAAATAATCAATTGTCGTTACTAGAAAAAGAATACTGTGTAACCAATTCTAAACGTTGGGAATTCTCGTCACTTATCCAACGTCTACTTTTTAACGAACGACCGTTAGAAAAAAGACCATTCCAAAAGAAAAAACAAAACAACGAAAGGAATATTAATATCCAAAATAAAAGTTCAAAGCCCTTACATCAAAAGTTTCACTATCATCTCATTTTCTGAACCTCTATCAATCTTTATTTTTGAAATATTTTTTATTTTTTCTTTTCAATTATAAACTTATTTTTCTTTTCGAATATTAAGAACCGTTGGATATTATATATTATGAAACAATTATTAATTTGTGTCTTAAAAATATTTATTAAAATTTTTTAAAATGCATTAATAATAGTAATTAATACATTTTAGAGATTTAGATACCTTCTCATAACCAAAATCTTACTATTTGTTGTAATAATTTTGTATTAAATATATTAATTGATAATTTTACCAATAATTTTTAATATATTAAATGAAAATATTATTATAAACAATAATAAAGGACACTCATTAATAAAATTTTTAATTTTGTACGTCAGGTAACATTGAATAATAAATATGGTCAATTTTAATAATTTTCATTTAGCAGGCTGAAATTTAATGGTGTTCTATAAATATTCAACAAAAACACCACGATTCCTTAAAAGGAAATTAAAAAAAAAAAAGCATCTCGAGAAATCTCAAATTTAATGTAATTTAAAGGTGGCCTATCACTTAAAAATTTGTTTCTTCTACATTTATTGGTGATATTTTTTGAAATTTTATAAATATGAGGATAAATAGATTATTTAATTTTTTAAGTCAAAGTAAAATATATCATATATGATAATTTAAAATAAACTATTATAAATTGTACATTCGAGATGCTTCTAACAAGTGACGATCGATAATATTCGAACTCAAAAATTTTTTAATTAAATAAAACAAATACAATTAATTAAATCGATCATTTGTAAATATTTATCGATGATATCATTCTTTATTTTTTATCACTTCAAATTTTAATTAGAAAACAATACTTATTATTTTAAATTTACAAACAGCTCCTTTCTAGTGTTACCTACTTTCTATTTTACTTTATTATTTTATAACCTTTTTTGTGTAAGAAATTATCACACATTGATTTTTTCAAAATTCTAATGTGAAAAACTCCAAAATTGAAGTCCCTTTTTCTTTATAAAATTAGTATGAATATTAATTGAAAAAGAATAGTAATTTCAAGTTTATCATACTTGAATTTGAAATGTAATTAAATTAGTTCATATAAATACTATTTAAAAGTAATATTTAATAAATTTAAAATTAAAATTTTAATATCTATAATTTATTTTTTTTATTTTTAAGCTATAACTTCATTTGTAAAAAAAAAAAAAAATGATACTCAATGGCATGATATGAACAAAATAATAATAATAAATTTTTTATTTAATATTTAAATTTATAAAAAATTAATCCATAATCATTAAAATTAAAATATAAAAATTTAATATTATACCTATAAATCAAACAAAGACATGTAACAACCCATTCTCGTGTCCTTATTAAATACTATATATAAATGTAACAATATTATTTCGTTGATAAAATCAACCATAATTAATCTGCCCTTAGTCTTGATGAAGCAATGAGCTAAGGGGGAGCTCCAACCTCTAGAACTAGATTTCCGGCAAACTAGTCGGGATTGTCGTGTGTCGAAAAACGACCGAAAACTAAATCTTGACTTGAAATAAACGTGACAGCTGGTGCCTAATTATCCCCCTTAACGTGAACTCAACTACAATCGAAACACTGAAATACCCGTTTTGCCACGTGTATTCCATTTTTATAGTTACAAGTGTCAGGTAAGTAAAACATCAACTGCTTTCCTTTGCTTTCTAGTCCTTCACCCATTTCCTGAGACTGATCAGAAACACAGTCTCTCTCTTGAATTATTTTTCGCATTCAACACAGGTAGATCTACCATTGAACTTCTTGGGTTTTAATAGCTGTTTTTGTTTTTCTGAATAGTCGGCTCCAAACCCTTCTTAAAAAAAAAAAAATTTGCATTTTGATCTGACAAAGAATGAAGTTTTTACTGTTTTGATGGTCTCTGGCATCTGGTAGATTTCTTTTTTATTTTTGGTTGCTTCAGTCATTTATTTGAGGATTTTCAAGTTCTGGGTCTTTGCTCGTTTTAGCAGAGTGATGCAGCAAAGGAGTCGGTGAGAGAAAAATCCCAGCTTTTTCATGTTAAAAGCTTCAGAATTTAAGGGTCAAAAAAGGCTTTTGATTGATTATATGTATCAGTCAACCAGCGAAGGAGTTGGAGAGCAGTATTGGATCCCATGACTCTCAAGTTTCAAAACTGCTAAACGACGTTTGAGCTGTCCAAGAAGAAGCAAGAGGGAAAATTATTTAGAAAGTTGGATTGTTTTTAACCTTATTTTTTAGCTACTGCAGTTTCAGGAATATAGAAATCATAGAAAGGAGAAAAGCAAGTCACTAAATATTTTTTTTTCTGGTCTGCAAGTTCTGAGATGAGTTCACGTGAAGATTACGCCGCGTTGTCCGTGAATATTGCAAGTAACAAGCTCGAGAAGAGATGCCTCAGCATTTGGTGTATTTGACAAAGACTACTTCACCAATGCAAATGCAGCTCCTTCTCCTCCTCCTTCACACCATTAAATGCCATGGCTCTATCCAGGGCTTTTCAGAGTCACTTCAGTGAGTAGATAAGCTTCCTCTATTGCTGCTTGTTTCACTTCAGAATTGTTCAGTCAAAAAAAGAGGGCGCTAGCGCTATTTGCATTGTTGAAAATGACCCAAATTGGCGCGTTTCTTCTTATACTCAATAACTCCCATGCTTTAGTTTTACAATTTCTTGTGCGTGGAAAGAATGGCAGATTCGAAGATTTGGATTTTGGGCTGTGATTTGAGTAGGAGAATCAAAACAGAGTCAGCTTGCTGGAAGGTTGAAACAGCAAATGTCTCTCCATATGGAAACCAATTCAAATCAAAAGGGTTGCATTGTTTAAGGGTGTTGATTTGAAAGATCCCATTTTTTTTCTCTCTACCCCAGAAACAAAGAGTATTTTCGAAGATCATAGGCTGAAAATGGAACCCCTTGTTTCAAGGTACTGCTTTCTTTTCTTTTTCATCTTCTGCTCTCTCCTTTCTCTTGTTCCTCTTGTCAGATCAGGGGATGCAGAAGCGCTTTTAACCCTGCAATCATCAATCGATCCTTTCAACTCATTGCCATGGCAAGGAACCGATGTGTGTGCGTGGAGGGGAATCAAGGAATGTATGAATGGAAGAGTAACAAAACTTGTACTAGAGTACCTAAACTTGACTGGTACTTTAGATGAAGCAAGCTTGAATCAGTTAGATCAACTTCGGGTTTTAAGTTTCAAAGGAAACTCACTTTCAGGTCAAATACCTGACCTTTCTCGCCTAGTCAATCTCAAATCACTTTTCCTCAACGACAACAAATTCACAGGCGAATTCCCAGAATCAATTTCTGGTTTACATCGCTTGAAAATCATAGTTTTGTCAGGAAACCAACTCTCTGGTCACATTCCACCTTCTTTACCCAAACTCAAACGCTTATACACTCTTTACTTACAAGACAATAACTTCAAGGGTACAATCCCACCCTTGAACCAAACAGGCCTTAGATTCTTCAATGTGTCTAATAACCAACTTTATGGTCAAATCCCTGTGACCCCAGCTCTGGGTCGGTTCAATATTTCTTCATATTCCGGTAATATTGATCTTTGCGGTGAACAGATTGAAAACCCATGTCAAACAATCAATTTTGGGCCAGCAATGAGTCCTGCTTATCCCATGGTCCCAAGTTCAAGGTCCTCATCAAAAAAGCGTATTCTCAAGATTGTAGTAGGCAGCGTTGGTGGGTTTTTGCTGCTACTTATTTGTGTGTTTTTGGTGTGTTTTGTTAGCAAAAGGAGACGTGAAAAGGATAGGTCAAAGGAGGTTAAAAGCAAAGGAGTTGTTAGCGTGGAAGGGGTGGAGGTAGGGGAGGCGTTGGGCGGAGGAGGAGGAGGAGGAGGAGGAGCAGGAAGCGGTGGCACGGGAGATAATAATAGCGGAAAACAAGCAGGGTTTTGGGAGAACGAGAGTCTAGGGAGTTTGGTATTCTTAGGAGCAGGTGATCAGCAGATGAGTTACAGCTTGGAAGATTTATTAAAAGCATCAGCTGAGACGTTGGGGAGAGGTACAATGGGGAGTACCTACAAAGCTGTGATGGAATCAGGATTCATCGTGACAGTTAAAAGGTTGAAAGATGCTAGATATCCAAGATTAGAGGAGTTCAAGAGACACATGGACTTGCTTGGTCGGCTCAGACACCCTAACTTGGTCCCACTTAGAGCTTATTTCCAAGCCAAAGATGAACGCTTACTCGTATATGATTATTTCCCCAATGGAAGCCTCTTTTCTCTTATTCACGGTATGTCGGTGACTCTCACTCTCAATTCCATTCATTTCTGTTTTCTCGTGTTTTTTTGGTCGAATAGTCATTTGTTTCCTAATGCTTTCCCTAATCAGTTTTAGGACAAAAACCTATCTAACCCACTCACATGTAAACCTTAAACAATGGTCTTATATATATATATATATATGAAAGATAGTAAGCACTCAGATTTGATTTGGGTCTGTATTGTTTTTATTACAGTCTTTAAAGTCTAAAAGTTTTTAAGTTATTTTCTTTTTTTGAACCTTTGACCTGGGAAAGATAACAGTAAATGAAAGTCAAACAGTTAAAAGTGTGGTTTTAGGACATAATATGTAACAATGAGTGTTTTGTTGTCACTTAATTAACTCTAACATAATTAACCTTAGCATGTTGGATGTCTCCTCAAGCTCATATATTTAGTTGAAAGCATAAAGAAAGCTTACTTTTTTTTATTATTTGAGTGAGTTTGAATTTGTTTAGAAGACGTGGAAAGGTCATTTTCGATAAATTCATTAAGCTCGTAGATAAATTTATTTGAATTAATTCGAAAAAATATATTAGATAAAACTCGAATTCCATAAAAAACCATTAAGAAAGCTTACCTAGTATTGGGTATTATTTGGTTTAAGCACGGGGGAGACTGGGACCAAAACATAAAGCTTTCATTAGATGTCACATGAATGAGAAAGACATAATAATATTTGCAGGCAGCAGACTCTTTTCTTTTTTCATCATTTCGTGGCTAAGCTAAAGACAGGTGAGAATTCATTTTATTTAAACAGTTTTGCCATAATAATTTCTTTGTTTTTCTTCATAAAAAGTTGTACTATTAATAAAGTTGAGCATGCAACTACTTGGATGAGCCAAGTAGGGCCCTTGGGAGATCTCATCCATAAAAAAATGGTGGATAGAATCTTAATGTTTGGACTGTATTTTTTGAACCACACCTGCAAAAGTATACAGAAAACATTTTCCATCGCTGTCTTGATCTGAAAAAGTGAGAAACTGAAACCCCTCACCTCATTACAACTGTATTGTTGTAGTAGTACAATCTTACAGGTAGATGCTCCTCTGGAACTGTCCTTTGTTGTAGCGATGTGTGTTTCCTGCAAAACACCATGTTTTTTCTTTGACTCTCTGCGGCCTACGACCAAGACCCACCTTTGATTTACCTGCTTCTTTGTTTCTATTATTTTGGGTTGGTTTTCTCTTTTTAGAAAAATCTTAATTTATTTTAAAAAATATTTTTTATTCGAAAAATGGGATTTCAGTTCTGTTTTTTAATCGAAAATCAATTATTGAATGACTGTTGGGATGGAATTTATGAAAAAAAAACATTAATCTTGATGTATGACGAATTTTTTTATTATTATTATAATTCAAATCATCAGTATTTTTTTGAACACAGAGAAAAATACCTTGAGAATTGGTCTTAAAAGTTGATAATTTTTTTTTCTTCATTTCTCAATCAATCATACTCTTAAAGATTTAGGTAAATAACGACAACTCATGGTTGGGTTTTTTTTTTCTTCAATAATAAGCTGTGGTAAGTCTCGAGAAGGGCGCATTGCTTTATTGGGACAACTCATTGTGAATTGTTAGTGAGACCCCAGCATGTTATTGTTGTCAGCTGCCCCCACTCTCTGAATTCTCAATTAAGTCTTAGTTTTTAGTAGTGATATCAATGTTTCTCTTTCCTTTTTTTTTTTTTTTTTGTTGTTGCTTGTCATAATTTTGTTAGTACATTTGGTTGTTATATTATTGGGTTTCTTGTTTGAAATTCTAATTTAATCCCACAGATATTGTCATGTTAGTTATGAGCTTTTATTGCTTTCACTTCACTCAACTAGTAGATTGGAATAATTATATGCTCCTAATTTTAGTACAATAGAGATTATGGTTTAAAAGAAATTGAAAAATAGAATTTGTAAATGGAAGAGATCCAATCCATCTTTACTAAAATTTAGTTTTTAAAAAGTAAATGAATCATTTGAATTAAATTTTAAGTTGAATTGGATTACTGTGTCATTGATAATGTATCAAAATTTTGTTGTTGCTAATAGTTCAATTGAAAATGCACATGAAGCCTAAGGTTAAAGTGCCTAACTGGAGATGTGTTGCTATATGTCAAAACGAATATTATAAATCTAATGCAAAAATGCATAAAAAAAAGTTGGGGGCATTCATTGCAATTTACCATATTCTTCTTAGGTCAAGGCTAAGAAAATGGAAGTTACTGCAATACTAATAGCTAGTACCCTCTAAACCTCTTTATGATCCAGAGGTGTTAACTTTTTGGATTGCCTTGTAGGAACAAGAACCTCTGGTGGTGGAGCTGGGAAGCCTCTTCATTGGACATCATGTCTGAAAATAGCCGAGGACTTGGCAACTGGACTGCTTTATATTCACCAAAATCCAGGCTTAACTCATGGAAACCTGAAATCCTCTAACGTGTTATTAGGGCCTGACTTTGAGTCCTGCCTCACAGATTATGGTCTCACTTTGTTTCGAGATCCAGACTCAGTGGAAGAACCTAGTGCTGCAACATTTTTCTACAGGGCACCTGAATGCAGGGACATCAGAAAATCATCCACCCAACCAGCTGATGTTTACAGCTTTGGTGTTCTACTCCTGGAGCTTCTAACAGGCAAAACACCCTTCCAAGACCTTGTTCAGGAGCACGGTTCAGACATTCCTAGGTGGGTACGATCAGTCCGTGAAGAAGAGACCGAGTCTGGGGATGAGCCTACCTCTGGTAACGAGGCATCTGAAGGCAAGCTTCGGGCTCTTTTGAACATTGCAATGGCTTGTGTTGCACTTGCACCTGAAAACCGTCCTGCAATGAGGGAAGTTTTAAAGATGATTAAAGATGTGAGGGCGGAGGCTCAAGTATCATCCAACAGTAGTGACCATTCGCCTGGAAGATGGTCGGACACTGTTCAGAGCTTCCCTAGAAATGAACATCTAAGCATATAAGCCTGATAGATTTGGCAGGCATTCAATTCAAGTCTTGTAATTCTTTTCCCAATGAAGCTTTCATTCTTCCACTAGCTATATTGTAGAGTTGTCTTGTAAAGGTTTTCCCTCCTTTCTTTTAGCACTTGTAGAAGGCTGAGTGACTTTGACGGTGGGAATGGATTGGTTTAATGGGTTTTAGTTCAATTTGAATGTGCTGAACTGAATCCACATTTGGGTTTGCTGCAGTGTAATCTGCCCCCTTCATAATCTGAATTCAGAAGCATCCTTTAAACTCAGGCTTTGGATCTCTCTATCTTCAAAATTTGCCTACAACTTCTGTATCTATACCTTGAAATCTTGGAGTTGAATTCCCAAACCGACTCACATTTTATCCAAGTCAGGTTGTAGAAGGAAATAAAATGAAAACTACCGGTTAACGAATCCTAACTCAGTGAAATTGACCTGATCAAGCATTCGAATTGGCCTAATACTGAAACAAGAAGTTAACATACTACAAGCAGTTATAAATCAAGCACCAAATAAGGATCCACTCCAAGGTGTAGCAAGTCATAAATTATACACCTGAAGCTTCAATATTTTAATTCAGCTGAATCTGTTAAGAGATTTTTTTCCCTCCCTGGAGCCAGGAGATGATGAGCAGTCTGCAATCTTATTATCCGGTGCTTGGGGTAAACATTTCAGGTTCCAAAAATGGGATCTCTACACTTTTTCCATTGTGGCACCCAATGTGTGATGAGTATTTGTGTACACGAGGAAGAAGAGCATCCTACCAGCTTCTTATGCATTTACAGTAGAAAAATTTTTGTAATTACACAGACCAGATATATTCAACCTCAATCTTAACAATTCCCTATCAGCACCTTGGTTCCTGCTTGAGATGGATTCTGTTTGGTGAGCCAAAAATCATTGACTGGATACACAAGGAAAAACAAAACAAGGTAAAACAAGTGTACACAAGTATGCTTCATACCCAAAAAAAAAAAAAATCATAGTAATTGAGTGGATCAATAAATAATCATCGCTCATTTGCTCAAACATTTGCAGGCCACCTATTGCCTGGTGGGGCAACTAGTTTCTTGCCATTAAATCTACATTAGCTGATAGTATGAGTGACAGTAAGGAGGGTTGACCTCAAGGTATAGAATTCAATCCCTCCCCCCACCCACTCCATCTTTGTCCAAATGTACCATGAGCAACAGAATTCTATAATACAGTTAAGTACTCTCTTTTTGTGACATAACCCTACACTAAAATGACTGGATGCCAGCTAGTCATCAACAAGCAGTCAAGCTGCTTGTTGTTCTGCAATGAAATTCAAAATCTAAATGTACTTGATGAAGCTGAATAACATGAACAAAATGCAAGACCTGAGAGGGGTGGATATAAAGGTATGATTATGTAAAACATGTGAAAATAATTGGACCAACAAAACAAACTATGAAATTGTTTTGGTATGAAGACACTACTGCAATGATGGGGAATGACAAGTAAAAGAAGTTTGTATTGCCAACTGACATGCTAGCCAACAATTAGAAGTTATTGGAAATGCATATGTAACATTAAGATAGCATGAATGAGATGAGGGTTTGACCAACCAGCTACAAAACATCTTAGTACGAAGACTTGACAGAACAAGGAATTTGCCAGGGAAATGAGGTATGCAGCACTTGCAGCACAATAATATAAAAGACAGGACAAGGATTGACCAGCTAGCCGTGAAACAGTTTGGTAGGAAGACCATACCAAAATGGTGTTCATGCCAAGAAATGAAGTTCAAAGTGCCAACAAACAAGCTAATGCACAATTGAATGCAACACAGAATTAAACATTAAACAGTATTGATAGGAAGGACCAGATTGCATGACAGTTGGGTAAGACATCCATAATCATGCCACAATGTTAGATGACTAGTCAACCAAATATGAATTCTTATCCTTTTACTTTTGACAATAGCCATAAAATATCAAATCTCAATTCAAAATCTTTTTTTTTTTTTTGGCCACAATCTCAATTCAAAATCTAGATTACATCAAATTGAGATAAAAATAAGGTAGAGGGTGTTTGAGTTAAATCTTGGATTTGAAAGAGGTTAGAAAATTACTTAGAGAGAGAAAGATACCTGTAAACGTGAAACAATAGAAAGAATAAGGAAAAAAAAAAGCAATTAGGATGACAGATCCTCACTAGATAGGATCAGGGAGTTCATATGTTGATCCGAACAGGTAAGATAAAGTTTGAGATGTTTTATAAGCAAATGTGCAGCACAATTTGATATAAAATATAATATGAGAACATTCAGATTAACCTGTAAGTTACACTCTCAACCAGTATAAAATAGGCTTTGAATGAAACCTTAATTAGATAAAATTAAAGACAGATCCCATAAAGTGAATAAATTCTTTAGCTTATGGCGGTTTATATGATCCCATCTTTCTGCCATCAACCCAGCACATGAAACTGAATCAATTTAAATGACAACCTACCTGAGTTGCACTAGGCAACACATTAGATGCACCAGGCAAGATACTATTTGCTAAATCCTCATTAACAGATACAGGCAATGGCGGCATCTGGCTCATTAAACCTGGCATACCTCTCATGCTGCAAAAAGTCACTGTAGAAATTAAAAACTTGATGCATAGGCAACAAGAAAGCTGAGAATAACCAAAATGCTTGCCAGAGGGCATTAATCACCGATTCATAATTATAAAGAACATCCACGTACTCATTTAGGATGGTGGTAATATTGTTCCTTGCGTGACAAAAGAGATTAATGTTATCCTGTAACTGTTCATAAAAGCTTTACTTAATAAGCCAGCTTAAGAAGACTGTTAACAACGATCATATACGATACGAGGCAATCACATACAAGATTTACATGAGCACATTAAAAGGAACATGAATAGATTGAACCCATGACCTCCTTTGAAAAACAAGAGGTCCACTTGACAACAAAAGAAAGTGCCCGGTTGTAGATGCAGAATTACATTTTTTTATTTCTTGTCAAATAGGACATATACCAATAGAAGTGCAGGAGCATGGAACAATAAAAATACTACTACAAGCATATGGGCCTGATTGTTGCTATGTTCTATATCCTAATGATGAACTGGATTGGTTGGAATCACAGTTATCTCATATGCCACCTTATATCAGTTTGCAAATGAAGCTAAAAGTTTTGGACATAGATGATAGATCCGAAATTTTGCTTTTTCATAGTTTCATCAGTGATACAAAATTTTCCAATCCGCTCTAATGACATCAACATTAACCAATTAAAGGAATCGTTACCACCTTATTTAACCTCTTGAACTTTATAGCAAAAACTAGCATAAATTGCAGATTAACCATTAAATGTCGCACAAACAATAAGATATGGTATTCATCTCATCTTAAACCTATTATTTACCGTACAATTGCATATTGACAATAACAGAATTTCTGTGAAATAAGGATTGATACACCACCTTGTATGCAGAAAGATTGGAAGTGATCTGACTAAAAGCTTGAGCATTTTGCTTCAATAGATGCATAGTTGTACCACTTATTCCTGAAAACACACAACAAACAAGTAGATTTACATCAAGCAATACCTTTAAACGCAAGCTAGTAGACAAGGAATTCACATTCTTCAAAATCCAACTACAACCATTTATAGCACAAGCAGGCATGGTGTCAAAAGCTCAATTCAGAATAAATTTACTTTAAAGATGCAAAACCTAAAAACCATCAATGGCATGACTTGTGATACCTTCCCCAATTTCCTTTTTTAAAATTACTTGATGTTTCAATATTATAAAGAGATGATGCGCACAGCAAGTCGGGTTGCTGTCTACAAAATTTTGCGTATATGAAGGTTCAGAGTTTGATGACCGACAGTTAAATACCTTAGGAATCAAGGTCCCATTTCTCTCCTATCAAAGGAGAATGATGCAGCCCTAAAAGAACAAGTCTCATAACTTATTCTTATCCAATTATCAATAAAATTCAAATACGTTTACATTTTCAGCTGTTATGTGGCAAAGTTTGGAATACTCAACCATCTTAATAGATGTATATATGTAAAGTTCAGTTGTGAATCAACTCTTTTGCTTTATTTTTAAATGCCACAGCGGTTAAGATTGCCGTTATTTTGCAGATATTCACTCAGTTTGTGTTCAGCTACTTGACTGATGCAAGTTGCTAGATCCATTCTTTGATCTCATTAAAAAAAAGATCTGTCTCTGTAGTAGATTATAACTGTTGCATTGCCGTTAGATTTCAAGCCTATCCTCTTGAAGTTGTTTTACTTTGTGTTGTGAACTATAATGTGTTTAAAGTCACCCTTCCAACAAGTTCTAAGCTCACTGATCCTGCTTACTATACTAACTTTATAATAATAGATTTAATATCACAGAAGTAAAAAAGGATGAATACAAGTATTGACACTATGCTACAATAAGATTAATTATTACTTTCAACCATGACCTTTTCCGACAAGACTTCCTTTCATCAAATTTTATTATTTGTTGAGTTTTTTGATTTACTCAATTTGGTTTAACTTTTAATGTCTAATAATCAACTTAGTTGACATCTAGTCCCACATTTACTGATGGGGTAAAATAACTGAAAGTTTTGCCCCAGTAAAACTTGTGGGCACATATGCTTGTAACAGTCCAAAACTATGTTAGTTGCCAGCTGTTTCAGAAGTTTACAAACCAATCACATAATTCAGCAACAATTTGATAGTTAATGTCCATCAGTTCTCCATTCCTAATTCATTATTAACCGTAATCTTCTTTATACTACAACTCAAAGCCCCCAAAACCTAATTTCTGAAACCCAAATACATCATAAACATCATTTTGGAAGATCACCAAAAAGTTTGTCCTACATTACTTGAGATAATAAAAATGGGAAATGTGGACAAATACTGATAGAAAGATATTAATTAAAAGCAATTACAACAGAAAGAATATATTGATACTTCTAGGTGGTAATATAAAATACAAACCTTCAGAAGGCATTTGTTCATTCTGGTCCAGATGGTGCATCATGAGAGGATATGCAGCCATGTTTTGCTGCAGAGCTGAAGGCATATTCATCTTTGAAGATGATTCCACCAGCTTATCCTGAAGAAGTATGATCTTTAGAATACTGGTTCTTCAATCACATTACATCCTAAAGACATTTGTTGATTCAGGAAATTAAAACAGGAATCCCAGTTATGGCATTCAACTTAGCAAATTGAGATACATTGAATTTACTTAATGTTAATTTTTTTTAATCATAATCAGCAGTTTTGTTTGTAATTTGACTTGAAAGAAAAAATGCAATCCAGAAAAGCTATAATTCCTTCCAACAAAAAGTATAAAAGCCCCACAGCCAAAGGTGTGAGAGAATCAGTGTGCTCACTGAATTAGTGAACAAGCTTGGATAGAGATTCATCTGTGTAAACATATTAAGTTAGTAAACCAGTTTGAAAATGATTTTTTAGCTTTGCAAATAAATGAGTGAAAGGTTGAACAAAGCTACATTAACTCATTTAAATTCGTGATGGCAGAACTGAAAATAACTTCAGCATTTACAGAATGTTTTAAGGATCTGTTTAACCTAACAATGTATTACAAAATTTTGCATTCTTACACTTGTGAAATCTAATGTCTTTGACAAATATGCTGCAACAAGGCATGAAGTATTTATAACAACGAACAAATTCTTAAGTAAGTGAAGATTTTATAGTAGTTTCTTGTGCAAATCCCAAAAAGAGTAGGGACTAGGGAGGGTTAATACTATAAAATAACCACCAAGTGCAGCAGTTAGAAACCACTATTTCAGGACCAGTAAATATTGGGCCACTTGTCCATAATGTCCAGTTCTGTCCACTAGAAAATGAGATGGGTTTCACAGAAACTAGGATTGCATAACTGAGCAAAGTAAAATATTAGGGCCCAGGCAGCAGTACACGCACACCATTCTATGCCCAACAAATACAACAAAGTCAGGGTTGCTACTTGCTAGCTCAGCAAGCTTATTCTGTCCGATATCAGAGAGAGAAACACAAGATTGGCAAAACATGATCGATTCAAATCTGAGCAGGAAAAACTCAGCTCATTTATACTCCATTTAACTATAATCATATAGTTAAATGGGCCATAATAACAACTATCTGTTCTGTTTATTGATGTTTGTCTATTTTTCCATTACAGATATCTGAAAATATCTGCTCATCTTAAAAAGTAGGTAATACTAGTTATCAATTTCCCAAGTTAACTCCTTTCCTTTTTATTGTCAATTTCTATTATGGTAGTTGGTGGATTGAAGTACTTGACATGTACTGAATGCATATTGTTTTGAAAAAGGTTAATGTGAACAAAGATTGAGGAATTAAGGAGCCTTTTTCTTCTTTTCAATTAAAAAGGGTAGCTTCTTTTTTTTTTCCCCCTTCAGTTTTAGGTATCATATTTGAAGTCTTTTTCCAATATGATATATTTTTCTTTACTATGCTTCAATCCTGGCCTATAACCAAACTTAGTTTCATTTTTTAATCTTATAAAAGGACTGTTCAAACATTCATCAAATATCAATCAAACTTCAACCTAAACAGAACCCTAAACCCTTCAACCAAAGAACTTAGCAAAAAGGCAGTTCCTGCACCCTAAACAGAACCCCTATCTATACTCCTTCATCTCCACCTCCACCCTCTGATTTCTCCAAGAGAAAATTTGAAATTTTACAAATTGGGATTTACATAAACATGTACACTTTGAAAAAACGAAAGAAAAAAAATCATGGCTCCTTTGCCAAATTCAAGCCTTAAATTTTATGCTCAATTATCCAAATTCAAACCCTTCATTCCTATATTCATCTTACCTTTCAAGAACAAATTTAACCAGTAATAACATTTTAAAAAGAGTCCTCCTTGTGCTGTTGAACATCAATATTTTGTCAATATGCCATGACGGGGGAAGTAATAGTTGTTAAACATATGGACAATCATATGCATTAATAAGTCCAAAATTATAACTTGTCTCTATGATAATCCCAATTAGCTTGTATCATAAAGACCAAGACATAAATAGCAGAGCAGGATATGTATCACAAAACCAAAAACTTCACAATGGAAAAAGTGATTGGTATTGTTGTACTGATGATAAAACACATTTTATCCAAAGTAAATCTGCAATCTCACTCATGAAGCATATAATTCTATGTGCTTCTTCTCAAGAAATTTAACTAACATGTTTAAAATCATTTATGGGAAAAAGGAAATAAGAAATCAATATTAAGTGTTGCACAAAATTACAAAAATTCATCAGCATACCTTCCTATTGTTCACCTTTTTTCCCACATTAAATTCCTCAGGTTTCCTTCGCTTTCTCTGCCATTTCCAAAAAATACCTTTGTCTCTTACAAATGTGCGGAGAATTTTAAATACGTATCTAATAAATAAAAAGAATATAAGAACATGAACAGATTGATTGAGTTTCACTTGCTCCAGTCAATGTCAATGGTAACCAATGTTTCTTGACAGCATAATCTATAGTCAAAGCCACAACAAAACAATGGGCAGCTAGCAGCCTCTTCAAAATGGGAGGACGCAGCAGATGCCAGTAGCTTTTTGCTATTATTTTAATGGGGGCAAAAGCTATATATTAATTACCAACTCACTTGCTTAATAAACCATTTTGGCCTAATTGGAGATTGACCAAAAAAGAATAAAGAATTGACATTTAGTACTGTAACTTTAAAGAGAGAATTAAATATTATCAAGTCTAATGTGCAAAGCATCACCAAATACGACAAATTCTAATGCATTAAGAATAAGCAGAATCAGTTATCAGTTAAGCAGATGCATTTTGGTCCAACTTCTCTTTAGTACTTGACTATCAAGCACATGGTTCATTATTGGATATTTTGACCGGCATGTCAAAACTAATAATTTTGCACACCACTTTAACAAGACATTAAAAATCAGTACAAATGATGCTAGAAATGCATCATTAAAGAAGCAAGGAGCTTACTTGCATCCACCTACACCTCAATGCAACATCACGTACAGTTTTATCAGGCAAGGTAGCCGCAATCTTTATGTACTTCATAATATTTGGTTCCTCTTTATACCTATAAACATGAAAATGAAAATCAGAACTTAATCTTCATTTCAAAAACAAGATATACCTCATAAGTACCTCCCTTAAAAAGTTCTATATCATAAAGCATAAGCAAAACAACACAACAATTCTAGCAACATAATTAGGGAATCTATTACTTAAAATTAACTATGATCAATTCGATACATTCCTTATATTAGTAGTGGAAAATTACAAGACTTGCATATACAGTAAGAAACCAAATACATCTCCAAGAAGCAAGAGGAATTAATTGGTACATACTTTTCAAGGCCATCCTCCAATATGTACTGTTCATCAACAGACCATTCGACAGCCAATCCTGTATCCTGCTTGAGCCCTGCAACCGAGTCAAGAAGGAGGGAAGATCCAGAAGAGTTTCCAGGTTGGATTAAGGCAGGGGAGGTGGTAATAATACTGGAATTCCCAGGCAAAATCATGGGCGGAGGTGCAAAGTAACCACCCATCGGAATCATCTCGGAACTACTGTCAATAGCAGCTGATTGGAAAGATATAGCGTGCCGATTCATAATAGAAGCTAAACTATCTTCATGATGAAACTCAGTGTTCGATTCTGTTGTCATTTTTTTTTTCACTGAAAAATCCACTTTACCAATAAAAAAACTAAATTGAAATGTGAAAAACTAACTTACTTTCCCCTCATCACCTTAAACTGACTACTTCCATATAATTTTTTTTTGTTCATTTCAGCTCATCAAAACCTACAGTTGCATATAAAGGACAAACACACGAAAAAAATCATATAAAAAATTAACTCCCAAATCGAATTTAGAAACAAAAGATCCTACCAAATTGAACTGACTAAAAAATTCTCAAATGGAAAAACGACACAAGAAAAAAAATGAAGAGAGACGGAATTTACCTGGCAACTTTCCCACCAAGCCCTAATTGATTATGCCTTTTTCTCTCTCACTAAAAACTAAAATTGGCTACTGCTACTACTGCGGTTTTACTGCTTTTTTTTTTTTTTTTGCTTATTATTTTTTTTAGTTTTTTTTAGTTTTTCCGACGTGAGTTTCTTTGCTTTTCTTTACTCCCTCCATTTTTTTTTTTCTGGAGAGACGAGATTAGCTTGTACCGGAAATTAAAAAAAAATGTTGTTTTTTTTTTTTTGGTTAGTGAAATCTATTATTATTACAATAAAAATATATGTACAATTGATGTTTGCAGATCTTGGAATTCAGCAACAGTGCGAATCCCCATAAGCATTTGATGCCAATTATTGTGGCCTCTCCACCTTTCCTTTTTTGCTTACTTTTTTATTCCTTTGAAATTTTTATACGTTGTCTTCTTTTAACTGGCTTTTCTCTCTCCATCTTTTTTTTTTCTTTTTTTCACCAGATTTTCCATGGAAAAATCATAGCATCCTCAATTTGCAATTTTGCATGCCAGCACATATTTTATAATTCATTCTTGGCAAAGCTTTTTAAAATTAAATTAAATACAATACAACTTGATTTGATTTCAAATAATTAATTTATTCGTTCAAAATTTTATTTTCTTTAAATTAAATTAATTTTAGAAAATATAAAATATAATATAAAACTTTTTGTTGCATAGTTTAAAATTAAATAGTCGTTGTAAACAAACATGTCTTTTATTTTTAAAAAAACTGTTCCTTAATTGTTATAGATTATTCATTGAATTTTGATACTTAATAAACATTATATATATATATATATATATATATATAATAACAAGTTGCATTGCCAAATTTTGGAAATTGACAAATAAAAAAAAAAGAGAGAGAGAGAGAATGTGATTCCAAACATTTTTAATTGAAAAATACATATAATTATCTTGAGATAAAGATGAACCTGTTAATTAAATTAACAGTTTAATTTAATACATTTATATAATTATTTTAAAAAAATAATGTTTAATAAATTTTAAATTTAAATATAACATATATAATTTTTTATTTTTAAATTGTAATATTTTTCATAAAAATTTAAATTTGTTAAGTGACACCCGTGAAGTGTTTTGTAGCATTTGTTGAAGAAAGATGCATTTTGAACATTCATTAGCAAGTTAATGTTTTCAATAAGCAATTTGAAAAACGAGATACCAATAAAAAATTAGTTTAGTTTGGAAGGGATGAGTTATTTTTCTTGTGATTTGATCATTACGATTTGTGGGGCGGAAATACAAATTTGAATTTATGATATGGAGATTAATATGGGTTTATATAGAATGGGCTGAAACAGTTGGGCTAATATGTCAAATGTGAGCCATGAAATCCAATGGTAATTAAAAGATATAACCATCTGAAATCATGGGTGAAGTAGATTTCAATCAAAGGCCCAAAATCCATGCCGTTTTTCTCTGTTATACAAACCAAGAACCAAAAACAAAGTTACAGAAAAGCTAAGTAGAAAATGCCAAAACTGAAACAAAGACAAATTTCAAGAAGTTAAAGCAACATGGAATCAGAAAGCATTGTTATTTTTTCTCTGAGAAGATTAAAGTATTAATATAAGGTCAAACATCCCTTCGGCTCGATTTGATTATTATTAATTAATTAATAAAAAATATAAATTGATAAGGTTTTTCAGGTTTTCATGAGCATCTGATACTCTCCTAATAATAATATGCCACCAAATTGGTTGTTTGACACAAATTTAATAAAGTAGAAAATCCTCAATTAGTTAATTCTAATAATCGTATAATCGACATGTTTTGGCTGTGTCTTCGGGCGGCATCACCTTTTTTTTTTTTTAATTTACTTTAAAAAAAAAAATTAGGAGCCACTTTTTGTGTCTCACTGAACCAAATGTTCACGAAATAATTTTGTTAAATCATTGTCTAAACTTAATAAGTCTTGTTGGGCGGCAGCTTCATTTCTCTATCAAATCATATGTTTTTCAAACGAGCACATGCATGCATCCTGCCTTTTTCTTTCTTTTCCCCATTTTGTTTTGGGTTTAGGGTTATGGTGCTCAAGTCAGAGCAATAGTAATGAACATTTGAGGGAAAAAATGGAGTGATTTAGACATGATTTTGGTTTGAGTAAAAGACATGAACTCATGGAATGGAAAGATGTGTGTGAGTGCTATGTTTTTCTTTCTATAGAAACACTTTGTCGGTTGGAGGTTTTTGTTTTGAGAAATTATTTAGAATCCTGAAATGTTAATCAAATTTTGAAGATGAAAATAATCAGAAAAAGTATTCTAAAACAAGAAAGAACAAAGAAACATTACATTTTCTCATCATTCATGCTTGTTCTTTCCTGTTTTGCTTCATTGATCTCCAGGAAGGTTGAAACATCCAATATTTTTTCTTGTCTCAGTTTGTATTCCGACAATATTAATTTCTCAGAAGTAGAGAACAACCACATGGAAGTATACAGGTTCTTAATTGCAACTTGCTGAAGAACCTATAGATTCTTGTGCTGCAAGAATTGATCAGAGAAACAAAGGAGAATAAAAAGTTTTAGGCCAACCGATTAAAGGTGTTCAATTTTTCTTGGTGATACTGATAACGTCGATTCTTGTTTGAAGAATTAGTATAAAATTGCATGTTTGATTCCCGGGATTTGCAAGTCGGGTAGAGATAAAAAAATTCAGCTCCTTTCTCAACTGTTCCACAACTAGCCAAAACCCGGTAGCCCAAAGGTACCAAAAGAGGGAAAAAATCAAGAGGAATACATGAAAGTCAATGAAATAGAAAAAGGGCAAAAAAGCAAAGTTCTATGAAACAGAAAAAGTGGGAGGTAAGAAGATAATGGAAGAGTCCAATACTACTAAAAATTCCCATTGCCGATTGGAAACAAAGTCACCATCTTATTATGTTCAAAGGAACTTTGCTAATGTAATCAAAGCTTTCAATAAAATCCAAAAATGATGGTAGGTTTGGATCCATTCTGCTTATCATTATCCCACCACCTCCGCAAATGCTTTATACTCTACTGTATCAGCTTAGACTTGTTCTTTCTCAGGCAATTAGAGAGTGAAACGCTCTCCTTTTGACATGTGTCGACGTTTGGTAGCTTCCCACTTGTTCTCTTGCCCTTGTATTCATTGTCCTCTCCTTGGACTCTTCTCCACAACTCTGTCTCCGAACCATATATAAACATAGTTACCCCTTCAAGTTTCCATCCTGCAAGTCATCTCTAAGAACCACACACATATTTTCAGGACTCTTCGGGCTTGTTGCTTGCAAACTTTCATGACTAGAGCAATGGTCCTCTCAGACCCACCTCTCCTTGACCATTATGGAGCTCTTTCGTGTCATTCAACTCAATGTGATGAACCTCAAAGCCGACTTATCATGGAAGAATGCCAGCTTCCTTTGATTGACTTGAGTGGTCTAAGCAGTTGCGATGAATTGGTTCGCCAAGCTTGTGCTGCTGCCATTTATAGAGCATCATCAGAATGGGGATTTTTCCAAGTGGTGAACCATGGCATTAATCCTCAATTAGTTGGGAAGATGAGAAGTGAACAGGTGAAGTTGTTCCAAACACCCTTTGAAAAGAAAGCGGCCTGTGGACTACTGAATAATTCCTACAGATGGGGAAGTCCTAGGGCTACTTGTCCTAAGCAATTCTCCTGGTCTGAGGCTTTTCATGTCCCTCTTACTAAGGTTTCAGACGAAGCTTGTTATGGAGAGTTTACATCTTTAAGGTAATATTACATTTTCCAGTTGATTTGGACTTGTCTCGAGCTTTAACTTTTTTGCATTGCCAAGTGCCAACATATAATATGTTTTCCTCTAATTTTCTACAGGGAAGTGATGACAGAATTTGCAGCTGCCATGTCAAAGCTAGCAAGACTTCTAGCAGGGATTCTGACAGAAAATTTGGGCCATGGAAAGGAAGTGTTCGACAATATATGCGACCAAAGCACTTGCTTCCTTCGCCTGAATCACTACCCAGCATGTCCAATATCTGCGGAGATTTCTGGTTTAGTGCCCCACACCGACAGCGATTTCCTAACAATTCTTTGTCAAGATCAGGTAGGAGGACTTCAACTCATGAAGGACTCCAAGTGGGTGACTGTCAAACCTAACCAAGATGCTCTTATAGTCAACATTGGCGACCTCTTCCAGGTAAAACTAAAGCTGCAAACCATAAAATCCAATCAACTTTCCCATCACAGTGAACATATATATCTAAATGGCAACTATAATACTTCAGGCATGGAGCAATGATGTTTACAAAAGCGTGGAGCATAAGGTGGTGACTAATGCAAAGATGGAAAGATACTCAATGGCTTATTTCCTGTGCCCCTCTTATGATTCATCGATTGGGAGCTTCACAGAACCTTCCATCTACCGAAAATTCACTTTCAGGGAATATAGAGACCAAGTTCAAGAAGATGTAAGGAAAACAGGCTATAAGGTTGGCCTTCCGAGGTTTCTGCTCAAGGGGACATAGGATTCAACAAGGAGTCCAAAACCAGAGTATACATACCAAGCATCACAGCCAATAGTTAGATGAACACTTCAAAGCAATGCCTCTGGCCAAAGTTTTAGGCTCTAGAAATCTAATCAGCATAATTTAACAAGCAAAGAAGAAAAATACAGAAGCTATTCTAAGACATTTCCTGAGAAACTAATATGATCATTGTACTAATAACGTTCTGTTATCAACAGTATATAACTTTAGTCCTGTGGGATTCGTTATTCGCAAGGGGCTGTTGTGTTTTCGTCTGACTATTAATGCCGACTACAATCATAGACATACCCGCCCACCAAATATTCCAACAATTATTCTGAAGAATGTGAACAAATGATTGAAATTTCAAGATGCTTGGTTGATGCACCTTTTTCAAGCTATAAAGCCTAAAGGTTAGGGAAATCTTTCTCAACTTGCAAAAGCCTGGCATTGAACTTTAGATGGGGCATAACCTAGGGCTGATACCCACTTATTTTATCATCATAAAAACTAATAAACTAAAAAACAGTCCAGAAATTTGAATGCGTGTGTTGTAGTTTATATGGGATTTTACATTAATTTAAACAAATTAGTTTTGAGTTAATAACGTGTCTTATCTTAGAACTAAAAATTTAAAAGCTATGTTTTAAATGAAATTTAAAAGCTATGTTTTAAATGAAATTTAAATTTTTATTTAGATGAAAAAGTTAACAATCTTAAATTTTTACCAATTAAGGTAAAATTTTATATGATATCAATAAAATAAATAAAAAATTTTCACTTAAATAAAATAAAATATTTTCTTTTTCTTCTCTATTTTCTTTTCTTCTCTCTCTAAGATTTCTCTAAGAATTCAATTGAATTGTAGTTCAAAAATTAATTGATTCAATTAACTAAATTTCACTCAATTAAAAGTTTAATTGAATTGAAATAAAAGATTAAGCTCAATTAATTGCTATAAAATATAAAAACTTAAATAATTTTTTAATTATAGCTCAAAAGCATTTTTTTTTTTTTAAGAAAAAAATAAGGAAAAGTTCCAAACTAAAAAGATCAATAAAACCAATCCAATGATGATGAATAGATCCTAGAAATCATGCGTAAGACTGACTTCAAACAGATGCACGTGGGGAATGGAACTAGTTCAGAGTATCCTAACTCCAATTAGACAAAGAATAGAAAGCAACTTCACACACTAATACCACCAAGGTTTGCAATGATTTTAAAACAAGAAAATGTCTTGTGGACGTCCATTCACATTGTTATGCTAACTCCACTGCACCAAAGGACGGGGGAAATTGTTGAATGATAAATTGCATCACACGGCATGCTTCCGGGTCATTTTGATTTCACGGCCGAAATGGCCTACTGCTCTCCAGCAGTTTGCTTTTAAGCCTAAGCATGTGTTCATTTTGCAAGACAGAAGATCATGTGATGAGACTGAGGGCATAAAATTTGTAAAAAAGAAAGAGCAAATGTGATTTTGACTGCAGAGTTCTAATCAATCACCATCCAGTAATTTTCAGCCTCGGACTAAAACATCCACCTTCACCACAAACACAAAAGAACTAACCTACAATGCACCAGGCTAAGAGTTGAATCAGTGCATTACACCGCATGCTTCTGCATAAAAATTTTCAATATCAATTATGGCATTTAGTTCAGCTCACTTTGCTACTGCTCCTTAAAACAGTTGGAAAGACTCACTTTCCTTGCTAAATGGCTAAATGCTCAACAGCAAATTTGCTTTAACTGCAGAGTTCTTGTCCATCATCATTCAATGAATACCATAACCTTGGGCATAAAGGATTCATCACATCTTTACCCCAAAGACACAACTACCGTACAAGCAACATTAAAAAGTATATATATCTTCTTGTTCATGCATCTTTGGGTAGCAACAATCATTCTCTCATTGAACTAGTCCATTTATATTTAGCCGCAATACATTTTTTTCAACAATGTCATTAAGCATTTTCACATCCTTAAAGAATCCAGTACAAACATGAATTAAGGAACAATCTAATCAATGTTTATGCATAAACTGACATCGTCATCATTTAAATTTTATCAGCACTTGTTTCTTTGTAAGAGTCAAACAAATAGTATACCCCAAAAATGATTTTAAGCTTGATATTTACACTTCCACTCATCCCAGACAATAAGGCATTTGAATAAAATCATTTGTCCAGTCCAGTATATATCAGATGAAGGATGCTAGCTATGTCTATCACATGTAAAGCAGAGGCCAAAATGCTGCTGGCTCCACGATTTTAGTAGATATCATCATAACTCATAAGTGTTTTTTTCTAGTTACTTAAGGGTTAGTTATACACTTGATGACCTAACACTTACATAAACTAACTTCAAACATCGCAAATCCCAACACTTGCAACCTCTTCCACTATCCTAGGCTGCAATCTCCTTTGTACAAAAAGAATGTTACCAAAGAACCTGACACTTACATAAGCTAACTTCAAATATTGCATTACAATGTTACTTAAGATTACCTAACATCAATTGCGAACAATTAACAGGATATCATCATGGTTTTGTGTGAATATTCATCATACTGTTGACACCACCAAACCAAGCACATCTATAGGAACCAATTAAACTTAAAAATGGTATCATAAAAGCCTAGAAGTCACCTAAATTTCCAAATCAAACCAAAAGTGAGTCAAAAGCTTCCATGGAGTTACCTAAAGAAGCCAAAAACATAATAAATATTATTCGACTGAAATTATTCTTAGATTTAAATGAACTCAACTGAAAGGATATTGCTCAACCAAAATGCATAATAACCCTTCACCTCCCTCAGTAGTCCATGTATTATTCCTATGATCATAAATCAAATCACAGTTTCTGCAATAGCGTTAAAGAAAGTTTTAGGTGCAAATCATTGGTGACCTTCAAAAATTAGTACACTCCGCTACAACCAAAACTTTGAAGGCAACATTTTCATGACTAATAGAAGAGAATAAAATTTGAACTCAACATAGTATGAGGGGAAAATGACTAATTCTTTCCCTACCAGGCAAAGCAAAAAATGGTTTTCAATCTTTACAATTGAAACAGGATTTAGCAACACAAAAGCCCAGGTCTTACATACTGATACTTGAGAAAGGCTTGTTCAAAAAGAAAAATTACACATAATCACTTAGTTACATATCTTTGTATGGAATCAACTAAAACAGAAAGACAAAAACAAAAATCTTGGATAACTAGCATGCTAGTAAACTATACACTCCAAGAACGAACAGTAATAGGCCAATATGATGAAGTGCTCCTAACAGGCTACCACCACAGCAAAGATCTACTCAAAATGTAATTTGGCAACTGTTGCAAAATAAAAAAATCAAGAAGATCAGGATTCGCCTTGGATTTGATGTTTGTTTGAGCATATAGATATAATTAACAGGTCCTGAGTTCTTATTCAGTCGAGTAGCATTGCTACCTTATCCCTGAGTGTGCACTTCTTCTTTGTCAAAGGGGCTGTTTCTTCTTTAACATCATTCTGACTTCCTTCTCCTAATTCATTGGAAAATGGCAGATATCTCATACCAAATTCTGTCCTCTTCTCCTCAGTTTTCTTTAATAAAGGACCTAAAAACAGATCCAGCATGTCCTGAGCAGGATCTTCTGTTCTGCTGGTATTGATCAAATTTTTTTCATTTTTTGGACTTTGAGTTGAATCATGAGTTGTTTTAAGAGCAGGTGATCTTCGGTTACCATCAAGGGCAATTAAAGAACTTTCTGACTCGGTTTTGGAAGAGGCTGTAGTTGATAATTGCCTTCCAAATTCACATTCCCTAATTGATAGTTCTTCCAGCACTACGTCCTTATCAGCTTTGACATACTGTACATAAATAATTGCAAATTGAGATATTTCATTTTACTGATGGTTGTAAGAACCAATTCACTGCTTCATCAATAAAATCATTCTCTTTGATAAATACTGAAGTTATAAACACGTGATTTAATGCAATCATCAAAATCTTTTTCCTTAAAAACAGAAAAATCTAATTACCTCTTCAGCAATGCTCAACAAATCTTCTGGAGTCAGTTCATTGTCATCTTCAACTGGAGATGGGATTTTACTATCCTTGCCACTTCTCAACCTAACACATGATGCTTTTCTTTTCCGCTGAAGAGAAGAACCCAGAACTTGTTTTTCCTTAAGACTAATACTCATTTTCTTTGGCGAAGCAGATTCAACATCACATGCTGCATCTTGTCGGATAATTTTCCTTTTCCTCCTCTGGGTTTCACCTTTTTCTTGAGGCAGGGCAGCTTTCTTAGATTGTTTTATGGGCTTAGAATTGCCACAGACAAGTCCATCTCCGTCCTCTTGGAACTTATCATTTTTATCTCTGTCATTAGCGGGCTTGCTTGCTATACCTTGCATCCACAGTGGCAATCGCCGTCTAGTTCCCTCATCACCACCAACTTCAACCATTTTTCTTCTTCCTTATTACTCGTTACAAATCGTTTCTAAAACTTCAAAACCCAAAGCTCATTTGCTGCACAAGGGGAAAAACCCAAACCAATAAAACCAACTCTACTCTACAACAACACAAATGGAACAAAGAATTTCACACCAATTGACAATTACTTCAAAATTCAAGGAGTATCAATTTAAATTTTACGAGGATTCAATTCAGTTCAATTCCTTTCATTTCTTTCTCTTTTTTTTTTTCTAAAAGCTGAATGAATTCAAGACTATGATCAAGAATCACGCAATAATTACAACATAAGAAGAAATTACAATGGAACTGAAGTTGAATAAAAACAAAAAAAAGAAAATTGGAACTGTTTAAGGGCTTTGAGGTACCTTAGCTCCGCTGTCGACAAAGAAAGTAAAATCAACCGACTTAGAGACCCCGACCACCCGACGAGAATTCGAGCGGCAAATGGGTTCTTCTTTCTTAAAATGAAAACCAGAAAAGGGTCGATTTTGTTTTATTTTTCTTTTTAAATTACGTGTTATGGAAGATTCGAACAGGAGATCCACTTTTAGATGTCCAACGGTTGGTTAATTCACCGGTCTCGATAGCCCAATCCAAAATAGGCCCGGCATGCATTTACTATTTTTAGGTTCTCTTAGTGGATTTTTGGCCCAAATCCAATAGAGGCCCGGCCTTCAAACATGAAACACCAGCTCGTCTGGTTTTAGTTGGCATAGATATTCAGTCCGTGGCAGTCCACCAAATATCATCCTTTGTTTAATTGAACAACGACAGGCGTTTTCCTTTCGGACATTTTCATTCTGGATCCGAGATAGAGACCCTGAGATTTTGCAGTATTGAAATTCGAAAAAGAAAAGGAAAAAAGCAGATTAGAAATGGCGGCCTTTATCAAGCTAGAAGATTCACCTATGTTTCAAAAGCAGGTAACATTTGTGATTCCAGAATTATATTTGATTTTTTTAAATCGTTTAATTTCTTAGCCAATCAATCGCATATAAATCAGTTTCTATTGATTTTGTGTGTTCTGAATAATCAAAATTCGATTGAATCTGTGCTGATTGGCTGTTGGCTATTCCATTTTTTTTATTTAAAAAATATTTATGTTGGTTAAAATAATGGCTTATTTTTATATTGCCATGTATAGATTTTCTTCGTGATCTCATTGGGATTTTTATTATTATTTTTTAAAATTATGTATAAAAAGGTTCTAATATGTTTGTTGATTGAACAGATATGTTCTTTAGAGTACACGGCTGATGAGTTGAAAAATCGCTGTCAAACACTATACAAAGGAAGCAAAAAGTTTATGTATGTATTTTTTTCTTTCTATATTCACTAAGTGTTTTACTCATAGTGTCACATTTGCCTTATCAATCTATTAGAAATGCTTGGATCCTATTCCTGTCAATAATCATTTATGGAGGTTATGTTTTTTCTGACTAGTAAGTTTCATTCTTACTATATTAGGGTTGTACCTTTTGATTACCATTTCTCTTGTCTCTTCCACATGGTACTGACTGATAACATATTCTGAGTGCGCTGAATCCTCCGTGTGAAAGCATCAGCCTCGTAGCAAGCTTGAAGCAAGATTTTGGGTTCAAAATTTGGTCTCTAATACAAATGTATCTTTGTTGCCTTATTTCCCTTAACATCTGACCTTGAATATGTCCTCTCTCTCCCCTACTATTATATAGTTTCAGCTGCAATAAGAAGTAAGATATGAATCATATGATTAACTTTATCACCCAAAACCCAATAAAACAAGGATAAAATCCAGGGCTCTCTTTAGTGACTTAAGTTGTAAAATACAAGAAGGTTATCTAAGATTCTGTCTCACTCACTTATCTCTTGCTCCATATGTATATTTATTTATTTATATATTTATTTTGCGCTATCTCTATTTCTTTTGCAGGACAGCTCTTGGAGAAGCATATAATGGAGACAATAGTTTTGCTGATTCTTTAGAAGCATTTGGTGGTGGACAAGATGATCCCATTAGTGTCTCCATAGGAGGTATAACTACAACACCAGCCAGCTCAGTTATTTCTTAGTAATTAATGTTAACAATTTTAATTAGGTTTAAAGCTTCTAGTGTAACAAGTTTTGTCAATTAATTTTAAGACAGATGCGCATTTGACTCTGCATGTGTGTGCGTTTCTGACTGCTGAATTGCTTTTCTCAAGTAAATTCTTGTGTGCAATCAATGACAGAAAGCGAAAAACCATTCGGCAAATTTGCTTGTTGCCTTAATGCACAATAATGCTATCAAATGGCAATTGCTTTTTCACCGTTTGATTTTATTTTCATCTTGTTATAGTATAAGGTATTTAAAAACATAAAGGGAAAGATATGTTAGGAGATCTCATTGGGTGGAAAATGAAAGACTGAAGATTCTATCTTAAAGAATTCTTACATGTTTCCCTTTTATAGGGCCGATCATGTCCAAGTTCATCAATGCCTTTCGTGAGCTTGCTAGCTATAAGGAGTTGCTTCGTTCACAAGTGAGTATCAATTTAACATCTAAAGAAAGCAATTCTTTCTTATACAATTGAATAACACGGCAATAATTACACTTTGTCTTATTAATTTTTATTCCAAATGTATCTTTTTTGTTACGGGCAACGTTTTACTAAATGTTATTTTCTTTGGCCACATTTGATTTTCCTTTTTTTTACTTTATTTTGCATGATTACATAGATAGTGTTTAGTGCCTCAGGTATATTTAGATCTCTATTAATTAATATGCCTGTGTATGTTTTGAAGTTGTTTGATGTAATAAACCATGCATGAAATATTTGTTATTAGATTAGATTGGGAAATTTGTGTCAGATGTCATAATCACCTTAATTTTACTCCAATACTTAATCAAATGGTGAGCTTCTAGATGGTAGATATCATGTACCTTTAAAATTTTATTCATAAAAGGTGTGTCTATATAAGGTATCAACTCTTTTAACCAGCCTTTATTGAGGAAATAAGCTGTTATATGGTAAAAATCAAGGACCTTTGCAATTTGTCTTTCGAAAAACATACTAGGTACACCTACATATGGCATCTGTAGCTTATTACAAACAGTCTTATGACATTATATCTTCTACTGAAAATAAATTCACCTGATCAGATAGTAGCTTTGCTCCAAAAGTCTTTAACATGTTCATTTCTACATAGGCAAATATTTATGTAAATTCTTCATTTGCTATCAGATGCCTTTTGTTCAATCTGGTTAGTTCACATTGCTCTTTGATATGATAGCAGTAGTAGACACTGAACGTGTTTGTTGTGTGTGAAGGCTAACAATCTTGAGGCCACCTGCTGTATAACTTCGGATGAGCAAAATTTTGTTTTCAAACACTTCTAATATTTGAGAGTTAATATTAACATTTACCTCTTACTGTGCTACATGCCCAAGAGAATAGTAACTTATCTTTTGAATATTTTGTTTGGGATGCTTAGTTTTGTTTTTGAGATTTGAATATCCATTACAGGTGGAGCATGTGTTAATTGATCGGCTAATGCACTTTATGACTGTTGATTTGCAAGATGCAAAGGTAAAGATACTTTAGTTGCTATCTCTATTTTTTTTCTAAAATTGATAGTTTTGATCATCAATTTGGAATTGAAATTATTATTAACTAGTCCTCTTTCCACAGTCTATGTGTGTGTGCTGAATTTTTTTGACAAATTTAACAGAAACTGAGTCCCTAAGAGATGAACTCAATCGCTCCCTTGTTGAGATTTTGCATTGAAACTTTGGCTGTGTGCTTGCAATGGGTGTTGTTAATGATTGCCATACTTTCCTTGGCTTTTCTTGTAAATCTTTAAATTCAATCTAGGTGCGGTAGTTGACATAGGATGACCTTTTTTCTGTTAAACAACCACTTTGGTTTTGTAGCAAACTTAATTACTTTTCATGTTTTCTTTGGTGTATTAATGTGCCATGTTTGGATAAGTTGAGACACTTTTGAGGGGGGCCATACCTCATTGAAATAGTTCCTCCACTATAAACAACCTCTCACTTCACTCTTTTGTGGTATTTTTACTTCTATGGTTTGCCTTTTGTGTTTTCTCTTGTCTTCCCACCTCCATTTTTTTTTCTTTTGGAGTGAAGCTTCTCTTTTTCCATTATCCATACCACATTATGTATCCATGTAGTTTGCTGCTAGCCTAAACATATGTTTTTTTATCCATGTACTTCAATTAAGATATTCCTTTTCTTTTGCCATGTAATTTTTTATATTAAATTTGCCTCTTTTCCTTTTTCTTATTGTCTGGAAAATGGAGCCCTTTCTAACAAAGCTGAGTAATCCTCGGAATGTGAAACTCTGATTGTTAGGAAAATATAGGGCCCTCAAATGAATTGAAGAACCAAATATTGAGCCATGTTATGTTCCTTTTTGCATAGGATATGTTACAGTGTTTTTTGTCCAAGTCATGGACATTACCAATTACATTAGGAGACATTGTATATTGCCCACTTAAGAATTCATTGTTGATGAACATACTGGAGCTACATGATAGTTGTGGAAGCCAAATATTTGTAGCATGGGTTGAGATGTCTCCTCAGAATACAATAAATTCTGATGGTGGGAGCTTGTAGGGTGGGCGTGGGGTGGCGAATGAGTGTGATGGGAAAACATAACGATGACATTCATTATCAAAGATCTCAACAATTTTTATAACATTTCTTTCTTGCTAATTAGATTGTAGTCTAGTGCTAAATTCATGTCTTTTTTCCTCCTTCCCACCCAATTTGTCTCACAGCCCTTATCCTCTGTCTTTTGCAGGAGTCTCGTCGACGGTTTGACAAAGCTATAAATGCATATGATCAGGTATTAAATGCAATGAAAACTTCCTTTCTGACATGAAGTTAATTACTGGGTTTGGATATTGATGACAGTTTGAATCTCCTTCATCATTTTTCTCTCTCTCTTTCTTGCCTTTGAGGTCATTAGGATTAAAATTTTGAACTAACCAGTTATTAGGTAAAATATACTATATTTATATGTACTACCACTGGGAATTCTTCTAAATCAAGAGCTATCCAAGAGAAATGAATAACAGAGAAACCAAATCAGCAACTTGATGACTTATCTTCTATGTTCAGAAATCTGAATTTTCTGTGCAGCAAACAGATTTATTTCTAGTTTACTATCTTCAATATGTAGTGGCAAACATTGATGAAGATGTCTCATTTCTAAATAAGTTCTCCAATGGATTTACTAATACAAGTGCTGAGAATTCAAACCATTAAAAAAGTATGCAGATGGATATGCCTTGTAGAAGTTTTAAATATCATCTATTTTTCCTCTAAAATTTTATGAAAAGCCACCAATCAAGCATAATAAAACCATTAAAAAAGCATCGTGTTCCTTGATTCCTGTAAAATATAATGCTTTTCACTAAATGTTCTGTACTGCCAGGCACGTGAAAAGTTTGTGTCTTTGAAGAAGAATACACGAGGAGATATTGTTGCTGAGCTAGAAGAAGTACGCCCTTTCCTTATGTAATATTGACTCCTCTGTTTCACTAGTTCTCTCGTTTTTCTGTTATACTGAATTTGGTTCACTAGTTAGTAAATATTTAACTGTTTCAGTACCATAAAAAAGAAACAAAACACCTGTTTCTCTGGACCATAGAACTATGGATCTGATATCATTTTAGCTTGTAATTATTTTACTCCGCTTTGTTTTTGAACTATATATCCTGATGTGCCTTTTTCTTGACAACTTATGTGATTGATTCGTTCTCTTAGCTTACCTTTTTCCGAAGAAAGTGTGTTTCCAGTTACCTGGATGGAATGTTTACACCTGGTCTTTTCTGCATAGATATCCATTATGATGTTTCCAGTATCTAATAGCTCATACTTGATCTGCATTGACAAAAGTTTTAGGTGCAAATCTTGAACATTCTGACTGAGTCCAAAAAGTAAATACCACTTTTGCTTAAAGATTTGAAAACCTAACTAACTAATCAATTCCTTATATTAAAGATGGAATTGTGGCTTGGTTTTTTGCTAATGAAGGCATTATTTGTTCAGATTATACCATATCATTATCCATCCACATCTTTTATGTTTTCTTGATAACTTTCAAACTTGTCTATAGAGTGCAGTTGTCTTTTTCATAATAAAACTAATCTGGATTGTATTCTGTGTTGGATTGGATTGGATTTTGTTTTTGACAGGATTTGCAGAATTCAAAATCTGCTTTTGAGAGAAGCCGCTTCAATTTAGTATGTTTACTGTGACTGCAAATCTCCCTGTTTATATATGTTAAAATAATGTTTCCAAATTATTTCATGCTTCATTTGGTGACTTTTCTTTGTGGTTTAAGGAAAACAGGTAAATGCTCTAATGAATATTGAAGCGAAAAAGAAATATGAGTTTCTGGAATCTATAAGTGCAATTATGGATGGCCATCTTAGATACTTTAAGCTGGTTTGTATTTCATGTTATTACGTATTACTTAATTTTTTTTGCTAGTTATACAAATGTAGTGTGTGTGGACTGAATATGATTGATTTCTTTTTGTCATAGGGGTATGAATTATTGAGCCAGTTGGAACCATTTATTCATCAGGTAATATTTTACGTTTTTGTTTTATAGAAAAAAATGAGAGAGAGGTGTTGATTAATACTGTCCAATTGACTGGATTAATTATTTAATGAGGGTTCTGCTCCATGATGTTAAAAACAAGCTAATGACATGTATTCGGTAAACTTAACGATTTCTAGAAATTTCTTCCATAGAAAAGTTGACTCTGTAAATACCTATGACCCTATGACCATCGTGTTGGGTGCTTGTATTGGCAATTAGAAAAGAATTTTGGTCAACCTACATAATCCATGCAATTATGGGAATACTGTGTCTTCTTTTAGAGGCTTAAGTAGAAATATTCTTTGCATACCGCTTTCCATTATCATTTTCTTTTTTCAAGCATATGAATAGATGTTAGTGTTTTCAGTTACAAAGCATAAATAGATAGACAGGCACATAGGAGACACACTCAGCTGTATTCTTGTGTGTTTTTTGTGAGGAACATGACAAAGAATATTCTTTGTCTGTGCCAATGCATATGAATTTATTATATCCTCGAACCATCTAGTTGCTTCGTTCATCCTTCTTTGAGATTCTTGAATCAAGATTTTCATCTCCTGAATGTAATAAGAGATCTGCATTTATATTCTGTGTTATATAAATGCATATCTCTGTTAAATCTTACATTGTGTGTGGAATGTGTGCACGCTTGTCATTTTAAACAGCTGGTTTTGTGATCCCTTCCCTTACCCTGTCTGTCCTCTTTATTAAATTTAATTTAATCTGATTTGATTGCTTTGCAAATAAGGTTTGAATTGATGACTGAATTGATTTTCTTATAACAGGTATTGACATACGCTCAACAAGCAAAAGAATTAGCAAATGCTGAGCAGGATAGGCTTGAAAAACGTATTCAAGAATTCAGGACCCAAGCTGAGATAGATACTTTACGAGCTTCTAGTAACATAGAGCCTTCAACAAGTTCTGGAAGCATTCCTGTTATTGGCATGAATTCAGACAAAAACATAGAAGCAATCATGCAGTCCTCAACAAAAGGGGAGGTGAGTGAGTGATCTTCATATCTTTTTTGTTTGGCTGTTATTTTCATATTGGCTTTGTGTTTATTTATTAATGTTATTACTTGGAGAAATGAAATAATACTTTTTCATTCATTTTGCAGGTCCAGACAATCAAACAAGGATATTTGTTAAAACGTTCTTCAAGTTTGAGTTTGAGGGGAGATTGGAAGAGGAGGTTTTTTGTACTCGATAGTGAAGGAACTTTATACTATTATAGGAATAAGGGTACCAAACCAATGGTATGTTATATTACTTTATTACTGTCCATGGTTGATCAAGTTTAGTGATTTAGCTTGAAACATATTGTCTTTTAATTATGATTATTGATAATGGGGACTTATGCATATACCTGGATTTTAGTCTTGATGCTTGAAAATTTATGGTTTTGAAAAATTCAAGGATGTGTTAAGAGATAATTAAGTGTTTTCATGGTGTTGTTGTGCTATAACAGTGTCTTTTAGATTGAGAAAAGTGGAGGGAAAAGAAGTGAAATGGAGAGAGATTATTAATTTCTTATTCACATGGCAAGTTCAGGAGAGAAGTGAAAAGAACAGACTTACAATTTCTCTTCGCCCCATTTTTTATGTCTCCAATTTGGTTAGATTTGGAGAGAAATGAGAATGACTAATGTAGTTCTACATGATTTTTCAAATAAATCCTTTAGATGTAGTGATAAAATGTATGTCAAAAAAATCAAAATGTAAACAAGAGACTGAAATTTCTATCAAATCACTTCTTCATTTATTTACCATCTATCCTCTTCTCTCTTATTAATTCAAACACACTGTAGTCTGGATGTGCTCAAAATTACAAAGTTGCTGCATCTAGCTGCTGAAAAGTTAAAAGTTAAGATAATTTTAACCTTGTTTTCCAGCCAGCTGTTCCAAACTGTTTGAGCTCAATGATTAGGAACCTGCCTGAACTTACTTTGTTCTATAATTGGAATTAAATACTATATAGGTGAGTCGTATTATGTTTTGTTTAGCTGGTAGAGAGAGAAAGAAAAAGGGTTTTAAGTTGCATGTGTATAATTCATCATAAAATGTTGATTTGCAAGTGGGGTGAATTACTTTCCTTTTTACCTATAGATTGACTGCTTGTTCAGTGGTGTTTATCGCTAAGTTTAACTTATGCATAATCTTTTGACTTCTATATGTAGGAACTCATTCTTTAAGATTGTAGATCAAAAGTTCTTACAGGCTATTAATTCCAAATATCTAGTGCTTAATGCTATTTCCCATGATTGCTCCTGTAAGAATGAATATATTTATACAGGAGCATTTATGTACATATTGGCAGCCTGAAAGCCCACATAATATGTTTGAGTGGTTCATTTTCCCCCTAAATGGCTGTTTGATCTAGTATTTTCACCTATTGTAAATATCTATTTTCAAATTATTGGCAACCTGAAGGCCTGCAGTATTTTTGACTGGTTCATTTCTCCCCTAATTGACTGTTTGATTTAGTGTTTTCTCCTTTTGTAAATATCTATTTTCAAATTGTTTGTTATGCAAATATTTGAATTGATTTGAAACTTAAATTTAGCAAGCATGAAATGTATAAATAGTAGATTGCATTCAACAGTTGGTTCCATGAAAGAAGCATTACATAAATTCTTAGGTTAGACAATAAATCTATTTGAAAATGAAATATTTTTGGGCTTATGTAGTGAAAATGATCTAAATGAGGCATGATATTTACTTTATCTGCTTTATTCCCAGGGTTCTCACCATCAATATGCTGGTTCAGCTGAACACAATAGTGGTGTATTTGCTAGATTTCGTGCAAGGCATAATAGGTCATCATCATTTAATGAAGAAACTTTGGGCTGCCATACTGTTGATCTTCATACTTCAACAATAAAGATGGATGCAGAGGATACAGATTTACGGCTTTGCTTCAGGATCATATCTCCGCTGAAAACTTACACATTGCAGGTGCTATTGATTGGTCATTGGAATTTTTTTGCTTCACTTTTACTGAACTTATCAAGGATATGGTTAAATTTTATCAAAGTTGCAATGTGATACATTTAGCTGACTACATATAGTATGAAAAAGGGGTTAGTTTGTTGTTCTTGCTGTTATTGTTGGGTTTTTGATTGTGACTTTATTTGTATTATCAATTATCTTATGAAACCTTAATTTTAGCTATTAATAAGTGTTAACCATCAAACTTAAAACCAATTGGCAGCAAGTGGAGGGGTCCAACTTGAATTTAAGACTATAGGAAATTAGATATTCATTAGATGTGAGATAACACCACACTAACAAGCCCCCATCACGTGTAGGCCGAGATGGAAGAAGTCTATTATGTGACAGATTTGGAAAGGGCAACAGAAAGGAATCTTGGCTCTGGTACCATGTGGAAAAACTTAAAAATAAAATTGTGTAAAAAAAACTGAATGTATATTGAAAAACTGCTCATAAAGAATTATACAAGCACCTTAGGTTTATATACAACTAACTAGTGGGTAAACTAGAAAACTAAATCTTCCTAAAGCTGGTCCTATAATTGAGGGATTGTCTATCCTAATTTTTTGTCCTTAATTCTAGGGATACAAATATTTAATTTTAGAGATACAAATATAAATATACAAATTACAAGATTACAACCAGTTGTAAATAGGTGTTTTCCCACACTTCCCTTTAAGCTGGTGAATAGGTATTTTCCATTCTTAGCTCGGAAATAATTTCTTGAAATCTTGCACTGCTAAGACCTTTAGTCAACATATCTGCAAGTTAACCTTTGGTTGATACATACGGTGTACAAATCAACCCATTGTCTAGTTTCTCCTTTATAAAATGCTGGTCTACTTCAATGTGTTTTGTTCTGTCATCTTTCGCAGGATTGTGTGCAATGCTTGTTGCAAACTTGTTATCACAATAGAGTCTCATTGGTTCATCCCACTTGATCTTCAAGTTTTCTAGGATAATCTTTAACCATAGTAGTTCACAAATTCCTTGAGTCAATACTTTGAACTCTGCTTCAGCACTTGATCTTGCCACCACATTCTGTTTTTTACTCCTCCAAGTCACAAGATTACCACTTAGGAAAGTGCAGTAGCCTGAGGTGGATCTTCTATTAGTTACTGAATCTACATAATCCGCATCTGTATATGCCTATAGAACCAGCCCCGAATTTCTTTTGAATAAGATACCTTTCCTAGGATTGGCCTTCAAATAGTGCAATACACAGTAGACAACCTTTAGGTGCACTTCTTTAGGACTATGCATAAATTGACTTGTCACACTCACAGCATATGCTATATCAGGTCTAGTATGTGAGAGATAAATGAGTCTTCCAACTAATCTTTGGTATATCTCTCTATCTACAACAACATATTCATTAGCGTCTCCAAGTTTTTTGATTAGGATCTATAAGGGTATTTGTAGGTTTACATGTGAGCTTTCCAGTTTCCTTCAAAAGATCCATCACATATTTCTGTTGTGAGATGAAAATACCATGCCGAGAGTGAGCTACTTCAATTCCTAGGAAGTATTTTAATCTCCCTAGCTCTTTTATCTTGAATTCTCTAGCCAAACACTATTTTAGAGATTCTCTCTCTTTTTCATTATCTTCGGTTACAATTATATCATTAACATACATACACTAATGGAATTGTGACTTTTCCTAAACCAGAGTGTTTGATAAACAATGTGTGATCTCCTTGACTCTGCTTATATCTCAGTGCTAGCATCACTTTGACAAATCTCCTGAACCAAGCCCTCAGAGACTGTTTAAGGCCATATAAAGCCTTTTTCAGCTTGCATATTTTGTTTGCTTCTAGATGACCTTCAAATCCCTGTGGAACCCTCGTATATATTTCTTCTTCCAAATCACCATGTAGAAAAGCATTCTTTATATCAAATTATTGAAGCTGCCAATTGTAATTTGCAGCCGATGATAACAAAATCCTAACTGTATTCTTCTTGGCAATTGGTACAAAAGTTTCCTGATAATCGACTCCATAAGTTTGAGTGTAGTCCTTAGCCACCAACCTGACTTTATACCTTTCAACAATACCATCTGCCTTGTATTTTACAGTGAAAATCCATTTACACTCAACTGGATTTTTTCCTTAAGGCAACTCTACCAATACCCATGTCTTATTTTTCTCTAAGGCCGCCATTTCTATTTTCATGGCTTGCCTCCATTTCTTATTGGATGATGTCTCGGATAATGTAGTTGGAATGGAAATAGTGTTTAGGCTCACAAGAAAATTTTTATGGGATGGTGAGAATTTTTCAAATGACATAAAAGTAGAGATTGGGTATAGTGGATGCTTAGTACATTCTTTGGTTCCTTTCCTAATGACAATAGGTAGATCATAATCACTAGTTATAGTTTTAGGAGATTCATGCTCATTTTGATAACAGAGTCAAAGATTGTGGTTACCTCATTTCCAAAGTTAGGATCAGGTTCTTACACTTGCACTGGTTCAGTACTTGGGACTTTCCTTCTTGAGTACACCTGTAATTCCTTCATAGAATCACGAATAATATTATTCTTTGTCACATCTTCTGTGTTTGAAATGGGTTCAGAATCAAATTCAGTGTTTGACTTGGACTCAAAAGAAACAAGTTCAGATTCAAAAGAATTAATGGGTGAAAATGTTGAAAAGGAGGACAAGTCAAGCAAAAAAAAGTTTTTATCCTTATCTTCCACGAATGAAGTCTTCTCCTGAAGATAAGGTTGAGGAAAAAATGGTTTACTTTCTTTAAAAGTAACATCTGCAAACACAAAATTTTTTGATAGGAGGATGATAACACTTGTATTGTTTCTGAGTTGATGAATACCCCACAAAAATGCACTTAATTGCTCCAGGATCCAACTTTCTCCTATTATGACTGTGAACATGAACAAATGATGTACAACCAAATATCCTAGGTATGAGGTGGTTTGTGGTATTAAAGTTGGGATAGAATTGTGAGATTAGTTCCTTAGGAGTTTTAAATCTCAAAACCCTTGAAAATAACCTATTTATAATGTGTGTGTGGTAGTGAGAATAGCTTCCCTGAGTAGGATTTAGGTACGTTTGCTTGAAAAAGTAAAGTTAGGGTAGTGGCTAGTAAATGGCTGTTTTTCCTCTTTGCCAGTCCATTCTGCTGTGGAGTGTTAACATAAGATGACTCATGGATAATCCCTCATTTTGGAAATGGGTAGATAAACTTTGGTTGAAATATTCTCTTGTATTATCAGCCTAAATCTCTTGATTTTCACTTTAAATTGATTTTGGATCATGTTTTGGAAGCTTAAAAACACATTATTCACATTTTATTTGGATTTAAGTAAAAATATCCAAGAGATCTTGGTACAATCATCTATGAAAGAAATAAACCACTTTGCACCAGAAATATTAGGAATTATAGAGGGACCCCATATGTCACTATGAATCAAGTAAAAAGGAGTAGAACTCCTTTTATTGCTAATTGCAAAAAGACACACGTCTATGTTTTGCAAGTTTACACACATCACAATGAAAATTTTCAGCATTTAATCCTTTGAACAAAGAAGGAAACATGTTTTTCAAAGTTTCAAAAGAAGGATGTCCAAGACAAAAATGATAAAGTCAAATTTTGTCTTTATTGGGAGATATTTCATAAAGAAATGACAAAGGTAAACTATTCTTGATATTACTTGTGTTGTTTGATGTCTCAAGATAGTATAGTCTATCCTTCTCCTTAGCAAGTTCAATCTTCTTTCCCTAACTCTGGTCTTGAAATTCATAATAGCAGGGATAAAAAATCACTTTGTAGTTCATGTCTCTAGTAAGTTTTTGTATAGATGTCAGATTAATAGATAATCCAGGAACATGAACATTTTTAAGAACAAATGAGGGATTAATTTGAACATCTCATAATCCTGTCACCGTAGTAAGTGAATCATCTGCACCAACAATTTTTTTATTACTAGGACACAGGGTATATGTACTAAACTTCTGTGAGGAATGTGTCATATGGTCTGTGGCTCTTGAGTCAATGACTCAAGAACTCGCCGAGACATTTAATCCATCTGAACCAGAAGCTTTACCTGAACTAGAGACTTTACCCAAAGAACATATTTCAGTAGGCTTTTCAAGAGTTTTCAATAGGCTTCTTAGTTCCTCAATCTTTTCTCTGTCCAACTTTTTTTGTTCCCGAGACTTCTGTGGTACTCCAGTGGTTTTACAAGTTGTCACTTCGTCAAATCGGGTAGTAGTGGCAAATTTTGCTATTTTGTGGCATAGTTATCTTTCTTAGGACTGAAACAAGTCTTGATAGTAAAGGTTTAACCAAAGACTATTCTAGGCAATGAAGGCCATAGAAGGAAAAAACAAGACTGAAAGATTTAACAAGATTTGGCTATGAAGGCGTGAAATAGAATTCAGAAATGAAGGTTGAAAAATTTTTCTTCCCAAGAATAGCCTAAAGCTCTGATACCATGTTAAGCATCAAACTTAAAACCAATTGGTAGTAAGTAGGGGAGCCCAACTTGAATATAAGACTATAGGAAATTAGATATTCATTAGATGTGGGATAACACCACACTAACAGCCCCCATCACGTGTGGGCGGAGATGGAAGAAACTTATTACGTGACAGATTTGAAAAGGCCAACAAAAAGAAACCCTGGCTTTGATACCATGTGAAAAAATTGAGAAAAAAACTTAAATGTACATTGAAAAACTGCTCATAAAGAATTATATAAGCACTTTAGGCTTATATACAACCAAACTAGTGGGTAAACTAGGAAACTAAATCTTCCTAAAGTTGATCCTATAATTGATGGATTGTCTATTTTAATTTTCTGTCCTTAATTCTAGAGATGGAAATATTTAATTTTAAAGATTCAAATATAAATATACAGATTACAAGATTACAAGCAGTTGTAAATAAGTGTTTTCGTGCAAGAAGTTTAACTCCTGATTGTATGATTCAAGATGATAGATAAAGGTATTAGGCACTTAACAGTATTTTGCTAGGTTGCTATTTTGGCAAGGTGTCGAACAATTTACAATATATCATTTCAATATCTTCAGGATTGAAATTATTTTGGAAATTGCAATCAATATTTCTAACAATTTTGTAGAGTGGAATTATTTGAAACATGATGCAAGTTGTATTAGCCTCTCCATATGTTGCTAGGTGATCAAAATTCCAGTGTAAAATTAGAAAGCTATTGTCAAATAAAGTGAACAAAACTACATGAAAGGTGCAAAAAGTAAAATTTCGTACTTCTATTTGAATAGTAAACCCTTAGGTCAATGCCATGATGATTCTACTAGTGTATGAGCCAGAAATTTGAATGAATTTAAAGCATTGCAAATATTTTTGGATAGATGAAAGGAAAAATGACTATAATGCACGAAAGGAGTGCCAGCAAGGCTAATTTTAACAGAAAAAAATGATCTAAACACACCAAAGATGAAAATAAAGAAGTTTCGTGAAGAGAGTTGAGGAAAGTTAGCGATAAATTATTTTGATAGATTAATCACTATAAGTGATCTAGACAGTTTGGAATGCCTCGAAAAAAATTTTTTGATTAAGTCTAGAATTGTGTGGAATTAGAGTATTTGTTCTAAGGAGGTCCTCCAGAAAATAAAAGAAGAAAGGCAGTTGGCCTTGGTGAAGCCCTAATGACTAGGTTATCTGACGGTAACTTGGTTGAAAAAATTATTTAACAAGATTTTAATGACTAAAAGATGCTTGATGGATGGACAAAAAGTAGTATATAGATCTGGTGTGATATTCAGAGTTTCTCTAACTGTACCTGTGTTAAAGATTTTGTTAGAGGGTTGAGAATAGGTGTGGGTGTGACCCAACAATTTCTGGGTAATACCAGTGAGTTTGAATCATAATAGGCTTAACTCAAGGATTTTCAGAATCCTTACCTTTTTGCAGTAGTTACAATGATGTTACTAAGCATAGTGAGAGTAGAATTCTGATGTCCATGTTCTATGTAGATGTTATGTTGTATTTTAAGCAGCTGAAGCTTAGTTTAGAGTCAATTATAAGTCTGAATTACAGAATGCATTTGAGTCGTGTTTATTTGGGCTAATTGGAATAGAGATGAATAAACTGAATGTAGTTTTTAATATTAGCAATAGGGATGAAAGCAGAGAAATAAACAAGGGTCAAAATATTATTAATTGTGACAATTTTAGGTATCTAAGATTAAATATTGCTAATGGGAGAGACAAAAGATAATTTACTTATAGGAGGATCAAAACACGTTGGATGAAATGGAGAATTGCTAGTGCAACTGGTGTGGAATATGATAATAGGGATGCCTGTTCATTTGAAATTGTAAAATGTGCATTTTGGTAGTATTAGTAGTAGGTAGCAAACATGTGCACAAAAGAATGCAGCTGAGATGCGAATGTAGAAGTGGATGTGTGCTAGTATAACCAAAAATGGAAAAAAGAAGAGAAAGAATGAGAAATGAAGTTATTTTTCAAACAGTGGAGATAGTATCCATTCGGAAAGAAATTAGAGGAAGAAAATTTAGATTTTTTGAAAGGTGTAATATAAGTCTAGAGAAGTGTAAGTATGAAGGATGACTTGATACAGGTAGAAGGAACAGGAGTCAAAGTGAACCAAGGGATGAGGTAATAAGGATGTGAAATCTGGAACATCTTTCATAAAGCAGAGTCTTAATTGAGTGGAATAAAGAAAAATGATTCATTTTGGCAACCCCAACTCACTTTTTGGAATTAAACTAGAGTCTAGTTGAGCCAATATCATCGCATTATGAACATTCCAACTAGGTGGTTTAGATAGCTTTTTGAACCTAGACTTCTTGCACTTGCATGAACATGAACCTCCATGCCTCCTTTCTGGTATTCTTAAGAACTAGTAAATACTAAAAATGTCAAATAGTTCTAAATGTTTGTATACAAGAGGTTAAAATGATAGCCATAACCAATAGAAGCTAATGACAATGATATGGATATGGTGACTAAATTACTGTGAATTTTAGGACTGTCTTTCATTGAAAAATTGTTGTTAGATGCTTCAGAATGCAAGACTCTTGTTTACAAGTGTTTGGAACTTGTACCAGTATTGATGAACAGAATTGGACTTGATTTATAGAGCTGTGGAACTATGATGCTGCTAAAATCATTTCCTTTTGAAGTTAATTAATATTCCTCAGTATATATTTATGTATGTATGTATGTATGTATGTATGTATGTATGTATGTATAACTGTCTATGTATGTGTATTTTCTTGTGAAAAGGTTGAAGATTAAATGCTAGTTAAATACAAGGGTTCGAACAATGAACAATTTTGTCTGAAGTTTTTGAAATAGCTATTTCTGATGCTTCATGTTTGTCACTAAATTATTGCTAAATTCTAATGCATTGATCAAACCAGAAAGTTATCTAGAGGAAGCAGATAAATGAAAACTTCTCAAAACACAATATTTTATTTCCAACAATGGCATGCCCTTTCAAAGCTAAGTTGGAAGTTTTCCTAATCAATAGCAGTTATTCTTTCTTGCCTATAATTTTGCACTTCCACCACTATGGCAGTAATGCCCCTAAAAAGAGAAAGAAGCATGGATCAAGTTCTCGCATACAAACTTGAGTGTGAAACAATTATTACGATTACATTTGAATTACATAATTGAATGTAATGAAACATAGGACAATATTTTTTAACTTTCTAAATTAAGCTAGACAATAATGTTTTCTTCGTGGTGATTGTGCTGATACTTTTTGTCACTGGTTTGAGCAGGCTGAAAATGGGGCAGATAGAATGGACTGGGTTAATAAAATTACTGCAGTTATTACATCTCTTTTGAATTCTCATATCCTGCAGCAGGTTCTTTTTTTCCTTTAAAGTCATAGTTTTCTATTTTTTGTGATGATGAAATAGCAATTCTCATTAAATTGCTACTAATAGTGATTTGATTGTCTGTTGTGGCTGCATCTGGGAAAAAAGCATGTGGAGAATAATGATTATGCTCGCAGAGCTTCTTCTAATGTTAGGTCACCTAATAGGCTTGGTACTTTAGAGATTGACGGAATAGGCAACAGAGCAGAGCCTGTTTCTGCAGTCCTCAGAGAAATTCCTGGAAATGATGTTTGTGCAGAGTGCAATGCTCCTGAACCTGATTGGGCATCTCTTAATCTTGGCATATTATTGTGCATTGAATGCTCAGGTGTTCACCGTAATCTTGGTGTACACGTTTCAAAGGTGCAATTTGTTCTTCAAAAGAAGAGAAAAAGGACTTTATGGCCTATTTTTTCCTTTTAGTTTTTGTTAATTTTGCTATGCTGGTTTTGAGTTTATAGTTAATAGTCTATGTTTTGTCTTCAACCTGTTTAAGGTCTCCTAGAAACATAAAGGTTATGCCCTTTGATATCAACAAAAATTAGTGTCCGCTGTTAGCTGTGATGTAGTTATTTTTATGCTGCAGGAAGTTTATTTCTATGGTAAGGACATTGAAGAGTATTAGGTTGCAGCAAAGGTTTCTTCTTACTATTCTTGTTGTTATTTTAGATATACACTTTCCACCTTTGATTTTCAAGAAACTAAACTTAATGTGTTGTACCATGTCTTAATTGTCACACATATACAGCTTGTGTGCCCAGGTAAAGTTTCCCCCCTTTTAGATGAAATATGTTAGATTGTTGAATTGAATTCCACGTTATTGGCCCTCAAAGTATTTAGTTCCCTTCATTTCCAACACTTTTGGGTGTTGCACCAGTCTGTAGGGAGAATATGTTGTACAATTTCAAACCAGCTTTTATACTTACAAATAGCTTTGCTGCCATTGACTTATAAGTAGTTCTGCCCAGAAATATGTGGTGGACAATATGAGTCATGTTATGAGAATATGTTTAGTTCCCTTCATTTCCGAAACTTTTGGGTGCTGCTGCAGGCTAATGGGAGAGTGTCGTACAATTTCAAAACAGCTGCTATACTTACAAATGACTTCGCTGTAATTGACTTACAAGTAGTTTTGACCCTTAAAATTTGGACTAATGAGTCATGCTGTTAAATTTCCAACCTCTGAATTTCATGAATTGAATGAAAGTTCACTTACTATTTTAAGTAGCAAAATAAGAAAATTTAAGAGTCAAAGGAACAAATAAGAGGGAGGAGGCTGATCGAAAGAAATTGATATCTTGATCTTTCACTCATCTTAAGAGTCTGAATAAAAGAATACTCTTTTTCTGTGTGCAGGTGAGATCTTTGACATTAGATGTCAAAGTGTGGGAACCTTCAATTGTGGAATTATTTCGTACTTTGGGCAATGCTTATTGTAACTCTGTTTGGGAAGGTTCACTCCCTAAGAATGAGAGGTAAGATTTCCTCAGGCTAAAAAGAATGCAAAAATACTGCTACTAACTAATATGTTAATTTGTAATGCTATTTCTGTACATTACTGTAATTGTTGATTTCTTGTAAGGATATATGGTACCTATAGCAGATCAGGCAAGGAAGAAAATAAAATAATGTGCTTTATTGGTATTCTTATCATGTTAATATGAATTTGTATGATTGAGGCATTGTCCGCATCTACATTTTATTCTCAGAAAAGAAATTTTGTACTTTCCTTTTTGTATGTTTGTTTTTATGTGACATATAAAAATTCTCTAAATAGTTTAAATTAGGTTAATGTACAAAGGCTATAAAATTTGGTGGCTTTTTGTGTTAAAATAAGGTTTAGAACGTAAACATCTTTTTTCTTTATTTGACATTAAAAGGGTTCATTATAAAAGAAAAAATTTGTCCTAGTCTTTTCTTTGTAACAAGCAAGAATTCTTATCAAAACAATGTTAAGGATAGTGCAAAAAATAACATTAATGTCAATTAACCAGGTCATCTCTTGAGAGAAATGATGGTTATACTTAAAAAAACTCTAATCCAACTTGTATAACATTTGTTAGCACAATAGCCAGCAACAGTTTTATGTTCTCTAAACACATGCCTAATTGCTATAATCTCATATCTTCCAAAATGTAATTTACAAAAGTAGGGAATATTTTCGTAAAGAGATGTCCTCATTCCTTCATTTAGTCATGTTTTTAAAGCAGCCATTTCTTCATTATCATTATTTTTGCCAATAAAAATTGCCGTGTCTAAAATGCCATTGAAGTGTTTAAGCGAAAGGATTGTTTTGATCATTAAATTTAATTCTTCTGCTTTATCTTGAAAATGATGAACTATGAATTAGATTTTTTTTTTTTTGTTAAAATAGTATTTGGTATAATGTATCTTTTTCCCTTTTTTTTTTTTTTTTTTTTTGAGAACCATCATCCTGTTTTGTGTTTATTCTTGTCTACACGAACATGATGTTGGATTTGAGTTATCGCATCCTTTCTTTCTGTCCTATTCTTTGCCTTAATGTACCCTTTCACCCTAACATGTGTGCCAAAATTTCCCAAAAGATGCACTGTTTTTGTTAGATATGTTAGCATGATAATCAGTTAAGTTCTAAATGAGTGAATTTGAGGAAATCAAAGCTGGTAGTGGTTGAACTGATGATCTATAAGTGTTTGAACTGATAGCTTAATTTTGTGTTCTAGTAGCTAGCGATACAATAATCACTTTCCATTTCCTTTTTGGTGCAATTCTTTGCAGAGTGGATGAATCAAATGTTATTAGCACATCAATAACAAAACCATGCTCTAAAGATGTGATTTCCCATAAAGAGAAATACATTAATGCTAAGGTATATAGTTTGATTTCTTTTTCTCTTGATGTCCATGCATCGAAATTCATATTTCACAATCCATGCATTTCTTAATTCCCTTCTTCCTCATCTCTTTTACCCCTTGCATTGTGCCATTTAACTTTTTTGGAGTAGTGGCTGGGCTTTTCAATCAGCAGGGAACCTATTCTTGCATTGTTGTCTACTTTAAGTAATTGTGGTAATATTAGTCTTCTGCTACTTGTATCATTCTCTAAAAGGATCTGTGGATTATTTAGCTTCTTATGCGAGAAAGGAATAAATCACTCTAGGATATGATGTGTTATTCTTCATAGTCAAGATCATTTCCTGTTGGTTTCTTTGTTCTTATACCCGGAGTAATATTCAAGGCTGAAAAGCAGGTGCACTTGCACACATTCCTGTTCCTTTTAGACAATTGCCATTTTTCATGTGCAAATTGTCATGCTATTTAGATTAGTCTTTCATCTCTCACGCTGCTATGATAAGAGGCTGCGATTTTCAATACAGAGCCTAACATTATTCCTTCTCTTAACTAGTACGTAGAGAAATTGCTAATCATCAGAGATGAAATGCAACCTGGAGTTCTTCCAAAGTCAACAAACATCTGGCAAGCAGTTAAGACTGATAATTTACGAGAAGTGTATCGTCTACTTGCAATATCAGACACCAATATCGTAAATACCACCTTTGATGATGCTTTTAGCATTGAGTTCTATCACCATGCTGTTGACGCACAAGACTCATCACTTGATAGCCACAAAGAGGAAAGGAAACAGTATGATCCATCAGCCTGTCAGAGGATCAAGGATTCACATGACCCGAGGAACTGTCTACAAGGTTGTTCGGTTTTGCATCTGGCATGCCAATGCGGTAATCCTGTGATGGTTGAGCTGTTGCTGCAATTTAGTGCTGATATAAATATGCGGGACTTCCATGGCAGGACTCCTTTGCACCATTGCATTTCTATAGGCAACAGCCCATTGGCAAAGCATCTACTAAGAAGGTAGGCTGCATATTTTGCGTAATTACTTATCCATAAGAAATCTAATATTTCAGACAAACAGATGACACCATCTAAGCATATGTCTTAAGTCTAAATGATGGAGTACTAATTTTAGTCTGGTTCCCAACTCAAAGGACTAACCTATTTGGTGAGATGACCATCCCTCTATTCTCTATACATGCCCAAGATTGCTCTAATACACAACTTATGTGGGACGTAGCATACACTTGCACCATTTAACAGCTCTCCTGGCCAATCTGTGATACTCTCATTTGGGGGACCAGCCAAATGAACAGATCACAGCATGTAGTCTGGTGCTTTACTGCCCCTGAGTCGACATGACCGTACCACCAGAGTGGTTTTGATGCCACTTGTTACAAGCCTGGGTCTCAACCCAAAAGACTGGGCTATTAGGTGGTGGTCACCTTTTATATATACCCTAGACCACTTAGTTTATTTACATAAAATCTGGGACTTAGACACACCTTCACCATACAAGTGGTGTTAGAGCCCTGTTGAGATACTATCATGTGGACTTGGGAGCACTAAGGGCGCCAAATGATGTGAGCCCCCTTGGTGAAATATCGTTGGTAGAGAGAATTGTCATGTGGAGCAGGTGTGTGTTGAGTCCCACATCAAATATGTACTAGCTAAATAATGCTAATGTTGAAATCCTTTTCTTTGTTGTATAACCTTCGTTCACTTGGAGGACCAAATTTGTTCTAGTTTGACTGGCGAAGACTTGTTGCTTAATTGTCTGGATTAATTTCAAAACGAAATTTCATATTGGTCCCCAAATCTGGAGATGGAAGCTTTTATCAAACACCGAATTATTTGATAAACCTATTTCATATGGTTGAAAGATTGCATCATTCAATGTATTGATTGCTCTACTCATAAAGTGCTTGATAAAAAGGATTGATAAAATGACAAGTTACGGTTTACCTTTTAATATAATGCTTCATTTTTTTGTCTCGTCTGTCCTGTATAAGCGGTTTTAATTTGCCAACACTGTGCAGAGGCGCACGGTCAACGATTAAAGATGGTGGGGGATTAAGTGCTTTAGAAAGGGCTATGGAGAAGGGAGCAATTACAGATGAGGAGCTCTTTATTTTGCTCAGCGAAAGCTAGTGAAGCAAACATGGTTGCCCCAAATTCGTAAGCCTGCTTCTCTCTCATGACTTCCACTTATGTTGGCTGTTGTTGCCTATAGCATAACAAGAACCTTCTATCCTACTCTAAGCTGTTGACATTACTGAATTGTTTATCCTATAATATTTAAAACTAGATGTATTCTTAGGGGTAATTGTTGGAACCTTCCCTTTGTGCTTGCAATGGTTGGATGATTTTCTCTGTTGATTGTTTTGCTAGTGCCAAAATTTTACTGACATAGTCTCTAAACTCGCGAGGGTAAAGTTGAATTGGATGGTCACTGGTTGTAATATAACAATATGTTGAAGGCATAAGGGCCAATTTTCTTTGCTTTTTATCTAAATCAAGTTTGATTTCAATTCAGATATTTATTCTATCATTGGGAAAAGTTATTTGATTGTCCTTGATTTATTGCATGTGTTCGGCATTTAATTAGATGAAATCTTTTCTTTCTTTTTTTTTTTTTTTTTTTTTCTTTCTGTTTTACCTTCCTACAAAGCACACCATCACAGAAACAACAATCTTTCATACTGGTTTAGTTCTGCAAAAGTTTTCTATTGCTTCACGTTTTCAAATATTTTCTTAACCAAATTGTAATTGATTTTCTCATGAAATAAAAATTCTTTTGCTCTTCTGACAAGTTGCTTTAATTATAGCTTTTTCCGCATCATTTTACGTTTATAAAGTTTATATTAAGGGATGTGTTATTCCAATTTTTTTTTCTAGAGAAACAAACAAAAAAATAAAAAATTTTCCAATGTATGCAAGCAATGAAGATGCATTCGTTTCTTTAGTATTAAAAAAAATCATTAAAAGTGTTTAAAATAAATGCGATTATATTTTATGGATTGCATTGCAATGTTTGGACTTGAAAAAAAAATTCACTAAGGGACGTTTGAAACGCCAAATCTTGGATTTTTAGAAAAAATATGATTTTTTAAAAAATACAGTAGTCGAATTTTTTTTTATTTTATTTGTAAGATATCTTGTATTCAGATTTATTTATTTTATAAAAAAAAACTTTAGGTATATTAATTTTTACATAATTATTATAATCTTCGTAACATATATGATATTAATTTTTTATTTTATTTTATTAATGATAAATACTCAAATGTAAACGATGCTTTTAACATAAAAAAATAAATATTTTATTTGATTGTTATTTTTATTTATAAAATATTATTAATTGAGACATTTGACACCTTTTTGAATAACAAAAATTGATAAAAAATATTATTAAAAAAATATCAATTAATGCCTTTGTCACTTTTTTTATATCAAGAAAAAAATTAAAAAAGTTTTTTTTTTAATTTATTTATAAATGGATCATTTATAACTTTTTTATACAAAAAATATCTTAGATAATTTTTTTAAAAAATTAAAAAATTATTTAAGGTGTTTATGTATTATTTAAGACGTTTTTTGTATAGAAACATCTTAAATAATTTTTTTATATTATGAATCATTTAATAATTATCTTTTAATTTATAAAAAGATTATAATAATTATTTTATAAAAATATTAACCTTAAACCTTAAATCTTAAAGTATGAAAGGATTATTTAAAATATTTTTTAAATAATCTATTTATAAAATATATAAAAAAATTATTTAAGATATTTTTGTGCAGAAAACGTTTTAAATAATATTTTTATAAAAATATAAAAATATTTTAAAGGTATTTTATTTATAAAAATATCTTAAATAATCTTTTTATAAAAATATTAACCTAAATCTTAAAATATAAAAAAATTATTTAAAATATTTTTGTATAGAAAATACCTTATTTAAAGATTTTTTTATGACATTTTCTATATAGAAACACATGAAATAATACTTTTTTAACAAATATAAAAGGATTATTTAAAATAATTCATTTATAAAAATATAAAAAAATTTATTTAAAACATTTTTTCATGCCAAACATCTTAATTGCAATATAAAAAAAAAAAAATTTTTCTGTACAAAAACCTACAATTAAGTTTCAATAACTTCCGGACATGTTTTTCAAAAGAATAATGACTATTTCATCATTTTTTATTTAGGTTAAATTTGAAAATAAATCAACTTTTTCCTTCAAAATCCTAGAATATAAGAGAAAGAGGTGAATTTTTATTCCATAACTTTAGGTATTGTTAGGAATTTGACATTTTCTCCTGTAATCAAATTACCTTAAACAAAGTGAAAGTCAAATACCCACCATCAAGATTCCAGAGAAAAATGTGTGGATTTCCCCAAACTGAACGCACTTTAATAGTTTTGATTTCAAATCTGTTTGATTACAACTAATTTAATCAAGACCAAAATTGATAACTGAATCAAACTCTGAAAAGACAAGGATTAGCTGTTTTTAACTAAAATACCCTTGATTGATAAACTAGACTTTGAATGATTCAATGAACATCATATTTTCATATGATATTTCAAACATAAAAGTTTATGTGCAAAAGAAATCACAAATGGATTTAATAAGAGTTTATATTAAAAGTTACTGGGAGCAATGCAGAGCAGAATTTTGAAGAATGTTCAGACCCTCCTGTGTAGCTGAAAGAATACATTTCTGGCAAAGATCAAGTGCCAAATGAAGAAAAATCGAAAAAAACCAAGAGCAGGAATAAGCATAAGAAGATTCCAACGGTATTCTTACTTAACAATCATCCATGTTCAATCAAAATTGCAGCCACATCACTAGCTAATGAAAATAAACAGCTACAATCAGAACATCTTCCAAAATGTCTCAAAACATAATATCACAAGATATATCCAACATAAAAAAATTTAAAAATGTTTAAATTGAAAGTTTAATAGTCATTTAATCATAAAGAAATCATCATATCTTGTGATAATTGAATTTATCTCCATAGTCCATTAAGGAAGAGCGGCTTCCATTTTCCAAGACTAACACATTCCTTTCTAGCTATTTATCAATTTCTCAACAACTTGTTTTGCCTCTCCTGAACTTGACATTTCCACCACCAATCCTTTAACCAGACCTTGCATGGCTTTTATAGTTTATAGAGGAAGAGCAGCTTCAATTTTCCCCCATGATTCTAGGGCATCCCCTTTAAGCCTCTTTTTCATCTTCTCCACAACTCGCTTTGCCTCCTCTGATCTTGACCTTTCAACCAACCCTTTAACCAGACCTTCCATTGCCTCAAATGGAGGAACCCACTTTCTCTTTATAATTTCCATACTCATTTCCAAAGCTGAATCAAACTCTCCTTCCCTCACCATACTCCTAATCAAAGTATAATAAGTAAATGAACAAGGCAAAACGAATCCATCACTCAACATCTTGTCCAAAACCTTCCTAGCCGATTCCAAATCCCCTATCCTACAAAACCCATCTATAATAGTATTATAACTAGCTGAATTCGGCTTCACCCCTTTCGAAACCATCTCATCCAACAACTTCTTAGCCCTAGCACATTCCTTACTCTTACACAACCTCGAAATCCTATGGTTATAAGTAGTCAAATTGCCCTCTAAACCTTTCTTCAAAACCTCCTTCATAACCCCATCAAATCCATTATCATCCCCATTCTTCAAATAAGCGCTTAACAATATATTATAAGTATCAATATTAGTACTCACATCCATTTTCTCAACCCATTCGCGTGCAGGTTCAAGCTTATTTTCTTTCACAAACGCTTTCAGAATCAAGTTATGTGATACAACAGTAGGCTTAACCCCAAGCTTCACAGGAATACTCTTAAAGCAATCATGAATTTGCTCAAACATGCCATTGTTCAGATAAACTGTAAGAATAGCACAAAGGGATTTTTCAGATACATTAGAATACCTGTTTTGACATAAATTTTCGAGGGTTTGGAGTGCTTGAGGGACCATCCCTGCATTTGAGTAAAGCATAATGAGACGAATCCAAAAGCCTTCAGACTTCAGGGCAGGGGCATTTTCAGAATGCAGCTTTTGGGTTTGGAGAAGGCGGTCGACCAGGTCGAGACGGTTGGCACGAGCTAGCTTGCGGATGGAGAGGTGGTAGATGGGGCGGTGGCGGAGGAAAGTGGGCAGATGGGAACACTGTTGGAAGATCTCCGCCAGCTTTTCAGGGTTTTTTTCTGATATGATGGCTGATTTTGCGGCTTTGAAAGAAGGAAATGGGAGGCTGTGTTTCTGAGCTTGTGTGGAGAAGAAGAATGATTTGGGGATTGTTAGTTTTGAGTTCTTGAAGAAAGAAGCCATCCTGTTTTGATGCTGAAGCTTTGGAAAATGGGGGAGACAGTAGGGTTTTAGTAACCTCCTGAGCAGAGAATTTCCAAGAGGTGTATTTAACTTAAAATAGTGCAAAAGTTATGGTAATGCAAAGTTTATTATTGTTTTGTGTAGTAAGTTTTACCTTTTTTCTTTATGCTAGTTTAATTGGGGGTACATGGCCCATTGGACTTACGGTCCATAATCCAAGCTTTGTGGTCTACAAAATGACAAAATATTAGTATTTTTTTTTGGCAAGAACTATTAAAGTGTTTGAAATAAAGTATAAATTTATTGAATGATCCAAAGTTATAACTAATAATTTAATTAATATAATTTTGTCATTATAATTTTAATTTTGGACATACTTAACACTTTTAGTTTTAGAGTGAAATTAGACAAAATGTCATAATTGAGAAATGTTTTATAAAATATTTCATTGTAATTTGTTTTATAATTTTAAAAAATATTCAAAATAACTTTACATTATAAAGAAAAAATACGATTAATTGAAAAAGTATGAGGAGACATTATATTTAATAAAAAATATCATATGAAAGAAAAAATAAAATAAATTCATAAAACTTTTTTATATGTATGAGGATTCAATCCAAAATAAAAAGGACAACACCAAGTTTGCATAAACTTTTTTTTTATATGTATGAGAATTCGATTTAATATTTTAAATAAAAAAAAAAAGCAAACATGAATTATTGAACGAAATTTAGTTTGATTATAAAAAATTTTCATTAAAACTTGTGGGGTTTGCTAAAATAAGTAGGGGACAAATGAAAAAAGATAATAATAGTTTATTCATATATATATATTATTTTTTTTCATAAAGCTAAAAGATTCATCCCTATATATTTAAAATCTTCATTATAAAAGAACAAAAATCTCAATTCATTTACGTAGCTGTTGGCTTCTACAAAGTCCGAAACCATTATTAAAATTTATATATATATATATATATATATAAAGAAAAAAAAGACATTGGTCCAACTTTTCCCAAGTCCAAAACCATCAAAGTTGTGGAAAGTTGAAACCTTTCTTTTACCATCACATCATTAATCACCAAAAACTCGAGTATAAAAAATGAGCAGCAGTCAGTCAGCATAGCAGCAAGCAGTACAGCCGCCACCAACACCACCGTCTCGTCTTTCTCTGCCTTTCATAAGACCCTTCACATCTGAACCAAATTGTTCCTTAAACCCATTAATGGTTTCTCTCAGCCACCCTCTTATACCCCTTTTCCTTTCCACTCCAAAACCAAAACTCCAACCAAACAAATTCCCAACCAAAGTCCGCATGTCTTTCCAAGAATCAGGCCCGTCCGTCGCCGTCGTAGGCGTCACTGGCGCCGTAGGCCAAGAATTCCTCTCTGTCCTCTCCGACCGTGATTTCCCTTACCGTTCCCTCAAGCTCCTCGCCTCCAAACGCTCCGCTGGCAAGTCCATTTCCTTCCAAGACCGCACCTTCACTGTCCAAGAACTCACCGCCGACAGCTTTGACGACGTTGACATCGCGCTTTTTAGTGCTGGTGGGTCGATAAGCAAACAGTTCGGTCCCATTGCGGTTGAGAAAGGTGCCATCGTGGTGGATAACAGCTCGGCGTTTCGAATGGTTGATGGAGTGCCTTTAGTTATTCCTGAAGTGAACCCGGAAGCAATGGATGGGATCAAAGTTGGGATGAAAAAGGGTGCTTTGATAGCAAACCCGAATTGTTCTACTATTATTTGCTTAATGGCTGCTACCCCTCTTCATCGCCTTGCTAAGGTATAAGATAAAGTTTCCTTTTTTTTTTTTTGGGGGGGGGGGGGGGGTATTGACTTATAAATGTTTAAACTTTTGATTCATAGATTAAGGCTTTTTTTAGAATTTGGTTTTGCTATAATTGTTTGATGCTGCATTTGGGTTTTTATTAGATTAGATGGATGATGTTTTAAAGTTGCTGAAGTTATGAATGGTTGAAAATGTGTTGTTTTGGAGACATTCCCTCGTATAAAAATCTAAGCAGTTTATTGTAGATTGGGTTGTTTCCTTTGTAGAAGGACAGTATAAAGCAAAGTCATATAGAAACATGAAAGAAGGGACTTTTTGAAGTAAGATAAATATTTGATTGCTTGGAAAGCTACTAGGTAAGAAATGAATTATCTGATCTTTAATTTGTATGATATAACGATTTGGGTGTTTGAATTTTGCGGTGGATTAATTTTAACTGAATTTTTCATCAGGTAATGAGAAAGAAAACTATATGTTTTTGAATCTTTAGGGTAGGATATCTATTGTTCACTGTTTAGAGCTTTTGCCTGTTTCACTGCCTAAGTTATTATTTTGCTGCATCAAGCAATTTATACATCTGATTCCCACCTGACAGCGTATGCTTCAAATATTGATTCTGTTCATGGCATGCTGCAGGTGACCCGTATGGTGGTTAGTACATATCAGGCAGCTAGTGGTGCTGGTGCTGCTGCCATGCATGAGCTTAAGCTACAAACCCGTGAGGTTATTTGATTCATTTTTTTCTCTTTTTTAGTTTGCTGCTTACTTGTTATATGAGAGTTTTGACTTATTTTTTTCTTGTAAATTGATTCCTTGATGCATTTTCTTCTAGGTCCTGGAAGGGAAACCGCCAACTTGTAATATCTTTAAGCAACAAGTATGTTTGTTTTACAGTATTCATAAATTTGTGTATATCTTTTCTCACCTGTTTTCTTATAACTTTCTCATATTTCTTTATACTTTTGCAGTATGCTTTTAATTTGTTCTCGCATAATGCCCCTGTTCTTGAGAATGGATATAATGAAGAGGAAATGAAAATGGTGAAGGAGACAAGGAAAATCTGGGTGAGAAGTTAAAGTTTTCTGTTATATAAAATCATCTAGTATGTCTTTTTTCCTTTGAATTTTCCATTGATAATGAAAACCATCTAATAGAAGAAAGTTTTTTCTTCCATGGTTGTCTGTCCCATTTTCTCAGAATGACATGAATGTTAAAGTCACTGCAACATGCATACGAGTTCCTGTGATGCGTGCGCATGCTGAGAGTGTGAATCTTCAGTTTGAAAAGCCCCTTGACGAGGTAACTTTTATAATATTGCGAATCTACAATTTTATCTTCAATTTATGAAACAAAAGCAATAAAAAAGTTACAAATGTTTGATTTGTCTTTCACTTTGTAGCTAATCTGGTGCATTACATGCATTGCATTCATCTTTTAAGTTTTTAAGCTTTTTTTTTTTTTTTTTCATTTTAAACTTATTTTAGGTGATGGAATTTAGGAATTCTTCTCATTTTACTTGTAGCTATGAATTTTTTTATTTCTTGGGACAGAAGTTGTAGAGGGTGGGTTAGATTTAAAGTTGAATCTTGTTCAACTTTTATGAATAGAACAAGGAAAATTAGAAATGGAAGAGACATCTTCCATTCTTACTTTCAAGACACATTGTTTGGGACAACTATTGTCAAATATGTTATATGAAGCATATAAAATAGTATAGTACTAGTAAAGCAGCGAAGGAACCCAATTTATATCATCCCTAATGATAGTGTCTATATTGGAGAAACTGGAGTAGACTCCAAAAGAAATGAGACCATCGGTTTTTCAAAATAGAAACCAAAATCCGAATTTTTCAGTTTCTAAAACAATGCTAATGCATTTCTGGTGAAGCCCATGTTAATTTATCTAAATCTTATTTCATGCTATCTTAAGAGAACTTGTAAAGATCTTTTATTGCTATTGATCTTATTGAGATAAAAACAAGTGCGCTCACTAACATATAGAGTCATATATATTACTTTGTATTACTTTTTATTCCTTGATATCTTCAAATTGCAATCATTCATTGAGTCTCAATGAATATGATGTTTTTCCAATATGATAAACAATATTATGTTTTTCCAATTGGATTCTTAGAACATGTTAGCTTAAATTTGATAAAAGAATACAATTAAATCAAATGCTATGTTGTCTTTAAGCATAATTGTTATTTTATTCAAAAGGGTCATGTAGCAAAGAGATCAGCTACTTATAGGCTTGGCTACATCTCTTCCTATATAGAAAAGTCTTCTGGTTCCCTGTTTCTGGCCCAAAAACATTTTATCTCGCGATAAACATAGCTTTGGTTTTATTTTCAACACTTTATTTGGTAATTTTTTGTTGATCAGGACACAGCAAGAGAAATTTTGAAAAATGCTCCTGGGATAGTAGTTATTGATGATCGGACTTCTAATCACTTTCCTACACCATTGGAGGTATCAAACAAAGATGATGTTGCTGTTGGCAGAATTCGCCAGGATGTGTCTCAAGAAGGAAATCAGGGGTAAAATTCCTCTTTCCCTACATTTTTATTTGTCATTTCAGAAAATTTTCATACTAACATGAAATTTTAAAATAGGTTGGACATGTTTGTCTGTGGTGACCAAGTACGCAAGGGAGCTGCACTTAATGCTGTTCAGATTGCGGAGTTGCTGTTATGATCTTGCTGGGGTAAATTCATTAAGGCAATTAGATTTGAACTCGCTGGTGTTTAGTTTATTTAATTTGATCTTGAAATGCAGATATTTATTATCTTGGTGAGTTGAACAAAACTTTGAAAGTTTTTTGTAGCTCGATGATTTCACTTCTGAAAGTATATTTATTTGAACTAATATTCCCTCTTGGAGGGCAATTTTGTCTAGACAGTCTTGTAATATTAATCCTGCTTAGGAGACTTCAGATTGCTTTATACTCCATCAGTGAAGTTATAACTTCATTCATAGCTGTATACTAAGTATGTGTCTAGTTTGCGACAGTCTTCTTAATGAAGTAAAAATCTTTCGCTTCTACCTTCTCTACAGCTTGTTCTTTGTGAATAGGTTTAACGTTACGAATTGTCTCCAAACTATGAAATATGAAAATATTTAATGTGATGCATAAATTTTAAAAATTTTTACTGTATCACATGAACTACGAATTTATCAATTAATGTATTATTCATTTTTAATTTGATTAATTTTAAATGATTACACATAGCAGATAATATTCTTAGTATTACATTAGTTGACAGATTCGTAATTTAATTATCACATTAAATATCATATTAAATATTTTAGAATAATTCAGAGATAATTTGTAATATTAACTTTTGTGAATATGTATGTTAATAAAGAAATCTATAGGTAAGTTACTTGAACTTAAGTTAAAAGAATATTTTGGATTCAATTTATTTATTGTCAAGTTTGCTCGAATGTGAGTAATTCAGATCATCACGCAAAGCTAAATTCTCAGTCCTTGGATACTTAATTCAAAGGGAAAAAAGAAAGAAACTCAAGATTTCATCAAAGTGGGATTCTGTGAAAGTATTCAAAGCAGTTTAAAATTCTATCAAATCATTTCTCTTGGACAAAATGTATTTGCCTTGGTTCCCCACTTCTCCTCCCGAGAAGGAGAGAATTCCCTTTTGGGGAGGAAAACAGATGTCATATGTTTTCTTTTTCTCTAATTAATTTTTTCGGTAAAATAGGACATAACTTTAACCCTGACTCAGGGTAAAGAATCTATCAATTTTAACAAATTCAATTGCTAACATTTTTAATATGAATTTATATTTAATATATTATTGATTTATAAATTTTATATATTATCAATAAATTATATAATATTACTATATTAATGAATTATATAATATTATTATTTTAATTAATAAAAATAAAATTTTATAAGTTTTTAAAATAAATATATATAAATTTGATTTTTTTTTTAAAAAAATTCTTGAGGAAGCGTTATGGTTAATTGATTGTGTATAAAATTTATATGCAAAAAATATATTAATTATAGAAAAATCGAGTTACATAATATATGTTATTGTGTCTAAAATAATTTAAACAAATTTAAACTATTTACCATGAAATTGTTGTTGGCTAAGCAATTTAAAGTATAAAAATTTACGTTTAGATTATTTTGAGTGGGAATCCAATAGGATATCAAAACGTGTCAATAATTTAGACCGTTAAAAAGCAGAACCCTGATGTCACCTCGCCTCACGTCAGCAAAAATACTAAAACAACCATGCTAGGCAAAAGCATAGAATCTCAAACCTTAACTTCCTTTTATTTATAAGCCTTCTTGGCGCCACAATTGCGTATCAGTGTCTCTCTGTTTTAGTTTCTCTTGTTTTTTATTTATTATCATCTCAAATCTCTTCATTTTTTAGTGAGTTTCTATTTTTTTATTTTTTTGTATGTTTTAATTTTATTTTCGTATTATTTTAAATTTTGATAAGCTCATTGACTTTTTTCTTATTTCTTTTGATTCATTCTCGTATCTTTTAAAATTTTTGTGAATCCTTCTCTCACTGTTTTGATTTTTTTTTATCTCTTATATCTTATTGTGATATTTTTCTTCAAAGTCAGGTGAGTTTCTCTCTTTTAATTTTCTTGGTTTATGTCTTTTTTCTCAATTTCTTCTTATTTTGCTATTTTTTCTTTAAATTTCATTGAACTTTCATTAAAATTTTCTTTGAATGAAATTTTTTTAATAATATCAATTTTTTAGCAAAGTATAATCCTCAATCCTATGTTAAAAAAGTATATAATTATGATATGATATATAAATAAAAATTAAAACTTATATTTGTAAGTTATGTTTTGTAGGTAATAAAACTTGCAAATCAAAACTAATCATATTTTGTGAGTTGGATACAAGTCTTCGCATAAATTTATGCACTAATTACTTAACAACATGTTTGGATGTTATTATTACATTTTTTATATATTTAAAATTATTAGAATTAGAATTTGAAATTAAAAATTTAATATTATACCTTGTTGTTGTCACATAACATTTTTATTATTGCTCAGTTATATTCAACTATTATTCTAATTCTAAAGCTGAATGAGGCTTTAAAAGCTTATTTGTTAACAGAAGGGTTTCTTTTTTTTTTTCTTTTTTTTTTGGTTTTGGTGGTAGTTTGTGAAATTGCAGTTAAAAGTACTGATTGGAGAGGGAAATGGGCAAGACAATTGAGCTCCATGGGTTTGCTTCAGCTGTTAGTGTAGAAGAAGTGACGGAATTTCTGGAGGAATATACAGGAAAAGGAAGTGTTGCGGCTGTAAGAGTTGGGAAGTCCAGGAGAAAAGGCGCAAAAGCCCGTGCCATAGTTCAATTCAAAACAAATGAAGACGCTGAAAGGATCTTATTCTGGACCGCTAATGAAGATCTTTGGCACAACGACTCATATTTGAGAGCCTGGGCATTGAAACATGACATTATCCTAGAACCAATCAGTAGCATAGATGATTTGATGTTGCACTTTGGTTGTCAGGTTTCGGAACAAAAGTTTTCTGTCCTTTGGAAACATGATCATGTCTCCTTTAAGTTTGGTTCACAATTGGACAAATTATACTTTTTTCTGTCTTATAACTCTATGGACTACAAGCTCGAACTGGTCAGCGACAATATTTGGCAGATTGTGTTACATTATCCGCCTGATCAAACTAAGAAATGCCTGCTCATTCAGGTATGTTTGAAATTGGATTGTGTTACATTCTCTTCTTTTTCAATTTCATCTTCTTTACTTTACGTAAATCTTCGGCATTAGATTACCTGTATGAAGTAGATGTAGTTTTCAGATAAAAAAAAATTCGAAAAACCAAAGTTAGCTTTTGTGACTATATTCCCTTATTCATAATATATATATACATATGTATATACAATTATATACACAATTATATATATATATATACATATATATATATATATATATAAGCAATGAACTCTAAAACTGCAAATGGTAAATTATATATACAATTGATAATTTATTAAATTAATTATTGTCTTCTATTAATGATTTTCTTATTAAATTAAAATATTGATTAATTTTTATTTATTTCTTCATTATTGTTGAAGTCTTTATTAAAGTAATTAAACTTTTTTAATTAATAATACCTTATTAAATTAATTACTGAATAATTTTTAATTTTCTATTTTCTAAAATTAATTAAACTTCCTTTAATTAATAATTTTCCTATTAAATTAAATATATACTATTTTTTTATTAAAGTAAATTATCTTAAGTATGAGACATGAAAATATAAATTAAAATTTATTAAGGGTTAAAAGAGAATATTGAATAATTTGTATTTATTTTCATATTAATATTGAGGTCGTTAGTAGTTCAAGTAAACTTTTCTTAATTTATAATTTTTAATAAATTAAATATTTACTAATTTCTATCTATTTATATTTCTTTATTAACCTTGAACTCTATATTAAGATAATTCGTTCATAATATAATTTTAAATTTAGATACACCAAAAACTAAAGTTTTTATTTCATGGAATAATTAAAGTGTTTAAATAATATTGATAGATTTCTCAAACTCTATTAAAACGTCTTTTACTGATTTAACCTAAAATTATTTGGGCAAACATGAATAATTTATTAAAGTTATATTCGTTTTAATTATTTGATATAATAATTATCACTATACATTATACTTTACATTTAAAAGTTATTTTAGTGTTATTTTGATTGTATTGAAAGAGTAAAATTTCTTTTATTTTTATAAAAAATTATTTTTCATCAAAAAACTTATTTCAAATAATGATATTTATGTATTATATCATCCACGTGTAACATAAGTCTAAGATAAACTAGTATTTATAAAAAGAGTAAAAAAAATTAAACCACCACTATGATATATAAATATATATATATATATAGGTATGTATGTATTTTGTGCTTATAAATTTGTGCCACAATATCATGGGAGATTATTGACTTTATTTTGCCCCTTCAATCTTATTTACATTTATAGTTAATTGGGGCCCCTCGGATCTATCGCTACGAGAAAGATGAATCTGCTGTCAGCTCTTCTAATGAAGTTATAACTGATGATGACCGGTGGATTAGAGAAAGTGATTTTACCCCAGGCCATTGCATTGGTCAATCTTTTGCTTTGTATTTGGAGCTTCCTCGAGCAGTGCATCTCCCAAGATTCGATGAGATTTCCTACTATAAGAAAGTTGAATGCAATTTCACGCTGGAGAATGGTTCTACTTATTCTTCTAACCCGGATTTGGTTCCTGTAATAAGTCCACCGCCAGGTTTTGACTTGCCTTTTGGTGTCTTGTTTAAAGTAAATTCTTTGGTCCAACACGGTTGTCTGCCTGCGCCAATTCTTGATGCCACTTTCTTTGAGTTGGTTGATCCACGTAAAATAGATATTTCCTTCATAGAACATGCATTAGAGAGAATGTATAGCTTCAGAGAATGTTGCTACGAACCTGCGAAGTGGCTAGATGAGCAGTACAAGAAATACCGGTGGTCGGAAAAAACTATAAGACCTCCCATTCTTCCCTTTGATGATGGATTGGTGGCTGTGAGAAGGATTCAAGTTACACCATCTAAGGTGTATTTCTGTGGTCCGGAGTTGAATATCTCTAATCGTGTGCTGCGGAATTACATTCGAGATATCGATAATTTTATTCGTGTTTCTTTTGTTGACGAGGAACTGGGAAAGATACATTCAACAGATTTGTCCTCAAGCACATCTATTAGTGATGGAAAGCATACTACAGTTTATCAAAGGATATTATCAACTCTTAGAAATGGCATAGTTATTGGTGACAAGAAATTCGAATTTCTTGCTTGTTCATCAAGTCAGTTACGAGAAAACTCCATTTGGATGTTTGCTTCGAAACCTGGGCTTACTGCAGTGGATATCAGAGAGAAAATGGGTGATTTTCATGTCATAAGGAATGTGGCCTCATATACTGCCAGATTAGGGCAGTCTTTAAGCTCATCTAGGGAAACTTTGCAAGTGAGCATGAATGAAATTAAGGTCATAGATGACATTGAAATTGAAAGTGGTGAGAACAAGTATAATTTCTCTGATGGCATTGGAAAAATATCTGCTAAACTTGCCAAGGCAGTGGCTAGGAAATGTGACTTGCGAACTACTCCATCTGCGTTTCAAATTCGATATGGTGGCTACAAAGGAGTTGTTGCTATGGATCCATCATCTTCTGTGAAATTATCATTAAGAAAGAGTATGCGGAAGTATGATGCCGATAGTACAAGTCTAGATGTTTTGTCGTGGAGCAAGCGTCAACCTTGTCATCTTAATCGCCAAATAATCGTCCTTCTGTCTACTCTTGGGGTTGAAGATCGTGTTTTCGAAGAGAAGCAGAAAGAGGATTTAGCTCTATTGGATGCAATTTTGATGGATCCAGAAAGGGCAAGGGAGGCAATGGATTGGATATCTGCTGGACAAATTTCCAACGTTTTAAGAGAAATGCTTTTGTGTGGCTATAGCCCTGATTCAGAACCTTTTCTGTCAATGATGCTACAAACAATTCGTGCGTCAAACTTGATAGATTTGAGGACCAGAGCAAGGATTTGTGTTCAGAAGGGAAGATCTATGATGGGATGTCTAGATGAAACTGGGACACTAGAATATGGTCAAGTTTTTGTAAAGTACTCTGTCAAATCGAGGCAATTTTCTAATGATTCCCTCTTGACATTCAACGATGATAGATCCCATCAAAATTGCCATGTTGTTGTGGGGAAGGTAGTTGTTGCCAAAAACCCTTGTTTACACCCTGGAGACATACGGGTTCTGATAGCCGTGGATGCCGTGGTTTTGCATCACATGGTGGACTGCATTGTTTTTCCACAAAAAGGACACAGGTATGACTATCTAATATTCGTATGCTTTTGTTGAATTTTTTGAAGTATGAAACTTTTCTGGTGTACAATATAGTACGTATATGGTTTTCTTATTGTAAGTTATTCTTGAAGACTTCATAAGTTCAATACCTTTATCGTTTTTATTTTCCTCACTAAAAACATTTCTATCTAGCAAAACTTCAGAAATACTTATTACTATAGTATGCAAATGAAATTATGAATTGATTACTCTGAGCCGTTGTACTTTCATCTCTATGGCTATTAATCCATGCAAGATTACATGATGAAACAGACCCCATCCAAATGAATGTTCTGGTAGTGATCTGGATGGAGATATATACTTTGTCAGTTGGGATGAAGATCTCATTCCTCCCTGCCAAGTTCCTCCCATGGATTATGGTGCAGCACCAAGTTCCTTTTTGGATCACGATGTCACTATAGAGGTATATATAAATATATACATACATATATATATATTAATATTACTCGAATCATATAGTAAAATTTGAAGATTAGAAGATTTTATTTGCAACTTCAAGAAACAGTTGATGGTTCTTTTCTACTTAAATCTACAGGAGGTAGCAGAGTATTTTACCAACTACATAGTCAATGACACCTTGGGAGTCATTTCTAATGCCCACACTGCCTTTGCTGATAAGGAGCCTCTTAAAGCAATGAGTGTGCCTTGCCTGGAGCTTGCCAGGTTATCATCCATTGCTGTTGACTTCCCAAAAACTGGTATTCCAGCCAAAATACCCCATCGTCTGCGTGTCCAAGAATTTCCAGATTTCATGGAAAAGCCCGAAAAAATCACCTATGAATCACAAAGTGTGATTGGAAAGCTTTATCGCGAGGTTAAAAGGATCTCAACAGGGGTGAGTACCGGTGTTAGACATTTCACCAAGGAAGTAGCTGAGCAAACCTATGACTCTGACTTGGAAGTTGATGGCTTTCTAGCTTATGTCAATGATGCTTTTCATCACAAAAGTGTGTATGACAATAAACTTGCTAACTTGATGCGTCTCTATGGGATCAAAACTGAGGCTGAAATGATCAGTGGATGCATCAAGAACATGTCGAAATCTTTCAACCGAAGAAGAGACTTTGAAACAGTAGTTGCCGCGGTGAAGTCGTTGAGGAATGAAGCCAAGGGCTGGTTCAATGCGAAAGAAGGTGATGAGTTGAGTTCCAAAGTTAAGAATGTATTTGCAAAAGCTTCAGCTTGGTATCATGTGACATACCATCCCAACTTCTGGGGTTGCTACAATGACGGAATTGATCAAGAGCATTTCATTAGCTTTCCATGGTGTGTTTATGACAAGCTTCTTCAAATCAAGAGAAAAGGAGTGAAAAGTCTTCGCGGTGTTCCTCACCATTAGAACGTAAATCCAATCATAGTGGGTTAAATTCTGATAAGAAATCTAGTTCGTCGGATATTTGTTTTTTTTTTATGTGAATCAACTCTTAATTTGTTACCCTTACAATAATTCTAAGCTAATCCAGAAGATAAATTTTACATATGCACAGAATATAGAAATTTTCATTGGAAGTGCTACGTGGCACTCTCTCCTTGTTTTTTTTATTATTATTATTTAAAATACTTCAATGACATTATTTTTGGGTTAAAATATTGGATTAGTGTGGTTGTTATGAGTTGTTTATTAGTGTTATGAAATTGATTTATATGATAAAAAAATTATTGAAGAATTAAATGAGAAAAATTATCCAATAGTATTATATAATAAAATCAAGAGCATAATGTCTGATCGAAAAAAAGAATTCCAATCACTGCATTTATGAAAGTAAAAACATGATTTTTAATTAAAAAAATTATTTATCAATATGCTTATAAAACTAGAAACATTCTTTTTGATTGAAATAAAATTTTACAAAGATTATGTTTTTTAAAGTAGAGACGTAATTTTTTATTAAAAAAAATTATAAAAATTATGTTTTTATAAATAGAAATGTAATCTTTCATTAAAAAAAATAAATTTTACAAAACTTACATTTGCAAAAATTAATACGTAATCTTTAATATAAATTTTTTTTTAAAAGGAATATGTTTTGGAACATAGAAACTAGTCTTTATCTACCTTTTATAAATTTTACTTCTATATGCAACACATGACTTTTAATTGAGAGTGTCATGCGCCACTATTTTTTTTTTTTTACTTTGTTATTAAGTTATGAAAAGATAAGAGTTAAAATATATCATAAGTCTTTATATTCTTCAATTTTTAAGAATTTAATCCTTATAATAGTATTTAAACCGATTTAATCTTTATAATATTATTTTTAAGAAATTTAATTTTTATAATATTACTTTTAAAAAATTTAATTATTGTATATAATTAACTATTGATCTAAAATTTTTAAAAAATAATATTAAAAGAATTAAATTCTTTTAAATAATATTAAAGAGATTAAATTTTTAAAAACAAAAAAGTACATTAACCTTTAACCTATATCAAAAGGTAAAATGGGTTGAGTCATTTCAACTTTTTCTTTTCTTTTTCTTATCAAATACGAAATCACCTTATCAAATAAGCACTCACAAAAAATATAGTGTGCAAAGCTGTAGTATGAAAGGATAACATAGGTGCCAGTGTGAAGCTGTTTTATAGATAACTCTTATTCTTTTAATGATGTTAGCCTAGAAATAAATTTTTTTGTAATAAATAAATATATAATTTATGAAATTATGTTATGGATTGAAAAGTGATTAAAAGTACCACTTCTTTTAGGACTTTTTTGGGTAATTGCTACCGATCAATAGCCTATCCAAAAATTGGGCTTGAAAATCGTTTTTCTTTTTCCATTTTTGCTAATTTCTTAATTTATTATTGCATAATGATGGATTATTTTGAGAAATTAAATCAATAATTTTTTTTTTTTTTTGCAAATACTTTCTATCGATACTTATTTGGAATCAACCTCTTTTGTTGTCTGACATGCCACTTTGCTCATGTGAGATGTAAATGAGCTAAAGTAACCTTGTTAGACTTCGTGTTGTATTGTTTATAGCTGTTTGAATAATCTGCTAAGCACATTTTAAATAAAGATGAGCTAAAATTACCTCATCTCATTCATCTAAGCTTGAAACTCGATAGAGTTTTATGTTTTTTGCTCATTTTTGGCATATTTGAATTTGTCTTATTGTTATAACGTGTAAATCTGTAAATTTATAACTAGACACAATTTAAGAAGGCATCACCAATCTTTTATTAAGGTGTGATTGGTCACTTAATAAATCTATTCTTTTAAAGAATTCCTAAGCTTAATTAAAGATTCTTAAAATAATAAGTTCTGATCTACTAATCAGAACATAGTTCAGGAGTTCGGTTACATATAATGAATGTTATAACACCCCTTCATGGCCATCCAAAGGACAGTATCATTTTATTTTAAATTATCTTAAGGTCTTAATTTTAATGGTCTTAAATTTAATATTGAAAAAAATTCTTAAGATTTTTTTATTAATCTAGTAGAATTCTTAAAAATACTTCATCACCTCAAGAGTATTCAAGAATCCCATTTATTTTTTTAAAGAGGCTTCGTCGTTGAAACAACTTAATCAATTTTATTTTTTATTTTTATTAAAATTTTATTTTATTGAAAATATAGCTAATTATTCTACAATTTGAGCCAAAATTAGAAATATTTTCTCACCTAAAAATATCTTAGATAATCATATATTTACGATTACTAAGAATTTCATTCTCCTAAGTTATTTTTTATTTTTATTTTTATTTCTAAATTTTTCACCATTTTGGTCTATTTAGAAATTTTTTCTATAAGTTTTATCTTTTAAAATTTTCACCATTTGGGTTTGTTTAGAATCTAAACTCTTGTTAATTCCTTAATCCTTATAAAGAAAATAATATGACAACTTTTTTTTTTTTGAAGTCTCATTTAAATTCTTCTTCCATTTAGGTTGAATTTAAAGAAATTTCTCACCTAGAGATTTCTTAAGAAATTTACCATTTGAAATTTTTAAGATTTTCATCATTGGATAATTGCCAAATATTTTCACCCAAAATTTTAAGTTATAGTGTTAAATTTTTTATTTTAATTTGAAAAATAATATAATTATTTTTGTTGAAATTTCATTTAAATTATTCCACCATTTTGGTAAAATTTAGAAAAATTTCTCACCTAGAGATTTCTTAAACAATTTACCATTTGAAATTTTAGAAATCTCATCATTGGGTAATTAGTATTTAATTTTAAAATTTTTATTAAATTTATTATTTATTATTTATATTTTTTTAAAATTGAAAATAAATATTAATCATTATTATTATTAAAACTTTATCTAAATTCTCCTTCATTTTGGACAAATTTAGAAAAAAATTTTACCTAAGAATTATATAGAAATTAACCTTTTGTAATTTTTAAAAATTATATCATTGGATAATTAGTATTTATTCTCAAAAGTGTATTAATATTTTACTTTATGTTATAATTTTCTTCCTAATTTTCCTAAAATTTAATAATGCAAAATACCTAAAAAAAAAGAAGAATAACATAAAAATAACAAAAATAACAAAAAAAAAATCAGCTTAGCTCTGCTGACGTGATATTGCTCGACTGTAGGAAGCGAAAGTAGTTGGAACGACACGACTTAGCTAAATCTAAGGAGGCTGTGAGGGGGTCGAAGGTGGGTCAAGCGACATAGGTAGAGTCACCTAGTTCAAAACACACGAACATTGTAAAACTAAAATGCCAAAAATGACATGGTTTGACAGTCATATAAAAGGGCAAAAAATCTATTTTCCTCAGAATGCTTCTTGCACCCTCTCTCTTCACTTTTTTTCTCTAATTTCTTTCTAAAGAGAGATGAATGTCCACCACCATATTCTAAAATCTGCACCAAAATTTGAAAATCTTATCAAAAAGTTCAAACTTCATCGAAAACTTAACAGAAAACTACAAAAGTTTGCTAGAATCTAAAAATCTCATCCAAAAATTCAAATTTCATTGAAATCTTTACCGAAAATTGGAAAAGTTTATCGAAAAATTCAACAAATTTGGAAAATTTCCAGAAATTATGAAAACTCCTCAAAAATCACTAGTTGAACCTCAAAAAACATATCAAACTTTTCTAGAACTGAATCAAAACCTTTACCAAAAGTTTTTTTTTTTTTTAAATGGACTTAATTGCTTATCTATTGGACTTTTGCATATGCCTCTGTTTGCTAATCCTTGTGTTTTTTTTTTTTATGAATTTCTTCTCTGATCATCCATGTGTTTTATTGCTTGATAACGGGTTTATTTATAAGAAACATTTAGAAGAATTTCATATTGACTGTGATTCAATTTTGACAGAATTGTTATATTATCATAAAACTAAAATTTATCCTTTTACGATTCAAATCCAACTCTAACTCTTGCTCACATTGATTCATGGTAAAACTTTTTTTTAATTATTAGACAAAAAGATAAATAAAATAAAAATAAATTTTAAACTCTGAAAAAAATGAGGTGTTTATAGCTATCTCTATTTGTGCATTTTATTTAAAATAAAAATTGTGTAAAGATATAGATATACATTACGTGCGGGTGTAGCTTAACAACAATTATGAAATCTTGAACCTCCAAAGATTCACAATTTGAAATATTCAAAAACTTCGCAATTCGACAATTAATAATGTAAGTTACAACTCAAAGATTCACAATTTGAGTTTAAAGAATCACCGTTTTGAAAATCAAAGGTTCGCAATTTAAAAATTTACAAAAATTCAAATTTACAATATTTCAGATTTGTAAGAATTTTAGATTCATAAGATTTTTTAGATTTGCAAGATTTTCAGATTCGCAAGAATTTTAAATTCATAAAACTTTAGTTTCAGAAGAATATGATTCATAACATATCAGTTTTGTAAGAATTTTCAAATTCATAAAATTTTGAGATTCACAAGAATTCAATTTCAAAAGAATTTGATTCTCAAAATTTTATTTTCACAAGATTTTTAAGATTCGTAAGAATTTTAGATTTGCAAGAATTTCAAGATTCACAAAATTACAAAGATTCAAATATTCACATTCGAATTCTGGATATTCACACCCAAAAGTTAAAGATTTTTTAAAAAAAACTTTAGGGATTCATTTTCAAGATTTTAAAGATTTTCATTCAAAAATTTTAGTGTTTCACATCTGATATTTCTCATTTAAAAACTTCAAGATTTTATCTAAAATTTCAAAGCTTCTCATTCAAGTTCAATGATTCACATTCGATAAATTTTAAAGTTTCACATCTAAATTCAAAGGTTCTCATTCAAAACAATTTAGGAATTCATATCCAAAAGTTTTAGAGATTCACACAAATTCTCAATATTTCCATTTAAAATTAAAAGACGAAGATTCTCATTCAAAGATTCTCATTCAAAGATTCTCATATAGAATTTCTTAAAGATTCTCATTTAAAACTTCTTAAAGATTCTTATTTAAAACTCATATATTCTCATTTAAAATTCCTTAAAGATTTTCATCTAAAATTCAAATATTCTTATCATTTTTAACATTAAAAATGCTCTTTTAAAAGGCTCCACAACTTTAAAATTCTAAATATTTTTCTCATAAAACATTTTTTCATTTTACGATTCTTAACCTTATCTTAAAAAGCTTTCATCAAAAAGTTCAAAATTTCTTGTCATGAAAATTTTAAATATTTCATCAAAGTCAAAATTTTGTATATAAAGAATGTTATGATAATGATGCAAATGTAACAATCTGGATTCTCACAATAATGTAGATGCCATACTTTACACTATTATTCAAATATTCGTTACATGATGCAAATGTATAGCCAACCAAGATTCAAATATTCGCTACATGATGCAAATGCATAGCCAACCAAGATTCAAATATTCACCAAATTATATACATGTATTGTTCAAATAATAATGCAAACGTAATGCATGTAATGCAAAAGTCACTAACATTAATGTCATGGAATTCTAATTAATTATGATAATATGATTCTTAAGACTCCACCATATCATATTTCCTTCTTAGCATTTCGATACTAACAATTTTATAACAAATTTTGTCAATTAATCCACATTATTTCCATCATTTGATAACAATTTATAGGCTTCTCAACACTAGCAATTTTAGAATAAATTTTATCCATTAATCCACACTATTGCCATCATTTGATCACAACTCACAAGTTATGTTGATCAATCCATCACCATGTTCATCACTTAATCACCTTATGTGTACTTTCAAATCATCTTTTCAGGCTTTTTTTTATCTTTTTTATTTTTTGCCCTTAACATTTAGGAGTTTTTTTTCAAAGGAATGCATGAATATTTTAAGAACACTATCATTCATTAATTATCATTTCAAATCATGACAAATGTAATGCAATCATACATTTCATCGATTTATTTTGAGGATGCAAAAATAAAAGGGTATAAGGTGAATTAGGAGAAAAGTAATCAATATAAGAATGAGTCTAATAAAAAATAATGGGTAAAAGAACAAACTTAAAACATATCAATAGGGATGATATTGTCCAACAACATTCAAACAATGAATATTCAGACAATTCTTAACATTAATATAGAATTTTTTTTTAAAAACTCATTCTATTATTTTTGAAATCATTTTGAGCTTATCAAACTTTGTCATAGCTTTGGAGGATCTTTAGATGTCTTTGATCTTTCATATATTTGACTGTCCATCAAACTCTCAACTTAAATGTTTTTTTACCTAAATTGTTTTTTTTGGTTTTCAATTTGAATTTTTCTTTTCTCTCATTTTTTAATTTTTTTCACATTTCACAATTCACATTTTTCATTTTTCATTTTTTCACTTTTGTTTTGTTTTTTGTATTTTTTATTTTTTTTTATTTTTTTTACTTCATCTATTATTGATATCTTCCAAACATCAATCTTTAAAATATGAGAACATAACACGATTCCATTACTCCTTCATAAGCATGCCTTAGCCCAACATATGATCATTCAATTCAAGCATTCACATTTGGTCATGAAAGAAATGGATAAAATAGGCTCAAAACATATGTTTACAGGGTTTAAACCAAAGGATTATTTTCCATCATGTGATATAATTTCGCACTTTGTTCCATTCCACATTATTTCACTATTTTTTTTTTTAATCATCTTATTTGTTACAAAAAAATTCTCATTACTTTATCCCAAATCATTAGTGCCATTCATTTTTTTAAAAGCATTTTTATTTTTTTTTTACTCTCTATCTTTTGAGGCCATTTATAATCTTTTGCCTTTTTTTCCTTTTTCAAATAGGTTCATTCAAAATTTATCTCCTAGTATGGAGGATGATCCTTGGTTGAAAAGAAAAAAAAGATCAGAATAGGTTTAAAAGAGGTAGTAATGGATGGTTCTATGAATGGTAAAAGAAAGATGACCATTTTTCATCTTAAACATGAATGCTTTTTTTGAAAATCATTTGTTGAATAAAGATAAATTTATAGATCATTATAAAAGATTATATATCTTTAAGACATTTATTTCATATCTGATAGCAAATTGCTTTTTTTGCTCAAATAGTCTCTACATATCAATGTGGATGAGTTCTCAAAATTAAATCCTAAAATTATTGTTTAAATTGTCTAAACATTCTTCATTTAGAATTTGAGAATAAAAAGACATGAAAAATAACAAAGCATAGAATAGTGATTATGATGAAAAAGAAAATGTAATGAAATGCATCATATTTGCCTTTTATTAAAATGATAAAAAATAAAATCTTATTACATAAAAAGAATCATAATTTTAAAAGAAATCTCAATATGATAAATAACATCCAACCAGCCTTAACATCCTTATCTTTCGTAAAATTATGCCTTCGTATGATCAAATGAAGGGTTTTTGTTAACATCCAATCCCTTTGATTTGTTGAAGCTCACCTAACTTTTTTGGATCAAACTTTGCACTTTGTGTTTGAAAGTAGGGTAAGTTTTAATAGAATGACCCACATTCCCATTATGGTAATCACATGTGAAATTAGCATTATACTATTTGAGATATGGTGGTTTTAATGGTTCTGAAATAATTGAAGATACCCAGTTATTCTTAACTAATTCTAGATATAATTTAGTGTAAGTCATAGAGATAGGATCAGTGTGGGCTTTTTCTTAGTTATTTCGAGATCTCTTCAAACCACTTGCTTAGTTGTTAGGCCTAAAAGCTGATGTAGTGATATGACTAGACCCATATACAGGTTTTTGAAAGGCTGTTTAATAGGTTAGTTGGTAAGCTGATTATGGATATGGTTAGTAAGGGGCCTGCACAATACCATTGATTGCAGGGTAGTAAATATGATGAATAAAGAGTGGATATGATGATGCATAGCTTTTGAATTATTGCTCATCAAAATTCATAACATGGGCTTTGGTTTCTTTCTTTTTAGGCAACCCTCTTTTCTTGATGGTTCTCTTTTCTGATGCTTGCCACTATTGATAACATTTTTAATAATTTTTCTCAAAATCACCATATCAACAAAGTTTTTCATTGCATTCTTTATTATCTTTTAGTTAAAAAAAGATTTTAAAGTGCTCATAAATAACACTGTGATCTCTTTCTTAATCAAAGATGATTAAACTTAAATAGATATGTCCCTCTATCTTTGGACATATTTTTTAAATGATTTAGTCATCTTCTTCTCTATATTCTACAAAAAAAAGTGATCAAGAGTTAAATTTATTATATGTCGATATTGACTGATGAAGTCGTCAACCATCTCGTTCTAGGAGTGAATGCGATTCTTATCCAGCTAGACATACCATCTAGTAATAGAGCCATTAAGATTATATTGAAATATGTGCATTAGTAACTTTCATTATTAGCATAGACAATCATTTTTTATAGTACATAGTAATGAGGGTCATTGGATATTTTGTATTATCATATTTTTTAAATTTTGATACTTTGAACTTTGGAGGAATAATGATGTCTGGGATTGAACAGAGTCCAGTAGCGTCTATAGAACCATAAAAATTAATTTTTCCATTACTCATAACCTTTCTTCAAGCATATTCATCTTTTTGTCAACTATTGAGTCCCGTAGCAACTCGATCACTTTTAATTTTTTTTTTTTGGGATAATCTAGATCAGGGAGCTGGATTGGTTTTACTATCTTCTTAGTAAAGATAAAATTTACATAACTCTGATAATGCTTTGGATTTGAAACCGATGGAATTCCAAGAAATATATACCCTACAGGGTATGTGAACTATTGTGATGGTGTATCTTGTGTGGACTAGACTTAATGCGACCTATAACCAAGAGGGTATAGAAGGTCAACCACATCTTGTGATGGATGGTCTTACTAGTTAGCATTTCTTTTCCTTTGTTCAATTTATTCAAGGCCTTCAGAATCTTATTCAAATCTCCTTCAAGCTTTTCTTGAGCTTTTTTTTTAATCTTTTTAAAATGATTGAAATTTTTTTGTTTCATCTGTCTAGATCGAGCTATTGTATTGTATAAGTGAGTTACTTATGTGAAGTTCTTACTTGGTGGATCTATATTTGAATATTAAGTACCATAATTATCATGCTCATGTTACTAAATGTGTATGTGAAGAAGCTTTTTAACCTAACTTTTTTAAAAATCCTATATGCATGCATGAATTAATACTTAAACAATGTATAAATGCATGTAATGACGTGTTACATTATGAAGCATGGATGAATATATATATGTTAGTGATGCTAGAATAAGAATACAATACACAATATACAACAATTTAATCAATAAGGATCAAACAACATTTGTCATGAAGGTGATATGAATGAAGCTTAAAAGGTCCACTCATATGTCCTAATTAGGGTTACATTCTAGTGATGGGTAGATAGGGCTTTAACCAAAGGTTGACTTATTATATGTTACTATGTGGTTTGGGTTAAATCTAAAGGTTTTCAAATTGTTCTCACATCATTATCAATCACAAACTAGTAAGACATTCAATCATCTCCCATCATAGGCTACAAACATAAATGATTCAATTTGAGTAAGTATTTGGTTAGCCATTATGAAGATTATCATCTCATGAGAGCGTAGGTACTTTACTCTCTCCTAAAAAAGATAAAGTCTGGGTATAGAGCTCATGTGATACATATGCATGTAATGTATGTGTGAAAGAATATATATATATATCTTCATTTGCAATTTTCACAAGCCAAGTCAAAGAATAAAAGAATGAAAATAAATGCAAACAAAAACTATCAATAATTTAAGACCAAGCAAACAAAAAATCAGGATAATTCAAATTAATTAATGGCCTAACTTTCGAAGTCCTTAGCAGAGTCACCATACTGTCATAACATATAGATCCGTAAATCTATAGCTAGACACAATCCAAAAAGTCACCATTAATTTTTTTATTAAGGTGTGATTAGCCACCTAATGAATCTACCATTTTAAGAAGTTTCTAAGCTTGACTAAGGGGTCCTTAAAAGAATAGATTTTGGTCTACTAATTGAAACAAGATTTGAGAGTTCAATTACATATGAAGAAAGTTATAGCACCCCCATATGCCTATCTAAATGACAGTATCATTTTATTCTAAATTATCCTAAGGTCTAGATTCTATTGGTCTTAAATTTAATATTCGAAATAATTTTCAAGATTTTTTCATCAATTTGGTAGAATTCTTAAAAATACTTCATGACATCAAGAATATTTAAGAATCTCATTTGTTTTCTTGAAGAGTTTTCATTGTTGAAAAAACTTAAACAATTTATTATTATATTTTATTAAAATTTTTATTAAAAAATATATAATTTTTTCACCATTTGAGCTAAAATTGAAACTATTTTCTCACCTAAAATTATCTTAGATAATCATCCATTTATGATTATTAAGAATTTTATTCTCAGAATTTTTTTTTTTTATTTTTATTTCTAAATTTTTCACCATTTGAATCTATTTAGACAAATTTCCTATAAGTTTTATCTTTTAAAATTTCCACCATTTGGGTTCATTTAAAATCTAAACTTTTATTAATTCCCTAATCCTTAGAAAGAAAATAATATGACAACTATTTTTTTGAAGTCTTATTTAAATTCTTTCACCATTTGAGTTGAATTTAAAGAAATTTTTTACCTAGAGATTTCTTAAAAAAATTACTATTTGAAATTTGTAAGATTATTATCTTTGAAAAATTGTCAAATATTTTTACCCAAAACTTTAAGTTATAGTGTTAAATTTTTTATTTTAATTTGAAAAAGAATACAATTACTTTCAGTGAAATTTTATCTAAATTATTTCACAATTTGAGTAAAATTTAGAAAGACTTCTCATGTAAAGAGTTTTTAAAAAATTTATTATTTGAAATTTTTAAAAATCTCATTATTGGGTAATTAATATTTAATTTCAAAATTTGTATTAAATATTTATTTTTTTATTTATATTTTTTTAAAATTGAAAATAAATATTAATTATTATTATTTAAATTTTATCTAAATTCTCCTCAATTCGAAACAAATTTAAAAAAATTCCTCATTTAGGAATTATATAAAAATTAACCTTTTATAATTTCTAAAAATTTCATTATTGGATAATTATTATTTATTCTCAAAAGTGTATTAATATTTTATTTTATGTTATAATTCTCTTTCCTAATTTTTCCTAACATTTAATCATGCAAAATACCTAAAAAAATGAAGAATAACATAAAAAATAAAAAAAAATAGCAAAAAAAAATGATAGTAGGAACCGACTTGGCTTGGTTGATGTGATGCAGTTTGATTGCAAGAAAGGAAAGCGGTTACAGCAGTTCTGCTATTAGCTCAGCTCAACTAGATCTAAAAAAGTTATGAGCGGGTCGAAGGTGGGTCGAGCGGCATGGGTCGAGCGGCATGGGTCGAGTCACCCAGTTTAAAGCATGCGGATCATGTAAAGCTAAAATGCCAAAAATAATGTCGGTCAGTAGTTGTATAAAAAGGCTAAAATTTTTTTTCCTCAGATTACTTGCTACACTTTTTTTCTCTTCACTCTTTTCTTCTGATCTCTCTCTAGAAGAGAGAGGAACGTTAGTCGTCTTATTATAGAATCTGCACTAGAATTTGGAAATCTCATCATAAAGTTCAAACTTCGTTATAAGTTTTACTGAAAACTAGAAAAGTTTGTCGGAATCTCCACCAAAAACTGAAAATGTTTGTAAAAAAATTCAACAACTTTTGAAAATTTCTAAAATTTTTCAGAATTTATGAAAACTCTTAAAAAATCATTAGTTGAACTTTAGAAAACAAATCAAACTTTTTCAGAACTGAATCAAAACCTTTACCAAAAACCTTTCTAAAAAAAATTAGACTTAACTGCTTCCCTCTCTAATTTTTACGTATGCCTCTTTTTGCTAATCTTTGTGTTTTTTTTTTGTGAATTTCTTCTCTGATCATTTGTGTGTTCTGTTGCTTGATAAGAGGTTTTTTTATAGGAAACATTCAGAAGAATTTCATATTGGCTGTGATTCAATTTTGATAGGCTTGTTGTATTATCATAAAACTAAAATTTATCTTTTTACAAGTCAAATCCAATTCTAACTCTTGCTTATATTGATTCATGGCAAAACCCTTTTTTTTTTTAATTATTAAACTAAAGAGATAAATAAAATAAAAATAAATTTTAAATCTTGGACAAAATAGGGTGTCACACTTATAATTTACTTTAGTCATTTTAAATTTACTCAAAAAGTTTGGTAAAACCATTTTAACTCAACACATTAAGTTCAGTAAAATTATATATATTAAATATAAAAATTTTAAAATTTGCCAAAATTTTGAGTTGGATATTAAAAAAATTGAAGTATATAAACATTATTTGATTTATTATTGTAGAAGTTTAAATGAAGGTGTTAAATTCTAATAAGTGTTAATACTATTATTTGAAAGACATGTTAATTGGAAAATGGTGAAAAAGACTTAATAAGAGTAAAAAATGGGGAAAAAACTTCATGATTGTAAAAACTCAATGCATTGTAACTCTTTTAAGATCAATAATGGAGTTGAGCTGACATGTTTCATTTAAAAAGTGAGTCCAACGCTGCAACAAATTATTTTGGTATCCATCCATCCATAGTATGAATCTTGTAAAGAATGAAGAGTGTTAGAAGTATCCATGTGGTAGCAACTTCTTTCAACTTCCTTTCATTTTTTTCAATCTTTAAGCATTTCTCGTCACCTTCACGTAACAAATTTTTTTATTAGAAAAAAAGATTAGTCAACAAAGAGGTGCTAAAAAGATCTTTGATTTTTTTTTCATATTTTATTTGTGTCTTTTTTTCTCCTATTGTCATAATGGTTTTGAGACCCAGATGAAAAAAATTTTAAATAAAAAAAAAGTCACTACCAATATTTTTTATTAGATTTGATTAGCTTCCTAAAAATTTTATTTTTTCAATAAAATCGCAAAAAGAATTTATGGTTTATCAAAAGATATTTATAGGTCTTCAAAAACAAAGTTGGGTTTGAGAGTTCGATTACATGTGAAAAAAGATTAGCATCTATTCAAAAATAATATCAATTAATCATGCGTTATATTTAATAGTAGATAAAAATAGTTTTAATTTGAAATTTAATGATAGTTTCCTTCACTTTTTGAAAAAGAAAATCAATTTTATTAAAAATCCTTATTTAAAAATATCATGAAAATCTTTAAACTAAATAATTATTTTAAATTTCTCTAACATCAAGGCAGAATTTAAGGATAACTCTTTTCGCCTAAAATTTGCTATGACATTCCTTAAAAATAAAAATAATATTATTTATAAATGATAAGTATTAGTGACTTTCTAACATATAGGTAGAATACCAAGAATTATTTCTTTTGGAATGTTATTTTAGTTTTATTTTCAAATCCATTTTTGAACTAAATTTTGCATAAAAATTTTTTTTTATGTAAAAAGAGTTACAAATAAAAAAAATAAGAGCATGTGGAATTAGTGTAAATAATAAATATATGAAATGAATGCCATGTAAGTCGATATAATGTAATTTTGGGATCGAGTCCTTAAATATAAAAAGACTACTCGGACTCCCTAATTTTTAGGTTGAGTTTAAAGGGGACTTTTTATATTTAAGATCTTATTTTATTTTTTCTTTGTTTATTCTTATTCTTATTATTTTTATTATTTTTTGTTAAGGAATCACATAAAAAACTTAATAAAATAAAATTTTTTAAATACCTTATCCTCTAGGCTACATTTAAAAATAAATTATTTCATATGTGATTTTATAAGAACCTTTTAAACTTTGGGATGATTTTGGTTGTTGGCTTTGGTCAAGGTTTTTTTTTTTTTTTAAAGCTTATTTTAAGTAGAAAAATGACAATTATTGATGAATTGATTTTCCTCAATCTCCGATATTTAGAAAGATTTTTAAAATAAGTTCAATTTTTTTAATTTTTTTTAAATTAAATATAATTCTTTTGAAACCTTCATATTATTATATCATATAATTATCACGTAAAAATACATATTTAATAATATTCAAAGATAATATATATAAATATATATATGAAATATTATTAATGAACAATTAAAAGGAATATGATGATAATAAGTAATGGATAAATAAAATTAATAAATGGTAACACAAACGGCAAGACTAGTAAAATGAGGAACCAATATAAGAAAATGGCATGACAAATGGAACATAAATGATTAACAAGCAACCAACACAACGTGTACAAGGTTCAAAAGTCAACAAAAGGCGAATAGGTAAACAAAGAACATGTGATGCACCATTGAAAATAAGGAACACTACCTTGATTTTTTGGAATAAACCAATGGAATTTCTATCCCATCAAGAGGAGTGACGTTTAGGCATGGATAAAGCTCACAGGATTTCTTTTTATTGTTTTATTTTTAACAAAAAGAATAGTAATAATGGAAACCAAGCCTTCTGAAAGTACCAAGCTTTGTTTTTGCATAACCTTCTTCTTTCTCCATTTTTCTTCTTTTTTTTTTTTTTTGCACCAGCTCCCTCCTACTTCCCCAAAAGATTCTGCCTTTCAACTCTAGTCGAAAGCAACTTCTAAACACCCTTTGTCCTTTTTCTGGCTTGATTGTGTAACTATGTTTTCTTTTCCTCCGTTTGGTATTTTTTTTTTTTTGGTTTTTGTCCTGGGTAGCTGGTTGTTTTTTGGTCGGTGTCTGGTTGGGTAGTGATGGGGTTTGGTTGGTGATGGAGAGGTATTCGGGAATATTATGGTTGTTCCGGTTGTGGGGAATTGTGGGTGAAGCTGGGGGTTGAAATGGAGTTTGGCGATTTGGAAAAGGCGCTGAAGGAGGTCCGGCTGGTGGGGAATTTGGTGCTTTTTTTTTATTTTTTTATGAAGGCTGGTGTAGATTTGGTGCTTATTGAAGTGTTTTTGGTGGTGGTGTTTGAATAGTGAGGTTTTGGGAAGCTATCGGTGGTGTACAGGGGGTTGCGTTTCAAAGTCTTAATGCTTGGTCAAGTTGTGTTGGTAATGGCAGAGCGTTTTTTTTCCTCCTCCTTCGTGTAAGGGTAGTGGGTTCCAGTTTTGTAGAGAAACTCTGAGATTAAAATCTCAGATTTTCTGGGATTGTGGCTTGCTTATAGTTTTGGTTTTTTTCCAATTCCAGTTTATAGCAAGTTAGGGATGGGTCAACTGTCATTACCAGAAGAGGCTAGATCCTTGGGAAAGGGAGGTTACAGGGGCGGCTGGTGTGGGCAGATGGGGCCTAGCCTGTGGAAGCTTGTGGGCACAACACCCACTGTGTTGACTTTTCTCCTTTTTTCTTTTATGATTTTATGATTTTATATATATATATATATATATAATATATATAAGACTTGAAACAGGATTTCAAAGTTTGGGCTTTAAATATGAAAATTGGACTTTTGACTTTTCAAACCCAACTCACTTAGGATTTTAGGATTTTAAGCCCTATTGACTCACGGAAATTGTAATGGACTTTGGCCCAATATCTTGGGCTCAATTTTGGACCTTTCTAACTTAATTGCCTTTCGAAGTTAAGTTAATCTCAGAGTTATTATTGACAATTCATAGCTCAAAAGTCAATATTAAATCGATTTGGTGAAAATTTGGAAATAAGTTTGAAAGTCGAATTAATATGAAACATGAAATCATTAATTTGGTCAAATTTTGATGCTTATGAATTTTTTTTTTTTGCACATTACTAAAAGTCAAGAATAAAATAAAAATATAAAGAATAATTTTGTTCGATCTAACGGTTCAAAATTTTTATTTTTTCATTTTGGATTTTTTTGTTTTGTTTTTTTTTTTTAAATTTAAAAAAAGTCCAAAGTTGGAAATAATTTGACTAAATCACAAATTGAAAAAATGAAATGAACGGAACTAAATTGCTAGTTGAAAAATAAAAAGATGATCAAGAATAAATCGTGAATCAGAGAAAGAAAGATCATTAGGATAAGCTGCAAGTTGAGAGATAAGAGTGATCAGGATTGAGCCACAAGTTAAGAGATAAGAATTACCAGGGTTGAGCTATAAATATAAAAAATAAGGATGAACATGATTAATCTATAGTTGAAGAATAAAGGTAACTGGGACTAAATCAATAATTAGGAAATAAAAACGATTGTGACTAAATAACGAATCAAAGAACAAAATTGACTAGGACTTAACTGCGACTTAAGAAATAAAAATGACTAGAATAAAAATGATAGGGACTAAATCACGAGCCGAAGAATAAATATGATTGGGACTTAATCGCGAATTAGAAAATAAAAATGATTAAGATTGAACTACGAGTTAAAGAATAAATATAGTTGGGAATGAACCGCGAGTCAAAAAATAAAGATGACTTAGACTGAATCGTAAATTAAAGAATAAAGATGATCGAGACTAAAATATGAGTTAGGAAATAACAATGATCAGATTGATCTGCAAGTCAAGAAATAAATATGAAGGGGACTGAGACGTAAGTCAAGAAATAAAAATGATCGAGACTGAGCCACAAATAAAAAAATAAAAATAATCAGGACTGAGCCTTAAATCGAGAAATAAGAATGATCGGGATTGAGCTGTAAGTTGATAAATAAAAATGATCGAGATTAAACTGTGAGTCAAGAAATGAAAGTGACTGGGTGTTCTATAAATCGATAATCAACATTTTGAGGATTGTGCTAAAGGTAATTTTCATCTTCTAGGCCAACTTCCTTAATCAAACCATCATCCTTGTTTTGAAAAAAATCATTTTAATTCCCCTTGACATCTCATCTTGACAACTTATAGAAATACCTTAAATATGATTTATCATAAAAATATATATAATGCATGCAATGATTCTGATGAATCATAAAAGAGAAGATGCAATCAATGATTTATACCATGCACTTTCAATGAATCAAAAAAAACTTTTAAAATTTTTTCTTTTGCATTTATTTGTTTCTATTCTTTTCTTGTCTCTTAAACTAGAAAATTCTTTGTTTTTTTTTTTTGGATTTTTTGTCTCTTTTTTATTTTTTTGTTTTTATTTTTTTGGGCCATTAGAGGTTTTGAAAATTTTAAAAACTTAATTTGAAATTTAAGATATTCTGCTCGAAGGACTTATGAATCATGACACTAATAATAGATTCATCTAAAAAAACTTACAAATTTTACCCAGATGACTTAGAAACTATACTTGAAAATCTTACAAACTATGCCTGGAGATTTTATAAATCTTGATTCTTAAATAGATTCAGCTAAGAAGTCTTATGAATTTTACACAAAAGACTTAGAGACTATACCTGAAAGTTTTACAAATCTCAATACTTAAACAAATTCAATTAGAAAGTCATACAAATTTTACTTGAAAGACTTAGAGACTATGCTCGGAGGTCTTACAAATCTTAACACCTACAAATGCTCTTTTAAAAAGAAGCATTGTAACTTTAAAATTTAAACATTCTGCTTAGAGGACTTATAAATCTTGACACTAAAATAGATTTAGCTTGAAAAACTTATAAATCTTACCTGGATGACTTAGAGACCACGCTTGGAGCTTTTATAAGTTTCAACACTTAAACAAATTCAGCTTGAAAGACTCACAAATCTTGTCTGAAGTTTTATAAGTCTCAACACTTAAATAGAATTAGTTCGAAAGACTTATGAATCTTGTCCAAGGACTTAGAGACTATATCTGAATGTCTTATAAGTCTCGTCACTTACGAATATTCCTTTAAAAAGTGACCTTAAAACTTTAAAATTTAAATATTTTACTCGAAAAACTTATAAATCATTTGAAACTTTGCCCGGAGGTCTTGAGAATTTTTCCTAAAAGACTTACAAATCACTTTTTAAAAATTTGCTTATAAAAAAAGAAACATTCAATTTTAAAGTTTTTTTACATTTGAATATTACCACCAAAGAAAACTTGGATATCACCACTGAGTGAATATACGGATGATATACAAACATAACTATTTGGATATCACCACTGAAAAAATTTTAATGATATACAAACATGCATACTTGAATATCACCATCGAGTAAAGATGCAAATGACTTCGGATATCACCATCGATAGAAACTCACATATCATCACCGAAAAAAATATTTATCTCAAGATATTGTTATCTAAGAAAACTTGAATATCACCAACAAGTAATTTTGAAAAAAACTTAATCACAACATTTTCCTTTACTAGTGCCAATTTTATTAGGCTTAAAATCTATATGTTAGCTAAACTAAGCTTAAATATTATCAGTGTCAGCTAATATGAGCTTAAAGTGCCAGTTAAATTGAATTTAAAATTTGAGTGCCAGCTAATTTGAACTTAGGTGCCAGCTCACTTGAGCTTAAAATGCCAACTAATTTGAACTTAAAATGTTAGCTAATTTGGACTTAAAATTTAGGGGCTAGCTATTTTAGGCTTAGGTGCCAACTAATATGGGCTTAAAGTATCAACTAAACTAGGTTTAAAGTATCAACGAATCTAAGTTTGGGTGCCAACTAATTTAAGCTTGAAAAATTTTTGTGATTGCTAATTTGGGCTTGAGTTTCATTGGCACCAGCTAAACTGAGTTTAAAAAATTTTTGTGCTAGTTAAATTGAGCTTAAATCTTATCTTGTATTGTGTATCATTTTTTTCATTCATTTTTTCAATAATCCTTCTGTTTTTTGTAGATTTTTTTTCTTTTGACTTTTCAAACCCTTTTGACATTTTGGTCACTTTGTCTAGCTATTTTCTTTTTTTTTTCTCTCTCATTTTTTTATGATAAACTTCTTTTTCTCTTTTTGCTTTTTTTTTTTGCTATTTTTTTTCTCTTTTTTTTCTTTGACAAACTTTCTTTCTTTTTTTTTTTTCTTAATAGACTTTTTCCTTGATAATTTTTTTTTTACGTTTTTTGCTTTTATTTTTCTAAAATTCAAAAGAATGTCTACATTTCTTATTTATTCAATGTTTACAAAATTGTCAAATGTAATATAATCTTAAAATAAATGGTAAAAATGTGAACATCTCTACACTAATACAAATGATCACAGATGAGAAATTTTTTTCTAGTGATTGCAATACAAAAAACCTTTCATGATGGAAATGTACTTGACAAATATGCAGATGCATAACTTATCCTTATGATGCGATGTCAATATTCTTTCTATGTTAGTGCTCCTACAATGTTTTAAAGTTGCAAAGTTATGAATAGTTGAAAATGTGTTGTTTTGGATACATTTCCTCGTATCAAAATCTTAGCAACCTATTGTAGATTGAGTTTTTTTAGTTCGTAAAAGGACAGTATAATGCAAAGTAATATAGAAACATGAATGAAGGGATTGTTTGAATTAAGATGAATAAGTCATTGCTTGGAAGCGCTACAAGGTGGGAAATGAATAATTAGAGCTTTAATTATTATGATATAATGATTTTGGGTGTTTGAATTTATGGTGGATTAATTTTAACTGATTTTTTCGTGAGGTAACGAGAAAGAAAACTATATGTTTTGAATCTTTAAGGTAGGATATCTATTGTTCATTGTTTAGAGCTTTTTCCAGTTTCATTGCCTAAGTTATTATTTTGCTTCATCAAGCAACCTTAAACATCTGATGCTCGCCTGACAATGTATGCTTCAAACATTGATTCTATTCATGGCATGCTGCAGGTGACCCGTATGGTGGTTAGTACATATCAGGCAGCTAGCGGTGTTAGTGCTGCTGTTATGCATGAGCTTGAGCTATAAACCCGTGAGGTTATTTGAATAATTTTTTTCTCTTTTTTATTTTGTTATTTGATTGTTATATGAAAATTTGACTAATTTTTTCTTCTAAATTGATTCTTTGCTACATTTTCTTTAAGGTTCTAGAAGGGAAATCGCCAACTTGTAATATTTTTAGGCAACTAGTATGTATACTTGTTTTGCAGTATCTATAAATTTGTATATATCGTTTCATCTCACTTGGTTTCTTATAATTTTCTCTTATTTCTCTTATAATTTAAAAAAAGGTAAAAATTTAAAAAAAAATGAGATTTTGCATGAAAAATCTTGGATTCAATTCAATTTTTAAATTTTATCTCAGATTTTAACTTTAATGGTTGAATAATTTTGAAAAGATTTGGGGTTTAATCTATTGAAAATGGGAAGATTACTAAGAGAATAAAATTTGAAGAAAAATTTTAAAGTCAGTTGAATTAATTTTTTTTAGGGATTTAATCCCTATATAAGAACCTTGAATTTAATATCAAAAGGGGGCCTCACAAATAATTGACTTGAAGATCAAACAGAGGTTATTGAAAAGAGAGAAAATTTAGGCAAAATTTTGAATTAACAAGGAATAAGCAATTAAGCAAAAAAAAATTTTACAAGAAAATCCAATTGAAGTTTTTGGAAGAAGGTTAAGATTTATAGTAGGAAACATTAGTTTTTGAAATATGAAAAATTATTGAAACCTGTGATCCATTGAGGTAATATTTGCTTTCATTTTAAAAAAAAATTTTTGTATAACTTTTATAATATTTAATTGCTTACTCTTATTTTTATATTTATTGCATGGTATTTACTTTTGCATGAATTTGCATGACTAAAATTATATTTGTATGATAATTTATTTGCCTAATATATTTGTTTGCATGATTAATATATTTATTTGTGTGATTTATTAATATATTTGCATGATTGTTAATATATTTATTTATATGATTATATTTAATTTGATTGCATGATTATTAATATATTTAATTGCATGTTTATTTACATGATTATTAATATTATTATTTGCATGATTATATATTTAATTGTATATTTAATTGCATGATTGTTAATTTATTTATTTATGTGATTGTATGATTATTAATATATTTATTGGCATAGTTATTTATTTATTTATTACTATTATTGCATGATTTTATATTTATTGCATGAAATGATATTATATGTTATGGCATGATTAAGATTATATTTGAATGATTTTTAATTGCATGTTTCTATATTTATTATGTGCATAATTGCATGATTATACATAATAACTAATATATTTGTGTGATTATATTTGATTTCATGATTATATATTTGGATGAATGGTTATTAATATTTTTGCATGGTATTTTATATTATTACATGATAATTAATATATTTGTATGATATTATATATTTACATGACTGTTATTATTACATGATAATTAATATATTTATATGAAATTCTTGTATGAATATTTTAGCATGATCTAGGTATGATTTTATTACATGATATTTGATATGATTTATAATATATTTGTATGATAATTTTTGCATAGTATGATTTAACATTTATTGTATGATTGCATAATTGCTTGATATTTTGATAGAATTTTTTGGTATGACCATGTAGTGTAAATAAATAAAAAAAAGATTGGAATTGTTTGATTTATATGACAAAATCATCTTTAATTAAGGCTTAGGTAAAATAACATATAATTAATTTGGTACTAATTTTGGGTGTAAAAAGATTGCTGATATTTTTCATGTAAATAATCGACTCTCAAACTTTAGTTCTGTTGGTGTAGACCAAAACTTATTTTTCTTAGGGATCTTTAGCTTAAACTTAAAATAACCTCAAAAGGGATAGATTCATATAAGTGACCAATCATACCTAGAAAAAAAAAAGAATTGGTAGCGATTCCATAGTTTTTGTTTCTAATAGGTAAGTTCTTTTAACCTAAACGTTATAATAGCAATAATTAAATAAAAAAAATGACATAAGAAATTAAGATGATCTATGTAAAATGTTGATGAATTTTTTTTATTAAGACATCATTACACAGCTTAAATAAATTAGATAATGCATTATTGTTTATTAGTTTTTTCATTTTTTATTAATGAAGCCCCTAGTTGGCAAAATAATGCCAATTACATCTTAAGCATTTGCCTGCCTCAAGACTCAATAACTATTAAGGTTGGCAATCAAACTCATACTTAATGAGTTTCAATCGGATCTGACCTTATTGGGTTATTTTATTTTTAAATTGGATTTTGTGTTAGGTCAAGTTGGGTATTTTTGAAGAAAAATTGAGATTAAATTTTATGTAAACTCTTCTTGACTCAACTCAGTATATATATTATATTTTATTATTTCTTTAATTTTATATTCATATTTATATATTTATTTAATTTTATATTTATATTGAAAAAATAATTTTTATACTAAAAATAATATTAAATAAGATTTTATATTTCAAAATAATATTTTATATTAAAATAAGTATTTTATTAATTTTGAGTCGAGTTGGTCGATTGTGAATTTAAACTTATATAAATCAAGTCAACTTCGAATATAAAAATACTATTTTAATATCGAATCGAGTTCAAATTTTAAATTTATAAAGTTAAATCAAATTTGGGACGAATAAAAACTTACCTGACTCATTGCCTTCATAACAATTATTATCATGTCACCTCTTAGAAGGGAATAAAACCAGCTTCAAAAATTGCAAATTGCTTGTGCTTCACATCCACCTTCAGAAATGGAAACCAAATGTAATAGAAGCTCCAAGAAAAAATCCAATTGATGATCCAAAAACATCTTCTGAAGAATAATCCAACCATCTTGAACACTTGTTGCTCATTCTTGCTGTCTGCCAACTCTAGAGGCCCCGAAGAACTTTCTTAAAAATATCAATCTATGAATTGATTCCGAGCTAAACAAAACAAACCTTAAACTTTTGTGTTTGAAGAATCTACAACCCAAAAAAAAAAAAAAAGAACAGGCATGAACGTTATGTAAAACATTTAATAACAAATGTCTTTCAGTTCTATGCCTATTTTGTTGTAGTGCCACAAACAAAAGCAAAGGTCTACTATAAAAAAATATGCATATGCCATAGAACTGTATTTTAATACGCAGTTTTTAAAGAGATTTGTGATGGAGTTGCACTTTAATGCACAGTCCTTGAAGGGGTGTTTGATGAACATCTGATATATTTTGTATATAATAATGGCCCTTCAAAGTTTATTATTTAGTTTACCTCATTTTCTATATCAGCATTCTCTTAAACTCAAGCATTGTACTACAATCTTATGTTTAGATTACCATTACGTCTAGAGTATAGCTAGTTTTTAATTCGTTGACAATTCCCGCATTATGTTTCACACCATTATGTTTAGAGTATAGCTAGCCTTAATATTTTATGTAATTATTAACCGTAATTAGATAAGTAGAACTTAGACTACCCTATTTAAATTTTTGCGTAAATTATCATGTTACTTTCTAACTCTTAACCTTTTTTTTTCTATGATGGCTTATACCTTATGTTTTAGCTACCTTTTGATCCTTTTGTGTTATGAACTTTAAACAACTATAATTTGATTTTTAACTTTATAAACTATTTTATATACTACATTTTTATCATACTTTTATTATATAGGATTTAATTATTTTAACAAAATGAATTGTTCGCAGCATAGCACAGGTGGTTCCTTAATAAATATATGTTTATGCTAATAATAAATATCCTTGAAATTGTATTATAATTAGATTATAAATAAAAAAATAATATATAAAATTATAGTTTCAATATCTTTTGTGAAATAGATATTCGAATTTATTAAAATGTAGGGCGTAACGAATTTTTAAACATATTTGATCTTTTTTATTTAGGTTTGTCCATAATAACATTTCAAAATTAATTAATTAAATAAATAAATCACAAATATAAAAAATTAATTAATATCGATTTGTTTACATCACTTAGAGATTAGGTATGAAATAAGATTGTGCACAGCGGATAAGCACCAACAACTCCTTGGCGAGCAAGTTTGGGAAAAGTGACCATCAAATTTCCGGTCCCACGAAATGGAGAAAACTTGAGCCTACTGTTGGATCGGCTACGCTATTTTATTTTCCCTGATTTTAACAAACCCTCTCGACACTGCCAGCCACGATCTCCACGAAAATCTCACGGGAACTAGTTATTGGAGTGGCGGACGCCCACTGGCTAATAGTATGTTAAAACGCGTCACCCGAATTGACTGCATGCAGCTGCGATGGAGGGAATCACGGCCTTTCCGTCCTTGTTCGCTTATGTTTTTGGTTCACTTTTTCTTCGTCTACGCGGTCCCTACCAGTACTGTAATTGATAAGAGAGTTGACGACCAAAGATGTAAATAAGGTGGATTCTTTCCTTTTCTTTTCTCGTTCAAGGGAGTGGGAGTGGAGTTATGCTTCTGATCTCATCTACTTCTTCTCTCTGGTACAGACTCTTCCTTTCCTCTTAGTAATGTTCGAAAATTGATTTTGTATGATCCCCAAATTTGGAGGTAGACATTCAGTTTGAAACAAAGGGAAAATTGTTTTCTTTTTCTTTTACTCTCATTTTTTTGAGCCTCACTTAGAAAAGTTTTAATCTTTTTCCTTCTTAGAAGCTGGTTGTATCATTTTCTATTCTGTTTCAAAACTGGTTGTTGGATTTTTTTTTCTTTTGCTTCTTTAATGTTTAAAGTTGCTATAAGGTATAAATATGTAGCGAATTGCAAAGGTATATTAGATTAAAATGATCCTAATCATATCTCGGTCTAATAATAGGTTTTGTGGCTACTCAATTTAATTTAATTTTTTAATTTTGACCCTCCAAAAATAGCTCTCAAACATGATTGAAAAAAAAGGGACCTTAAAAAATTTAAGGGTAGACAATCATAGGGAAAACTGTTGCCTTCAATTACATCATGTTTGCGCCGAAGGTCTTCAGTATCTCTCCATTTTCAAAAGCATCGACTTATCGCTATTGCATCATCATCATATAGATATAACTATATAATTGTAAAGCTTCATTTGCTAATAATTAGCATAGCAAACCCCTGCTTATTAATAATGATAAGCTTGAAAACATAAATGATAAGTTTGAAAACATAAATTAATCTAAATAACCCCACACCAATATATATATATATATATATATATATATGCTAATCTATACTAATTTATATCATGATCATTATACAATATTATATCTTTCTTAATTAATTTAAGGTTGTTAGTTATAATATATATAGTACTGATTTTAGAAAAATGCTGATGGTGGGCTGACTCTGCATAATGCAACAGTAATTTTATGTGAAAATATGTTCACATTTTATATTAAACTACCCATATATGGAAAGCAGCTTGCGTTTGAATATCATATATCTAGGTTTTATATATTATATGAAAGAAATTGGACAATCATTTTTCTGTTTTTTTTTTTTTTTTAATATGGTAAATTATTTAGTTAATTGTATTGTGTGGGCAGAAGGAATGACCCTCATCATACAGAGCATTCATGTAAAGTTCACCAGATATCTGTGCCATAAAATTCATCTTCAACTGGGGTAGCAGTTGCTACTTGCTACTAGTAAAAAAGCATATAATTTTTGTTGCTTCCTTCTTTTATTTTTTCTTTATGAAATCTTAACTTTTTCATTGCGAGGCTGCTTAATTGGTCCCCTATCTTGGTGCATTTCATGGTAATTATTTAAATATTGTTCTCCAGGTTTTGCAGTGACTTGTATGTTTTAAAGTGGTGAGAGCATAGAGTGAATTGAGTCCATGGGTAAGACAATTCAGGTTTCTGGATTTCTCTCAAATGTGTCTGCCGAAGAAGTAAAGGCGTTTTTGGAGGAATATACTGGAAAAGAAACTGTTTTTGCCCTTAAAATTAGGCAGCAAAAGAAGGGACGAAGAGCATACGCTATTGTGCAATTTACCAAAAGCATAGAAGCTGGCTTAATCATAAAGTTAGCTAACCAAGGACTATACCACAGGAGTTCGTATCTCAAGGCTCGAGAAATGGAGAATGATATTGTCCCAAAGCCCCGAACCTTTTTGCATACCATGGAAAATGTGAGAGTGCATTTTGGCTGTCAGGTCGCAAATGATAAATTTTATGTTCTCTGGAGCGCAGTTAATGTTACTGTGAATTTTGGGACCGGAATGCGGAAATTGCAATTTTTACTGTCACATCATCTGTTAGAATACAAGCTGGAGCTTTGCTATGAGAACATCTGGCAGATTGAGTTGCATCGTCCACGCAATCAAACCTCAAAGTATCTTTTGATTCAGGTTGCTTTATTAAATTTTTTTTACTATAAATTCATCATTAGTCTCTATAGTATTATCCTTGCTAACAAGAAATAAGAGATCAACGTAACATCATTCCATGTAACAGGTTGAATAATTTTAGTGTCCTCAACTGTGTATGTCACCTTTGTTTTGCTGATTTATATTCTACCACGAAATGATTTGAAGTGCCACCTAAATAATTGCCTGACAATGTTATTTCCTTGTAAATTGTATATAGTTTGTCATTACTGCTTGTCTAGGGGAATAGAAAATTTTCTTTGGTGGGTTTTATATCATCCCACAACTTCAAAATGATTATGGACCTGTGGGTATGTTAATGATTTTGTCTTATGCTTGCCCTGCTGTTTGAGAAATACAGTTTTGTCAAATCATTGCTACACACTGGTGACTTTGGAAAACTTGTGACAGCAATTCTAAGATCTTCTAGGATACCTTTAATATATGTAAACTATGGATTGATACGATCTCAAACAGATAATTTGTGAAACTCATATTCTCTGTTAATTAAGATTGTTCATAGAGGATTTTGTTAGGAGAATAGGCTGGAATGCTAATTTCTCTTACTCTAAGTAGAAAATACTACTTGTACTAAATATGAGCTACATGGCAATTGAGAACTTGCACAAATGAATATATGGTGGAAATCAATATATATGTGCTTGAGAAAAGGTACATATCAGCCTATATTGCACTTTTAAGTCTGGAACAGGCAGTTCAAAATGGTGATTTACAGATGAATTAAATATTGTATTCTTAAACTTGGCTTGTGCTAGGTCTTTGATGGACTAGTCAGAGCCAAACATTAGGAACTAACTTTTTCATTGTGAGAAATTTGAGCTATTTTATTGATACTGGAAAATGCCACTTGCTAAAGTTTTTATTCTCTTTGTAATGCTTAACTCTTATAAATGAAAATTGCTTATGATGCTTTGTGGTTTCCTTTTAATTTTTAGTTATTTGGGGCTCCACGGATATATGAGAAAGAAGTGCGCTCTTCTGGACTTGTGTTTGATGATCCCTTGTTTAACTACTTTTTGAATATACCTGATGATCAATGGGTAAGGACAACTGATTTCACTCAATCATGCTGTATCGGGCAGTCTTCTGTATTGTGTTTGGAGCTTCCGCACTACCTCAAACTTCCAAATTTTCGGGAGAACTTTGCTTACTACAAAGAAAATGAAGACAAATTGGTTTTGGAAAGTGGTTCTTCTTATTCCTGTAATCTTAGTCTAGTCCCAATTGTAGGCCCTTCACTGAGAGTTGAATTGCCATTTGAAATCTTGTTTAAGGTTAATTTGTTGGTACAAAATGGGTGCATCCCAGGACCAGTACTCGATGCTAGTTTTTATCGATTGGTGGACCCACATAGAATGGACAAAGTCTATATAGACCATGCATTGGAGAAACTCTATCATCTGAAAGAATGCTGCTATGAACCTTCACGGTGGCTCCTTGAGCAGTACAAAAATTACATCAGATCTAAGAAACACCCAGGATCACCTGTTATATCCTTAGATGATGGTTTGGTATATGTAAGAAGGGTTCAGATAACACCTTCTAGGGTGTACTTTTGTGGTCCTGAGATTAATGTTTCAAATCGTGTGCTACGCCATTTCCGTGATGATATTGACAATTTTCTTCGCATCACTTTTGACGATGAAGAGTTGGAAAAGATCCATTCAACAGATTTACTGGCGAGGGGTAGGAGAACTGAAATTTATGAAAGGATTCTTTCTACTCTTAAAAATGGCATAGTCATTGGTGATAAGAGATTTAAATTTCTTGCTTTTTCATCAAGTCAATTACGGGAAAATTCGGCCTGGATGTTTGCTTCAAGAAATGGGCTCACTGCAGCAGATATAAGGACATGGATGGGAAATTTTAGTAAAATAAGAAATGTGGCAAAATATGCTGCTAGACTGGGCCAGTCTTTCAGTTCATCAACCGAAACTCTTAGTGTTGCTCAAGATGAAATCGGCATTATTCCAGATGTAGAAACTATAAGTGGTGGAATTACATATGTCTTTTCTGATGGAATTGGAAAAATATCAGCTAAATTTGCGGAGAAGGTGGCCGCTAAATGTCGCTTGAATGGTCACACTCCATCTGCCTTTCAGATTCGCATTGGTGGATTCAAAGGTGTTGTGGCTGTTGATCCCACCTCGTCGAGGAAATTATCCCTCAGAAGGAGTATGTCGAAGTATGAATCAGAGAACACAAAACTTGATGTTTTGGCTTGGAGTAAGTATCAGCCTTGTTTTCTGAATCGCCAATTGATCACTCTGTTATCTACTCTTGGAGTTCCAGACCATGCTTTTGAGAAAAAACAAAGAGAAGCAGTGGGTCAACTCAATGCTATCCTAACAGATCCTCTAAAGGCACAGGAGGCTCTGGAGTTAATGTCTCCTGGAGAAAATACTAACATTCTCAAGGAAATGCTCTTGTGTGGTTATATGCCTGATGCTGAACCATTCCTTGAAATGATGTTGCAAACATTTCGAGCTTCAAAGTTACTGGAGCTGCGGACTAAAACCAGGATATTTGTTCAAAATGGAAGGTCTATGATGGGATGTCTAGACGAAACCAGAACATTGGATTATGGCCAAGTGTTTGTGCAGTTTTCAGGGTGTAGATCCGAGCGGCGTTTTATTGTTAAGGGTGAGGTAGTTGTTGCCAAAAACCCCTGCTTGCACCCAGGCGATGTGCGTGTCTTAAGGGCTGTAGACGTGCCTGATTTGTACCATATGGTAGATTGTGTTGTTTTTCCACAGAAAGGAGTCAGGTAAATTAAGGGCATACTCTACGTTTTGCAATACTGCGAGCAACGATGTTCTTTCTTCATAATAGTTTGCAAAAAATCTAAATCTAGATGAACTTGGTGTGTGGTGCAACTTAGCCTACTTTGGTCTGCATCACATTTTGGCTATATAAGTGCATGCATCTTACATTAATGTATGCATATCTGCATCACTGTCTAATGGGGAATATGGAGTGGGTGGTGGGAATACTAAGTATGGATGCAACAGCAGTTTAGTGTTTGGAGCATGCAATTGGTTATGTGCATTACCGTCTAATAGGGAATATGGAGTGGGTAGGTCGGAAGGCTAAGTATGAACCGTAGTTTAGTGTTAGGAGCATGAAATTGGTTGTGTTGTTGAAATTTTTATTTTATTTTATAAGCTTTCTGTTTATGCTCTCTCTAGCAAGCATTTTTTTTGCAATGACTTGCATGTGTTATTATTATATGCCACTGGCATGACTTTTATAATCAACATTGTCATTTTCATTACCACTGTAATTTCTCTCTTCCATTTCCAGAATCTGGTTGTTTTAATTGTGCAATTATTGTTAGTTTATTGTCATCATGGGTGTTTTTTTATGTGGCTATATATCACCTCATAAATTATGCTGGTTGTATTTAACCACTCTTTGTATAGGGTACTGTTTTTAGCTTTATTATTTGCCTTCAAGGGGACTCATCATTGATGGTTACATAGTAACATGCATGTTTCCCTTTCTTCTTGGTAGAACTAGTTGGCCATGTATTTTACATTTAGCTGTGCATCATGAACACTTGAAATGGTACAAGTACAATTGGCATAAATAGAATCTTTTTGTTGAAGTGCAGCTGGCCTGTGGGAAATATACCTTAAGGGAGCATCTGACAGTACGGGGGAAATTATATCTGCTTTTTCTGTGGTGCCTAACATTCTTTCTGAGCTTGATGCAACTTTATGAATGAGTGAGCATACATGACAGTATTCAAAATTTGGGGTAAAAAATATGAAACTATTTAGTATAGTTACAGCCTCTTCTCAGGGCTGGGAAATCTTGCAGGTGGTTGCACCTGACTCCATCTAGTTCAAGGATTTAGTTATAGTAGCATACATTTTTGTTCAGGAGGTTATTCCTGAGTCACAGATTTGCCATACTTGTATTCTTTTGTATTATATGGGTTAAATTCTGTCCTATTTATGAATGTTATCTCTATTTATGTGTATTATAATGTATTTACACTTAACAAGATGATAGGCTTGATTGTTTTCTTTAGAAGTTTCACCATGCAGAGTGATTTACTGACCCAAATTGAATTAAATTCTTAGACCTCATCCAAATGAGTGTTCTGGAAGTGATCTGGATGGTGATATCTACTTTGTCTCTTGGGACCCTGAATTGATTCCATATAAGCAAATCAAACCCATGGATTATTCACCAGCTCCAACTACAACATTGGATCATGAAGTTACAATTGAGGTATTATTCTTTTAGGTTTTCAGGCATTCCGTTATTATTCTGCTTAACTGTATCTAATTGTTCTTATTATCCTATTCTCTTACAGTTTGTTTATGCTGAAATGCATGAATTTTGCTACTTTCTCTGTCTTTCTCCAGCATTTTTCTTTTTTTGGTTTAAGGATATGACTGATATGACATTCTTCAAAATTCTTTAATTCATGCTGCCAATCATTTAATGATCTATGTGGCACCAGTATAATAGCTATTGATAATTGCTCAATGTTGCATGTGGAACCTGCACCTTATTCTGGGAGTCGTTTTTTTGACATGATTTTTCTTAGGTTACGTTGTATAAATCCTCTTATAATATGTGCATAAAAGTTTATTCGAAGTTGCTTAGTGAAAGTAAAATCTCTTTAGAAACTTATTGGAATCTGAGATAACAAATTGTGAGTGACTTTGGGGTTCGAAGGCTCCAACCGAGAGAGACTTGGTGTGCAAATTCGTGAACCTAATTATTTCTGAATAAAATCAAATGTATGATAATTCTGATTTTAGTAATCTGACAGGATAGTTAAACAATAGTGTTATTTAAGGTATTTTAGATGAGCACCAATGCATTATTTTTATAATTTTCATTTCATCCACATTTTAGGAGGTGAGAAACTGCCTAGACTACTAGAGTACTAGAGACAGGAAACAGGAGAAAAAAGAGACTACTAGAGACAACTAGAATAGATTGAAAACTAAATACCAACCAAAACAAATTAAAAAAAAAAAAAGATGTTAAGATTTGGTATCTTTCTTTGGCATTAAGATGGAATATAGCCCTTTTGCTGCTAATTCTGTGGCTTCTTTACTGGACTCTTTCATAGCTTTGTTTAGTCAGTCTACCAAAGAGTAACTGGCTGGTTGTCTACCTGAGAGATTTTGATTCCATTAACTGTTATTTGATAGGGTAAAAGAATTCAATGTTAAAAATTATGTGCTAAAATTTTAATATTGAATTTGCTTTGTAGAATTTGTTTGGGTATTCTATTGATTAAGTATTATAATTGAACTGTTTACGAAATCTCTACTGTTTATAAGTTTTTAACTTTACAATTCTTTTTCCTACTATATAGAAGTACCGGCATATGCTTTTATACTGTGTTGTAATCCATTCTTTATGGTTTCTTCTCTTTTTGAATTGATATCTATTTTCTTTGGTTGGGTTGTTTTATAATTAATTTAGATTATTGATTCTGATATTTAATGTTAGAAAACAAATTAATAACAATAAGAAAGCGTACCTAGTGCTTCTGTCTCTCACATTTGATAAGAGTGAAAAAGATGGTATAGAAGGAAATTTAATTAGAATTTAGGGTGTAAGGTAGTCAAATAATAATTTTTTATAACCAATTATATTAGATTTTATATTGCGTTCAACATTAAGTCGGTCCTTAGTTCCCTTAAGTGGTATTTAAATGAGCAATGAAACATATTCTGGATACAAAACCACTTTAATTGTTTCTCTAAAATATTTTGTTGCTCCTTTTAAACACTACTTAAACATAATATTTTAAGTGAAATAACATTGCTCATTTTCAACCAAATTGGTTAAAAATTCTAACTTTTAACACTTTATCTAGCTACGAGACAATACCTTAAAAAGCACTAATAATTGAAGAGAGAGAGGGATGAAAAGTTGCTTCTATGTTACCCACCTTTTCTTTCTTTTGGAGAAAAAAAGGGTTTGGGGGGAGTGGGAGGTTGGGTTACCATTGCAATTGGGATGATAAAAAGAGCACAGGCATGCATATTCTTTTGCTATTTTTTTGGTACTTAAAAAATTTAGAGTGAGGGGAGGCTTATCCATTCTAAGGTCAAAGCAGACCACAGATCTCATGGAGGACTTAAGTTGGATTTACAGATCGCCCATTAAGGGCAATCTTACAAGCGGAGTATTTCAACCTTACCGACTCAAAAACTCTCGTTGGCATGTTCTTTTGCTATCTAACAGTGCTTGTCCTGTATTTCTTTTATCCTCTTGCAGCCAAGGCCTTTATATGCTATTCTTTTCTCTTCTTCTAAATCCCTTTTCTTTCCTTTGCATTTCTTCAGTCCAAATTCCCCTGCACTACCACCTTTTCGGAGAAAACTAAAGTAGAATTAAGAGCAAATTTCCATGAGCGGAGATAGGTTAATTTTAGCAAATAGTTATATAACTAGTATATCTACATGCTTGTGGCAACATTCTTAATTCTAAATTGTATTTTGTGAATGCAACGTTTTGATTCTTTCCTATCCTTGAAGGGCAACAGATTGTGATATTGCTTCTTTCGATGTGCAAGACTCTGAATTAATGAATTTAATGTTCCCCTGAAATTTCTTTCTCACACTAAGGATGAGAATAATTTCTTCTCTATTCAAGATGTATGATGTTCACTTCTGGGTGCAGGAAGTTGAAGAGTATTTCACGAACTACATAGTCAATGACAGTTTAGGAATCATTGCAAATGCTCATACTGTTTTTGCTGATAGACAACCTAACAAAGCAATGAGCAGAGAGTGTATTGAACTTGCAAAGCTGTTTTCAGTTGCAGTTGACTTTCCGAAAACTGGTGTACCAGCTGAAATACCACAAGAACTGAGAGTCAAAGAATTTCCAGATTTCATGGAGAAGCCTGACAAACCAACGTATCAATCACACAACATTATTGGAAAGCTTTTCCGTGAGGTGAAAGACCTTGCTCCCAATGAATGCTCTATCAAGTCCTTCAATAGGGAAAAATTGGAGAGGTTTTATGATTCTGACATGGAAGTTGATGGCTATGAGAACTATGTTGATGATGCTTTCTACCATAAAAGTAACTATGATTACAAATTGGGGAATTTGATGGATTATTATGGGATCAAAACTGAGGCTGAAATACTCAGCGGGGGTATCATGAAGATGTCAAGATCCTTCACAAAGAAAAGAGATGCGGAAGCAATTGGTATGGCTGTTAGATCCTTGAGAAAGGAAGCTAGGTCATGGTTTAAGGAAAAGGGAAGTGGGTTAGATTCTGAAACAGATGATGCGGACGCAAAGGCCTCTGCCTGGTACCACGTCACATATCATCCAAGTTATTGGGGTCAGTATAATGAGGGAATGAACAGGGATCATTTTCTGAGCTTTCCTTGGTGTGTTTATGACAAGCTGATCCACATCAAGAGAAAGAAGGCGACTATTAGAAGAGCATTGCATTTGTCATCTCTAGAATATCAGTTTGAACGTGGATTGCATTTGCTTTGAGGTGATTTGCTGTATGTTACCCTTTGTCTGAAGCACATAAAGATGGTAGCTAATAGTTCCCTAATAACTTAAGTGTGTGTGTGTGTGTGTGTGTGTCTGTGTTCATACCAGTCATATTTAATTTGGTATTGGTAGCTACTGTATGCTAACTATTGTAAATACCCAGTGCTTGAGGACTGAGAAAGAACATTGTATGATATGCTATTAATTATGTATGTTGGTTTAATTTTTGAGATTGTACGGCTAATTCAGGCCCCCATAATTTTTGGAGCTGTTTAATGCCGTGCACCGGCTTATGGAAAGAGCCATTGTGCATGATATTTTAGAATTATGATGCTAAACCTAAAGATTTCTGATGAGTCCCTCTTGGATTTTCTGTATAAACTTTCATTGCGGAAGCAAGGTTGCTGATGTTTGGGCTGACGTAAAAGCAAATGGCTAGTCATGACTTTTCCTAGAATATTTATTTTTTCTACATGTTGGCTGTTCACTTTTTCTTAGAATGTAAACATGAGATAATAGTGGCTAACCATAGGCAAGTTATTTTTTGCTGCCATCAGGAACTTACATTTCTTACAATTGAACTTGATTGAAAAATAGAACCTCTGTACTTTTGGATCTCAGATCATTGCAGATCAAACACACTTTATATTTTCTTTCAGAAGCGATCAATTTTCGGATGATTCGAGGAATAGGTGGGTTAATATCATCAGCTCTAAGTCAATGAATTCTTTTTTTTTTCCCCCGTTTTATCTTGTATAAGCATATGCGTCTAAATGTACTCAAACTCAAAATATCATAACATAATAATGGTAATAGATTTTTTTTTTTTTTTGGAAACAATAGTAATAGAATTGCTTTGGATTATGGGTCTTTTCCAATGGTAAAACAATGGTTGTGCTGGGGGCAAAATCAAGGCTCAATTCATGGTCTTTCTTAGAATATGAATATGAATTATTTTGTTAGCAATAGTCAAGTGTCCTTAACTTTCATAACAAGACGATCGAATAAGTCATCTACAATATCATTTTCAAAATGTTTGCTGATGATCGATTCCAAGCCAGCTTTTAAATGCATCACACATGCTCTTACATCAACTTTGGGGTCAGCCTTGGTTCGAATATTTGTTAACTCAATCTCTCAATGCTAAAGCATCTATTTTTCTCCACCAGCTCTGTAATCTCCATGGCAGAGGCAGCATAAACAGGTAATTAAGTTGAATGAATCCACTTGATCTTCACTTAATAATCCCTACAGCATGCATTGATGTTGTATATTTCAGTCTAATCAACAGAATTGAAATCAATAATTGGATTTTACAGCATTTTCAGTAAAGGTTACATCTAGCTGTTGAGTTACCTCTTTTGCCATATTGTTCAAGCAGGATTCCAGGAAATCAAACATTAAATCAGCTGGAAGATTAGAGTATGGCATCCCATTCGGGCAACCTAGTGTGATCAATAACATCATCCATCCAGATACAAGTTCTTTACCCCGAGCATCCAAAAAGCCTTCCATGTCCTTAGTAAATTGGGCTGCATAAGCATCAACTACTGCATCAGCATCAACTACTGCATCAGAGGCATTGGTATATAATGTCTTCTCTCTTTGTTCGAGGCAGGGGATTTTTTGTCTGGCAACTCTTCTGGCGCTCTACTTAGCCAATGCAATGCATAGGAGGATTTCACAAAATGTCAAAAGGACTGGGGAAATAATCTTTTATAGAAAGACCCCGGGACACCGGCTGCATGGTATTGCCTATCCTTTGGCATGGAGGTAAAAAGGTTATTGAATGATGGGATTTTTGAAAGTAGAAAACAAATTTCATGATCAATACAAAATAAATCACACAAAAGAGAAAATATTTAACGTATTTGAACTTAATTACCTACATTCACGGATGAAAGAAAAAATTTATTATAAATGTAGATATTACAAAGAACACAAAACATTTTAAACAAATACTAATCTCGAATCCTGAAGCAATTCTAATTTCCATGCTCCTTAGTATGTAACTTATGGAATATTCTTTATCCCATGCAACTAGTATTTTCTTAAACAAACTCTTTTTCACATCCTTACGACATATCTTTCATATATATCCTTATAACTTAATATTAATCTTGAATCTTGAAACAATCATAATTTTTATACTCCCTAGTGTATAACTTATGGAATATCTTTTATCTTAGTTGGTATTCTTTCAAACAAACTCTTTTTCATATCCTTACAACATATCTCTCATGCAGAGATCTCATAATTATCTCTCATAATTCTAAATATTAACTCTTACTCTATATTTGTAAAACTATATTACTTGATCCTTAAAAATTTTTATTTATGAAGAACTCTTACTAATTAAGAATATTTATTATTAAATAAACTTAATTATAACGTAATTTTTAATTAATAAAATTTTACTGAAATTCAAATTGATTCTAATTAGAATTTGAGTTAATATCTAACAAATCTTTATCTTGATACAAATTCTACAACATTAATTTTTAAGACATTCCGACTACATATGGTTGAATCAATGCTAATTGCACCTAATTCATATAAATAGTCAATATTCATGTGCAATCAAATCAAGTTCACCCGGTTGACTCTGCTTGCAACTATCGTCTTGTTGCAACATCTTCTCTTGCATATCTCTGATATGATGAATACAATTTACAACAACAAAATCCCTTTTCACAATTAATGTAAGATAACTTCAACAATCTCCCTCTTCACACATCGGACTATAGGGGAAAACTTCTATGTCCGGCTCATGAGGAGGCTTTGATATCACTTATTTGGATTTTTTTAAGTAGAAACAAATTTTACAATGAGATCCATATGAAATAAATTACATGCAATATGTAATATTTAACTTCATTCAGCCCAATTATCTACATTCACGGATGAGAAAAAAAATTCATTATAAACATAAAAATTATAAATAGTACAAAATATCATAAACAAATCCTAATCTCAAGCCCCTAAAATAATCCTAATTTTTATGCTTTTTAGTGTATAACCTATGGAATATTATTTATCCCATGCAACTAGTGTTTTTCCAATTAAACTTTTTTTCACATTCTTACAAATCTATCTCTCATATAGAGATCACATAATTTTCTTTAATAATTCTAAAAGTTAATACTAATTTACTCTATATTTATAAAACTCCATTACTTGATCACTAAAATTTTTTATTTATTAATAACTCTTATCCATTGAGAATATTTATCATTAAATAAACTTAATTATTAAGTAATTCTTTAACTAATAAAATTTTATTAGAATTCAAGCTGATTTCTAATTAAAATTTGAGTCAATTGAAATCATAGGATTCTTGATCATTAAAGAACGCTTGAAATTCAAGAATTTTTAAAGTAAGGCCTTGGGATTGGTACTTGTGTTGCACAGCTTCCTGTATATTTTGCGAAGCAGTGAAGGTTTTTGGTCCAACTGAACACCCGAAATCAGCAAGACGAAATAAGTTTGAACAAGAAAAGTTATTTATATCAAGCTTCTCCTCAATTACCTCACTAACTATTCCCTTTACAACATTTATACTTGTCTTCTGCAATATGTAATTGTATGGTTAAAATTTAGGGAGTATTTTGATGAGCATCAACCACAATAGATTATAAGCATTCTAGAAAATGAAAAATTATCTGATAATAGGAGTTCTTGGTGTAGCTGTACGTGCCATTTCGCCCATTCATTGGATAGGATTCTGACCTTGTGATTGTCTAATAATTAGTCAGAAAATAAAAACTATTTTCCTGATCTGCAAGTTATAGTATATATTGGGGACATGAACCTCTATCACATATATATATATATATATATATTTATTGCTATTTTTCTTTGAACTTTCATTAAAATTTTCTGTCAATGAAAACCTTTTAATCATATCAATTTTTTAGCAGAGTATAGCCCCTAATCTCACATTAAAAAAATGTGAAGATGTATAAGTAAAGATTAATACTCTTATTTGTAACATTCTTTTTGAAATAAAATTGTAAAATTTTGAGGTTAAAACCAATAATATGTGGTAAGTTGAATGCAAGCTTTTGCACAAAGATTATGCACTAACCACTTAACAAAATGTTTGGATTACATTTTTTATGTTTAAGATTGCCAAAATTTGAATATGGAATTAAGGATAAGGTATAAGATAAAATTTTCAATTTTTTTAGGGCTATTGATCTATATATGATTAAAATTTTGATTGATAGGTTAAGGCTTTTTTAAGAATTTGGTTTTGCAATATTTGTTTGATGCTGCATTTGGGTTTTATTAGATTAGATGCATGATGTTTTAAAGTTGCACAAGTTATGAATAGTTGAAAATGTGTTGTTTTGGATACATTCCCTCATATCAAAGTCTTAGCAACCTATTGTAGATTGAGTTTTTTTAGTCCGTAAAAGGACAGTATAAAGCAAAGTAATATAGAAACATGAATGAAGGGATTGTTTGAATTAAGATGAATAAGTTACTAGGTGGGAAATGAAAAATTAGAGCTTTAATTATTATGATATAATGATTTTGGGCGTTTGATTTATGGTGGATTAATTTTAACTGATTTTTTCATGAGGTAATGAGAAAGAAAACTATATGTTTTGAATCTTTAAGGTAGGTTATCTATTGTTCATTGTTTAGAGCTTTTTCCAGTTTCACTGCGTAAGTTATTATTTTGCTTCATCAAGCAACTTTAAACATCTGATGCTCGCCTGACAATGTATGCTTCAAACACTGATTCTGTTCATGGCATGCTGCAGGTGACCCGTATGGTGGTTAGTACATATCAGGCAGTTAGCGGTGCTGGTGCTGCTGCTATGCATGAGCTTTAGCTATAAACCCGTGAGGTTATTTGAATAATTTTTTCTCTTTTTTATTTTGTTGTTTAATTGTTATATGAAAGTTTGACTAATTTTTTCTTCTAAATTGATTCCTTGCTGCATTTTCTTTTAGGTTCTGGAAGGGAAACCGCCAACTTGTAATATTTTTAGGCAACAAGTATGTATACTTGTTTTACAGTATCCATAATTTTGTGTATATCGTTTCATCTCACCTGGTTTCTTATAATTTTCTCTAATTTCTTTTATAATTTTTGCAGTATGCTTTTAATTTGTTCTCACATAATGCCCCTCTTCTTGAGAATGGATCTAAGGAAGAGGAAATGAAAATGGTAAAGGAGACGAGGAAAATCTGGGTAAGCAGTTAAAGTGTTCTGTCATATAAAATCAGCCAGTATGTCCTTTTTCCTTCGAATTTTCCACTAATAAGGAAACCATTTAATAGAAGAAAGTTTTGTCTTCCATGGTTGTCTGTCCCATTTTCTCAGAATGACATGAATGTTAAAGTCACTGCCACATGCATACGAGTTCTGTGATGCGTGCGCATGCTGAGAGTGTGAATCTTCAGTTTGAGACGCCCCTTGATAAGGTAACTTTTATAATATTGTGAATCTACAAATTTATCTTCAATATATGGAACAAAAGTGATAAAAAAAAGTTACAAACATTTGATTTGCCTTTGACTGACATTATAGCTAATCTGGTGCATTTACATGCATTGCATTCATCTTTTAAGTTTTTAATCTCTTTTTCAACTTTTTTTAGGTGATGGAATTTTGGGATTCTTCTCATTCTACTTGTAGTTATGAGTATTTTTATTTCTTGGGACAGAAGTTGTAAAGGGTGGGTTAGATTTAAAGTTGAATTTTGTTCAACTTTTATGAATAGAACAAGGAAAATTAGAAATGGAAGAGACGTCTTGCATTCTTACTTTCAAGACACATTGTTCGGGACAACTATTGTCAAATATGTTACATGTAGCATATAAAATTGTTTAGTACTAATAAAGCAGTGAAGGACCCCAATTTATATCATCCATAATCATAGTGGTCTATATTGGAAAAACTGGAGCAGACTGCAAAAGAAATGAGGGCATCAGTATTTCAAAATAGAAAACCAAAATCCGAAATTTTCAGTTTCTAAAATAGTGTTAACAAATTTCTGGCGAAGTCCATGTTAATTTACCTAAATCTTATTTCATGCTATCTTAAGAGAAATTGTAAAGATCCTTTATTGCTATTGATCTTATTGAGATCGATAGAGTGCACTCACTAACATATTGAGTCATATACATTACTTTGTGTTACTTTTTATTCCTTGATATCTTCTTCAAATTGCAATCATTCATTGAGTCTCAAATATTATATAGATAAACAATATGATGCTTTTCCAATTGGATTCTTAGAACATGTTAGCTTAAATTTGATAAAAGAACACAATTATATCAAATGCTATATTGTCTTTAAACATAATTGATATTTTATTCAAAAGGATCATGTGCCAAAAAGATCAGAATGATAAGCTAAAGCTACTAATAGGCTTCGCTGAATCTCTTCCTTTGCAGAAAAGTCTTCTGGTTCTCTGTTTCTGGCCCAAAAACATCTTATCTCTTGATAAACATGGCTTTGGTTTTATTTTCAATGCTTTTATTTGGTAAATTTTTTATTGATCAGGAAATTTTGAAAAGTGCTCCTGGGGTAGTAGTTATTGATGATTGGACTTAGGGTTGATAATCCAACTTGCTTTTGATAGATTTCGATCCGATTTGATCTCATAAGATTGATTTTTTTTTTTTAAATCGAGTTTCGAATCGGATCGGACAAAGTTAATAAAAAATCAAGGTTGGATCAAGTTTCGGTTTTAGACAAATTCAATCTGATATCATATAAAAATTATTTTTTAATTATTTATATTTAAAAAATAATATTTTATTAATTTTAGATCAGATTAAATTGAATACGATTTATATAATATCGAGTCAGGTCAGATTCGGATAAAAAAAATTAAAATAAATTCAAGTCAAGTCAAGTTCGAATTTGATGAATATAAAATCGGATGAGATTCGAGACAAACAAAATGCAGTCCCAACCCGACCTATTGTCAATGTTAATCGGGCTTCTAATCACTTCCCTACACCATTGGAGGTAACAAAATGATGTTGCAGTAGGCAGAATTCGCCGGTATCAAGAAGGAAATCATGGGTAAAATTCCGCTTTCCCTACATTTTTATTTGTCCTGAAATTTCAAAATAGGTTGGACATCTTTGTCTGTGGTGACCAAGTACGCAAGGGAGCTGCACTTATGCTGTTCAGATTGCGGAGTTGCTGTTATGATCATGCTGGGATAAATTCATTTAAGGTAATTAGATTTGAACTCGTTGGTGTAGTTTATTTAATTTGATCTTGAAATACGGATATTTATTTGAACTAATATTCCCTCTTGGAGGGCAATTTTGTTTTAACAATCTTGTAATATTAATCCTACTTTGGAGACATCAGATTGCTTTATACTCCATTAGTGAACTTAGAACTTCATTCATAGCTATATACTAAATATACGTAGTTTGTGCCAGTCTTTTTAATGAAGTGAAAATCTTTCACTCCTATACGTTCTCTTCAATTTGTTATTTATGAATATATTTATCTTTACGAATGTCTTTGAATTATGAAATATTCAATGTAATCATAATTTTAAAATTTTTAATATAATATATGAATTATAAATTTATTAATTAATGTATTATTCATTTTTAACATTATTAGTTTCAAATGATTATTTGTGACAGAAAATTATTTGAGTATCATATTAATTAACAGATTTACAGTTTAAATATTACATTATATATTTTTACAATTTAAATATCACATTAAATATTTTATAATAATTTAAGGGTAATTTGTAATATTAACTTTTGTGAATATGTCAATAAAAAATCTATAAGTTACTTGTATTTAAGTTAAAGAATATTTTGAATTTGATTTATTTATTATCAAGTTTGCTCAAATTTGAATAATTCAGATCGTCAAGCAAAGCTAAATTCCCAGTCCTTGGATACTTGATTCAAAGGAAAAAAAAAAAAAGGGAAGAAACTCAAGATTCCACCAAAGTAGGATTCTATGAAAGTATTCAAAGCAAGTTTAAAATTCCATCAAATCATTCCCTTTGGACAAAATGGATATGCCTTGGTTCCCCAATTTTCCCCCCTGAGAAGGAAAGAATCCCGTTTTGGGGAGGAAACCAGATGTCGTATATGTTCTTTTTCTTTAATTAACTTTCTTGGTAAAATAAGGTATTACTTTAACCCTCGCCAAGGATAAAGAATCATCTAATTTTAATAAATTTAATTGTTAATATTTTTAATATGAATTTATATTTGATACATAAATTTTATATATTATTAATGAACTATATAATATCCCTATATTAATAAATACAAATAAATTTTTATAAGTTTTTAAAATAAATATACATAAATTTGATTTTTTAAAAAAAATTTTTTTTTGGTTAACGTTATGATTAATTTGCTGTATATAAAATTTATAGGCAAATAATATATTAAATATAAAAAATCGAGTTTCATGAACTATGTTATTGTGTCTAAAATATTTTAAACAAATTTAAACTATTTACCATAAAATTCTTCTTGACTAAGCAATTTAAACTACAAAAATTTACGTTTAGACTATTTTGGCTGGGAATCGAATAGGATATCGAAACGTGTCAATCTCAAATAAGTCATACCTTTGAGTGGCAGAACCCTGATGTCACCTCGCCTGACGTCAGCAAAAATACCAAAACAATCATGCAAGGCAAAAGCATAGAATCTTAGAGCTTAACTTCTTTTCATTTATAAATCTTCTTGGCGCCACAATTGCATATCGGTGTCTTTCTGATTTAGTTTTTCTTACATCTCTTCTTTTTATTTTTTCATATCTCTTTATTTTTTGGTGAGTTTTTATTTCTTTTAATTTTTTTATATCTCTTTTGTTTTATTTTTATATTATTTCAAATTTTGACAAATTTTTATTCATTAATTTTTTTTGTTGTTTTTTTTGTTTCGTTCTCGTGTCTTTGTAAATTTTGGTGAATTTTTTTTCACTGCTTTGATTTTTCTCCTTTCTCTTCTGTCTCTTTGTGATATCTCTCTTCAAAATCAGGTGAGTTTTTCTCTTTTAATTTTCTTGGTTCATGTCTTTTTTCTCAATTCCTTCTTCTTTTGTTATTTTTCTTTGATTTTCATTGAATTTTCATTAAAGTTTTCTTTAAATGAAAATTTTTTTATCATATCAATTTTTTAGCAGAGTATAACTTTCAATCTTATGTTAAAAAGCTGAAGATATAATATGAGATATATAAGTAAAAATTAAAATTTATATTTATAAATTATGTTTTATAGGATAAAATTATAAAAAAATAAATCTTGTAAGTTAGATATAAGTCTTCACACAAAGATTTATACACTAATCACTTAATAAAATGTTTGAATGATGTCATTATATTTTTTTTATATTTAAAATTATTAAAATTTAAAATTTAATATTATAGCAACAGACCGTTACGTAACTTTTTATTATTGTTCAGTCACATTAACCTATTACTCTAATTGTAAAGCTGAACGAGGCTTTAAAACCTTATTTGTTAACAGCAGGGTTTCTTTTTTTTGTTTTTGTTGGTTTTGGTGTTAGTTTGTGAAATTGCAGTTAAATTTACTAATCGGAGAGGGAAATGAGCAAGACAATTAAGCTCCATGGGTTTGCTTCTGCTGTTAGTGTAGAAGAAGTGACGGGATTTCTGGAGGAATATACAGGAAAAGGAAGTGTTGCGGCTGTAAGAGTTGGGATATCCAGCAGAGAAGGCGCAAGAGCCCATGCCAGAGTTCAATTCAAAACAAATGAAGATGCTGAAAGGATCTTATTCTGGACCGCTAATCAAGATCTTTGGCATAACGACTCATATTTAAGAGCCTGGGCATTACCACGTGACATTATCCCACAACCAAAGTTGTTCAGTCTTCAAAGCATAGATGATTTGATGTTGCACTTTGGTTGTCAGGTTTCGGAACGGAAGTTTTCTGTTCTTTGGAAACAGGCTCATGTCTCCTTCAAGTTTGGTTCGCAATTGGACAAATTATACTTTTTTCTGTCGTATAACTCTATGGACTACAAGCTCGAACTGGTCAATGACAATGTTTGTCAGATTGTGTTACATTATCCCCCTGATCAAACTAAGAAATGCCTGCTCATTCAGGTATGTTTGAAATTGGATTGTGTTACATTCTCCTCTTTTTTAATTATATCTTCTTTAATTTAGGTAAATCTTCAGCATTAGATTACGTGAATGAAGTAGATGTAGTTTTCAGATGAAAACAAAATCCAAGAAACCAAAGTTACCTTTTGTAACTGTACTCCCTTATTAATAATATATATATATATATATATTTATGTTTATATATAAGCAATGAACTCTAAAACTGCAAATCTAACCTGCAAATAGTAAAATATATACATAGTTGATAATTTATTAAATTAATTATTGTCTTCTATTAATGATTTTCTTGTTAAATTAAAATATTGATTAATTTTTATTTATTTCTTCATTATTGTTGAAGTCTTTATTAAAGTAATTAACTTTTTAAATTAATAATATCTTATTAAATTAATTACTGAATAATTTTGAATTATCTGTTTTCTAAAATTAATTAAACTTCCTTTAATTAATAATTTTCCTGTTAAATTAAATATTTACTTATTTTTTTAATTAAAGTAAATTATCTTAAGCATGAGAAGTGAAAATATAAATTAATATTAATTACGGGTTAAAAGAGAATATTGAATAATTTGTATTTATTTTCATATTAATATTGAGGTCCTTAGTAGTTCAAGTAAACTTTTCTTAATTTATAATTTTTAATAAATTAAATATTTACTAACTTTTATCTATTTGTATTTCTTTATTAACCTTGAACTCTATATTAAAATAATTGGTTCATAATATAAAATTTAAATTTTGATACACCAAAAACTAAAGTTTTTATTCCATGGAATAATTAAAAAGTTTAAATAATATTGATAGATTTCTCAAACTCTATTAAAACGTCTTTTACCGATTTAACCTAAATTATTTGGGCAAACATGAATGATTTATTAAAGTTATATTAGTTTTAATTATTTCATATAATAATTATCACTATACATTATACTTTACGTTTAAAAGTTATTTAAGTGTTATTTTGATTGTATTGAAAGAGTAAATTTTCTATTATTTTAATAAAAAAATTATTTTTCATCAAAAAAATTATTTCAAATAATGATATTTATGTATTATATCATCCACGTGTAACATAAGTCTAAGATAAACTAGTATTTATAAAAAGAGTAAAAAAAATTAGACCACCACTATGATATATTTATATATATATATATATATATATATATGTAGGTATGTATGTATTTTGTGCTTATAAATTTGTGCCACAATATCATGGGAGATTATTGACTTTATTTTGCCCCTTCAATCTTATTTACATGTATAGTTACTTGGGGCCCCTCGGATCTATCACTACGAGAAAGATGAATCTGCTGTCAGCTCTTCTAATGAAGTTATAACTGATGATGACCAGTGGATTAGAGAAATTGATTTTACCCCGGGCCATTGCATTGGTCAATCTTTTGCTTTGTATTTGGAGCTTCCTCGAGCAGTGCATCTCCCAAGATTTGATGAGATGTTCTACTATAAGAAAGTTCAATGCAATTTCAAGCTGGAGAATGGTTCTACTTATTCTTCTAACCCGGATTTGGTTCCTATGGTAAGTCCACCCCCAGGTTTTGACTTGCCTTATGGTGTCTTGTTTAAAGTAAATTCCTTGGTCCAGCACGGTTGTCTGCCTGCGCCAATTCTTGATGCCACTTTCTTTGAGTTGGTTGATCCGCGTAAAATAGGTATTTCCTTCATAGAACATGCATTAGAGAGAATGTATAGCTTCAAAGAATGTTGCTACGAACCTGTGAAGTGGCTAGATGAGCAGTACAAGAAATACCGGGCGTCGGAAAACACTATAAGACCTCCCATTCTTCCCTTTGGTGATGGATTGGTGGCTGTGAGAAGGATTCAAGTTACCCCATCTAAGGTTTATTTCTGTGGTCCGGAGTTGAATCTCTCTAATCGTGTGCTGCGGAATTACATTCGAGATATCGATAATTTTATTCGTGTTTCTTTTGTTGATGAGGAACTGGGAAAGATACATTCCACAGATTTGTCTTCAAGCACATCTGTTAGTGATGGAAAGCATACTACACTTTATCAAAGGATATTATCAACTCTTAGAAATGGCATAGTTATTGGTGACAAGAAATTCGAATTTCTTGCTTGTTCAACAAGTCAGTTACGAGAAAACTCCATTTGGATGTTTGCTTCGAAACCTGGGCTTACTGCAGTTGATATCAGAGAGAAAATGGGTGATTTTCATGTCATAAGGAATGTGGCCAAATATGCTGCCCGATTAGGGCAGTCTTTCAGCTCATCTAGGGAAACTTTGCAAGTGAGCATGAATGAAATTAAGGTCATAGATGACATTGAAATTGAAAGTGGTGAGAACAAGTATAATTTCTCTGATGGCATTGGAAAAATCTCTGCTAAACATGCCGAGGCAGTGGCTAGGAAATGCGGCTTGAGAACTACTCCATCTGCGTTCCAAATTCGGTATGGTGGTTACAAAGGAGTTGTTGCTGTCGATCCATCATCTTCGGTGAAGTTATCATTAAGAAAGAGTATGCAGAAGTTTGATGCCGATAGTACAAGTCTAGATGTTTTGTCATGGAGCAAGTATCACCCTTGTTATCTTAATCGCCAAATAATCCTCCTTCTTTCTACTCTTGGGGTTAAAGATCATGTTTTCGAAGAGAAGCAGAAAGAGGTTTTAGCTCAATTGGATGCAATTTTGATAGATCCAGAAAGGGCAAGGGAAGCAATGGAGTGGTTATCTGCTGGAGAATTTACCAATGTTTTAAGAGAAATGCTTTTGTGTGGTTATAGCCCTAATTCAGAACCTTTTCTGTCAATGATGCTACAAACAATTCGTTGGTCAAAATTGACAGATTTGAGGACCAGAACAAGAATTTTCATTCAGAAGGGAAGATCTATGATGGGATGTCTAGATGAAACTGGGACATTAGAATATGGTCAAGTGTTTGTACAGTACTCTGTCTATAAGCCGAAGCAATATTCTAATGATCAGAATTACCATGTTGTTGAGGGGAAGGTAGCTGTTGCCAAAAACCCTTGTTTACACCCTGGAGACCTACGGGTTCTGAAGGCTGTGGATGCTGTGGTTTTGCATCACATGGTGGACTGCATTGTTTTCCCGCAAAGAGGACAAAGGTATGACTATCCAATATTCATATGCTTTTATTGAATTTTTTGAAGTATGAAACTTCTCTGGTGTAAAATATAGTTCATATATGGTTTTTTTTATTTTAAGTTTTTCTTGAAGACTTCATAAGTTCAATACCTTTCTCGTTTTCGTTTTTCTCGCTAAAAAAATTTTCTATCCAGTGAAAGTTCAGAAATACTTATTCTATAGTATGCAAATGAAATTAAAAATTGATTATACTAAGAGTGTTGTACTTTCATCTCTATGGCTATTAATCCTTGCAAGATTACATGATGAAACAGACCTCATCCAAATGAATGTTCTGGTAGTGATCTGGATGGAGATATGTACTTTGTCAGTTGGGATGAAGATCTCATTCCTCCCTGCCAAGTTCCTCCCATGGATTATGGTGCTGCACCAAGTTCCCCTTTGGATCATGATGTCACTATAGAGGTGTGTGTGTGTGCATATATATATATATATATATTAATATTACTCGAATCATATAGTAAAATTTGAAGATTAGAAATATGTCCTACATTTTATTTGCAAATTCAAGAAACATTTGATGGTTCCTTTCTACTTAAATGTACAGGAGGTAGCAGAGTATTTTACCAACTACATACTCAATGACAGCTTGGGAATCATTTCTAATGCCCACACTGTTTTTGCTGATAAGGAGCCTCTTAAAGCAATGAGTGTTCCTTGCCTTCAGCTTGCCCGTCTATCATCCATTGCTGTTGACTTCCCAAAAACTGGTATTCCAGCCAAAATTCCCCATCGTCTGCGTGTTCGTGAATATCCAGATTTCATGGAAAAGCCTGAAAGAGTCACCTATGAATCACAAAGTGTGATTGGAAAGCTTTATCGGGAGGTTAAAATGATCCCAACAGGGGTGAGTGCTGGTGTTAGACATTTCACCAAGGAAGTAGCTGAGCAAACCTATGACTCTGACTTGGAAGTTGAGGGCTTTCTGGATTATGTCAATGATGCTTTAGATCACAAAAGTGTGTATGACAATAAACTTGCTAACCTGATGCGTTACTATGGGGTCAAAACTGAGGCTGAAATGATAAGTGGATGCGTCACGAAAATGTCGAAATCTTTCGACCGAAGAAGGGACTTTGAAACGGTAGTTTGGGCAGTGAAGTCATTGAGGAAAGAAGCCAAGGGCTGGTTCAATGCGAAAAAAAGTGATGAGTTGAGTTCTAAATTTCAGAATGTATTTGCAAAAGCTTCAGCTTGGTACCATGTGACATACCATCCCAACTTCTGGGGTCGCTACAACGAAGGAATTGTTCAAGAGCATTTCATTAGCTTTCCATGGTGTGTTTATGACAAGCTTCTCCAAATCAAGAACGAGAAAAGAAGTGAAAGATCTTCACATTTCTCACCACTGGAACGTAAATCCAATCATAATGAGTTGAATTTTGATCAGAAATCTAGTTCATCGAGCCTTTGTTCTTTTATGTGAATCAACTCTTAATTTGTTACCCTGACAATAATCTAAAGTACATAAATACATGTTTATGTTAATCATGTCCTTGAAATTGTATTATATTTAGATTATAAATAAATAGTAATATATAAAAAATAGTTTCAATTTCTTTTGTGAAATTAATACATGAATTTATTAAAATGTAGGATGTAATCAATTTGTAAATATATATGATCTTTGTTTATTTATATTTGTTTAGAATAACATTTCAAAATTAATTAATTAATAAATAAATCACAAATATAAAAAATTAATTAATATCGATTTTTTTAGATCCCTTGGAGATTAGATATGAAATAAGATTGTGCACAGCGGAAAAGTCCCAGCAACTCCTTCGCGAGCAAGTTTGGGAAAAGTGACCAAACATTTTCCGGTCCCACGAAATGGAGAAAAGTTGAGCCTAGTGTTGGATAGGCTACGCTATTTTATTTTCCCTGATTTTAGCCAACCCCCTCGACACTGCCAGCCACGATCTCCACGAAAATCTCACGGGAACCAGTTACTGGCGTGGCGGAAACCCATTGCCTCATAGCTAAAGACAAACAAATAGAGTGTTAAAACGCGTCACCCGAATCGACTGCATGCATGCTGCGATGGAGGGAATCATGGCCTTTCCGTCTTTATTCGCTTATGTTTTTGATACTTTTTCTTCGTCTATTCTGTCGCTCTCAGTACGGCAATTGACTTAGAGAGTTGACGACCAAAGATGTAAATGGATTCTGTCCTTTTCTTTTCTCGTTCAAGGGAGTGGGAATGGAGTTATGCTTCTGATCTCATCTACTTCTTCTCTCTGGTAAAGACTCCTCCTTTCCTCTTAATAATGTTCGAAAATTGATTTTGTATGATGCCAGAATTTGAAAGTAGACATTCAGTTTGAAACAGAGGGAAAATTTTTTTCTTTTCTTTTACTCTCAATTTTTTTGAGGCTAAAGCTTTACTCAGGAAAAGTTTGAATCTTTTTCCTTCTTAGTAGTTGGGTGTATCATTTTCTTTTCTGTTTCAAAGCTGGTTGTTGGATAATTTTTTTTTTCTTTTGCTTCTTTAATTTTTAAAGTTGCTATAAGGTATAAATATGTATTGAATTGCAAAGTTATGTCAGATTGAAATGACTAAAATGAATTATGCATTCTGCTATCCACCTTGAACTCTATTGATATATGCTCCTTGAGGATATGGGTTTTTTTTTTTTTTTTTTTCCTTATCTTAATCTATTAATATGTCTTTGGGATTTCTCTACCTCTGTTTTATCGAGTCAAAAGCTGGGATATTTAGCTTCATTTGAAAAATGGAGATCAAATTGATTGATGTACTGAGAAACATGTAACTTCATATACATTACTCTCTAACACTAGTAAACACATGAAAGAGGAGTGAACTAGTTACTCTTCAGAAAGCCATTGAGACTAAAAACAGTTCTCACTGATTGTATTTGGATGGCACTGATATACTTTTGCTCGTTGACTACCTATATGGACTAAGTGTGTTTTCAAATAGACAAGAACCTCTGATGATGTTGGATCATGCAGCATTGCAAATGTGTTGCATTGTGTGGGCAGAGGGAATGATCCTCATCACACAGAGCATTCTTGTAAAGTTCACAGATATCTGTGCCATAAAATTCATCTTCTACTAGGTTAGCCATTGCTGCTTATTACTAGTAAAAAAGCATATAAATTTTTTTGCTCCCTTCTTTTATTTTTCTTTATGAAATCTTGACTGTTTCATTGAGAGGCTGCTTAATTGGTTCCCCTATCTTGGTGCATTTATGGTATTTATTTAAATATTGTTCTCCGGTTTTTGCAGTGACTTGTATGTTTTAAAGTGGTAAGAGCATCGAGTGAATTGAGTCCATGGGTAAGACAATTCAGGTTTCTGGATTCCTCTCAAGCGTGTCTGCTGAAGAAGTAAAGACATTTTTGGAGTCATATACCGGAAAAGAAACTGTTTTTGCCCTTAAAATTAGGCAGCATAAAAAGGGAGGAAGAGCATATGCTATTGTGCAATTTACCAAAAGCATAGATGCTGAGTGTATCATAAAGTTGGCTAATCAAAAAAGACTTTACTACAGGAGTTCATATCTCAAGGCTCAAGAAATGGAGAATGATATTGTGCCAAAGCCAAGAACCTTTTTGCATACCATGGAACATGTGAGAGTGCATTTTGGCTGTCAGGTCTCAAAAGATAGATTTTATGTTCTCTGGAGAACAGATAATGTTACTGTGAATTTTGGGACTGGAATGCGGAAATTGCAATTTTTACTGTCACATTGTCAGTTAGAATACAAGCTGGAGCTTGGCTATGAGAACATCTGGCAGATTGAGTTGCGTCGTCCTCACAATCAAACTTCAAAGTATCTTCTGATTCAGGTTGCTTTATTAAATTTTTTTTATTATAAATTCATCTTTAGTCTTTATAGTATTACCCTAGCTACCTAAAAGTAAGAGATCAACGTAACATCATTCCATGTAACAGGTTGAATAATTTTGTCGTCCTTAGCTGTGTATGTCACCTTTGTTTTGCTGATTTATATTCTACTATGAAATGATTTGAAATGCCAACTCAATAATTGACTGACACTGTTATTTCCATGTAAATTGAATAGAGTTTGTCATTACTGCTTGTCTGGGGGAATAGAAAATTTTCTTTGGTGGGTTTCATATCAACCCACGGCATGAAAATGATTAAGGACCTTTGGGTATGTTAATGATTTTGTCTTATGCTTGCCCTGCTGTTTGGGAAATACAGTTTTTATTCGTAATTTATACTTCTTGAAACTGTCAAATCATTGCTCCACACTGGTGGCTTTGGAAAACTTGTGTGAGAGCAATTCTAAGATCTTCTAGGATACCTTTGATATATGTAAATTATGGACCAATATGATCTGAAACAGATAATTTGTGAAACTCATATTCTCTCTTAATTAAGATTGTTCATAGGGGATTTTGTTAGGAGAATAGGCTGGAATACTAATTTCTCTTACTCTAAGTGGAAAATACTACTTGTACTAAATATGAGCTACATTTGGCAATTGAGAACTTGCACAAATGAATTTACGGTGGAAATCAATATATATGTGCTTGAGAAAAGGTACAGCTCAGCCCATATTGCACTTTTAAGTCTGGAACAGGCTGTTCAAAATGGCGATTTACAGATGAATTAATTCATTTTGAGAAATTTGAGCTATTTTATTGATACTGGAAAATTTCATTTCCAAAAGTTTTATGCTCTTTGTAACAGGCTGTTCACAATGGCGATTTACAGATGAATTAATTCATTTCGAGAAATTTGAGCTATTTTATTGATACTGGAAAATTTCATTTCCAAAAGTTTTATTCTCTTTGTAATTGTTAACTCTTATAAATGAAAATTGCTTATGATGCTTTGTGGTTTCCTTTTAATTTTAGTTATTTGGAGCTCCACGGATATATGAGAAAGAAGTGCGATCTTCTGGACTTGTATTTGAGGATCCTTTGTTTAACTACTTTATGAATATACCTGATGATCAATGGGTAAGGACGACTGATTTCACTCAATCATGCTGTATCGGGCAGTCTTCTGTATTGTGTTTGGAGCTTCCGCACTACCTCAAACTTCCAAATTTTCGGGAGAACTTTGCTTACTACAAAGAAAATGAAGGCAAATTGGTTTTGGAAAGCGGTTCTTCTTATTCCTGTAATCTTAGTCTAGTCCCAATTGTAGGCCCTTCACTGGGAGTTAACTTGCCCTTTGAAATCTTGTTTAAGGTTAATTTGTTGGTACAAAATGGGTACATCCCAGGACCAGTACTTGATGCTAGGTTTTATCGATTGGTGGATCCACGTAGAATAAAAAAAGTCTATATAGACCATGCATTAGAGAAACTTTATTATCAAAAAGAATGCTCCTATGAACCTTCAAGGTGGCTCCTTGAGCAGTACAAAAATTACATCACATCTAAGAGACACCGAGGATCACCTGCTATATCCTTAGATGATGGTTTGGTATATGTAAGAAGGGTTCAGACAACACCTTCTAGGGTGTATTTTTGTGGTCCTGAGATTAATGTGTCAAATCGTGTGCTACGCCATTTCCGTGATGATATTGACAATTTTCTTCGCATCACTTTTGTTGATGAAGAGTTGGAAAAGATCCATTCAACAGATTTGCTGGCGAGGGGTAGGAGAACTGAAATTTATGAAAGGATTCTTTCTACTCTTAAAAATGGCATAGTCATTGGTGATAAGAGATTTGAATTTCTTGCTTTTTCATCAAGTCAATTACGGGAAAATTCAGCCTGGATGTTTGCTTCAAGAAATGGGCTCACCGCAGCATATATAAGGACATGGATGGGAAATTTTAGTAAAATAAGAAATGTGGCAAAATATGCTGCTAGACTGGGCCAATCTTTCAGTTCATCAACCGAAACTCTTAGTGTTGCTCAAGATGAAATCGACATTATTCCAGATGTAGAAATTATAAGGGGTGGAATTAAATATGTCTTTTCTGATGGAATTGGAAAAATATCGGCTAAATTTGCTGAGAAGGTGGCTGCTAAATGTCGCTTGAATGGTCACACTCCATCTGCCTTTCAGATTCGCATTGGTGGATTCAAAGGTGTTGTGGCTGTTGATCCCACCTCATCGAGGAAATTATCCCTCAGAAGGAGTATGTCAAAGTATGAATCAGAGAACACAAAACTGGATGTTTTGGCTTGGAGCAAGTATCAGCCTTGTTTTCTGAATCGGCAATTAATCACTCTTTTATCTACTCTTGGAGTTCCAGACCATGCTTTTGAGAAAAAACAAAGAGAAGCAGTAGCTCAACTCAATGCTATCCTAACAGATCCTCTAAAGGCACAGGAGGCTCTGGAGTTAATGTCTCCTGGAGAAAATACTAACATTCTCAAGGAAATGCTCTTATGTGGTTATAAACCTGATGCTGAACCATTCCTTTCCATGATGTTGCAAACATATCGAGCGTCAAAGTTACTGGAGCTGCGGACTAAAACCAGGATATTTGTTCCAAATGGAAGGTCTATGATGGGATGTCTAGATGAAACCAGAACATTGGATTATGGCCAAGTGTTTGTGCAGTTTTCAGGGTCTAGATCTGAGCAGCGTTTTATTGTTAGGGGTAAGGTAGTTGTTGCCAAAAACCCCTGCTTGCACCCAGGCGATGTGCGTGTCTTAAGGGCTGTCAACATGCCTGATTTGTACCATATGGTAGATTGTGTTGTTTTTCCACAGAAAGGAATCAGGTAAATTAAGGGCATACCCTCCCTTTTGCAATACCATGAGCAACAATGTTCTTTCTTCATCATTGTTTGCAAAAAATCTAAATCTAGATGAACTTGGTGTGTCGTACACCTTAGCCTACTTTGGTCTGCATCTCATTTTGGCTAAAGAAGTGCATGCATCTTACATTCATGTACGCATATGTGCATTACTGTCTAATGGGGAATATGGAGTGGGTGGGTTGGAAGGCTAAGCATGGATTCAACAGAAGTTTAGTGTTGGGAGCATGCAATTGGTTATGTGCATTACTGTCTAATAGGGAATATGGAGCGGGTGGGTTGGAAGGCTAAGTATGATCTGTAGTTTTGTGTTAGGAGCATGCAATTGGTTATGTTGTTGAAATTTTTATTTTATATTAAAAGCTTTCTTTTTATGCTCCCTCTCTAGCAAGCATTTTTTTCAATGACTTGTATATGTTAATATTATATGCCTCTGGCATGACTTTTATATCAACATTGTCATTTTCATCACCACTGTAATCTATCTCTTCCATTTCCAGAATCTTGTTGTTTTAATGTGCAATTATTGCTTGTTTATTGTTATCATGGGTTTTATTTTATGTGGCTATATATCACTTCATAAATGATGCTGGTTGTATCTTGTCGCTCTTTGTATAGGATACTGGTTTTAGCTTTTTTATTTGCCTTTCAAGGGGACTCATCGTTGATGATTACATAGTAAAATGCATGTTTCCTTTTCTTCTTGGTAGAACTAGCTGGCCATGTATTTTACATTTGGCTGTGCAACATGAACACTTGAAATAGTTCAAGTATGATTGACATAAATAGAATCTATTTGTTGAGGTGCCGCTGGCCTGTGGGAAATATACCTTAAGGGAGCATCTGACAATACGGGGGGAAAATTATCTGCTTTCTCTGTGGTGCCTAACATTCTTTCAGAGCTTGATACAACTTTATAAATGAGTAAGCATACATGACAGTGTCCAAAATTTGGGACAAAAAATATGAAACTATTTAGCATAGCTACAGCCTCTTCTCAGGGCTGGGAAATCTTGCAGGTGGTTGCACCTGACTGCATCTAGTTCAAGGATTTAGTTATAGTAGCATTCATTTTTGTTCAGCAGGTTACTTCTGAGTCACAGATTTGCCATACTTGTATTCGTTTGAATTATATGGGTTAAATTCTGTCCTATTTGTGGATGTTTTCTGTATTTATGTGTATTATAATGTATTTACACATAACAAGATGGTAGCCTTCATTGTTCTCTTTAGAAATTTCACCGTGCAGAATGATTTACTGACCCAAATTGAATTAAATTCTTAGACCTCATCCAAATGAGTGTTCTGGAAGTGATCTGGATGGTGATATCTACTTTGTCTCTTGGGATCCTGAATTGATTCCATCAAGGCAAATCAAACCCATGGATTATTCACCAGCTCCAACTACCACATTGGATCATGAAGTTACCATTGAGGTATTATTCTTTTAGGTATTGAAGCATTCTGTTATTATTCTGCTTAATTGTATCTAATTGTTCTTATTGTGCTATTCTCTTATAGTTTCTTTACGCTGAAATGCATGAATCTTGCTCCTCTCTCTCTCTCTCTCTCCAACAACTTTTTTTTGTTAAGGATATGATTGATATAACATTCTTCAAAATTCTTACAAGTTCATGCTGTCAATCATTTAATGATCTATGTGCCACCAGTGTAACAGCTAATGAAATTTGTTTAATGTTGCATGTGGAAACTGCACCTTATTCTGAGAGTCGTTTTTAACATAATTTTTTGTAATGTTTTGTAGGTTACATTGTGTAAATCCTTTTATAATATGTGCATAAAAATTTTTTCAGAGTTGCTTGCTGAAAGTAAAATCTCTTTACAAACTTGTAGGAATCTGAGATAACAAATTGTTAGTGACTTTGGAGTTCTAAGACTCTAAACGAGAGAAACTTGGCGTGCATATTTGTGAACCTAATTTTTTCTAAATAAAATCAAATGTATGATAATTCAGATTTTAGTAATCCGACAGGATAGTTAAAGAATAGTGTTATTTAAGATATTATAGATGAGCACCGATGCATTTTTTTTTTTTATAATTTTCATTTCATCCACATTTTAGGAGGTGAGAAACTGCTAGAGACTACTAGAGTAGTAGAGACAGGAAACTGGAAAAAAAGAGACTACTAGAGACAACTACAATAGATTGAAAACTAAAATAGCAACCAAAACAAAATTAATAAAAAAAAAAGATGTTAAGATTTCGTGTCTTTCTTTGGCATTAAGATGGAATATAGCCCTTTTGCTCCTAATTCTGTGGTTTCTTTACTGGACTCTTTCATAGCTTTGTTTAGTTAGTCTACTAAAGAGGAACTGGCTGGTTGTATGCCTGAAAGATTTTGATTCCATTAACTTTTATTTGATAGGGTAAAAGAATTCAATGCTACAAATTATGTGCTAAAATTTTAACATTGAATTTGCTTTGTAGAATTTGTTTGGGTGTGCTATCGAAATTAAGTATTATAATTGAACTGTTTACGAAATCTCTACAGTTTATAAGTTTTTAACTTTACAATTCTTTTTCCTACTATATAGAAGTACCGGCATATGCTTTTATACTGTGTTGTAATCCATTCTTTATGGTTGCTTCTGTTTTTGAATTGATATCTATTTTCTTTGATTGGGTTCTTTTAGAATTAATTTAGATTATTGATTCTGATATTTAATGTTAGAAAACAAATTAATAACAATAAGAAAGCTTACCAAGTGCATGAGTCTCTCACATTTGATAAGAGTGAAAAAGATGGTATAGAAGGAAATTTAATTAGAATTTAGGGTGTAAGGTAGTCAAATAATAATTTTTTATAACCAATTATATTAGATTTCATATTGCGTTCAACATTAAGTAGGTCCTTAGTTCCCTTAAATGGTATTTAAAATGGGCAATGAAACATATTCTGCATGCAAAACCACTTTAATTGTTTCTCCAAAATATTTTGTTGCACATTTTAAAAACTACTTAACCATAATATTTTAAGTGAAATAACATTGCTCATTCACAGCCAAATTGGTTAGAAGTTCTAACTTTTAATACTTTATCTAGCTACCAAACAATACCTGAAAAAGCACTAATAATTGAAGAGAGAGACGGATGAAAAGTTGCTTCTATGCTACCCACCTTTTCTTGTTTTTATGAGAAAAAAAGGGTTTGGGGGGAGGGGGAGGTTTGGTTAGCGTTATGATAGGGATCATAAAAAGAGCACAGGTATGCGTATACTTTTGCTAATTTTTTTGGGGGAGGCTTATCCATTCTAGGGTCAAAGCAGACCACAGGCCTCATAGAGGGCTTACATTGGATTTACGGATTGCCCACTAAGGAGATTGCTGGCAGCAAAACTCGAACCTCGATCTTACAAGTGAAGTCTTCGAACCTTACCAACTCAACAACTCTTGTTGGCATGTTCTTTTGCTATCTAACAGTGCTTGTCCTGCCCACTAAGGGGATTGCTGGTAGCAAAACTCGAACCTAGATCTTACAAGTGAAGTCTTCGAACCTTACCAACTCAACAACTCTTGTTGGCATGTTCTTTTGCTATCTAACTGTGCTTGTCCTGTATTTCTTTTATCCACTTGCAGCCAAGGCCTTTATATGCTATTCGTTTCTCTTCTTCTAAATCCCTTTTCTTTCCTTTGTATTTCTTTGTTCCAAATTTCCCCACACTACCACCTTCTCAGAGAAAAGAAAAGTAGAATTAAGAGCAAATTTCCATGAGCAGAGATAGGTTAATTGTAGCAAATAGTTATATAACTAGGATATCTACATGCTTGTGGCAACATTCTTAATTCTAAATTGTATTTTGTGAATGCAACATTTTGATTCTTTCCTATCCTTAAAGGGCAACAGATTGTGATATTGCTTCTTTTGATGTACAAGACTCTGAATTGATGAATTTACTATTCCCCTGAAATTTCTTTCTCACGCCAAGGATGAGAATAATTTCTTCTCTATTCAAGATTTATGATGTTCACTTTTGGATGCAGGAAGTTGAAGAGTATTTCACAAATTACATAGTCAATGACAGTTTAGGAATCATTGCAAATGCTCATACTGTCTTTGCTGATAGACAACCTAACAAAGCAATGAGCAGCCAGTGTATGGAGCTCGCAAAGCTGTTTTCGGTTGCAGTTGACTTTCCAAAAACTGGTGTACCAGCAGAAATACCACAAGAACTGAGAGTCAAAGAATATCCAGATTTCATGGAGAAGCCAGACAAACCAACCTATCAATCGTACAATATTATTGGAAAGCTTTTCCGAGAGGTGAAAGACCTTGCTCCCAATGAATGCTCTATCAAGTCCTTAACTAGGGAAAAATTGGAGAGGGTTTATGATTCTGACATGGAAGTTGATGGCTATGAGAATTATATTGATGATGCTTTCTACTGTAAAAGTAACTATGATTACAAATTGGGGAATTTGATGGACTATTATGGGATCAAAACTGAGGCTGAAATACTCAGCGGGGGTATCATGAAGATGTCAAGATCTTTCACAAAGCAAAGAGATGCGGAAGCAATTGGTATGGCTGTTAGATCCTTGAGAAAGGAAGCTAAGTCATGGTTTAATGAAAAGGGAAGTGGGTTAGATTCCGAAACAGATGATGCATACGCAAAGGCCTCTGCCTGGTACCACGTCACATATCATCCAAGTTATTGGGGTCAGTATAATGAGGGAATGAATAGGAATCACTTTCTGAGCTTTCCTTGGTGTGTTTATGACAAGCTGATCCACATCAAGAGAGAGAAGGCGAGTATTAGAAGAGCATTGCATTTGTCATCTCTAGAATATCAGTTTGAACGTGGATTGCATTTGCGTTGAGGTGATTTACTGTATGTTACCCTTTGTCTGAAGCACAAAAAGATGGTAGCTCACATTTCCCTAATAACTTAATTTTATGTGTATATATGTTCATACTAGTTATATTTATGTTGGTATTGGTAGCTACTGTATGCTGTCTAATGTAAATACCTAGTTCTTGAAGACTGGGAAAGAACATTGTGTGATATGCTACTAATTATATATGCGGGTTTAATTTTTAAGATTGTACAGCAAATTCAGGCCCCCATAATTTTTTGGAGCTGTTTAATGCCGTGCACCGACTCATAGAAAGAGCCATGGTGCATGATATTTTAGGATTGTGATGCTAAACCTAAAGATTTCTGATGAGTTCCTCTTGGATTTTCTGTATAAGCTTTCATTGCGGAAGCAAGGTTGCTGATGTTTGGGCTGACGTGAAGGCAAATGGCCGTTCACTTTTCCTGGAATATATTTTTTTTCTGCATGTTGGTTGTTCACTTTTTCTTAGAGTATAAATATGAGATATAGTGGCTAACAGTAGACAAGTTATTCTTTGCTGCCTTTAGGAATTTACATTTCTCACAATTGAACTTGATTAAAAATGAGAACCTGTGTGCTTTTGGATATCTGATCGTTGCATAGTAAAAACATTTTCTATCTTCTTTCGGAGGAATAGGTGGGTTAATCATCATCAGCTCTATGTCACTGAATTCCCTTTTTTTTTTCCCGTTTAACCTTGCGTAGGCGTATGCTTCTAAATGTACTCAAACTCGAAATATCATACCATAATAATAATAATAGATTTTTCTTTTTTTGAAACAATGGTAATAGAATTGCTTAGGACTGTGGGTCTTTTCCAGTGGTAAAACAATGGTTGTGATGGTTGTGCTGGGGGCAATATCTGAGGCTCAATTCATGGTCTTTCTTAGAAGGGGTGTTCTAAATACATCACAAAAAAAAAACTTTATACAACTTGTAAATTATTTTCTAAAAATACTTCGGGAATTTTATTCGTACCATTGTTTTTTTTCTATGCATCCTCAATTTTCTTTTTCAAAATTTTTTGAAGTGAAATTATTAAAATAACTTTCTCATAAATTTTATAATTTCTCATAAATGGATTTTCAAAAATTATAACACTTTCTTAAATGTATTTTCAAGTGATATAAAAGAATGTTTATGAAAAATTACAAAAAAAAATATTAAAATTATTTGTACGTAAGTATAATGAAAAAAGTTATTATTAAAAAAAATAATAAATAATTTTTAATCAATTTTTAAAATTTTATAATAGTTTTAATTGAACTCGTGAGAAGTATTTCTATCTATTTATCATGATGAGTTTCTCTAATTAAAATATTAAATTTTGATAAAATTGTGTTGTATTTAGTAGTATTACTATCTTTTTATTCATAAGTATGCAATGCTAGTTAAGAGAATTTTCAACTTTGAAGTAGTTTTAATTCTTTCAATGTCCTTTCTTACTAATTCTCAAATTCGTATGAGGCAAAAAATATGGTAATAATAATTTTTTTTATTTTTTTTACTATTTGAACCGTCATAAAATATTTCAACAAACATATAGTCATCATATTTAGGCACATTGTACACCTTTAAAATCAAAATAGTAAAAGTAAAATTTTTTATTAATTTTAAAATTTATTACTTTTTAATTATAACTTTTTTCATTACAGTAATATATAAATACTTTTAACAACATTCCCTTTTATAAATTTTTTTATAAAATTTCACTTTTCAAAATGTATTTTCGAGAAGTGTTATTACTTCTCAAAAATGTATTTTCAAGAAATGTTATAGCTTCTTAGAAATTCATTTCCAAAAAATGCTATGACTTCTCAAAAATGGTGAATATCCGATAACTTGCAAGAAGAATATTTAAGTAATTTTACTTATCAAAAAATTTGAAAAAAAAAATGAAGGTGTATAAAGCAAAAGCGGGGTGCATTTACAACTCCCCAAAATATCCACATATCAAATACCAAATTTAAGTTTTAAGAAATGATAAAAATACCCTCAATATCTTATACACTCATTTTTTCTTCTTCCTCGTTTCTTCCTTTTTCTTCTTCTTTATTTCTCTTTTATCCCCCTTTCTCATACAATAAATCCTAAATCTTTAAACTTAAAACTCAATTTTTGAAATCTTAGTTAAATCTTACAACCCGTAAAAGAATGGATTTAGAAATGAGAAATAACAATGAGAGAGAAAACTTAAAGAGGTAAGGAGTCGAGTTTGAGTTCTAGTGATTCTCAAAAATTCATTTTCAAGAATTATGTTGTATTTTTGAAAATGAATTTTTAGGAATACAATGTAGTTCTAGGAAATATGTTTCCAAGAATACAACATAATTCTCGAAAATAGATTTTTGAGAATACCATGTAATTTTCGGAAATCCATTTTCAAGAATGTAATATAAGTTTCTGCAATCTTTTTATTTCTTTTAATAATTTTTTTAACATATTGTGATATGTAGATTAATTTGAAAAATGCATTGATAGGGTGGGATCAATTGCCACATAATTTAGATATTAGATATGATTGCACCAAGTCATTTACTACGAAAGAGGTAAAATTATGTTTTTGAGATTTAGTTTTATTGAAAGGCATAGAAGCATAGAATGTTAATTTGTATATACATAATAAGTTTAAAATGTTTTGTATGTGTTTTGTAGTAGATAAGTTTTAATTTCATATGCTAGACGAGTTGAAAAGTATGAAAGTTTTATGATAATGATTAAATACTCTAAGGTGGGAGGCCCGAGAAAACCTAAAATAAAATTAGTATGTAAACAAAGTAAAAAACATAAACAATTTAAAAATAAGAGTAATGTAGAAAACATGAAATGTAAGAGAATGGGAACAAAAAAGTTTGGTTACTCATTTGATTTACATAGGATTAAGTTAGCAATAGATAATAAATGGGGCATGAAAGTAGTATATGAAATTTACAATCATCTACCAGCATAACAATTAGAAAGACATTCATATACGAGTTGATTAATTGAAAAAGAAAAAAGATTAGTTGCTAATATAGTCAAACCCAAAAATATGCTATTCACTATAAAACAACATGATGAGAAGAATGTCAGCATTATAAAAACAATATATAATGAACGTAAAAAATAAAAATATGTTGACAAAGCTTGCAGTTCACAAATGCAATAACTGATGAAAAAGTTAACATATTGTAAATATCTAGAGTGGCATAGGTATGATGAGTTAAGCAACTATGTGAAAGACTTATTCTAGGCTCATCCTACTGGTATAGAATTATTGCAAGCTTTTTTCATCAGTCTTGCTTATGGATGACACTTATAAAACGAATAGGTACCGTATGCCACTTGTGGACATCAAATTTATCTAGAAAAAAAATACAAAATATGAAATACAAAACAAAATACAAAATAAAAAAATACCTAAAAAAATATAAAAAAAAAAGAAACAGAAGAAAGAAAAATCGAGGATGGCAATAGTGCCATCCCTGGCACCATTGCCACCATGCCCTACACCTATCCCTCACCATGCCTTACCCCCCACCCCTCTGATCACCTAACCCTATCACTGCCAGATGTGGCCAAAAAAAATAAAAGAGGCATGGGGCTCGTGCTTACACCCCATGCCAAGCCCCATGCCCTTCCTTCAAGTACACACACGGTCAAAGCTCTATCAATAAAGCTCTTAGCAAAACCAAAACAGACAGAGAGAATAAGGGAAAGATTCTGCCAAAAAAAAAAATCAAACAGTCATCCCCGTAGGGAGGAACCCAGCACCAAGCTTTCTGCATGAAGAAGAAAAAAAATGGTCAGTTTAAAAAAAAAGTCAGAATACAAATAAAAAATAGTCTCATTGAAACTTTGAAAGCAGATCTAGGGAAGTGGAGACTCTTTTTTGTGAAAAAGACCTCGGATTTGAACTTAGGAGGTCGAGGGAAACATTTTGGTGTTTTCTGAAAATTTTTTGACCACCGACAACGGCGGTCGGTGATCGACGAACGACGGTGATTGCGATCGACCGGCACCGTGTTCGGCTAAAGAAGAAAGAAAAAAAAAAGTTTTTTTGGAGAACAAAAGAAATGAATGAAAAAAAAATTTACTTTTATATAAGCTGTCAATAGTCAAAATGACGTCGTTTTAAACACCCAAGATCCGTACGTCAACCCATGAGCTGACCTGCGATTCGTTTCTCCATCAGCTTCTGATCGGTCTGACTGAACCAGAACCGAACTGATACCGAACTGTTAAACCAATCAGACGACACCCAGACCGAGTCGAACCGCACCCGAACCGTCGAACCGAACTGCCGTTGATCGGTCCGGTTTAGGTAAAAAAAATTTTTTTGAATTTTTGAATTTTTTTATATATTATTATTTTTGTTAGTTTTTTTCTTCTTTTTTTTATATATTTATGTATGATAAGTTTTAAATTTGTTAGGATAAGTTTTTTTAATTGTTTTAATAATAAAATGAAAACAAAGTAAGATAATAATAAAAAAAATTAAAAATGCTTAAATAATAATAATAATAGAAAAATTTTTTCCTGCCAGATATTGGAGGGAATTAAATCATATTTCAAAAATAATAATTTCACCTAGATATTGGGAATTATTATTATAAAAAATACTAAATAAGTTAATAATATTTTTGATAATAAGTTTTCATAAAAAAGAAACTTTTAAAAAAAAAGTGAAAGAACACTTTTATAAAAAATTTATGTTTCTTAAATTGAATTTTTTTTTTAAAAAAAAGGATTATAAAAATTGAACTTGCTCCGAAAGTTCGCCTAAATATTAAAGATTTTTAGAGATGTTCGCGTTTTCTAAAACCCCTAAAATCTGAAATCCTTTAAATCCAAACCCCAAAATCCAAAATCCCTTAAATCCAAACACTTAAAATCCGAATCTTCAAAATCTTGAAACCCTAACCTTGAAAACCTTTACCCAAACCCTTACTCAAAACATCTTAAAAATCCTAAGGACACGTGTGAAAATTTTATTTGAAGCAATTTATTCCCGAATGTTGCCTAGATGATGGGGTATTTAGGAAATTTTATTTCATTAATTTTTTCATACGAGTTCTTAATTTGCTTTAATAATAAGATTAATAAATAAAAAGTATAATAGTAAATGGAGATTTTAAATATAAACAGTCGCACCTAAGCTCTGCCTAGATGTTGGAGAGTCAGGGTAGTCTCAATATAATTAAGAATCTAACTTTTAAATTACATTTTATTTTACATGACATTTATTAGTATACATACGTTAGCATGTTATCATCGATAATTGTCGGTATTATTCTCTCTTTAATTTACTGTTTGATGATAAAATATTTTTCAACAATAAAAAAAAAGAATAATGTGTTTTAAAAAAAAAGTTGTGATACTACAAAATAAAATAAAAATAACATTCCGAAAGAAATAATTTTTTGTACTCTGCCTAGATGTTGGAGAGTCACTAACAATTATTTTCTATAAAAATTGTTGTTTCATTTTAAGGATTATCATGTTAAATCTTGAGTGAAAAGAATTATTTTAAATTCTGCCTAGATGTTGGAGAATTTTAAAATAATTCTTTAACTTTAAAATTTTCTCAATATTCCTAAATAAAAAGCTTTAACAAAATTGTATTTTTTTCAAATAAAGGGAATTAGTGTTAAATTTCAAATTGAAACCATTTTTATCCAACACCGAAAATAGTGCATAATTATATGGTACTAATTTATTGGCATGTAGGGGTGCTAATCCTTCCCCGCACGTAACCAACTCTTGAACCTAACCTGGTTTTTCATAGATCAAAATTTATCTTTTTGATAAACTTTAAACTTGCTTTTATAGTTTTATTAAAAAGATAAACTTTTGGGTGACCAATTACATCTTAACAAAGATTGGTGATGACTCTCCTATTTACTTCGATTTTAAAACTCTTTTACGTCTGGCGGTCCCAAAACTGTTACGACATCACTATTTGAAATTATTAGTGTAACTTCCACTGAGATGACATTTTCTGTTACATTTGTGTACATAGAGGCTGAATGTTCTGAGATTTATATTTCGACACTAGATAAGTTAAAAAATTTGATGCCTATTAGTAAATTTTTTATTGTCATTGTTATTGATAAAGAGTTAGCATTGATGAATGTCATATAAGTAGTGTTTTTGAGCACAATCAATCTTCTTTATAGATTGCACATCAATAGAAATTTACTTGCAAATTGTAAAAAGTTTTTTTAACGAAAAGAAAAATATGAGGCATTGGAGTGTACCGATGTATTTGTCTACTTATGGTGAGTACGAAAGGCATCTAAGCTAATTTAAAATTGATTACCAAACTTATCCAAGTACATTAAAGTATGTAAAATATCAGTGATTGACAAAGTATAAGAACTGATTTATTGTGACTTGGATAGATAAAATAATACACTTTAACAATGTTACAATAAATATGTATGATTTATGTTGCTAATATTATTTTTTTAAGGCCAATAGTGCCTTTATTATTTTTTTAAGGCCGAAAATGCACATTTAAAATTAAAGAGGCACCTTGGATTATTGCAAGAGGATTTTGAATAATCATAGAAGATAATTAACGCACTTATTGAGCCCTAACATACAAAGATCAAGGCTTCATTTTAAATAAAGTGTTACCTTTGTAAAGTATAATTTCAAGCTTTTATTGTTCAAAGAGTTGCTAGGTTTGGTATCTAGGAACATATTGAATATAATATTGATGAAGGTTAAGCGAGCTAATCATATTGAGATTGATGCATATGCTTATGCCTATATGATCAGAAGCACGCATGGATTATCTTATATTCATAAAGTTGCAAAGCATATAAAAATGAAAAGTTTAATTTCTTTATCTAAAATGCATCTGCATTGAAAAAAGTTAGATTTAATGAAAAGCAAAGACAATTCAATATCTAATGAGTTAACCATCTGGTCCGAGGTTGATCGAACCATCAAACATTTTAATAAATATGATGAGTTGGGGTAAGTTGGCCATGAAAAAAAAGTTGTGAGAACTTGATGATTCGTCCACAACTATCTTGATGCACCATTAGAGATGGCTAAGCCAAAAGGTTCCAAAGCTTTAAAAGCATATACCTCTACAAAACGTAACCTATCATAATAAAAGATTGTGTTATCAGTTCAAGATAGTACATCACCACCAAGCATTACAAACTCAAAAAAATCAACAAAACATATTGCTAAAATTCTTGTTCACCAGCCTCATGATAAACAAAAAATACAATATTTGGATAGTTTGCCAGTGGAGTTACATCCATATATAGATATTGAGGTGGATGGATATTATGAGTTTTATGCTATTGTTGGGTTGGTTGGATTGAGATTAGATAGTTAGGTACAAGAGTGACGAGATTTAATTGAAGAGCTTAATGGATATTGATGCGATTATCTAACTTTATATGGATCCATGGAATGTGTTAAGAGATTGTTATAAACTTATCATGTTTCTAAACTTTTACATTGTAAGATAAGTGGATAGTCTTATCTGATATGAATCATTTAATTGCCTCCCAATATAACATCGTGCAAGTCCACATTAGTTCAAAATAGTACATAACATATCTTCTTATTAGATCTGTACAACTCGCACCATTGGAGCACATATTAATTACGATTTGATTTGTTAATGGTTGTCATTTTATGCAGGTACTGTTAATTAGTGTTGTCAATTACTATTTATTGTAGACACTCAATTTGGTCCAGGCCCGGATCAATTGGGCCTGGTCTAAATGGGTAAGTCTATATTTTTTTCTTCATTTTATATTTATTTTTATTTTTTTTTATTTTACATTTTTATTTTATTTTTATTTTATTTTTATTTTTATTGTTATTATTTTATATTTTTTTCTTCTCTTTTATTATTATTTTTTTTATCTTAGGCATTTATGTATTTATTAATATGTATATATCTTTATTTTTTTTTCTTTTTCTTTTTTTTCTTTTCCTGTTAATATTTATGTATTATCTGTTATTTAATTTTAATTTATCTATTAATTTTTTTGATTTATCTTATTTATTTTTATTTGATTTTTTCTTTTATTTTTTTTTAATTTATCTGGCTGAAAATTGGATTGGGATTCAATCAGAAGAGTCCATGTTGGATTCAATGATTGAATCTCGATCCAAAGAGGAATTGGGATTGATCAGAAATTCTTTTGATTAATCCCTATAAAAAGGATCCTCTGAAACAGAACAGAGGACACACAAAAAACAGTGAGCGAAAACCTACTGATTGAGAGAAAAGGGGCGTATAGAAGATTTTTGAAGGCTAAAAGAAGGTTGAAAAGTGTTAGAATAGCTGTGGAAATTGAAAAAAAAAATTTAGAGATTTTTGGCAAAAATTTTTTCTGGAAATTTCTGGAAAATTTTTAGATTTCGGTGATTTTTTCGACGAAGATTGAATTTTTGGAATACAATTTTGGCTAACTTTGAAGTTTTCGGCCAGCTACCCAGTTTTCGGTGAAGATTTTCAAAAACTGACTAACTTTTCGACGAATTTCCAACGAAAAACCCAGATTCTGACGAAAAATTTCAGAATCCGGTGAATATTCAATCGAAGTTCTTCGGTTGTTTTAGAGAGAAGCGAGAGAAAAAAGAGGAAGAGAGAGAGAGGGGAGAAAGTTTCTGTCGAAAAACAAAGGGAAGAGCCTTATATACCCTTTCAAAACGACACCGTTTTTACGTTAAACAACCTAGAGGATCCATGCATTTTGTCGAGATTCGACCCGACCCGAGCGTCGACCCACTTGGCGACCCGCGCATGTTCCACCTCTCTGAGCCGTGAGCCGAGCCGAGCCGACGACCCGAGCCACTTCTCTGAGCCATTTTTCTTCCTTGAGTCGAGTTGAATCGAGTCGTTTTTCGAGCCGCTTCAGGTTTTTTTTTAATTAATTAATTAATTTATTTATTTTTATTTATTAGATTAGGTTTATTTAATGTTCTTTTATCTTCATTTTATTTTTTTTGTTTTACTTTTATTTATTTATTTATTTATTTATTTCTCACTTTTATTTTATTTTATTATTTTATTTTCTTTAAATAAAATCCAAAAACATATTTTTGGAGAAAAGTTGAAAGTATCAATTTTCCTCGAAATTAAAGTTTCAAAATAATATTTTTGGAGAAAAGTTAAAAGTATCAATTTTTCCTGCACAAAAAGTAATCATTTTTTTTTCTTTTTTTGAATTTTCCTTAATGTCAAATAATCCGACGATGGAGCCTCTGCAAGTGAAACAGTAGTTTTCTTGCATACTTCTGAGGTAAGGGAATTTTTTCAATTTTTTTCTAAAAGTATTAGAGTCAATTGAGAATAATTTTTAATAGTTAATTACTTGGTAAAATTTTAAGGCTTATTGGATAACACAAAATTATGCTGGTACCATCTTTTGATGGGCGTTGTAAGGGTGCTATAACCTTTCTCACACGTAACCGAACTTCTGAACTCTGTTTTGGTTAGTAAACCCGAACCTATTCTTTTAAGGACCCTTAAACTTAGGTGTTCTCTGAAAGGATAGATTTCTTAGGTGGCCAATCGTACCTAGATAAAAAAAATTGGTGGCGACTCCCTAAAAGTCAATGTCTAGTGATAGATCCCCGACGTTATGACAGCTTGACGACTCCGCTGGAGAATTTGAGAGTCAGGCCAGCAAATAATATGTGTCATCCAAAAGCCTAATAAAATTGAAACTTTTTGTATATATGTGTTATTATTGATTCATGTTTATTTGCTTTGTTAATTATGTCATTCATATGCATGTGCATAACATGAGCTCTACACCCGAGCTCCGTCTCTCTAGAAGAGAGTAAAGTACCTATTGCTTTCGTGAGGTCTAATGCCTCCGCAGTGGCTAGCAAAATACTCCCACTCAAATTGAACTTTTTTCGCTTGTAGCCTGTAATAGGTGAGGATTAGGGTACCTTACTAGTCTGTGATGGACAAAGATGTAAGGAACAATTTGAGGACCTTTAGACTTTGACCTTAAAATCACATATAGTGAACCTTAAGAGTGCCTAAACCTAGGATAGAGCCCTTTCTACCCAATGATAGATATACCTTGAAATTAAGACACAAAAAGGATGTTTATCTAATCATTTTGATTGTTTAACTTTGTGCATCATTTTCATTATCATATGTAACATTGTGCATCAACATCACTTTCATTTTATCCATGAAACTAACTAGGTTATTTGTCTGATTGTATGCATCTACATTACTTTCATGATCATGTTTTAACACAATCATTTGCATCCATTTCATATTAGATTTCATTCAAAAAAATGTACATTTCATTCGTGCATCAAAGCATCATACATAAAGCATAGCATAACATTTCTAATCATAATTGTGGTGCTAAAGGTTCAAGGATAGCTCCATCTAGTGAGAACCCTGCCCATCGATACAACACAAGATCCAGAGCAAGACAAATGGAGCAAAAAAATTCTCATAGATTTGAAAAGATAGAAAAAGCACAAGAAAAGATTGAAAGTGAGCTGAGTAAGATTTTGGATACTCTTAATAAGCTGAATAAGGGAAAATGAGTTGAAGAAGATACAAGCCAACAAGTTCCCTCGTTGCAAGAAGTGGCTGACCCTTTATATCTTCCAGATTTTGGCCCACCTCAAGCCTAGTCTACTCAAGAGGTTTCACCGTAACACTTTATATATCCAACATATCCTGGAATACCGTCAGCTTCTAACCCAGGGTATTATAATAGCTATGTAAATCCTGTCTTTACTGAAAAGGCAGTAGAACTAATTTTTGATCTAGATGGTCTGAAAGAAAAGGAGAAAGAAAAGGTAAAAGTGAAAACTCAAGAAAGTTCCAAGATTAGTATGCTAGAGCAAAGGCTACGGGCTGTAAAAGGATTTAGTTTTTATGGGTCAGTTGATGCTGCTGGACTCTGCCTAGTCCCTGATGTGGTCATCCCTCATAAGTTCAAAGTACCAAAATTTAAAAAATATGATGGTACGAAATACCCCAGAACTCACATCACCATGTATTGTTGGAATATGGCAGCTTATGCTCATGATAAAAAACTCTTAATGCATGTCTTTCAGGATAACCTTATTGACTCTGCGGCCATATGGTATGTTCAGTTAGACAGAACCCGCATTCGCTCTTGGAGCGATATGGCGTATGACTTCATCAGTCAATATCGAAATATTATCGATTTGGCCCCTGATCGTTTGTCTTTACAGAATCTGGAGAAAAAGGAAAACGAGTCTTTTAAAAAGTATGCCCAAAGGTGGAGGGATGTTGCTTCTCAAGTATAACCTCCTCTGACTAAGAAAGAAACTACAGTGTTATTTGTCAGCACTTTGAAGTCTCCTTATTATGAAAAGATGATAAGAAATGCAACAAAAAATTTCACCGACATGATGATCTCTGGAGAAATATTGAAAGTGCCATAAAAAATGGCAAGTTGAAAGGAAGAAAAACCAAGAAGGCATCAAAAAAGAAAAAAGATGAAGCTCAAGTTGTGAGCTTTGATAGACAACAATTCAGGGGTTATCAATCCTATCCATCCCAAGGTTACTCTCCATACTATCTTGTTGTGAATAATACCTCATCCTACCCATACCAGCTAGCTCCACAACCACCTTATTTATCCATATACCGATCAATTTTTAGCCCTCAAGATCTTACATATAGCCTTAACATTCAAGCTCCTGTAAGAACCTAAATTCGCCCTATTAACCCAGCAAGTAGTTCACGAGAACAACGGACTACTCGAGAAAAACTTGTATTTGATCTAATCCCTATGACTTATACAGAGTTATATCAAGAACTCTATAATAGCCATTGGATTGCCCCCAGCCATGTGAAGCCACTTAAACCACCCTATCCAAAGTGGTATGATCTTACAGCTCGCTGCGACTACCATTATGGAATTACTGGTCATTCTACTAAAAATTGCACTGTTTTAAAGCATAAGGTGCAATGGTTGATCAATGATGGAATGGTAAGTTTTGATCAAGGAAAAGTTACAACACCTAATATTAGCATTCTGAGTGAAAGTCAAGAACAGAAAGGATCCGGAGAGTCACAATGAATTGATGGGCAAGATGTCAATAGAGATTCTTCACCTGATCGCATAAGGAGACAATTTTAAAGAATGGAGATAAGGCTGGTTGAAGGTTTCTTTTGTCATTTTAGGATTTCTTTTCGAGTAATTGTTAGATTTTTTTTGCAATATGATTTCACTTAATAAAGGCAAGTTAATGCATTTCATTACATTTTTCTCTTTCATTTGACCATTACTCCATGCTCTGTTACCTTTCATAACTTATACTCACATTCTCAAATTTCAGATGATGAATATTTAGACAATGATAATAATAATTCTAGGATTTAATTTTGAGAACTCATCCACATTAATATGAGGAGATGATTTGACAAAAAAAAAAGGATAAGCCATTACCAGAAGTGAAAGAGATATGTCTTGAAGACATGTAATCTTCTATACAGGATCATGAGCTTTGTTCAATAGATGATGTTCAAGAAAAGTATTCACAATTGAGATGAAAAATAGCCATATTTCTTTTACCATTCAAAAACTATTTATTACTACCCTTTTGAGCCTATTATGATTTCTTTTTCTGAAGAACCCCAACCAAGGATCACCCTCTACACTGGGGGGCAATTTTTGAAAAAAATCATAAAAGATCTCAAAAATGAAAAAAGAAAAAAAAATAAATGCCACACATGACTTGGGACAAAGTAATGAGAATCCTTTATGTGAGGAAAGAAAAAAGCAGTGAAACGATGTGGGGGCAAAATGCCAAGTTGTATCAAATGATCCTTTGGTTTTGAACCTTTTTAATACATGTTTTGAGCCTATTATATCCATTTTATAACCTTTCACCTTGACCTACATTACAACCTTAAAAAGTCCATTTGGATCAAGTGTGAATACTCAACTTGAATGATCATATATTGAACAAAGGTATGCTCATGATGAAGCAATGAAATCATGCTATATTGCTCTAAAGTTTGATGTATGAAAGATATCAACAATAGATGAAAAATGAGAAAAAAAAAAGAAGATGATGAAAAAAAAAAAAAGAAAGAAAGAAGAAAAAACTGAGAAAATGAAAAAAAAAAATCAAATTGAAAACCTGAACGGGTGATTTTGGTAGAAAAAGATCCAGATCAAATGGCTCACACGAATGAAAGATCAAAGACATCTGAAGATCTCTCAAAGACTGGGGCAAAGTTCACTAAGCTCAAGATGACTTCAGCAGTAAATGGAATGAGTTTTTGAAAAAAGAATCCTAGATTAATGTTGAGAATTATCTGAATATTCATCATTTGGACATACCATTCATCCCAATGACATGTATCCAATTTATTTCCTTTCCCATTTATTTTGTACCAAAATAGATTTTCATTGATTATCTTTACTTTGTGTTCTCTTATTGTTTCACCCTTAAAATTAATTGAGAAAATGCTTAATTGCATTGTATTTGTCGAGAATTGAAATGATAATGAATGAATAAATATGTGCTTAAAAGAGTCTTGCATTCATTTGAAAAGAAATCTAAGATGATGGTGGTAAAAATCTAAAAGAGATGATTTGAAAGGATATATGATGTGACCAAATGGAGAATATGATAGGACAAATCTTAAAAAGTGGTATAATCAAGTGATGAGTACAAGGATGAATTGGTCGATATGACTTGCAAGTTATGATTGAATGATGAAAATAATCAGTGGACAAAGTTTATTTTGGAATGGTTAATGCTGAGACACCTATAAGTAATGACTCAGTAATGGTGGATGAAATTTGTTCTGAAATTTTTAGTGCTGAGAATTCTATGAATGGTGGTCAAGTGATGATCGATTGATGAAACTTATTTCAAAGTATTGAGAAACTGAACAAGGAAGACATACAAAATGGTGGAGTTTTGAGAGCCATATTATCACAATTATTTAGGATTTCATGACATTATTGACGTCTGTATTACATGCATCATGGGGGCATCATTGCTTGAATAGTACATACACATAATTTGATGGATTAAACTTTGTTTGGACATGCATGGCACTATGAGAATATAGGTTGCCACATTTGCATCATTAAGAAAGCATTTGCATCTTTGGTCATAACATTCATTCATGCAAAATTTTAAGTCACTTGAAAAAGAAATTATGAATATTTTTATGAAAATTTTTTAGAATCTCTGAGTTTCAAAATGAGAATCTTTGAGGAGTGAAACCCTAAAGTTTATCGAATGTGAATCTTCGAACAAATGAAAATTTTTGAACTTTTGGATGTGGATCTCCAAAATACAAAACTTCAACCTTTTGGATATGAATTTCCAATGTTTTAAATGAGAGCCTTTGAACTTAGATGTGAAACTCTAAGTTTTATTGCATGTGAGCCTTTGAACTTAAATGAAAAGCTTTGAATTTTTAGATGTGAATTTCCAAAATTCAAATGAAAAGCTTTAGATTTTTGGATATGAATTTCAAGTTTGCCAAATAAGAACCTTTAAAAAGCCTTGAACTTTTGGATGTGAGCCTCCAAAATTCAAATGAGGATCTTTGATGCGAGTCTTACAAGTTGCAAATGCAAATCTTGAGATCTTGCAAATTTGAACGAAACTGAAATCTTGAGAATCAAATTTCAGTAAATTCTTACAAAGTTGGAAGGTTCTTACAAATCTGAACCTATGAATGTCGAACTCAAATTGTGAATCTTTGAGTTCCCATTACAAAATGTCTTCAATCACGATCTATAACTCCTTTGGACATGATTGTCAAGGAGCAATTTATTTTCCAAAGTTTCGTTGCCTCTGTTTAGAGGAGCAATTTACTTTTCAAAGTATTGTTGCCTCTGTTTAGAGGAGTAATTTACTTTTCAAAGTCGTGGTGCCTTTGTTTAGAGGAGCAATTTACTTTCCCAAAGTTTCGTTGCCTCTGTTTAGTGGAGCAATTTACTTTCCAAAGTCGTGGTGCCTCTGTTTAGAGGAGCAATTTATTTTTTTCAAAGTTGTTGAGCCTCTGATTAGAGGAGCCATTTATGTTTCTCAAAGTCATTGAGCCTCTGCCTAGAGGAGCTTTGATCAAAAACAAAAAAAAAAAAAACAAAAAAATAAAAAGTAAAAAGGTCGAGTTGAGTCTTGATAGGGTGTCTACCTCTTTGCGTAATTTTTATTTTACAGAAAATGTGCAAAAAGGGGCAGCTGTAGACACTCAATTTGGTCCAGGCCCAGATCAATTGGGCTTGGTCCAAATAGGTAAGTCTATGTTTTTTTTTCTTCATTTTATTTTTGTTTTTATTTTTTTTGTATTTTACATTTTTATTTTATTTTTATTTTTATTGTTATTATTATTATTATATATATATATTATTTTTTTTCTTCTCTTTTATTATTATTTTTTTATCTTAGGTATTTATGTATTTATTAATATGTATATATCTTTATTATTATTTTTTTTTCTTCTTTTTTTTCTTTTTCTGTTAATATTTATGTATTATCTGTTATTTAATTTTAATTTATCTGTTAATTTTTTTGATTTATCTGATTTATTTTCATTTGATTTTTTTTATTTAGCTGGCTGAAAATTGGATTGGATTCAATTAGAAGAGTTCATGTTGGATTCAATGATTGAATCCCGATCCAAAGAGGAATTGAGATTGATCAAAAACTCTTCTGATCAATCCCTATAAAAGGGATCCTTTGAAACATAACAGAGGACACACAGAAAAACAGTGAGCGAAAAGTTACTGATTGAGAGAAAAAGGGCGTATAGAAGATTTTTGAAGGCTAAAAGAAGGTTGAGAAGTGTTAGAATAGCTGTGAGAATCGAAAAAAATTTTTTGGAGATTTTTAGCGAAAATTTTTTCTGGAAATTTCTGGAAAATTTTCAGATTTCGATGATTTTTCTGGTGAAGATTTAATTTTCCGACGATAATTTCAGCCAACTTTGAAGTTTCCGGCTAGCTGCCCAGTTTTCGGTGAAAATTTTCAAAAACCGACCAACTTTTCGATGAACTTTCGGTGAAAAATCCAGATTCCGATGAAAATTTTTAGAATCTGGTGAATATTTAACCGGAGTTTTTCGGTCATTTTAGAGAGAAACGAGAGAAAAAAGAGGAAGAGAGAGAGAGGGGAGAAGGTTTCTGCTGAAAAATAAAAGGAAGAGCCTTATACATCCTCCCAAAACGACGTCGTTTTTGCGTTAAACAACCCAGAGGATCCACGCGTTTTGTCGAGATCCGACCCGACCCGAGCGTCGACCCACTTGACGACCCGCGCGTGTTCCACCTCCCCAAGTCGTGAGCCGAGCCGAGCTGATGAGCCGAGCCGCTTCTCTGAGCCGTTTTTCTTCCTTGAGCCGAGCTGAGCCATTTTTCGAGCCGTTCCAGATTTTTTTTTTAAAATTATTTATTTATTTATTTTTATTTATTAGATTAGATTTATTTAATGTTCTTTTATCTTCATTTTATTTTTATTTTTGTTTTACTTTTCTTTATTTATTTATTTATTTATTATTTCTCACTTTTATTTTGTTTTATTATTTTGTTTTCTTTAAATAAAATCCAAAAAAATATTTTTGGGGAAAAGTTGAAAGTATCAATTTTCCTCGAAATTAAAAGTTTCCAAAAAATATTTTTGGCGAAAAGTTAAAAGTATCAATTTTCCTTAAAAATAAATTTTCAAAAAAAATAAATTTTTGAGAAAAAGTTGAAAGTATCAATTTTCCTCGAAATTAAAGTTTCAAAATAATATTTTTAGGAAAAAGTTGAAAGTATCAATTTTTTTTGCACAAAAAGCAATCATTTTTTTCTTTTTTTGAATTTTCTTTAATGTTAAATAATCCGACGATGGAGCCTCTGCAAGTGAAACAGTAGTTTTCTTGCATACTCCTGAGGTAAGGAAATTTTTTTAATTTTTTTCTAAAAGTATTAGAGTCAATTGAGAATAATTTTCAATAGTTAATTACTTGGTAAAATTTTAAGGCTTATTGGATAATACAAAATTATGCTGGTACCATCTTTTGATGAGCGTTGTGAGGGTGCTATAACCTTTCTCACACGTAACCAAACTCCCGAATTCTGTTCTGGTTAGTAGACTCGAACCTATTCTTTTAAGGACCCTTAAACTTAGGTGTTCCCTAAAAAAATAGATTCCTTAGGTGGTCAATCGCACCTAGATAAAAAAGATTGGTGGCGACTCCCTAAAAGTCAATGTCTAGCAATAGATCCCCGGATCTAGACATTATGACATTTATATTTATCATTTTTATTTTATATAGGCATTAATGACATTATATAAATAACGTTCCTATATTATACAAGCATTTCTAAAATCATTCGCACCAATACCTCATATTGCATGTAACTAGCGTAAGATTCAGTATAATTGTGCTCAAGGGTAGGATATTTTATATGTGCCCCTCGTTAAGGATTTCAAGTTATTATTTAATTCGAATTCTAATATGGCCACTCAATAAATAATAGACATTGATTGATTATTTTTTGTAATGATCTTAAATATTTTATGTTAATATTTATTGTTTATATTTTTTTATGCTTTATATTATATTATGAACATTTTATCTAGTAGACGATCTTGATGCTACTATAATAATATAAGATATTATATTATAAAACATTTTATCACTGATATCATATTGTTATACTTTTCGAGCCTCTGACATCTCCGATCTTGATGCTTAACCAACACAACGTGCATATCTCATTGTTCCCAGTATTGGTCTAAAAAGCTATATATAATATCATATTGGTTAAATGATGGTCTTTGTCAAGTATGAGACAAGGCCAACAATCTCTAATGGAATAGTATGTACAAAGCCAAATTGGCATAAAACCCTCTTCGATTGATACAGCTCTACAATTACCCTACACTTGATACATCCAATGAAAAAGGATATGCCTCCCATCTATCGACGTATAGGGCCTAGCACATATCTAATACTGTCAACCTATCCAAGCTTTCACTTAAAACAAGTAATGTATCATCATAAGTCTTCCATCATCAAACACGTGGTAGATCATTTGAATATATCAAATCGATGACTGCGCCTAATGATGGAAAGTGATCGTAAATCCATGCATACATGAAATACATTTGTAAATCCACACATATATGACTAATAAAAAATAAATCAAATAATTATAATATATTTTTAAATAATTATAAATACATACGTGGACAAGTATCAAATATCTGACAATCTAATACACATGTGCACTGCTCACAATCCCAAGCTACCTATATAAGTAAGTGAGGCTAGCTATCCCTCAAGCATACCTCCCAATGACAGTGAGATCTTTCAATAGGGGTAAGTATGCTACTAATATTCTCATCGCGGTTTTGTCACAAAATAATGTACTCTTTACCAAATATAATAGAAAAGCTCGAGATGCGCATGCAATCACCTTAGCATTTGATGTATCAGTGACATGCTTAAAAGTCTCATGCAGTCAAGATAGTTAAATAGTAGATCTTTTACTTGATTTAGTCTCCACTCTAGCATCGTCATAAGAAACTCCAAGCAACCTCAACAATAATGTGTTTGCCTTATGCATCATCAACAAATGAGGTATTATAACAATAGTCCCAATGATCGGTATGTGGATAATGGTAAACACATCGTTCAACGTAATAGTCATCTCATCAAATGACATATGAAATGTGTTCATTTCTGATCGCCACTTCTAGACAAAAATGGAGACTATTGTTGCATTAATTGTATGATAGGTGCCGTCGATGAGTGAGCATAAACCCAATTGGACTACATGGGCTCGAATACTATTGCATGCATCGTTTAGATGCCATTGCTATAACTTCAGCCCGTAGTTAATCGATTTCAATGGAATGCTATTGTAACAATAAAAACAACAACAAAAATATTTATACAACATCACCAATATCAACATCATACACAATATCATCAACAACAACAACCAACCAGCGCACTCTAAATATATAAACTAACACGATTCATATTATACAATTCTAGTGATTTTCTGGTTATTTTAAATTTGGAATGTAACATAAGAAGCTAAACTCGATATAATGGAGGTATCAATTGGACCTCCTAAAAAGGACTTCACGTGATGCTCATAAATGGTGAAAGTCAAAGGCTCAGCCTAAGGAATGTCATTAGCTGTATGGTCCCCTGGCTCACTGTCTCTCCTACTCGTCATCTCCTTTTAGAGGCAGTCAGACACCTCTGGCTCGGACTAGCATCAACTATGATACCTTTGCCTTATGTACAAGCCATATTTGTAACAAAACACAACTCATTAAAACTATCAACTCAAAGATAAATTTACAAAATATATTGATTCATGAAAATTTTGAATAAAATTTATACAATCAAAAAAATGATCTTTAAGCTTCTCGGAAATCTATTTTCAAGAAGCTTAAATTCAATCTAATTTTATTATAAACCCTAAACTTTATTTCTACATGAATTTCAACCAAATTTCAACCAAATTAATGGAAAAGAAAGTTAGAAATCTTATCTTAAATAAGTGAAAAACTAAAAAAAAAAAACTAATTTGGGATTAGTTTTATTTGTTTAGGGCTTTTTTTATTGAAAATGAAGAGAGAAGAAGAGAGAATGAAAGAGTAAAACGGTAGGAAGAGAATATACAAAAATTAGTTGTGAGGAGTATTTAGTAAAAATAAAAAATTTAAATTTGAATTTGGGATGTATTTACTAGTGAGGTGTATAAAATAAAATTGGAGATATAAATAGAATTCCCCCTACAATATGAATATGAATTATTGTCAACAATCGTCAACTATGTAATTTTTTAAGTTGACATTCTCTGTATCACAGAATGTCGTATTCCCATTTTACCTTGTATCAAAAATCTAAATGTAGGCAAGTAGTTGTACGGGAATACAATTGTTAGCATTGCCAAAATGAAAAAACTGTTCTTCTTTTTGGTTATGGTAATATGATAGTCACCCAAAAACAAGGCAATGAAAAATATAAGAAAGAAAAACAATATGCAATATGTAACATGCAACATGCAACATGCAAGAAAGAAATACAAGATGGAGCAAAGGTTTTTGGGACAGGAAAGCTCACATAGCTTATTTTTCATTCATAATATTTACAATATGCAATACAAACTTTCCAAGTAATTGCCTAATTCAGTCACTACAAAGTCATGGCTGCAACTTAGTTGCAGCACGGCCTGCCATTGAGCTTGACACTTATTTAATGGTAGAATTATAGGACACACTGCCATATAATATTGTTCCTTGACATAGAAACTAGTTTTGTGACAACAGCAAGGACGTAAAGGATTCTAAGATCCACCATTAAACCATCATTTGCGTGTCAGAATTATAAATAGTTGAGTTCCTGCAGTGTTGCCGGCGTTCATCAAGTACGAGTACTCGTCAGCTTTCCTCTCGAAACGATCAAATAATTCATCGATAATCTTGTTTGCAAAATGATTGCTGATGATTCCCTCCAGGCCAGCTCTAAAGTGCATTGAACAAGGTCCGGTACCGAACTGGCCTATCTTAGCTAAGGGATTTGTTGTCTCCATTCTCTCTATGCTAAAACAACCATTTCTTTCATCTCCTTGGGAAAGGCAGCATATATAGGCAAGTTGAAAGAATCAACTTATTATTTCCTGTGGCAAAGCATTTCAGCTTCTTCATTTATATACCTGTTTGGACATTTCAGGTTTATTTGTAAGTTCTTTCAAGGATTTTAGTTATTAGGTTTAAAAACAGACGACGAAATGTGTCGTAATGGTTTTAGGATCCTCAAACATAAAGTGTTTTAAAATCGAAAAAAATAAAAGGGAGTCATCATCAATTTTTGTTAGGGTGTGATTTGACATTTAAAAATTTATCTTTTTAATAAAACTATAACAACAGGTTTAAAGTTTATCAAAAAAATAAATTTTGATCTACAAAAAATCAAGTTGAGTTCGGAAGTCGGTTATGTGTGGGGAAGGATTAGCATCCCACAACACCTATAAATTGGTACTATTTAATTATGCACTATTTTCGATGTTGGATAAAAATAATTTTGACTTGAAATTTAATACTAATTCCCTTCGTTTTTTAAAAAATATTTTTGCTAAAATTTTTATTTAAAAATATTGAAAAAATCTTTAAGTTAAAAAATTTAAATTAAAATTTTTCAACATCTAAGCAGAGTACCAAGAATTATTTCTTTCAGAATATTTTTTTTATTTTGTAATATAACAATTTTTTTAAAAAAAGTATTATTCATTTTATTATAAAATATTTTATCACCAAGTAGTAAATAAAAATTAAAGACAGAATAGTACAAATAATTATTGATAATAACATGCTAACTTATGTATGCCAATGAATGTTATGTAGGATGAGATACAATTTAAAAGTTGGATTCTTAAGTATAATGAGGCCACTCCGACTCTCCAACATCTAGGCAGAGCTTAGGTGCGATTATTTATATTTAAGATCTCAATTTACTGTTATATTTTTTATTTATTAATCTTATTATCAATGCGAATTACGAAATCGTGTGAAAAGACTTAACGAAGTAAAATTTCTTAAATACCACATCATCTAAGCGGCATTCGAGAATAAATTACTTCAAATGAGATTTTCACACGTGTTTTTAAGATTTTCAGAAGGTTTTGAGTAAGGACTTGAGTAAAGGTTTTGAAGGTTTGGTTTTAAAGCTTGAATTTTATGATATGAAAGGTTTAGGGTTTTGATTTTAGAGTTTGGAGATTTTAGGGTTTGAGTTTTGGGGTTTGGGGTTTGGATTTTAGGGGTTTCGGATTTTAGGGGTTTGGATTTAAGAGATTTTAGATTTTTAGGGGTTTCAGATTTTAGGATTTTGGATTTTAAGATTTTGGATTTTAGGAGATTTTGGATTTTAGGGGTTTGGATATAAAGAGTTTTAGAAACCTAGGATTTTGAAAATTAAGAATTAGTGTTTAAGGTTTCACTTTTAAGAAAATACGAACATCTTTAAAAATCTCCAACATCTAGACAGATTTTTGAAGCAAGTTCGATTTTAATGGTTTTTTAAAATTAATTAAAAAAATTTTATATTTCTTTTTATGAAAATTTATTAATAATAATTTTTCAACATCTAGGCGGAACTATTTCTTTAAAAAAATATTTTTTTATTGCTCCAACATCTAGGCAGAAAAAATAATAATAATAATTATTATTATTTTGAGCATTTTTAATGTATATTTTTAATTATTATGTTACTTATTTTTATTTTTATTATTATTAAAACAATTAAAAAAATTATCCTAATAAATTTAAAAATTTATCATACATAAATATAAAGAAAATACTTAAAATAACAAAAATAATAATATATAATAAAAATTATAAAATTATAAAAAAAATTTACTTGAATCGGACCGGTCAATGGTCCGATCAACACTGATCTAGACCAGTTGAACCGGTTCTGCGAATCGATCCAGTTGAACCGAATGAGAGTGGCTCGACGAGCAATTCAGTTGAACCGGTTAGAGGCTGGCTGAAGGTGGTTTTCGGGTGGAGTAGCGAATCCTAGGTCGGGTTCGGGTCCACACACGGATCCTCTTTACTTAAAATGACATCGTTTTGGGCTTTAGATTTTTCTATATAGGCTCAAAAGATTTTTTTTTTTTTGCTCATTTCTTCACCTGTTTTAGAAAAAAAAACTTTTTTTTTCTTAACCCAAAAAATAGAAGGCCCGTCGATTGCCAGAAGTCGATCACCTATGGTCACGCCGACCACCGTGGGTCACCATCGGTCGTCGATAACCGATGTCAAAAAACCTTCAAAAACATCCAGAAGCTCTCTTTCTTCATCCCCTTTCCAGATCCAGTGTCACTTTCGCAAGAAACAACCCCAATCATCGTAGATCGGGGTTTAAAGTTTCGGTTTCTTCTCTTTTTTTTTTATTTTGGACTAGAACTGATCTGTTTTCTTTGTTTTTACAGGGAGCTCGACGCTGAGGTTCCTCCTTACGGGGAGGACTATTTGTCTTTGTTTTTTTGTTTCTGTTTGGGTATGAGTTTGGTGAGGGTTGAGGCTCGAATTTGGGTGCTAGTATGGGGACTGATCTTGTTGAAAGGGGGGTTGGGCAGTGATAAAGGGTAAGCTCTTCGTCTGTCATAAAGAGAGGTTGAAGGGGAAGATACTGAGGGTTTTAAAAAGCTTCAAATAGGGGGATAGATAATGGTCGTAGGCGTGATAGGGTGGTTGTCTGGTCTGGTGGCTAGACAGGGGGCTAATCAGGGGTTGGACAGGGAACTGGTCGGGTTAGACAGGGGCGACAACAGTGACGTACCAAGCCTCTAGTTTTTGTCTCTTTTTCTTTTTTTTTTTAAATTATTATATATATATTTTTAATATTTATTATTATTATTATTATTATTAAAAATATTAATATTAACCTGAAATGAGAACAATAGATCCGGACAAAACCGGTGTCTACAGATAGGACTTACCTGCTTTGCCATATCCACGAGGATTTTACTCAGAAGATCAAACATCATACCGAATGAATTGTACGCATTAAGGATTCCATCAGGGTTTGATAGTGTGATGAGAACCATCATCCCTCCAACCAGAAGCTCCTTAGCTCTATCAACCAAAAATATGTCCATGTCCTTGGCAAATTGGGCTGCATAAGCATTGTATACATCTGCTGCAGCATTGTGTAGTGAATTCATCCCTTGTTCTATGCAGGGGAATTGTTGTCTAGCACCTCTTCTGGAATCTTGGACAGCCACTGTGATGCATAGGAGGAATGGACAACATGGAGAGATGACTCAGGAAATAAGCGGCCATAAAAGACCCTGGCACTCCAGCTACAAAATATTGTCTTTCGGGCGGGACGGAAGCAAAAAAGGTACTAAAATCATTGGAAGCATGATCATTGTAGAACACTTGGAACTCCGGAATTTTGGAAGCAGGAGACTGAGTTTGGTATTCAAGCTGCATAGCTTCTAGTACATTTTGCATAGACATAAATGTGTTTGGTCCAACTGAGCATCCTAAATCTTATACATGCAGTGCGTTTGATGCAGAAGAAAGTTTTTTTTATGTCAAGCTTCTCTACAATGGCACCATGGATCTTTACATCTGTAATGCTTGCAGCCGCTCTCTGCAGCAGTTGTTATATGATTTACTATAGCTACCTTTATCTTTATGAATACACACCGTAAAACGATGGATTAAGGTCGAAGTATTAACGCTTATGTCCCTCTATCATTGTCGAGTAGTGCCCAAAAAAAAAAAAAAAAGACATACCTGTAAGTAGGAATTCTTCGCGTAGCTGTAGGCTCCATCACCGCCTTTAATCGGATATGACTACAGAACTTCACCAGTGTTTTTGCTTATCGTTAACAATTGAACTCTTTGCCTTTTTCTCTAAAGCAACCTCTTTGGCTTGGGCTGAGGCTTCAGGGTCTTCTTGCTTTTACCTATTTATTCAACTCAAGACATATTAGGACGTTGGCTGTCAAGACATGTCGGGAGTTGTCTGCTTCTAGTAGTTGTTGTGTGTCATCTCAATAATTACGAAAAAAATTCAATAATATCATTTTAAGATTTATATTTTATATATTATCAATAAATTAGATTGGTCTCACTTTATTAATAAATTTTTTAAAAAATATATTAATTTTTATACATTTATTTTAAAAATTAATACTTATTCGTTAATTATATAATATTATTTAATTTATTAATAATATATAAAAATTTATACATTACTAATATATCAAATATAAATTTTACAGATATATTTTTATAATGTTACTGTCTAATAATAGTTCTTATTTTGATTATCTATGATAGTTTTTATGTTTCAAAGGAGTATAAACCAAAACCAATAAAAGTTAAACTCTTTTAAGATAAGATAAATAAAATTAATTAAATAATATATTAACTGATAACAAAAATAATTATGGACACGATCGTCACATGTGTAATTTTATATTTCTACAATAATTACTTGATAATTGAAGGGAAGAAAGTCAAACACAGACACCTTTCTCGACGTTGCAATCATCTTATTCGAAAGCATTGTAGTAATTAACAAGGCAGCAAAATCTCACATTCACATATAAAATACATGCATGCATTTTAATTTGAATGACATTCTCTAAGTTTGTGAGAATAGCTTATTTGAACGAATGCAAGTTGATAGCAATGAAAGAGACGTTTATTCTATTTGTGAATTTCTCATGGGCCATACGAATGATCCTAGCTACCTAGATTAAATGATAGTTGAAACTATCATTTATGTATGTTCGTCGAACTTGGGCAGATCAGTAGTCTTAAAAAAATATATCATAGAAATTATATATAATAGATACATAAATTAGTTTCCTTATCTTTCGAAACACCAGATAAATATGAGTTCCCTTCTTCTTGTTGATTGAACCGATTAGGGGAGCAATGCCATTTTAAAATGTTGACTGAGTCATTAATTTGTCTGCAATATTGAAAGTAGATTTTGATGAGAGTGAAAACAACAGATGGAGCAAAGAGTGACAAATGGAGTCTGGAGAGGATGGCAGGGTGATGTAATTAGATGTTCTTGAAAGGAGGGAGGAAAAAAAAAAAAGAAAATAGGGACTGAAAATGGGGAGAAAAGTGGGAAAAGCTTGAGTTTTTTTTTTGGTTGAGATAAAAGCAGAAAGATCATAGGATGTTAATTCATTAGTGTCAAACTTTTTAATTCATGTTGAAAGATGTTTGCCTAGCTCCTAATTTCATTTGACTTTTATGGAAGTTGTACTAATATTATTGTGTTATTATTTCATTAATCAATCTGTCTGTGCAAAAATCCGAATTGAGGGCAGGCACCTGAAAACAAGAACACAGTCAGAATCATTAAACAAGAAACAAGGTCAATATATATATATATATATATATATATATATATATGTTTATTCCATACAAAATAGTCTTACAATAACAAAAGTTATGCTGACCAGAGAAATTTATTTTTAATTAAACGGGTCCTAGTTTCAAGCTTTCAGCTGCAAAATTCATCACTTGCGTTGCAAGACTACAGATAACTGGGTTCCTCCTCTGCAGCTGGACAGAATTAAGTGGAATGATTCCTTTACTTTCTTAACAAGACGATCGAATAACTCATCTATAATATCATTTCCAAAATGTTTGCTGATGATCGATTCGAAGCCAGCTCTTAAATGCATCACACATGCTTTTTCATCAAGTTTGGGATCAGCCTCGGTTCGAACATTTGTTAACTCCAATCTCTCAATGCTAAAGCATCCATTTCTTTCCACCAGCTCTGTAATCTCCATTGGAGAGGCAGCATAAACGGGTAAGTTGAATGAATCCACTTGACCTTCACTTAATAATCCCTGCAGCATGCATTGATGTTGTATATTTCAATTTAACCAGCAGAATTGAAATCAATAACTGGATTTTACAACATTTTCAGTAAGGATTACAGCTAGCTGTTGAGTTACTCACCTCTTTTGCCATATTGTTCAAGCAGGATTCCAGGAAATCAAACATTAAACCAGTTGGAAGATTTGAGTATGGCATCCCATTCGGGCAACCTAGTGTGATCAATACCATCATCCCTCCAGATACGAGTTCTTTACCCCGAGCATCCAAAAAGCCTTCCATGTCCTTAGTAAACTGAGCTGCATAAGCATCAACTACTGCATCAGAGGCATTGGTACAGTGTATTCTCCCTTTGTTCCAGGCAGGGGAGTTTTTGTCTAGCAACTCTTCTGGCACCCTACTTAGCCAATGCAAGGCATATGAAGAGTGCACGAAATGTAAAAAGGACTGGGGAAATAATCTGCCATAGAAAGACCCTGGGACACCGGCTGCATAGTATTGCCTTTCCTTTGGCATGGAGGTAAAAAGGGTATTGAAATCATTGGAGCCTTGATCATTAAAGAACACTTGAAATTCAGGAATTTTTGAAGCAAGGCCTTGGGATTGGTACTTGTGTTGCACAGCTTCTAGTATATTTTGCATAGCTGTGAAGGTATTTGGTCCAACTGAACACCCCAAATCAGCAAGACGAAATAAGTTTGAACTAGAAAAGTTATTCATATCAAGTTTTTCCTCAATTACCTCATTGACTATTCCCTTTACAACATTTATACCTGTCTTCTGCGATATGTAATTGTATGGTTAAAATATAGAGAGAATCAGGTAAGCATCAACCACAACAGATTATAACTTATAAGCATGCTAGAAATGAAAAATTACCTGACAATAAGAGTTTTTGGTGTAGCTGTAGGTGCCATGTCCCCCATTCATTGGATAGGATTCTGACATTGTGATTGTTTAATAGTATTTAATCAGAAAATAAAATCTATTTTCCTGATCCGCAAGTTATAGCATATAATTTGGACATGAACCTTTATCATATATATAAATATATGTGTGGTTCAATGCAGAACTGTAACGTGAATTCTTAGATAAAAATTTGGTTGGTTTCCATATTCAAGATGGCGGACATTGATTCTGATCTGTTGTGATCAGAATTGGCTTCTTCCGTCTGGGAATATCTTTGGATACTCCTAAGAAACAAGCCTGCCTTCTTGTCAATACCTGAATTGACTTCTTTTTCTATTTGGGGGTCAATGACTGTTAAATCTAATTCCAAACATGATGCCTACCATTGAGAAAATTTGAAGGTTTTTGGCATTAAAAAGGGAAGAAATTTTAGTTTCTTTGGTCTCTAGTCCTTGAATTTTCTTTCATTTCAGAATCTCTCTCCTTTCCAAATATATTAAACTTTTGGATGGTGTCATTTGCAGTTTGGACAGCTGAGATACTTTCTGGTCGTTAATATACAAAGCAGCTGCATATTAATTCAGAGCTACAGACAAAGACTAACCTTTTTGTCCTTGTCATATTGGACTTTGTGTTGCTCTGGCTGCAATTTATTTTCGATTTGTCTTAAATGGCACAAGAAATGACAATTGTAAGGCCAAAAACTTTATGACATCTTAATTTTTATATCTGTTACCGTTTATTCTCGTTCATATCACGTATAAATCATGCCAAATATATAAATCAGTCCACTACACACCAAAGCTATTACAATAATTTATTAAGTTTTCGATTCATATATGATAACACGATGATTTTTAATTACTTGTTGCATTTTTTTTATATAAAAGAGATCGTTAAAATTTAAATATAATTATACGAACCAGTTTGCATTTTGATTTTTGGGTTTATGGTTAACAAGACTAAATGGGTCTATTAAGTGTTATTTCTCCACAAATATAACCATTTCCTGCTGGACGTTTTGTAAAGACCAGCCACAGTAACGTTTGTCACAGTTCCTGACTGTGGCTTCAGCTAATGTAATACATTGGATCTGGCAACTTGAACGTCCGATTACCAGTGTTGGTGCCCAGTAGATCACTCCATTGATCACCTATGTTCCCGACGATTCTATATCCATTTTTCTCCACCTTTTTCCTCTCATTGGATTTGTAAATTACTGACGGCTTTCCTGAATACGAAGGTTCCCTGCAATAAGAAAATGTTATTATATAAGGGATCGAACGAAGCAAAGTAATGGACAAAACACTAAGGTGGGTGACACAAATTTATTGTCTGACGCTTAGGTTTGCTTAATTTCCAGACTATATACTATATTGCGTCCCTCAGGACAATATCGGAGGATGATTATGCTGTTAATTGATAAACTTACTTAAGTACAAGCTTCTCCCAGGTGTGGTATCCGACTTTCTTTAGATTAGCAGCTGTTACACTTCTTTGATCTTCTGATCTTCCTGTTATGAAAACAGCCTTAATCCCCAGAGATAATAACTTCCTGTATAGTCTAAGGCTCTCTGGCAAAGCTGGAGCAGCCCCTTCCATTACCCATTTATTGAACAATGTGGCATTAAATGGCTCCACCCTGAAATTTTCATTCATGTAAAAATGTTAAAGAATTAAAAAAAAATGGTTCAAATTAATTATAATGTGAATGTGAGATGAAAATTTTACTTTTAAAGTTTGTATCATTTATATGTACTTCCGAATTTTGATTGAAGCAAAAATTAAAGCAAGAAATATGCAGAGTATCTGAACCAAAAAAAAAAGGGCAGAGTAAATCATGGAAACTGGTTGATAGAGAATGAGACTTTTGACTCTCCATGAAAACTTTTTAACTATTTTCTTTGAATCTTGGGCTAAGACTAATTAAAATACAGCTACTAATCAAAATTTAATATGCCAAATTATCATGCGATAAATGAAGCAACTAAAGATTTTGTTATTCAAATCGTAAAGATTTACATTCAATTTACGATATATTGTCTGTTTTAATCTAAAAATTTTACAATTTTATCTAAAAAAATCTCTCATAAATATAAATTCAAATCTCCACACACACACATATATATATATCAAATACTCATAATATTTCGAGATTAAAGCATTATAAAAATCCTTAAGGATTAAAGTTGTTTTTGTGTAATTGTTATTTAAAATATATATAATTAATTATATTTTTATTATTATTATTTCTTTAATAAGTTTTTTATTTAAAAAAATATTTGAACTGAAATCTTTAAACAAACAAACATTTGGCAAGAAACTACTATAAATTTCTATAATCAAACAATGTAAATTAAAATGATTAATTCATAATAATATTATTAAGTAATTATATATAATAAAATGCTTGATTACATACCCGAATCCATGCTTTGCATAATAAGGCAAATTGGAGAGGGTAGTCTCATCTATATCAAAGATCCAAACATCTATACCATCTCTGTCCAGCTCGAGGCTTTGAGCATAAAGCAAAGCCTCGTTAACTACAGCTCTAGAGTCTTTCAGATATTGGTGGCCTAGCATGTAATGACCAACATAACCTTCACACACTTGGGGAACAGTTTTCCACCCAATAATGTTGTTAGTTTCAACGCCGAGTCGCCAACTTAGGCATGACAAACCAGGTACAAGGTTTCCTCCGGCACCAGATTGCGGCCGGAGGAGGTGAATTTGGTGGTGGACGTGATCCGGTTGTGATATTGATCCCTTTGAAGTTGTTAGAATGTTGGCTAGAAACAAGACAAGCAGCAATGCCATGGTGTGTTTGTTTTCTAATACTTGGTGATAGCCTGGCTAAGCCAATTTTGCTTCTGTTTAAATATAAGACGATGCAATGGGTCTATTCATATTCTTTAAAAAAAATTTATTGTTCACGTTTATAAAACCTACAATTCACAAATCAGTTATGCAATGAATGTGGAGGGTGACAAAGACCTATTAACTAATTGTTCAGCTTTATTTTGATTAGAGTTGAAAATCTGATAAACTTTTTGTTTAATTTGGACTTTATTGGTTGTACATTTTTAAATTTCTCGCATCATTTGAAGGTTTACTCCTATTTTACTTTTTATTATATAGATTTTGGATTATACTTTTTCTATTTGTTTTTATTTCTTTCCTTTTTTTTTCTTTTTTTTAAGAGAGAATCTTTCACAATATATTAGAAAATGCATATTTTGACGTTTGGAACAGTAATCTTATGGGTAATCTTAAATGTTATTGGATTCATATGATTCACATTTGATGGATAATATTTTATCACATGGCTTCTTTTTTTAATGGAAATCATTTTCGATATGACTTTCTCGTAATATTTTATTAAAATACAGCCAAGATCTGAAGCTAAAATGATATTGTCAATAATGATTTGCTCTATTAATATTTATTAAAATTTAATTCTTAGCAAAGTCAAGTTCTAAAAAAAAAAAAAAAAAGTTGATATGAGATTTATGGTTGTCCCACTTTTGCAAATATTTTAAGCAATTGTAATATATTTGACAAAAAAAAACAAGACTTATATAAAATTATATAGGTAAAGTTCACGAAATTTTATATTAAAAATGAGTAAATAAAAATTAAAATCCAAAATCAAAATTCATATATTAAAAAATCTTATCACATAAATTAATAGAATAAAATTTGAACAAATTTTGATATATTTATTAAATAATCATTTTTTATAAACATATTAATAAAATTTTTACTGTTGAATAAATATCGATCAAATTTAAATTATAAATAATATTTTTAATAAAATTTTTTATATATTATTAATTTTCACATTAAATTTTATCAATCTATCGATTTGAAATTTTTATTAAAATTTTTATATATTTATTTCTAATAAAAAACTAAACAAATTTCATCTCTAAAACTTTATGTAAGTTTTGTGCTGTTTTACTATACAAATTTATTTAAAGTTATAGAAGAATATTTTGAGAATCTAAGTTCATGATATGTTTTCTAAAGTGATCCATTAGAGCACACCCGCACAAGCAAAGTCAACATGGATATTTGGATTTAAACAGACACGATTCCGACACTTCAACTGCCTTAGATATTCCTTATTTTCAAAGATTTCAAGGCAGGACCATTGGAGATGAAAAAAATAAAAATGGAGAAAAGTTATGGATACATTGAACCGACAGAACTGATGAAATCTAGTGTTGGATTAATTCTCATTTGGTCCATATCATAGTCATTTTCAAGTAATAATTCAAAATTGGAATGAGATTTTGCATTATTAACTAGGCTTAATAAATAATAAGACTTTGTTTGGATTGACGAATAAAGTTTGTATGAAGTGGAATCTTTTGAAAAGTGCCATTTGTTTTTGAAACTAGTATAAATATATATTTTGACTATTTATAAATTTTATTACTTTTATATAATATCAATGAAATTTTTTTATTTCGCAAAAAAAAAAAATACAAGACAAAACTCAGACTCTCATTTTTTTTAAATTATCTTTCCATTATTGCTTTTTCAAAAGCCTTTAATTTAGAGTTTGAACTTCAAAAATTTCAACACCCAAAAACTCATTTACATATAGGTTATACCATGGAATGGCTGCCACACAATTTTTATAAACAGCGTTGACAATTCTTAAAGGAAAAATCCCTTGACAAACAGAAATCCAAAAAAGAGTCGAGGAAAAAATGGATGTGGTCAAGAAAGTCAAAAGCTCTTATCTTTAGTTTTGTTCGCTAGATGCTGCCGACTTTTATAGACCTGGGCGCTCTTTGGCATGACGGGGTCCAATGCCTGGCCGAAGAGAACAAAAAAATTAAGCATAATTATACCTGTTTTTATACGCTATACATACCATGCATCCTAAATACATGGACTATATTTTTACTAGCAGTAAGATACTTATGATTGCAAAAGAAGAATCTCAAAACCTTCTACAACTTCATTGCCATATGCGAGTGTCATTCAACAATGCCAACCTATAGCAAAATTGCAAGGGACACAAATTTATCTGCAAATAAACAGATATAGAATACAGATACAAATACGTATCCAAAAGAAGGTAGGACAGGGAGAGTAGGGAAGAGCATTCTAAGAAGCCAAATGCATTATGTACCTTGTGAGTCATCAGAGAAGGTTTCTAACGGGCTCAAGGCTTGCAGACTCCATATTTCAGATGGAAATGCTTGCGTCACCATTAGGCCCTCCTTATATCACTAGCTTAGCAGTAAACCAAAGAGGCTTCAAAGTCAGAGCCAAAATAAGCACAATCTTCTCCACTCGTGCTCTATTGTATATTATCTATGGAATAATTCACAATGTACCAAGAAATTAATTAGATACTCTCCAACAAAATCATTTGAACAAGATACATCTCCTTAAGGAGCTTCTCCAACCAACCAGCTAAACACACAACCGAACTCACCCTAGCCTTTATCCATAAGTACTTAGAGTCAGGTTTGTAAATCTTTTTCACCCTTCTCACTCATCAAGGGATTAGCTAAGAAGACAAATGGAGGCAAATTTTATCCGTAACCCTTTCTAGTCATGCATTTTGAAAATTTAATCATCCCCATCATCTCAAGGGGCTAACAATCCAACCAGTAATGGGATTTTGCCTGCGAACTTTGAATCTCTTCTGTGGACCACTTTGCAGACGTTCAAGCACTGCATATGTAATTGAATCAGGTGTTAACCCCTGCTGCTTAAGTTTTGTATAGAGATCCACTGCTTCTGCAGTCCTGCCACTTTTCTCAAGACAATCAAGTAAAATGTTGTATGTCACAATGTTAGGATAACAGCCATCGGCAAGCATTTCATCAAATAATGTGCAAGCCATCTCAACTTTATCTGTTTTGCCAAAGCATTCAATGAGAGTGCTGTACGTTACAACATCTGGATTTAATCCTTTCTCTTGCATCTCCTTGAATCTCATGTGAGCTTCATCAAGATTACCATTTTTCCCAAGGCAATTGATCAAAGAATTGTAAGATACAATATCAGGTCTACAATCGCTTTTCTCAAGTTCTTCAAAGATTTTGATAGCCTCATCAACTTTCCCGGCCCTTCCAAAGCTAGAGATTAGAATATTGTACGTAAATATGTCAGGCAAAGGGCCAAGCCGTTTCATGTTTTCATAAAGATCATGAAGATGGGATATTTGCTTCAACCTACCAAGTGTTGAACATACAGTGTTATACATGACTGTATCAGTATCGATTCCCTTTTCATGAATCTTACTTAGCAGGTCCAGAGCCTCAGTTGTTTTACCCGCACTACACAGGCTTTCCAACATTGCAACGTAAGCATCCTTGTCTCCCTTATCATGGAAGTTCCACATGTTGCAAAATAACCGATGAGCCTCACTGGCATGGCCCAGCTTACTCAGCGTCCTTACAAGATATGCATATATTGACCTACTCATATATTTCTTTGATACTTCAATAACTTCATCTAGTTTATTAAGCCGCCCTTCTGCAGCCAGAACATTTAGAATGACACTGTATGTAAATTCATTGGGCCGACAACCTTTCTCCACCATTTTATAAAATATGCTAATAACCTTGTCAACCATCCGCCCATTCGCTAGTGACTGAATCACAGTATTATAAGCAATTACATTAAGAGAACAGCCCTTTGATATCATTTCATCAAAAAGTTTCAGTGATTCACCACATCTACCAAGTTTTCCAGTCAATCTAATCATAATTGTGTACGTATACTCATCAGGCTCACAATGCTTTCGTTTCATGTCTTTAAAAACCATGTAGGCCTGGTCAACCTGTCAAATGCCGTGGATCAGATTATCACTTCAGGGCCCATGAAACTAATACACTAAGTAACAAAATAAAAACTTGATATTAACGCAATATATTTTATTGTTTCCATCATAAATTAGTTATTACCAATATATTTTTCAAAATTATTAGCAGTAAAAGTACCCTACTAACAGTACTGACAAATCTTCCTAACAACTTCATACTGCAAGTAACAATGTTGAAGTTCGAAAACAGAAACACATGCTGATTCAAAGCTTAACTGCTTCCACTAAACTCCAGCCATTAAGCAACAAAATTCAACACCAAATTGATTCACCAGAATTAACAATTTAAAACCCCCTATTATACATTTGCAACAACAGAATAAACGAACGGTATACACCTGTAAGAAATCCTAAAATCTACATATAAAGATGGAGCCACAACAAAGTATGTGGGTCACTTAACCATGAAATTTGGAAACTCCTTCAAAATACATAAGTTAGTTTAGAGAAAATTCTAAATTGACCACACTAACAAGGAAATTTTAGAAGCCAATATGTCTATAAAAAGTTTTATTAGGGGTTGCTCAGGTCATATAATTTTAAAAATTTGAGATAAACTTTAAAAGTTTAATTGTTAGCGGAATATATGGAGACAATCTTCAACAAGTCAACTATAGTATAAGAGCAGAAAATGTTTTGTCTGTTTAGTTTTCCTACAAATATAAAATAAAATAAAATAAACAAAAAGGAAAACAATTCTCTTTTAGCCTTCTTTATTGCCTTATCTGCTTTTTGGAAAAGGAATATAAACAAAGGAAGAAGACATCACAGAAAATTTGGTGCCATAGGTGAAACCAACCTAAAAAATGTGAAAAATAAGTGTCAAGCCTTTTTTGGTACACTTGAGTAAGGTCAAAGAGGAGGGAGAATTTACACTTAAGTTGTATAAACATTTCAAACCCTAATTTCAAATTGAGAAATTTCATTTTCATGTTATAATGATGCTTGAATAGTAAGTTGTTAAATCCACAATCCTCATGATTTTACTTCTAAGTAAGACAATTAAGTTAGAACAAGAGTTACATTTTAGTTATTCCCCTCATTTTTAGTCAAAAAATCAGAATTGATTTTCCCTTCAACCATTGGCTTTTGCTTTTTCAGCAACTATTTAAGAAATAAAACAATTAAGTATTTGGTTTTACACACAAAATCCTAAACACTTGAAATCACCCCAATGCAGCTTAACTCTAAATAAACCAATGCTAAACACTTCAAATTCCTCTAATTCAATCAGAAAAAATAATCAATAACCACAAGAAAACCAAATAAAACTGTGAGAACTAAGAACATATCAATCGATTTAAGAAGAGATAAAAAGATCAAACCTTTTCATCCTTTGCCAAAGCATTCAACAACATGTTATAACAAAACACATCCAATTTATAACCTTTCCTCTTCATCTCCCCATAAACCGAAAACGCCTTCCCGGAGTCATGTGACCTTAAGTAAGCTTGAACCAGGCACTTATATGTATAAGCATTCATCTTCAATGCCCATTTCTTCACTAGCGTCATACAAGTGTCCAAATCCTCAGTGTTCCCGAAAAACCCAATAAGGATATTGACGATGGAGATGTTGCCACGTGTGCCGGACTTCTCCATGTCGTGGAGGAGTGACCGAACGGTGTCGAAGCGGTCGGCGCGCAAGGATTTGGACAGGATGAGGAGGAGGCGGGTGTAGGTGAAAGGGTCGTGGCGGAAATTGGGGGAAAGGGATGGGCAAAAATGGAAGAATTTCAGGGCGAGGGAAGGGCAGTTTAGGGATTTGAGAATGAGGGAGGCTTCATTGGTGGTGAGGGTTGGGGAGAGGGAGGAGACGTATTGGGAGAGGTTGAGGAAAGGATCGGATTGGGATTTGTTGAGGATGTGTGTGACTTTGCAGATGAGTTGGTGGCGTGGTATTGGGTAACCGCGAGAGTCAGCGGGGACGGTAGGTAGGGAGACTTCGGCGGAGAGGGAGCGGCCGCTTGGGGAAGTTGATGTTATTTTGGCTATATATTTGGTGGCGAAGTGGCGGCGGTTAGTGGTTATGACTTGGTGGAAGTGGCGGCGGTAGTGGAGCTTCATGGAGGCTTTTGATTGTACCGCCTATGCTCTGCTCCAGAACCGGTTTTCACTTGAAAATTTGGAGAGAGTCAAGACAAATCCACAAAGGAGTCCATGACAAGCTTAAACGATGGCGTTTCAAGATTTTCCATGGCCAAAGTTGGGCAGCTTAGGTTGAAACTTGCCTTTAAAAATCAATAAATCCTACTACTCCATACATAAAAAAAATTGTGGATTAAAAAATTTTATGAAAAAGTTATTTTTGCAATCCAACCAATGTTTGGATTCTAATAATAGTATTGTAGCATCTAAATTATTAAATGTTATTAGGTACAAATTGATCAAATAATTCATTGGTGTATAAATTAATCCATGGAAGACATTTTTGTATATTAATTTTGAATTTTTTAGATTTTTTCAAAAAATATTTTTTTAATTTTTTAATTTTTTTCACTTAAAAAAAATATGTAACACATGATAGTCACAAGAGTATCATGTGATAATCTATGCATCATCCACGTATAAATATTTATATGCGTATCCAATTTTTATAAATTAACGTTCACTTCACTAATTTTTATTAATGATGATGAAATAAATCAACATATAAATTAAAAGTTTAGGTCCTTGATCGAATTTTTTTTAATACATATATCACATTTCTACCTGCAATCAATCCAAACACACAACAACTTTACACACTTTCGTCAATTCTCAACACAATTACAGTGCAATAAAATTATAAAATCATTCAAGAATTTGAAATCTTAATCTATTTGCGTTTTAGTATGGCAAAAAGCTGAAGTCCATCTCTGTAACACGATTCCATTTGCCCAGAAATCTCTGACAGTTTCGGGACAAGCTGATTGAACAATTCATCAATGGCCTCCCTGGAAAAATGTTTGCTGAACATTCCTTCCATTGCAGCTCTGACATGTTTCACAAATACAGGGATGTCAATGGGACCTTTTAGCCATGGTGCAGGGTTCATCAATTCTATCACCTCCACCGTGAACATTCCATTTCTTTCCACTCCCTCAGTGAATTCTCCCGGTGGGCAAGCATATATAGGCAAGTTGAATGCATCGACATCGGCTTCACTGATAGATCCCTATAACATATATATAGTTTCGAATTCTTAGAAAATTACAAGGAAAAATTAGGAAAGAACCTGTATTGTTATCATTGAAATATTAATTTGGATGGAAAAAAAAATGGTTTTACATACTGTTTTCACCATGTCCATGAGGATGGATCCCATGCAATTGTACATCAAGCCATTCGCAACTTGAGAATAGGGCATCCCGTCTGGAATACTTGAGCCGATAATGACCATCATTCCTCCTGATACAATCTCTTGAGCTCTAGCATTCAAGAAATAATTTAAATCTTCAGCAAATCGAGTTGCATATGCATTTAAAACTTCCTGTGGAGCACTGGTGTAGTGAATCCTGCCTTTGTTCCAAGCAGGAGAATGCTCGTCCTCTAATTCTGTTGGCAGCTTAGATAGCCAATGCAATGAATACGAACAATGGCCTAAATGGAGAGATGATTTAGGCAATACTTGCTCATGGAAAGAACCTGGAACCCCAGCTACAAAGTACTCTTTTTCTTGTGGGAGACAGGTGAAGAGGGAATTAAAATCATTTGTGAATTGATCATTGAAAATCAGTTGAAATTCAGGCACTTGAGATGTAGGACGCTGAGACATATACTTCTTCTTTACAATTTCTAGTAAATCTTGCATAGCATTTATCGTATTTGATCCAACTCCACATCCAAAATCTGCAAGACGGATTATGTTTGAAGCGGAAGACAAGGATTCCACATCTAGCTTCATCATAATTGTATCTTCAATTTTGTTGGTTACAAAGTTTGCTGCTAATCTCTGCAAATGGGAATTACTTTAGAATGGAAGGCCTTCATTTAAATGTTTTTTTCTTTTTTCTTTATGATAACACATACATATTTTTATTAGCACAAAATTAAATATTATTGAATAGCCAAACTCTATACGCTCACGAAAAAACCAATATGCATGAACCAATAGGAAAAAAAAAAAAAACTCATGTAAGATATGTAGCTCAAACTCAAAATCAATTAGTTAAATGGAGCCTTAATCATTTATGTGCATGAGACTTAGTCATTTATATGTGCATGCATGATGGATTCAATAAATTAACTTGGGCATATGCAATATTAGTTATTTATATGATCATGAGACTTTGAAAACTGATCATGCATAAAATTCTTTTTTTTTTCTTCAAATGTGGGTTAGTTAAAATTTCCACCTGGTAGGAGGAGTTGTTGGAGTAGCTGTTATTTCCATGTCCACCGATAACCTGCGTTGGTGAATTCACTGGTGCCTTATCATTATTCTTCTTTGCGACTGAATAAGAAACCAAAGCTGCCATCCCTCCTCTGTTAGTCTCTCTCTCTCTCTCTCTCTCTCTCTCTCTCTCTCTCTCTCTCTCTCTCTCGCTGTGTCTTCTTTTATTCTTTAGAAGAGGTCAGAGTATGAGGATCATATATGCATGCAAATATAATTTCCATTACTTTTTGTTTTGCAATATATCATTTTCTAATATTCTTAAAAAATTAAACATATGTTGAAATCATGGGTCCGAGGTGACTCTAAAAGAAAGAGACATGGATATATATGTAGTCTAAGCTTGCTTTAATGTCATTTCAATTTTAAAAATTAAATTGGCTTAGATGGATTGTCCCAATCAATAAGGGAGGTTTGGGATGAGAGCATGATGTAATTATCAAAAGAGGATTTCAATTTTTTTTTTCTTTTGAAAGTTGAGGGATTTTATTTTGATTTTGTAAACTCCATTTTTTAGGTAAAGAAACACATATATTTACATTAATTTCAAATGTTCAAATACATGTATAGTATGACTAACATACATGGATGATATGATTATTAACTTGGGAGGAAAAATGAAAGAAAATAAAAACGATAGTAGGAAAGGAAAAGAGAAGGGAAGGAAGAAAAACGAGTGCAAAAATAAAAGGATTTATATATCTTTAATCCCCCCTCGTTAAATTTAGTACAATAGAAAAAAAAATGAAGTTAAATTTAGTACAATATATCTTTCCCATCCTTTTTCCTTCTTTAATTTCTCTCTAATTTTTTTAACAAAGTTAAGTTTTTGTAATTATTCATGCAAAAAAAATTATTTTTTTAATTAAAATTTTAATTTAATTCATTCATATAATTACCATTAAAAGAAATCATTTAACAAATTTAATATTCAATCTCAATGCTTATAATTCTTTATTCTATTCTCAAATTACAACTTTTTTTATATCAAAAAAATTATTTTTTTCAAGCAACATCATTCATTATATATATATAAAGGCAAGTGTCTTCAGTAAAGGACCACAATAAAAAAAAAACAAGGAATAAGCATTAAGGACCACAATATATATTGATTGAGACATAAGATTAGTATATTTCCAATAAATTTTTGCAACATCTATGAAATGGATCGATTTCGTTGTCATGCATATTGACTAATTAGAAATGATATATCGTCTTCAAATTTGTATAAATAAAGATAAAATTAAGTAATGTTAGATTAATCTTCGGCCAAAATCATGGCACCTAATTTCACTAAATAAATGGAAGCCCATATCTTGGCTGTGGTCCTTAAGATCTGGCTTGCAATCTTTAAAATTATAAAATGATGCTAGGATAGCTAGCTTTTGTTCATTAAATTAAATGGGCTTTTTGACGTTCAATCACTTGTCACTTGTTATTTGTCACTACATATTTTTCGTTGGAAAAGATGATTCAATTCCGTCCAAATTCGTGGAGAAAAGGTTCTCTCTTTCAGACGGAATTTTTGATAGATTAACAAGGCAGCAAAATCTCACATAGCTAAAAGTAATTTTTCATACATATGAAAAACTCATTGAGTTTTGTAATATACAATGAGAATTTCTTTTCGTTTCATACATAAATCTCATTCTTCCTCTCAAGATTTAAATTAAAGATATTTGATATAAAGGACTTAATTAAGCAAACAGAAGTTAGTAATTGCTTAAGATAAGAGAAGTAAAATGCACCAAATCCTTTTGAGGTCTGTAAAATATTTCATTTTCATCTATAATTTTTTAAGTTTAATTTTTTATTTATGATTTTTTTAAGTGTTTCAAATTCATTCATTTCATCAACCACTTTTAAAATTTTAACAAAATATGTCACATCAACTTTGCATGAATTTTCATATGACATAAATTTTAATTCAAAAAGTAATTGGGATCGTTTTTTTACCACGTAAACCTCCACATGAATATACATTTGACTATGTTGGAAATTTTTATCAAATTTTAATGATAATTAATTATTAAAATTGATGAATTAGAAATATTTTTAGAAAGTCATAGTGCAATTTAATTACTTAAGATGTATATAAGGATTTTACCACAACATAAACAGCCAGTAAATTGAGTAGGTTGGGACTTGGGAATATCGAGAAAGCAGCATGCATTCACATACAATTGTTATTGGCAAGAAATGGTGATAATCATTTATAAAACCCCTCATTTTCGTATTAAAACAACTAATAGCTGAGTTCGTTCCTTGTAACCTGATTCCACCTGATCGGAAAACTTGGATAGTTTTTTGGTCAGTCGATCAAACATTTCATCAATAGTATCACTGCTAAAGTGTTTGGTGAACATTCCCTCCATTGCTGCCCTTACATGAGTTACCCAAGCATTTATATCAACTGGACCATCTACCAAGGAAGCAGGGTTGGTTAACTCCAAACTTTCAATGCTAAAATGCCCATTTTTTTCTACTAGAGCGGCCATCTCCTCCGGAGAGGCAGTATAGATCGGCAAGTTGAAGGAATCCACCTGATCTTCACTTATCAATCCCTGCATGTATTAAAATATTTTCTCATGTCAATTATATAAAAGCTGAAGCCATTTAAAAATTACTAGCGATTTGGGGTCAGATTTTTTTTTTTTTCTTAATACAGTGAGAAGTATCTTCAAATTTTATTTGGATCTAATTTTCTCATTGAAAGATTTTAAGAACGTATTCTCTCACATCAGTCTGACGCATTCAGAATTTTAATTATTATTTTCAAAATAATTCCCACAAATTAAACTCTTGATTGTAGTCAAATGAATCAAAAGATGCAAGGCTTAATTAATTCCTCCTAGTAAGCATCTTATGCCCACATTGATCAATCATGAGATTATGCTTTTCCCTTTTTCTTTTTTAAATTATTTACACGATTTGGAAAAGGGTATTTTAATTAATTTTACACCAAACTCTGAATCAATTATGAATTAAGATATGAAACCAAACTTCCCTAAATCATCAATATTTTTTATCCTTCAAATTCTATTTTTCATTTTTTCTAATTAAATTTCTGATATTCTTCAAAATGGGATGGTTTTATCGAAGATATAAAGGCCTTCACGCTGTAATCACTAATCTATATATATTGGATCGCTTACCTCATTTGCCATATCCATGAAGCTATATGACATAAAATCATACATCAGACTAGCTGCCAGTTGAGAATAAGGCATCCCATTGGGAATACCTGGCATGATCATGATCATCATCCCCCCAATCACAAGCTCCTTCGCTCGAGCGTTTAAAAAGTTCTCCATGTCCTTAGCAAATTGAGATGCATAAGCATTGACAACTTCGTTGGAAGCATTTGTGTAGTGAATCCTCCCCTTGTTCCACGCAAGAGAATTCTTGTCTAACAACTCTTCCGGCACTCTCGAAAGCCAATGGAGTGCATACGAACAATGCACAAAATGAATGCAGGATTCCGGAAACAATCGGTGATGAAAAGAGCCAGGCACGCCGGCAGCAAAATATGGCCTTTCCGGTGGAAGAGATGTGAAGAGTGTGTTGAAATCGTTGGAGGGTTGATCATTGAAAAACACCAGGAATTCGAGCGTTTTAAAATTAGGACATTGGAGCTTGAACTTGTGTTTTATAAAGTCTAGAAGATCTTGCATGGCAATGAAGGTATTTGACCCAACTGCACATCCCAAATCTGCAATACAAATTGTATTCGATGTAGAAGAGAGTTTTTCCACATCAAGCTTCATTGTAATTGCTCCATTAATTTTTTCCTTAACCACATTTGCAGCTAGTCTCTGCCAATTGTGACCCATATTATCAAAGTCAATAAGGTGGGAGTGGTAATTAATTTAGACGACAAGTATATTCATCAAACCAATTCTATGCGTTCATCATGCTTTGTAATAATACCCCTCTCCTACATTACCTTGAAAGAAGTGAAAATTTTCAAATCACATACATACATATTATATATATATATATATATGCTTGTATATATGTATATATAAATATGAAAAATATTATTACAAAAAATATTACTCCCTATGTCACATGTACGACACATAGAAGAACAAAATAAAAATAAAAAATAAAAAAGCAATATTGATTGGTATAAACAAAGAGTTGTCCAATCAAAAAAATGGAAATAGATGTGTCCGTCCGTAGGGTTCTAGGTTTTAGTATAGAATCTTAATATATATATATATATAAAGAATCTTCCATTAAACTGACCAACGGTTATGGTTTCTCGAAAGTGAGCCAACTTACAAACAAAATTTCCCGACTTCCTGTCTACAGAGAGTTTATGTATTTACAGTTTCTTGTCTTAAAGATATTGTTTTCGTGATCTGAAATTGATCATCAGAATATATAGTGTAATTCCATCGAGGGCTTATCGGTTTTAAATTTATACGTTGCCCCAAGGTTAAAACCAAGGGGAACGAATTCAGATCACATAAGTTTTAACCGTAGCTTTGAGCCAGAAACTGTTTATACATGCATGCAAGAATGCTTGCATGATTTCCATGGAATATTTTTGATCGAGGCATGAAAAACTAATATATCAGAAACTGAAAGAGATATACCTGATAGTAGGAGTTTCTGGTGTAGCTGTAGGTGCCATCTCCACCGTTCACATGGAGGGTATCTGGAAGTGGTCGTCTGACGCTTTCGCCGCTATCGATGAGTAGGGATGGATCCGGCGCTATCTTTGCCATGGCTGCAGAGACCAGAGAGTATCATTGAACAAGGTTCAGTAAGAGATTTGTCTCAAAATATATAGAATAGGACTATAGGAGAAAGGACTCGTGGTACCAATACCATACTAGATACCATCATGGAGGAATGCTTACTATATTGATCTTTTTTAATTACAATAGGGTTGTCCTCAAGCTTTTCATAATTAACTAATTCTTTTCTTGAATGATTTTAATGTCTCACTCTCTAATATCGACTATATATACACAAACACACAAATGAGAATGTTCAACTGGAGAAGAAGAGATTAATTTGATATATATACATATGATTACAACTTTCATAATTATAAACTTTTAAAACTTTTTTTTCTACTTTCTTTCTTGACTTTATGAATTAATAATTCTGGTAGTCCTTAAAATATATTTACAATAGTGTAGAAGTTTGAAATTAAATAAAAATAAAGTTCCTTTTCATTTGCAAATTAATTCTAGTATAAATTCAATAGCAAATTACAATGAGTTCTTTTACATATCTTTAGGGAGATGCCCTAGTAGTTAGGATTTTACCTTGGATGTCACGAGTTTGAATTTTGAGATAGGTGATATATATGATCAGTGGAAAAAGATTTTCTTATAAAAATGTAACTTGAAAATTATGGTAAAAAAATGATTATTGTGGTTTAATAACGTGAATGATTTAAAACAATATAAAAGTATATATTGCTGTAAAACAAAATATTAAAAATTGACTGAATGTTGTTAATTTGAGAAAGGAAAAACTAAACAAAGGCTTAAAAATATTATATGCTCTAGCTGTACTTCAAATGCAACCAAGGAAGGGTTAAGAATCACTAGTTTGGTATTACGAAATTCCATAAAGAGACTTCTTCTCTTACAAAATTAAAAGCTAAACTTAGGAGATCTTAATCCATCGGAATAGGGATATATATAGAAGAAAACTCCCAAGGGTCCAATCCAAATGAATGCAAACCAACGATTAAGAAACTAATTCTCCAATTAAATTTTACTAAATATTTTCAATAGCTTCGACTGAGATATTAATAAATTGGTGCCATCAACTGGCAAATGATCCTGTACTATTAGATAATCAACCCCCAGCCTCAATTTAGCAAAGAACCTTAGCTAGGTTATATATACATACATACATGCATAGTCTCTAATATTTTTTATCGATCATAACTTTTACCTTCATAACTTTTATTTTTCATCTATCAAATGATAATCTTTTTTCTTTGTACCGTTTAATAGAATCATCAAACAATTCATGCTTTGTATTTCTTCAAAATCTAGATTGTAAAAGTGGCATCCGATTTCCTCGAACCAATTTATGCAAAGAATCAGATCCTCAGTGTAAGTTAAAGGGAAAAGATATTTTTGATTAATAAAAATTATTCTAATTCCACTGTTAAGGTGTATCAGATCCTATATAAACATCACTTAAGTACTATTACAAGACTAGCCATTAGAAACAAAAAGCATTCTCGTATTCTAGTTTAAAAACTTCTTTTTTTTTACTTGATGCTTTTTACATAATTCCTTTTCTTTTTCTTCAATTTTTATGTGGGGGGAAAAGGCGAACTTTATAGAAAAAGGAAAAAGGCAATTAAAGAGAACGTATACCCTAAAAACGAAAGAAACATCAAGAAGAAAGAGGTAGGCATTGGTCAATGGTCCGAGCGTTGCTAAAAAAAATTAGTAATAGTACAAAAGATTCTAAAATAAAAGCATCCACTTCATAGAATAAGATAGAAAATTCATTATTGGTAGACAATCAATGGACTGCAATCTTTTATGAGGCATGCGTAAAGTCTATTAATTCATTTTTTTTCAACTTTGAATTCAAACATTTTTTTGTGGTCATATGACAGGAAAGCCACAACGGATCTGTAACTATTCCCATGTTCTTTCGAATAAGGCCAACTGTTAAATATTTCATTATTCCCACCAACAGTTTTAAGAAACTCCCTATATATGAACCCTAGCTACAGCTATAAGCTAGGCATATAGCTACTAGCTTATAGCTATAGCTTTGGTTACAGCTTGTCATCTTTTTCAAATATTGATGCAATTCTCTTTTTTTTTTTGTTATATCATGAGACAAAGTTTCAATATAACAAAAAGAATCGGAAGAGATTTGATTCAAAATTAAATTTTTAATTTTTTTTAAGTATTTTTAATCATTAGATTAAAGATTTGGGAATGCAATTTTCAGTTCATACATTATCAATTGAGCATTTAGCATTGTTACTCATCTTACATTTATCCAATATATAATATGATATATATTTGCATTTATAGCCAATGTTTTATGACTTTCGATAAAATGATGGATTTTTAGTTTCATCAGTTAAAGTTAATTTTTATCATTTCAAATATAAAAAATATATATTTGCATTAATAGACCCTAACTTGCAATTTCCATAAACCAAAATTCATGAGGGAAATTGCTGCAGACTTTGTAGTTTATATCTTGGAGAATGGCAATTCCAGAGTGACAGAATATCTCTTGGAAATGTCTAATCTTAAGTATATAAATTAATCCTGAGCCATAATCCTGAGCTATGATTCATGATAAACAGGGCATCACATGCCTAAAATGATGAAAAAAACATTAGATTTCTGAATTAGTAGCAGTAGCTGCCTGCAAGTCTACCCGAGCTACAGGTAATACAGAGTGATCTGTCGAGGATAATCAAAACAAAAGAAGAACTAGTAAAATACAAAGTGAAAATGTAGATAAACGAGGCAACTGAGCTGGAAACCGGCCCTGGGAAGTGGGAACCATTAGGGTTAATGTTGGAGTTTGGAAAAGCCACATTTGTGTCTTCTAAAAGTCCCGCTTGATAACTCAAAGGAGACACACAAGACGACAACAACAATTCATTTGGTTTATAAAATCAATCAATACTTTTAATTGGGTGGTATTTCTCAAGCTATATATATGTACCTATATATATAGCTCACTCTTTTAAAGTCACGTAGGGCTGATCTGGACAACATGCACAACGCAATCAGTGTGATTTTTATTGGTGTTTACACCAAGATCGATGATATCTATGGAAATTTTTATTATAAAAGTATATATTTAAAATATAAATATGCGCGCTTGTATGAGTAGTATTAATACTAGTAGAAATATATAAATCAAGATAGACCCAAATGATTTTTTTTTTTTTTAGACATAAAGCACTAACGAGACCTGAGTCGAACTAGGGCATTTGTACTGGTCGTGATAGGTTGAGCCGGGGTTGGTAAGGATAATGAATCCGGACCAATCACATGTAGGAAATAGGCCGGCAATACTCTCACCTTCTGCTCCACGACGGTGAGGTCTTTTGTTTCTTTGGGAAAAGTATCTTTGATGCCAAGATCTTCTAGGGGACGCAGCTACGAACGTCATTTTGTCCTTGCCTGCTAACTTATCATTTGACGATGTAGCGTAAATAAAATCCTCCGCCTACACTACTAGCAGGAAGAAGGGCCACCAAAGGGAGTCAAAAGATTCGATAGTTCAATCTTCTATTAAATAAAATTTTTTTGGCCAGATTAAATAAAATTTGATATTTGAAAATTTTTTTATTTTTTCTAAAAATTTGAAATGTTAAAGTGTTGCTGCAATTTGACTACTCGCAAGAAATAAATACACATAAAGTTGTTATTTATTTCTTTATTGTACTCAAACAATTGAGATCAGAAAGAAAAATAAGATATTTTTTTCCTTTTGGGTACATGGAAATATTTTAATAAACATGTTAGCTAGTTTATTTTTGAAAATTATTTTGTATCTAGTAAAAATTGGAGTCAAACTTTTTTAAAAAAAATTTAATTTATATCAAAAAAAAAATTAAGGTTTAACTTTTATGCACAATCACTATATTCGAATGAAAAATGAAAGCATTAGTCACTTCTACACCTAAAAAGAAGCGGGATTTTGATTGTTGAGTCTAGTAGAAAAATTTTCGATGGAAAAAATTCCCTTGCATTCTTGCAATTAATTACTTATTCATATGTTTATCTAATACTTACTAACCTATATTAATATTAAATTTTCTGAATGAGTTGGAGTGAAACCAATTTGGTTAATTAAAGAATTGATTAAAAAAAATCATGAAATAAAAAATATAAATTAATAAGGTTATATTTTTAATTTACTTTTCTTTAAAAAAATAAAAGCAAAATGAGAATCTGAATTTCGAAATCCACTTTCCACTTCTTCTTACTTTTTTTCCATTTAAAAAACCGACACCTTAGTTATCCACCTTTTAATCACTTTTACATTTTAAGATAATTATGAATTGATTGGGTTTGACAAGTAGTATGATCGCAACATATTTTTAAAGTTAAAAGTGAAGTTGTATAAAAAAAAAAATTGTAAAGCCTGCATTATTATATGAAATTAAGTGTTAGGTTGTTAAAAAATAATATAAAAAGAAAATAACCATAAGGGAAATGAGGATGTTTAGATAAATGTGTGATAATACTAGATAAGATAAAATCAGAAATGAAGAGATTCAAAAAAAATTAGAGGTAGTTTGAAATAAAGAAAAGATGAAAAAGGGTTGTTTGCGATAGTTTGAACATATAAAATATAGACCTAACTGTACACAAATTAGGAGAATTGAGTTTTTAAATCCAAGAGAGATCAAAACATTTAGAGATAGACATTGAAAGATATGAATGCAAATAATAAAAAATAATATAATGATTAAAAAATTAGATGAAAAAGTGATCATTAATAAAAATGAATGATGCAAAAAGATTCAAACTACAACCTAACTTCATTATCTTATTTGATTTTCATATAACCATACAAAAGTATGGGATATAAGATTTGATATGTTGTTGTTGTATCTAAATATTAAAATTTTTATTTATTTCACCCAAAGTGCATAAGACTAGTTAATTATAAAACCCTTAACTGAGTTGACATCACCAGTCAAGTATACTAAATCAATTAGAAAAATTGGAAAAAAAATTCATCATGTAATTAAAAATATAAATTTAGTAATATTATTTTAATCTTTCACAGTTTCACTTTTTTAAAAATACAGTTTAAATCCATTTCCTTTTAAACTTACATTTTATCTATTTTAAATCTTCCAAATAATTACATTTATATTTATCTTTTTAATATAGAAAATTGCTTATTAGTTATTACTTCATGGGTGTGCCAAAGACAAGTTTATAATTAAATAAGTTCTCAAAATTATTTATAAAAAAAATAATAATTTCTTACAGTTAAAGGTGTCTATGGATATGGGCTTGGGCTACCTTTGCTATAATCTTGCCTAAGCCTACTTGGGGTGGGAAATTTGTTGGGCTCAAAAAGTTTGGTTTAATTCTTACCTGTTCCACTTTTCAAAGGTCTACAACTCTAGTTTTCTTTGCCACAGATAAATATTTTATATTTTTAATTCTTTCATTAAAAATTCCTTTCATTTATTTATATAATTTAAAACCCCCTAAAATTATTTAAAAAAAAACTTAAAAACTACGTATGAATTTGGATGGAAAAGGAATATCAAGAATATATAAGTTTTAAAGATATGTATGATGTTTTCTTCACATTGCATATAACAAAAAAATATATAAAAATGAAATGAATGTGTAAACTAGATGTTCTATAATATTACTACAAAAAATTAATTAATTCAATTAAAAATATTTGTAGATTTTTATATGTACGTTTTACAGGAAACTACACATTTAATTTCCTAAACAATTTTCATGTGACATATAAAAGAGACATGAGGCTTCCACCGAGGTGAAATCCTTGAAAAGAAAAAAAAAAATCAAAACTGAAATACAAATTTCTCTATCCAATTGAAAGTTGAAACCCCAATTAATAATCTTTAGCTAACATGTAGTATTTAACAAAGAAAACTTTACGTGCAAACTTATCTTCCCTTTCTCCAGTTGTAGCCTGGCACCGGTAACAAGCCAATACCCCGGACTATCCTGAGGCCCTTTGCATAATTGCGAGGTTTCTACAAACTTCAATAGCTTTGGTGTTTGAACAGGCACTGGTGGCCCTGTTGGGTACACGGCGGAATCCACCACAACCGCCACCTCCTTTTCTTTGACAGGGTTGCCTGTTAAGGATTGGCTTATGGCTGAAAGTAAACCAGACCTTTGGGAAAATCCAGAGGCGGCTTGTGCCCAACTTGACTGAACTAGAAATGAACCGGAGACCTTGGAAAACAACAGTCTAAGATGGAGAACACTCTTGGAACCATGTTTCTTTACATGCAATTGAGCACCGGTGACGATGAAGACAACATCCTTGCCAGCAGTCCATTTTGGGTTATATTTAACTGGGGCTGTGCATATATGAGAAAATTTTTTGCGATGGATAGCTTCGAAGAATCGAATATCAGCTGTATCTTCTGATGCTTGCCAGTATTGTATGTCGTCCATCTTGTTTTCCAATGTTTTTGGTAGATTCGATAGGTGTTGAAGGTGAATAGCTAGCCTGAGATTAAATCAAGAAAAGCAGAATTTTACTTTAAAAAAAATTATATTTAATCACTCACCCAAGTAAATTTCACAGCTAACCGATAGCAGTTGTTACCTATTGCATTTCATGCCCTCAAGATACAAGCGCATCGCAGTTACAGGTCTCATCCCTACTGTGACCTGATATTAAGAGCTAACACTTGTTATTGGTATTTTTCCAAGGTATGAAACACGAAAAATTAGATTGAAATTTGTTAGAACACTGGCATTTTTCGCATTTCTAAGTACCAATGCTGGTTGAATATATATGCGGCACCACAATCATCATGATGAAAGGGTTTCTGGATATGAATGTGGAGGTTTAGATGTACCTGAGAAGTGTTTACATAAAGCTTAGGACCCAAAAAGTTGAAGTGAAGAGCTGGTGATGAAGAAGCCCTATTTGGGGAAGGACCCAAAGGAAGGTCATTGTGAATGGGAGCCCAAATCTTGCGTGATTGGAAGTCAAGAAAGTACTGTAGATCCCCTATAGGAGGCTTGTCTGCAATTACATAAAATTCAGGAACAAATCAACATAATTAAGTTTGAAAAAAGAATGTGTAACTTAATTTTGGAAAATATAAAGAAATTTTTTTTTATGAACTGTTGAGTTTAAGATCAATGATAGGGCTTCGGTTATGCATATCCCTTTGCATATGGTTTTGCATTATGAGTGACAAGGAACAAAAACTTACATCGAAGGTATAAATTGATGGCATGTGATAAGAAACCTTTGCCAGCGACACCTTTAAGGAGAGAAGTGATGGGAATGAAGTTAAAATTAATGGCATCCGGCATTCCTGCAACTGTTGGAAGCCACTCACAATGGCTATTAGCTTCTGGGTCACCTCCCCTCTTTGAACATATAACAGTGATTCCCTGAAAAACCCCATTCACTTCCTTATTAATGCTTTAATTAGTATTCAAGCATACTAACATACATTTAACGACTAATAATCGTATGATCTGTTAGTAAAATGTTAATGATTAGAGTTTAATTCTTAACGGCATCCAATATAAAAATATATATACACTTAAATGACCTAGCTAGCTGTTCTTAGCCAATGTTATATCTTCAATCCTAGATGTTATACATTCTATAACATTGAGAAGAAAATTTTAAATAGAAATTAGTTGGACCTACATCTTTGGTACAGATGAAGGGGTAGCGATTGAAGGCAACAGGTTGTTGATCAAAGAAATTGAAAGCCTGCGGTACCTGTGCAGCACAAATAGGAAAAAAATAAGTCAAAAGAAACAATCGACCAATTTATAACATTTCTCTATAAAAAGAATGAATCAAAATTAAAACCTTTTGCTTTTGCTCTTTGGTGTTGGGTGTATAGCTGCAAGTCCCTGTAAATAATTGGTCTCCAAGAACATCCAGATGTTTTTTGAGCTGTGAAGGCTCCAAGTTGGAAGATTTGTCTTGCCTAACCAAAACCACATCTTGGCCACCAATGCTTAACCCCACAATGACATGAGTCCCGTATTTCTCAATGAATCTGCCAAATAATTTCCAAATTTCGGAGTTGAATTTTTGCAAAGGATTAATTTAACATTCAATGGATAAAATGCACATCATTTAACAATTACTATGACAATTTCATAATTGAGTTTTTAATAAATAAAGAAATTAATTAATTAAAAATCTTCTGAAATTACGGCCAACTGCTAACCTACCTTCCAAGGTCTACTTTCAATTGTCAACCACATGCTAGGCCAAAGTATAATTTCTAGGATTTTTTTTTAATTATTATTACTTAAATTACACCTTACCATAAATGAAAGGTACTAAACAGGAGAGCCTTGAATTGTTTAGATTTCTAGAATTTGTCATTTGACATACCAGATTTTTTTATTTTTTTTTACATTTTTGCATGAGCAGACATGGTTTTTTCAAGCAGACTGAACTGTCTAATTTGCTGGCACTTGACTTTTGGGCTTTTCTGGCAGCTGATATTGTTGACTTTAACTAAAAATCCAATAGTGGACCAATTCCTATGGGGATAATTTACTGGTCAAACAAGGAAAACTTGCCCATCTTTACTTTTGACACAAATTCTAATTTGACCCTAGAATTTTGCAATTTCTTTACCAAGAATTTTTTTTTCCTAACATACGAACTGTCGTTGTTAATTGTATTACTTATTGATTTTTTATTTGGTTGCTGGATATTATTCTTGTCTTTTTGGATGAATAAAATACAACATTTATTTTTAAAAAAATTAAAGATTCAAACCTTAAATTTCATCCCTTACAAGGAGGTGCAACAGTTAGGTCTAGTATTAGTTACTTAATTATGATGCTTTTACCTATTTTATATTCAAAATTTTGTTAGTATAAAAAATGAAAATGAAAGTAAAGGTCAAAGAACTAATGATATAAGAAAAAATAAAATTTTTATGGAAAAATAATTATGGCTTTGGATTAATACCAAAACAAAAAGAGTGTAACACTTATGAATGTCCAAGAAGAAATTAAATTTCTTTTATCAAAATTTTCTTTTTTTAACATAATGTTATCAAAATTTATTTAATATGCTTGGTACTTGGTAGTTTCAAGATCCTTATAATTGAAAAACATTGAAAAAAAAAAAAAAAAAAGAAGAATACACAAGGATTGTCAAATTCCTAGTTGAGTAAATAGAAATTAGTAGTTTTTAATTACCAAAATGCAAAACATATATTAATATGCAAGGCAAGAATATTTCAACTTCATTATTATGTAAATAGCATATCATCATAAAGTCAACTTAATACTACAAAATTAGCAAATTATATAGGCAATTATATGAACATAAGGCCTTAAGAATTGAACATTCTTACCGCAGAAGCTTAAGCTTTGACTGGAGCATAAATAAATAAATAAAAATTAAGAAATAAAAACCTAAAGTAAAGGCTTCAAAATAAATGTAATTTATGAAAAGATACACCAAACATTTGAATCAATGGCAAGTACATATATTTTTCGTAAAAAAAGGTTGGTATTTAATTTATAAAAAAATACACTCGAAACATTTGATTTAATGATAAATATATCTTTTTTTTTTAATTTGAATTCAATCCTCCTTTCTCAAATGAAAAAAAAAAATGGTGTGAGTAATTAACATTCAACAAAACCAAACCTTAATTGTTTTCACATTTTGTTACACTGTTAATTACAGCATATGAGAAAAGATATGAAGTTGGTCACATCAAAAGTTGAAAGTTATCCAATTAGCTTTGACATTGAAAAGTTATATATGGTTCAATTATTTTGATAGGTTAACTTTGGAAATCTTCAATGTAGAATTAATGACTGGTTGAATTATCAGTTTGGTTAACTTTCGAAATCTTCAATTTTCTGGACTTCAACACTATGAAAAACCTCAACAAAGGAGTTGGAAAAGCTTTTTATAAATGATAAATGAATTTAATACGTGTGAATGTTACTATGATTTTTCTTAGAGTGAAGACTGCCATGGTTACTCTCACAAACCAAATCAATAAATGTGGCTATATATAACATTATTATATGCCTTAAATATCAAAAGGAAAAGTCCACAAAATAATTGAAAAATGAAACGGCATTTCCTATAACGTCATTTGCAAGAATGAATACAATGAATTCTATCTAAAAAAACGTTTAAATAGTCTTAATTTAAATTAATTTTCTCCTCTTTCTTGTCCTTTTGTTTACTTTTTTTTTTTGGAAAAATATTATAATTAGATTCGGTATCTCTATTCAATTATTTTTTATATATGATCATTATAACTAAAAATTCAGAATTTTATTATCAATTATCTCATCACGTCACACTTTTTGGGGTTTTTTTCATTGTTAATTTTTTATTGAAAAACCACCCAATATTGTTCAGGAAAAACATTAAAAAGAAGATTAAATAAAAAAATATAGCATAGTAAAATAAAAACATTAATTACGTACCTTGCTAGGCCACAAGGATCCCAAGCAGATGGAACAGCATTCAGAACTTCTTGAGAGAGAAGGAGGGGATAGCGATCAATATGAACATTGAACAATATGATGAAATATCCATCAAGTCCTAAGTATTTGGTATTGGCTGCATCTTTTGCCCATGAACCGCTTTGGAAACCAAACATTGAATTGAATAGCCCTGATGGAATTTTCCCCGGAAGACTACTTTTCTGGTTGAAAAACTCCGCCATCTACACACAAGTGCATAGCAGTTATGAATTTGAGAAAAAACATGGTAACGAAAATTAAAAAAAAAAAAAAGGATCAGGTTCAGTTCTTGACAAATTTAAGTATAAAAAATATATATATCAAATACCTGATTGAAATCAAGAATATCAGACTGATAACGAGTATGATCGCCTTTGTCGCATTTGATATCAACAGGAACATCTCTGATAGCTCCAAAACCAGGTATGGCAATCTCTCTTCTCTCTGTTTCATTGAGTAAAATCAGCCTTTCCTTGCCCTTGCAATACTTGAGTCGAAAATCTGACGTTAAATCGAATCCTCTTCCCAGGCTGCTAAGGGCCTTCTCCACAATTCCATTGCCGCTCATCTCTCTTAATTCTTTCCCTTTCAGAAGAGAAAAAAAAGATAAACAAAGATATAAAATTGAAGAGCGTAGAAAAAGTTTGGGGTTAATTATATACAAAACATGAAGAGTGGGTATAGTTATAAATGTGGGTGAGAACACTGTGAAATGGTACAATTGTAATGAAATAAAATCCAGGAAGTTTCGTTTTGTTTCGTTCCATTTCCTGCTTACGATCTTAGCTTTGACTGCCATCTTTTTCTTTATTCCATTTGTTTTTTTCTGCTATATTTATATATAAAATAATGATGCTTTTCTATTTATCATTTCACACTAATGGCTGGCTTTAATGTTAGTCCAAATAAGAAGGGCATTAATTGTCAATGTTCAACGTCAACTATATATTTTGAAAACCAACAGCTCCAACATATTGCGTACGCACGATTCAATTGTTTTTTTCCATTGTAAGTTATCCGGCTATTGTTCATTTATCTTTAATAGTTTTTTTTTTTTTTTTACTGTATGATGAGATTAAAAAATTAGAAAGTAATCATTTCTATATTGACTCATAAATTTCACTTTTTTTTAACTTCCGAATAATAATTTTAGATAAATATGTTTTAGAGTTGGACTATCTACTTTGATTTGGTGGTCTCCGCCGGTAGGTACTATCGCATGATCAAATTTTAATCAGTCTTGAGATAATTTTTTTAATTATTAATTTAATTTTGATTTGATTTATTATTAAATTATTAAATTAATTTTATTTTATTTTAATTTTAAAATATGTTTAAAATATTTAAATATTAATATTTTAACATATATTTAAAAATTTTCAAGTTTTTGAGATCCGAACCTAATTAAAAATAAAAAATTTTAAAAATCAATTGAATTTAAGTCAATCTATAAATAAACATAATTTTAAATTTTAATTATTAAAATATTTCCTTCAATAAGTTTTTGGTATAGTTTATAGGGTTGGCTCGGGGGAAATTTAAAAAATATATATATATGTAATTTTTAAAAAAGGTTTTTTTTTAATTTCATTTAAAAAAAAAGAATATATTTTTGTTGAGTGTGAATAGAAAAGACATGTTTACATATACCCTACTTGGATGAGGTTGGAATATTGATTTTTAGTAAAAAGCATCATATACGAACCTTATCCAATATGCGTCTCATATGCCCACTTGAGAAATTGAGCATCCAAATTTTCTTACATGGTGGAAATTAAATTTGAAAGAAAAAAAAAATTACAATTAAATCACTTAAAAATTATTGAAAAAATATATATTTTTATGTTAAAACAAATTAAAATATAAAAAAATCTCATTTAATAATACATCTGTCTTTTTTTTATTCCTTTTTTAAATATATCAAAATTATGTCTTTTTTTTTTTTTACACTTAAAATTTTTTTATATTTCAAAGTTATTTTTCATTTTTTTTACTTTTTAACATTAAAAATATGAAAAATCAATTTTTTGAAAAAAAAATTAATATTAAATACACTAAAGTTAACATTTTTTTTCTTAAATTTCATGAAAATCAATGAGGAACAAATCAATAGGGATGGAAGGCGTATTCGAATTTAAGTCCTCAAAATTTAGCGATTGAAATTTGAAATATCTTGTTTTTTTTATACAAAAAAATTAAGTGAAGAGAGATTAAGGTCAAAGGAATGTTGCAGATATCAACGAAAACTTATATTAAATTTATATATTATCCATCGAAAGAGATAACTAATTATGAAAATCAAATTTAAATCTTACAAATAAAATATCGATTTTTATCAACTCAGATAACTTGCAATATCTTCACAAAATTATAATCACACCCTTTACTTGTGTATGACAATAAAATAAGAGATACGAGAAATTAAGGAAATTTGAACTGTTAGCAAGTTACTGTTTTGGAAAGTACATTCCAAGATAAGAAGAAAAAATCCACTTGCAAATGTAATTTGAATTCAATGAAAAATATTTTTAATAAATCATGAGGGTAAACATATTATTAGTAAACAATTTTGTGACAAATGTAGGGTTCTATTATATTCTCGATTGAGCAGGAAAGGAATTGAACGGTTCTTGCCACTATTTTATTTGCCTAATTATGGTCAAATGATGACAAAAAAGCCTACATCCAAAAAACCAAATAATTGGGGAGAGAAGATCAGATCTATTGACATATTATTACCAACTTGAAAGCATTAGCTATAAAATTGTCCTCTTATTAGAATTTTTCTATCATCATCATCATCATCATCATCATCATCTTGAGGTGATCAATTTCCAGCAAATCTTCATTACTAATCTTTGGATTTGTTGTCATTGATAATATGAAATTTTATGTTCAGATTCTGAATGTACTTTGATAATAATGTTCTTTGTTCTCATTGATAATATGAAATTTTGTATTCAAATCCTGAATGTGCTTTGTCATGAACCAATTTCAAAGGTTATTGGTAAATGGGATTTGCATTTTTTTGTAAAAAAACAAGTCAATGGCAAGTAGGTAAGACATAGGATTATCTCAATTCTTACTTGACTTTAATCACTAATGGTTATTATTGATGTCAACAAGGTGGAGTTTCCTAGATAGTTGCCACAATTCCAAAGGCAAGCACACATCTAATTAATATAAATATCTAGATTTGACCAAATAAAATTTTGATAATTACAATAATATTGTTAATTCATTATCATGGAATATGCATAAAAGTATAAATTATAAATTTTGACAATAAAATCACAACGTAGTGACAATAAAAGGTTTTAAGTTTAAATCTTATTATACGTGAATTTAATTGTTAATTAGTTAAATATAATTTGTTAATTAATTATTTAGAGATTATAACTTGATTATGATATAATAATCGATTATTTAGTTAATTATATAAATATAATATTTGATTATAAATATAATTTAAAAGAAAAAAAAAATGTGTTACATGGAGTAGACTCTCCCATATAGAAGAGTTAGAATGTGTGAGTATTAGTTTTATAAGATTCCATGTTTATTAAATTTGGCATAATTTTAAAGAGTAATGTGATCTGTATCTAGCAAGTAGTATGGGAGATATGAATTTTAGAGGTGTTAGATTTGAATTCTCGAAAATTGGGGAGATAAAGAAGAGCTTGAGAGGAAAAATGGAGATTAAGAAAGAGTCAATACACGGCCAACAAATATATATATATATATATATATATATATATATCAATTTAAACAATTTTTGTAAAAGATAAAAGAGGTAATGTTGCTTTATGTACTATCTGTTTGTTTTCTCATCATCATCATCATTTCTTTCTAATGCTTGAATTGAAATTTGTGTTCACAGTGTGATCAAATTAAGCCAAAAATGGTGAGATTGTTGAGAACATTTCACACCAGAGACAGAGACACCCAAACTTGATTCTGAAATGAAAGTGTGGAAGCAAAAACTAAAGTGCAGAAACAGAATGGACCAGCAGCTTCTACTTTTCTGTCAAAAAAGAACAAATTAATCAGTTCTATATTACATTTAGGAGGAGTAAACATCAAGAAAACGTGTCTGGCCAAAGAAAAAAAACATCAAGAAAATGTTTTTGCTGGAGTTGACTTAGACAGCTTATTCTTGGGACCAAAAATGCACCCATTGTTTAATTTTGTCCAATAAAAATGGAAACAGTGAGGGATAATAGGGAATAAAGACTTCCAATCAATTGTGTTCAAAGGACTCAAAATTATGCCTTGGGAAAGCCACAAGAATCTGGTAAGATTGTGGAAAAGGGGAGACTTTAGTATTACTTGACTTCAAGTCAAGCAAAGATTCAAGGTCTAGAAACTACATGGAAATCCAATCCTCGATCTCCATAATTCTTAAATTAAAAAAACAAAAAGTTTGGCTCAACGTGTTCGATTTGATTTTGATTAGAACCAAGTTAAGAGTTGATATGAATAAGCATTCTAAGTAAACAATTGTTCCATTTAATTCACATTACTTTTCTTGTTCTTTGTTTAGGAGAAATTTTTTTTCACAAAAGTAAACTGCAAGAGTTTTTTATAGTATAAAGAATATCATAATATAAAAATATCAAAATAAATTATAAGTATTGAAATTTGAAAACAAATATTTTTTTAAATTCGATCATTAATTTGTTTATTAAATTATTTCTTTCAACAACAAACGGAGTGAAATGAACATGCAAAACGCATCAAATATGAGTGGAAATTGACAAATACAATAGCCAGCAAATGGAGTTAGCCAAGTTGTTGAGAAATAATATGCTTACAATTTTTTCAATTTAAATATAAATATAAATATAGTTGTTAATCTTAGTTTCCCCCTTTCTCTGCTGAAAAGGCCCCAACCAAGTAACTTCGCGACAAGAGCATTTGATGAGTTTCACCAGGCCTAAGCAACTTTCATATCAGTAGCTTAACTGAGACGGTTGGATGTGCATGGAAACAACCATCGACGACAAAATGTATGAGACAAATGATCAAAACAAACGCACAAAAAAAAAAAAAAAACGATCTTTCTCAGATATTTCTTTGATTTAGCATAATGAGAACAACTTGGAGGTTGCTTGATTAGTAGGAAATCATTTTAACATAATGCCGATAGCTACAAGTTGGAAACTTTTGTCAGATTATAAATATTGTGGCTTATCATAAAAGACAATAAACAGCTTAAAATTGGATGTCTTAAATGAATCAAATAAAAAAAAAAAAACAAAAGGGAGACATTCAAACCGCTTAAAAAGATGTAATGTTGGCATTCAAACTGTGATACTTATTTTCTGATGCTTTAAAATTTCCGGAGTAACAACATCCGAGCATTCGGTGGTTCAAGCATAAGACAATGGCAAAAACAACACCCACGGTAGATGATAAACTTTGGTTGATGCTTTCCTCTCCACAAATCATGAACTAACAATGCATTGAATCTCATAAGTCCTCTTTAAGAAGAGCTAAATTTAGTTATATGTCAATCCTTTGGAAAAAGAAACATAAAAAGTGATAAAAGAGAAAATGGGGAAGCTCAGATTTCATAGCCCAAGCACATATTTACAGCATCACCAAAAAAAAAAAAGAACAAACACAGAAATATCCGCCAACACAGTTTCTCTTAGTAACACTATGATAATGTACAACGCAAAACAAGGCAAGGAAACATAAGTCCGCTGCCCAGCCTACACACTATAAGAGTTACAAACACAACGAAGAAAATCGCACCTCGGTTTGTCTTCGCTAAGCCAGCACAGAAAGCGTTTGATTGGAAACAGAAGCCAGACCCTGCATCAACCGAACAATTTCTACCTTGTCATCCAAATAGTACTTAGCCTTGCTGGGTTTTTTACAAACGGTACATGCAAACACTTCTGCTCTGGGATCAATCGATGGGCCTCCCGTTGAACTGGTGATTACCTCAAACATGTCTTCATCAGATCGATCATCTCCTATGCACAGAACAAAATCTGGCAACATACCCCTCCCATGCATGGAGGAAAGTAGGCGCTTAGCTACCAGACCCTTGCTTACACCCTGCATATACCCAAAACGAATTAGAGAATGATTGCATAATCATGAAGAAACAGATATTTTGAAGCATGATAATTTGATAGCTCTACAAACACAAGGTAGGTTCACAAAAAGCTAACTGATATAAAGCTCTCAATAAAAGTAAAAGCAATTTGATACGCAAAATCAAACAAAGGCTAAAGCTATATCGTTTTGACCTTACTTGGCTTCATGAGGATCCAAATACGATCATTAACATTTAAAAAAATATTGTTTGATCTTAATTCCCTTCTCTCTTGAAGGAACATACATAAACAACCTATCTCAGGTAAATGTCTAGACTGTGGCAGGAATATTAGCAAGGATAGAAGTAAACATATACAAGAGATAATTTTTTTCAACTCCAACCTTAATAACTAACACAAAATAATACTTTGTTCAAACAACCCAACTAGAAGTGTGATTTGATTGGAGACCAGGAAACTGTTAAGCTGCAGGATTTTCAGTATACCCGGCCATCTCAGTTTGCATAACTAACATTTGATATCATTAACATATTTTAATTTTTAAAACAGACTTTAATGGCTAAACGTAAGTAAAGAAAATAAAAGTACTGTACAACTTCATCAGGGAACATATGATCCAAACCTGTGGCTTAACCTCCACAACATTCTGCCCACTCTTTACTGTAACAGGCTCATTGGCCAGCACACTTTCAAGATGATCGAGAAGTTCTTTAGCTTGGCAAGATCCAAAGTCTGGATCTGCATCCTCGTAACACCAGACAAGGGCAGTTTCCTTATCTTCAATGTTGGACCCATCAGTAGTCTCAGTGTATTGTTTCATAACAGGCTCTGCAATCTGCTTCCAAGTGCAGTCTACAGCTGGTACACATGCTTCCCATTCCTCATCTCGCTTAAGCCTGAAACAATAAAACACAATTTTCAAGTCAAAACTACAATCTTGCGATAAGGAAAAATTACAAATTAAGATCAAAGCTGAATCATTTCACCTCAAGAAGTATCCATGCTCAGCAGCAATTCCTAGTTTCTCACATGGAGAAAACCATTCAGTGAGTGTATTTCGGCTTTTGGCACTGACTATGAAAACCATGTTGTTTTTATCTCTGCACAAGCTATTTAGGATGTCAATTGATTTAGATGATGGGCTCTTGTCAATGGAAGCCTGTGGCATTAAAGTGCCATCATAGTCTAGAAGAATTGCCCTAGTAGTAGTCCTCTTGTAAGCTGATACTATGTGCTCCATTGAGAGCTTTCTGAAGTTTGGACCAAGAGCCACAACTCTGAAACTTAGCCCAAAACCAATGCCCCAGCATCTCTGTCCGACATGTTCTCGACATGTCCTCTCCAAATCTTGAAGGAAACTATGAGCCCAGTATCCAACATGATGGGTACTCACATATCTGTAATGCTTTTCATGCCTAAGCTGTTTTTCTGCCTCTGCCATTGCAAGGGCGCAATCCATTGCATCTGCCACTGCATCAATGTTCCATGGATTTACTCGAATTGCTCCACTTAGAGATGGGGAACAGCCAATGAATTCTGAAACAACTAACATGCTTTTCTTTGGTATAGATGGCTCCAACCCCAAAATCTTGTCCAACCTCTCATTCCCCTGTCGACTGATTATATATTCATATGGTATGAGATTCATTCCATCCCTTACAGCTGTTACTAAACAACACTCTGCAACAACATAATATGCAATCCTCTCGTAAAACTTGAGTGGTTTGTCGATCAATACAATAGGGTCATATCCAGGCTTTCCAAAAGTTCCATTAATCCGCCTCACAGTTGAATATGTCTCCTCCTGCACTTCTTTCACATCCTTTCCACGTCCTCTAGCTGGATTTGCTATCTGAACTAACACCACCTTCCCTTGGCACTCAGGATGCTGCAAAAGTAATTGTTCCATTGCTAGCAGCTTCAAAGTAATACCCTTAAATATGTCCATATCATCTACCCCAAGCAACATTGTCCTGCCTTGATCACAATACAGCTTCAGGAGCTCTGCAACCTTGGCTTCAGTCTCTGGAAGGCTCAAAAGTGACTGAAGCTGACCCATGTGAATCCCCACAGGGAGAATTTTGATACTAACAGTTCTTCCATAATACTCAAGGCTTATATACCCTCTCTTGGATTCATAAGTAAGACCAAGCATTCGACTACAGCATGACAAAAAATGCCTTGCATAATCAAAAGTATGAAACCCAATTAAATCTGAATTTAACAAGGCTCGTAAAAGCTCCTCCCTAATAGGCAATGTCTTGTATATCTCTGATGAAGGGAATGGACTGTGAAGAAAAAATCCCAGTCTAACTCTATTGAACCTCTTCCTCAAGAAAGTTGGTAACACCATCAGATGATAATCATGTACCCACACAAAATCATCTTCTGGATTAATCACCTCCATAATCCGATCAGCAAAAATCTTATTGACCGACACATAGGCTTGCCACAGAGACCGATTAAACCTACCACCAAGATCCGGTGATAAAGGCAACATATAATGAAACAAAGGCCACAATTGCTGCTTACAAAACCCATGATAAAACCGGCTAAAAAGATCAGGAGGCAAAAAAGTCGGCACACACTTAAAGGTCTCTAAGAGAATCCGTGAGACTTCATCCTGCTCATTTGGGTGGATTTCTTCCTTTAAACAACCAACATAAATCACCTCAACATCATCATCTCCTAACCCATCTTTCATTCGAAGGAGAAGTGAATTCTCATCCCAGCTGAAAATCCAACCCTTGCTACTACTACCATTATTACTATTACCCGATTTTCGCTGTACCCTTATCGGCAGCTCATTAGCTACCATGATAATTCGATCTTTCTGAACAGATGATGATGATGGATCAGAGCAAACACTCTCCGATGGATCATCATCAATATCGGAAATAATCCCAGGGACCGTCATAATCCGGGGAAGCCTATGGCTCATTCGGCCAAAAGATGGAGACTCGCCAGAGGCAAGCTCCAAGAGATTCGAATATGATCTAGATACCATTTCTTAAAGCTAATCAAAACCGTGCTTCACTATTCCTACATACGAAAAGACTCCCATTAAAGGACAAATTCTTTTCACGACTAAGATCACGAAAACAAGAAAAATCCAAAGAACAAGATGGCGAATTTCAGGGTAAAGAAGGCACTTGGATTTAAGTGCAAGCAAATGGGAAAAAATGGTCCAACCTTTTTTTATAGAAAAAATGGCGAATCAACGAAGGAAATTGCGAGGTAAGCTTAGAAGAAGTGAATCAAAAACAAATGGTGGAAATAAGTTGATATCCAGATAAGAAAGAAGAACAAAAATAATGGAATGGAATAGATTCAAGATTACACGGCTAAGAAAATATACTTCACCCAAAAGAATTTCCACTAGGGATTGTCACACTTACAACAACAACAACAACTATTGAAAAATCTAAAGTTGAAATAAAAGTTTTAAAAAAAAAATTTAGAAAATATCAATGAAAACCAACAACAGTTCAAGAAAAATTACCAGCAGTTGTTGTTGTTGAATATTGAAGAATTCCTTTTTTTCTTCCCTATTGGGTAGTTAGGAAAATTGGAAATTGACCAAAAAGTTTAGATCTTTAAGCTGAAGAGTGCAACAAAAAAATGAAAAAGAATTTGCCTTTCTTTGAAGCTCTAGCAGATCTAAAATCCTCTTTGCCAAAACAACACTCCCTAGCCAAAACTTGGATGGAGAACAACACTTAAAAATATACCGAGGGTTGTTTTTTTGGGGGGTGTTTTTTTCTGGGTTGAATAATTTAAGTAAACACTGACCCTTGGATGACTTATTGTTTGATCCAACGATGGAGAGTCGAGGAAAATGTGCACTGGAAGTTCTTATCGTTTTGTCCTTTGGTTAGTCCGCCACGAGGCAACAAGCGGAGGTGGGACCCACAAACTTAGGGTTCTTGTCTGAAAAAATTGCCGTAATGGGTCGCGGGAAATCCCACGTGGCTACAACTATTCGCTGTGGTACGCGGCATCGTTTCCATGCTTTATTCACAAGTAAGTCTCGCAATATATGTGTTCTCGTTTGGACAGATTTTCACGATATTTCGTCCAATAATAAGTAAAAACCGTAAAATATCGTGATCTGACTGCATACTGTTGATAGTTAAAATTATATTTTTTATTTTTATCAAAATATTAAATTAAATTATTTTTATATTTTTCATATATTTTTATATTAATCTAATATTGTCAAATGCAAAGTAAACAACTTTATAAGGCATGCTTTCGTTCTTGTGAAACTGATTTCATGAAAATGAATTTTCGTTCTTTTTTTTTTTACTAGAAGAAAAAATAAATAGAATTTTTGAATTGAAAAAATCGTTTTTAATAAATTTTATAATTAATAAAATATATAATTTTATTTAAAATAGTACATTAAATAGTACTTAATATTGATTAAAAAACATATCTTATCCATCATTAAAATGAAATTTTTAAATTTCATAAATGAAAATAAAACATTATCACAATCTTATTAAGAAATATTAAAAAGTTTAATGCATTTATATAAAAATAATGAAACACATGATAATATTATAAAGCTACTTATAAATTTTAATTTAAAATATCTACTAATAATATATAAAAAATAAAATATTCAAATAAAAATTTTGTTCTATCTGTAAATATCATTTTAACCAATGTTACTAAGCATTGATTAATATTGCACTATTTCATTTATTTTTTCGATCAATAATGTTTTAATTTGTTTTTTAAAGGTCAATTTTTTAACTTTAATTTTATGTTATTTTAAATATATTTTTAATTAAAATTTAAAAATATGCTTTCTAAAATGCTTCAATGAAAAAGTTTTTAAATATAAATTTATAAAATTAATAAATAAAATATTTAAAATATTAATAATTAAAATTTTAATATAAAAATCAAACAACATGCAACTTAACATATATTATAAAGAAGGCCGAGGGGTAAATCATTAAATTGAAATCAACGGTGACTTGCAAAACCAATCAAAATATCGAGCCGGTACGATACACTTGAGGAGAAAGGACCGAGAACAGCTGGACGTCACATTGACTTATCCTCCACGTCAGCAAAGTGGGACCCATAGCCATGTAGCTTAACAACCTTAGTGGGTTCATAAACAAAAAGCTTTTAATTAAAAGAGGGCTGATTTAGGTGGATAAGCACGGATAAATGAGCAGTCTACGTGGACTCCATATGCTCGCCACGTGTCCCATACATTGTTTGTTTGTCTGAATTTGTAAAGCGAGCCTGTGAAACGACAAAATCCTTAGCCGGCAACGGGGTGCGCAGAGTTCCCTTTGAAATTTAAGGATAAGGGCTACAAAGTCGGTGTAGTGCCAGTGACGGGAGTGCTTACGTGGAACGATTTTGTCCTTTGATAAATAATGTTATTAGATCCAACAAATGGGATAAGCACTACAGAGTATAAAGATAAAATTCATTTGAATAAATTATAAGATTGGTTAAAAAGATATTGAGAAACAACAGCGATAACAAAAATATATTTAAATACAAACAAAAGATTATCCGCTTCTTAATTTAATAAATAAAGAGATTTTACAAAAATATAAAAATTTTAGTTTCGAGTTAAAATTTTTTTTAAAAGATTATATTTTTCATAAATTTGTTTTAAATTATATAATTAAAAATAAAAATTTCTTCAAATTCCACCGCACCAGAAAATACAATAAATCTTGATAAAATCTTTAGTTGTGGATTTTTCATAAGAATCTGTATGCACGGCAATCTTCAAAGCAATAGCCAATCTTTAGGCTTTGTTTTTTATATATTTTTTAATATTGTTTATTGGATGTAATATCTTATAGGATATGCATGGCTCTCTTATTTATAATTTACTTATTTATCTTTATTTTAAATTTTGGTCAATTGGTTCTTGCTCAAGAGTAATTAATTAATATAAAACTAGTATTAATAACAATAAAATAAATTACAGCACGCATGGCCTATGATGTCTTTAAATGGGTATATTGAAATTTCATAATTAAATGTATTTTTAGCAAACGGAAGGATGAATTCAAACCCCATCACTGTCCATATTCGGCAATACAAATACAATGATTAATAATTAAAAAAATTATTTCATTCGACGTTAGTAAATTTTTTTAATTTTTACAGATGAAATTAATAGTGATTTTGTACAAATACATTGGTTAAGTAAGCAAAACAAAATTAACCCAATTTAAATAAACTTATCAATTAAGCCAATTTTACATTGATGATGCACTTTAGTAGATATTCCTAAAGAATGCTTCTCCTAACTAAATTATGTCTCATTTAAAACTTTAGGCACAGCTCTTGTTGCTTTTAGAATGAGAATAGACATTAAAAGCTTTACCTAAATATATTAAAAGCAACCTACCAAAGGGATTATGTGCCTTTTAAAGCCTTTATCTAACCCTATACTTTAGCTGATAAACAACAACAACAACACTAATTGATATTCATTAATTAATTTATTACTACCATTTTTTAGAAGTATTATCATTGCATTTTATGAATGTAACAACGGTATTTTATGACTTAATTTTTTTTAAAAAAAATTCAGTTAAAAAAATTTTTAATTTTTTAAAATTCAATAAAAATAATATCACTTGGCTTAAAAATCGCTCTCATCACTTTGAGAAAAGACTAATAGCAATTTGTGGCTTTTGGATGAATGAAGGGTTAATTATAGCAAGTTTAAGAATTGACTTTATTATTATCGGAAATATATAAATTAAAAATAGAAAAAAAAAAAAAAAAAAGGAGAGAGAGAAAATGTTTTTGGGGGAATCACTCTCACTAAAGTCACACCCCGCTCCAAACTCCAAAGTGGGGAGCTTCGACAAATTAACCAAGTAGCTAAACACGTGTGAAGTAATTTGCTTAATTGGTCGGCCAGAGCCCTACATCAAGGGGATAAAAAAAAAATTTAGGGTATGAATCTCAATTTTAAATTTTTTTTAAAATTATTTTGATCATTAAATTAAGTAATTGAAGATAATAATATTATTAATTATTATACCGATGAAGGTTTTTATCATCATTTGAGGCGGTTTCATGTCGCGGCGTGCAGTAAATTTCACAATGAAAATCGTAATTGTAAGTGAAATTCAAGTCACGTTCTCATCCATCTTGTTGTTTAAGAATCGTCCGAAGACTAAAGTAGAACATAATTAACGGGTCCATTGCTTTTTTTTTTTTTTTTTAGAGTGTCGAGAGCCCCTCAAATTGGATAAAATTAGGTGATCCTAGTCTCATCGATTCATGATCTATACTCACTAAACTTTTATTAACATGTATTTCGTTCAATAATAAATATATGTATTTTTATTTAAAATTTTAATTTTATGTTTTAAATCAGACATTTTTAAAATTAAAAATTGATATTTCAAAACGATAGTTTAGATTATTTCAATTCAAGACTTTTAATCTTGAAATCGCTTTCAATACCATTCAATTAATAATTCATTGGTCATCATTCTTTTATGTATCACTAGTGGAGGTTCCTTTAATGTTAAAGTTAAAACTTTCATTGGCATTTCCTTTGGAAACTCTTACCACTACTACTTTTCAATCTTCTTTGATCCTATTATCTTTTAAACATGGAATAAAGCATTTCCTGCATTACGTAATTCAAGGGGCTTGTAAAGAGGAAGGAGAGCCGCAAGTTACACTACCAATGTAAAAGTGATTCTTGCTATCTTAGTATTTTTTATTTTAAAAAAATTTCTAGTATTTTTTATTTAAAAAATAAGAAATTCGAACTCAACACTTGCTAGAACATTGCAACCTGAAGACAGTAGGAAACTCCAGAATTTGCCATTATCATATACTTGCTTTGGCTTGAGAATGATACAACTATGAAGCAATAATTGCTTAATGAAAGTGTTGACTTGTATTGGGTTAATGTATGCTCAAGGGGAACTCAACCCCCACTACCCCAAAAAATGGTACTATATTCCTTTAAAATGTGGTTTATCATGATAAGTTGTACAATGAATGAACAATATGATTTGTCTTTTCATCTGTCTGAATCAGAACTTTACAGTGTCAATCTACAAAACCGGAGATGGCGGATTTGGTCATGCATGAGCAATCGCCTTTTTGACTAACTTGTCATTATTCTCTATCCCAACCAGCTTGGTTCAACTTTGAACAGGTATTGAGCATCAGATTTCTTGCTAATATTGCCCTTCATACTCTCCATTTGCTAAGATTTGCAATATGGAAAGATAATGTGAAAGCAGGCAGTATTCAGATTTCGTTGCAAATACACTGCAAATAGTTTTCCAATTAACCTTGATGCTATCATACGTGTCACATTATCCATACGGTTTTGACAGTAATTCAATTACATATACCATGAATCAAGTATCCCGGAGAAAGCAAATTGAAATGTAAAACTAAAGGTAATCTGATGGGACAATCATGAGAGTATAAGCGATGTAGAACAAGAAGCCAGGATGGGTATCCTTACAGTATCAGACATAAATCAGCCCCTATGAATCCAGTGATATCCCAATCATCCAGGGTGCTGAATGTAGTTTGTCCTATGGCAGTTGAAGATTTTTTCACCGAAAGGCTGTAAACCAGTGGTATCTTTGTTTCATTGTTGCCTTCTTAAAAGACATCAGCCTAGCTTCAGATGAGATAGTGTTCGCGTTTTGCAAGTCTTGATGAATTCGACTAAAGTCCAAAGTGACTCCTCCAAGCAAAAGCCCAAGTCCAACCTTCCTTGAGACATCAACAATCACAATCTTAAACCGATTATTTGAAAATCCAATTACAATCAATCTCAAACATCATGGTATGGGCTCTTCGTAGAAACATCTCTCGCGATCTGGTCCCGAACAAACACAAGCGCTAGGCAAGCAGGACAAAATTATCAGAAACAATCTTCAAGCGATGCAAACCCCATTGCAAAGTAATTTCGCTTGGAACCAATGCTTCAAAAGAGACAACTCTAAAAGCTACTGAACCCTCCACCTGGCATTCACTGATTGGTACTACAATGACCAATTGTACAGACACCAACGGCGAAACGACACCCTCTAAATATCTTTGCCTCTTCAAACATACAAAAGATGAAAAGAACAAGTTTTTCCCTCGGCATATTCCAAAGTTCACACGGTTGAAGCAAAGCCAAGACAGACTTCCCATCAACAACCGTACAATTTGCCCATTTTAAAGTTCCCAACTTATCCTTTTCATTTCTTTTGTTAAATATATATAAAAAATTTCACTCTATTTTGAGGATCAAAATTCTATACTTTTTTTTTTATCTTATCAAAATTCAGTTATGGTGAAACCGAGTGAAAATGGGTCTCAGTCAATAGCACCTTTCCTAAAAAAATGCTATGAAATGGTAGATGATAAGGCTACAGATTCAATAATTTCATGGAGCCAAAATGGTGATAGTTTTGTAATTTGGGATATGACTGAGTTTTCAGTTCATTTGCTTCCTAAGTACTTCAAGCACAGCAATTTCTCTTCTTTCATCAGGCAACTCAATATTTATGTGAGTCTCCCCTTCTTCTTTTAACGGGTATCTATTTCTGTTATAAATTATGTTAAAGTTGGGTGTTTTTTTTTTTTTTTTTGTGTATTTAGTTTGGATTTTGGAAGTGTTGAATTGTTTGGATTTTGGAAGTGTTGAATTGGGTTTTCATTTTTTTTATGTGAAACTGTTGTTGCTTTTTTTTTTTTTTGAAGTAATTCTTTGGTATATTTATGCGGGAAATTTTATTATTTTTATCAATTGGGTTTTTGTTTTGTTGCTTAGGTTTATTGTTAATATTGCTTTATTATTAGTTTCGAGTTTGGTTTTTTGCTTGTGAGAGACTGGTTGTAGTGTTCAAGTTGCAGGCTTGGATGTTATATTCGTAGTGGGATTCAAATTTCTGAATGTAAATTTGTAGGGGTTTTTGGCTTGTTTTCAATTTCTAACATAGATGGGGAAAGGTGTATTTGCTAGCACTAGCAGTATTTCAATGTGAACTTTTGCTCAATTATGCTGTAATGGTGAAGGCAGTATCAGTTTGAATTTTGCAAATTAGAAAGAGCAAAAATGGTATTGATTTGATAGTTTACTTGACTTCATTACCTGCTTTATTCGTAATGTTGATCTAAACATAGCATGACTAAACATTGCTAGATTGATCCTTCCATTTTCATGGGATGGCTCAGTTCAATTGAAATTGCAGTGTAAAATTTCTTGATGGTAGCGAGAAAATTAGGGTAGTAAAGAAAGAAGTATCTGAAAGGGGGAGTTATTTGCTTTGGATCCTGATATTGTATGCCTAATTTAGGATCAAAAGGGAAAAGAGCTTGTAAATGTTAGCTGTCAAGGGAATTTAAATGTGCTTGCCTGTATGCATTTTTATTATTTTTCTACCTTTTTTTTTCTAAATTTTTTTGACCAAGTGTTTGGAAGAATACACCAAGGGCATGCACCCCCCAATTGAGTTTCACAAGTTTGTAGAGTGATAATGTTAAGAAAAATGGTAATTAAGCAAAATCATAAGTATGCATTTCTCTATGTTGATACTACTATAGTTTTTAACTTAAAAACAAGGAAAAAAAAGAAAATAACTAATTATTTTGTATTATTAGGGCAATTTTAATGCGAAGAAAATGAATGTAATCATTTTATGCTAGCACAAATCTGATAGAGACGCTTCTGTTAACAGTAACTAAATTTTGTACCCCTTTCATTCCTATCAAAAGTGTGTGGGGTGAAAAGTGTTGTTTGTGGTAGGAGATGTAGTGCCATTTATGGTTACTATCAACAGTTGTAAGAATAAGCAACATCTAAATGTTGTCTAATACCCTTTCAATTATATTTTGGAAAAGTTGTTGAAATTTATTGGACTGCTATTTTTGACGGTCATCACCCTCTCTTTTTCCTACTCTATTTGGCATTCGTTTGTTTTAGTTTTATTCGGTGAAGTTCTCACACCTTTTCGGTGATTTATTACTTCTTGCTTATTTAGGAGGTAGTCATAAGGTATTTCTGCAAGTTTGATCTACCTTTTCCATTTTGAATATATACGTTATTGCAGATGGGAAAAGAGGCACAATGCTTAACTACTCTTGGCCTTTTTCTGTTAGAATTTCTGTTGACAGTGTCTTGGTCTTTCCTCTTTTTTCTTTTGGTTTCTCTCATTGTTGTTGAATGTTCTATTGATTGATAAAAGATCCCTTTAGATCTGTACCACTATGAAGTATTAAAGATATGAGTTTCAATAGCCTACTGTAGTCTGAATGCTACTGTTTATTCTTTCTTGGGGTGCCTTTTCATTAGTACATATATAGAATACTAAAGAAAACGTTTGAACATTTACGCTGAGCTTGGTTGATTAGCCCGTTTTCTTTATTACCTCCTTATTTATAGCTTATAATTGTGGTAACTGTGGCCAACAATCCTATCGTTAAAAGTTTATACCTGATATACACCTATCTATTCTGTCATACATAATTTGCAAAAATAGTTGCTATTGGAATAGAAGTTTCTCACTAGTTCAGGCATCCACTGGGGCAATTTTCAAACAACTGGATCCAAAATAGTTGCACTGTTTGAGTGGAATTTTACTGACCAGGGCATTAATTTGACATTTCAAATAGTTCCAAGGCCATAAAATGCTGAATTTAAACGTTTTATGCTGAGCCTAAACAGAGCAGGTAGTTTAGTTTGTATCTGACACATAAGCCTATACAGTACAATTTGAGAATAAAAGCGAGCTATCTTGGACATTAAATAATTGGAGGTGTGGTTAACCTATTGTACCTCTTGTCATTTCAGTCAACCAAAAAGACTATACTAATAGAGTAATAAACAGAAAATCTTATTAGTTGTGGTAGATTTGCTTATCACAAACAGTACAATTTTGGTAAGCAATTATAGCATCTTTTTTCGTGCATGTTGTACATGTTAATATATCTGTATGGCATTAGAAAACGTTTGTTGGGTGAGTGTGTATGCATGGGTGGTCTATTTGCGCTATTAACCATTATTGAAGATATAAGTAAATGGTAACACTTCAAGTTTTTCCAGGGTTTTAGAAAAATTGATTCAGATCGTTGGGAATTTGCAAATGATGGATTTGTCAGAGATCAAAAGGACTCGCTGAAGAATATTGCTAGGCGGAAATACTCCCAGGGATCTGAGCAGCGTAAATCACTGCAGCAGCAGCAGCAGCCACCACAACATCTGGAGAACTCTGTTGGATCATGTGCAAACAATGAAAATATTGGGCTGTGGAAAGAAGTTGAGAATTTGAAGACTGATAAAAATGCTCTTATGCAGGAGTTGGTTAAACTTCGGCAGCACCAGGAGTCTGCAGACAATAAGGTACTTCTCTTGAAGGATCGTCTTCAAGGAATGGAGAAAAGTCAGCAGCAGTTGTTGTCATTCTTAATAATGGCCATGCAAAGCCCAGGCTTTTTGGTCCAACTGATTCAACCAAAAGAAAATAATTTGCGCGTGGCTGGAGCAAGCAATATGCTAGAACAAGTTGCAGAGGATGGTGAACCAGTGGCTTCTGATCATATGATAGTAAGGTATCAGCCATCAATTGATGGAACATCAAAGCCGGTACTCACACCAATGATAGATTCTGAAAATCCTCGTGAATCTGATAATTCTTCAGATGGAATGAAAGATTTTTGGATGGATATTGATTTTGTTAAAGTGCTTATGGATGAAAGTCATACAACTTTCATCCCACCTGAATTACATGATGATGGTGAATGGGAAAAGCTTCTTTTAGCTGATGGTTTTCCAGAGAACAATGACGATGGAAATCAAGATAAAGAAGGGCCCATCAAATCTGGTATCGAAATGGAGGTAACAGGTTCTGGAGCCCATTTGGAAAAATCTTGTAGTTTTGAACTTTTACTACAAAATATGGGGAAATCACAAAACCTGGAGATTGAACCACTGTTAAATGGATCACAATTGGAGAAATCCCAGAACTTGGAACTTCTGACAGAACCAATGGGACATTGGACTTCCAAAAGTACTAAACTACATGGAATTCCTTAGAAAGGTAGTTGGAGATTTTTGTGCAGAATGCATATCCTGTTATCCTCACATTAATGATCTTTCTTAACCTATATGCAATATATATATAATTTCCAATACATCTTTTTGCTTCTTTTCATTTCACCATATCTGAATGCATGCACCCCGATCATCATGAAAGGGGCTGCCTGGCAAAATTAACAATTGTAATACATCTAGTGAGTATTGGAGGATGATATGGCAGTTTAAGTTTGTTTTTGCCAAGTAGCTGTAGCTATCAAAGGAAACTGCCTTGAATGAAGTTATCATTTTAAATTTGTGGTTCCTATTCTCAATTGTTTACAAACCCATATCGATATAATCCATAAACAATCTCAGTATTTATCATGAAGAAATTATGTATTTGCATGAGAATATGCTTCTATGATGCCTAATTAGTAATTTATCTACTATTCGATCTTAGCTACCCTCTTTCCGTATTTTAAGTATAATTCTGTTGCACAAGAAAAGTGCTATTGATAGAGATTATCACTTGATTTTACCCTAATTGAATGAATTCTTGATATGATTATTATCTCAGCGCATGGCGTGAGTGCACACACAAACACTCAAAACAAATATACGTACAAACATACACTTGCATGCGCAAGCACGATTCAGTTGTTCTTAGTACTGAGACTATTCTCTCTGTTTCTCTGCACATCTGTGCATGCGTGCATTTGTTTGTTTGTCCTTATCAATTTGGGACCATTTAGTTTGCTTGTCCTATCTGCAAAATTTTGAGTCTGGATGAGATTATCAGCACCAGCAATACATTCCTAACTTTTAGAACTTTCTTTTTTTTTTCATTCACTTTAATATGGATAGGATATTCCCCTGTAGTATGCAAAAGGTGTATCTTCTACTTATGCATTGAATTTTCCTAATCTAAGCCGAATGACTTTGATATTGCTCCTGTTGCTTCTAATGAAGATTATAAAGGAAATTTAAAAAATACACTAGTTAAAATGGATGGCTATAAAATATTTCAAGAGTGTTTTGGGCTCAAACAGTGAATAAAAACATGAATTGTGTTGTACTGCTATTCAAAAGAACGGCAGTTCTCCTTTACTTGAATCAGCCGACTAAAGCAGGTAGCTATGTTTGGTGGTTCTCATCTCCTGAGGTTCACTTCTCCATCAGAAGAGTCGAGTAATCGTGTTAATACTCGTATCTTTCTTTCATAAATTTGTTTCGCTTCATGTCAAAACGATGATTTATTAACGTAGTCTGTAGGAGCACTAACAGTTAACAGAAGCAAGAATAAAAGGAGAAAAATACGTTAAGATCATGTGAGATTTAATCTAATTACCAACATTAAACAGATGAAAAAAAATCCAGATGTTCTGTCCTTAAGAATGAAGCATAAAATCTGCAAACTGGAGATAACTATCCAGTTGAGACACTAGTAGTAGGACCTAGGGATGGATAATCTTAGCCATGCCAAAAGCAGCAGCAGACGCGATGGCACCAATGAATGCAGTTTGGACAGCACTTTTTAAGGGTTTGTTGCCAGTGAAGTAACCTTTGGCATAGCCAAAGATAAGGAGAGCCGCTATGGTTATAACCACTGATGCAGCCACAGCATCCGTAGCTTTTGGAATGAACATGTACGGAAGGAGTGGCACCAATCCACCCAATATGTAAGCAACAGCAATGGTGAATGCGCTCTGTAACGCTCTTCTTGGATCTGGCTTCTCTAATCCCAATTCAAACCTGCATTCACCCCAGCATTTGTCAATAACGGCCTGTATATATTTTGTCACGATCATATCAGTTAAACACAAGTTGCACATGCAATGGCCATGGAGTAAATGTTAAAGTGGCTTTGATTAGCAAGAAGGATAAAGACGGTGACAGTTCATCCCCAAAAGAAAAAAAAATAGTGATAGTTTATCTATCTCCATTGTTTTAATGTACTTCCAAAATTTGAATCAAACATACAGAGTATTATTCCATATATGAAAATAATATTAAATTTAACCCACATGAAACTAGTCTGATTGCTAAGCGGTTTGTCAATGTAGATTTGATTTTTGTGAGAGCCTTATAATTGCCATATGAAAATGATTAAGTTCAGACAAAGCTTGGAAATATCTACCTTATTACAATATATGCATATATTAAATTTAGCTCTAATTACAATGACATGTTAAAAAGCAAAAAAATCCTGAAAACCAAGCTACCTTTACGTTTCAAAATGATTAAGCAAAAGAAAATCAAAGATTGGATTCGACCAATATCTGAAAAGTGTCCCTGAAAATGAATCTATAGTTAATTCTGATGATTCCATTCCATTGAAGAATGCTCCAAAAAAAAGTTAAAATAATAAAAAAGTTATTAAATTTCTTTATTTACTTAAAAAAGTAGTTTAAGAATTTTTTAATATTTAAAAAAAAAATCCATTGAAGAATGAGGAGGGAATGTATCTGTAAGAAAAATGTTGAAATCATCGTAACCAGAAGAAGACATTTTATATATATATATATATATATATATATATATACATATAAAATAAGCCCCCAAGTTGCATGCTATTATCACCAACCTGTAGACCACACGTACTTTGTCTCCATTTGAAAAGCAAAACCAGCTTTTTTCCGAATATTCAAAAAGCAAAATTGGAGGGAATGTATCTGTAAGAAAAATGTTGAAATCATCGTAACCAGAAGAAGACATTTTATATCTATATATATATAATAAGCCCCCAAGTTGCATGCTATTATCACAACCTGTGGACCACACGTACTTTGTCTCCATTTGAAAAGCAAAACCAGCTTTTATCCGAATATTCAAAAAGCAAAATTGGCTTTTATTTCTGCTTTTGGGGAGTGACAATGGAGCCACTCCATTTTATCAAACAAGCCTAGTATTGTTTTCCCTTTTGGCACATGAGAAGAAAAGAAATTAAGATAAAGAATAAAAAAGAGAAAGGAGAAAGATTAATCTTTTAGTAATAAGAGAGGGGAATGCAACTCCTGCTCTGTCACCCAACAGATTCTGGAGAAGATCAGCAGGTGGGCTTAAATACAAGCCTTGTATTGTTATTTCTCTGTTCATTCACAGAAATAACAGATACTTGTAAAAGGATGGAATATTATGAGTAGAGTTTATTATTTTTATACTTGTGTCGTGTTTATTTTGTGTTAAGCAAGCTAAAATATAAAAATTGTTATGTTAAGTTTTTGCGTTGATACCTTAAATATGAAATATATATTTAAATTTTATTAAATTTATATATAATTTTAAATTATATTATTTTAGTAAAATTTTTAAAAATTATTTTTATCATATTTAAAATTATATAATTTAATATCTTAGTGTTATAAAAAACATAGAATGATAGCAAGTAGCAACAACAGTTCCAAGAAAAAATCTATCAAACCCAAATTTTAGTTGTCAAACATTTATAAAATTTCTCTAAAAATTAATGAGAGAGAATGATAATGATAAACTTACTTCATCATAAAATCAAGCCAAGCCTGAGGCCTTTTCCTGAGAGCATTCACAACGGGCACATATTCATGTGGCTCTATCCCATACTCCGCCAGTATTTCAGCCACCTCCGCAGCCTCTGCATTTTCAGGAACAAACCCATTCTTGAATCAAACAAAGAAAATCAAATGGCTCAAAATTCAATTATTCTTTGATTACCGATATCAGGCACACTTGTTATTTCTTCTTCCTCTCTTTTCAACTCCCTCGCATAATGATCGGCTTCACTTTTAGCCGCCAGATACCTACAAGCAACGTCATTAGCATTAAGCTTTGTTCACGTTTTTCTTTTTTTCTTGCAGTTTCTTAGTAACCAAACAATACCCAATGGTGAACATATCAAAACAAAACGAACAGACTATAAAAACAATGAAAATTAAGTATAGTTACCCGCCGAGTCCCATGGAGATGGCGCCAGCGGCAACCTCAGCGATGCCAGCAGTGAGAACAATGGAAGAGGTGGCATTGGCACCAGACAATCCAGCGGCAAGAGCAAAGGGCACAGTTAAACCATCGGATACGCCGATGATGATGTCTCGGACGATCTCTCCAGCAGTGAAGTGCTTTTCCTTGTGGTGATTGAGAAGGCTTTGCTTCTCGGGTTCAATGTTTCCCTTGCTGTTCTCTCCTCCGGCCATGGAAAATCCTATGTCTGTTTTGGATTTTGGTAATTAATTGGAATGATGCCAAAATCCAAATGATGAAATGAAATAGGAATTTTTTTAATTAAGAAGGTTGTCTTGCTGTAATAAATGGGAAAACATTTGTGTTTTTTGGTAAATGGATTCTAATTCCAAAACTGTGACCACACGTGAGGAACAGCTAGGATTCTCACTTCCCCTTTCTCCCCCCACAGTGTTTAATTTTGTTTGGATTATACCAACCACGAGAATAACATGAAATGAATCAAAAATTAAAACCAGTCAATGACTCAAATTAATAGAACTCACATTTCATTGCGAGAAAAATAAGTTCAGTCCATCTAATCAATCCAGCTACAATCTATGCAATACAATTAATGAATTATAATTAATATTATATATGTAAATTCTTTAAAAAATTATATAAAACCCATACCATAAATGAGAAATTCTTATATAATTTTTTGTTATAATTAACTAATTATTAATTAAAAAAATTGTATATGAAATGTTTCTAGCCAACACCCCTTTGGCATATGATTATTAATGTAATTTAAACTATCAAATTTGGTCCTCTTCTTAATTAGATAATATATATATATATATATGGAAATTGAATTTCTTTAACTATATTTCTATTAATAAAATTTTAAATGCAAAATACGTGATTTAATTTTCTGTCTTGGATTAAGTCCAAAACAATTTCATCATATGTATAACGTGAATGTTAGACTTTAGAGTACAAAAATAATCCAAATTGTATTGTTGCCTATATGGTTGATGATAGTGGTAGGGAAACTTTCATGTTAATTGTAGCTAAAACTTGATACTTTAGATCTCTTTGGAAAAATAGCATTAGCTCTACTTTCGTCTAAATATTGGATCCGCAATCTAACTAAGTAAATTATCCTTCTCTTTTTTTAATCAAAACGAAAAATATGAGTTTTCATTAACACTCGGTCTGAGGGTTTTTTTTTTTTTTTTAAATTTAAAAATTTAAACAAGAGGAAACTACCTATTTCATTGTCACGATATGCCATATGTTTTAATCTGTTTTTACCAATCACTTATAGAAGTAGCCAATTGGTATCAAAAACCGAATATAAACCTTACAAACGAAGTAATTAACTTATATATAGTACTTTACTCAAATTAAGAGACAAGCCAACTACAAGCTCAAATTAAAAAGAGAAAAGATTAATATTATCGAGTAGACTTATGCTAATGATTAGTGTTTTAGAAGCTTAGCCAAGTAGTAGGCAGCTGCAGAAGCGAAGGCACCAACGAAGGCAGTTTGTATGGCACTCTTGAATGGGTTACTGCCAGTAAAGTAGCCCTTAGCTAACCCGAAAATCATTAATGCTATTATTGTCAAGGCGATAGATGCAATCAAAGCGTCACTTGCAACTGGAAACACCAAGTATGGCAACAGTGGCACCGATCCTCCCACCATGTAAGATGTTGCAATTGTTATCCCACTTATTAGTCCTCTCAGTGGATCTGGTTTTTCCAATCCCAGCTCAAACCTGCAATTAATTTGGACATTTTTATCAGTCATTAACTCTTTTTATTTTTATTTTTTATGTTCGAATGATAGTTTTGAACTCAAAATTTGAGTTAAAGGGGTAAAATTTATGGAATGAGGTCATTATGTAACCCGATATCACATGTAGAACATATATATATATATATATATATATAGTTAAAATATATGTTTACTTGATCATGAAATCAACCCAAAGTTGAGGGTTCCTCCTCAGTGCTTTCACCACTGGTTCGGATTCATGCGGCTCTATCCCATACTTCGATAGGATTTCTTCAGTTGTAGCAGCCTCTGTGCATTTCGAAAATAACAATAATGTTAAACCATGTCTATAATTTTGTATTGGCATTAATTAGTAGTTCATAATCAAAGGAAAATTATCATTAAAAAAGAAAAAAAAAAAAGAGAAAGAATAAAAATGGTCTATACTAACCAAGCTCAGGATCGTCAATGATTGCTTGATGTTTTCGCTTCAGTTCACTGTTGTACACTTCTGCTTCACTTTTTGCTGCAAGATATCTGGATAACATTCATGTGCAAGAGCCAAGGAAAAATTTTAGGGGGACAAAAAAAATTTACAGGAAAAAAGGGTTAGCCTATTATTTACGTTTGTTTGCAAAACCTAATTGAGTTGAGAAAAAAAAAATGTACCCGCCAAGTCCCATGGAAATAGCACCAGCTACAACTTCAGCAATACCAGCAACAACAATAATAGAGGATGGCACGTTGGCGCTGGACAAGCCAGCGGCAAGTGCAAAAGGGACGGTAAGACCATCGGAGACGCCGAGAACGATGTCTCGGACTGTCTCGCTGGACTTGAAGTGTTTCTCTCTTTGCTTATTACTATCTTTTTGATCTTCCAAAAGCAACTTCAACTTCTCTGGATCAACTTGATTACCTTTTGCTGCCATAGTGAATGTTAAATATTGAGCTCTTTCTCTCCTTGTAGGGCTTGGTGTGTCAAGAGTATTGAGGCTATGCATATTTATAGCAAAGAGGATGTTCCTTTGAAGTATTGGCCAGGTCCTTTGCGTATTATAAATTCAAAAGCTTCTATAACTTAAATTGGTCTATGTTGAATGTCTTTTGGGTTTGGGCAGATGAACGGTGATTTGGAAGTGTGTGGAGGATTATCTGTACCTACGGTAAGAAAGCATGATTAGGAGTGTCAAAGTTAATTTTTCGAGACGTATTTTGATACTCAAGTCAAACAATTATTTAAAAAAATTTGGAAGAAAGAAGTTGAACAATAAAGAGTGCTAAGCAAAATTTAAAGAAGAAGGGTTCAAAGTTCATATTGTATCTAGACCTCCTTATCTTACATATAAAAAGAGAAAAAGTGATGACATAATCGAAATTATTGACAATTGATGATAAATTTATATGAAAGTTAAAAAAAATTACCTAGGTGAATATGAGTTATGCAAGTTGGAGATCAATTGATCTTTTGTATTATGATAATTTAATGGAACGGTAATGAGAGTAGTTAGGCGAGTCCCTCTTCAACGATGGGAGCTCGTTTTGTGATGAAAAATCGAATCATCGATTTTTTTTAATTACTTGATAATTAAATATATACGGACTTATGAATATAAAAATTAGCTTTGAATGAATGTCTCTCATTCATTCAATTGATCCTGTATAATCAATTTTACCAATTAAAAACTTAAAATATTAATTGTAAATTTGAATTATTTATGTAAATACAATGAATTTATAATTTATCCCTAAATTTTAACTACTAGCATTGAGATATATTCCTTGGAAACCCACTTGTAACATTTTTTTTTTGATAAATTAGTTTGAATCTAATAATTTTTCTATGATATACCGGCCAAGGAATTGGAAAGATCAAAAGCTGTGTTATAATGACTATGGTTCAAAAGTTGAATGAACTTGAGATTTAGAATCTTTAGGTAATATATAATCATGATTAGTTAAATTGAAAAAAGAGCGTGTGGCCGACACAAGACTCGTGCAGATACGACAAAATTGGAAGATTTTGATGCTTTAAAGTAGGGGCAAAGATCCAAGGCGTGTGCGTAGCACAGGCCTTTGTACAGAATAATTCACATGATAGCCTTTACGGGCATGCTACAGGGCTGACGCTACAATTTTGTTTATCAAATTGTAAGTTAGAATATTTAAAAATAAGATATTTAAGTTTTAATCTAAAATGAATCATTAAATCACTTTTAAAAAATATATTGAACAAATTTAAATTTTAAATTTTAATAGTTGAAATATTTTTTCAATTCTCAAACTTCTTTTAATATATAAAAAATAAAACTATTAAAATAATTGATGATAAATTATTTTTTTTGCTAGGAGATAAATTATATGGGAAACAATTTATTTTCCATGGTTAGGGTAAGTGGGACATGATATGAACACTTATCAAGTATGATAGGATCCAGGGTTTGATCATTTCAGGATATATGGAACTATAAACTTTCCACTAACTATGCTTTGGGTTAAGTCAATAAAGGAAATATAACTGTTTATCAAATTGAAAATAATTACTCCTTAAACGAACACGACGCTTACCTTAAATGATTTATCACTTTTCTAAAGAAATGGATTCTCCCAAGGTTGAGATTCAATCTTGTGAGAATTCATCTGTAATGATTACAATGAAGATTCAATTGCGAAGATTTTTTTTTTATTATTTTTCATCTAAAATTCAGATTAATTACTAGTAGTGCTCTTGTGCAACCATTAGTTTAACTACTAAACGTAATTCCCCTAATTGTTATGTAATTTCAGCATCATCGATTTATCATAGTACTAATAGTAGTGAGTTTCATTGATGCATGTGATGAGTGATTTATTTAGTCTATAATAGTACGAGAAGATCAAGTTTGTCTAATTAATTTTCATAATGAATGGTTTTGTATTAATCCAATGAACTTTGAGTTTAGATTATTCGAATTAGCTTTTCGAATCGGATCAATTTTTATCACATCTAATTGTCATAAGCTGTTAAACAAGGGGGGTTTGGTTTGGGTAGATGCAATTTGACCACTTTCTCATTCATTGTATTACATTTCATCATATAAAGTATTGTTAACAAAAGATCTTTTTGAAACCCAAAATGGAAAAAGAAAAAGAAAAAAAATGGAAAAGAACTAGTGTTGCTTTTTTAACTTTTTAGCAGTGGAAGAATGATATCAAATCAAACTTTCCAACATGACCACCCACTACTGGCCATCATGCCTATTGCCTACTTGTTCCTTGCCTCATACAAACTGCCCATGTGGGTTCCTTCTGATTAGTTAAAAAAAAAAATCCTCTAGCTTTTGGTCTTCTTACCTGTTTTCTACTTCACATTGACTTAAATGAAATGTATATTTCCAATTTATTTAGGCTTTCTTGAAAATATAATTTTATGAAGAAATGTTAAAGATTATCAGTTAAGATGATATGATTTATAAAAAAGTCTTTTAATTAATAAATTGTTTGTGCTTAAATTTGATGAGAATAGTGCATAAAATTTTAAAAAAAAAAAACATTTCTTAAAATGAAATTTTAATCAATCTTAACAAGTGTCTATATAGATATATGTTAACTAACAGATAATGCTATATGACATAAGATGATTTTTTTTATTTGATTAAAATATTGATGTGAGAAAAAAATCAGTTATTAGATATGCATGTGTACATATGTATATACCATTGATTATTGAGAGTAATTAGGGTTTATTAATCTTTCTATGAGTATATATCACATCTGTTTAATACCAAACAATTCAAAAGAGAAAAGAGTTAAAAAAATATTAAAATCTAATTTAAATTTGTCTACCCTGCCAAATGATATTTGATGGAAATTAAAATATTTTATTGGTAAATATGATCTAATCATGCTAGATAATAGTATAACCAAAAGCAATCTCCTCCTAGCATAAATTTCATCATTTTCATTTTAAGATTCAAACGAAAACCTTCAAATGGAAATCTCAAATGTTAATCATTCAGAAGTTAGGAACATTGATAACAAAATATCGAACTTTCTTTTTCTTGTCAGCAGATGATGATAATGTCATAGGAGAGGATTTCTTTTGTTTTTCATTATTGTGGCAAGCAGACGCAGCCATTAAAGGAGGAGGGAAAGAAATAAAAAAGGAAATACAGAGCAAAAGTAAGAGTAGAATATTATTCTGCATTATAATTCTATGCTATGAACTGTTCCATATGTCATTGCACTGTTGAGCAACAAGCCCTGACATTTTTGGGTAAAGGATAAGCACGGGTTCTTGCTTTGCTTTTTCCTTTCTATTTTTTTTTTTTTTTTTGGCATCCATCATCAATGATTCTCATCTCCATATATTTGAATTTAATTTCAAAACCCATTTAAGTTATTGTTATTATTATTATTTGGTACGAAAAGATGGTAGTCTAGAGAATGATTCAACGAATGAATGAAAAGGGAGCGAATATCTTTGTCAAGAAATGCAGCCGTAAAAAAGACAACAAGAGTTGCTATTTTTGATTATTTAAATATTGATTCATCCACATTTTATGAATGTTTATATTTGTACCAAGTTATTTCTTAGGTGTAAAATTCTGAAATCAAAAGAAAGAAAAAAAAAAACAGTTAAAAATAAAAGTTGGGAGTAATTCCAATGTTTATACGCTGATACTTAAATTAATCAAAAAAATATATAAGAAGGAGAATGTAGAAAAATGTCAGAAAACAAGATGGTTCAAATAGTATCTGAAATGTACTAGTTGAGTTAGACGTTAACTACTCAATCATGGGAGGATAGCTCAACATTTAAGGGGTCTAATGAATAGATTGATAAGGTGATCCAACTCATGTAATTTTGTGAATTCAAATTAATCTGATATGTCGATTTGATCAAAAATAAAAAATACTTTTGAATATTTATTAACAATCACAAATAAAAAAATAATTATTATATTCAAACTTAAAAATATCTCCCAACAGTTTACTTTTTACGAATAGCATAGTAAAATACTCTAACATTTTCAAGGAAAAAAAGTCCAATTTTTTTGGCTGCTTTTTCAAAGAATTTTACAATGCATTCTTTATTGTCAAGTTATGAAAGCAATGAAGTCAAATAAAATTGCTATTTTTTATTATTTAAATATTGATTCATCCACATTTTATGAATGTTTATGTTTGTACGGAACTGTTTCTTACACATAAAATTATAAAATAAAAAAAAGAGATAAATAATAGTTAAAGATAAAAGTTAAGAGTGATTTTAATATTTGTGTTTTAATATTTAAGTCGGTCAAAAAAATATATAGGAATGAGAATGTAAGAAAGTGTAAGAAAGTAAGATGATTTAAATGGTGCTTGAAATGTGCTATTTACACATGTAAGATGAGGGATTTTGAGTCGCTTAAGTTACCCTATGTCAACCTTAGGATCAGAATAACTTGGTAACCCAAGCTGAATTAGACATTAACCACCAAGTCATGAGAGGATAGGTTGGCATTTAGGGGGTCTAATGAGTAGACCGGTGAGTTGGTCGAGTTAACATAGTCTCGTGAATTTAAGTCGACTTGACACATCGATTCAATCAAAAATCTAAAATATTTTTGATTATTTATTAATAGTTTTTAATAAAAAAATCATTATATCTTTTAAATCTAAAAATTCCTTCCCATAGTTTACTTTTAGCAAATAACATAGTTGAATACTCTAACATTCTCAAGGAAAAAAAGACTAATTTTTTTGGCTATTTTTTCAAAGAATCTCATTATGCATTTTTTATTGTCAAGTTACGAAAGCAATGAAGTTAGATAGAGTTGCTATTTTTGATTATGTAAATATTGATTCATCCACATTTTATGAATGTTAATGTTTGTATCGAGTTGTTTTTTACGCATAAGATTTTGAAATCAAAAGAAAGAGAAAAATAGTAATTAAAGATAAAAATTGAAAGTGATTTAAATGTTTATGTTCTAATACTTAAATCGGTCAAAAAAGTATATAGGAATGGGAATGTAAGGAAGTGTAAGAAAGCAAGATGATTCAATTAGTACTTGAAAATGTGCTATATATACATGTAAGGTGAGGGGTTTTGAGGTATGCCAAGCTGAATTGGATGTTAAACATCCAATTATGGAAGGATAGGTCAGCATCTAGGGGGTCTAATGAGTAGACCGTTGAGATGGTCGAATTAATGTAGTCTTGTGAATTCAGATTGGCCTGACACGTCAGTTCAATCAAAAATCAAAAATACTTTTGATTATCTATTAACAGTCTCTAATAAAAAATAATTATTTTATCTTTTAAACCTAAAAATACCCTCCCACAATTTACTATTTGCAAATAGCATAGTTAAATACTCTTAACATTCTCAAGGAAAAAAAATCTAATTTTTTTGGCTGTTTTTTCAAAGAATTTCACTCTGCATTCTTTATTGTCAAGTTACAAAACAATGAAGTCGTATAAAGTTGCTATTTTTTATTATTTAAATATTGATTCATCCACATTTTATAAATGTTTATGTTTGCACAAAGCAGTTTCTTACATGTAAAATTTTAAAATCAGAAGAAAAAGAAAAATAGCAATTAAAGATAAAAATTAAGAGTGATCTCAATGTTTGTGTTCTACTACTTAAGTCGATCAAAAAAATATATAGGAATGGGAATTTAGAGTGCAAGAAAGCTCAATGATTCAAATAGTACTTAAAATGTGCTATTTATACATGTAAGGTGAAGGGTTTTAAGCTGCTTAAGTTGGCCAAAATCAACTTAGGATCAGAATAACATGATAAGCCAAGCTGAATTGGACGTTAATCACTTAGTCATGAAAAGTTAAGTCAACATCTAAGGGATCTAATGAGTAATCCACTGAAATAATCGAATTAATGTAATCTCGTGAATTTAGATTGACCTGACACATTGATTCAATCAAAAATTAAAAGTATTTTTGATTATCTATTAATAATCTCTAATAAAAAAATAACAATTATATCTTTTAAACTTAAAAATACCCTCCCTTACGGTTTACTTGTTGTGAATCGCATAGTTGAATACTCTAACATTGTCAAGGAAAAAAAGTCTAACTTTTTGGCTGCTTTTACAAAAAATTTTGCTATGCATTCTTTATTGTCAAGTTACGAAAGCAATGAAGTAAGATAAAGTTGTAATAAAAACCATCGACAAAAGGAGGAACGTGGCGTTTGATGTTGGAAGCATGTAGTTTAATCCGAGTAGTGGACTTCAGTTCATATACTGTGTGTGTTGAATCCAGCTATACTGTTGATCTACGCACTATGATTAAAAGCCATATGTTGTTGTTTGGTAGGCTTGAAAAAGTTCATAAGCCTCAATAAACCCTACTCCCACTCAAATTTGTTTTGACTCTGTTTTTTCTTTTTTCTTCCCTTTTTCTGTTTTGATTTGTTAAAAAAATAATAATAAATGCAATTTTAGGTTAATTAAAGTCAATGATCTTTTTAATTTCTTAAATAAATAAATCAATATATAAGAAAGAAAACACACCAGCAAATACAAATAAATTCATTGATTGATCTTTTTAGGAGATAATAATCAATAAAAAAAGCTCTTGAAATTGATTGAATGGTAATCTTATTGAAAAGATGCTGAATAAATTAAAAAAGTAATCAACAATAATATGATTAATCTGAATAAAATTAATATATATTTTTGATAAATTCAATTATTAATATTTAAATATTGAGAAAATAATTTTAAAATTGATATTTGTTCTATATTATGCTACATATATAATATGTCTTTATCTAATCATTTAAATAATAAAATATTCAATGAAATAGTTAAAACTTTAAAAATCTTAAATGTAATATCTCAGCCATTTCAACAAATATCACATTGATGTATTAGCAGATGTGACCAACGTTTCATAAATCATCTCTCGCTGTCGCTGCTCATTCATACGTCTTAAAATAACTGGAGCTAACACAAAATGTCACAAGAAAACTTCTGTCAAGTTTACTAGAATCAGTCATTTACAACCACACAAATACTCCACAGTAGATTCAGTAACTCAAAGCAGTGTTGTTGGTTGAAATAGCAAATGGGGGTGGGGATAAGGACAATACAGAAACTAGAAGGGTAAAGCCCAAAACCCCAGAACCTAATATACCACATTTACTTAGGATTTCTAAGAACAATTATAACAGAATCTCCCCTAAGGAACATCTTGCTGATGAATCTGTCCTTGTTAACTGGAAGTGCCTTTTTCTTCCCTTTCCCAGTCTTTGGTACCTATATCAATGGGAGAAACAATTTTACCTTTTTATTCAACTGTAAAGAAGATTCATAGGATGGAGGCATACAAAAGGAAAATAAAAAGACAAACCTCAGTCCACATCTCCCTGACATTTTCCAGAACCATGTTGCAGTGTCGATCAAAGGCTCTCACTCGGCCTAAAAGTTTTTTATTGTTACGGCAGTTGATGAGAACCTGTTTTCATAAAAATCAAATTCAGTTCAACATAAGCACATTCTCTTTAACATGCAGATGAGCAATTGCTAGGGAATCAAATGATGGGCACACTACCTGAGTGTTATTTTTAACACTCATCATCAGAACGGACAGTGGTCCGGTGTTAAATTCCTCTTCCTCATTCTTTACCGTCTGCAGGCAGATAAACAAACAAGAAATAAGCATAAGCAAACATATACATTTTATGCAAAAACATATAAACGACAAAAATGGCATTTAAGATAACTTACATCTTCTTCCATTGGCCGACTGAAAAAAGAGAAGAAGCAAATAAAAGGGAGGGTTAGTATATTGTAAATGAAAATCAACAGAATAAAGCTACTAAAGAAACAGAGCTAAAGGAGAGAAAGAGGATTAACCAATTAGTACCTCATTTTCAACGACAGAAGTAACCAGTACTATCCCCAAGTAAAACCAAAAGCAAGATCTGCAAAAATCAAGTAAAACACTGTTAGAACACAAAAAAATCAAGAAACTCTTGTACCCTTGAGAATGGAACCAGCATGGGGGACTAGAACAATTTTATATGCCTACATACCAAATGAATACTAAACTGATTGAAACACTCGTAAAATATGAAAATGCATAACTATACAAGCACCGTAAAAATTGCCCAAATGGAAATGGTATTATTATAGCTCCATTGTAAATAGCCCAATGAAACAAAAACAAAGTTTTATGGGTGAAAACCTATGCAGAATCTAGCTTTTCATATAATTTAACCAATTAACTTAAATCTATATATGATGCTACTTCAGTTGTTCTTTTTACTCGATTTTCATACAGAAACAGGGTAATTACAATACACATCAGCAAAGTAAATCTTCTGAAACCCTTCAGCTCAGGTCTCCATAACAATTCAGCATTTTTTTAGCTCAGGAGAACGAAAGTTTTCATAGTAAACATCATCAGAGTGACAGAAGACCTTCAATGCCTACTCCGAAAAGGTCAATTACAAGTTATACTTGATAGTAACAAGTAAAATGCCAAACAAATTCATGGCCTAAAACTTATTGTACAACAAATACATTTAAGCTAAAAGTTTTAGGGTAAGGATGAAAATGAAGCCTCTTCAGCTCAGGTCTCCAAAAATTTTCCGCATGGACTTTCTCGGAAGAACGAAGTTTTAATTTTAACATCCTCAGAGGCAAACATTACAAAAGCAATCAATAAAAAAATAAAGCAAGTATAAATTTGAAATTAAATAGCGGAAAAACTACAATGTCTCTTCAGCTCAGGTCTCCATATGGAATTCCGCATCGATTTGTGTCTCAGAAGAACGAAAGTTTTTAAATTTCAATCATCATCAGAGACTTTTTTTTTTTTGTTATGATTGGAAAATTGGAAACCCTAAAAATTCTAGCAGGAAGTAGAAAAATATCGAAAAACTAGCTAAGATAAACTATGAGAAAGTAAGAGAAACGAGATTCACCTGATTGGCGCTACACCGATGAGATCTGATTCGAGTAGAAGCAGAATGGAGAGGCGTTTTATAAAGACTCCGAAGACCAAAAAGAAAACCCTAGTTTCTTTTTAAATTAGGGTTTTTGCTATCGGCATTGAACTTATTTTTTTTGTTTAGCCCAATTGAATTAGGGTTATGGCTTTTGGGCTATGGTTGTTTAGCTTATGGGCCTAAGCCCATTGGTTGATTAACAACTCAGGCTTTGGGAGTTCATTAGAATTAGAAACAAAATTAAAAAACCGAACCAAAGTTTATGAGTTTTTTTATCGTCTTATTCAATTTATTATTTGAGAAAAAAATGAATTTCATTCTTTAAATAAGAAATTAAAGCATGATAAAGTGCATTTTTTATTATTTTATTTATAAAATTAACATATTATATTAGATTTCCGAATGTGATAAAAATATTCACACGGCATAAAAAAAAAATGGTTTATGATTAATCCCACCGCGCTCCCAAATGGAGGCGTAGCTACATGACACAAGCATTTATATAAATAAGTGAAGAACTGAAATATCCTTTTTCACTTCGCATAATCTTAGTAGATACATCTACTGTAGCTTTAGAGTAATGAAGTATTTTCATTCAACCAACCAAACACACATACAGACGAACATACGCTATAAATGAGAACAAAAGTCTGTCGGGAACTAGGTTGACAAATATCACAGAAACACTACAGCATACTCTTGGAAGTAACAAAACATCTATATGAAAAGATAAAAATATTCAGCTCTTCTGTTTCCATGGATTCACTAGCTCGATGCTCATGTCTTGTACAGAATAAAAAATAACAGTTCATTAGAAGTTGAAGTCTAAAGAACAATATGAAGGAACAAGAGCAAAATAAATAAATAAATCAACATTTTTACATCGACTGATAGAACATTGGCTTTACTATTGTATTCCATTCCACAAAAATTTGTGGTGAAGGAAACTTCATATCTGCTGGGGTCAGCGAAACAAGTAAAAGAAGCTTTTGTCCACCAGCACCTCTTTATTGTTACGTTAGTACGATGCTGATTCCTCTGAAATTTTCACTAGTCCAAAGAAAATGCTCCACTGCAGTATCTGCAAGATTCATAGAAACATAATGATGAATTTGCCTTCAGAAGATATGAAATACCACAAATAGCATATCATAAAATCCGATGCTCAGGAAAAAAAAATGCATTTTTAAGTAGTATGGACAACGGTTTTGAGCAATAGAAAACAAGTAGCTCAGGACAGAGATTTGCTCACTAATAAATCATTATAACTATTTAACTAAAAATATAGTTTAATAGAAATCACTAATGAAAACTGCATACATCCATAAATGACTAGATGCTCGAAATATTTAAGGATTTTCTTATGCAGTAAGAAAGTTAAAGTATGAGGAATAAGTACTAATAGATAGGAATATATTTAGCAAAGTGATAACAACAATCTTGTAGAAAAAAAATTGTAGAATCACAGCAAAAATCCACACTACCTGTTACTGAATTTCTCAATAGCATCAGATGCATAGAGGAGCGTTTCATTAGCTTTTTCTAAAACCATATAAAGCTCCTTCCCTCCAGTAATGCGGGCAATGATCCAAGCATTATTTTTCGCTCTAATGCACACTTCCAAATCCTTGTCACGACCTGGATTATCCCATTTTGCTCGACTCTTTTCTGAATCTACTTCTTCTCTAAGCCTATTTAAGGCAAGTAAAGATTCCTGCATTATAAGAACAAAAAAAAAAAAATTTATGAACCATCAAAGGCTTTAAAATTTATCTTGATAACTTGGTGGATTGCAACAAGGTTTGAGGGAGGGAAGCATCTACTTTCTAGATAACATCGGAAAGCACAATTGGCAGTAACTTATATATTCTATTCTCAGGGCCAAAATTTGATTGACAAACACAAATCAAATTTGACCTGAATCAGCTTTAGGAGACAATAAATAGAACAACTGCAAAGGCTATCTAGGGGCAGAATTTATCGTCAAAATCAATCTTAAATTCTAATACTATGAACTAGCCAAAAAAGAGTAAAACTATGCTTACTACTTTGGTCACTAGATCTCTGGGCACTTTAATCTTTTTCAGGACAGCAATAAAATTCAATTTAATTCTATCAGGACCACTCCTAAATCCCTGCAGTCTGTAGGAAGCAACATAAAACCCCATTGCCCATAGGAAGCAACATAACAAAATAGCAAAAATGATAACCGATCCAACTTTAAGATCCTCATAAGAAGGTTGTCTAAATATGTTCCACTAACCTAGAAATTTGACATTGTAAGCCTTCGGCATTAGAAAAAATTTAGGCTTCACAAAAATCTATGTCAATCTTGAGCCACAGAATTTAATGGTTGAAGGATGCAGACATATCTCTGATCTCTCCATAAATGGTTATGATCCTTGCTTTAAAACAGGTTGCCAAGAAAATGTAATAAACAAGGCACCTAGTCAGCCAACAAAACAATCAATGAAGTTCCAAATTCATAATTTTCATGCACAAAATATTTGAACATCCAGTGATTCGTCCCTCGAGGCAGACATATTTCTTGATGATGATAATTGAGAAAGATATAGCTTACAATATTTACATGACCAAAAAGATGCAACACCAACCTCTAATGAATCAAGATTAGCATTTCTCAACTCATCCATGCTCCCCTATCTACAATATTGTTCTTCATCATATTAAAAGTGAAATTTAAGTTGATTATCACCTAGTTCTAAGTCACATCAAATGCTAACACCTTTTCTTTGGCAAAATTTCTATCACTGAAATGATCATAAACATCCATTTTTTTTTATTTTTAAAGCAAACAATTTGTTGCAACCTTGCGAAACACCAGCAATGTATTTTACCTTTGTTAGTGTTGTAACCTTTGCAGGGGGTGAAGCTCTGGATATGTCTCTGTTACCATCCACTAACAAGTAGCGATACCCACTGACGTGATAAGCATTCTCTCCACCCCATCCCTTAGACAACTTTTCTTCAACTTTCAAAATCTTTAGTGATGCCTAGAGAATTTAGCAAAAGCAAGATAAAATAGGTGGTCAGCCAAACTGATTATGGAAACATATAATTTCTCAACTTGGTGTATTTACAGTGTACCTAATAACTAAGGATCCTTGTCTGTTAGGAACTGCTATGATGCTTACATCATATTTATTTGTGCATTTCAAATGTCCAAAAAAGTGTCATTTATGATATGATTTTACCTATCAAGAACACAAAAGGTTTTTCAAATGTTTATATCAGCAATTCTTGTTCACACTAAGTATAAATTGGAAAAAAATGGATGCCAAAACTTTGAGTGCAACAAAATGAATGAATTGGAAAGAAAATTTAGGTAAACAGGTTTGGAAAGAAAGAAAAATAATTCTAATATCAATTTCAAACTAGTGCCATTGGTTTAGACAAATAGATAAACATAGCCATTTCAGATCTGGCAATCTAAACAAGCAGAAACCACTAAGGCGAAGGGCTATACAGTATGGAAAAGGCTCTGAGATACAAAAGCAAGATTTTGAATGATCAGCAGTGGCACTAGAAAAGCAGAAAGATAACTATATAAGAAACAAATGAATTACACATGCTGTAAGACAATGTGGACAGAGAAAACTGCATAGAATTTGTGAAACTAATAGAAAAATATTGAAATGAACCGGTGATAAATGGAAATACTGATGGTAAGTATGATATATAGCAAATGTAGGAACTAACATTTTCAAGAAATTGTCGTTTCACAATTGAAACACCTTGCTCCCCATTAGGTATGGAAGAAAGAGGAATAAGAAGGATCAATGTAAGGCTCTTGTACTGATAAGCACATAGATACATCCTCTCCTCCTTCTGCTGTAGCCAAACTGTTGGAGTGGTAACATTCAAGCTACCAACATCCACACCCAAAATATCAGTGATAAGAAAACCATCCTTCCCTTTGAACCACTTGTCATGCTGCAAAGGCCTTGTGATATTATATCTATTATCTCCAGCAGGAGAGGTGTCGTGTGAGCCATAAAATTGGTCCGAAACAGATCCAGAGTGGGCCAAGGTAGATCCAGTGCCAACACGTGATGATGAAGAATTTCCTTTGTGTAAATAGGACCAGGAACTTGCTCCAGAGGATAGAGCATTTGGGGTTAGCCTTAAAACAGCATATGTGAATAAGTTTATGGTATCCTCCTGAAAACAAGATCATTAGAAGCATTAGCTTTTTATATTAAAAATGCCTAACAGAAATAGTTCCCATCAGAATTTTGACAAGGAAAAGTTATTTAGCTATTGAATATTGATGCCACATTAGCATAAAAGGTGAGGCATCTAACAAAAATTAGAAAACTGCTACATAAGCTATGAAGATCAGACCATACAAGAGAAAGTGTTGTCGACACAAGCAGGTCTTGAAATAACATGAGTGACGAGCACTGTGCATTGCCAGCACAAGATTCTAGTATTCTGACAAGTGTCTGCCAAAACAAGACGGAATCATTAAAACTATAAAGAAATAACAATTGCACAACTGCCATTTTAAGTTACATATTTTGCTATCAGTCTTATATGCTTACGGTAGAGAGATAAATAAAGTTTTAATCAAGCAACGATTGATTCAATAAGCTTCTAATCTCCAGGTTTTAAAATGATTCAGTTTAAGTTTAAAAACAGGCTGAAAATTGAAGTAGAACAAAAAAAGCAACAACACAATGTTGCCAACTCTGGCACCTGGAATGAAAGGTCAAATAGGATAATCCAAACTCATTTTTGGAAGAATTAAACCATTACTTACGAGATCAACCATCAAAAAATTGTGCAATTCATTTCACCCATTAATGCTATATCTTTTATTCTTGTAAATTAAGAAAGCAAAGCAAACAGAGGCATCTAGTGCTATATTAAACTCCTTTTACTAGTTTCCTAAGAAAATCCTATACTTTATATATAGACTTAGAAGGAAATAAGACAACATGATATTGAAAAGTGTGTTATAGAGAAGATTCATGACTCTGGATCTTACAGATGGGCTTGATTGTGATAACTTGCCAACTGAAATGCGAAAAATATCTTGATGATTACAGAAATAATTACACTCACATATATAGTGTCACTTTGCTCTAATTATATAGTTAGAGATCTTTGGTGGAAAGAATAAATGGGAAAATTTTTACACCTATGGCGGAAAAAATGGTTTGATGGTACAATTGATTCGGAGAAATAACGGCACTAGAACTCAAATTCAAACTATATATGATTATGAAAAGAATAGTGAGAACAACAGAATCATTCAAACATAGAAATTATCAATTTGACATTATACAATCCAGTCACTAGAGAATTTAGTTACACGGGGAACATAACCTGAGACTACCAAAATTTAAGTTTCTTTATCAAAACTGGGAACTTAACCCACTTATCTGATAAAATATGAATGAATTTTGGCTACTGAATACAACTCTTAACACAAACCTGAACTTCAATTGCAGCCTCCCGTCCTACAGTTAGCATCTGTACAGTCCTTCGTTCCTTTAGACAGTCTCGGAATGATGGCAACTGGAGTTTCTTCCCAACCAGAAAATCTGCCTCAAACATAAAAGTTATACATAAGGCATGAGATATAGCAACTTCAGCAAAACTTGGAAGCACAAATCCAGTGAATGCCATTTGATACAGCAACTTCATCATTACCCCAGCAGCACTCATCCAAGGGAGACCGCTTTTGACATGCTGACAATTAGTGACTTACAATGAAATATTTTGAAACAAAGACAAAGGAACAAATAAAATTAGCACAAATTTTAAGCCGGCATAAAATTTCATCTTACCTCTTAGATAATCCATGATGAAAGGGTATAAATGAGCACGAGTTAGTTCCCCACCAGGTTCTTTGTCAAGCAATGCTCTTATAGATCCATGAAACATCATGAAAAGAGCGTGAATTTCCTTAAGAACCTCTCTTAATGCATCAATCCGCCATATGGCTTCCGACTCCTTACTTTTTTCCACTATCTACAACAAAGTATAGCAGATATCAGACTAACCTATACTAACATCAAGGGACCAAAATTCTACAAATTGACCAAGATATTAAACTTTTCTCTTTTCCCACCAAATCGCTCGTAAATAAGGCAATACTTGGAAACAACATTAAAATGATTTCAAGACAGTCTATTGACAAAGGGTATCTACATCTACGCATAAAATTGTCATTCAGAAGCAAATAGACATAGAAAAATATTTCATGCAAGAAAGTCACAGCCAAATGCATACCATAACCATCCAGATATCTGGCTCGGCCTCGTAAAACACATGAGAATGTCTCTCTGCTTCTATAACCTCACAAGCCGCCTCCGGAGAGAAAATTCTGCAGAAAATTAAAACTATTTCTAAAAGAACTAGCTAAACTAAAGAAACCTTGTTCTAATTCGATTTGCATATGTTCGATCAAGGAAGTAGCTACTGAGTACTGACCGCGTGAATGTAATAAGACCTTCGCTGAGCCCAATCACGGAGAGTTGAGTCGAAAAGGGCAAATCAGCAGGAAAGAAGAATAAAATTTTGTCAAGTTCTTGTCCTTCATTCTGGCCCCTTCTCAAATCAAACATACAGAGTTGCATGCCTTCACTAGCAGTGCCAACAGAGGCCAAACCCATAAAATTTTTTGTACTGGTTCAACGGACCTAAATGAAATTAATAGAGAAACGCAAAAATTTTGAATGCAAAAAGCTATTGAAAAATTAAGGTAAAGAGACAGACAAATGCAAGGATGACTTACTTCGTAAAACGTGGTGATGTAGCTACTCAGATCATCGGTAACCAAAGATATTGAGCGAGTAGACTTTTTGGTTTGGAAATGAATTTTGAATGGCAGGTGAAAGAAGGAACAGTAAATTATAAAAATTAAATAAAATAAAAAAGAAAACATATGGGCCCAATTAGAGTTTGGACTTTTTTTAGCTATTTCCTAAAATAAATAATGAAGAAAATATGAAATTTGCCGTTTAAAAATTCGAGAACAACCAAATAAAAGTCAAAAATCAAAACCAATCAAACGATGGACAACTTCAAGCCCTTTATAGAAGATGACGTGGACGGTTCCGATGAATGTGCAGGGTTGCTAACTTGAGGTCGCACACAGTATATATAAAGCTGTCACCCGCGGCCCACCCCAGTCCCACTACTCCCACAACGTCCGTAACCGCCTAGCTTCAACTCCATGCTCTACTCTATATTACACACTTACTTCACCTTATTCAAACATCGGTATCCAAACACAACTTTCAATTCAAAAATCAAAAATCAAAATCTTAAGCAAAATCAATGAGAATGAAATTGAAGATCAAATTATCGCAGAAAAAAAAGATGGAACCAGTACCACTCTCTGCGACGTCGACGTTCATCAAGAAGAAACTCCGTTCGAAGCAACCTCGCAGAAGACGTTCTCAGATCGCTCCATTTGTTCTCCAAAAGCAAACGACTGATCTCTCCGTTGATTCCAGTTCCCGTTCTTACTTCAGCGCTAATGAAGTTTCTTGCGATTCAAGTAGAGTTTCAAATCCGAAGAAGAGGAAGTTCGGTGAAATCCAAGGTGGCTATATTGGAGCTAAGAAGAATCAAGGAAATCAAGGAATTGGAGACTCACAGTTTAGGAGGATCACGAGATCGTATTACAAGAAGGAAAGAGAAGTGAAAGGAAATGAAGTTGAATTGAGTGAATCTTCCTGCGTTGAATCCAATTCTGGTGCTGATTTTCGTTTTTTTAGTGAACGAAGTTCTAAGTTGAAGAAAGCAAGCAATAATTTGAAGAAAATTGAGAAAAACAACGCGGTTCCGGTTTCTCTCCGAGCGGCTACGCGATCGGATATTTCCTGCGTCGAGCCGACTCCTCATGAAATCTCAAAACTCTCGTCGGAGAATAAAGAGAACGACGTCATTTCGGTGACTTCCGGCTATGATTACTGCTCAACTTCTAAATTTGACACTGCAACCAAAGAGAATGTAAACGACGTCGTGGACGCCAATTTCACCGTTTCGAACTCGGAGTCTATTGTGGACCAAAAGCCAAAGAGCTCCGGTTTAGATTCTCCACATCTCGCTTGCGACGAAAAGTTCTCATTGGAGGAAGTCGTTTCTGATTACTCATCGAGTCACGAGACTGTGTTTACTGAGCTGCAACCTGATATTTTCCCCGAAACTTCGGATTTGGATTTCTCAGATTACACTTCTTCTCTTTTCTATGATTCCGGAAGCCAATTCTCTGAGAAATCGACCAATGACTCTCCCACTTCATTCACTTACTCTCATTTTCTCGAGTTCAAACAACAATTCTCCAGATCAACCTCTCCTTTAGATCCTGAATTTGCTTCACGCGCTGAAGATGAGCGTCAACTTAATCCTGCAGTAATAAGTCTACTCAAGTTCTTTTTCCAGTTATATCGTTAATTTTTTTTATTTGAATGAATTTAATGATTTAAGTTTTATGTTTTTATGAAAAAAAAAAAGGTGGTGAGATTTGAAGATGAGGAAGACGAGGAGAGTTATAAGAGTTTGAGGGAGAGAGAGAGACGGCAAGTGTTTTTGCGTGATTATGCCGAGGAATACCGATTCACGACTGACTACGGCGATCTTATTCTCCGGCAACGTTCTTTCATGGTCCGCTGGATCGTTGAGGTCAGTCAATTAAATTTTTTTTTATCAGTTATTTTTCTGAACACGTTTGAAAAGGAGCACGAGTCAAACAAAAAGTACATTTTAGATGCTCTTGATGATTTTTCACGAGCGCTGTGTAATCGAATCAAATTGCGACACATCACCATATTAGGGCATGAAAAGACAAACTACCACTTCTTCTCATGATATTCATGAAAGTTGAGACGGCGGTTACTAGAAGAATCTATGGTTGGCTAAATCTCCTTTACTGTAGTCCCCTCTTTAATTACTTTGAGCATTTTTTTAAAAAAATTTTGTGGTTTATGTTATTAATTAGCTTGTAATTTGCATTAATAGCTTCTTCATTTGTTTAATGATAATCTGTTATCAAAGTTTATTCATGTTTGCTAAAAACGAATGAGCAGCAATGTACTGCAAAGGAGTTTCAGCAGGAGACAATATTCCTTGGAGTTTCATTGCTTGACAGATTCCTAAGCAAAGGATTCTTCAGAAATACAAGGAGTCTTCAGATCACTGGAATAGCCTGTCTTGCATTGGCAACCAGAATTGAAGAAAATCAGCCTTACAACAGGTTCTAAGCTAGTCACATGCACTTTTTCTTCTTTGCATTTCCAAATGTTTTAACCACTGCACTGTGGCTTAATTAATTAGGACAACTGAAAAAAAAAAAAGGAAAATCATAAAAAAAAGGGTTACAGTTACTCTGAATTGTAAGTTTTATCTGACTAATGGAACTTGCTAATGTAAATTTATTTGTGGCTATATCTATGTCAGTGTGCGGCAAAAGAATTTTTACATTGGAAGTAACACGTACAGCAGAAATGAAGTGGTGGCCATGGAATGGCTGGTGATGGAGGTTCTCAACTTCCAATGTTTCCTGCCTACCATCTATAACTTCTTGTGGTACACTTTTTCCTCCCTCGTGCCAAGCACTTATCCATATTCTTTTACTTTCTCCTTTGGTTATTTATTATATGAAGAGTACGTGATACAATTTTGAATTGTTTGCTAGACATATTATAAAGTGCTAAATCAAGATATGATCCAAAATCATCCTAGGTTCTATCTCAAAGCAGCCAAGGCAGACGCAGATGTAGAAAAGAGGGCCAAGTATCTGGCAGTGCTTGCATTGTCAGACCATGAACAGCTACGTTATTGGCCATCCACTGTTGCGGCTGGGGTTGTCATCATGGCTTCCATGGATGGCAATCAACATGGATTGTACCACCAAGTCATTGAGGTAAAAATATATTACACTCACCATCATTAAAGGCTGTAGAAGGATGTAGAAGCTTCAATGGCCACATCAAACAGAGATAGCTAGGCAGATAATTATTGGCATTCGTCAATTACCTTATGCAGATAATTATACACTGATCATTCTTATATATCCTCGAAAAATAAAAAATATCTTCAGAATGTTTTGTAGGGGCTTGCTCTAATCTATATTCTGATGTTGTCAGAAAAAAGTCTACTAGATTCTCACAACTTTATCTGTTTTTGCAGATTCATATGAGAACCAAAGATAATGATTTGCCCGAATGCATGATGGTATGACTCCTACACAAGGGAATATTACTATAAAATAATCTTCTTTTGCATCGTTATTTTCCTTCTAATGCCTAATATGTCGCTGATTCATAATCATTTACCCTTCTATCCTTGAGCCTGCTTCATATTTATCATTGATTCATTACATTAAGTTCACTGATAATGTTGAATAAACAGAGCTTGGACTGGTTGGTACAGTATATAAGCTAGCATAGTGGCAAAGAAAGGAACCTGAACATTTACCATTACCACGCTTTCTCCATCACAAGCATTTGGTTGAGAGGTGGGTGCCAGACCTCGGCAGAGCCTGATCAAACCACCGGGTACCGGTAACTGAATTCCCTCCCCCCCCGCGAAAAAAAAGACAATTGAAACAGTATTCATTTCCAACTTAATGTCTAAGGACATCTGTTGTAAGCTGTTCATAATTGCAGTCGAAGCTCATGTGAAGTAGAATATACACAACCATATTTTTTGCATGTGCAAAATCTGCAAGTATAGTCCTATGTTAAAAAGTTTTGTTACTTACCATACACGATGTAATGACAGAATTCTATAGCTGTAGAAATAAGAATATGCCTTGTTTTTTTTCTTGGTGTTTCCTCTTATGTTCTTAAGTTAGTGTAATACTAAATAGTTCAAAAAAAGTATTGAAGTCTTGCTAAAATATACTTCAGACATTAGCTATTAAATAGATCTAATAATTTTAAACACGACAAATAATACGACATAAAAACAATATGAAAAATATACAAAATAACACGTTTAAAATTTAACAAAAACAATATATAGATTTAACAAAAACTAAAAAATATATATTTCGTACTTGATGTGTGACATGAATTGTAATAACAATTTTTGTATTTTGTATGTGTTTAACACAAAATAAACATAAGGATAGACACAAATTGCAAGATCTACTGCTGGTTTTGGGTACAACAGTTCTCAAGTTGACTAAATAATGACCACAAGTACATAATATAAGCATGGCACCAGGGGCCAGGCAGTTTTTTTTCAAAAATAAAAAGAAAAATGCTGATAACAAAAAATAGAGAGAACATGATGAAAAAGGAGAACCAGATTATGATAGTGTCAAAACACTGCAAAAGTCACAAAAAAATATTTCAACGTATAATTGTTCACTACACTACTTTCTGTCTGATGTCAGAAACCTATTTTCGCAAATTCCATAGCCAACCAAATGTCAATTGCAGCAATGCTTATTCTACAGAACAACTTCAATTGAAATGCGAATATAATTTCTAAATGTCAATGCATGGCATGTTTTGCTAACACAAGGATGAGATCAGGTATGTTGCACAAGACAACTAAAAGAAATTATTAAGGCTCCATAAAATCATTCCTAGGCACAATATGATGAGTAAAGAAAGTGCTATGTTTGTCTCAAAGCATGTTAAAAAAATTGTCGAAGATTAGTATTGTATTCACATAGTATCACATCCATCTGGATGCTGATAAAAGTTCTTCACACGGATCAAAGCACGATATCTGAAATTCATTGTGTATTGTACAACAGCAAGGATGGAAAAGGAGGAATAAAGAATTAAGGCATTAAAGGAAAATGAAAATTCAAAAGCAATCATATCATTCCAAGCTTACTATCAGTTGAATCAACTGGAACTATTGGAGGCTCTGCCGCTGAAGATTCATCAAGATGGAGCTTTGCAAAGTCATTGATGATCCCTGTTCTCTCCTTGTAAATAATATCCTTTTTTTCCTCCTCTGCCTTTTCAACCTTCTCCTTGGTCAACATACTCACATCCTCAGCTGCCCTTGCAACTACATTAAATGCATTTGAAAGCCATGAAGCTCCTGTAGATACATATCGATTGCTCAAGATGGCAGTTCCTGCATTACTTGCCTTGTGCTCAGCAACAGCCAAGGCGGATTTTGTCTTTTCAGACACTTGGTATCGCTCATCCATCTCTCTCATCTTTTCATTTACGACAGCTGTCCCAATGCTTAGCTTTTCACTCAGACCCATTTTCTGATCAATAGAAGTGACTGCAGCAGAGGCATTTGAGGTCAAGTGATACCATTCATCAAATGCTTTTGCCTTGTTGACGGCATCCTTTCCCAAGACAAAGCCTTTGGCAAGCATGGTGCTCATTACATCTTCAGCCTTTTTCACATTAGAATCAGTAACAGCTGGCTTTTTCTCCTTCATAAGGCAGATTGCACAAAGATGAGAAAAGCATAAGATAGTGAATATGCAATAATTTAGTTCTTTCCCTTCAATTCTTATGAATGCACTAGAATAAACATGCCTTTTGCTATTTCTCACCAAGAGAAAACTTGCAAACAGATATGTACACACTCACACATGCGCTAGAATACTCCTGAAAAAGCATAAGATTTCCAGCTGCTGAGCCTCGGTGATATCATTGCTATGGTCTTATATGAATGTTACAACTGGTTTTAAGTTTACTAGCAAAGATATACACAACACAAGAATCCCATTATTTCAATTTACCATGTTTGGTTGGAGAGCTTCGGGGGGTAGCTGGTAATCCTCAACAGGAGTGATATTGACAGAAAGATCAATGATTGTGGCTCCCTGAATCAATGAATAAGTTGAATTATTCAAAATGAGCTCTCTATTCAAATAAGAAACAAGCAAGCATGTAATGCAGCATAATTGGAGCTCAGTGACTAGAGCTTATTGTTAGGACTTGATAGTAAAGCAGCTAACTGGAGAAGTGATTCTCTCACAGAACCAGCTCATGTCTTAAATTTTATGATATGACACAGACAATGCTGATGATGAATTCGCAAAGAACAGACCTGGAAACTTTTAATCAAGTTTGATTCTTTATTTCCATTTTCTCTAAGTAGATCTTGAAAAATACCATTGGCTAGGTGCTAAAATGTAAAACGTAATTATTTCTGGATTTTTCAAGTTGCCTGTCAATTTCAAATTGAGGAAAAATTAAAGCTGATATCTTAAGATATCCTGGTGCCTTTGGTAACACTTTTTGCCCAATGATACTATCTATAAGTTTAAAATTTTCTATGGAAACATAATCATAAAAAATTTAATCTCACTGACTAACATACAGTCAACAACATTGCTGTATCTGCTCCTTGTGAATCCTTGAAGGTAACATAAGCAACCTGAGCATTTTCGGTCTCCCTGCAAAATTCATCATAATCTTAAGGATGACTTTCCCAAACAAATCAGTCACACTCTAGTTGATGGTACCCACCTTCCCATTTCAACATATTGAATATCGCCAGAGAAAGAAAAGAATTCTTTGATATCCCTCTCAGAAGCAGCTAGAGAAATATTACTGACCTTAACTGTTCTTATCTGTACAGCACAAAGAAGCAGATAAATTTATGCTTGCATTTTTGACAAGGACTATTGCTTCTAAAATTTAGGATTATTATCCTATAGACTGGTGGCAGAGTTTGAAAATGCCACAAGGATGTTTCTATGTTTGTCATATGTCCATTTAATATATTATGTCGATTTCACAACTCAACCTTTTGATTCCTTATTTACAATTAAATGCACATATAGCAAAAATACAAAACTGCTTGTGTAGTCTTCAGGTTTTACGGCTAGTGCATATCATAATAATTAACTTATCAAAAAATTTTAAGATAACTCTTACATAATTCCATGAAATGTGGCAAAATGACACAACTTAATGCATAAACTCTTTCTCTAAAAACCAAAGAAGTCAAATAAGTAAATTGACACAATAGTTAGTTCCAATTGAAATTGAGATTAAAAACAAAGTTATTTATCTCTACTCTTCTCGACCTCAAAATCTTATGTGAGATGCAAAAATAATTTCACAGATATTTCAATACTACTTTATATTATTATCAACAAGATTGCAAAAGTAAATATTCTAAATTAGAAGTCTAAAAGAGGTTAACTATAGCAAATGATAATCAATGGAGCTCTATTGTTAATAGCACCAACCAAAAAATAATTATAAAAAAAAAATTCCTCACATCTGAACCATTGATTGTCCAGTTTGTTTTAGCATTTGTCTGTGGTACTGCTCCAAGACTCTGATTAGTATGGTCCACTGGAACCTGCATATGCAAAGATCAGTAAGGACTACAGCAAGAAGCTCTACTTGGCAAGAAAATTAATTAGCTTGATGTATGATGGACATTGATATACTGAATATATAAGACAAACATAAACGAAAACAGGATTCATGATTACATTGCAACAATAGTAAGATATTCAACCACTGGATTCAATGAAAGTAAAAGCATAAAACAGATAATATTTCACTCTTTCCTTCTACCAAGGAAAATGCTCATTGCTACACTAACAGAAACAAAGCTCAATTGTCAGTGGTATGCTTGCTTGGAATCATAACATCAATTGTAATTGAATCATATGTCTTATACTTTGGGCATTTTATGCTTCCTACCCAAAGAAAAAAAGCAACACTTTTTTATCTTATTTTGAAGATCAAGATATCACTATAACCAATAATTTGATACTGAGCCTACAAACTAACTCCAAAGATAATGGAAATACTACTTCAAAGATATTAAAAGAACTATAAAACAAAATGCATAAATTAGAAATAGAATGAAATGCAAGGCAAACCCACAAATAATAATAACATGAGCACAAAACTCAAATGCGATACAACGTAGCACAAGTTGCAATCTTTTTGGTTGGAAACATCAAAGTTACAATTTTCACATGTCATTTCATATTTCTCTATATATATCAGTTCATATTCTCCATGATTTGCTTCCTAGAAAGCTAAAAGAAGTACCCCCAACTGAATCTTTGCATTGAAGTTGCATTCATAACCCAAGAAACACAATGAGATCAACTCCAAAAACCCAAAGAACTATTTGGGTCTAGTAAAGATCAACTCAAAATTCCAATTTTTATGGTTCCATTTTTCCTACATTTTCCCAGCAACCAAACAGAGCAACACCGACATTTCTCTTTCAGTAAGTCGGTCTTTTTTTCCAAAAAAAAAAAAGGTTGTTGGATCTAAGTAAACAAAGGATCACATTCATCAAAAACATAAAAAGTAAAGAAATAAACTCACCGACATTTGAAGATTGTAGAAAGAATTGCCAACAAGAAGATTTACAAAGAGTATCAATGGAACGATGTTGCTTAAGGAAACAAAAGAAAATTGGATTGGATTTTGATATGGAGAGAAAGGAAGAAAAGTTAGCGTGGGGGCAAAGGCGTCTTTATCCAGCGTGAAATACGTGGGCTGATTTCTCGGGAGAGCGTTGACTCTTGCCATCTTTTTACTTTTCAGCTGTAAAAACTAGATAATCTCTCCTTTCCTTATCCTTTGTTTAAAAAAAAAAAAAAAAAAAACTCTTCTCTTAAACATGCTTTTTATTTCAAGTATTTTATAAAAACCCAATAATTATAAATAATAAAAGTAATAGTAATTTACAAGTAAATGGAAGTTTGAGTAGCTTCGGAATTTAGATTTTGTTTTTTTTTTTTTTAGTTATCCAAAAAGAGTTTAGATTTTGTTTTTTTTTATTAAGTTTAGTTAGGATATAATTCAATATTATCAATTTGTAATTTAATTTGTAGATAATTTTATTTGATTCATCAAAATATCCCATAAAACCAACCCTCATTTTTGGTATTAAAATTAATAAATATTAAATTTTGATCATTGAAAACAAATAGTGTATTTTATCCATAACAAAAAAAAAAAAACAAATTTAATATTTTACCAACCTTAATATTAATGTCCACACTCATAAAATGATAAATGCCACTTGTTTTTTTTTTTCTGAAAATTTTTTTTTTAGAATTGAAATATACGTTTCATAGAATTAAATAGTAATAACATTAGGTGTATTAATTATTAAGCAAAAGAAAATATGTAACTGACAGAAGTTGGACCAGTTCTAGTCCAAGTAAATGCTTGACTTGTGATTTCTTGTAGATTTTTCGTAGGGTTTTTTTTTAGAAAGAATGTGATTTCTCTAACCTTTTGATTTTTCATATTTTTCTTTATAAATGAAATTTTATATCCATTACCATTTTTTTTTATGTTTTTATGAAATTAAAAATGTAAACAATTAAATTAATAAAAATAATTAAGTAAGCAAACAACGTAACCAACCAATAAACTAAACAATCTATCATAAAACTGAACCAAACCTGGAACTTGAATTTAAAATCTCATGATTATAAGATTTTTTTTTTTTTTTTGTTATTAAGTCCATACCTCATCGGCTATCATAATTTTTAATTAACTTTATTATTGATTTTTTTTAAGGTTTATGAACCATATATATTCAATTTAATTATTAATATTCATATATTTTTAATAATCAAAATTCAAATCATGTAACCTATGTATAAAAAAAAAAAATCGATCAAATTGCCAAAGTGGCAACCTGAACAGATTAAAATAAAAGCAAAGTTAAACATGACCCCATTGTGATGGGAAGGGCAGCCATTTAGAACATTGTCATAAACCTCATTCTTTGACATACTATTTATAATGAACGGCAACCTATCTACAAAGTGAACATATTTATATATATATAACTGTTGTGAAGAAGAAAGTCCAAAAGCCAAATTACCAGAATACCAAAAAATGCATGCTCGACTAATAACAACAACAATAGCAATAAAAATATTCTTAATTCCTTTTCATTTTCCCTATTATCTAATAATCTCTTCCCCGGATAATTCAAATTATATTTTTTTTATATAACATTTGATTCAATAATAGATATTATTTACACAAGAGCCGTAATTTATTTTGTGTGTGTGCTCTTGTATATATATTAGTGAAATACATGTAATGCAACTGAACTGCAGAAATGGCCATATCTATATAAAATTGGTGTAAGAATTTGTGTCAGACAATTCTCTGCAAAAATGGGGAAAAAGTTAGGCAATACCATGTGCGACGTGAGCACAAATAGGACTTTTACCTCGTTGCTTGGTTCGCCGGATTCTCACCATCCCTATTCACTCACATCTTTTTTTTTGCGGCTCTTTTTGTCTGCCACATTCATATGATATGAACAAAAAATAAATAAATGAACAAGACATTGTTGCCATGATGTAAGGAGGAGGAGGGTCCCAAAATTTGATGGTTACCAAAGATCAGATGAAAAATAAATAACATTAGTTTAAACCGACAAAGATTGAGACAAAGCTCTTGATCCATGACAACCTAAGAAAGAAAATTTAAGGAAAAAAAGGATATTAAAGGAAAACAAAATCAGGATAGATCCAATCAAATCTGTCAAAATGGGTAGATACAAAGATTAAAAATCAATCTTGAAACACTGCTGCTGCGCATCAACTTCAATTCAATCAACCATTTTTTCTCTTGTGCTGTACAATCTCAAGAAGAGTGACTTTCTTCAATTCTTTGAAAAGTATCATTTTATCAACTGTAATGGCTATGGATTTTTATTGTTTCAAGTACCTTTTTTTGCAGTATCTACCAAAATTCTGCATTGTTAACTGAGAGGAGCTCTACGAGGAATGCCTTTCCTTTTGTTCACTCGTTTCCTAGGCTTTAAACTTGCGCTCCCCAGTGTTTTGATCTCCTCCGAAACATCTGTCGATGAGAGTGAGGATTGCTTTTCTTCTGAACTTGTTTCCGAATTTTGATTGTCCTTCAAGGAAAGATCAGGAATTTCTTGTATTGGCAATTCCATTTTTTCACTTTGGTCTTTTGGCTTCACATCAACAGCTGATACCTGAAACATTTATCAGGTTGTAGTGAAGTAGTTCATCAATTGTTACTTCAGATAAAGTAAATGGGAAATTTAATTAAACTGGAGTTTCAGAAATAAGTCCAGATGGTTTTTTTGTTAGTACAATGATGGCGACCGTCTCGGGATAGGCAAAGAGGTTGCAAGTACTGAAATTTGAATCTTAAACTTGTTAGATATCACTTCTTAAAGATAACTGCATGAAGTAACTAAGTTAAACTCCAGATTCAAATCTAGATGAATTTACCTTGCAAGCAATGGAACAAAAGCGGTTAGGTGGGTCTTGAAGGTATCTTCTACAAGCGTCACAGGCAGCACCAGTTTTTGATTTTGTTGATGGTTTGGCATCTTTAGCTTGAGGACGAGGATTCAAATGTACAGCTTTTTCACCATTGATTTTGTATGTCTGTCAAATAATTAAAAATCGTTTCACTAAAGAAAACAATGATCATTCCAATTGCTACTAAAGTTTATCAAAAGAGAAAAGTAGCAATCAAAGCAAACATTAGAGTAATTATAAGTTGAAACTGTGGATGGAAATATTGAGAAACCAATGTAGTAATAGAACAACAGGGAAAAGAAATTTGGATGGTTCAGCAAACATAATGATATGAAAATCTATTCCCATTTTGCATTCATCTATGCATATATCAATAACATCTGGAAGAAATTAATGAAAATTTTTGCATTTTATTTTGTGATTTACCCCAAAACAATCTTTTATCACATCCATAATGCTACAAATACCAACAAGGCAAAAAAGAATTGATTTGAATTGATTATCAATTTACTATGAAAGTTTCAAAGTAAAGATATGAAAACCTGAATTTTGGTACAGTCTAGATGCTTCTGCATTTCTTGAAGGCGAACCACATCTTGATAGACATATTTGCAGATCTGAAGTGACCGGTGCTGGCTGTGAGCCATACAATGTCTGCAAAACTCATGACTGCAGTCGATGCAGAACACATTTTTCTCATTTTTCCTGAGGTTTTGATGATCAGAACAAGGACCAAAGAAATCACTTTCCAGAAGGGTACTAAGCCAATCTGTTTTCTTCTTTATGTACAACCCGCTACCCACCTACAATAACAGATTCAATTCCCAGATATCGCAATAAACTTCCAACATTCTTGATTTACAATTCATTCAATTTTACATCTTTTATAAGTACTCAAAAGCAATGGAAACATAACAGTAAAATCAATGCAGAATTTCGGAAACAGATGAATTTTCAAAATCCAGAATCAACATTCAATGTGAATATACCCTTTAGAAGTATAATTCATACAAATTCAACTATAACAGTACTATTCAACAAACTCCAAGATTCAAGATTTAAAATTCAGACACCAACTATAAAGCTGTTGAATTCATGAAAGGTTAAACAAAATATTAAATTAACCCAAAAAGCTACACAGGCTATTTTCATGAGTATATCAAAGCTGCACTAAATACAAGATTCAAAAAGATTGTATTTCTTTGTGTTTATCTAAATTTTCCTGCGAACCAAACAGACCATGATAGATAAATAACCTCAATCATCAAAAAGAACAACAGATAGCCATCATTCAACACTTGAGATTATGTTTGATAGAAAAAAACAATTCAAAAGAGACACCAACAGTTAGTGAAAGAAAAAGAATTCTCACCATTTCTTTGCTTTGAATTTGATATTTATATATATATATATATATATTGCTCTGATCAATACTCTAACCAATACAATTTGCAAAGAAAATTAAGAAAAATAAATGAAAAATAAGAGAGAGAGGGAGAGAGAGAGAGAGAGAAAGGAACGGAGAGTGAGAAGAGAAGCCTACAGAATGTGGAAAGAGTAATATAAGGAATGTGCAGTAAAAGATATTAAAAATAAAATAAATAAAATAAAATGGAAAGAGAAAATTTTGTCAGCAATTTTTGCTAAAGAAAACGAAGTGACCTATGATAGGCGGGAAGGGTGAACAAATCATTCTGATTGGAGCGTTAGAGCTTGATCGGACGGCCATTAATTTATTAAAGCTTTCATTGTTATCAAGTTGTTTTCTTAGAATTATCATGATCATGAATATGATTCATGAACTTTATATAAACTAAATTTTGGAACCTTAATTTTTTTTCCATAAAAATTATAAAAAATTAGTAATCTAAAGATAAAAAAAATTAAAAAGTTAAAAGTTAAAATTTGAATTTTAAATTTTAAATTTTATCTTTTGAGAACATTACATCAATTTATTGAATTAAATATTGGATTTTTTATATGTAAATTTTAACATTTATGAATTAATTTTATTGGACTTGTGAGTTTGTGAAAAATTAAAATTAAAAACTATTAATTATTATTAATTTATGAAACAAATTGTATTAAGATACATTAATTTCTCAAATAACTATGTTTTCCAAAATTTAAGAAATCATTAAATTTTAAGAGAATTTGACAAAAGAGGAAAATAATTTTATATTTTTGAAGATTTGAGGACTGACTTTATTTCTGCCTCAATTTTCTCCACTAGGTCAAGTGGTAATTTATTTATTTTTTAAATGAAAAGCCAAAAAAATCTTAAAGAAAAAAAAAACGCTAAATCAAGATATAACAAAATAATAATCTTTGGTGGGCTGGTAGGTGATAGAAAAGAAGCTTGAAAACACAGAGAAATTTAACTTTTGATGGGGACAGGCAAAGTTATAAAAAAAAAAGCTGTGCATATAAAAAATTCCTATATCTGCTCCGAAATTATATATCAAAATAATAATAAAATAAATATAAGAGAAAAAAGGCATGTCTGGGAATTATATCTTATCAGAAGTTAACCCAATTTTCAATTCATCAAAGCGATTCCTTTTTTTTCACATTTATCATGTTTATCCCTAATTTTTTGTTGTCATTATCACTTTAGTTAATTTAATTCAATATAAACTGATAATAATGATCATTTTTATATTTATTTATTATTTTAATATTTTTATAGAGAATTATTTCTACGTACAACTGATATTCGGCTACATAATTTATGGTAATCTTTTAATCTTCTCGAATTTTAATAAATTTTATTTTGTTTATCAAAAAATTCAAATTGAAGATCTTTAGAGTGTATTCTTAAGCTTAAGCTTAAGCTCCCATTATTTTAGTTACTACTAATTTTGCAGTAGAATTTTTTCTTTACTTTCTAATTTACATTTTTTACCAAATGTGAGGAGAAAAATTTATTATTTAAAAAAAAAGTAATGAGAAAAATAATTTTTCCTTTTTTAGATAATTGAAAAACAATTTTTCTTTTTTTTTTCTCTCTCTTCATATTATTTTCCTTTCTTTTCTATTGAACAAAAAAGTGTACGACAGCCATTCTCTCTCTTGATAATAATTGCGGCACGCCAACGGGTTTCATATTGACGGTGCCCATATATATTTGTGCTTACAAGTTGGAAGTGTCACTTTTTTTCGTTCTTTACGTTAGAGAAAATTCTAGCGTTGAATGTTGATTTCTTTGAGTTCCACATTATTATTCAGAAAAAAATTTCCAACACCACTTGAAAGGGATGGTGTAATATTTCAAACCCCTAAAGTTGAGGAGGCTAGAAAGTTTAGTAAATTTTGAAAAAACATGATTATAGCCAGATGCGAAACTTGGGGGTTGGCAGGCTGCCTTGGTCCCCTTGGCTTCTTGGCATCAACATGAAAAAAAAATTGACGAGGTTCTAGAGGGACCCGAGATGTTATTTCCATGAGCTCGCCGTTGTCAAATCAACTTTCTCAGCACACCTGGCTAAGATACATGGGCCACTTTGAAGATATGATTCCGCAACCATTCCAAGTTATAGCCCTACTTGAGCCAGAGCTCTGTCGACAGTAGAATGCATGATTCACGCTTGCTCTAGAACCTGGGAAATGCAAGTGGACTTGAAAGATTGCAGAGATTTCCCTAGAAACAAGTCTAGTATCCGAGAAATTCTCAAGTTTAAAGAGGAATCGCATAGTCCTCAAAATGAAGACGTCAGCTCAAATCCAAACTCAAAAAGGTTTGAAAGTGGAAGAGCATTCAGCGCCAGGAAACCAAAATAGGTCTCCCAGGAGAGACATCAAATCAAACACTGAATAGGGGAAATAAATAAAATCCCCTTCGCTAACTTTTTCCTGATTTCTTCAAATAGGACTGTTCAGAAGATTAGGGCCAATAATAAGTCATTAGCATAAAAATAGAAACTATAAAATAATTTTACTTCTATTTTCTCCAGATTCTCCTTTTGAACAATACTCAATGTTACATATCAAATAGAAATACCTCTGAAGCAATAGAACAATACCCCACTAACAATTGCATGGTTTGTTAGTAAAATACTGAACTCTTAATTTTAATGACCAGAGTTTAAACCCTAACAAACTCAAATATAAAAAATAATAATAATAATAATAATGATAATAAAAGACATAGGACTCCTCCCAACAAAAAATAAAAGCAATGTAGATGCAAGAAACGCACCAGCAGATTAGGGAAGAATTTTAATATTAAAACCTTCATATGAAGAGTAACTCCCTGAAGTGAGCAAGTGATCATTCTCTACAAAATTGGAGGGAAGGAGGGAAGACCCATTTACATGTAAAAGTAGTACTCTTCGGGAGACAATCACCATATCATATGTTGGATCCTGCTACCTGTCTCACAAAGAAATCTTGAGCGGTTTTTTATATTTCTCGTTTGATTGATACTTTTCCCACCAGGTGAAATGGATACCAAGAACCACCAAACGCATGCAACTGAACTTTCTAATGATATCCACCTTTACTCTTTCAAATCAATCGAAGTGAAGATGGTGTTTTCTTTTACGACACCTGTTGACATACCAAGTTGCATGTTTTTGTAGGCCCATTCCAATCATCACTTTTAGGCTTGTGAGCATGACATAAGTCATGCTCATCAAGAGAAGGATCCAAAAGAATCTCCATGGCAGGGGGCGGTATGGGAGGTGAGCAGCATATACTGGAGTCAGCACTCGTATGACCTTAAAAACAGAAAAAAGATATAAATTATGTAATTTGAAATACTTGCCCAGAAAACAATAAACAACCTTTTTTTTTAAACCAAGCCAGAAATTCAATACAGAGAAACTGATTACCTAGAATTTGCAAATATTTTTCAAAGCCTATCACAGCATCAATGGTAAATTTCGTGCTTTTCCCTCATCTTATACTGCCTAACATCTAATACTTTCCAACAAAGCCTTCAGAATATTATGACTTGAACTGTCTATTGAAATGTGCAGCTGGTGAAATCTGTCAGCTTTTTCCCCATAATATTGGCAAATTTAATTTGAAAAGGAGGGCTCTACTTTCAATCATTATTATATGATTATGCAGAGAGAGTGTTTTGCAAAGAATATGCTATCAGGAAGAAACCTTTTCATTTAATATTAAAAAGAGAAAATGGAAAAGAACAGCGAAAGGGCTAGATATGGGAAAAAACAATATAAACATAAATAAAGGAAGGAGAAGAGGTAGAGAGGGGGGAGAAGCAAAGAAAACAATTGAACAAAGTATTAACAGGTACTTACCACACAAGCTGGTGCAAGAGGAACAAAAGTGAGATTTTTCTTGCTATCTTCAGTTTGTATATTCAAAGTCTGAAAATGTTGACAGATTGTTACTTTAAAAGTTATTAATACAAACGAGTTAAACTAGGTAATCCTTTTCTTTTTCTTTTTTTTTTTTATAAATAGAAGAAGCTAATCTATAGAAAGCAAAATGATAGAAGAGATGGAAATGTGACAGAAAAGATGATATACAACAACAATTTTTGTTGCCAAAAGGACAGTTTTTTTTTTTTTTTGGGGGGGGGGGGGTGGGGGGTGGATCAGCAATTCATCAACTAGAGAAGCATATACCTGCTTGCACAAATCTTCAAGAAATTCAGAGTATGCAAGGGGCTTTATACCATTGAATTTGGCTAGGAATGAATGTTTTATGATATCAATTAACATTTCACAAACGAAAACCACAAGTGCGTTCTGCAGAGTTCATACATGACATATGAGCAAGCCATACAAACCTGTAAAGCATTTATGATAAGAAAATATCTTAAAACATAGAGTACTATGATTTTTATGGTGTACTTACAAAAAGAAAACTTTCGAACCAAGGACCCTCAGCTTCCAAAATATTTTGAGCTAAAACGAATAAGAGAAACGCTGAAATGTGGAATCTCTCTACCGAATCTGAGAGTTAAAATAATTCAATAGTTTATATTTGAAACAAAAAAAAAATATATATATATATATATATATATATATATATATATATACAGCAATTAACCATACAACAAAAAGAAAACACGGACACAAAATGCCAATATAATATTTTTATAATGTTTTCCATGGGTTTACAAGTGGAATTAACTCAAGTTGGTTCTTACCCACTAAATGATACATGTATTGTTACTTCTTGTTCTCTCTAACTAATATTTCAATCAGTTTGGCAACAAGGTAGACTACAAGAAGGCATCAAAATAATACCAAAAATGGAAGAGAAGTCAGCAATATAAGTATGATGGCACGGATGGAAAGTGAATGAGAGGTATTGACAAAGGGAAAGAATAAAGGAACAAACTTCAACTAAGCATTGAAAGAAGAATACATATACTTTTTAGAAAATAAATGTCAAGAAAGAAATTGCTTAAAGCAAAGCAAGCCAAATATGATAACCATGATGGATATATGATACTAATGGGTACATAAAACATCAAAGACGTGGCCATAGCTTGGATTCTTGTCTCATAACTTTCAAAATGAACTTAACAGGAAAATATCTTCAATATTTCCCATGAATCACAAAAAAAAAAAAAAATCATCTGACAAATGTTACACCAATGGGTCCTTTAAATTGCGCAAGAATCAAAAATATCATCAGACAGTTACAAATACATAAAAAGAAATGTGCATACGAGCAACTGACCTGAGTATACCAGACTGTGGATGTTATCCTTGCTAAAGCGTTTAAAGACATTGCTTTTTATCTCAGCAAAGTTATTGGATACCAACAAAGCAAATAGTGCATTATTATGAGCGACAATGCAAGTTGATAAAGTAATTGCCTGAGCTAATAAAATAAAAGAATGAAGAAGTAATAATAGTCAAGGAAACACATGGAAAAAGAATGTTTACAAAGGGGAAAGAGAGAGAGAACATTGCTTGAACATAAGGATATTTGAAAAAGCCATAGCCAACACTTGGTCAGAAACAAATCTGCGAATCCAGAATCTCATGTTCTCCTGAGAGCAATTTCCTAGTCCTTCTGCAGAATTAAATAGGGTTTCTAATACATCTCCACCAAAACTTTGGCATAATTTATCAAATATCTGTATGTGGACACAAGAAACAATGTTATACAAAATTCAGCCAGATACTAGTGAAAAGACACAGCTGATGGTAGTAGAGCCAACATGAATGCTAGAAGAACACACACGCTATCTACAAATTATATGAGACCATAAATGTCACTTAACAATCATGAATCCAAAAAAAATCTCTACAAGACTATCTAATCTTACTTTAGAAGCCCTAGATATGGACTCTTTGAAAATATCGTACTATTAATTATTTTATTCAGTGACAAATAAAAATATATTCCAAAAGTATAGAATTTATTTAAGTGTATGCAGCATACTAAGCAAACTTCAAATCCATGACCTTAATCCCTTTCCTTTTGAGATATTCTTGACATAAAAATTTTGTACTTGTCCCTCAACAAAAAATTGTCCCAACTCCCAACTTTAAAAAATTTATTAAATAGCATGCATAATAAGCAATTGTGTTGACAAATTTCAATTATGGAGTTCAATGATTAAAAGGCCAGAAGATAAATTTCTCATTTTTCAGTATATGAATTAAGGAGTATTTAATTCTCAACAACTAGAAACCTATGGCTATGAATTGCTTTCCGGCATTATAAGCATGTCTCCTTGACCACTTTAGAAGTTATCAATCCACCTTATAAAATTGGTATGTTCTAAGGTTAGAAAGACCAATGTGAACTCCAATGGTGGACACCACCACAGTCCCTCATTGCAATCACCTCTAGTAGCACTTGTTGAGTCTGTTAGGTTCTAACATTACTAGATACTGAAAACAGAAAATTCTATTAGTAACCAAGAAAGTTTACTTGATGAAAGACTTTTACAACCTTTTGCATCCTTTTGATGGTGTCACTCTATTAAAAAATCTTCTGAGTGAAACTCCCAAAAGCTTTTCCCATATGTTTCCACTTCTTTCTTTATTTCTTTTTTTCTTTTCTTCCACTTTTATACAAACTTTTAATCTATAGCTGGAAGAAAAAAAAAAAAAAAAAGAAAAACTCAAAATTTTAACCAACTCATCCATCAAACTCAGGCCCTAAATCCATGAAGCATCAAAATCTCAGACAGTCCAACGCTTTGTTCAAGGTAAATGTTCAGCCCCTGATCTGCGCCCTTAAGTGCATATCAGTAAATCCCTCAAAGTAATTTGGAAATATGTAAAAGTTCTCAGGTCCAGCTGTTCATTCTCACCTCCAACACATTGTAAACCACATAGAGTTTGATCGTTCCTTGACCGCGAATCATGTGATATATAAGGCTGATATCTGGGAAGACAAAAACTAAAATTAGAACAGAAAACTGCCTATGAAATCAGTATTACTAGTTCAACTCTTGGTCCATTAGTGGAAGAGCATTAATTATGCCTCAAAGTCTTAACAAGCAGCAATACCACTTGGATATTTGTTAATGATTGTATATTACAAACATTCATGAAGTGATAGTCCAGCTATACCTGTTCGCTCCAGGAGAATAACTCCACAAGCCAGAACAGCGAAGCAGCCAAAATCACACAGCTCTGCTGCAGAAGGCCTCTTGAACTGCCTGCCACAAACAGGTTAGGTTATTTTGCAATCATTACAAGTTACAACAACTTTAGTATGTGCCTAAAAAGAACTATATAGACAACCAAAGAGCTTAATTTCACATATGGCCTGAAAGAATCAAATGTTGATCAACTAAAAGGAGCATAGGGGAAAAAACATTTTTATCATACACATACTTTAAGAATACTTCCTAATTTTTTGGAATACCTTTTGTTTACAAGAACAAAAACTACATTTTTGTTCTCATCTTAATTTTGAGGATAAAAAGTGAAACATTTGCAAATTGTTTTTAGTTCTCCGCCAGTTTAAAATTCCATCTTCAAGAACATTGTGCTCATTTTAAACTACTAAGCATGGTTTTAAATTTGCTTCTGCCTCATTAAAATAAAACAAAAAAGGGAAACCAAGAAGACACCCTGAAAATTTTCAGGTTTCCAATTTTAGGGCCTATTATCACCATGCTACACTTTCGGCTACTCAATCTCCAGCAATCACAAGCCAGAATCTACACTCAGATCTTCTGAGGGCAAAATTATTGTTAGAAAAAAGTGGTTTCTTCAAAGAAAAGAATAATCAAGAGAAGTAGGAGGAAGTATTAAATCTATTCATGAAATGGAGTTGTAACCAAGTTAAGAGAAAAAAAAGATGATTATGAAGACTGTCTTCTTCAAGAAAAGCCAGGCATAATGCCAGCCTTTTTTAACCTTCCAAATGCAAGCATGAGTCATAATTTTAACAGAATAATTTTACTACAAGGAACAAGCCAAAAAGAGAAAAAACAAAACTGTTTGACCCTATTTTGTTACAGGCATGGGGAATCCAAATCATTTTAAATGAGCAATGAGACATTGTAAGAGTAATCAACCAAACCAAATAATGCTCATCTATTTGCATGTATTTATGTGGTACATTTACATGCATGAATTCCCAACAGATCATACATAGCAAAAATATGTATGTGCGTATGTATCATAGAATGATAGCTAACCTTGTAGTCAGGAGCCTCCAAAGCGTAATCAGAACCCTTGTAGGCATGATAGTTAACAAGGACAGAAATGAATCGAAGCAGACGAAGAAGCCAACAGCTATGAGCTGAAATAATGTTGCTACGCTTGAGAATTTTTCAAAAAAAATAATTTTACTAGAACATAAATCAATTTGATTAAGCAATCCACCAGAAGTACACCATTATTTCAGCATTTTAAAAAATAGAGTAGACATGTCAGCTTCAATGCACAAAATTTAAATACTAATAAGTTACCAAATGAGGTAAAATGAAATCCAAAAAACACAGAATAATAAGTGCAAGGAAACTTATCATTAATAAATTGATGAGGTACAGGTACAATGACCAACAAAATCCATCTTTGTTCTCTATTTTCTTTTATCCCTTTCAAAATTCAAAAAGGGAGAGTTAAGATTACCACTTCACATCTCCATGGCAAGCGGAAGATGGTGTCATAAACTCTCTCTCGTTCTTTCTCACTACCAAGTGTTGTGGTGCTCCGCAATGAATTTCCATTATACATTTCCTCCAAAAGGTATTTCATTGGTGATTTCTCCACTGTATAAAGATCTGACAAGCCAAGGACCAAAACAAGAGTAGATCTTAAACTTGCATTTCCACGAAAACATAACTAAAATAAACCAGAGAATGCAGATATAATGCTCAGACCCCTAATTTTTTCCTCCAAGAAACCAAACTTAAGATCAGAATCCTCGTTTAATAAATCAGAGAACATTTTCTATACAAAATTCCACCAAGTAGTTAGACTGAATGCAAAAATCATAACTTCCTGGATACAACATCATGAGCAATGCTCATAGAATGAAAGCTTACAACATATAAAAATATGTTAGACAACCCATTGGATAACCTGTATATGCTTCTGTCGGTACTTTTAAGTTCCCTTTGATCAAAGAGACAATGGAGTAAAGGAAACTTTACAAAAGGGGTTACAACTAAAGAAAAGGAAAGGCATCTTTAAAACTTTCCTCTCCTTTCTGCATTAGGAAATAAACATAAAATACAACCATACAGCATGCAGAAATCTTTACCTACTATGCATGCATGAGTACCATTCTCTTTTATGTTACGCAGAATTATGACACACAAATTTGCCACCTCTTTTTTTTATAACATTCATCAATATATAGGAGTAAGCCTCAATCAGAAACTACTTTAGGTCTGCCACATAAATTTTTCCATTAGACTCAACTACGGTTTATGAAGAGGCTTGATGGACATCAGACCCTGTGTTCTAAAAACTCTCTAACTCATTGAACCGCTTTAATGAATTAAATTTATTTCTTCCAAAGATTTACAATTTGTACTCACACCATCAACCATGGTGATTTTAATAACTAGTAATGCTAACAGATGACTGACAACCAATTTATAATAATAGTTTTCTTGAATTGGTTAAGAAATAATGATTAAAATCATATCTGAACAATTTATTTATACTTGTTCCTTAATTTCTTCTTGTATGTTACATGCACCAAAATATATTTCCATCAAATTCGCAACCAAAAAAAAATTCATAAAAGAATGAAATTGCGTAAAAACTCACAATTAGGATCCTCTGCCATGAGCCGTTTCCAATACAACGACTCAGCCGTCTCCAGCTTATTCACCAAATTCCCATTCGCCACCGGCTGAGGCGGTACCGGCGGAAACGGCTCCTTCGAACTACTCAACTCCACGCCACTCTCGTCCGCCCTCGCTGCCACAGTCTCCATCTCATCTCCCCCGCTTCCGTCAACTCCATTGACATTCCTCTGCCTCAATTCCCCAAAACCACACACATTCTGACACACGCTCTCCTCCAGCAACACGACGCTTCCGCCACCAACGTAACTGATCCTGTTAACATTTCCGTTATCTATGATCCCATAATTCTCGGAATTCGACTCCACCAAGACGCTGCTCTGGCGCTGTTTCTCGACCGGATCTTCCGGGATGATCGGGAACTCAGTCGTAGCCTCCTTTTTCTTCTTGTGTTTCTTCTTCTTTCGATTATTGCGGGACGGTTGAGTGACGCCGTTTTGGGATTGGATTGGATCTGAATTTGATCGGTATCCTTCTTCTAAAGAGCTACTTTTGCTTAAAATCTCGAAAGAGAGCTTTCTACTACTTGATGATGTCAACGTCATCGTCAATCGTTACCCAAACATTTGAGAGAAATCTAGAAAGAAAAAAATAATTTCATAAATAAAATTTCAAATTTGGATTTTGTTCATCCTCTGTTTGTTTTGCGTTTAATTGCAGTGAGTGGGCTGCCAGTGGAAATCCGTTTTTCCAAGGAAATACGTTTGATGATGTTTCATCTCGAGTAACGCTACTGACGATGTTCGACAAATCAACTTTTTCCACGTAACGCTTCTTTCTTTTTATGAAAATATTTTACTGTTTCTTTTCTTTTTTCTTACGATAAATAGCCTTTCATTGTCCTTGATTTTTTTTTTTTTAATGTTAACCATATGTTACCTTATAAAAGACCAACAAACAAATATAAATCTTCAAAACCATTAAAATATAATTTGGCGTCTTTCATAAATCATTGAAATTTTTTTTAATACATTTAAACTTTATATAAAAATATTCAATTAAAAATATTTTAATGAAAAAAATGTTTAAAATCTTAATTAATTAAAAGCTACTAAAATTTTGTTTAAATGATTAAGATTGTATTTAATAAAATTATTAATATTGTATCATATAATATTTAATTTTTTATAAGATATATAATATATATCGATATAAGTTATTTTGATATATTATTTTAATTTTTTTGATTTAATATAAATATATTTATAAACATAAATGAATTTATATATTATAATATTATTAATAATTTACAAAATAAATATATAATATCTTCAAAAATTAAATAAACAAATTTAAAAATATAATAAATAATATCATGAAAGTCTTATGATGTTTTTAAATATTTAATCTGATTATATGGTATTTAAATAAATATTTTTATATTAATATTAAGATAAAAATAAAGAGATGAAAAAATTAACTAATACTTTATGATTGTTAAATTTTATAAAGAGAATATAATAACTTTTTTAAAAGAAATTAAAATATTTATAAACTTTTATTTAAACAAATAAAGTATAAAATTATAAACTTTGATTTAAAAAATAAAGTATAAAAGAATAACTTTTAATAAAAAAAAAACTCAATTTTCAAGAATTATTTTATCAATTAATTTTATTTTTATTATGTTAAAAATAATTAAATAAAAAAAAATAAATTATAAAATATAAAATATATTTCACATTCATGAATCAACTAAAACATGTTAATCAATTAAAATTTATCAAAATTAGTCAAAACTAATGAAAATAATTAATATTATTTAATATTAAATTTGATAAAAAAATTATCTTTTAATATATTATATTTTTAATATAATTAAAACGTATTTATTAATATAATTGATACCGAAATAAAATTAATAACTAAAATATTTAAATCTCTAATTATTCAGGCACGGCACGATTTGGAACTACAACCACCATTGGAGTACGTTTGTATCTCACGCTCCAACGCGATTGAACGTTCTCTAGCCACATTAGAGGTTTCGACAGTCACTAAACCTTTAAGGCACCAATAGGAAACCATTCTCTCAACCGCAGTTCTCCTTCATGTCCTGCCATTTTTTTTTTTTTTTAACTTCTATTTGCACCCTTTTAAATTACATACTCAATTACGATTAACACCCCAAATTTAAAATTTAAAATTTAATTTTTACTGGTTACATCTCTTAACCACATTTCTTATTTTCCCTTAACACCAACCACATCTATTTTTCCTATCCATTTTCAGTTTAATCTAACCCCTTAAATCCTAACCAAAAAATTACCCAAAATCACAAGTTTTAAAGCTAGTCAACTCACTAAACTTAAATTTACAAATAAATCACCTTTAATTTTGTTAAATTTTGATTAAATATTAAATAGATTGATATCTCTTATGAGATATTATACGTAAATTCGTAAATTTCAAAGATACAGATTCATATTTGCATTTTAAAATTTTGTAAAAATTTTTGGAAATGTGAATACAAATTTAAAATTTTTTAAAAATTTCTGAAAGCTTAAATCTGAAAACTTGAAGAAACTTCCTAAAATGTCAATCCAAAAGCTTGAAGAGAAGAAGAAAACAACATAGGTGTATGATGCACTGAAAGGTAATTTAACAAATATTAATTAAGTAATTCCATTTAAGAATATTTTAATAATAAAAAAAGGGTGCGGAGAAATTTTTTAGGTGCAAATATAAGAGTTTTTTTTTTTTTTGGCCCTCCAATGTATAATGCATTGATGAAAATACCTCTTATCACTAATAGATTTTGTCTATTGATTTTTTTGTTATTTATATTTTTCATTTTTTATAGAAAGTTTTTGACATAACATTCTTAGAATTATATAATAAATCATTTATATAATTATATCAATAGCTAAAATACATAAATAAATAATCGAATTTATAATAAAATCATATCTGATAAAAATTGAAAAAGATAAACATTTTTATAATTAAGTAATTAATTAAAATAGATAACTAAATCAATAATAAAGCAAACTAATGGACGATAATTTTATTTTATAATGTTTTTAATCTATTATTATGTTTTAAAATTCAATTTTTTTATTTGTTTTATATTTTATATTTCATATATTTAATATTATTTTATCAAATAATATTTATAACTATTATAAGTCCTATTCTTCAAAGTATAAACTATTTCAAATGATTTTTGTATTTTTTTGATTTAAGAGGAGGTAAAATCCTATGACAAGGGAGAAGGGGGAGGTTGGGGTAGAACTCAGTCTCGATGTTTTTTTTTTTAATTTTTTTAGTCACTAGGCCAAGAAGTTGAAGGTTTTTTTTTTTGTAATGTTTAATACTTAGTTTCCAACACATTTTAATGCCGGACTCACAATAACACTTGTTAACAGGAACGGATCCCAATGGAGCCCTCCAAAGTTTTGAAAATGTGTGTGTATATATATACATTTAAATTGGTTTTTTAATTAAAATATGTTAATTTTATCATTTTTTTATAAATTAAATTTATGCATTGTAATTTAAGAGATATTTAATTCATATTTATAATTATTTATTTATTATATTCAACAATTATTATTTGTAAATTCTTACATTTATATTTTTTAATAATTTATTTTATTTGTATTTTTTTTTTTATTTTAGATCTTTATAACATATTGTAATTATTTTTTCAACAAAAAAAAAAAAAACCATATTTGAACTATTTTACAAAAGGATAGGAAAAGTCCAAACTTATAACCTCAAATTTTCATCTCCTTTCTTTTAACAGTATATTTAGTTTTCTTATTTTGATAAAATATTTAATGATTGATTTATTCATATTTTTTATTTAACTTTTAAATTGTCAAAAAAATTCTATGTAATTAATAATTCAACAATTAATTATAAATCATGTTATTATTAAAAGTATAATGTTATCATAATAATATTTTTATTTTATAATTTTATATTCTTATCATTTTTTTATTAGTGTATTGTTTACCTATATATATATATATATTAATAAGAATGATAAAATACGGCTTAGAAAATAAATTAGATAAAATATATTATATATTATTATTGGTTCCCTCTAAATTATATATCAAGATCCAGCACTACTTGTTAAATTCTTAATATATATATATATATATATTTTTGTAATTTTCATGATAGTAACTTGCCTACCTACATTTTATCCCGGGTTTAATTTATTTTATTTGTAGTTAATAATATCAAATAATAAATCAATGCTTTTATAAATTTTGAATAAAAGTAATAATTAGTAAAAATTTATCAATTAATTTATAAATAATGTATGTATTTTATTATCATAACTTCTATAACAAATGAAATATAAATTCATTTTTACAAATTTATTTTTTAAATATAATTAAAAATATTAAAAGATATAACTAAAATAAAATTAAAACTAACAAAAAAAAACCCAAATAAAAAAGATAAAAATAAAAAAAAGTCAAGTAAAATAAGATGTCATGTAGGTACTTCTACTTAAGGATAGTAATGGATAGAGAAGGGGTGTGTTTATGTTTACCTTCTCTCTAGCATGATATCATATTATTATTTTTTATACTCAATTTTAACTCAACATATATATATATGTATGATTCGTATCATATTTAATTTTATTAAAAATTAATTTAATAATATAACATTCACATCATATAAAATTTTAATATAAATTACATTTTAATTATATATAAATATAATATTTTATTAAATTAATATACTAGATAATAATTTTATTAATATAATATATAAATTAAATTAAATAAATAATAAATTATATATTCTTATTTATATCCAGAGACAAAATGATAAAAGGATAGGACAAAGCATCTTAATTAAACTCACCTGTGATTTAACTTCGATCGCTAAAAAGATAAATTATTCTACTTCGATCTGATTCCCATTTTAAAAAGTGATCGTTATAGCATTGGTATGTCAAAACCATCATTGTTTTGACACCTCCACTATCATTGACTCCGTTTAATTTTTTAAAAAATTCGATTAAATCTCGAATTAAAAAAAAAATAGATTAAAGTAAATCAAAATCTATCACATATGTATTATTTTATTTTTTTTTTCATTAATTTTTTTTTTATAAAAATTTATCTGATTAAAAAAGTTAAAAATTAAAAAATATAAAAGAAATGGTAAAATAAAACTAAATAATAACCATATAAATTTATTAAATTAAGATAATAAATAAAACTTTATTAAAATAATACATATAAATATAAACTGATAAAATAGTTTTATATTTACTCTAAGCAACACGAAACACCCTACTTTTATTGATTTTTTTATTTACAAAATTTCTCTAATAAAAAATTTAAATGAAAAAAATCAAACAAAAAAATAAATAATAAATAATAAATAATGTGTAGATTTTGAAAGAAAAGTGGGTTACCGCGTGAATACATACTTTTTTTTTTCAATTTCTACAAATTTAATATTATAGATATTTATTAATGAAATTTAAAAATAATATTAAAATAAAAAACAAAAAAAAAATTTGATGACACGTGGCAGCAAAGGTTTTGACTGATATTTGGCAACTAAGTCCCCATAAAATGCATTTAATGTGCAGGAAGATATATATAATATACCAGCTCACAATTTCAAAACAGAAAATTATTTCTTTAAAAAAAATATTTCTCATAAGATCTCAATTAATTTTCAACCTAAAAAAAAAAAAAATCTTAGAACGTATAAACCCTATAACTCAATTTCCTTTCTTAAACGGTAAGAATAAATTCCTTTCTATTTGTGTCCAACTGTCCATATTGGTGAAATTTTCAACTTGATAATTAAAAAATTAAAAGGTTACAGTGCCTATATATATATAAACCCATGATCTCAATTTGAATCATATTACTTTATCAATTGATGTAATGGCAAATACCAAGTTTCTTTCAATCTATCTAATTTTTCTATGCCTTATTTTCGCTGAAAATTCAGATCTTTACTCATGTATGTATATTTTTATTATTATTCTCGCATTTTATTTTATACTATTTCTCAAAATCTAATTACCTACTTGTTTTTTAATTTTTTTTTTTTGTTATTTTACAGGCAGGAACATCAAGCTTGGTGGTGATGGAAATGGTTTGGAGTTGATGGAAGCAAATGGCACTGAAGCTGTTAAAAAAATCACACTATCACCATGCGCTAGAAGCCTTTGTAATGGCTTTCATAGATGTTATTGTTGCTTTACGGTGCCAGATATAGGATGTTTTGAGGACCGGGCTTACTGTGAATCGGTTTGTCCTGCTCCTCCTGGACTACCGTAATCCTCCATTTCCTGCTACACAATGTGTGTTTTAATTTCAATAAATTCACAATGAAAATGAAAAATAAAATAATAGTTTTAAAATAAATTAGTATTTGATGTAGTGTAGTATTAATATTTCAACATGAGTTAATATTTTTCTTTATTTTATATATTTAAAAAAAATCAAAACTTAAAAAATAGCAAAAATTGTAAGTGTTGGAATCGAATTTTAATTTTACTAAAATCCATCTCCTAAAAATGGTGGATGGCCATTCAAGCTAAATTTTAAATTCATTCACTTTATACATTGATAATAATAATAATATGAATAAGATCAACTTACATTAGTATAAAATTTTTTTGTTTTATATATTTTTTTAATTATTGATTTTATTAGATCAAAAGATAAGAGACAAGTAAAAAAAAATTATTTAATCTCATATCTTAGATCTATTGAAATTAATAATTAAAAAAATAATATAAAACTAAAAAATTTTGCACTAATATAAGTTGATCTATCCCTATAATAATAATAATAATAATAATAATAATAATAATAATAATAATAATAATAATAAAGAATGATAAGGCCGTAATTAATTTTTATTAAAATTAATACATAAGGTAAGATGATGACATTGACTCACTGAAATAAAGTTTGTAAGGTTAAAATTGAGGGGGAGTTTGAATTTGTATTATCTCAATTCAATAGTTATAATTTTTTATTCTAATGTTAATGAACTTATTTTTAAGGTTTAAATTGATTGTAATAATGACTTTGGTAGGGTTAATTCTTCCTCATTTGTTTAAATTGATTTAAATATAATCCAAAACATTATTAAGTTTTGCAGTTAAATTCGACCACCTAATTTTTTTTTTAATGACATTACATGCTCATTAGAATTATTTTCGCCACTTAGAACACTTAAATATATATATATATATATATACATATACTAAAAATGCTAAATTTATTTTCTTTTAGAACCTAAAAAAATATTAATTATTATTTAATTAAAAAAAAGTATGATTTTTTTATATTGATAATTTTCCTAAGATGATAATCCACCTCAACATATCAAGTGATCATCAAAATGCCACATCATCCAAGTTAAGAAAACAAAATTTTAACTCTGGTATTAATTATTTCTAAATTGACTTCTAATGGAAGTATATTAGATTTATCAAAAATTCATTAGAGTAAATGAATCCAAACCACGAAAATAAATTAAAATTTATACTTAAAATTGCATCCGTGTGATAAAATAACATTATATTACTGTTATTTTATTTTTTGATATAAAAAAGATCACAATATAAAGATATAAAAAAAGAATGTAAATTTTAAGATTTAAATTTTAAATTTATTAAATATTACTTTAAAGATAATTATATGAATAAATTGAGATTAACGAAATTTCCATAATTTTATTTAACATTTATCTACTCCAAAGAAGTCTAATAAAATATGCCTTCCCAACAAAATTACAGGCTCCTATGTATGTTTAGGAGGAATTTGAACCTTGTCAGTTGTCACTCCCAGATCCCATCGATGACAGAAATCAGGCAATCAAGCAGTAACCACCATTGCTAAAAGCAATGAATTACATCTACATACATAGAAACGTCAAGAAATTAACTCGCACACTAATCAAGTATTCAAGTATTTACTCATCTACCAAGTAGAAGATTGTGGGTTTTTTCGGTTCTGTGATCTCCACAGTCCCTTCCAACATCTTAGCAACCTTCCCCATGGATGGCCTTGCCTCTGGCCTGTCTTGGAGGCACCAGAGTGCAGTCTTTACCATGCGATCCACCAAGTCAAAATGCAGTCGGCTATCAAAACAATGCTTAATTTGACGGTCCAGGATGTCCTCCACCTTCATTTCCTTGAAAACCTTGTCAAATGCCCACCTTGGAAAATACCAGTCTTCACTGTCCATCAATGACCCTTGCATATCAAAGTTCCTAACCCCACTCACAAGTTCTAACAACACCATTCCGAAGCTATAGACGTCAGCCTTGGGAGTTATTGGATCCATCTTTACCCACTCCGGTGCCATGTACCCCCGGGTCCCTCGGATGCGTGACATGCTGACCATGTCCTCCTTTTTCCTCAACTTTGCCAATCCAAAATCAGATATCTTGGGGCAAAAATCATCCCCCAAAAGTATGTTTTCTGGCTTTATGTCACAATGTAACACCCACTCTAAGCATTCCTCGTGCAGATACGCGATTGCTCTTGCCACGCCAAGGGCAATTCTGTATCGGATGTTCCAATCAAGAATAGGCTTGGGCACGTCAGTGCCAGATGGATCCATCTCCTCTTCCTTATCTAAAGAGGGGATCCGACTCGCAGGGAAGAGGTACTTATCAAGAGAACCATTAGGAACATACTCATAGACCAGAATTCTTTGACCTTTCTCAGCACAAAATCCCCATAATCTGACCAAGTTGAGATGGTGCATCCGGGCAATAATTGTTACCTCTGCCCAAAACTCTGCATCCCCACCAGTCACATTCTTCAAGCACTTCACCGCAACAACACGGTGATCTGTTAATTCCCCTTTATAAACATCACCAAATCCTCCTTTTCCAATCAGATTGGAGAAGTCATTCGTTGCCGTTTTGAGCTCTGCATAGGTGAACCGTTTTGGCCCCCCCGCAGGCAAGAACTCGAGGCCAAAGGTTCGAGCCATGTCTCTATACTTGATGTATTTCTTCAGGAATCTCCAAAAGAAAAGAACCCCAGAAATAAGCTCAGCAGCAAAAAGGGTACATATTATCACTATATTCCGAGTCGTGGTATCGGATTCTTCAGGTGGGAAAGGAAGGCTTATATTAACAGGACATGTTGTTTCTAACAAACTTGTCATACCCGTGAAATTGGATTTATCAGTTTCTGATTTGTCAACACGCAAGAAAAATGCAGCCTCAGTCCCTGGAGACCAGTACCCGTAAAGCAATCGATCAATCTGGAGCACGCAATATCCTCTTCCATCATATTTGAAACCAAACCCCAGACAATTTAGATTGGCCAGGCATCTGGATTCACACATTGAGAAATTCTGAACATTGAGATTACTCTGATTTGCGCCTCCAGAGAAGTTAACATAATCCAGCTGAAGAAACTTTGTGTCTCTGGGATTCCTGAGTGGAATTTTGATCTCACATGAGTTATTATCATTGGCGATTTTCCTGAATCCTGGTGGGCATACGCAAGAAGTGGGATCAGAATTTGATGCATCATTCATGCAAATAGCATTAGGCCCGCAAGTTCCATGAACCGTGCACACCTCTTGTACAGCTAGCCAAACAGCTTCCTGCTCATCAGTACTCGGATCAACGCTGTAAATCCTAAGATTTCCATCATCATCCAATGTCAGTCTCCGAAACCGATTGGGTTCACCGAAATCTGAAGAAACCAAAGTAGCTCCGTTATCTTGAACTACCTTTCCACTTTCTTCCAGTTTCTGAAACGGATTATCAGTACTCCAGTATTCAGAAGAGTTAAAAACCAGGCTTTTTCTATTCTGGAAGCTGAATTTGCCATTTTTCGAATGCAACGTTGTCTTCAATGTCTGGTTAGGCAAAATCGTATCTGTTGGATAATCAAAACTCCGCCAATTCCCATAAACAAGATTACCTCCATCTTCCAAGATTAATGTGGAATTCCGACTACCAGTAGCTGCAGGCTGCCCTGGCAACAAGTTTTGACCTGAAGAGTTGATTAAACGAAGCTCACCGGTATCGCTGATGTTGAGAGAAGAATCACTGGTGACTGGAGAATTAGCATTAGCTGACCAAACAATGAACCTATTTCCAGATATGTTGTAATACCAAATAGAGAAAGTATAGAGATTTCCAGAAGAGGTTAATGGTATAAAACCAGCTGCGAAGACCTTGTTGCCAGAGACAAGACTCTTGTTTTGAGTTGGGAGCCATGGGAAGTCCGAGAAGGAGAAAGATCGGTCTTGCTGGGACAAGGATGGTAAAGGGTTTGAGAGAAGGAGAGTGAAGAAGAGGAAGGAGACTAGGAAGAGAAGAGACATGGTATTTGACTGGCTGCTTGCTTTGTTTTGATACTATGGTATTTTCTTATTATATGAATTGCGAGGTAGGCTACAGCTGGTCAAGGCGTGTTAACGGCGGCTTTGAATGGCCGTGCTACGTTGACGCTAGACCTTTAGAATTATTTGATGGCTGGTGGCCACTAGTTTTTCATCTGTTGTTGGGGGTAAGGGGGGACCCTGTTACTTGAGCTGAAAATGTTTTGGTCAATCAAATTCAGCAATTTTTAAATAGGACAAAATGAAGATAAAAAAGAATTACATCAAAAATCAATGTCAATATCTCAGTACAAAATGTTACAAATAAAATAATTTGATCCCAAAAGGGCGTTGGAAGTTGGAACCTTTAGAAGTCATTGGTTCTTATGTCTGGAAGCACAAACCCTTCAAAAGAAGAAAAATTGAACCAAATTGGACGCTGGAAACTTGATTGAGATTTAGAAAAATCGATAGGAAAACAAAACCTGGAATCAAAGCCTGCTTGGATGGATTGAGAAGAGAATATATTAAACAAAATCCAAAGAAGTCTTGTCGCATTAAAAAAACATCATTGATAGTTATCACCACTTTGTTGAACAAGATGACTAGACATCTGTTTTGCCGTGCTTCTTCAGGCAATACCCGGAATTACCTGGGAATCCTGGCACAGAAATATAATTATTATCCCATGTACAAAAATAATATTATTTTGTATATTTAATCTCTATAATAAAATCATTTAATCTTCTTCTTCAAAAAAGTTTTATTTTGCTTAACATTTGCCGATCGGCAACCTGGCCAAGTGAAAAGCTTAACATTTGCGAATTTCACTTTCACAAGCATGGAATAATAATATTGCCCGTAGTCAATGGATCACTCGGATAATTGTAAGAAGAGGCGGCTTGGCTATCTACACTGGCTCCGGCCCCTGCCCCGGGTGATTGGACCCACATTTATTTTTTTTCTTTTCACACCTACTTTTTTAAAAAATATTTTTAAATAAAATTATTTAATTATTTTTATATTCTTTTTACGTTTATAAATTCAGAGGTTTTTAAGAGTTTTTAATTTTATAAACTAGAAACTTCTAAAAAAATTTTGAATTATATATACAAAATTAAAAAAAAAATCGATTTTACATATTCAAAAATTAAAAAAATTAGATAATCGCTCTCAATTATTTTTTTCAAATTTAAATAAAATTGTTTTTAAATTACCGAATATAAAAATATGATAAGATATAAAATTTACCTAAAATGCATATTCAAAATATTTAAAATTAAGATAAAAAAGATAAATAAATAATTTCATCAAGAGAAGAATTTGAAAAAAAAAAAATTGAATGTGAAGGAAAAAAATAAAAATGTATTTAGAACCTCTCTAGTTGGCCTGCTTAGAACCTCTCTACTTGGCCTGCTAGAAGATTTAATGTCCATTATTGCCCTTTTGAAAAGACAATTTACACAAAAGATAAATTTTTATAATTATAAATTTACAATCATAAATAAACTTTTATGCAGAAGAATAAAAGAGAGATTATCTCATTTTAAATTGAGGATATATATGAGATTTTCATATTGAATTATCTATTATTTTAAAAAATTGCTAATAACAAAAATCAAATTTAAATATTATAAGCTAAGTGTATTTAATTGAAGAAATCAATTCATATTGAACTCTTTTTTTGTATTTTTAATTAGACAAATCGATTCATGATTAGATTAGAAGATATATCACTTAAAATAAAAACTTAATATATCATAATTTAAAAAAATTTCTCAACAACTTGATGAATTAACTTTATTTATTGTGGCTAGGTACATCAGATTTTCTTATTTGTTTCCCATAGTTTATTGTGGCTAGTTACATAGGATTTTCATATTTGTTTCCATAGTACTATTATTGTCTTTCACTATAGGCGTTTTCTTGTTAACATGTAATGTTTCACATTGATTCTCCATTGAAGCTGAGGCATTCCAAACTGTACGTTCTTAATTTATTAAGATAATAATACGAAAACAATGTAAATTGTATTTGTCCCCAAGGACATGCACAAACCAAGGATGTTTCCTTGGTGTGTAAAGAGTGTTAAGTTGTCATTCTTTGGATTCATTCCAAGCAAATGACAACTAAGAGTAAGAGTAAAGCTCAACTTTTAGCCTAAGAATCTCCTAAAAAGAATCCATCATAAGATAGGTAACTGATTTTTGTTTCACCCAAATGTGTTTTTCTATAACGAAGCTTATCAAAATTTAAACTTTAATCATTGACTGTTGGCTACCGACCAGTTGACAAGAACTTTTTGCATATTTTTAGTTGGTATAAAAAACAAATTTTCTTGAAGTTGTAGCTTAGTTTCGGTTGTACCAAAGCGAACCTAAGTGTAAATCTTGCTACCCTTTTTTTAGCATAATAGCAAGCCTTTTAAATGACCAATTCCTTCCCTCAAGTTTGTGCAATTCGATCACAAAACAAAAGGTCTCTAGGGGTCTCCTGGAAACCATGAATAGGCGGTTCAGGCAAGTTTTCACTGCTCTAAGAGAGCACAGCTGTGTAAGCTATGCTAAAATAGCCACGATTGGAGGGTTTTGCAATGTTGACCTCATAATTGTAAAGGCAACAGCCCCGGATGATTTGCCACTGTCTGACAAATATGTACATCAGCTCTTGAAGATATTCTCCATTTCTCCATCTTGTTACCGTTCCTTTTCACTTAGCTTCGCTCGCCGTTTCGGAAAGACTAGAAGCTGGCGAGTTGCACTAAAATGCTTACTCCTTCTCCATCGACTGCTTAGATCATTGCCTGAAGATAGCCCCATTCGATCAGAATTGCTATGGAATCGATCAAATGGTTTGATCTCTCTATATCCTTGTCGTTTCCAGGATGCTTCCTCCTCCAATCCTGAGAGTTACACCACGTTTATCAGATCATATGCACATTTACTAGATGAAGCTCTAGGTTGCTTCATGTTAGATGATCAAGTATTTTCCAATGAAGACTTGGAAATGCCTGAAAGTTTACCAGAAAAAATGAAAGAAATGGGAAGGATGCTTGAGATTTTGCCACAGCTTCAGAGCCTAATTGATCGAGTTATGGATTGTAGACCAACTGCGAATGCGGCCAGGAGCATTTTGATCCAGTCAGCAATGAAATACATCATTCGGGACAGCTTCATTTATTACTCCATTTTTAGAAGGGATGTTGTTTTGGTATTGGACAATCTCTTTCAAATGCCATACAGGAGTTGCATAGCAGCTTTTAGGATATACAAGAAAGCAGCCCTGCAAGCAAACCAGCTGTGGGAGTTTTATGACTGGTGTAGACTTATGGGATTCTGTGGGTGTTATGAATACCCCTTTGTGGATCGGATTCCACAGATACAAATTCAGGCTCTTGAGACTTTCATCAATGGAATGTGGCAGCTAACTGAGTCATCATCACCCACCACATCACCATCATCACCATTCATGGATTCCAGGTCGAGTTCAACAGAAGATGACAGAGACAAACAGGTGGTTGTTGTCAGTACTCTGAAAGAGAAATTTGAGCGCAGTTATTTTCCTGAAAAGTTCGATAAAGATGAGGAGAGGGAACCCTTGATTCTGCTCGATGATAGTGAAAACGATAGCTGGGAGGATCTATTTGAGGCTTCAGTGAATCTCTCTTGTGTTCAGAGAAACAACCTGCTTTTATACAACAAGGGATTCAACTATAGCAATGAAAGTGAGAAGGATGAATGGAAGATACAAGTGTACAATCCTAATGCATCCAATCCCTTCTATCAGCCTTCCAGCATGCCAATTTGTTATGCACAATATGCAAGCAGTGACCCAAAATATCCATGGGGACTTTGATGCACACCAGCCCTTCCATTTTTATAAATTGAGTTGCTTGCAACCAATATCAGTTTTAAGCTTTGATTTCCTTGGTTAATTTAAAATAAGGTCAATCATTTTTCAGGCCTCATATTTGTAGATAGATTTTCCTTTTTGGAGTTTTGTTCAGAATTCACAGCGTAGTTGTAATTCTTAGAGAATGATTTGAAATCTGCTTCATTGGTATACAGATGGAAGCATGTTGTCCAGCCTATATGCAGGTACATTCAACGACTCTGGGTTTGTGTTGCCTTGGTCCAACAGCTTTACCATTGACTTTTCACTATTCTTTTTCATTTCAATATTGAGGCAAGGGAAAATGCAGGAGCTCGGATCCCAAGAAATATAACGCCAGAACGTAACGGGTGAATTTCGACTAGGTCCATGAACGGTGACACTTCTAATTATAATTATTATTCACTTAATTTTGTAATAAAATATGAAAAATAAGAAAAACATAAAAATCATGACCGCAATAACCATTACAACATCTATTTATACTTTACACCTTTAATCATGCGACTCAACCAAAAACATTACTATAATAACTGTTTTATCTTTTACATTTTTTATTGCGATATATGTGATTTATATCATTTTTATATCTTTTAATACGACTAAGGTCACACATCTAAAAATTTGACTGCAGTTACAATTTAAATAAATACTCAAAAGTTTTTGATTTGGAAACAAAAGATTAGTAGTCATCACAAGTCAGTAATTCATTCATCTGTTTATAGATTAATTTAACTCCACAATGAGCACAAAACGCCCTTTTCTTCAAGTCTTTCTCAAAAGTCAAAACCAATACGGATTCTTTTATACTTTCCAGCCTCCTTTCATCAGCAACATGCTCTGACGATGTTCCCTGAAGTTCTTCAACACAAGTTTCTACAAGAGAAAGAAAAAAGGGAAAAAAAAAGGAAAAACAGAAGAGATGATGAGATACTAATTACAACACAATTCAGTAAATGGTTTTCCCCTTTCGGAGTTTCGTTTAGAATTCATTTAGTGTATGGGAGCATGCTGTTTGTCCTACTCCTGCCTAAGTATGCACCTACATTCAACAGCTCGGTTGGGTTGGGCTTGCTTTGCTTTGCTTTGCTTCATTTCAATATTGGTCCAAAAGGAAATGCAGGAGCTGGTGCTAGAAACCCAGCCAGCCTTGGGTGCAGGTTCGTTTAAATTTCGAACTAAGTCTGGTAATTGGCTTAATATAAATAGGTCTAACAACTAAGTCTAACAACTGATTCAGCCATCCCAAGGCCTAATCTAACACCAATGTGGTAATGACTTGGTAGCTATACAACTAGTAATGCTTTCATACTTCATGCGATAGACCTAGGCCGACGAGTTACACTGTCATTGAATGACCGTATACTAATGCAACTTCAAAATTCGAGGTTCAGCCCTGTATTTTTTGCTGAATTAAACAGGAATGTCAATTGACAACTGCTTAGGATCCTAGTGAATAATATTTTATTCAGGCTCCAATTGGTATTAATTTTATTTTTTTTTTTGGAAAATGGGTATTGCAGAAAATAAGCAGATTCTGTTGAAATAAGCTTTACATTTTCTAATGACAGGTGAAATACAACAAAATTGTTAAGCATACTACAGTAACAGACTGCTAAAGAATTTACAATAATTTAGTACAGAAATCTGTAAATTGGCAGTCCCTTTTCAATTCATTAACTCTCAAGCTAGAGAGACAGAATTCTTAGCAAAAGCTGAAAATTTGAAGTTAACCAGAGACTAGGAATGATAGGGAACCTCAGCCAAGTGTGCAGCAGCAAACACCAATTGCCAATAAACGAAGAAGAAACCTTCGGTGCATTAAACAACCTTCCTCAGTATCTACTTCCGATGCCTCCGCTTTTGCTCAGGTCTTTGTCTTTTCTCATCATCCCATTCCCGATCATACATCCTGGACTCTGGTTAAGGAAATAGCTTCTTCTATTTGCATTAGAACAGAAAGTGAAGGCCAAAATGAACTAAAACAAGTTTATGAAACAGATGGACCTTATTTGCAATAGAACAGTATGTGATGGTACTAAATCATTTTCTTCCATGATAGTTCTGCATTAAAAAAGATATTTATTCTGCATGCAGCATCATTTTGCTGCTATAATGACAAACTAATATCTTCAAAGGAAGCAGCAAAGCTTTGCAGTGCGAACGATTGAAGGCAAAAGGGAGGAGTAAACAGGTGACAAAGTTAGAAGAGTACACTAGAGCAGAGGAAATAACTCTTTACCTTGTTTGGGAGTGAAAGGTAGAGTTTACATGCTATATACCCTGTAAACAGAGTTGAAAATAAGATTTTAAGGGTAAAAATGGGACCGCAAGATTAAATAACTAAAATGGAGTGCTCTATTTGCAAATCCTTCTAACTTGACATGGAATTCGAAAGGTTTTTAGGGGGTAGGTTCATCTCCAAATCCTCTTCCTTGCACTAACACTCCCCCCACCCCACCCGAAAAAATGCCCAAAAAGACTATTCTAGACAGGGTAGGATAAACATTCACTCCCTTTCACTCTAATCCCATTCCATTGACATTGTAAAATATACTAGCTCATTAGCATATATCCTTGGCATGCAAATGCTGCACACGTAACTAACTTGATAAGTTTTACAGGACGCACTATGCAAGTATGTTTAGATGATTAGACCTATAATTTAGCATACTTTTTAAGGATACGGGTCTGTGTCACGACGAGCCATCTTGTTGGCTGCTTCTTTACCATGAATCCTCACGCTTGGTTCCTCCAAGTAAACCCCACGCTGCATCATGGCACCCTTTCGGTCTCTATCTCTTCCATCATATGATTGTGACATACCAATGGCAAGAGGTGGGGGCAGAGGGGCAACCGGAGAATATTCCCCAGGTTCTGATGGCAAATGCTCTCTCTTGAGTTTCCTCCTTTTGGCACCAGTAGCATCCACATCCTCTTTCATAAGGTTTGGTTTCTCTCTGTCCCTCTCTCTGTCTCTGTCCCTCTCTTCCACCTACATAGAGCCATTCACCAATATAAGCAAAAACCTTTGCCAACAATGAAACATACCTATATGATATCAAAGTGCTGATTTCCACACAATCTGAAAACTAGAAGAGCCATTTTTGCTTCTTTTTATCTTTAACAGTTCAGAGAATTTATTAAGACAATTATGATGCATGTATAAATAAGTTGTATGCAAAAACAACCAAACTACAGAAACAGGCCCCACACCATCCCTCCGTGTTAGGACAAAACATGTAGATAAAGTATCATCATTTGACCACGATCAGCTTCAGTATCACCACCATAATTCCAGGAAAAGACTGAATTTTTTAGGCACCAGCTTGGAGCTTTTAGGTTCTTAACCTAAATGTAGTAGCTAAGTCAGAACACATTATAGTAACGGTGTAATACAAACACACAAGGTTTATGACAGCATTAAAAACATCTCCAAGGCACACAATAAAGATATTTTGGTCCTTCTACTTCATATGCATCCTTAATTGAGGAGCTTTAGCTTGTTGATATTTATCAGGTGTAACCAACAACAGGTTAAGATACGGATGTTGGAGGAGGATCTTTACACCATTTGGCAGATTTCAGGAAGGAATAAGTTGAGAGTTTTGGCTCATCACCATAGGCAGGAAGGTAATTCTGCCTAGCTTTTAAGATAACACAAACCACCTTGACTTCTTTAGAGTGTTCTTCAAAATCAAATAGCTATTTTGATTGGCTTGTGCCACACAACAACCAAAGAGCAAACCAAATCATACTGTCAATGCTCCCGAGAAACTGCATTTTTATTATTTAATATTTTCTGCTAACATTCTAAATATTGAATCACTTCATTTAAGACCAATACTTAGTTTGTTCCTTTATTACTATGCTACCAGGAATCCTTGGAACCCTTAACTTGGTAAGATTCCAAAGCCAACTCTACACGAACAAACAATAGTTCTAAAACTTACAGCTAGAAAATAAACAAGAAAAAACAATTGACATTCTACTTTAGATAAGACAAATTGAGAACCTAAAATGCTCTAGAACTGGAATCTACCATGACATCTCCCTTGGCCATGAAATACCAAATCTATTAATCTAATTAAGGCAAAACTAAGGTATCACATGATACCCAGGCAAGCATATCATGCCAATCAGAGTTTCAGCCCCTTAATATGTGTACTTCCATGAACTGGTTCTCCAAAAAGATCCAGAAAAAGTATATTATGGCAATCAAAGTTTCAGCCTATTAGTATACTTGCTTTCATGACTTAGATTGTCCGCAAGGATCTAAATAGAGATGTCAGGTCACAAGTGCATTACAGGCAAGGAAAATCTCATGAATTAGTAGCAGTGCGTTACAGGCAATCCTTCATGACCTATCATAAACAACGTACTTTCATGACCTAGATTATTTAAAAGGATAGCATAATAGTGATATCAAGTGCATTGATAATCAAATCATAAACAACCACAAGAACTAGATCACCATGCAAAATCTTATTAATTAGCATTACAGGCAACCCTTAATGCAAACAAGCAAAGTGTCATAGCTCATATGATATAGAACTCCAAAATGTCCCTAGTTATGGGGTGATAATAATAATAATAATAATAACGGTTTGATACCTTCATTGACAACCCCTCTCTTTCTTCTCGCTTTCTCTCTCGAAATTCATCCTCTCTTCTGCGCTTTCCATCATCCTGGGAAACCAAGGAATTTTCTTCTGAACGTCTACGCTCCTTCTCTTCATGTCTTGGAGAGAGTCTCTGAGTATGTCTGGTACTACTAAACCTTCTGTCAGGATCGTCATCCCTTCTGCCAGTAGAATTAACAGATTGTGGGACCATATGGGGAGGTAAGGGTGGTGGTGGAGGCAGGCTTTGCCCGTGAAACCGATCATCAACATGAGACTTTTCTGTGGATGTATCAGCATGTCGGACTTTACTCCTTTCATCTTTGCTGCGCTCATCCTTAGCTTTATCACCAAGTCTATCCAAATTCCTATCAGTGCTTCTCTCAACAGAACGCTCTCTTCCATGTCTCTCTATTGATCTATCTCTTGATTTCTCAGTCAAAATGTCATCTGCACGGGACTTTTCAGAACGCTCCAATCTTTCTCTGTAATCCCTGTCATGTCTCTCACTTCCCTTATCTTTTGACCTATCCAAAGGCTTATCCACAGTCCTGTAGCTTGTTAGTTCATCAGTTCCAGGCTTGTCTAAATCTGCTGATCGAGGGTCTGCAGACCTCTCCCTGTCAGATATTCGAACTTCACCGTCCAGATCTTTCAATTCAGCATCCCCTTTACGGCGCTTACTTAATCTATCAGTCTCTTCCACAGGACTGGTTCTCTTTTGCAGCTTATCACTGGACTTTGAAGCAGAAGCAGAACTATCATGTCTAGGAGAATGAACAATTCGAGAAGGTGGCCTTGATGCATCTGGGACTTCAGAGCCATCATCTTTCCCTGCAGAAAACCTCATGTCATCAGGCTTAGAAACTACAATATCTGCCTTCGATTCAACCAAGGATATCCAATGAACCTTTAGGTGGAGCAGAAACTGTGTTACCATTGGAAGTGACAGCTGAAGAAACATTTGTAGTCCCACCTTGTCTGCCCTCTGTTTGAGAGGGAACATCTCTGTCACTGACAGAGATTGCAGAAGCTCTTCCAACAGCTTTCCCTGCCTTGACATCATCTTTTCCAGGATCTTGCTTCTGTGTCTTTGCAAGTGATCCAGCAGGCACTGAGCGTTTGGCAGAGGCTTTTAACTGTTTAAGAGGAAAATTATGAAATCTGAAAAACCAAATAAAATTACAAAATGTAACACTATGCCAAAAACATCCATAAGAGAGCATCAAATACCTCCAATTCTGCAGAGTTCTTTGTAGGAACTTTGGCTATAAGCTCATCCAATTTATTTGAAGATTCGTCTAGCTGTTTCCGATTGTCGAGTGATTTTGCTGTTCCAGCTTGTGACGTAGCTAAGGAAACAGATGATAACACAGCATCAGAACCATTAGTTGATGTTACACCTTTTGTTTTCAGATCAGCTTTCCCAAGAGGGACATTTTCTGCTCTATCCAACCGTCCTTCAGATTTTGTTCTTGGAATCTGGTCCTTGACCAAATTCACATCTGACTGTTGGGTTCCTAAGGTAACTGTCCTGCCACCACCAGCCTCAGTCTGAGAAACATTAACTGAGGAACCATTTTGTACAGGAACTGTATTACCAGCCACAGATTTTGAAGCGAGTGATGGTGCAGGCTTCAGCTCAAGATATCCCATTCCAAATTCCTCATCAGTAACCCATGAAGACTGCAGAATAGAAGAATATCCAACATATTTTCATGCATGAATAAGCAGGAAGAATATCGTCATGTTTTAAATGTGAATAACAATAAGCATGAAATAAAGAAACACGAATACGCCCCTTCAGTAGCTACTTGTACCAGACCCCAAAATGCCCCAAATGCATCTAGTACAAACCAGTAAGCCAAAATGTAAAATTTAGTTTTTGTTCCTTCTGACAAGGGACCAATTTCTCCAATATGTTTGTGGCACCGAATGGGTAACATGGGTAAAAAGAGAAACATTAGTTCCCCTTAGTGTATTTTCCTCCAATTTTCTCAATAAAGGTTGATAAAGATATTAGGACATTTTGCTACAAAAGCAAATAATAGTTTCGAATGACCAAAACTAAGTTTAATATTTTTGGATACCAAAATGCATGATTCACATTTCATGCAACACTTATGTTTTAAATGGATGCTGCACTTTAGCTATTAGCTAATTTCTAATCAAATATAATTTTCTTTTTACTATTTTCTTTCGCTTTTTAGCAACTTTTAAGAAAATCAAATGGCAAAAATCAATCAGTAAATGCAACCACAAACCTTAATACTTTCTTTGCCTAACTGTTTATGCTTTATATATACATAAATGAAAGCCATGTGACCTGAGCTTTTTTATATCATGGTGCCCATATCAATATCATCTCATACTTGCATCAGTGCCACCTAGAAAGAAAACTAATAAATCAATTTACCTTTCTTGCAGCCAAAGCTGCAGCAACACCTGTTGCCAACACCTTGAGATCCTCCCTTTCATCACTTTTAATTTTCGCAACCTGTATCCAAGAGGTTAAATGGAAGAAGAGTATTAATAGATCTAAACAATAAATCCAATTAGAAACTGAGTTCAAATTTCCTACCCGTTTTTCAAGATTAATCCCACTCTTTCTGGTAACAGGAAAAACACTAGAAATTTTTGTCAACATTATTAAAGAATTACGAATCTCCATATACTCAGTCGATTCCAAGCACTGGATCAATAACCTTGTGATTCTTTGACTCCATTTCCAATGAACCTTTCAACAAAAAATAAATAAATGAATAACATTCTGATCCAATCACAGAAAAGAATTAACCTCAAAACTCAAGATAAAAGCATAGATGCAAAACAAAAGCACCATAGACTACATAAAAAACAGGCAATTAAAAGTGGTTCACATGCAAATGTCTAATAATTGATAAATTACTCCCTGACCAATAAAATTTTTGGAGTATTCCTAATACCAAAACAAGACAGGAGATAAAAAAATGAATTATATTTAGGTTGTTTAATGAGCAAGTCTCACATAGATCACTAATATTATTCAGTAAAATACGATACAAAATCCAAATCACATTGGATCCTTAGAAGATAATAATAGAAGTATGCTCAAGATACAAGAGAGTTCATTTCATATTCATTAAAAATTAGAGTGCAAATAGAATTCCCGTGTGTACATACTAAAACCACTCTTGGACGTAACTATTGAAGGCACCAATCCAACAGGTCATCAGTATTAACAAGGTCAAGTGTCAAAGTCAAACAACACTAAATAAGCAAATGCTAATGAAGAAAGTTTAAATCAATTTCAAGCTTAACATATCTTTCCCATCACAAGATGATTCCATATTCACCACACTGGTTGCATGCTGCAAATTTAAATTGAGACACCCATCTAATAACTGTCTTCTCAAAATGAACTTATCAGATGCACTCAGATCAATTATAACAAGTTGGTACATCGATTGTCTTGAACAAGATTTGTAGGCCTCACCCTCACTATCAACAAGAAGGAAATCTAAAGGAATCAAATTACATAATAACTCACCTTAATGAACTGTCCATAGGTAACACGCTGGCTGTTTGGATATCTATAATACACAGCAAAGCCTGGCATATTTCCACACTCACGCTCATAAATGGATTCATCACTCTGCAAAGGAAGCAGTGTCAACAAAAACCATTCAAATCAAAGTAAATGTTTCAGTTAACATCATCATATTCCTCACAAACTTCAAAGTACACATCAAAGCAGTAGAATAAATCAATTTTGGGTAATGTAAGAAAGAACTTGACAGTGAATATTGTCTACCTTCCAATAATATGCAATCTTTAGTGTTTCATACAGAAACCTCCCAAGTCTTCCTGCTTCATACTCAGTGCAGCAGCATATCATGGGTTGTAAGGTTTTGCATATCAGAACATCAATGTGGTTGACTGTGTTGAAAAAAGGTGTGCCAAGAGAATGAAGTGTATGCACAAACATGGCACAATAGACAGCATCTGGCATACTGAAGGTACAGCGAGGAAAAATACAACGCTGGAGGAACTCCATGTTAATCTTCAGAGTATCAGGGCAAGAACTCAACCATTTGTCCTTTTCACGAGTAAGTCGTCTACGAACAGATGCAACATTTTCCTCATGCTTATGAAGTTCACTAGTTAGACGATCTAAAGCTTCTTGAATTCTTTCCTTGTCTTTTTTCCTTTTGTTTATTGCAGAACTAGAATTATCAGGAAGTTCTTCCAGAGCCTTAAGAGCAGCATGCTGCTTTGCAATTTCAGACTCATAACGATTTCTAGGAACATAAAGATCATAAAGAGTAAGCCCCCAAAAAGTGGCATAGAGGTCAGGAGAGAGACTATTCCAGGCTTTAGAAGGCAACATGGTTTTAACAGTGTCAAGAAGTTCAGACCACCTGCATAATAATGATTATTGAAAGCAATCAGATGAAAAAAAGCACTTCAGGAACTGTCTGTTGAACTGGTTAAATTTTTAATATTCAATTATGGACAGAGGAAGAGAAATAATATTATTACAATGTTGGCTTCCGAGGAGGGCCCAAATACAGTACCACACAACTAGAATCATCCATACTTTCAGACCCCGAGTATGCAATAGTAATATTTGCCGCTTGATTGTCATCTAAAGGCCAGAAAATATCAGAACTCCCTTGACACTTGAAGAGTCTCATCACAGGACGATATATCAAAAACGCAACCTGTGTCAATAAGAAAATAACCTCACATAATATTTCCTTGTTCTTTATGGTCCTCTCAAGTGGTGCAGCAAGAGTGAGAAAGAACACAAAATGGACTCCACGATGGAGCTAAACATACCTCAGGATCAAGGTGGTACAGATGGACAAGATCATCAAGTGAGGGAATTAGTTGAGCATAAGCAGCAGCTGGTGTCACTGCACTACAGAGGAATTCTACATACTGAAGAAGTGTCCCATGGCATCTGTCAAACTGCTCACTAACCATCTTAATGTAAGGAGCATCTGCATTTATGACAACCCTGTAGATGATAACAGAAATCAGGTTAAACAACTGAGTCTGAGAGTCACCCACTTTACAATAGATACCTTTGTCATTGCAAATAATTCAGGCAGGACAGAAATCTAACTACATAAGTAGTCATTAAGGAATCCCAGTTGGAAAAGCTTTATAAACATCAGTGAAAATAGACAACTAAAAAGAATATAAAGAATCTAGACAAAGAGAAAGAAAATGAGACCGAGATGTAATACTATTAGCCTTTATCATTATTCTTTATTCATCATGTCATTGAGAACAACCATGTACCATAAATCTATGCACATTAAGCAAAACAAAAAATTGAACCAAAGAACAGGCTGGCACAAAGCTTTATAGTGAGAAATTTACCTTGGAATGGATTCTTTTGTCCTATAAATTCTTGTTAAATAATAATAACTTATTTATCTTCCCCCTTACTCTTCTTCCCACTCTCTAGGTCTGACACGGTAGGGTGAAGCGTGTAAAAGAAGAAAGAAAAGAGAATGAAAGAGAATTCCCTCTGTATTACCAACATTGGTAACAGAGAAACAGGGAGGCAGGTGGCCACAAAAGAAAGAGAAGACGAAGAAAACAGAAAACAGAATTAAGGAAAAGCAAAAAAGAGGTCTAAGGCTCCCTTCAATATGGCAGACATTAGTGACAAAGCAGGGAGAAGTGTTGGCAAGAGAAAGCAAGGGAGTAATGAAAAGAGAGGAGGGCATATGAGATATCCATTCAGGAGATTAAAGCAAAAAGATGAAGAAATAAGAAAATACATGACATGTACCAGTTGGAAGGGCTTGCAAAGATAAGGTGTATAGGAGCACATGCCTACAGGGGATATAGCACAAATGATGTAAATACACCAAGAGAAAATATAGAACAAGAGATACACAAAAGGGTAAATAATATTGACAATTGTAAAGAAAAAGGAAGAAGATGCTTAAAAGGTTGACAAAACAGAGAGAAAAAGGATAATAGAACTTAAGAAAAAAAAGGGGGGGGGGGATAAAGGGGAAATAGAGCAAATATAAAGAGAAAAGAACAGAAACAATAAGGGAAAACATAGGGAAAAAGGCAAAAAATATATATTTTTACATGGGATTTTTTCATTCTGCTAAATCAAAACAATTTCAACATGTGCCAATTGAAAGTCAGCAGAAATGCATACAGAAAAAGAAACAGTGGATATAAGTGAAATAACATGTTCCTAGATATATATATATATATACAAATTGCATTACATAGAACAGTTGTACAACTTACAAAGAACGATGTTGGGCTATAAGTAACAAAAGTGGAATTGCCAACTTTGGTTCATCCTTTGGAAGCAATGAATCTCTAAGCCTATTGGTGGATTTGATCAATGCCTGCATAAATGGTTTTAATCATTAGAAACCAGTGTACTAAGCCAGATATACATTTCGTGGACAGAATATAAGATGCAGCAGAACATTTTCAAATGCTAATAGCATAGAGGATAAATATTTATGCTTCTTCCATAAAAGAAGGGAGTTGAAATTAGGCATTTAAATCTATCAACTACAATGGCACCTTGAGTGAAACATATCACATTGATGCATAAGCTGACGAATCAAAGATCAATGAAAATTTAAAAGAAAATAATTTAAAATATAAGGAATCTTGATTGAGATCATAACATACATACAAAACAGATGAAAATATAACTAAGATTGCAGTCCTATCATGCTAAAAATGATTATTAAAACAGCATTTTGATTTTGAATAGGATTTTCAACTCAATCACAGCTCTTGCCAGCATTTACTAGACATGTCTAAGTCTTGGACACATGGTCATCAGTTTTGCCATGACAAATCTATATATATACACAGACATGAATAAAAATCTTTGATTCTATTTGATCTGTATCACACTTGAAGGTGATGAAGGATGAAGAAATTGCTTATGTCATTTGATGTTCATTGGATGTGAGATGTAATACCCAACATGATAGGTATCATGACTCAGAACCCTATCCCTTTCTTGCCATTTTTCTCTCTCTTCCTACTTTCACCAACTATTGATATTGAGCTTTAAGTCCTGAAGTCAGATCTTGTTGTTCAACAACATATCTGATTATTACCCAAAAATACAAATCCTCAACTTCACAAAATAAAACAAACAGTAATTAAGATCAAGCATACAATTTTTACCAGTTAGATGGAAAAGCTTGGGGAAAACCTTATATTGCGACCATATCCAAGCGCAAAACAGAACTCCCATCTTGTGGAACACATAGAAACTAAAGGACATAGTAGAAACTAGATATAGAACTCCAAAATCTCAAAGCTACTGGTATCTCACTAAAATCAACTAACAATAGCCCTAGACATATGATCTTACATGGCAAATATAATCTCAAGTAAAGCTTGTAGAGGACTTTCTAGCTATTTTGCCGTATACCAGTCCAGGAACACTCATTAGAAGTCGTTTGATCAAGATTTTGATTACCAATTACAATAACTAGCCTGATCAAACAGATGAGAATATGTAAAACCAGACTAGGATACAAGCAAAAAAAGGAACTCTAGATGTGGAAAAAAAATAAAGTTATGAAAAAGAATCAAACCTGTTGTACATGGATTTTAGACCCTCACATTTATGGGATTCCATGGTTCATTTTTAAGGAACAAAAAAAAAATGTAAATTATGAAAGCTAAAGTTAGAAAGCCGTCAATTTGACTGTGCTTTGACTATAAAGTCTATGATTAACTTCGCAGGTCAGGTTCAAGTGAATGGGGTCCTCATTAAGGACTGAAACAAATGTCCTATTTACTGAAATTTAAGAATTACCAAATCATGCTCATTACAAGTAGGTGACTAAATTCAGCAGACAATTAAATTTGAAATTTTAAACAGACAACACAAGGCCAATTGCCGAGTCTAAGAAAACTGTTACAAACGTAAAAGCATAGGCATGTTTGTGGGAGTATTTACAAGAATACAATGTATAACCCATATAGCTTGGTAAAATCGCATTCTGATGGAAACTGTAAAGTTGAGAAGAAAATAGTAAGCTTATGTTTATTTGGGATAAGTTTCTACCATAAAATAAACATAATCAAAACCATTAACTCAAAAGCTGATTTGAAGATCAAAAAGGCGATGATAATAATACCATTACTTATGTCTGATTCTATCTAAATAATCAACAATCCAGCACTCCACTACTAGAGAAAAAGGTAAAATATAGATATTTGCTTAACAAACTAGCCTAATATCACAGTTTTCATAATTACCTTATTATTTCGAGCTACGCCAAAAGAAGTGGCCTGATATCGTAGAGTCTCACTTCCAGCCATGGCATCCAACTGCTCCTCAGTCAGATTTTCTGTGAATTGTACATTTGCCATTTGTTGAATAAGCTCCTGACTCAATCATAAAACTTCCAGTTAGGAATTTTCATCTTCAGCCTAATGATGAAAAAACCTTTAAGTTTTTTATCTTTGTATACCTGCAGGAGAACAAGTTCAATTCCTTGGCCCTTTTTTAACTGATTCACCAGATACTGGAAAAGACCCCTCAATTCCATTGATGGGTATTTCTTACACCTACAAGCAGCAGAACTAAGTTTAGTAAAATCTCAACCATGTAATCATGAAATATACCTCAAATTCAAAAGCATATACATCATAGTTATTGTTCAATGAAAAAATAGAACAGTAAAACGGATAAGCATGAAACAACATAAAGAAAATATAGAAGCAGAGCAAGGATTCCATGACTTTTTTCCAATATCTCATGAATTATAAAGGTAACAACCTAAAATTCAACGAATAAAACACCTTTATGTATAAACACTAAGGGTGCAGATGTTGTAGTAGCTCTACCACCCTTAGGGAGCCTAAGCTACCTAGAAAACTAGGAAACCATATTGCTTTTTTTTCTTGGTAACTGGATGAAAGAAAGCCTTTTATAGTTGAGCAGTTAGTAAGATATAGATGATTCACAGCCAAAAAAAGAAAAAGGTAAATTGATTTATTGCAAGTATAAAAATGAAGGAAAATCTAGTCGCTCAACAATCTTGTCATCTAGCTATCTTCTCTCTCAAAATGTGGAATTCTAGTTCTAGTTTATCCTCATCATCTTCAGGGTTCTCAAGAAGATAGCCATTTGTGCATACTGACGTGCAAAAGGACAAATTAAAAATCAACATGATATCTATGGTTTTGATTATAAAAATTAATAAGACCATAAAAAGGCATCAATCTAGTTCAAAGAAATCTATAAAAACCATTGTCCATGCGCTATTTCATTGCCAATATGTGTGTTTGAGTGTGCATGAGCATGTCTATAAAACCATTAGTAGAAAAAGGAACAACTGCATTAAAAATTTACATTAAAACCCTCAAAAACTTGGAAAATATTACCATGTCGAGCTGTATGCAAATTTGAATGCTAACTCATTGGAAAAAAAAATTTAACAGACAGACAGAGTAGGTGAGGCACCATCTTAGCTACAAGCTTTATATGTTATTCTTGTTCATAATAAATAATCCAATTCCTAGAAGATTTATTCTTCGAAGTTAAAGAATGATAGAAGCCATATAATGTGTTGATTGTCAGTCACCAGCTCATCATCATATTCTTTGTATTCAGGTCTCAAATTCTAGCAAAATTTAATCCTTCCACTCCTTGTATTCAAGCAAAAGAAAGCAAAAACGTAAGAACTAAATAACTCGCAGATCAGAGGTTCATGAATGAAACCATAGCACTCAAACAGACCACCTTCAGAGCAGAATTTCATAACCATTAGACAACTTAGAAAACTTGCTCATCATTAGCTAACAAGCTACAATCAATACATCTATTAAACGACAATAAGAGTTCACCACCCGAGAGAGAGAGAGAGAGAGAGAGAGAGAGAGAGAGGTGGCAGAAAAATGTGCAAGTCAGAACTTGACACGACCAATATAATTATGCACAAAGAAAATGTCAACATAAAGATCAAGAGAGCCATAGTAAAGCAAGGGAAAGTTTCAGAGCCCCATCAAGAACCACCCTAATTATTGTAACTGACCAGCCCTGACCACATTGAGAGCTCAGATGGACGGACCTCAACAATTAAAATGCGGCCCTCAAAATTCTGATTGTTGCCTCCACAGAACTTGAATTTTACTTCAAGGAATTGCAAAAATCCTCCTCTCATACGTAAGTTGAAGAACTTCATTACATTTCTTTTCATGAATGGCAGGAGTACACTAGCTTTGCAAAGCATTGGACAACAACGAAGATCCAAAAGATCAAGAACTACTAATAGTTCATTACCATCAAAACAGTTAATGCAGCTAGAAACAAAAGTTCTGCCTGCTTAATGGTCAACTACATATTTGCCTAGCACATCAGCATCTCTCCTGAAAGAATAGCCCTCTTCTGCAGCCCCATTAGTGGTGCAATTTCCAATAAGAATCAACTCTGACCCAGTATACATTCCCTGGAAGGCTCCAGCAGCTAATGACAGGTCATGCAATCAATAACTAGAACGAGCACTACAATGAAGAGAGGTACTAGAACCAATAACCCGAAGAAACAACTGATTTCTATGTTTAGCCCCAACCTACATCTAGGCTCTTCATAACGCCAGAATGTTATTACAGACTCCTGTTTCTAATCATTGCCAGCAGAGCAGATGGCAAATTGCACTTTGTCAACAGTAGAATTTTAACCAGCATCTTCTTGAAACTTCAAGCCTTGTGTAATAAACAAATTAACTCATCTTTATCCATGATCTTTCAGTTAATCAGTAGAAACAAGCTCCAAATTGCTAATCAACATGTCTTTTTGTGTTCTACCCACCAACATCTTCCATTAGCTTAACAGCTTTGTGAACATCACCAACCTTCATATGGGATAGAATAAGAACCACTATACCAGTATAATTCAGAGCCAAAACCTTTCCTTTAACTGAAATTATGGTCCTGCATCACATTGAATTGTCTAAGGAGTACTTTTCTCATTTCTTCCATTTCAATTGAATGGCTGAAGAAGATACTTATCAAAAACCTCACAGTTTAACTACACCATCTTTTCCATAATTAACAGTCTTCCATGTTAAACCTCAGTTACAGAATCCTATGTGGCCATGTAAGTACCTAACTGGCAGCCACGATGAAGAAATTTATCAGACATCAGAAATGAGGGAGTCAGAAAATTGGTAATGCCCAACAACCCCCAGCTCCAGTCATCTCGCTTTGCCCAGCTTAATCTGCAACCCGGAAACTCAAGTAAAGCATCTCTAGATATATCTACATTCTATACAGATTGTAACCACGTACTTCAGTTAATCTAACAAATTCAGCAACAAAAATACCCAAAAAAGAAACATACATACACATGAAGACTCAGGAAGAATTGGCACAGTTATGCACCACAAAGGGAAAGACAAGGATAACTAACAAGAAATTCCCTTGAAAAAATTATATTAAAACTAATAAACCATAAGGATACTAAAGCAACACAAACGAAACAAACCACAACAGGTTCATGTTGCAATTAATTTGGTTAACATACCTCTAAAGCAAAAACAAGAAATGCAAATGTATCTTAATTTAAAAGATAACTGCATAAAAAACTCTAAATTTTTGCAGAGAGATAACTATACATACAGGTGTCCCCAAAATGATGCCAAAGATTGAAGCCAGTCTGACAAATTTAGGCCATCATCCTTCAGTTTATCTCGCCCTCCTTGTGCCAGTCGCTCAATCACAACATATTCCAGAATGTCATACTCAAGCTGTATTGCAAACAAAGAATTGTAATCAAAAGCAAGATACAATGTTATATGAACAGTGCACAACAACGAAAAGGCTATCCAAATTGAAGTTCATATTCATTCTAATTTGGATTTGCGTACGCGTATATGGATTGAGAATTGGGTTTCAAATTCTTGAATATAAAAATGTTTTGATAAGTCCAAAATTTGAAATTCAGGATTCTAAACAAAATTAATTTTCATTTGAATTGCTAAAGATTTTTATTTGAGTTTAGATTGATAATGTAATTTTATTATAATAAATTTTGTTACAATTGACATGATAACACAATTAAAGTAGGTTATACTAACCCACTAATCTTTGAGCATTCCTTCTATAGACTAATTCAATCAAAAGAAATTGGTGGTTTATGAATTAAATAAGAATAAGAGAAAAGAAAAAAAAAAGTGGCTAGGTGAGTTTCCTCCCTTTTATTCCTCTTTTTTTTTCCCTCTCCTCTCCTACAATTCTCTCAGTCAATTCTTGCTCTTCTTTTCTCTTTTTCACCTCTTTTCAAGTACCCTATTCCAGTGCTAGTTTGCTGCACCAAAACAGCAGCATAATATCTTCATTCTCCTCCCCCTTCGTTGCTTACTTATCCCTCTCAACTGAATCAAGAAAACAAACCCTATTGATGGACTATTTTCCCTCTCCAGAACAGCAAAATCTCTTCAAAGAGAGAGAAGGCCTTACATAAATTGCTAGAGAAAAAATTTTAAATCATCAATTATTGAGAGAAAAACTAAAGAGTAGGAAGCAGAGAAATGAGATAGAAGAGTTGACTTAAGCCATTGGTGAAAAGAGATCATTACACAGGATTATGAATTAGGATGGATACATTAAACTCCAATGTAATAAGGCATTTCAAATCTTAAAATTTTGAACTTTAAAATCCTAGGCAAATATGGTTCAAAATTCAAATTTAAATCTTTGAGTTTTAGAGGCCAATCAAATAAAAAATGCAGCTTTTAAAATCCAAACAAAACCACTTGGCCAAAACTACATTGCCAAACAAAATAGTAAGAAATTCTATTTGAGGAATTTATCAACACAGAATATAAAAACAAATGATAGTTAATTCGAAGTTGGAAAGCAGCCTAGATGATTCCAAAATAATTCAATAATAGGTACTTCGTCAATACACAATACATGACAACTAAATGATGAGAAAAACTAAAGTGAATTTAAGACTTTACTTGAAAATTCACCTCAGATGATCCCCAGCACATTAGACAAGGAGACAACCTTATGCACAAAATCCAACATGGACAAAGGAAAACAAGAAACATAATGGGAGAAAAAACCATAAGGAAAAGGCAAAATAGATGCAGACCTGTGTCAAATACTTGAATGCATCAACAACTGGAGTAATCATATCCCTGTATGCCTCAATCTGAAAAATGTCAAATACACGAACCCATGTAAAATCGACAATGCATCAAACTCAAAGCATAATCACTAATAGAAATACAATACCTGGTGAACAATTGTTCGCAGTACAGTCATTGGATTAGCATGAGCAAGTTTTGCAACCATCCGGCCTAACTGCTTCAAATTTTCCTTAGCCAACCGTTTCAAAATCCTTCTAGTGTCGAGCTACAGAAAAGGAGAGGTGCAAATGTAACTCTTCGGGCACCCAACTTTGACAAGCAACAAGAAGACTATCAAGAAGATATCCTACTTTACCTTTGCAGTTTGTCTTGCAGCTAATATGGTAGGATTCTGCTCATCATCCTTTTCCCACTCACCATATAACCGGTAACGCACCTAAGCACATGAAATTCATCTAGCAAGATTGTCTAATATGTCTAATAAATTCTCAAAGGGAAGTATCAAATAATTGATGGAAGGCCAACCTCGTAGGGAAGGAGATTCATTACTTCCCAGATCTCTTGCCCAACTGCTGGATTTGCAGGTACCAATTGCAAAGAAGGAAGTAGGCATCCTCCTAATGTTTCCTCTACTCTTGACCTGGCTTCCTTCAAGTGAAGACGAGGATTTCGATACCCACTAGCAACCGTTTCCCCAGTTGAGGCTCCATCAGCAGCAGTAGCTACAAGCTCAAGGGCAGACAAGTAATAACCTCTCAAAACTCTACATACCTGCCAATAAAGAAAGCAAACATAATCGCTAATGCCTTTGAAGGAGGAGAAAACAACATCAAAGAGAAAGTTGATTCTGAGCACATTAGTAACACTAAAACAATACCTTCTGCAATAGCAAAGTATCACGGTAGAGATGAGGTCCAACAGTAGCCAGCATCTGAAAGAGTTCCTTAGGAAGATCAATAGAGGAGCTAATGACTGATGAACTTCTTGTATCCATGTTATCAACACCAGGTCCCGAGGGAGATCCAAAGCTTTGGAGATGTGTCTGGCGAACAATATCATATGCTAAAGAGATTGACTTTTCAATGAGCCTGAATGTGTATAAAAAGTATAATTAAGAACAAAAGTACAGACCAGTATGAGACAAATAATTAAGCTTCCGCAAATGTCTAAAACGCTAGACTGAATCCAATCAGAAACACACATAGAAAATGTCTTTCACTAAAACCACATAAAAACAAACATGTGTCAGATGGAACAGGAAACTAAATTCAGAAGTCTCAATTCATGCATCCAAGCACCCTTCAGAATAAAGAACAAGGGATCCATAGTGTTTACCTAAACAACCCTTTACAGATTTGAACATGCGCCACTGGATTAAGAGGTGAAAGGCGATCAAACAGGATATGGGCATGGTGCCTGAGAAGAACGACATCTTAAGTAAAAACTTGAGATATCAATAATAAAAGTCACAAATTTCACAATAAATGGAAATGCTGAAACAGCATCAATTATCTCATCCTTGATGCTTATGTAAGTACTCAAAAATTAAATGAATAACGCTTTACAGAAGGTTCATTGGCAAATATATAACAGTACTGTCCACACACACAACATAATTACCGCTCAAGTCAACTTTTTAGTGCCTTTAGTAATTAAAACTGTCATAGGATGACCTGGTGATCCAGGCATCCCAAATTTAAAATATGAGAAGACATGACCTAAGCACACTGCTGGTTGTAGAAGTAGAATCTTGATTTAGCAGGACAATTTCAAATCAGAATTTTAACTAGTTGCTGGAATGCCCAGAACAAACTTGTAAAAGAAAGATACGAGGAAAACAAGTTGAAAGGGTCAAGTGAGTATACTCAAATAAAAATTAACTAAACAGACAATAGGATGCACAATTTAACTGCTGCAACAAGAAGGAAATATTGAAGAAGCAAGATTGGCAAAATACTTTCAATTATAAGTTAGAGGGATAAACAGAAAGAGAGGAAAGAAACGGATAGAAATTCCAAAGCATAACATAGCCACCTCAACAAGCGGCAAAACACAGTCAAGCTCACCAATCATCTACAGAAAGAAAGCCAGTAAGCAAGCCTAAAGTCTGATTGTTTTCGAGCTCTGGAGATCTTTCAGTGACAGCCTCAGTTTCCATATCCAGAGCAGCAAAAAGGTCTATCGTTACATCTCCTTGTTTCTCATCCTCCATGAGATCCTTACCAATAGCAGCAAGATTTATTTTTCCAATTTTGTTAGCCTGCATAAATTAAGGTGCAATCATACTGTGAATTGCAGAATAAAACATGTCAACAATATCCAAAGGCAACTTGTGCAGCTTTAACCACAAATTATTGGTGTTCATCAATCTCTGAAGGGGGCGGCAGAATGGAGAGTTACAAAAGCCTCAATCAAGTACAAAGAAAATTATGTAAATGACTCATATAAAAAAAGTGCTTTAAGAAATAGAAGCACCGCAACCTTTCTTTGAGGCAAGAAATTCTAAGCAATAATTGCAAACAAAAAACCAGAAGTATGACATTATTCATGCTTTAAGTACAAAGGGGAAAAAGGAGGACAATACAATAAAAATACCTCATCAAGTCGTTTTGCAGAGAAACCATTATAATGCTCAAATGCTTCATCATCCTTAGGAAGTAAATGAGCGTAGCTGCACATATGCATAAATCAGATCAGCTTAGAAATTACAGATATAGACAGCGGATTGAAATGTCAATATAAACCTTCAAAAGGAGAAACAGAAATTGTTAACATGCAATTATATAACTGAATGAAAATCCATGAAAAAAGTCACATCACATGAGATCAATTCTCATGTTGACACAATATAAATTGCAAGTGAACAATATATATATATATATATATATATATCAATTTGCCACTTCAAGGCATGGATTATCAAATGCCAAATGGTAACTACATCAAATTATACATCAAAAGTATATGGATCCCATTGCAAGAAAAACATGTTCCACTACCATATGCAGCTTTGATTCTGATACAATCATTTAAGGACAATTACAGTAAAGCACAAAAAGTAAAAATGTGCTATACTGGATTAGCTCAAACAATGTTAAAAACAAAATAGAACAAAAGGAATCACCAAATTGAGGACAATGGATCTTAACAAACTCACATGCTATCAAGATCAATAAACTCTTCCCTCACTAACAACGCTGTAAGCTTATAGAGCCCAAATGGGGTAGGAGTGTTTACTTCCATGTGCTGATGGTATTGAAACTTAAAACCAAGAATTTGTGAAGCGTGAGACTGCATGAAATCATAAAGAAATAAGCAACCTAAAGATTTCTCAGATTCATGACAACGTAGAATTATCATTCCATCTCAACCAGAAAATAGTGATATCCCATACCTTTGGGAAGATGGGAATCAATTGCAAAAAAGCATTATTATCTGGCTGAAGTTCGTAACATTCCAACACCTAATGGATCAGAAAATTAGTCTTAAAACAAATTAATTCAACAGCGACAATGTACAGCAAAATAGCCTAAACCATCAAGAAGTGGAATAACATAATCAACAGCTTAGAAAAAACTTACAATGTCAAAAACACGGTTTGGGTCCAGATCAAAATGCCCAATTAATGACTGCAGAAGTAACAGCAATTCCATTATGTAGGCCGCAACTAAGATTAAAGAAATACCAGATAGAAACAAGGTCAAACCTTGATAATGCCTATTCTTGCTGTTGATGCATTTTGAGTAGAACCTTCGTAACCTCGGCAAAGGATAGTAACCTACAGATGCACAACACAGTGATTCCCATGACAAAACTTCATAAGTAATGACATGGTCCAGTAGCTCTAAACCAAACTAAATATCCAACTGTCCTAATCCTAGCCTAATAAAATTCTTCTGACAACTACTGAGATGATTCTAAATCGCCTATCTGAACTAATTTGGCTACTCTTTAACAACAATTCCAGTTTCTCTACTAGTATTGCCAATCACTAATCTCATTTCAGGAATCACCTTAACGGTTTCCAATTCAAATCGGGATTTATGTTTGTATGCCCAACAATAAGCCGCCACAGTTTGTATAATATGTTGAACTAATTTGGCTACTCTTTAACAACAATTCCAGTTTCTCTACTAGTATTGCTAATCACTAATCTCATTTCAGGAATCACATTAATGGTTTCCCATTCAAATCAGGCTTTATGCTTGTATGCCCAACAATAAGCCACCATGGTCTGTATGATATGTCGAACCCAACCACAACATAATTTCCCAAAACCATTAAAGTGCTAGGAAAAATAATGAAAATTGCTATAGGAGTAAGAAGACCATCAAATAACCAGGTCAAAGAATAAAACATGCCAGACCACAAATTTCTAAAGGCAGTAACACATCAATGAATAAATCACTGAAAAAGTTCTGTCCCACATCTTCAAGAAACATAACCCAAAGGTGAATACATGTGTTTCCAAGAAATTTTATCAAATTGCGGTCATACCAGCTTAGCATAGCCCTCACTCTCTTCTCGAAGGAGATTAAATTTTGTTTGCTGATAAAGAAGGCGCGTATTTACTCTGACCTGAAATCAACACAGAAATACATCAGAAGTCAAAAGTCAGTAGTTTACATCAACCTCATGACTTTGTCACATATACAGGTGCAAGTATCTGATTTAATCAGTTTAGCATGCCAGCATACATGGCTCCTAAATTTGCTCATGGGAGCAAAATTTATCATCCTCTTAACCAAACAAAGTATGTATTTCCAAATATAATTCATTGTGTCAACAGTTGAAATTTCAGGCATCAAACCATAAAACTAACCATGCATCAACAGATATTGAGTATGCCGATGATATTAAATTTGCTTACCTCTTTAACCTTCAAATCTGGAGCCTTTATCTTGATCATCTCAGCCTCCCACAGGAACTCTTCCTAGAATGTAAGAATCATAACAAGGTATTTTTCCATTACTACAAAGGTAACATGTCAACAGAGATCTACCTCATTCGAAATGATAAAAACCACCACCCCAGTGGTCAAAAATCAAACTATAAAACATGCATAACCAAATGACTACCAGCACAAGAAGTTTACAAAAAATTTTACCTCACTGCGTTCCTGGAAAAGCCTCAATGAAACTAATGAAGACTCAACCAGCCACTTTGCCTAAAACAAAGACCATAAACCCAGCAAATAAGCAATAGGAAAATTCTCTTTGTCTTCAATAATCATAACGGTCATATAAAAAAAGGAAACATGTCAGTATGCAGATCATGAATGGAACAAATAGTTAACAGTGCAACAATAAAGTACTGTTAAAATTCACTAAAACATGATCAAACATTAAAGACAAACCAAACACTTGACTTATATGAGATTCATTCAATTCCTCCACTCAGTTCCTAATAAGCAAATTCAAATTTAAATTGTATGACAACTTTAAATTTCAACCTTAAAAGCCCAACTTATTAGAAAATTCATATATATTGTAAATACTCAAATTGTTCAAAATCATGACAACAGCTTACCCACTTTGTTCCCTTCCACATCAATCACTCAACTATAATCATTATTTTCTTGGCCAGTTCTGTAAATGATACCAACTAATGCTCTAAATGGAGGATCACTCTCCAATATCCAAATCAAGGTTCAACTAAGCTTCATTATCTCTCTCCTTTTTCCGGAGAAATATCATCAAAGTTAAATTCCAGCAGAAGTTAAAATTGTAACCAACTAATTCTTGACTAATTAAGCAAAAGATGAAATAAGAACCTCATATGAAAATAGAATTGCCGCCATCAGAAGCTTCATGCTTCTTTTATCCTCATAATGAGGAATACTTACAGCATTAAGCATTCAGTTCAAATTAAAGCTTTTTAGCCCTAAATTTCCAATGTATCAAAAAGGCCTTGACCATAAAAGAGTTCCAGTTAGAGCTCCTTTCTGACTATATTCAAGAAACATAACATTAATGACATTAAAAGAGATAGAAACAGAAGAATTAATGAAAAAAAAAAAAAAGAAGCAAATTGCATACAAGTACATATACACATCCCAGATTATGTACTGACCAATTTAATCAAACGATTGCGGTATTCTCCAGCCATTGTAAGCTGCAAATTATGAAAAAAAAAAAAAAAAAAAGCTCATAAGTTACAATTAAACATATCAGGTACTACACTCCAGATATAGAAATTGGCTGTTTATAAAAAAGTCAATATAATGCAGGTAATAAGCAAACCACCAAAAACGCCATTGCAACTGGAAAGTGAGCCACACAACCATAATAAGCACATTCTATGGATGATAAAAATGCCGTAAAAAACTAGCTAAAAGTTTAGCTACATAAGAAATAGAAGTACAAAGAAGAATAAACAACCTCACTGGAAGGAATAACAAAACCCTGAGCTCTCTCTCCCTCTCCTTATCCCTCCATCTCTTACTTCCAACACATAAGAATAAACAACTGCATTGCAACATTGGAACAATCCAGAACTCTATCTCACACTCCGTATGCCTCCTTCCACCACTCTCTCTCTCTCTCTCTCTCTCTATTAAATATGATATTTCAAAGAAGAATTTGAATTTAGAATTCCACAAAAGCAGTGTACTTAGAAATAGAAGTCTTTTCCTAGAAAAAGTAGACTCTTTAAAATCAATTCTCATATCATAATAGAAATTTCAACCCAACAAAAAAGATAGTTTAACTATCATAAAAAGAAATTTCAAACCAATAAATAGTATCTATTTCTCCATGTCAATAGCAGACAGCACTAATATCTCTCTCTCATCCCACCTGCACTCTCACAAATTTCATACTTAGCTGAGGAACAAGGAAAACAATAAGGAATCCCATACAAAGGTGTTGTATCACTTCTATTTAACACCTTCCTGAAAAAAGATTAATAATCAAACACTGAAAATTAGCTGAAAGTCCAAGTTTTCAATTCCATTTTGAATATTCTTAATCTTCACACCATTGCATTCCTAAAAAAGGAGTTAGCAAAAAGCAGACCACTTCTATAGAGAAATGAACTAAAAAGAAAATATGTTATGTTAAGTTAATCTATTTTAGAGGTAAATAAAATAGAGGAAGATCACATGGAACCCTCATGAATCGCTTTCTCTTGTACTTTCACTTATATTCTAAGAATTTTCAATCAGGATAAAAGTTGGACCACTAGGATGATATAGAACACATACCACTTACGCAAAAATGTAATAGCAGCAAAACCATACAACAGAGTAAGGAAAAGCATTGTTGTGCCATATAAAACCTTACCACAAAAACTAGCAAAGAGCATAAATACAGGAAACAACAAAACCACCGCTTTTCCCTTTGTGGGGTCTGCTACATGAACCATACTAATACCATTGTTCACCATCCAGGACCATTTTTTGGGTAAACATAGCGTTCACCCTTGCTTTATTTGGCCTTACCCTCGACAAAACCAAGCTATTCACCCAAACTTTTGAGTTACAGTATAACTGAACCACCATTCTAAATATGCTTAGAAACCATATTCAAAGGGCTTCAATAATGTAACAAGCTGAATAAGAAAAACTCCTTAGTTCCTTTTCTAAACTAAAACCTAAGCAAGCCTCCTGCTTCAATTTTTTTTCCTATTTCCACCTACTTACTAAATAAGCTTCAATACAGGCTCCAGAAAAAATAATAATAATAACGAAAATTTACTAAAAAGAAAAAACTCACGTCTTGAGCCATTTGCGTGACGATATCAGCAAAGCATGAGCCCAACTCATCCTCTGACACTCTCTCAGTAAAATCCACTGCCTCCAACACTGCTTTGCACTTCTGAATCGGCAATTCCCCGCGCACCTAATAATCAAACGGCAACAAAAAATTTTCAACTAAAAGAATAAACGAAAGAAAATAATTTTCAAAAACCCAAAAAAGAAATCAAATTTAAACAAAAATACCATAGTCCAGCAGAGCTCGTAGAGAAAGCGAAGCATGGGAACGGAAGAAGAGAAGGAGAAGTTTGAGTTTCCATTTTTGCCCTCGCGAAGGATTTCCTCTGTTATGTATATACACTCTATAGGAGGAAGAGACATTTTGTTTCCTTCCTTTTCGTTTTTCTCAAAAAAAAAAAAAAAATCAGAAAGACAAAAGAGAATCTGCAAATCCTAGAGATTAAAAAAAAGGGTTGGGGTTTGAGTTTAGAGAGAAAGAGGAGGTACAGCGGAGTCGCTGGGTTGTAATGAAAGGGACTTTCATGAGGTATATGAGAAAAGAGAATGATGAGAAAAAGAGGGTTAGGGTTTCAGATGATGATCTGCTATGGTGAGTTAAGGGGTTTGGAAATTGGATTTCCGGGATGATATCGATTCGTCCGTTTTAGGGTTTCGGATTTTTGGGCCGAATCACTATAGCCCCGATCCGCTTCCTACTTATACCATATCATGCTACTGCTTCATCTATTTATACTACTTTAAAGCAGTTAATTTCATTTCATGCGATTTAATCAACCAACTTCAAATTATAATCAATTAAATTTTAAAAAAAATCTTAAAAGATAATAAGAATTTTTATATTTATTAATTACATAATATGATAAATTTTAATCTATTTTATTGATATTATATAAAATTTTATCTTATTTAATAAAAAATTAACAATATTAATTTTGTCATTTAATTAAAATTTTAATTGAATGTAAATAGATATTAGAGAGATTATTTAACTGTAAACAAAATAAATTTTTTTAATTATAATTCATGAACTTTCTTTACTTTAACCTATTTTTTATTTGTTAAAAGTTATTTTATAGTAGATATTTAATAACAATGTACAAAATTGTTATTAAGAGCAAATAATATATATTTACCCAAATAGTAATTTGTAACTTTGAATGAAAATTTTGCAAAAAAAAAAAATTACAAAATAGTAAATAATGTCAACAAATCATTTAGTTCAAACTTTTGATATAAAAACTAAAAATAAATTTTTAATTTTAATGATTCCAAACTATCAATTTATATTTTTACAAAGTACATAAATATAAACAAATCAAACTAAAATATAACTTTTAAATATGTAGAAAGCATAATCTTTATAAAAAATTTAAATAATTACACGAAAAGAATATTTATTGATAGGATCAATTTATTTTTGATTCATAAATATTTATTTTTATTCAATAGGGTGATGATGGTTTCAATTAAATATGATTCGATTCAATTTTTTGAATAATATATAAAATTATGAATTTTTTAATTTTAAATTTGAATCAAACTTATATTAGATTCGATTTGAATTTTATTAATTTGGTTTGATTCATTGATTTTTTAAATTTAATTTTTGTATATATTATTTTAATATGATTTTTAATATATTTAAATAGATTTAGATATAAAATAATTATTTTTATTTTATAAACATTTAAAATATATAAAAGCAAATAAAAATATATAATTCGATTTAATTTATTTTTTTTATTTTTTAATTTTTTATCTGAACTTTATATATACATTTAATATATAAATTTATTTTAAATCAAATAAAAAATTTTGAATTAAACATTACAATTTCAAATTGCATTTCATTTTTTTTTTATTTTTTTCTCACCTTTATTACTCGAATCTAAATAAAAAAATATTAAATTTAAATTGACACTAAACATTAAATGCATTCATCCAATCCAACGGTCACGTGATCTCTTAATAGAATATTAGACTTTTAATTTTAATAATTAAGATTCAATACTTGATATTTTAAAGTATGAAAAAATGCATTTATTTATAATTATTTGGATTCATAAATACTATAAATTAAAGAATAACTAAATTTATGAATAATTAGATTTATGTAATTTAAAATAAAATATAATGTAAAAAACTATTAAATATTCATGTCTGCCTGTGATAGTAAATGAACCCCTGAATATAATAATTTTAATATAATGTATAAAAAAATAATAATATTTGAAGATAGTTTTAAATTAAAATTAAAAACATTTTTGTAGCTATCCAATTTAAAATCTTATTAAAGTGTAACCACCCATTTTATAATTTTATCTTATTAGCAAATGACATCACCCCAATAAATTTTTTTAATTTTTAAAATTTTACTATCTACTGATATTTCCAAATGTAATATGTAAAATTAGATTCAAATTAATTAAATTAAATTTAAGTCTATATACAATTTACATTGCAATACATAAGCTAATTTGAATGTTTATATTATTAAATCTACTATTATTATATTATACATATAAAGTATAAATTTAAATTTGTAAATAAAAAATTAAATTTATAATCTTTGATACAAATTTAACAATTTTTAATACAATTTTAATAATCTTTAATATAATTGTAAAACCTTTTATATATTTATGATAACATTTGCTATATTTCTAATAATCTCTTATATATTTTTATAACTTTTAATATAATTTTGATAATATTTTTTTATATTTTTTATAACATTTATATAATTTTGAAATATATTTTTTATAATCTTCGGTAGCATTTTGATAACTTTTCATTTTTTTTTTTTTGTAATCTCAATATAACTTTGGTAACATTTCATATAATTTGAAAAATCTTCAATATAATTTTAATAAAAATTGATACAATTTTGGTAATTTGTATTATAATTTGGGTAATTTTTTATACAATACCTTTAATAAAATTTGATAACCTTTGATATATTTTTATAATTTTTTATATAATTTTGATAAATTTTAACACATTTTTTTATAATCTTCGACGTAATTTCTTAATTTTTATAGAAGTTTGATAATTTTTTAACTTAAATGACTGTAAAATCAAAATATGTATTAATGCTCAAGAAAAAGGCCGAGTCATTTGTGCCAACTGCCATATCACTCCTGTGGCGGCTCTCTTTACATATATGCCTAAAGAGTTATGATGTAAGACTCAAAAATTTAAGGGCTGACAGTCTGAAAATTTCTATTCTAATCCACCATTATTATTCCTGGGGCAGGTTTTAAGAGCTAGGCCCTGAATTGACCAGACTGGTTTGACATTTAGAACCTGTTTTTTTTTTTTTGTTAGCAAAGAAATGCAAATCTTTCTTGCTGCCAAACTCTACATGGTAATGGAATTTTAATGAAACTGTATAATTTTTTGTTTTGTACATTGGACTGTAATTTGTAAATTGTAACCAAAATTTCCCTACTCAAGCTTTTACATGGTTTGCTATTACAATCAAAAAGGCCTTTTCAGATCCTTGAAATTATCCATGGGATCAACACATTCTATTTTGTTCCTGTGAAGATTCAACAGTTTCAACAACTCTGAGACATTCTCCTTTGTCTTGTCAACACAGCCAAGCTGCAAAAGCAGCAACAGCTTTTGAAAAGCACCCACTTGAAGAGCTTCAACAAGGACGCCACCATCTTCCCTTCTCTCATGCTTGCAAAGCTTCCACAAAATGGAGACTGAAAAATCAGTTGCCAAGTTTGACACTCTAAGGATTTTCTTAACCAAAACCGGCATGCTCAAGGCATTGTTGTAGGCCATTTCTCTCCCTTCTTCGCTGTTGCAAATTCCATCTAGAACACCTAAGGCCTTCTCGCTCATTCCTCTTTCAGTTTCCACCAGCGTTTCTAGTAACAATGATACTAGGCCTAAATTTACAAGTTTTGCTACTTGTTTCTCATTTGTTGAAGGTGATGTGATGATATGGTAAATGACAGTTAAAGAAGCTTTTGTAGATGTTGGGCAAATTGGGTCCTTAATTAGCTTAAACAATGCTTCAATGGCACCTTCCATCTCTGATAACTCATTCACTTTTCTTTGATCTGATGACGAAACAAGCTCCCTTAAGGCCAAAACTGCGTTTCTTCTCCCGGATAAGTCTCCACTGCTTAAAAACCATATCAAGCAATGCATAGCTGAAGATGATCCTAAGAAACCCTTGGCCTCTTCATCAAAAGGAAACATTATTGTCAAAGCTGACAATATCTCCTCTAAAACCTCAACATTTTCATCGAAAGGCGCCCTGGAAAATGCTTCCAAAGCTTCTGATAAAACGCTACCTGCCCCATTAGTCACAATGCATCGCTTGTTACGTTCACTCTCTTTTGCCAATGACTTGATCTTCACAACCAAATCTCGACACCCCTCTCCATCCTGTTTCTTACAAGTGGCATTAATTTTCGAAAGAATCTCCAAAACATCCATCGAGCTAACAGGAACTCGAGGCGTGGGGATTCTCTCAACCCCATAAGACTGGTTCTCAACGCACCAATCTTGTATCCTCTTCCTGATCATGTGGTTTGGGATCAGTTCAAAACTCCTCAGAACCTGATTTGTAATAGGACAAGTGAAATTCCCTGCCTCAATCCACTTCTCAATGTTCTCTCGATCATAAGTTATCCCTGTAGACAACGTGACAGGGTCTTTCATCAAGTCCAGCGATATGGGGCACCTGAAATCTCTTGGTATTGTCAGCTCCATCTCCCCATTTTCATTCCTTTTCTGCTCTAATTTCCCTGCACGCCTGGCAGCTCTTCTCCTTTTCCAGGACGAAATCATCATTGAATAACAAGATAATAAACAGAATCAATAAAAAAAAAAATTGAAATAAACTTTTGTCCTTTGGGTTCAATGAAAGAATGTTGGTGTTTTGCTTGGTGAATGAATTAGAAGGGAATTTGGGTGACCGATTAGCTTTTGCATATTCATATAATGTTCTATATATACATATATATATATATGACATGGTTGTTCAACATTTAAGACATTAGGAAAATTATTAAATTTAAAAGAAGCACGAGAAGAGGGCCGTGATGAAGCTTTGAATATTTGACCGTTGAATTCATAATCCAATTTGAAATGGTAAAAGGGGGCAGTAGTTTCGAGACGAATAATGGGAAAGGCTTTTAGAATGAATCAAAGCTTTGACGCAACCCAAAAAAAAAAAAAAAATGGCACCGGTCAATGTTAAGAGTCATTGCACCGACCGACTCTAGCGGTCGGTCTAGCCACGTGGATGAGGATTAAGGAGCTTCGATTTTTTCTTTTTTTTAGTTTATTTGGTTTTGCGTTTTCACATTTTCATTTGCTTAAACGTGTCCCCAAACGCGGAAGCAAATTTTCTTTTGCCGCAAAAATTGGCAACGTTTACAGATATGGTGATTGATAAAGGTCCAACTGTTTACGCGTATAGGGAAGTTTGAGATATGGCGTTTAGGAGACGAAGGGGAAGAAATTGTACCACTGTCAACCCGTTGCTTAGTGGCGGACATCTAGCGTTTCCTAAAAGCCACCATTTGATTAATTTTTTTGTACGATCCAGGTCTGGTAAGTTTTTTTAAAATTATCATTTTATTATTGAAAATTCAACGAAATTTATATGATCATTTTTATAAAGTGATGTTTAATAAATTTAAAATTTATCATTTATCATAATTTTTATATTTTTATGCTGTAATTTTTTTAATAAAAATAAATTCATGGCTAATTTTGTCATAAAAATCTTAAAATATTTTTGCGTATGCAATTTGGTTGGGATTAGAAAGCCCATTTTACGGTAAAATGGGCGGGAGAGACCAGCTGGTGCCAGAACGACTTGGACTAACTAATACCGGTGTCGTTGCGAAAGAAATAATATAAAGAAACAAGTGAATATATTGATTAATTGAGAAGACAATGTAAAGGCAAGAAAAACATACGAAAGTTGCGGTGGAATTCAACAATTTTCTTTTCTTTCTGTTAGGAAAGAACAAGATTGAACAAATTAGGCATACTCGTGCCAAATACATAAAATTTAAAGGTGGGAAAAAAGGTTAGTAGAACATGGAAGGAGACCAGCTGACCAAGTCCCTATTATATTTTGTTCAACAGTCTAAAATGGGATGACCAAATTTTATAACGAAGCATTGCCATCTAATATAAGCTTGATAACCAACAAGTCATCCCAATTCCAGGGAACTTAATTATTGTGATTCCTTCCCAATGCATTTCTACCATTTTTGCTGGCGACAAACATGCATGCCGTTGTCCTGTAATTGTTGTAGAATAACAATGAATGGAATGAGTTTAGCTGAGTTGATGAAAAATCATGTACTTTTCTTGAAAGATTTAAATTTGATATATGTTGCCGATAATATAAAACCTGATTATATGGTATGATAAAATAAATGGTCTAAATTAAATAGACAAAGTCAATGAATCAAAGATCAAAAGGAAGTCTTCAATTTTTTTGTTTAATCATAAAGAAAGCTTTAGAAAGACACAAAATTAAGATTCGACTTTAGCTTTTTCTCTCCTCTCCCTTAGGGCTCTACCTCGCTTAAAAAAAAAAAAAAAAGATTAAAGGGAAAAGTTTATGATAGTGCTTTAGCAAACAGTGGTAAGAAAAACAGGAGCTATATATATATTTTCTCGGAATCGGCGCCGAAAGGGAAAAAGGGAAGAAGAATGTTACAAGAACTCTAGAAACCGGCATTGTGAAACTAGAAAAAGAAGGTGAACCCAACGCGAAGACAAATACGACGGAGACAATGTAACTGAAAGTCTGAAACTCATCAAATCAAGTATCAGTTAGGCTAGTGTTACACAAATTTTAAGCAAATAATAGTGACAGTGGTTTTTTTTTTTGGTAAAATAATGATAATTAAACCAGTATGTATGATCAAAATTTTTTAAAAAATATGTTATAATTTAAAGATAAAAAAATTATAAATATTAAAATCTTGACTTATTAAATATTATTTTTTTAAAGTGATTATAAAAAAAACGTTTGCAATTGCTAAACTTGATAATAGTGTTTTTGGATACACTTGATTCATCTTTAAGGTACATTCACAAGCATCTTTCAATACTGGAATAAAGTAAAATGAAACCTAATCGAAACCTCTGATGATTATACAGTGTTGTTTTTCTTTTTTCATCTTCCAATTTCAGCAGGTAGATTGTGCTTATATTTGATAGCAGAGAACAAGGTGAGTCACATCAATTTTGTTGATGGTGAATCAAATTTGCACTTCTGTTTTTGTTAGGTTCACACAGTTAGTAATGTTAGAATTAAATAAAAGAGTTTTGGGCTTCATGATCCATCTGGGATGGGATCACTACTATGGGAAAAGGACTGTTATAAAATAAGGCCTTTTGATCCAAACGCAACAATTTTGGGTCAGTAACCATCAAAATTAGGTCTCCTTTTTTCTTTATTCTTTTTTAACATTGGAAAAGAGAAAGGCCTGGGCTTATTCCGAGTTCCGCAAAAGATTCCCGTTGTATATTCTCTATTTGGTTGCTTGGATTCGAAGTTGGGATGCTGTAGAAAAGATCAATTTTTTCATAAAATTTTTAGTAGAGTGATAGTTTTACAGATTTATTAATGTAGGTTTTGCTTTACAAAACTATCAAATGCAAGAAAGAAAGAAGGTTTGACAGTTTAAAACTAAATTTGCAATTAAATATGATAATTTAAAATATAATACGATAAAATGATATAAATATAATATAAAAATAAAATATAAAATTAATATAATTTAAAATTTTAAAAATTATTATATATAAGTTTAATAAAATTTAAAAATATATATTTCTTATTTTTATGTTAATATGAATTATGATACATAATTTTCATATAAAATATGATATTAATATATAAATTTTGATATTTTATAAGATATTAATACACAAATCATCAAATTTATTTACAAACATATAGGATTAGCTGAAAAGCATTAAAAATTACGTGTTTGACTCTTAGTAATGAGATCATTTCGAAGTTCAAACACCTCTCCCACCCTCTCTCTATCTCTCTTACCCTCACATTGTATAATTTTTGAAAATACTGCTTCCATTAATTCAGCAAACATGCAATTACAAGTCAATCTATAAACCCTTTTGGACGTTGCAACAGTTGTTTCCCATATTTGAAAAGTTGGACGTAAATTTTGACGACCAAGTCTCAGCTGTGAAAACTTCATGACAACCATATTCCCACAGTTCATTACAGTTCACTGATTATTTTTTGTCTATAATTCAGTCAAACAACGCAGGAAATTTCTGCCAAGGAGTGTAAATTGGGGTTTGTGTTAGCTAGAAATTGAATCGGAGCATATGAGTAATCCAAGGAAGAAATCTCCTCGTCTTTGACTCTTTTGATGGGGATATGGTTCCAAGTAACCAAGAGGGAAAAGGTAAGGGAAAAAAAATTTTTCCAAGTAATTTCTGTGTTACTTTGAATTATCAACTCTTCAATAAGTTTGGGATTTTAATTAATAATCCAAGGAAAAATTGACCCAATTTGAAGAATCCTTGGATAGAGATTGAAGTATAAACATGAACACAAGTAAGCCAAATGGGGACAATAAAACTCAGATTTAGACCAAACACAACGATCACATGGGCTATCTTAATAACATTTTGAACACTCTTTTAATCTAACCTCCTTCACATGTTATCTTGGAAGTCGGAACCCCACACCATAACACCATACACAAAAATCACCTATAATTGGATAAAGCTTGAACCACCCTCCCCCTAGAGGATACATTGGGCATCAACTACCTTTTGCCTCTACCATGCCATGTCCCAAACTCAACTCATTTCATCTTTGTGGTTAAAGTGATTAATTAGTGGATTGATATAATAGATTAAGAAGTGATTTATTTTCAAATAGGGAGGCTTTTATGCTTTTTCATACATATTAAGCCATTTAAAATATAAGAAAGAAATTGGAAAACCCAACAAATCAAAATACCCTTTTTGTTGGTTATCTTAGAGTTAAAAGGGTTGCGAAATGTAAAAAATTTTAATAGGAATTTCATGTTGAGTTGTATAAGTCATATACTTTTTTACTTGTTACCGATAATTGATTCACTCAAAATAAAAATACCTATTTTGGTTTTAGTTATCTTAAATTTAAATCTTATAAATTATTTTGATATTATCCAAGAAAAAAGTAATTTTTAGCATAATCGTAAATATCTAAAAGAATTTGCTTAATTCGTAAATAGAGAAGTTTAATTTTTTTTACTAACCAAAGTTTGATTTTTATAAAAAAATATTTTGAAAATAAAATTTTGAATATATTATACGTGAAAATGCATATTTAAAATCGTTTAGGATTGGCCAAAAACAAAAACAAAACAAAATAAAACAAAAAATTGTGACTCTTGAGGGATTAAAATATGTGATATTGACTAATGAAGTCAGCATCATTAGTACAAATAATGGCCACAAAATCCGCTAATGATAGAAATGATGCTGATGATTGGCTTTGTGAATATAAGATTAAGATTTTGAGGGATGCCCCCCACGTCAGTAATCTCTGTCTGGAAGTGGAGAATATTGTAGGCAACAAATACAGCTGGCATGCATTACATCTAAACATGCAACCACTACGTGCCTGACATGTGGCATGTATTGAGAAATCAGACAAGACAAACAATATAGATTTATCGGACATTCGTTGGTAAGGATTAGCTGTTTGCCTGTTCCGAGGGAGTGTCTCAATCTGCTCACATCATTCTTTCACCTAAAACCTGTGAACAGAGGGAATATATGTCTTCATCGTGAATGGTGATCAGACCCTTTAAAAAACCTCATTATTTTAGCATTGGATTAGATTAATGAAAGTTGGCTAACTTATATTCAGATAAATCATCACAAGGGGGGGGCCCTTCTCTCTTGCGGCCAATGCAAAAAAGATTGCTGTCCAAATGGCTTAATAAAAAGAGTGGGGCTTCATATAAAAAGTTGATTATAAAGCCGCTTTCCTTTTGGCATGTGGCTAAAGTAAATGAATCCAATGTAAGAAACCAAACAAGTATTTTCAAACTCCCTCCCCTTCGTTGCAGCAATAAACCATGCAAGAAAATGCTTAAGTTTTACTTCATTGCAACATGTGGGAAAAAAACATAATGTTATAAAAATGACAAGGACAGCTTCCAATTGAATTGTTCAAATTCAGATAATTTAATCTGAATTGTATAGATATCACATAAAAAAGTTAATGAAGCAGTGTCCTAACCAACCATAATTTAATCATTGTCCTAATCAGTGTCAACATGGCACCACTGTATCCAAAAAAAAGAAGACATCCAAGATCTGCCCTTTCTTCATTGCATTTTGAAACTTCTACATCATAAAATTTTAAACTGTTCAAACTACAGAAATAAAGGTGAGAAAGAAATCATCTCTAACAGAATATAGCAGATGAAACCAAACCTTACAACGAGAAATAAACAAGTAGAAGAAAGTGTCAGAACCATCAATTGACACTAGAACTTGCCTTGTTGTTTATCTCTTTCATCGAGCATCTGCAAATGAATCCGCAAACCCACATGGCCGGCATGGAATACTGGTCTGCGTAGTGTCTGTACTGGCCAGAAATGATGAAGAGTCATCCAAATTGCTATTTTCCTCAAATGCTTGTCACTTTTTCAGCGCTTGTGGCAAAGTCAATTCAAGGTTAATGCCAAATATGTCATCAGAATATGGTTCTGCCGGTTTCCATAGCTCTGCTAGTGATGACAGCACATTCACCACATGACTCATATCTGGCCTCTGATAGGGCTTCCTTGCACAGCAGTGGCCAGCCAGCTCAGACACTCTACTGATACTGGAAAGTGTTTCTTCATCAAGCTGAATGGTTTTCTCAATAGCCTTCCGGAATGTGTCCTTGTTTATGTACATCCTACGGAACCGTGTCACAAGGTGCAAACTCTCCTCAGGCTGAGTTTCATCAAGTGCCTTTCGGCTTGAGATCAATTCCATGAGGGTCACACCAAAGCTAAATACATCCACCTTTGTGGTCACTCGTCCAGTAACTGTCAAAATGTGACCAATGTCAGTTCTAATGCCAGAAAATTTAAAACATGCTCACAGAGTGAAATAAGGCAAATACACAAATAACTTAATAAAAAAAATTGCTTGTGATAGGTACTAGACAAAAAGACCTTTCTATTTATGAAAAAGAGTATCTAGCCATACTAATGTTAGTAACAAAATGGAGACACTACTTGGAAAGACAACCATTCATTATCAAGACTGATCATGAAGCCTTAAAACATTTGCTTGAGCAGAAGTTGACCACCACCATTCAAAAAAGAGGATTACTTGGGCTGGATTACTCTATACAGTATAGAAAGGGCAGGATGAATATAGTAGCAGATGACTATCCAGGCAACATGAGGAGGAAGCATAAAGCTATAACTTGCAATCCACTCAATTTATGCTAGAGTGGGTGAAAAAGATAAAGTATAGCTATAATGGTGATACACTAGCACAGGAGCAAATTAAGGCTTTTATCGTCCATCATCTTGATAATTCTCACTATTCATTCAGTAATGGAGTTTTAAGATTTAAAGGGAAAGTGTATGTAGGTAATAGTGGGAGGGAGAAAATTTTGCAAGCCTTGTGTGATTTATCTCAAGGGGGCATTCAAGAATTCAAGCCACCTACCACAGACTTAAATTGAATTTTTATTGGCATGGGCTGAAGAAACAAGTCCGTGAGTATATCCAACAGTGTGATACCTGTCAAAGTAACAAAGATGAGCATGTTACTTATCCTGGTCTTTTGTAGCCAATTGCTATACTACAACAAGCCTAGGATGTAATCAACATGCATTTTGTTGTAAGGTTGTTCTTATCTAAAAAATTTAGCTATATTATGGTGATAGTGGATAAATTCACTAAGTATAGTTACTTTCTTTTTTTGTCCCATCCTTTTACAGTTATGGAAGTAATTAAAATATATTTAAACCAAGTTCATAAACTACATGGGACTCTTAGAATTGCTATTTCTGATAAGGATCCAGTATTCATTAGTCTATTTTGGCAGGAGTTGATGAAATTATTAGAAATCACAGTTCATCTGAGTACAGCTTATCATCCAGAATCTCATAGGCAAACTGAGAGGGTTAATCAGTGTTTGGAGTAGTATTTGCGATGTATGTGTTTTTTCAAGCCTAAAAGTTGGGTTTGATGGCTATCGTTAGTTGAATGATGGTATAATACAAGCTCTCACACTTATCTGAGAATGTCTCCATTTTAGGCTTTGTATGGTTATAAACCACTAGCCTTAGTATGGGATGCAAATAGTCAAGCAAAAGTGGTGAATGTGGAGGAATTACTAAAAAATAGAGAACAAGTCAGTAGGTTAATGGTTGATCAGTTGAATCAAGCTCAACAGATGATGAAATTGTATGCTGACACGAAAAGAAGCGAAAGAGAGTTTCAAGTGAAAGATGAAGTGTATTTAAAACTTCAGCCCTACAAACAAACCTCTTTGGCACTTCGAAATAGTTTAAAACCTTCATACAGATATTATGGTTCTTATCCTATATTAGCCAAAATTGTTTCAGTTGCTTATAAATTGCAGTTACCTCCTACTTCTAAGATTCATCCAATGTTTCATATCTTAGGAAACAAGGTAGTTCCCAACCTAGCTCCACCATAAATTAATGAGGATGGACAACTACTTATATATCCTAATGCTGTGATTGATAAATGAATGGTTAAGAGGCACAATAAAGCTATCACCCAACTCCTAGTGGTATGGTCGAATTTAGGGCCTGATAATGCAACTTGGGAAGACTATACAGTATTAAAGTCACAGATTTAAATCATCGGGGATAAGGATGTGGTGAAGGAGAGGGTATTGAGATGAACTTGATGGAAAAGAGTAATAGTGGCATAAGCAAGACTATGGCAGAAAATGGTGATGTTAATTATTAATTTATTGGGATTAGGGTTAGTTATTAATCTATTAGTTAGTAATACTCTGTAAATTTATATTTTTTATAGTTTGCATGACAGTTTCACAATAGCTTTATTTAAATAATTATGATTATAACTAATTTTAAGGAATGAAAAGATATTTTTTCCTCTGAATTTCTCTCTATTCTCTTTTTAGTTTCCTCAATTATTCTCTTTTATCTCCTTAGTTTTATCAATTCTCCTCTGTTTTTTTTTTTTTATCTCTAAAACCCTAATAAAGTCACAACTAAGTCGTGACAATTTGATTAATTTTTTTGTCCATTCCTGGTCTAGTAAGTGCTTTTAAAAATATAATTTTTTTATTGAAAATTCAATAGAATTGTTATAGTGTCAGAATGATTTTGGATCGCATTTATGTTATTCATTAAAAGGTCTTTTAATCTCGAGTTTAATTTAATTAATTTAATTATTATTTAAAGTGATATTCAATAAATTTAAAATTTATTATCTTTTTATATTTTTATATTGTAATTTTTTTTATAACAAAAATAAAATCATGGATAATTTTCTCATAAAAATCATAAAATATTTTTGCATATGCAATTTGGTTAAAATTAGGAACCCAGTTTTACAGAAGAAAAATGGGAGGGAGAGACCAGCTAGTGCCTGAACGACTTTGATTAACATATACTGGTGTCGTTGTGAAAGAAAGAAAGGATAAAAGAAGCAAATGAATATATTGATTAATTGAGAAAACAATGTAAGGCAAGAAAAACGTAGGAAAGTTGCGGTGGAATTCAACAAATTTCTTTTCTCTCTTTTAGGAAAGAACAAGATTGAACAAATTAGGCATAACTACTGCCCAATACATATAATTTAAAGGGAGGAAAAAGGGATGGTAGAACATGGAAGGAGACCAGCTGACCAAGTCCCAATTTTGTTTTGTTCAACGGTCTAAAATGGGATGACCCAATTTTAGAATGAAGCATTGCCATCTAATATTAACTTGAAAACCAACAAGTCATCCCAATTCCTTCCCAATGCATTTCTACCTTTTTTACTGGCGACAAACATGCATGCCCTTTGTACTATAATTGTATTAGAATAACAATGAATGGAACGAGTTCTTGAAAGATTTAGATTTGATTTCTATTGTGAACTATATAGACGATCTGTAAATCTCTACCGAACCTTGTAGCATTCCCTGGTCTAAAATAGAGTTGTATTATTTTATCTAAATTTTTTTATATAAAAAACTAATTAATTATATGGTATTGTAAAATGCTAGTGGTAAAGCCAATTCAAGGTCAGTGCCATATATGTCAACAGAATCTGGTTCTGCCGGTTTCCAGAGCTCTGCTAGTGATGACAGCACATTCACCACATGACTCATATCTGGCCTCTGATAGGGCTTGCTTGCACAGCAGTGGCCAGCCAGCTCAGACACTCTGCTAATACTGACAAGCGTTTCTTCATCGAGCGGAATGGTTTTGTCAATAGCCTTATGGAATGTGTCCTTGTTTATGTACATCCTACGGAACCATGTCACTAGGTGCAAACTCTCCTCAGACTGAGCTTCATCAAGTGCCTTTCGGCCTGAGATCAATTCCATGAGGATCACACCAAAGCTAAATACATCCACCTTTGTGCTCACTCGTCCAGTAGCTGTCAAAATATGAGCAATGTCGGTTCTAATGCCAGAAAATTTAACATATGCTCGCAGAGTGAAATAAGGCAAATGCACAAATAACTTAATAAACAAAAATTGCTAGTGATGGTGTTGACCCAACAAAAAGGATGTTCCACACCTAACCCCATATAAAGAAAATGCTTTTGTTGGTTATTTACAAAATGATGAATCACTCTACATAGAAACATGCCATTCACTGGCACAAGCAAACAAGAAATTATATTTATTTCACACCCAGGACCAGCTCAGATGTATCTCATTCTGCTAATAACATTATTCCTTCACCTAAAACTTCTGAACAGAGAATATATTTACCAGAACCTCGTGAAGGAACTTAAAATATTTCATTATGGAACGGCATTATTGTCTAACATATTGGAACAGACTGCACTTCATTATTGACCAAATATTCTATATTTCATTTGTGCTTTCATCCCTTAAACGCAAAGCCTCAACGAAAGCAAAACAAACTAAAGGCTTTCCCAAGAATGAAAGAGAAAGAGCATAATGTGCAGGCATTTGTAATCAGAAAATGAAGAAAAACTATAACCAACTACCTCCATACTCTGGTGCCAAATACCCAAATGTTCCTGCAACTCTTGTTTCAATTGACTCTTTACCGTCAACAGGAGCTAGACGAACCAAGCCAAAATCTGCAACTTTGGCACGCATATCATCTCCAATAAGAATATTAGATGGCTTAAGATCTCGATGAATGAAACTCTGTTGTGCCAGACCATGTAGATACTCAACACCCCGAGCCACATCCAGGGCAATTGTAAGTCGTCTAGTCCATTCAAGTGGCTTCAACCCTTCATCCTTCCAGTTGAATAGGTGCCTACTAAGGGTCCCTTGAGGCATGTATTCATAAACAAGAAGCCTCTCATTTCCTTCCAAGCAATATCCAAGAAGTGCGACTAAATGGCGGTGACGAACCTTGGTAAGAACTGCAGTCTCAGACTTAAACTCGGCCAAACCCTTCTCACTTACAACACCAGACTCCATCCTTTTCACTGCAATCTTTGTACCATCATGCAATTCACCTTTGTAAACTGTACCAAAACCACCTTTTCCTAATACATTTTCCTCACTGAAATTATTTGTCACATTCCTCAAAACTTGAATTGAGATTACCATGTTACCAGCTTCAACCATGTGAACATCACTAGGTCCACTGCTCGTGTGGTTGAAAGTTTCACTTCCACCCGTGACACTCGGTCCAGCGACAGTGATCTTAACTCCATTTTGGTCACCAGAATGATGAGGATGTATGACTACCGTAGTTGGACTCTGTACCCTATTGGTACGCTTTCCTTTTCTAGCATACAAACAGATACCCAAAACAAGAAGACCCAAGCCACCGACGGCACCAATTACAGAACCCAAAACCGTCCCTGTATTGGATTTCTTTTGACCATTCCCAGAAGAACTACCAGCACGCTCATCACCAGGAGATCCACCAGGTGACCTGCCTTCCAGTGTACTAGGAGACCTTTCTGTTCCAATATCAGGGTTACCATCAGTTTTTATAGCAACATTTTGCCAAAAAGATGGTATTTTTCCATAGAGCCTATTGTTCGAAACATCTAATCGATTGAGCTTTGGCAATGTAGTGAGCGCTGTTGGTATTGTGCCAGTAAGATTATTACCCGAAAGATCCAAAGTTGTCAACGAAGTAAGCTTAGCAAAATTACTAGAAATTGTACCACTAAGCCCCTTTTTCGCAAAAAGAATGGACACAATGTTTCCTTGAGCACATGAAATACCTAACCAATTATTACACGGATCATTCCCTTTCCAATTATCAGCAAAATTCACTGGATAAGCAACAGCTTCCATGATAGATAACAAGATATTGACACGCTCATCGCAAGCAGCACCAGGATCATGCGAGCAAAATCTATTACTACCAGCCACCATATCCACAATTACATTATCAGTAAATTTAGGGGTTGGCCCTTGAAGTTCATTATTAGTCAAATTCACAATATAAAGTGACTTTAAATTAAGCAAAGACAAAGGAACAACACCAGTGAAGTGATTATCTCTCAAACTCAAATTCCTCAACTGAGTTAACACTGAAAAATCAGGTAAAGGACCTGAAAACTGGTTATCGTAAAGCCATAACTCTGTCAAAGAAGACATGTTCTGTATCACTTCAATTGTCCCATTCAAACCCTGCCCATTAAGCCACAAAGACTGAATCATAGAACCCGCATACTCGGCAGGCAATTCTCCTTCAAGATTGTTCATAGCCAAATGCAGTTCTATCAATGTTGGAAAAGTAGTAGGGTCAAACAAATCTGGAAATCTCCCTTTAAGATTAGCCTTGTTAGCAGAGAAAGTTTTCAAAGAAGTTGCCTCCTTTACGCTCTCTGGAATCTCCCACGGTTCGAAAGGGTTGTCGTCAAGATAAACAGAATTCAATGAAGTTAAGCCAATGAAGAAATCTGAAGGAAAAGATGAGAAATTGTTGTCGTGAAAGTTAGCTTCTTCCAACTGGCTTAACCCAGCAAGGCTTGGGATTGGACCACTGATTTTGTTGTTCATGACTTCAAAGTTGGTAAGATGAGACAGGTTCTTGAGATCAGGAGGAAGGGTTCCACCAACCTTTTTGCTGGGAATTTGGATCCTGGTGATACGGCTGTTTTCACAGGCAACATTGGCCCATAGGCAAGGGTCATGGTCAGACCAGTCAAGGGAAGATGGGATCTTTAGGCTTGTTTTTAGCTTTTCCATGACTGAAGAGTCAGGACTGGATTGAGAATAGACTTGTAAAGTGAAGAAGCAAAGGACTGAAAGAAACCCAAAAAGAAGACAACCCAAAACATGTGGTTTCTTCATTGTTGTTTTTTGTTTTCTCTTCGGGAGAACAATGACAGAAAAGGTGAGGGAATTTGAAACTTCAAGTTACTTTTGGCCAAATGGTTTTGTTGTAGGGTTTATGGGCGGCATTGATGATATGATCAACTAAGCTCAGAAAGAAGAGTTAAGAGAGACGGAGAAAGAGAAAGAAAGAGGTGATTGAGGGAGACAATAAAACGGCGGGAACAAAGGACAAGAGTAAGAAGAAAAAAAGGGCGGGCAAATGAAGACGTTAAAATTTCTTTCTTTTTTTTGAAGTAAGAGTAAGATAGAGCTGCTTTCCTTTGTTCGATGTAAGCATCAATGTTTGTTCGGGGGAAACGAAAAAAAAAAAAAAAAACTTGGCACATGCAACTCAGCTCCAAGCCTCCTGCCTTCCGTAAATGTCTTGGAATGTAAATCCCCCTATTCCCTGTTCTTCTTTAAAAAAATCTTAAAATTCTATTGGAGAAAATCATTTTTTATTTTATAATGTATTTACTAAATATATTTCATTTGGCTTTGTTTTCTACATCAATGTAATAAAAATTTTATTCTCCAAATGTTTTATATAATAATAGAATTTATATTGATAAAAAATAATTATTATAAAATTTTATTTTCAAAATATTTTAGGTAAGCACGGAATTTAAATTGACAAAAGAAAAATAGTTACTTCACTTACTAATTATTTTCTTATTTTTTGCTAACTTGAACATCACTTAAATTGTCAAACACCATCTTAAATAAAATGATTTATATCTGATAATTTCAGACATATATGTAAATGATAAAAAAAATCCAATTTAAAATTTTATAAAAAATTATATGTAAATTTAATAAAAATTAAATCTTGACGAAAAAAAAAAAAAAAAAACACTCATCAATGTAAGGGTCGTTGGACTGACTGACTCTAGCGGTCTAACCACGTGACGAGGATTGAGGAGCTTTGAAAATTTTTTTTATATATATATATATATATATTTTATGTTACGAGTAATTTACTTGGGTTTTGCATTTTCACATTTGCCTGTACCTAACCCGTCCCAAACGAGGACGCAAATTTACTTTTCCTGGAAAAATTGGCAACGTTTGTAGATATGGTGATTGCAACTGTTAACGCGTACAGCAAGTTTGAGATATGGCGTTTAGGAGACGAAGGGCAAGAAATTCTATGACTGTCAGCACGTAACGAAGTGGCGGAGAATTGGCGTTTTCCAAAAACCACCGTTTGATAACTTTAATTTTCCTATAGGTTGGTGGACTGGTTTTTTTTTTTTTTTTAATTATCATTTTTTATTAAAAATTCAGCGGAATCAATTTTGATGCCAAAATAATTCTAAATTGCATTGATGTCGTTCATTAAATGATCTTTTAATTTTGAGTTTAATCTAATTGATTTATATGATTATTATTTATAATGTAATATTTAATAATTTTAAATTTATTATTGACTATTTTTTTAATAAAAAAATAATGAATAGTTTTTTCATAAAAATCTTAAAATAATTTTGCATACGCAAATTGGTTGAAATTAGGAACCCAATTTTACGAAAAAATGGGAGCGAAAGACCAGCTAATGCATGAACGACTTTGATTAACATATACCGGTGTCGTTACGAAAGAAATAAAATAAGAAACGAGGGAATATGTTGATTAATTGAGAAAACAATGTAAAAGGCAAGAAAAACATACGAAAGTTGCGGTGGAATTCAACAATTTTCTTTTCTTTCTGTTAGGAAAGAACAAGATTGAACAAATTACGCATACTCGTGCCAAATACATATAATTTAAAGGTGCGAAAAAGGGATGGTAGAACATGGAAGGAGACGAGCCGACCAAGTCCCTATTATATTTCGTTCAACAGTCTAAAATGGGATGACCCAATTTTAGAATGAAGCATTGCCGTCTAATATGGACTTGAAAACCAACAAGTCATCCCAATTCCAGGGAACTTAATTATTTATTCCTTCCCAATGCATTTCTACCATATTTTTACTGGGGAAAAACATGCATGCCCATTGTCCTGTAACTGTTTTGGAATAATAATAATGAATGGAACGGGTGTATCTCAGTTGATAAAATATAATGTACCTTACTTGAAAGATTTAGATTTGATTTCTATTGCCAATTATATAAAAGATTTGTAAATCCCTACTGAAACAATTAGTAAAAAAACTAATTTTTTAACTAATTAATTTAGAGAAAAGAGTAGTATTCTTTTATCCAAATTTTTTATGTGAAAAAAAACTAATTATATGGTTTAATAAAAAAAATTCTAGATTAAATTGACAAAGCAAATGCACCATAGGAAAAGTTTATGGAAGTGCTTTAGCAAAATGGTCACCCTGTAAACACCGGTTTTGTCCGGATCTACTGTTTTTTTTTAATAATAATAATATTTAACAAAACAAACAAAAAACAAAAAATAAACAAACAAAAGAAACAGAAATAAAACAAAAGTCAAGGGGTTGGTTCGGCGCCGAACTGGCCCGACCAACTACCCGATCAGCCTCCCGACAAGCCACCAATCACGGACGGTAGGTATGATTTTTCAGTTGAAAAATGAGATTCAAATCTCAGAAAATCTGAGATTTGAATCTCAACAAGCTCTATAAATAGAGCTTGCAAACCAGAAAAAAAACCAGGGAGAAAAAAAAAAAAAAAAAAGAAGGCAGCTTCTGTAAAAAAAAAAATTCTGCAAAAACACACAAAAAAAAAAAAAACAACAGTCCCCTGGAACGGGGAACCCAGCGCCAGAAAGTCACCTGAAAAAAAAAAAAGAGAGAGATCAGCAGATTCAAAAAAAAAAAAAAAAAAAGAGACCGAAATTTTGAGCCCCGATCTACGTCGATCAGGGTTGTTTCCGGTAAAAAGGACACCGGATCTGGAAAGATCGCGTCGAAGAGAACTTCCAGAAGAATTTTCACTTTTCCCGGTCACCGGAAACCACCGTCCAAGACTGCCGGCGGCGAGCCAGACGGCGGCCGGCACGGTGCTCCGGCAACCGACCGGCGACCCTCCCCCAGAGCTCTCTCTCTCCCTCTCTCCCTTTTTTTTTCTGAAACAGAAGCCAAATGAACCAAAAAAAAATCTTCAGCTATATATAGTAAAGCAAAAACTCAAAACGACGTCGTTTAGAGAAAGACCCAAAACGACGCCGTTTCAGCCAAGGAGGATCCGCGCGTCAACCCGCGACCCGACCCGGGGTCCGCGCACCCGACCCGCGACCCGCGGCCTTTATCAGCTCTGACCGGTCTGACTAGACCGAACCGAACCGCCGGACCAAACCAACCAGATCGAACCGAACCGCCGAACCGAACCAGGAGTTGACCGGACCGTTGACCGGTCCGGTTCAGGTAAAAAAAATTTTTTTTTTGAATTTTTCTTATTTTTTATATATTATTTTATTAATATTTATGCATATTAAAATATCTATATTTGTTAGACTAATTAATGAAATTGTGGTTAAATAATTTTTTATATAATTATGTTAATTTTTAGAATAAACTTTAAAAACAATAACATAAAAAATAAATTTAATAATAATACTAAAGTAGTAAAAAAATGAAAGAAAAAGGAAATTTTTATCCGACGATGAGATTCAAAGGTATTCCGAGTAGTGATGCCTACGAAATCTCTAGGTGAGAAGATTTTTTTTAAAATACTACCAGCGTATTGGAGTATTTATAAAAAATTTTCAATACAGTAAAGATTTTCTTTTTTTTAAAAATAATAAATAAAAATTGATTAATAAATTAAAATATAACTAATAAAAAATAAGAGAAGAGGAAATTTTTATCCGATGATGAGATTCAAAGGTATTCCGAGTAGTGATGCCTACGAAATCTCTAGGTGAGAAGATTTTTTTAAGTACTACCAGCGTATTGGAGTATTTATAAAAATTTTTCAATACAGTAAAGATTTTCTTTTTTTAAGAATAATAAATAAAAATTAATGAATATATTAAAATATAAGTAATAAAAATAAGAAGAAAAGAAATTTAATCCGATGATGAGATTCAAAGGTATTCCGAGTAGAGATGCTTTAAGAAATCTCTAGGTGAGAAAGAGTTCTTTTAATGTTACCAACGTACTGGAACATTTTAAGAATTATTTCAATAAAAAGGTTTTGATTTATTTTTCTCGAGAATAATTTTAATAAATAAAAATCAAAGAAATTATTTTTCGAATACTGAAAATAAGACTGTTTGTATCAAAATCAAAGGATAACACGTTGTTAATTGGTACTGTTTTTTAACGGGCGTTGTGGGGGTGCTAATCCTTCCCCACGCGTAATCGACTCCCGAACCCAGACTGTTTCGCAGACCGTAAAATTATCTTTTTAATAAATTTTAATTAATTTTAAGATTTCATTAAAAGGATATGTTTTAATAGGTGGCCAATCGCACCTAGCCAAAAAAGATTGGTGGCGACTCCGTTATTTTTTATTTCGTTTCCAAATTCGTCGGGCGGACACAAAACCGTTACGACAGCTTGGCGACTCCACTGGGGACGCATTTTGTTTTCGAGAGTCAGGCCAAAATTAACTACTTGTTATCCTCAAATTTTGATTTAAATAGTCTTAATCAATTTCTTAGTAAAAAAAAGGTAAAAAAAGAAAAACCAAACAAAACAAAACAAATCAACAATAAAAAGCAAAAAAATTCACATACATTTATCTTACTATGCCTCTTATGTTTTATTTTATATATTGCTTTCAATAAATTAGGATATATTTGCACACAATGGCACGATGCATCTCATACATGAGCTCTATACCCGGGCTCCGTCCTTTATAGGAGGAAGTAAAGTACCTATTGCTCTCGTGAGGTGATAACCTCCGCAATGGCAAGCGAAATACTTTCACTCGAATTGAACCCTTTCCGTTCGTAGCCTGTAATGGGTGAGGATCGGGGTGCCTTACTAGTCCAATATGGACGACAGTGAGGAACAATTTGGGAACCTTTAGACCCTGTCAATCCAAACTCAGCATATAATAAGCCTAGGAAACTAGCCTTATATAGAGCCCCATCTACCTTCTTGTAGAAAATACCTAAGAATAAAAGTTGTGTATAATACGAAACAAAAAAAAAATCTCAAAAACATTAAAAAACAAAAAAAAACAAAAAATGTTTTTTTCAAATCACACTAACTCAATTTTGCATTAATCATATCATACAGTTTTGCATCGAGATATTTGCTCAAGGACACATTTCTCCTAAAAAGTTTCATGGATCCCATAGAACTACAGATTTGCTCATCTTCGGTTAGTGTGCCATGTGAGTCGTATAATGAAGTACATGTCTGGTCAAAAGAGGCTCAACAAAAGAACGGAGATTGTTTGCCTACCAGTTATGTGTCTGAGTTACCCGAAAAAATGCATTTAGATCTCACACAGAATGATTTAAAAGAGTTAGCTGCTATCTGGGGTCAGTTAAGTGAAGGAAGAAAAGAAAGCTTTTGCAAAAAGTATGGGCAGATTGCATCTCTCATTTCAGTAGTGGTTGATGAACAGCTGGTCAAAGCAGCTATACAGTTTTGGGATCCATCCTATAGATGCTTCACTTTTAATCAGGAAGATTTGGTGCCAACCATCGAGGAGTATTCGATTTTGCTCGGGATAGAATTACAATGTCCAGATAAAGTATTTACCCGAAAGCCAAAATCAGGTTATCGTAAAAAGTTAGCCAAGCTTATGGAGGTTAAAGTAGAAACCATTGATTCCTTTGTGAAGTCTAAAGGTAAACATCTCGGCATTCGTTGGGACTTTCTTCGAAATTTCATTCAGGAGCATTTGGATAATGATCAAGGTATGGATGTGTTTGCTCTAGCATTGTATGGCATGGTAATCTTTCCAAAGACTTTGGGTTACATTGAGATAACTGTGGTAGACTTTTTCGAGCAAATTAAAACCCAAACAATTAATCCCGCTCCAGCAGTCCTAGCCGAAACCATCAGGTCATTGAATTTTTGTCGACGAAATGGGAAAGGTCGATTCATAGGATGTGCATCTCTATTATACGTATGGGTCAGAAGTCATTTCAAATGTGGGAAAAGTGCATTTTCGAAACCATATCTTCGAAATAAAGCACCACTCGAAGAGTTTTGCAAAAGCCAATGGCCGACATTAAAGACTAAGAAAGAATGGGTCCTTTTCTTACGAAGGATTACTGGGGATGAAATCGAATGGATGGTGCCTTGGATGCCTCGTGTGCCCTTGTTGTATCGTGGAGGAAATGAGCCATGGATTCCGTTATTAGGGCTATGGGGTGTTGTAAGTTATGCTCCATTGATGGCACTTAGGCAATTTGGTGCAAAACAGTTTGTTCCTGCTACTCATGGCCTGGTCCAAGTAGAATTCATTTATGGGGAATCAAATCCATCAAGAACTTCGGAGCAGTTGATCCAAGCATGGAAGAGAACACAAAGAATGAGGTTAGGGCCTCTCATCGATAAAGTCACTTCTGATTATCAGATTTGGAAAGCAATGCGGCCTAGAGACATAGTACTCCCTCCTGATGATAGCTCATATCAATTGGTTAATCTTTCAGAAGAGGTGCAATTATCAGAAGTTGAGCTTGTTAAGAAAGAATTAGAAGCTGAAAAAGAAGAAATAAGAAGAGAAAATTTGAGACTTCGTGAAAAAGTAGGGCAATTAAGATATGAAGCGGAGATACAAGGGAGCATATTAGAAAAAGTCATAAAAGAGCGAGATTTGGCTAATAGTGACTTGAAAGATCTACATCAAGAAAATAAGAGGTTACTAGTTACCAAGTCTTACCTTGGCCGACAACGTGAAATGGATAAGCTCCGAGAGGGAATAAACCAATGGAAGGGCAAAGCTCAAGAAAAGCAAGAGGAGACCACCAGAATTTCTCAAGAATGTCAGAATTGGAAGGGATTATACTCTACAACCTCAGCAAGATTGGTGGAATGCCAAAATGAAAAGAAAAGATTAAAAGTCATGCTTGCAGAAGAAAGAAAAAAGCACTTCGAAGTATTGAATGAAAAAGAATCGCTTCACCAGGTGATCCAAGGGTTAGAGCTACAACTGCAAGACCACAAAAGTCATATTTCAGCAATGATAGATGAGTGGCATAGAAGGGAAAAAGATTAGATCTTCACATGTGATTTAGAAAGGGATGCTCATATGAGATGGAAGGCAGAAAGTTTAGGGAGGCAACAGTACATAAAGCACTTGACTAATCAAGTTTGCAAGGCAGTGAGGAAAGCATGGGAGATGGTTGAAAAGGTAGAAGCATTAAGAAGAGAAGTCAATCCCATAGGAGAATATGGACAGTGCCTAGTGAACTTTCTAGATGAGGTGAAGGACCATTATGAGCAAGTCAAATGCTTTTATGGATATAACTCTAGGATGATAAATCCTATGTAATAAAAGTTGTATGAGATCAATAAAAATTTCTAATGTTGAAATTCGTTCAAGAACAAATATCTCTCACTTGCATTCATGCATCATATACATCATTTTTCATAAAGTAAAATTTTTAACACATAGCATTCTAATTTTATTTTTTTCTTTTCTTTTTCAAAATAAAAAAAATTTTGTGGTAATAAAGGTTCAAGAATAGCTCGCCCATCAAAAATTTCGGCCCAACCTACTCGTCATTCATACAATACCAGGACACAGACAAGAATCATGGAGCAAGAACAGGCCAGTCGATTTGAGAGAATTGAAAAAGCTCAAGAAGAACTAAAAGGAGATCTTAGTATAATAATGGATATGCTCAAGAAACTTGACAAAGGAAAAACAGTGGAAGAAAATCCTAGCTTTCAAGAACAATCGCCAGATATGGTAGATCCTGTCTATCCTCCAGGGTTTGAGCCACGACTGAACCAACCTTCACAAGGAACTAGACTACCAGTTCCTACTCTTGGTGGATATCCTAATCCTTATCCAGGAATAACATCCACACCTGCTCCAGGACAATTTCAAAATTTTGTTAATCCCATTATGATGGAAAAACCATCTGAGCCAATCTTAGTACCTGATTTGGATGATCCCAAGGAAAGAGAAAAGCTAGGGATCCAGACACCTGAAAAGGTAGAAGATACTAGTGCCCGGGAGAAGATGAAGTTATTGGAAGAAAGGCTTAGGGCTGTAGAGGGAATGAATTTTTATGGCTCCACAGATGCGGCTGACCTTTGTTTAGTTCCAGACGTGGTAATTCCAACTAAATTCAAGGTCCCTGAATTTGAAAAATATGATGGCACAAAATGTCCAATGACCCACATCATCATGTATTGTCGAAAGATGGCAGCATATGCTCGAGACGAGAAGTTGTTAATGCACATATTTCAAGATAGTCTCACGGGTTCTGCAGCTAGATGGTATGTCCAACTAGATAGAACTCGTATTCATTCTTGGCAAGAGCTTACAAAGGCATTCCTTACACAATATCGTCATGTCACGGATATGATTCCAGATCGTCTATCTCTTCAAAGCATGGAAAAGAAAGCAACTGAAAACTTCAAGGAGTATGCACAAAGGTGGAGAGATGTGGCTGCACAAGTCCAACCTCCTCTCACTGAAAAAGAAACAACTATTTTATTTGTGAACACCTTGAAAGCACCATATTATGAGAGATTGATAGGCAATGCAACCAAGAACTTTACAGATATGGTGATATCAGGAGAGATCATTGAAAGTGCCATAAAAAATGGTAAGCTTGATGTGGGAGAGACAAGTGGAGCAAGAAAGAGTGGAGCTCCTAGAAAGAAAGAGAATGAGGCCCAAGCAGTAAATTTTGTGGGGCAACAATTCAGAGGTTTCACACCCTACTCTGTACCAGTCTACCAAACCCATTACCCTTCTGTAAACCATGTTACATCCACCCCCCATTCATATCAACCATACCAGTCATTACCACAACCAGCTTATTCACCCCGTTTTCAGCCATCCTTTCGAACACCCACCTATTCCTATAATCGTCCTGTTATACCTACAAGACCAGACTGGAGACCTAATAGTGGTCCAAGAGCCCCAAGAAATACCCAAGAAAAACTCACTTTCGATCCCATTCCCATGACATATACAGATTTGTATCCTCGACTTGTTGAGAAACATCTGCTTGCTCCTGTTATCATTGAACCTATGAAACCTCCATTTCCCAAATGGTATGACCCCAATGCACATTGTGATTATCATTATGGGAATCCAGGTCATTCCACTGAGAACTGTACTGCTTTGAAGCGTAAAGTGCAGGGGTTAATCAATGAAGGAGTATTAAATTTTGATACCAGCCAACAAGGGACTCCAAATGTCAATGGGAACCCTCTACCGAATCATACCAGACCATCAATAAATGCTTTGATTGATGGGCAAACAAGCTATGTGAAAAGAAGAATAGAAGAGGTCAAAACTCCTATGGCTAAGGTGTTCGAAGTATTGGTCAAAACTGACATGTTGAAGCCAATAGAACCTCAAAATTACTCTGAAATAATAAACTCAACTGAAAGCTGCAATTATCACAGAGGTGTTCTGGGGCATTCTATCCAGAATTGTCATCAATTTCGTCAGGAGGTGCAAAAATTGATAGATGAAGGTCGAATGGAGTTTTATCAAGAAAGAGGAGAGTTGGTGAAAACTGAAGTGTCTACCATTGATTCAAAGAATAAGTTTGTACGTAGACCGGTAACTATCTATTATGATGAAAAGCCAACATCAAAGCTAGAAAAACCCGTCTCTCGACCAGTGGTGACAATTAAAGTTCCTGGCCCTTTTCCATATCAGAATGATAAAACAGTACCTTGGAAGTATGATTATGATGTCGTAGTTAACCCAGATACTGCCAACATAACGGGTGTAGGAGGCATAACTCGAAGTGGGAGGTGTTATACCCCAGAAGCTCTAGAAAAAGCTAGAAAGGAGAAAGCCAAAGTAGGAGAAGAAAATGAAAATCAGAGTGGTCTTGACACAACCCTAGAAAAAGAATGGCAGAAGCCAGTATCTGAAAGTGAAGCAGGTGAATTTTTGAAGTTAATAAAACATAGCGAGTATAGCGTGGTAGAACAGCTGAACAAGATGCCAGCTAGAATTTCGCTATTGTCATTATTGCTCAGTTCAGAGTCACACCGTAATGCTTTGCTGAAAGTGCTAAATCAAGCATATGTGTCTCACAATGCTTCTGTTGAATATGTGGAACAGCTTGTTGGCAATCTGACGATTTCAAACTATATCTCTTTCAGTGATGAAGAGATTCCTCCTGAAGGTAGAGGAAGTACCAAGGCTCTTCACATTACTGTGAAATGTAAAAGTCATATAATGGCTAAGGTTTTGATTGATAATGGTTCATCCATCAATGTTATGCCTGTGACTACTTTAACAAAACTTCCTGTTGATGGATCTTATATGAAACCTAGTCATATGATAGTGAGAGCCTTTGATGGAACCAGAAGAGAGGTGCTAGGAGATATAGAAGTGCCATTGCAAATTGGCCCATGCATTTTCAATGTGAAATTTCAAGTTATGGACATCTCTCCTTCATACAATTGCTTATTGGGTAGGCCGTGGATCCATATGGCAGGTGCTGTTCCATCCTCATTACATCAAAAAGTCAAATTCATTGTTGAAGGGAAGCTAACATGTGTGGCAGGGGAAGAAGATTTATTGGTAACTCAACCGATAAATACTCCTTATGTGGAATCAGCAGATGAAGCTTTAGAATGCTCTTATAGATCTTTCGAGATTGCCAATGCAACATATATAGCTGGAGGATCTAAATTGTATTCGCCATACTTATCTACGACTACTAAAATGGTAGTCAAACAGCTTACCAAGATGGGATGGCGACCTGAAGCCGGACTTGGGAAGAACCTGCAAGGAATCACGAAGCCATCGACTATAAATGAAAAGAGAGATAGATTTGGCTTGGGATATAAGCCAACAAGAGGGGACAGAACAAGAATGGTGAATGAGAAAAGAGATAAGAGGATAGCTAATCTTAAGGGATATGAGCTGGAGTCAGAGCCTATAGTCATTCCACACCTCTATGATTCTTTTCACTCAGGAGGATACATTTATTCAGATTTACCGAGAGCCTCAAGTGCAGGATTCATGGAAAAATTTTCAGAGCTGGCCATTCAAATGGTGGATGATGGGGAAAAGAAGAGTCGAAGTGAAGAGTTGTTCGTGTACCCTTGTCCTTCAGATTTTGAGCTGGATAATTGGAAAGTTATGGAGCTGCCTGTTGTTTTTAAAACTTTGGAAAAGTAATGTGAAACTTTAAATCCCTAATTACTTTTTATTAGGAGATCTTTTATGGTGTGTTTATGTTTGTCATTTTAATAAAAGACTTAGAAGATGCATCCATATTTTTTCTATTGTTTTTATCTTCATTTTACCTTTCATTCTTTTCTTTCCTACATTTTCTTGCCATTCCATTTTTGTGTGCCAATATTTTCTTCATCTTACCCTTTTGTAGGGTCCCAAACAATGAACATGAAGATAATCATGGCAATAATCTCAGATTTGATTTTGAAAACTTAATTCATGTTGATGAACTTGATAATGAGGAAGATTCAGATAACTACACATTGCCTCTTGATTTGTTAAAATTAATAGAACATGAAGATAAGCCAATTGAACCCCACCAAGAAATTACTGAATCAGTAAATTTGAGAGGTGGTGAGAACAAAAGAGAGGTCAAAGTTGGTACATCTCTTTTACCAGCTGAAAGACAGAAGCTAGAAGAACTACTCCGAGAATATGTAGATGTGTTCGCATGGACTTATCAAGATATGCCAGGACTCAGCACTGATATTGTAGAGCACAAGTTACCTTTAAAATCAGGATGTAAGCCGATGCAGCAAAAGCTAAGGCGCATGAAACCAGAGATGCTGCTGAAAATTAAAGAAGAAGTGAAGAAACAATTCGATGCTGGATTTTTGGAAGTGGCAAAATATCCTGAATGGATAGCCAACATAGTGCCAGTTCCTAAGAAGGATGGAAAAGTGAGAATGTGTGTCGATTATCGAGATCTGAATAGAGCAAGCCCTAAGGATAACTTTCCTTTACCTCACATCGATACTCTAGTGGATAATACTGCTAGGCACTCCACGTTTTCCTTTATGGATGGTTTCTCAGGCTATAATCAGATCAAGATGGCTCGAGATGATATGGAGAAAACTACATTTGTGACCATGTGGGGAACATTCTGTTACAAAGTCATGCCTTTTGGGTTGAAAAATGCTGGTGCTACTTATCAAAGAGCAATGGTGACTCTTTTTCATGACATGATGCATAAAGAGATAGAAGTGTATGTGGATGATATGATTGCAAAATCTCGTGAAGGAGAGGATCATATCGTCAATCTCAAAAAGCTATTCGACAGGTTGAGGAGATTTCAGTTGAAGTTGAATCCTGCCAAATGTACATTTGGAGCCAAATCAGGAAAACTATTGGGCTTTGTAGTCAGTGAAAAAGGAATCGAAGTGGACCCGGAAAAGATACAAGCCATCCAAAACTTATCTCCTCCTCATACCTCAAAAGAAGTGCGAGGTTTCTTAGGGAGATTAAATTATATTGCTCGCTTCATCTCTCAACTCACTTATAAGTGTGATCCTATTTTCAAGCTTCTCAGAAAACATGATCCTGGAGAATGGAATGACGAATGCCAAGAAGCTTTTGATAAGATCAAAGAATACTTGTCAAATCCACCTGTGTTGGTGCCACCAATGCCAGGAAAACCTTTGATTTTGTACTTGACAGTGCATGAAAATTCAATGGGATGTGTGCTGGGGCAAAGAGATGAAACTGACAGGAAAGAACGAGCAATTTACTACCTGAGCAAGAAGTTCACTGATTATGAGTCAAAGTATTCACCATTAGAGAAGATGTGTTGTGCATTAACCTGGACAGCTCGAAGGCTTAGACAATACATGCTTTATCACACTACTTGGCTCATAGCAAAGCTGGATCCTATTAAGTATGTCTTCGAAAAGCCCTCATTGATAGGAAGAATAGCACGGTGGCAAGTTATGCTTTCAGAATATGATATCATTTACGTGACTCAAAAAGCTATTAAAGGAAGTGCAATAGCTGAATTCCTTGCTGATCGTGCAGTCGAAGATTATGAGCCAATGAAATTAGATTTTCCTGATGAGGATGTGATGGCCATTGAAAAAAATGAACCTGTTGAAAAATCATGGAGGATGTATTTTGATGGAGCTGCTAATGCTTTGGGTCATGGTATTGGGGCAATTTTGATATCTCCTGATGGACATTATTACCCCATCACAGCCAGATTAAATTTTAATTGCACAAACAATGTGGCTGAATATGAGGCCTGTGTTATGGGTCTACAAGCAGCAATTGAAAAGAAGATCAAAATGTTAGATGTGTTTGGAGATTCAGCTTTAGTCATCTATCAGTTACGAGGTGAATGGGAAACAAGAGACTCTAAGTTGATTCGGTACCATAAATACATCTCTGAGTTGGTTAAGCAATTTAAAGAAGTTCAGTTTGAGCATCTACCCAGAGAGGAAAACCAAATTGCTGATGCACTGGCTACTCTAGCTGCAATGATCAAAATAGATGCAAATACTGAAATCCAACCCATCAAGCTGGATGTGAAAGATATACCAGCACATTGCTCAGGTGTTGAAAAAGAAATTGATGGAAGGCCATGGTATCATGACATCATGCAATACATTAAAAGCCAGCAATACCCAGAACATGCAACAGAAAATGATAAGAGAACTATCAGAAGATTAGCTATGAGCTTCTTCATTGATGGAGATATCCTTTACAAAAGAAGTCGAGATCAAGTGCTCTTAAGATGTGTAAATGCAGCTGAAGCAAAGAAGATTATTGAAGAAGTGCATGATGGAATTTGTGGGGCACATGCAAATGGTCATATGATGGCTAGACAAATAATGAGGGCTGGCTATTATTGGTTGACAATGGAGAGTGACTGTATTGATTATGCTAGGAGATGTCATAAATGTCAGATTTATGCTGACAAGATTCATGCTCCACCATCAACATTACACGTTCTAGCTCCTCCCTGGCCATTCTCAATGTGGGGTATGGATGTCATTGGTCCCATTACTCCAAAAGCTTCGAATGGGCACAGATTCATTTTTGTGATGATTGATTACTTCACCAAATGGGTAGAAGCTGCATCATATGCTAGTGTGACCCGATCTGTGGTATGTAAGTTCATAAAAAGAGAGATAATGTGTAGATATGGGCTTCCGGAGACAATTATTTCTGATAATGCCAAAAACTTGAACAACAAAATGATGAATGAAGTATGCACTCAGTTCAAGATCCGCCATCGTAATTCGGCACCATATCGTCCAAAAATGAATGGGGCAGTGGAGGCTGCGAATAAGAATATCAAGAGAATCCTAGAGAAAATGACTGAAACTTACAAAGATTGGCATGAGAAGTTGCCTTTTGCCTTGCATGCTTATAGAACATCAGTCAGAACATCTACTGGGGCCACACCGTTCTCTTTGGTATATGGAATGGAAGCTGTGCTACCGATCGAAGTGGAAATTCCCTCACTGAGAGTCCTGATGGAGGTAGAGTTAGAGGAAGCAGAATGGGTTCGAAATCGCTACGAGCAGTTAAACCTCATTGAAGAGAAAAGACTGTCAGCACTTTGTCACGGTCAATTATATCAAAAGAGGATGATGAGAGCACATGACAAGAAAACTCGTCCCCGTTGCTTTAGGGAAGGAGACTTAGTGCTAAAAAGATTCCTTCCAAATCAACATGATAATCGAGGGAAATGGACACCAAATTGGGAAGGCCCGTATGTGGTGAAAAAGGCCTTTTCTGGTGGGGCATTGATTTTGGCAGAAATGGATGGAGGTGATCTGCCTACCCCAATAAATTCAGATGTTGTGAAGAAATATTTTGCTTAAAAAAAAAGAAAAAAAAAAAGAAAAAAATGATGACTTATCTAAGTTGAAAACCTGAAAAGGCGGCTTAGATGTGAAGCAAAAGCATCATCAAGAAAAGATCCCACAATGCAGGGGCAAGTGTAGTTTGACGAACTTTGAATAATCAAGAAAGTCATCTGATTTAGTTTTAGAGAAAGAATCTGAGAATATTTTGTTCATGATTATCTTGTGATCATTCTTTTGACACCTTTATTTCAACTCAAACACTTTGACATACACTTGGTATCAGCCATAGAAAATACATTATCCTTCATTTGAAAATAATGCCTATCCTTTCCTTTATCCTTATTCGATATTTTTTGTCCATCAGAGAAATGTGATTGCATTTTATTTGTCTTGAACTTAAAATGATGAAAAGAAAAACAAACATGAAAGATCTCAGCATTACTTTTAAAGTTGACAAAGGCAAATGAAAAAGGATGAGAAAAGCATGACAAGTCATTGATGTTGTAGACTTTTGAAAAAAAAATATTGTGGTCAGATGTTGAAGACAGATTGGTCATATAAGAATTCAGATAAAAGAAGCCGAAAGCGAGAGATTTCGAGAACCTTTTTACTACAATGAACGATTTTGATTGCATTACATGCATTGCATCATGAGCACTCAGTACATGCATCCATGAGAAGTTGTAACCCAGATAGAAATTTTCCATTTCTTAATGAAAAAACAAGATTTTGGTAAAGACAATGATCAAACAAAGGAATTCAAAAGAGGAAATTTACTTGTTCAAAGATGAGAACTCAAATTTGAAAACAGAAGATGAAATTTTAAAGTTGTTGAGCCTCTGCTGAGAGGAGCTCTTTCCAAGATGAGATTTTAAAGTTGTTGAGCCTCTGCTGAGAGGAGCTTTTCCAATATGAAATTTTAAAGTTGTTGAGCCTCTGCTGAGAGGAGCTTTTCCAATATGAAATTTTAAAGTTGTTGAGCCTCTGCTGAGAGGAGCTTTTTCCAAGATGAGATTTTAAAGTTGTTGAGCCTCTGCTGAGAGGAGCTTTTCCAATATGAAATTTTAAAGTTGTTGAGCCTCTACTGAGAGGAGCTTTTCCAAGATGAGATTTTAAAGTTGTTGAGCCTCTGCTGAGAGGAGCTTTTTCAGATGAAATTTTAAAGTTGTGGAGCCTCTGCTGAGAGGAGCTTTTCCAAGATGAATTTTAAAGTTGTTGAGCCTCTGCTGAGAGGAGCTTTTCCAAGATGAAATTTTAAAGTTGTTGAGCCTCTGCTAAGAGGAGCTTTTCCAAGATGAATTTTAAAGTTGTTGAGCCTCTGCTGAGAGGAGCTTTTTCAGATGAGATTTTAAAGTTGTTGAGCCTCTGCTGAGAGGAGCTTTTTCAGATGAAATTTTAAAGTTGTGGAGCCTCTGCTGAGAGGAGCTTTTTCAGATGAAATTTTAAAGTTGTGGAGCCTCTGCTGAGAGGAGCTTTTCCAAGATGAATTTTAAAGTTGTTGAGCCTCTGCTGAGAGGAGCTTTTCCAAGATGAAATTTTAAAGTTGTGGAGCCTCTGCTGAGAGGAGCTTTTCCAAGATGAAATTTTAAAGTTGTTGAGCCTCTGCTAAGAGGAGCTTTTCCAAGATGAATTTTAAAGTTGTTGAGCCTCTGCTGAGAGGAGCTTTTTCAGATGAGATTTTAAAGTTGTTGAGCCTCTGCTGAGAGGAGCTTTTTCAGATGAGATTTTAAAGTTGTTGAGCCTCTGCTGAGAGGAGCTTTTTCAGATGAAATTTTAAAGTTGTGGAGCCTCTGCTGAGAGGAGCTTTTCCAAGATGAATTTTAAAGTTGTTGAGCCTCTGCTGAGAGGAGCTTTTCCAAGATGAATTTTAAAGTTGTTGAACCTCTGCTGAGAGGAGCTTTTTCAGATGAGATTTTAAAGTTGTTGAGCCTCTGCTGAGAGGAGCTTTTCCAAGATGAATTTTAAAGTTGTTGAGCCTCTGCTGAGAGGAGCTTTTTCAGATGAGATTTTAAAGTTGTTGAGCCTCTGCTGAGAGGAGCTTTTTCAGATGAAATTTTAAAGTTGTGGAGCCTCTGCTGAGAGGAGCTTTTCCAAGATGAATTTTAAAGTTGTTGAGCCTCTGCTGAGAGGAGCTTTTCCAAGATGAATTTTAAAGTTGTTGAGCCTCTGCTGAGAGGAGCTTTTTCAGATGAGATTTTAAAGTTGTTGAGCCTCTGCTGAGAGGAGCTTTTCCAAGATGAATTTTAAAGTTGTTGAGCCTCTGCTGAGAGGAGCTTTTTCAGATGAGATTTTAAAGTTGTTGAGCCTCTGCTGAGAGGAGCTTTTCCAAGATGAATTTTAAAGTTGTTGAACCTCTGCTGAGAGGAGCCCTTTCAAAAATAAAAAAATAAAAAAAATCAAATCAGGATTTATCTTCGGACAAAATCGTCGTCTTTGTCTTTGCCCTATTCCTGATTCTCAGTAATGTGCAAAGAGGGGCAGCTGTAGACACCGGTTTTGTCCGGATCTACTGTTTTTTTTTAATAATAATAATATTTAACAAAACAAACAAAAAACAAAAAATAAACAAACAAAAGAAACAGAAATAAAACAAAAGTCAAGGGGTTGGTTCGGCGCCGAACTGGCCCGACCAACTACCCGATCAGCCTCCCGACAAGCCACCAATCACGGACGGTAGGTATGATTTTTCAGTTGAAAAATGAGATTCAAATCTCAGAAAATCTGAGATTTGAATCTCAACAAGCTCTATAAATAGAGCTTGCAAACCAGAAAAAAAACCAGGGAGAAAAAAAAAAAAAAAAAGAAGGCAGCTTCTGTAAAAAAAAAAATTCTGCAAAAACACAAAAAAAAAAAAAAAACAACAGTCCCCTGGAACGGGGAACCCAGCGCCAGAAAGTCACCTGAAAAAAAAAAAGAGAGAGATCAGCAGATTCAAAAAAAAAAAAAAAAAAGAGACCGAAACTTTGAGCCCCGATCTACGTCGATCAGGGTTGTTTCCGGTAAAAAGGACACCGGATCTGGAAAGATCGCGTCGAAGAGAACTTCCAGAAGAATTTTCACTTTTCCCGGTCACCGGAAACCACCGTCCAAGACTGCCGGCGGCGAGCCAGACGGCGGCCGGCACGGTGCTCCGGCAACCGACCGGCGACCCTCCCCCAGAGCTCTCTCTCTCCCTCTCTCCCTTTTTTTTTCTGAAACAGAAGCCAAATGAACCAAAAAAAAATCTTCAGCTATATATAGTAAAGCAAAAACTCAAAACGACGTCGTTTAGAGAAAGACCCAAAACGACGCCGTTTCAGCCAAGGAGGATCCGCGCGTCAACCCGCGACCCGACCCGGGGTCCGCGCACCCGACCCGCGACCCGCGGCCTTTATCAGCTCTGACCGGTCTGACTAGACCGAACCGAACCGCCGGACCAAACCAACCAGATCGAACCGAACCGCCGAACCGAACCAGGAGTTGACCGGACCGTTGACCGGTCCGGTTCAGGTAAAAAAAAATTTTTTTTTTGAATTTTTCTTATTTTTTATATATTATTTTATTAATATTTATGCATATTAAAATATCTATATTTGTTAGACTAATTAATGAAATTGTGGTTAAATAATTTTTTATATAATTATGTTAATTTTTAGAATAAACTTTAAAAACAATAACATAAAAAATAAATTTAATAATAATACTAAAGTAGTAAAAAAATGAAAGAAAAAGGAAATTTTTATCCGACGATGAAATTCAAAGGTATTCCGAGTAGTGATGCCTACGAAATCTCTAGGTGAGAAGATTTTTTTTAAAATACTACCAGCGTATTGGAGTATTTATAAAAAATTTTCAATACAGTAAAGATTTTCTTTTTTTTAAAAATAATAAATAAAAATTGATTAATAAATTAAAATATAACTAATAAAAAATAAGAGAAGAGGAAATTTTTATCCGATGATGAGATTCAAAGGTATTCCGAGTAGTGATGCCTACGAAATCTCTAGGTGAGAAGATTTTTTTAAGTACTACCAGCGTATTGGAGTATTTATAAAAATTTTTCAATACAGTAAAGATTTTCTTTTTTTAAGAATAATAAATAAAAATTAATGAATATATTAAAATATAAGTAATAAAAATAAGAAGAAAAGAAATTTAATCCGATGATGAGATTCAAAGGTATTCCGAGTAGAGATGCTTTAAGAAATCTCTAGGTGAGAAAGAGTTCTTTTAATGTTACCAACGTACTGGAACATTTTAAGAATTATTTCAATAAAAAGGTTTTGATTTATTTTTCTCGAGAATAATTTTAATAAATAAAAATCAAAGAAATTATTTTTCGAATACTGAAAATAAGACTGTTTGTATCAAAATCAAAGGATAACACGTTGTTAATTGGTACTGTTTTTTAACGGGCGTTGTGGGGGTGCTAATCCTTCCCCACGCGTAATCGACTCCCGAACCCAGACTGTTTCGCAGACCGTAAAATTATCTTTTTAATAAATTTTAATTAATTTTAAGATTTCATTAAAAGGATATATTTTAATAGGTGGCCAATCGCACCTAGCCAAAAAAAATTGGTGGCGACTCCGTTATTTTTTATTTCGTTTCCAAATTCGTCGGGCGGACACAAAACCGTTACGACACACCGTAACGCGAAGACAAACACGGAGGAGACAATGCAACTAAAAGTCTGAAACTCATCAAAAAGTCTGAAACTAATCAAACCAAGCATCACTTACGCTAGTGTTACAGAAATATTAAGCAAATAATAGTGACAATGATTTTTTTTTGGTAAAATAGTGATAATTAATTGAGTATGTAAGGTAACTTATAAATAACTTTTATTAAAGTACGTCGTAATTCGAAGATAAAAAAATTTTTAAATATTAAATTTTTAAGAATAATTACATAATATTAAACTTTTAGATTCAACTTAATTTTCGCAGTTGATAAATTTGGTTACAGTATTTTTGGATACACTCGATTCATCTTTTAAGTACATACAAAAGCACCTTTTAATCCCGGAATAGAGTAAGGGAAACTTAATCAAAATCTCTGATGACTATATAGTGCTTCTTTTTTTTTTTTTCATCTTCAAATTTCAGCAGGTAGGTTGTGCTTATATTTGAGTGGCAGAGAACAACCAATTTTGAAAATTTGATGGTAAATCGAATTTGCGCTTCTGTTTTTGTTAGGTTTACACGGTTGGTACTTAATGTTAGAATTAAATAAAAGAGTTCTGGGCTTTGTGATCCTTCTGGGATGGGATCGAAACTGTGGGAAAAAAACAGTCGTAGGATCAGGCCTTTTGATCCAAATGCAACAATTTTGGGTCAGTAACCATCGAAATTAGGTCTGCTTTTTTCTGCATTATTTTTTAACTTTGGAAAAAAGAATGGCCTGGGCTTATTCTGAGTTCCGCAAAAGATTCCCGTTGTATGTTCTCTATTGGTAGCTTGGATTCGAAGTTTGGACGCTGTAAAAAAGACAAATTTTTGCATAAAATTTTTATTAGAGTGATAGTTTTACAGATTTGTTAACGTCGGTTTAGATTTAACAAACTATCAAATGCAAGAAAGAAAGAAAGTTTGACAGTGTAATATTAAATTTGCAAGTATACATTATAATTTAAAATATGATACAATATTAATTTAATACGAAAATAAAATATAAAATTTTAATAATAATTATATAGGAGTTTAATAAAATTAAAAATATATTTTATATTTTTATGTTAATATAAATTATCTTACTTAATTTTCGTATAAAATATTATATAAATATATAAATTTTATATTTTATATTATATAAATATACGAATAGTTAACTTTATTTGCAAGCGTATTGGATTCGCTGAAAAGCATTAAAATTTTGGTGTTTGACTCTTGGTAATGAGATCATTTCGAAGTTCAGACACCTCTCCCACCACTCCCTCTCTATCTCTATTCCCCTCACACTGTATAATCTTTGAAAATGCTGCTGCCATTGATTCAGCAAACATGCCATTACAAGTCAATCTATAAACCCTTTTGGACGTTGCAACAGTTGTTTCCCATATTTGAAAAGTTGGACGTAAATTTTGGCAACCAAGTCTCAGCTGTGAAAACTTCATGACAACCACATTCCCACAGTTCATTACGGTTCACTGATTATTTTTTGTCTATAATTCAGTCAAACAACGCAGGAAATTTCCGCCAAGGAGCGTAAATTGGGGTTTGTGTTAGCTGGAAATTGAATCGGAGCATATGCGTAATCCAAGGGAGAAATGTCCTCTTGTCTTTGACTCTTTTGTTGGGGATATGGTTCCAAGTAACCAACAGGGAAAAGATAAGAAACAAAAAAAATAGAATTCCAAGTAATTTCTGTGTTACTTTGAATTATCAACTCTTCAATAAGTTTGGGATTTTAATTAATAATCCAAGGAAAAATTGACCCAATTCATAGAATCCTTGAATAGAGATTGAAGTATAAACATGAACACAAGTAAGCCAAATGGGGACAATAAAACTCAGATTTAGACCAAACACAACGATCACATGAGCTATCTTAATAACATTTTGAACACAATCTAACCTCCTTCACACGTTATCTTGGAATTTGGAACCCCACACCATAATTCCATGCACAAAAATCGCCTATAATTGGATAAAGCTTGAACCGCCCTCCCCCTAGAGCATGTATTGGGCATCAACTACCTTTTGCCTTTACAATGCCATGTCCCAAACTCATCTCATTTCATTTTTATGGTTAGAGTGATTAATTAGTGGATTGATATAATAGATTAAGAAGTGAAATATTATCAAATAGGTAGGTTTTTGTGCTTTTCCATGCATATTAAGCCATTTAAAATGTAAGAAAGAAATTAGAAAACCCAACAAGTCAAAATACCCTTTTTGTTGGTTATCTCAGAGTTGAAGGGGTTGGGAAATGTAAAAAAATTTAGTAGGAATTTCATATTGAGTTGTATAAGTCATATACTATTTTGCTTGTTACCAATAATTGATTCACTCAAAAAAAAAAAAGCCTATTTTGGTTTTAGTCATCTTAGATTTGAATCTTATTAATTATTTTGATATTTTCCAAGAAAAAAATAATTTTTAGCATAATTGTAAGTATCTAAAAGAATTAGTTTAATTCGTCAATAGAGAAGTTTAATTTTTTTACTAACCAAAGTTTGATTTTTGTAAAAAATATTTTGAAAATAAAAATTTGAATATATGATACATGAAAATGCATATTTAAAATCATTTAAAGAATTAAGTTTAGAAAAAACTTAGGACATAGCCTTGATTATATTGTAAGAAAAAAAAAAAAGAAAAAGAAATCTATGCGCCTCATTATACACTCAAATATTGGGCTAAGAATGGGGTAAATTAAGGGTTGGGATTAAAGACTTGAATTTTTTTTTTTTTTTTTGTGTGTGTGTGTGAATTAAAGACTTGATTCTTGTAAGATTGGCAAAAAAAAAAAACACAAAAGACGTGATTCTTGAGGGATTAAAATATGTGATATTGACTAATGAAATCAGCATCATTAGTACAAATAATGGCCACAAAATCCGCTAATGATAGAAATAATGCTGATGATTGGCTTTGTCAATATAAGATTAAGATATTGAGGAATGGCCCCCCACGTCAGTTATCTCTGTCTGAAAGTGGAGAATATTGTAGGCAACAAATACAGGTGGCACGCATTCATCTAAACATGCAACCACTACGCGCCTGACACGTGGCATTTACTGAGCAATCAGACAAGACAAACAACATAGATTTATCAGACATTCGTTGGTAAGGATTAGCTGTTCGCCTGTTCCGAGGGAGTGTCTCAATCTGCTCACATCATTCTTTCACTTAAAACCTGTGAACAGAGGGAATATATATCTTCACCGTGAATGGTGATCAGACCCTTAAAAAAACCTCATTATTCTAGCATTGGATTAGATTAATGAAAGTTGGCTAACTTATATTCAGATTAAATCATCACAAGGGGGGGCCCTTCTCTCTTGCAGCCAATGCAAAAATGATTGCTGTCCAAATGGCTTAATAAAGAGAGCGGGGCTTCATATAAAAAGTTGATCATAAAGCCACTTTCCTTTTGGCATGTGGCTAAAGTAAATGAATCCAATGTAATAAACCAAACAAGTACTTTCAAACTCCCTCCCCTTCGTTGCAGAGATAACCATGCAAGAAAATGCTTGAGTTTTACTTCATTGCAGCATGTGGGAAAAAACATAATGTTATAAAAATGACAAGGACAGCTACCAATTGAATTATTCAAATTCAGATAATTTAATCTGAATTGTATAGATATCACATGAAAAGGTTAATGAAGCAGTGTCCTAACCAACCATAATTTAATCATTGTCCTAATCAGTATCAACATGGCACCAATGTATCCCAAAATAAGAAGGCATCCAAGATCTGCCACTTCGTGATCGCATTTTGAAACTTCTACATCATAAAATTTTAAACTGTTCAAACTACAGTAATAAAGGGGAGAAAGAAATCATCTCCAACAAAATATAGCAGATGAAAGCAAACCTTACAACGAGGAATGAACAAGTAGAAGGAAGTCTTAGAACCATCGATTGACTCTAGAACTTGCCTTGTTGTTTATCTCTTTCATCGAGCATCTGCAAATGAATCCGCAAACCCAGATGGCCGGCATGGAATACTGGTCTGTGTAGTGTCTGTACTGGCCAGAAATGATGAAGAGTCATCCAAATTGCTATTTTCTTCAAATGCTTGCCACTTTTTCAATGCTTGTGGTAAAGTCAATTCAAGGTCAATGCCAAATATGTCATCAGAATCTGGTTCTGCCGGTTTCCAGAGCTCTGCTAGTGATGACAGCACATTCACCACATGACTCATATCTGGCCTCTGATAGGGCTCCCTTGCACAGCAGTGGCCAGCCAACTCAGAAACTCTGCTAATACTGGCAAGCGTTTCTTCATCAAGCTGAATGGTTTTGTCGATAGCCTTTCGGAATGTGTCCTTGTTTACGTACATCCTACGGAACCATGTCACAAGGTGCAAACTCTCCTCAGGCTGAGTTTCATCAAGTGCCTTTCGGCCTGAGATCAATTCCATGAGGATCACACCAAAGCTAAATACATCCACCTTTGTGGTCACTCGTCCAGTAACTGCCAAAATGTGACCAATGTCAGTTCTGATACCAGAAAATTTGACTTGCTTTTATCCCATAAAAGCAAAGCCTCCCGGAAGCAAAACAAACTAAAGGCTTTCCCTATAATGAAAGAGAAAAAAGCATAATGTGCGGGCATTTATAATCAGAAAATGAAGAAAAACTAAAACCAATTACCAGCATACTCTGGTGCCAAATACCCAAACGTTCCTGCAAGTCTTGTTTCAATTGACTGTTTACCGTCAATAGGAGCTAGGCGAACCAAGCCAAAATCTGCAACTTTGGCACGCATATCATCTCCCAGAAGAATATTAGATGGCTTAAGATCACGATGAATGAAACTCTGTTGTGCCAGACCATGTAGATACTCAACACCTCGAGCCACATCCAGGGCAATTGTAAGTCGTCTAGTCCATTCAAGTGGTTTCAACCCTTCATCCTTCCAGTTGAATAGGTGCCTACTAAGAGTCCCTTGAGGCATGTATTCATAAACAAGAAGCCTCTCATTTCCATCCAAGCAATATCCAAGAAGTGTGACTAAATGGCGGTGACGAACCTTAGTAAGAACAGCAATCTCTGACTTAAACTCGGCTAAACCCTTCTCACTTACAACACCAGACTCCATCCTTTTCACTGCAATCTTTGTACCATCATGCAATTCACCTTTGTAAACTGTACCAAAACCACCTTTTCCTAATACATTTTCCTCACTGAAATTATTTGTCACATTCCTCAAAACTTGAATTGAGATTACCATGTTACCAGCTTCAACCATGTGAACATCACTAGGTCCACTGCTCGTGTGGCTGAAAGTTTCACTTCCACCCGTGACACTCGGTCCAGCGACAGTGATCTTAACTCCATTTTGGTCACCAGAATGATGAGGATGTATGACTACCGTAGTTGGACTCTGTACCCTATTGGTACGCTTTCCTTTTCTAGCATACAAACAGATACCCAAAACAAGAAGACCCAAGCCACCAACCACACCAATTACAGAACCCAAAACCGTTCCTGTATTGGATTTCTTTTGACCATTCCCAGAAGAACTACCAGCACGCCCATCACCAGGAGATCCACCAGGTGACCTGCCTTCCGGTGGAGGAGACCTTTCTGTTCCAATATCAGGGTTACCATCAGTTTTTATAGCAACATTTTGCCTAAAAGATGGTATTTTTCCATAGAGCCTATTGTTCGAAACATCTAATCGATTGAGCTTTGGCAATGTAGTGAGCAATGTTGGTATTGTGCCAGTAAGATTATTACCCGAAAGATCCAAAGTTGTCAACGAAGTAAGCTTAGCAAAATTACTAGAAATTGTACCACTAAGCCCCTTTTTCGCAAAAAGAATGGACACAATGTTTCCTTGAGCACATGAAATACCTAGCCAATTATTACACGGATCATTCCCTTTCCAATTATCAGCAAAATTCACTGGATAAGCAACAGCTTCCATGATAGATAACAAGTTATTGACACGCTCATCGCAAGCAGCACCAGGATCATCCAAGCAAAATCTATTACTACCAGCCTTCATATCCACAATTACATTGTCAGCAAATTTAGGGGTTGGCCCTTGAAGTTCATTATTAGTCAAATTCACAATATAAAGTGACTTTAAATTAAGCAAAGACAAAGGAACAACACCAGTGAAGTGATTATCTCTCAAACTCAAATTCCTCAACTGAGTTAACACTGAAAAATCAGGTAAAGGACCAGAAAACTGGTTATCGTGCAACCATACCTCTGTCAAAGAAGACATGTTCTGTATCACTTCAATTGTCCCATTCAAACCCTGCCCATTAAGCCACAAAGACTGAATCATAGAACCCGCATACTCGGCAGGCAATTCTCCTTCAAGATTGTTCATAGCCAAATGCAGTTCTATCAATGTTGGAAAAGTAGTAGGGTCAAACAAATCTGGAAATCTCCCTTTAAGATTAGCCTTGTTAGCAGAGAAAGTTTTCAAAGAAGTTGCCTCCTTTACGCTCTCTGGAATCTCCCACGGTTCGAAAGGGTTGTCGTCAAGATAAACAGAATTCAATGAAGTTAAGCCAATGAAGAAATCTGAAGGAAAAGATGAGAAATTGTTGTCGTGAAAGTTAGCTTCTTCCAACTGGCTTAACCCAGCAAGGCTTGGGATTGGACCACTGATTTTGTTGTTCATGACTTCAAAGGTGGTAAGATGAGACAGGTTCTTGAGATCAGGAGGAAGGGTTCCACCAACGTTTTTGCTGGGAATTTGGATCCTGGTGATACGGCTGTTTTCACAGGCAACATTGGCCCATAGGCAAGGGTCATGGTCAGACCAGTTAAGGGAAGATGGGATCTTGAGGCTTGTTTTTAGCTTTTCCATGACTGAAGAGTCAGGACTGGATTGAGAAGAGACCGGTAAAGTGAAGAAAAAAAGGACTGAAAGAAACCCAAAAAGAAGACAACCCAAAACATGGGATTTCTTCATTGTTGTTTTTTGTTTTCTTTTGGGGAGAACAATGAGAGAAAAAGTGAGGGAACCTGAAACTTTAAGTTACTTTTGGCTAAATGGTTTTGTTCTAGGGTTTATGTGGGCATTGATGATATGATCAACCAAGCTTAAAAAGAAGAGTTAAGAGAGAAAGACCAACAGGTGATTGAGAGAGAGAGAGTGAAACGGCCGGGACAGAGGAGAAGAGAAAGAGAAAAAAAAGTGGGGCAAATTAAAAAGTTTAAATTTTTTATTTTATTTTATTTTTTTGGAAGTAAGAGAGATAGAGTTGCTTTCCTCTGTTCGATGTGAGAGTTTATATGCTTGGTTACGAAGAAAGGCAAAGGAAAATAGTTGGCACATGCAAATTGGGTCCTACCATCCTTAAATGTCTGGAATGTTCTTTTTTTTTTTTATTAATCTTAAAATTTATTGGAGAAAATATTTTTTATTTTATAATGTATTTACTAAATTTAAGATGAGGTTTGACAATTTAAGTGATGTCCAAGTTAGCAAAATATAAGAAAATAATAGAATAAGAATGAATATAATCAATTTTTTTAAAAAATAAATTCAATGTTTCTTTGATTATTTGAGATTGAAAATTTTTTTTTTTTTTAAATCTTTAGTACAAACTAGAAAGTCACAAGAGTCAATTTAATTGGTAAGTGTAGCAGCTATTTTTCTTTGTTAATTTAAATTCTATACTTACCTAAAACATGTTGAGAATAAAAATTTTATAATAACTATTTTTTTATTAATTTAAATTCAATTCACATATAAGAAATTTCAAAAATAAAATTTTTATTACGTTGATGTAGAAAATAAAATCAAATAAAATATAATTTTAAACATAATAAGAAAATTATATGATTTAAATTTTAATAAAAATTGTATATAATTTTAACCAAAAAAATAAAAAAATAATATAAAAAGGAAATATGCATCTAAAAATTTTGAGAAAACAATATTATCTTTTAAGGGAGAAGAAAATGGTAAAATGTTGACAATAAAATTAAAAGTTATGCTCTAAAAGCATTAATTCCACAATATATTCGACAATTATGGAAAATGCTCTCGAATCTGATTACATTGCTAAAGTATTGCAACAATTTGATAAGCCATTAAAACTGTAATCTCAAAACCAGATTATTGTTTCTAATTAAAAATTCTAAAATCTGATTTTGAAATAATAATATATTGTAGTGAAAATATTAAAATGCTAGTATTTATTTATTTTTTACATGTGAAATACATTGAAAAGAAAATATTATTAATTTTTTTTATTACATCAAGAGAGCAAAATTTTAATATTCTTAAAGGAAAGGGAGAGATCTGATTTGAAATCAGATTTTTGATATTTTTTTAAACGTCTTTAATTATTAAGCTAAAGATTTTAAGATAAAATATTTATTAATTTTACTTTAATTTCATTACAATCAATCTCAATCCAAACAAAATGTGAAGTAAAAAACTTGTCTTCCTTATATTTTTTTTTGGTGTTTACAAGAATTATAAGTTACACAATTAATGATAATTAATTATAATCATAGACTATCATTTCATATTTTCATTACTTCTTTGTTTATTATTTTTCAATATATCTTATAATCATCATCATACGTCCACAACAAGTTTTATTATCAATGAATCTCACAAATATAAATGATACAATTGGATGTTATGAGAAATAATGAAAGAAGTTAATTTCAATCCAATTAATTATAATTGTGGAGGTATTTTAATGGAACATTGTCTTTGATTAAAAAAGAAGCCATAACACTTATCATTTAACACCAATTTTTTAAAATTTATTTTAATAAATGTTATTGGTTATAAATTAGAAAATTGTAATAAAAAATTCATTGTATGAAAGAAGGCATAAAAACGTATATGCATGCAATCTATTAATCAAAGTAACTCCCCAATTTATTTAATCTTTTTGTTAATTGCTTTGTGCTAAGCATTTTTGTCAACCTTTCTGACAATATCTGCCCATAGAATCTAACGGTACTGACATTTTCTGAGAGATGTTCCACTCATCATTTGTTTATAATAATCTTTAGCAAATAGCAACTCTCAAATCAAATTACTATAATATTAGATATAATAATTTAAAATATAATACATGATATAATATAAAAATAATATTAATAAAAAATTAAAAATTATATAATTTAAAATTTTAAAAATTTTATAAATATATTTAATAAAATTAAAAAAATTTATTTTATATTTTCATATTTATATAAATTATGATATATAATTTTTATATAAAATATAATATAAATGAATTTCTAGGCCTAAGACCAATTACCTAAAACTTAATCATTGGCCCTTTCATATGAAAATAAAAAATAATTTTGGGCTCTTTGGGCCTAAAATTTGTGCCCTAAATTTTGAAGAGAAAAAAGTCATAAGAATTTTTATTTTCTTTTATTTTCTAATAGATGTCCTACTTTAGCTTAAAATTGGCATTTATTATGTTGATAGAGGGAAAAAAATTTCCTCCAAATGTTTAGGTAAATAAGGGATATATAACTCAAATAAGGGACAAAAGTGATGTCCCGACTATTAATTATTAGATAAACTAAAACATGACTTCATCAATTCATGGATAGAATATTAAAATCAAATAAAAAATAAAAATGATCCGATTAATGAATGTCTTTAAACACTAATTAAAGATAGTTGTTAAAATATTATTTCAGAAAAAAAACTTGCATTTAATAATTTTTTCATCAAATTTAAGGGGAAACAACACATTAATTACATTTTTTTTTTTTGAAATATCATTTTAATCAGTAACACTAGCACCAATTAACATTTTTCAAAAAAATAAATCAATGAATTATTATTATTATTATTATTATTATTATTATTATATGAAGTGAAAGTATAACAGTCAAAAATCAATTGACTATTCAATCCCAAAGAAAGGGAACGGTATATCTTGCTATGACGCAACAAAAGTGAAACAATTTCTTGAAAATCTAAACTGGCATTTGGAAATTTGGGAACAAATTTTTTTTTTTTTTATTGAGGTGGCTGGATTTAAATGCCCCAATTTCTATATCCACCCATGCATTCAGACACTGTCCAGTCTGAAATTTTCTTTGTTTCACATTTTGTGGTCCAATTGAAAGAGCGAAAAAGTCAACTTTTGGCCTTAATTTGATAATTAAACTGGACTTATTTAGGTGCATCCCACAGCAAACATATATATTTATCACGCTTTGATGAAATATTGGATCAAAATTTATTCCTTGTTCACATATATATTGTGGGCTCTTCATAAATATAAGATTGTTAGCCAGCTGCCATTTGTTCATATTCGATTCTATTCAAAAATAAATCTCCTTTTTCTTCAATAAAACAAAGTTGTTCAAAACTTTTTTCTTTTTCAAAGGAACAAAGTCGTTCAAAACTTGAATATGAATACGCGTGATGAATCTCTTCAAAAATATACTTTTTGTCTACAATTTATACTTCCATTATAAAAGGAAATTGTTGCTGAAATTCTTTGTTTTGTTTTAAAAAAAATGTACTTAATTCTTTTCTCCAAAAAAAAAAAAAAAGGGTCAACTATATTTGTCCTGTTTAAAGCATATTGTTGAAATAAATTTTCTATTAACTTGACTGCTAAACCTAATTTGTAGTTTGTTGTTGTCATGTAGAAAAGGTGGTTTGATTTATTAAAGTTGAACCCATCCAATTTAATTAGTTAGGTGTCATACTTCATAAATTGGATCAACTCATTTGCGCATGTATATAAGTATATCACATGGGTTCATTTGCTAATATATACAAGTTTAATCATCGGTATTAAATTCTAAGCTTTTTTTTTTTTTTTTCAGAAATAGAATACATTATTTGTCAAAATCATGACAATTTTTTTTAATATAAAGAAGGTTAAGACTAAAGGAAAATTAAGGAAAAAAAAATTGTAAATATTGAGAATGGAATCCCATCTTTGTGAGAATTCACTGCTAAAAAAATGAGTTACTGTAATAAAAGAAATCACTTCAAAACGTGTTATTATAATACTATTATACAATGCTGATTTTACATACTCACAAGTCACAACATTCACATTAATACAAGCAACAATCTAATCTATACACACACACACACACACACACGTTCATATATGAAGAGTGACTCAACCATTTTGATGGGAGTTTAATTTCATAATAATAGAATAAACTATAATATGATGAGGTTAAAGACCTTATTAGATGGATTGTCTCTCACCTTATATGTAGCTTACATTATTGAAGTTGCTTATAAGATCATGCACATACTCTCTTCCAATACCAATTCGAACTAGGAATCCACCAGGTTCTTCAAGATTCAACATGAGAAAAGCAGTTTCCGGGACAGTAGTTGTTAAGATAGATGCGTTAGAAACCTTTCCCCATCCGAAATCAAGAGCATGGAAAGGAAATCTCGACCAATCTGACACAATGGTTAATTTTCTCATCGAGGGGAAAAATTTATCCGATGCCTCAAGAGCCTTTGCATACAATTTGATATATTCATCAGTAATCTCATCTTTTGCTGCTTGGATTTTTTGGATTGTATCATGTAGAGGTTCTTCTAGCAGGTGTTTCACCGAACATGACACTGAGGCAAGAACAAAGGCATTTCCTGTGAAGTTCTCACCGAGAGGTGGTCGAAGCCTGCTCCGAGAATCAACCGGGAATTGCAAACAGATGTTTGCGTTTGCATGTAAATTCATGAGTCTTCACTCTTGCCTGAATATTTTAAATAAACAATAATATCATTCAGTGCTTTAACAGGAATTCATATATGGGAGTTATAAAGTAGTTTCGTTTGAAGAATTTGAAGAAAGGAGTAATCCCCCAGTATATTGTGTGAATTTGAAGAATTACATATGAAGTAATAATATACAGTAGATCAGGTTAAACTCAAAAGAGTTCCACTGGTCCTGGAATATGCGGATAAGAGTTGGCAAGCATAAACTTAAATGACTGACCTTCCAAACATGTGCACATAAAACATCAGATTTAGAGCACTTGGAGAGCTTGCCCTTTTCAATTGCTTGTCCTTTCCATGTCTCCAAAGTTTCCTTCTCCATCGCTAGAGTAACTAGTTCCAGTCCACCTTGAGGAACAATCTGGCTAAATTTTGCCAAGGCAGTTTCCCAACATCTGTCATTTGAGGACATGGCTTGCATAGGTATTCCATAGAGATCTTGAACAGCTGTAATGCGGTCCTGTTCATATATTGAAGCAGCCCTGGGGCTTGAATTGGGAGAAGAGATGGCACTTAGCAGGGCATCTCTTGAATGGTTAGGCACCATAATTTCAGACTCATCTTTCGCATTTGAAATGTGAGCCCAAGATGCTAGGAAGTTAAATGCGCCTATACCATCAGATAAAGCGTGGCTGCCACCAAAGCCAAGAGAAAACCCTCCACAACCAAACCTTGTTATCTGCCCAAGGAGCATACTAATTATTATATAATAAATTGGGGATTCAAAAGAAACTGATAACAGCATGCAAGAGATATACAAAATGCACTAGTGGTTACTTAATAAACATTGCATATGGATATGCAGACACAGTTATTCAAAAATATATTTGTACACCAGACATCTTATTTGAAGTAAAGGCCAAAGAGTAATTTCATGTTATACTTTTTAAAATGTTTTTTTTTTCTCAAAATAACAGCCCAATTCTCGAATCCAGCAGTGTAAAGTAAACATCGAACGGTTGCAAGTTGCAACAATTAAAATTGGTTATGAGCAACCGAGTTAGTCTTTGAATGATGGTGTGATCTGAAATATTGAACAAGCACTAAATTTAGTCAGATTTTCACCCAATCTAGGGCAAGTGGGCAACAATCTAATGAAAATAGGCAGGGGCTCTCATACCGGATTTTTTAAATTGTTTGTGGTAAGCTGACTGATTAAAAACTGAAAGAGAATGATAGTATACCAAAAGAACAAGTTGATGTCTAGGGTTAGGGTTCCTACTCTTCTCAAGTAGAATTTAAACCAATTTCCATAACTAAAAAGTAAAAGAAAGTGGATGTCAGAGCAAGGGACAAGATTATATGGAGAAAGGTACATGTGAATATTGTGTCCTGATCACTTCATTCTCTCCTGACCTGGAGTAGATTACCTGCACAATGATCATTCATGGAACTCAAGTTCCATGATTATAGGATTGCCAACCATGGCCTAGGTTGGAAATTTGAACATATTAAAAAAAGAAAGTATTAATCTCAATTCAAGGTTATCTATGCCCAGCAGGTTGTAGCTAACTATATATAGGGAAAAACTTTTTTTTTCTTCTTTCATGCATACAAATGAGAAGAAGTAGAACATATAAGGTGGTCACCAAATTACACTGTACTAAGATTGTTTGCATCTTTGTGATAAAAAACAAAACCTGCCCAGACAAGAGAACATCATTTCAGTTTGTTTCATATCTCAGGTAAATCAATATTGATTACCTTAATTTAGAAACAAAAGAATTAGCATAAGGGTAATTTCCAAAAAGAAGAGAAAAAAATTAAAATTCAAAAACTAGTTATCTCTCAATGACAAAATCCAAACCTGAGCAACTGCAATTGGATTTTCTGAAATATCACTGGCTTCAGGGAATTTAGGAACAAGGTTTTCATAGCAAGTCTTATATTCATGCAGACTTCCAAGCTCCTCAAGCTTGGAATCAGTCATAGCAGTTACCGGGATGACTCCTTGGTTGTTGCAGTCAATTTCTAGCTTCCCAGAGGCTTCATTGATTCTAAACCTCCCTGCAGCTGGATACCAAGGAATTAGCACTTTCTGAAGAGCTGTTTTAACTCTCTCAACAGGATCTTCTTTCTGTGTAAATGATTCATTAGTCAACTGATCAGACTTATAAAAGAAAACACTGTAGAGAATAGCAGGAGATATCCTGTCCAAACCAGAGAGTTCAATAGTTTGTCTATTAAACAGTTTGAAAGGTTTTAGAATTATATTCTCCTTAACCGATAGCTTTTGCTCCATTGCTTAATATAGGATAATGAATAAAAATTTTAATGGAAGTTGCAGAGATTATGAAAGCTGTCTCAAGTTCATAGAAGTGAGGAGAAACCCTAGGTTTATATAATTTCGAAAGGAGGGGATGCTGTTGGGGGTCAACTCAAAAGGAAGGCTTCAATAAGCAGGCAAGGACAAATGTTTTGCTCAGTGGGATGAGCAAAGTATCATATTCAAAAAGCTTTGGGAAACTATTTTATATGCAATCTAGTACCCAATTGCTACCTAAAAGTACATTGCCAAGAGACCAATATCATACGCTAAGCAGCCATAAAAAGCTTGTAGTGTGTTATATGGATTGTGATTAGGCAAGCCAGTCGAAAATGATGATTTTGTTTTTTCGTTTTTAATGGGATGATTTGTATTATTGTTCTGAAGGCCTGAGAATTTTGTCACTTTCACTTTTGCAATGGTTGTCGGTAATCTTGTCTGATGCTTTGGTGACTTTAGAGCTATTTCAGTTATCATCTTCCATTAACGCTCACTTTTCTCGTTAATGAAGATTTAGAATTCATATTACTGTATTCTTAGTTTTCTAGTAAGCTTGAAAAATAGCAGAGTAGCTATAACCTACTCATAACGGTAGAGGGGGCTATAAAGATTAACCTATAAAGGAGAATTACTTTAACTAGCTACTAGCTATAACAATATTAGGGCAAACAGTTACTTAGAGAAAGGATATTTCTCTTTCTTGATGTTCACTTCATCCTTGGTCTAAAAGGCCTAATTTTTTCTTTTCTCGTCAGTTACATTAAGTAAATTTGTTCTAAATTCATCCATTTATCTATAAGTTATTAGATCATATAGTTAGAGAGGTTAATTTGTAACTGAAGATCATATATCTTTTTTGGAGCGTTACTAGATAAATTTCGTATATATTCCATCTATATCACTTCATTTAGTAAATTTGTTCTAAATTCATCCATTTATCTTTATGTTATTAGATCATGTATCTAGAGAGGTTAATTTGTAACATGTATCTTCTCCGAAGCATTACTTGATAAATTTCATTTATTTTATAGTAATGTATTAATAGATTGATGAAAACATTTTCAGACTAAAATCTTGAACATATCATGTTCATACGAGTAAAATGCTCTAGTTTGGAGAAATGATTAGGTCTAGAAAAGCTTGAGATATCCCTTAATTTTATTACCAAAAAAATATTTAACTGATTTTGCACAGAAAATTTTACTTTTTTAAATAACCGATAGAAATAAAACATTGTGAAAAAAGGACAAATACTAAAGGGGCAATTTATTGCAGTTAATCAGTGAAATAATTAACTTATTTTAATAAATGAAATTATAACATTATAGTACTATTTGTAAGTAATTATTTTGGTACATAAAGACACACGAAAAAACTACAACCGAACAACACTCCCTCGCCACAAGCATCGACTTGAAGCAAGGGGATAAGACTTGCACAAGAACTGTCAATTCAAGTTTCTCCAAAAGCTGCTTCTTGAGCCATGTTAGCTATAGATGATCAGCACAACGATTCTTTTCTGTAAAAATATGCCTTATATCAGTCACCATCCATCTTTGACGAGCTCATAAAAACCACAGTATTTGTAAGTATATGAATGACTTTGTTTCAAATTGAGCATACCCTTAGGTAAGTATTGTGCCATCTTTCTGGGAGTTTCAAGAGTGCGCGTAAGTACGTGCGTAGGATCACAGTAATATTGGAAGGCCAAGTAAAAGAATCAAAGCACTTACAAAATTACTCCCATCATTCTTCAACCTATCAATTTATGTGCAATTTATTTCAACTTTTTAGGTATAGTGGACCATATAAATGGCTTTAAGTTTAATAAGAACGACAGTTGTACTCGTACATATATCTGCCTCGCCTGCCCATAGCTGACAATTTTTGGTAGAAAAAATGCATCTGGTCTCTGTCTATTTCATGTCAATGTTGTTTTCATCTTTAGCAAAGCTATTTCTTTTTCTTTTTCCTTTTCATTTTAATTATAGATGGTAATAGCGGTGGCATCTGCTCTTTTTCGGGGACTCGCACCCCCTATTATTTTATGCAACTTTACCAGAGATAGGCAAAACTTCAAAATATATATGCTCTGTAATTGTATACTGGCATGGGCGGAGCAGAATTAATCACATACCAGGAAACTTATGGATTTTTTGGCATGCATTTGTGAAGAAAGAAAAAGTAAGAGTATAAAAATATTAGGAAAGCTGACATCATAGGGGTTTTAGGGTTTTTGTTTTAATTTTCATTCAAAAATTGATCACTTTCAATATCAAATATATTTGTGAATTCTATTGATGAATATTGAAGTTTTAGTTTCAATAAATATGTTTATTTTTTGACAACACTATTACAAGAGTTTGAGCTTTTAGTGGTATTTTATTGGCGACATTTCATTAAAAAACACCGCGGTCTTCGTATTATGAGAATGGTAGCCGCATTTAATGAAGAAACGCCACCAAAAGTTAATATAGCGACATTTTTTATCATAAAATGTCACTAATATTTAAAATGTGGGTAAATTCAATAAATAAAGCGTGAAAGAAATAGGGGGATAGCAAAATGTAATATGTAAGGCAAATGCTGCTAAATGGAAATATTTAATGGAATTTATATAATTAAAACACCACTAAATTTTGGTTTTTAGTGATGTTTTCTTTATATAAACGTCAGTGGATGTTTTTATTTAATGGTATTTGTTTTAGATAATTTTGTAAAATATTGAATATTAATTTTTTATATATACATAGTGGCATTTAAAAAAACATGCCGCTAAAACTAAATAAACAATGCATAAATAATTGACTCTTATTTAAAATATTGCTAAATATCATCAATCTTTTAATAGTATTTATAAGCTCTACTAAATAATAAAAAAATATTGCTAAAAACTTAAATTGTTGCAATACAAATTTGTGAACTAATATGGAGTATTAGAAGGAAAATTTTGTTAATTTGTTTTATTTCATTAAAATTAACCCCCCTCACAATTAACCATTGTCTGGATTTTAGTAATAAAATAATGTCATCTTCTTAATTTGTTACAAGTGTTAATTTCTTGTATATGCTTAATTTGTGAGTTCATATTAGGATTAATATCATGAATATTTTTGAATTATAGTAAAATATTTAATACAATATCTAAATTATAAATTTATTAACTAATATGATATTTGGAGAGTTATTTTCTCATTATATATCTTCATTTAGAACTAATTACATTAATAGTGAATATCATATTAACTAGTTAATAGATTCATAATTCAAGTATCATATTAGAAATTTTTAAAATTTAGATACCATATTGAACATTTTATTATAATTCAATGACTATTTGTAACATTGACTCTTTAAATTACTTAATAATAAATGAAGGATAAGAAAATTCATGGAGTGTTTATATACACTTATTTGTCTAAAAAAAATTGTTAAAAAATTAAAAGAAAAATTATTGCCCTTTAGCTATTGCTATATATCTAATTTCTTCACATTTTTCAAAATGAAGATAATTTGAGAAAAATATTATTAATAAAAATAATAAAAAAATTTATATATTGTAATGATTTTTGATATCCCTAGATGAATTTTAAAAATTTTAAAATTGGAGGAAGTCATCACTATTTTTTTTTGTTAGGTATGATTTACTATATAAAAATTTATCTTTTTAATAAAATCTTAAAATTAATTAAAATCTATTAAAAAAATAATTTTTGATCTATTGAAAACAAAACTGAATTTGAGAATACGATTACACATGAGGAAAAATTAGCACCCTACAACTACCGTTTTAAAATATGTATCCATTAACCATTTGTTATCCTTTAACCTTGACAAAAAGGTCTTAATTTTTATATTTAAAAAATAATTTCCTTAATTTCGTTTATTCATCAAAATTTTGGTTTTCTATATTTTTATTTTTACTCATTTTTTATTATTTCATTTTTTCACAAAATTTTATCTCTTTTAAATTATTATTACTTTTTAAAAATTATTATTATTTCATTTTACTTTGAAAAAATAAATTAAAACTTTATTATTGAAAAACTCTTAAAATGTTCTAATACATTAATATTTTGTAACATTAAAATAAATTTTCTTACCTAAAAATTTCTTAGAAATTATTACTCAGATTTAGAACTCTATTCTCAAAGGTTCACATTTATTTTTTCATGTTTTAGTGATATACATACAATGCAAATAATGAAACATAATATTCATGTATTGTATGCATATTTTATTTATGTATTTATATTATATTATATTATTATTTTATTTATTTATTATATATTCTTTGTTCCATTTTTTAAAGAAAAATTTATTTGTTAGTTTTTCAAATTTTTTGTATTTTTTAATAGGAGGAAAAAAATTTTTACTAAAATTTTTTTATAAATATTATAATATGCTGATAATATTTTTAAAAAATATTTTCACCTAAAATTTTCATAAAAATTATTATACGTATTTCCTTAGAATATAATCATCAAAAAAAAAATTTAATTATTAATATTTTAAAATAACAATTTTATGATAACGTAAATATTCACAAACTACCCTTTCGTAAAAAAATATATATTTAAAAAAATTACAATTGCAAGTATTAAAATAATTAAATAAAAATTATAACAAAAAAAAAATAGTCCTATGAAAAAGAAATATACCTAAATGAAACTCTTGGGCTTGGATCCAAAGCAAAGCCTAGAGCTTAGATGAAACCAAATTGCTGGACTGCTAATTGGGCTTGATCTAGAGCAGGCTGAAACAGAAGTGGACCGGGTAGACTCCCTAATTCGGGTCAAGGGTGGGTAGGCCTGGGTCACGTAGGTCGCTTTGACCCGCCTTTTTATATATAAAAAAAAAGTTATAAAACATTTGTTTTTTATTTTTTTAGCTCATTTTTCCTTCTATCTTAAAAATAAAAATACCAAAACCTCTCTAAACAAAACCCAGCAACCCCCTAAATACCCAGTTTCCAGCGCCGGCGTCACCGCAGCCGCCGCCTATAGCCACCGCCTGCTGGCGCCTTTTGGATGCCGAAATTTCACCGAAACTTCTTCCCGATCCCCTCTTCTCAAGTCCGGTCTCCTTTTTTTCATGAATCAACACGAATAATCCTAGATCTAGGTTCAAAGTTCCGACAAAAAAACCCAAAACTACTACCTCCGCCACCCGCACCAATCTGTTCTCCTAGTATGTCCTTCTACCGCCCAATACCTTCTTCCTCCACAAAAAAGAGCACTAAAACTTCCCTAGAGCCATCCCAAACTGAAGCTCCTTGGCCTTTCTCCCTCTGCCGAATTTTATGTCCTTTTTTTTTTTGGCTTCTTGGGTCTGCTTCTCCCCTCCCAGGGGATGTGAATTTATTTTCTGGTTACTTGTTGCTTGACAGTTGGTTTCAGTTTTCAAAGAACAATATATATATATATATATATATATATTTTTTGGTTTGGGTGGTTGAGGGTGGAGTAGTTCGGCTGTTGGTGTGGGGATTGGGGGCTGTGATGGTTTGGTGGTCAGTGGTGGCTGTAGGCAGTGGGTTTCGGCTGGGGTGGTTGGGTAGGCTTGTGGTGGTTTTTTTTGGTTGATGGTGGGTCACAAGGGGTTTGGCTTCGGCTGTCAAGGAGGCAGAGGCAGGGGTTGGGTTGATGGTGGTTCTCGATAGTGTTGGGTGGTGGTTCGGGTCTGGGTTTATGTGTTGGTGATGTGAGAAATGATGACGGTGGATGATGGCCGAAGGGGTGATGATGCGGGCTGTTATGGTGATTCAGAGGTGGTGGGAGGCCGCGGGTGGTCTGTGTAGAGGGTTAGTGATGGTGTTGGTCAGCTGTTTTGAATTTGGTGGTTCAGACGGGTGTTTATGGTGGTGGAGTTTTTTGATGGTTCAAAGAAGTCCAGGTATGGTTTTCTGCCGGTGTTGTATATGGGGTAGAGGGTGGCTAAGGGAAGGGGCTCCTGAGATTTTCCTGTCTATTCGTGATGGTTTAGGATGGGATAGCTCTTGGATGTGGTTCTTGGCTGTGGCGGTTGGAAGAGGATGCTGGGAAGGGCTATGGGGTTTCCGTTTCTGTGAATCGTGAATGGGAATTGTAGATTGGTAATGTGTTTTTTTTTTTTTTTGGTTCTCTGAATTGTCCCCTCCTCCCCTATGTTAAAAACTTCTCGGTTCTTTTAGGATTCAACTCCTGAAAAAAGGACATGGCAATTGATTTTTGCTGGACTCTTGTTGCAACAGCCATTGCAGCATTTCGGGAGCAGTAGCATGCTGGTTCTTGGGTGGGTTGTTTGATGAATTTGTGTTGGAGTTAAATAGGTGAAATGGGAGGTAAAAACAAAGGAAACTGAGAATGGAAAGGGAAGGCTGCCAGCGGTCCCTATTTAATTAATTTTAATAAAAATAAAAATGACATTGGGCTTCAAAATTTTTAAAATTTAATTTTAGTCTATAATTAGAGTTTGGATATGAAAATTTTGATTTGTACTTTTATTAGAATTTTAGGCTTTCAGTGACTCAAAAATAAATTGGATTGTACTTTAAAAATTAAGTTTGAACTTAAAATTAGACTTTGGGTCTTTTAAATTAGAATAATTAAATTTTAAAATAATTCAAATTAAATTGAATTAAATTTTAAGCAAGATAAAATAATTAAAAAATAATTAGTTATGAATATGGGTTTAATTATATAGATTCAATTGAAGTATTTGAATAAATTCAAAATAAAAGATTTAAATCAAATATAAAAATTAATAAATTTAAATTATTTTGAACAAAATTAAATAGTTACACTACGTGTGAATAGAAAAATAACATAGATCGGTTGATTAACAATAAGATAAAAATATTTATAGCTATACTTACATTCTTTAAGCTCGAGCAAGGAAGCAAATAACTATATCCAAATTCATTAAGCACATCAGAGGAAACCAATAAAAGGAAAACAACAGCTAAAGGAGCTGCCATGAACATTGAATTTGAATAGCTTTAGTGCTTCTCCTATTTTACTAGTAGTACTTTTTAAAGTAACGATCACACCAAAGGTCAACACAATATCACATTAAACTCACTCCAACACCGGTGTAGTTTTTTGCGTGGAATTGGGTCAATCTGACTCATTTTGCACTGCATTTGTTACCGTATTCATGACTCCCAAAGTCAGCCTAATCAATTTTTGGGAGAAAAATAAATTTAGTCATTGACGCAAGTGGGCTGTTTTATAAAAAAGAAAAAAAAAAAACAAATTAATTCCGGTTAATTGAGTGTCAATAAAAAAGTTGATTAAGATTAGTTAAAAATATTATTCTCAATATGTTAAATAAATTTAAGAAGAGATCATTTATTAATCATAATTTTTTTAACAAATATCACTTGAGCTTAATGTGCACTGATTTTTTTATAAAGAAAGTTGTAATTAAAAAAATTATAAATATTAAAATTTAAAATTTAAATATATTAAATATTAATTTTTAAAAATAATTTCATAAATCAATTAAATTAATAAAAGACAAATAGCATGACACATACGTTAACAAAAACAGGGGTATGGCGATCGAAAAAATTTATAGCCTTACGGTAGATGACTTTGAGCATGTTTTGATTGCGGTCTGCGTCCTGCATTCTGACGTATTGTGGCGGGCGGTTTTGCAATGCTTTCTATATTCTGGCGTCTGGCGTATTATGTGCTCTGTTTTGTCAACTGTAATTATAAAGCTGGCTTCACACTTAACTTTCAACAAAGTAATAAAAAGTTGACTTAGAAAAGAAAAAAAAAAAAAAAACCTTGAGAGAAAGATACTTAAAAATATCTCATTTTAGATTAATAATTAAAAACGTTTGAGAAAATATTAAAGATTTAATTTCAAATCAAAATTTTATTTTTCTATGTAATAAAAAAGAAAGAAACCTAAAAAGCTTCATTGATCAAAAAGGGTGTGAACCCTAACATTAGGTAGCTGGGAAAAATCAAACATAGGCACAATATTTATGCATGAGCCAATTATAAGTACCATGTCATTATTATAGCCGAAAAACTGAAACATTGAGTTGCTTTCGGAATTAGAAGGTCCTCAACATATAAAATCGTAGACGAGAAAATTATGGCAATCAAGCCTTCATTTTCTCTCATCCTTTGCTGCTTCCTCTTGGCATCAGTCCTCTTCATCCCGCATGCAATAGTGGGTCGTAGACTAGAGGAGGTTCAAGGTACCTAACCTACTTTTCTCTTCTCTATATTTTCTTGTCTCCTTGTTTTTCTATTTATTAAATTATACATGGAACATGGATCTAAATTTTAATGCATGCATTTGTTTGTCTTGTTGACTTACAGTAAAGTGTTCAAGGTGAGGTTTTTTAATGTCAAGTTTGTAAGGTTTTTTTTATTCAACTCAATTAAATAAAAACTATATTTAAAATTGATAGATTGGTAAAATTTAATGAAAACATTAATAATTTATAGAAAATTAAAAATATGTAGCATTTATATGCAAAATTTAACCGATATTTATTAGATGGTGAAAATTTTGCATATATTTTATTTGATAAAATCTAAAAATATATCCAAATTATTTCAAATTTTTTTGTATACTTTATTTAAGTAACAAAAACTTTTAATTTACCGATTAAATTTTCAAATTTAAATTTTATTTGCTCGTTTTTAGTAAAGAACCTTGTGAACTTGATTTAAGAGACATTACTTAAATCTTGCATTGATTAATTATATAGTATTTATATCCCTTATATGATCAAATGGGTTGGAATTGCAGAAGATGATAATGGACAAAGCAAAGCGGGTGTAAGAAAAAGTCCTGCAAAAACAGCACCATCTTGGGCTGGCAACGATTCTCCTCCAACCTCAAATAGGGTTACTCAAGTGTCATATGCGAACATGATCGCCAACGGTGGTCTTGCACATTGCTCCAACATTTACGGTTGTCGTGCTCATCCTTGATATTAAAGCCACCCAACAAAAGCTCAATAAAGAACCTGTTGCGGTTTTGGAATAAAATTTCGATCCGCCACGGTATTTTTATAAATCTACTCTGTAAATTACTGATGTTAAGATTTGCTTGGCGAACCTAGCCAAACTGTTGCCTAAAGGTTTTTAGCTGTGTGAAAATTGTTGGCATATGTCCATTCCTTGATTTCTGAATTGTGTGTAGAAATCTTCCTCTTTCCATAATCAGCGTGATCTGGAACATTTAGAGGTTTTGACTTTGTTTTTCCCCTCAAAAGGATTGAATATTAGTTTTTATAAACATCTATGGAGTATTAGAAGGAAATTTTTATTAATTTGTTTTATTTTATTGAAATTAAGCCCTCCCCAATTAACCATTGTCTGGATTTCCCTAATAAAATAATGTTACCTTCTTGATTTTTATACAAATGTTAATTTATTTTTGAGTTTAAATTAGAGTTAATGTTATGATTCATGAATTGTCTTTGAATTATAGTAAAATATTTAATATGATATTTAAACTATAAATTTATTAATTAATATGATACTTGAATAGTTATTTGTTTATTATGTGTTATTATTTAGAGTTAATTGTGTTAGATGTAAGTATTATATATATTTATATTTTAGATATTATATTAAAAAAATTTTAAATTTAAGTATTATATTAAATATTTTATTATAATTTAGAGACTATTTATCATATTAACTCTTTAAATTACTCAATAACAAATCAAGGAAAAGATAAGCTTATAATTAAGAGAATTCATGGAGTGCAATGCTATGAAAAAAAAAAAAAGGGCTTTACATCAAAATTTCAAAAAAATACGCAATCGTTTCTTCGCCAAACACATGTTATTAAAATACTAAACGCAGCAAGTCAATTTAAGTAACTGTGAAGATGGAATTAACAACGAAAGGAAAGGTTGATGGGAAAAACTTTTTCAAGAAGTGAGAGGTCGAGGAGGTGAGTTAAAAGCTGGGCAATCATTCAGGCATTCTTTGTGAATGTCCCAACAATCACCCTAGCCGTCAGTCATGCAACACCAACACCGTTTTGGGTTTAATCAATTGTTATTAATTTCCTTCTAAAACCAACAATTTCTCTGCTTCCTTCGCTGCTCATTTGTAGTAAAAGAAAACAGAACAAAAGGTAACAAATTAATATGATAATAATACTCTCTCGGTCCCATAAAAATGTTTTGTTTGTACACATTTATTTGTCTCAAAAAAATATATTTCGTTTGAAAATTCAAAGAAAAATTATTTGTTTTTATTACCCTTCAACTATTGCTGTATATATAATTTTTCTCATTTTTCAAAATAAAGATAATTTGAGAAAAAATATTATTAATAATAATAATAAAAACTATATATGGAGAGGGGAGTAACATGGATCGGTTGATTAAAAATAAGATAAAAATGTTTATAGCTATACTTACATTCATTAAGCACAACAATACAAGGAAAAGGAGAGCTAAACGAGCTGCTATGAACATTGAATAGCCTTAATACTTCCCCTATTTTACTGGTACTACTTTTCCAAGTTACGATTGGCGTTTGCGTTGCGGTCACACCAGAGGTCGAAACAACATGGCATGAAACGCACTGCAACGCCGGGGTAATTTTTTTTACATGGAATTGAGTCTAATTTAGATACGTCAATAGGTAAGATATGAATAAAATAAAATATTTTTCATTCTCATTTTTGAATTTTTATATCATATTGATATTCATATCTATACCTAAGATATATTTTAAATTTATTTTTATTTTTATTTTTACATGTATTTAATAAGTATGAATAATCTCTATACTAGTAAATTTAAAAAAAAATTAAAAAAATTAAAAAAATTTATTTTTTTATTTTCTAATTTTATCTTTTATATTTAGATTTTTTTATTAATATATATTTTTAATAAAAATATATTAATTTTAATTAATTTAAAATAATAATTTATATTATTTAATAAAATTTTTTTTAATTATTAATTATATATAAATATATATATATATAAATTATTGATACAACACGAATGTTATATTACTTTTTTTTTATTTTTACAATCAATAAAAATTTAAAATTATCTTTATTTTTATTTTGATACCTATAAGATAATATTCATCTCTATATTTATTTCTATTAAAAATTGAGTTCCAGATAAGATTAACATTCTTAGTCAAACTGACTCTTTTTGCACTGCATCTATTGCCGTATTCACTACTCCTAAGGTCAGCCCAATGAGTTTTTGATAGAAATATCATTTTAGCCGTTTCCCAAGTAGGCCATTTTATCAAAAAGAAAAAAAAAAAAAACAAACTAATTCCTGTTAATTGAGTATCTACAAAAAAAAAAAAAAAGATTAAAATTAGTTTAAAATATTATTCTCAATAGTTTAAATAAATTCAAGAAGAGATCATATATTAATCATAATTTTTTATATAAAAATAACTTGAACTTATTATGCACTGATTATTTTTTTTATAAAGAAGGTTGCAATTTTAAAAAAATTATAAATATTAAAATTTTAACTTCAAATATATTAGATATAATTTTTTTAAAATACTTACATAAATTAATAGAATTAAATTATGAATCAGATTAACCTCGATAACTGTTTGTAATATTGACTCTTTAAATTACTAAATAATAAACGAAGGATAAGAAAATTCATGGAGTGTTTACATACATTTATTTGTCCAAAAACAATTGTTAAAAAATTCACAGAAAAATTATTCTCATTTTTCTCTATTTCCCCTTAACTATTGCTATATATCCAATTTCTTCACATTTTTCAAAATGAAGATAATTTGAGAAAAAATATTATTAATAAAAATAATAAAAAAATTATATATCATAATAATTTTTGAGATTGTTAGATGAATTTTAAAAATTTTAAAATTACGAATAGTCATCACTGATTTTTTTTATTAGGTGTAATTTGTTACATAAAAATTTATCTTTTTAATAAAATCTTAAAATTAATTAAAACCTATTAAAAATATAATTTTTGGTTTACTAAAAATAAAACCTAATTCAAAAGTATGATTACATATGAAAAAAAATTAACACTTTACAACTCCTGCTTTAAAAAATGTATCAATTAACCATTTATTATCTCCTAACATTGACAAAAAGGTCTTAATTTTTATATTTAAAAAATAATTTCTTTAATTCTTTTTATTCATAAAAAATTTGGTTTATTATATTTTTGTTTTACTCATTTTTTATAATTTCATTTTTTCACAAAATTTTCACTCTTTTTATTATTATTATTTTTTAAAAATTATTATTATTTCATTTTACTTTGAAAAAATAAATTAAAACTTTATTATTAAAAAATTTTAAAATGTTTCAATCCATTAATATTTTGTAACATTAAAATAAACTTTTTTACCAAGATAACTGTTAGGAATTATTATTCAGATTTTCTTATAATCCTATTCTTGAAGGTTCACATTTATTTTTTCACATTTTAATGATATACATACAATGCAAATAATGAAACATAATATTCATGTATTGTATGCATATTTTATTTATGTATTTATATTATATTGTATTATAATTTTATTTATTTAATTATTATAAATTATTTGTCCCATTTTTAAAAGAAAATTTTAACAAATTTGTTAACTTTTCACATTTATCTTTTAATAAGAGGAAAAAGATTTTTTTATTAAATTTTTTTTATAAATACTCTAATACAATGATAATTTTTTGAAAAAATCTTCTCATCTAAAAATTTCGTAAGAATTACTACTTATATTTCTTTAAAATCTTATCATAAATTTTTTTTTATTTTTTTAAATTATTAATATTTCAAAATAACAATTTTATGATAACATAAATATTCACAAACAACCATTCTTAAAAAACACATATTTAAAAAAAAAAACAATTGCAAGCATTAAAATAATTAAATAAAAATTACAACAAAATAAATAGTCATATGAAAAAGAAATATTTCCAAATGAAACTCTTGGGTTTGGATCCAAAGTAAAGCCCAGTTAAAACCAAAATGGTGGACTGCTAATTGGGCTTAATCTAGACCATACTGAAACAGAAGCGGACAGGGTAGAGTCTTTATTTCGGGTCAAGGGTGGGTCGGTCTGGGTCACGGGTCGCGTAGGGTAGTTTTGACCCGCCATTTTAGAGAAAAAAAAAAGTTATAAAACATTTGTTTTTTTTTTTTTAACACAAATTTTCTTCTATCTTAGTAAAAAAAAAAAAAACACCAAAACCTCTCTAAACAAAACCCAGCAGCCCAATAAATCCCCAGTTCCGCAGATAGCAACCTCGGGCGGGCGTCTTGTGGATGCCGAAATTTCACCGAAACGTCTTTCCGATCCCCTCTTCTCAAATCCGGCCTTTTTTTTTACATGAATCAACACGAATAATCCTAGATCTAGGTTAAAAGTTAACAAAAAAACCCACAACTACTACCTCCGCCGCCTGCACCAAGCTGTTCTCCTAGTATGTCACTCTGCTACCCAATTCCTTCTTCCCCCACAAAAACGAGCACTGAAACTTCACTAGAGCCATCCCAAACCGAAGCTCCTTGGCTTTCTCCCTCTGCCGATTTTTATATCCTTTTTGTTTTTTGTTTTGGCTTATTGACTCTGCTTGTCCCCTCCCAGGGGATGTGAATTTCTTTTCTGGTTACTCGTTGCTTGACAGTTGGTTTCAGTTCTCAAAGAAAAAAATATTTTTTTGGGTGGTTGAGGGTGGAGTAGTTCGGCAGTTGGTGTGGGGATTGGGGCTGTGATGGTTTGGTGGTCAGTGGTGGCTGTAGGCAGTGGTTTTCGACTGGGGTGCTTAGGTAGGCTTGTGATGATTTTTTATTTTTTTTGGTCGATGGTGGGTCACAAAGGGGCTGGTTTCGGCTGTCAAGGAGGCAGAGGCAGGGGTTGGGTTGATGGTGGTTCTCGATGGTGTTGGTTGGTGGTTCGGGTTTGGGTTTGGGTTTGGGTTTATGTGTTGGTGATGTGAGAAATGATGGTGGTGGATGGTAGCCGAAGGCGTGATGACGCAGGCTGTTATGGTGATTCAGAGGTGGTGTGAGGCCGCGGGTGGTCTGCGTGGAGGGTTAGTGATGGTGTTGGTTGGATGTTTTGAATTTGGTGGTTCAGAGGGGTGTTTATGGTGGTGGAGTTTTTTGGTGGTTCAAAGGAGTCTAGGGATGGTTTTCTGCTGGTGTTGTATATGGGGTAGAGGGTGGCTAAGGGAAGGGGCTTCTGAGATTTTCCTGTCTATTCGTGATGGTTTAGGATGGGATAGCTCTTGGATGTGGTTCTCGGCTGTGGAGGTTGGAAGAGGATGCTGGGAAGGGCTATGGGGTTTCCGTTTCTGTGAATGGGCATTGTAGATTGGTAATGTGTTTTTTTTTTCTTTGGTTCTCTAAATTGTCCCCTCCTTCTCTATGTTAAAACCTTCTCGGTTCTTTTAGGATTCAACTCCGGAAAAATGAACATGGCAATTGATTTTTGTTGGACTCTTGTTGCAACAGCCATTGCTGCAGTTCGGGAGGCGTAGCATGCTGGTTCTTGGGTGGATTTTTTGATGAATTTGTGTTAGAGTTGAATAGGTGAAATGGGAGGTAAAAACAGAGGAAGCTGATAATGGAGAGGGAAGGCTGCCAGCCGTTCCTATTTAATTAATTTTAATAAAAAAAATGAAATTTGGCCTTAAAAATTTTTAAAATTTAATTTCAGTTTATAATTAGTGTTTGGATCTGAAAAAATTGATTTGAACTTTTATTAAAATTTTAGGCTTAAGTGGCTCAAAAATAAATTGGATTGGACTTTAAAAATTAAGTTTGAATTCATAATTAGAAATCTTTTAAGTTTAAATAATTAAATTTTAAAATTAAATTAGATTGAATTTCAAGATAAAATAAATCAAAATAATTAATTTTGAATAAAATTTAAATGAGTCTACTTATACAGATTCAATTAAAGTATTTGAATAAATTCAAATTGAAAGATGTAAAATAAGTATAAAAATTGATGAATTTGAATTTATTAATAAAATTAAATATTTATTTTATATATGAATAGAAGAGTATAACGGATCGGTTGATTAAGGATGAGATAGAAATAATTATAGCTATACTTACATTCAGTAAGCGCAACAGAGGAAGCCAATAAAAGGAAAACAAGAGCTAAAGGAGCTGCCATGAACATTGAATTTGAATAGCTTTAGTGCTGCTCCAATTTTACTAGTACTTATTTTCAAAGTTACGTTCACACCAGAGGTCAACACAATTAAACGCACTCCAGCAACGGTTTTTTTTTTTTTTCGTGGAATTGGGTCAATCTGACTCATTTTGCACTGCATCTATTGCCGTACTCACGACTCCACAGTCAGCCCAATCAATTTTTGGGAGAAAAATAATTTTAGCCATTGACCTAGGTGGGCCCTTTTATAAAAAAGAAAAAAAAGACAAATTAATTCCGCTTAATTGAGTGTCAATAAAAAATTTGATTAGGATTAGTTAAAAATATTATTCTCAATATGTTAAATAAATAAATTTAAGAAGAGATCATATATTAATCATAATTTTTTTTATAAATATCTCTTGAGCTTAATGTGCAGTGATTTTTTTATAAAGAAAATTGTAATTAAAAAATTTATTAATATTAAAATTTAAAATTTAAAAATATTAAATATTAATTTTAAAAATAATTATATAAATTAATTAAATTAATAAAAAAATAGCATGACATATATGTTAACAAAAACAGGGGTACAGCGATCGAAAATATTTATAGCCTGACGGTAGATGATGACTTTGTACGTGGTTTGATTGCGGTCTGTGTCCTTCATTCTGATGTATTGCGGTGGTCGGCTTTGCAATGCTTTCTATATTCTGGCGTCTGGCGTCTGGCGTCTTATGTGCTCCATTTTGTCAACCGTAATTGTAAAAGCTGGCTTCACACTTAACTTTCAACAAAGTAATTATAACTTGACAAAAACGTTAAGAGAAAGAACCCTAAAAGGGTGTAAACCCAAACATTTGGTGGCTGAGAAAAATCAAACATAGGCACGGTATTTGTGCGCGGTATAAGCCAATTATAAGTAACGTGTCAATATTATAGCCGAAAAACTGAATTATTGAGTTGCTTTCGGAATTGGAAGGCCCTCGACATATAAAATCGTAGAGGAGAAAATTATGGCAATCAAACCTTCATTTTCTCTCATCCTTTGCTGCTTCTTCTTGGCATCAGTCCTCTTCATCCCGCATGCAATAGTGGGTCGTAGACTAGAGGAGGTAAAAGGTAACTAACCTACTTCTTTTCTCTTCTCCATATTTTCTTGTGTCCTTGTTTTTCTATTTGTAAAATTATACATGGAATATGGATCCAAATTTTAATGCATGTATTTGTTTGTCTTGTTGATTTACAGTAAAGTGTTCAAGGTGAGGTTTTTTAATGTCAAGTTTGTAAGGTTTTTTTTATTCAACTCTATTAAATAAAAACTGAATTTAAAATTTAAAATTTAAAATTGATAGATTGATAAATTTTAATGAAAACATTAATAATTTATAGAAAATTAAAAATAAGTAGCATTTATATGCAAAATTTTACTGATATTTATTAGATGGTGAAAATTTTGCATATACTATATTTGATAAAATCTAAAAGTATATCTAAATTATTTGAAATTTTGTTGTATACTTTATTTAAGTAACAAAAATTTTTAATTTACTGATTAAATTTTCAAATTTATATTTTATTTGCTCGTTTTTAGAAAAGAACCTTGCAAACTTGATTTAAGAGACATTACTTAAATCTTGTATTGATTTATTATATAGTATTTATATCCCTTATATGATCAAATGGTTTGGAATTGCAGAAGATGATAATGGACAAAGCAAAGCGGGAGTAACAAAAAGTCATGCAAATACAGCACCATCTTGGGTTGGCAACGATTCTCCTCCAACCTCAAATAGGGCTACTAAAGTGTCAAATGCGAACATGATCGCCAGGTCAAAATTAGGTAACGGTGCAAAAGATTGCTCCCCCGACATTTATAATCGTAATTGTCGTCGTTGATATTAAAGCCACCCAACAAAAGCTCAATAAAGAATCTGTGGCGGTTTTGGAGTAAAATTTCGATCCGCCACGGTATTTTTATAAATCTACTTTGTTAATTACTGATGTTAAGATTTGCTTGGCGAACCTGGCCAAACTGTTGCCCATTGTTTTTAAGCAGTGTGAAAATTTTTGGTATATGTCCATTCCATAATTTCTGAATTGTGTGTAGAAATCTTCCCCTTTCCATAATCAACGTGATCTGGAACATTTAGAGGTTTTGACTTTCTTTTTCTCCTGAAAAGGATTGAATATTAGATTTTATAAACATCTATGGAATATTAGAAGGAAATTTTTATTAATTTGTTTTATTTTATTGAAATTAGGCCCTTCACAATTAACCATTGTCTGGATTTCACTAATAAAATAATTTTACCTTCTTGATTTTCATACAAGTGTTAATTTCTGAAATCTACATAATTTGTGAGTTTAAATTAGAAATAATTTTATCATTCATAAATTGTCTTTGAATTATAATAAAATATTTAATATGATACTTAAACTATAAATTTATTAATTAATGTAATACTTAAATAGTTATTTATTTATCATATGTTATTATTTAGAGCTAACTGTGTTAGGTGTGAGTATTACATATATTTATATTTTAGGACCTATATTAAAATTTAAATATTATATTAAATATTTTATTATAATTTAGAGACTATTTATCACGTTATCCCTTTAAATTACTCAATAACAAATCAAGGAAAATATAAACTCATAATTAAGAGAATTCATGGAGTGCAATGCTATGAAAAAAAAAAAAAAAAAGGCTTCACATCAAAATTTTTAAAAAATACGCAATCATTTCTTGGCCAAACACATGTTATTAAAATGCTAAACGCAACAAGTCAATTTAAGCAACGATGAAGATGGTATTAACAACGAAAAGAAAGGATGATGGGAAAAACTTACTCAAGGAGTGAGAGGTCGAGGATGTGAGTTAAAAGCTGGGCAATCATTCAGGCATTCTTCGTGAGTGTCCCAACAATTACCCTAGCCGTCAGTCATGAAAAACCAACACCGTTTTGGGTTTGATCAATTGTTATTAATTTCCTTCTAAAACAAACAATTTCTCTGCTTCCTTCGCTGCTCATTTGTAGTAAAAGAAAACAGAACAAAAGGTAACAAATTAATATGATAATAATACTCTCTCGGTCCCATAAAAATGTTTTGTTTGTATCCATTTATTTGTCTCAAAAATATATATTTCGTTTGAAAATTCAAAGAAAAATTATTTTTTTTATTACCCTTCATCTATTGCTATATATCTAATTTTTCTCATTTTTCAAAATAAAGATAATTTGAGAAAAAATATTACTAATAAAAATAATAAAAAAAACTATATATGGAGAGGGGAGTAACATGTATCGGTTGATTAACAATAAGATAAAAATGTTTATAGCTATACTTACATTCATTAAGCACAACAATACAAGGAAAAACGGGCTGCCATGAACATTGAATAGCCTTAATACTTCCCCTATTTTACTGGTACTACTTTTCCAAGTTACGATTGGCGTTTGCGCTACGGTCACACCAGAGTTCGACACAACATGGCATGAAACGCACTGCAACGCCGGGGTAATGTTACTTACATGAAATTGAGTCTAATTTAGATATTTTAATAGGTAAGGTATGAATAGGATAGAATATTTTTCATTCTCATTTTTTTAATTTTTATATCATATTTATCTTCATATTATACCTAATAAATATATTAAATTTATTTTTATTCTTATTTTTATAGATATTTAATGAATATGAATAATTTTTATACTCGTAAATTTAAAAAATAAAATAAAAATAAAAATTTATTTTTAAATTTTTTAAATTTTATTTTTTAAATTTAGTTTTTTATTAATATATATTTTTAATAAAAATATATTAATTTTAATTAATTTAAAATAATAATTTATATTATTTAATAAAAATTTTATTTATTAATTATATAAATATATATAAATGATTGAGACAACACAAATATTATATTACTTATTTTTATTTTTATATTCAATAAAAATTTAAAATTATCTCTATTTTGATTTCGATACCTATAACATAATACTATCTCTATATTCATTTATATTAAAAATCGAGTTCTATTATATGCAGATAATATTAACGTTCTCAGTCAAACTGACTCTTTTTGCACTGCATTTATTGCCGTATTCACGACGCCGTAGGTCAGCCCAATGAGTTTTTGGTAGAAATATCATTTTAGCCGTTTCCCAAGTAGGCCATTTTATAAAAAAGAAAAAAAAAATAATTCCTGTTAATTAAATGTCTACAAAAAAAATGATTAAAATTAGTTTAAAATATTATTCTCAATAGTTTAAATAAATTCAAGAAGAGATCATATATTAATCATAATTTTTTATATAAAAATAACTTGAACTTATTATGCACTGATTATTTTTTTATAAAGAAGGTTGTAATTTTAGAAAAATTATAAGTATTAAATTTTAACTTCAAATATATTAGATATAATTTTTTTAAAATATTTAAATAAATTAATAGAATTAAATTATGAATCAGATTAACCTCGACAGAAAGAAACCCGAAATGCTTACATTGACCAAAAAGGGTTTGAACCCAAATAATGGGCGGCCGAGAAAAGTCAATCATGGGCATAGTATTTATTAGTACCGTGTATGATGATAGCCGAAAAAACTGAAATAATAGTGTTGCTTTAGGAATTAGAAGGCTCCCAAAATATAAAATCGTAGAGGAGAAAATTATGGCAATCAAAGCTTCTTTTTGTCTCATCCTTTGGTACTTCCTCTTGGCGTCGGTCCTCTTCATCCCGCATGGAATAGTCGGTCGTAGGCTAGAGGAGGTTAAAGGTACCTAACCTACTTCTTTTCTCTTCTCTATATTTTATTGTCTCTTTGTTTTTCTATCTATTAAATTATACATGGAATATGGATTTAAATTTTAATTCATGTATTTGTTTGTCTTGTTGCTTTACAGTAAAATGCTAAAGATGACGTTTTTTAACGTCAAGTTTGTAAGGTCTTTTTTATTCAACTCGATTAAATAAAAACTGAATTTAAAAATTAAAATCGATAAGTTTTAATGAAAAAATTAATAATTTATAAAAGGTTAATTAAAAATATATAGCATTTATTTGCAAAATTTGACGGATATTTATTGGATGGTGAAAATTTTGCATATACTTTATTTAATAAAATATAAAAATATATCCAAATTATTTGAAATTTGGTTGTATACTTTATTTAAGTAACAAAAATTTCTAATTTATAGATTAAATTTTTAAATTAAATTTTTATTTGTTTACTTTTAATAAAAAACCTCATAAACTTGATTTGAGACATATTACTTAACGATATGTTTGAATAAATATTAATAAAAAAAATGAAATGAAATGAAATGAAAGGAAATAAAATGAAAGTTTTTTAGAGAAAAAGAAATAGTACATATACCTCATGTTTGAATAGTTAAAATTAATAAAAAAAATGAAAGAAAAATAAAAAAAAATTAACAACAATTAATTGAATAAATAGTGAAAAAGAAATGAAATAATTCATTATAATATTTGTTTTTAATTATAACCTTTTTTTTTAATAAAGTAACATGTAATATACAAGTATAAATATATCTTTTTAAACAAAATTGAGTATGTTTAATACAGTAAGATGTATTAACTAGTTATTGATGTACTCTTAATTTTATATTTAATTTAATTTTTTAATTTATTTTGATAATAATTTGATTTATTTTGTTGTTAAGAGTTAAAAAATCATAAAATATTTATAAATTGTGATATTATATAAAATACTCATAAAAGAAAATTATCTTTGTTGAAGTTATTAGTTATATAATTAAATCTAATGTCATAACAAAAATATAAATATAATAGTTTTTTCATAAAAATAAAATTTTTTCAACTTTTCTTTATTCGTTTTTCCCCTAAATTAAGGTATAAAAAAAACTAAGGATTACAAGAAAAATAAAAGGTTATTAGGTTTTTACATTTTTCCTTTCCTTTAAATTAAAAGTTTATAAAAAAAATATATTTTTTTTGTTTCCATTGCTTTTCTTTATTTTCCTTTCTTTTTCCTCCCTTCAATCCAAACATAGTGTAAATCTTGCAATGATTTTATTATATAGTATTTGTATTCCGTATATGATGAAATGGTTTGGAATTGCAAAAGATGATAATGGACAAAGCAAAGCCGGAGTAAAAAAAAGTCATGCAAATACAGCACCATCTTGGGTTGGCAACGATTCTCCTCCAAGTCCAAACGTATATAGACATAGAGCTAATGGAGTGTCATATGGGAAGAATTTCATCTACAGGACATCGATACCTAACAAACCAGTTTGCTCCGGCATCGTCTATAGTAAGAATTGTAATGGTGATCCTTGATATTAAAGCCACCCAACAAAAGTTCAATAAAGAATCTGTTGCAGTTTTGGAATAAATTTTCGATCCATCACGGGGTCGTAATAGTTTTGGGATCGTCAGACGTAAAGTATTTTAAAATCGAATTAAATGAGGAAAGTCATCACCAATTTGTGTTAGGGTGTGATTGGTTACCTAAAAGTTTATATTCTTAATAAAACTATAAAAACGAGTTTAAAATTTATCAAAAAGATAAATTTTGATCTACAAAAAATCAAGTTGGATCCGAAAATCGGTTACTTGTGGGGAAGGATTAGCACCCCTACAACGCCCATAAATTGGTATCAATTAATTACGTGCTATTTTCGGTGTTTGATAAAAATGGTTTTAATTTAAATTTTAACACTAATTATCTTCATTTGAAAAATAAAATTTTGCTAAAGCTCTTTATTTAGAAATATTGAGAAAATCTTAAAGAAGAATTATTTTAAAATTCTCCAACATCTAGGCAGAATTTTAAAATAACTATTTTCACTTAAGATTTAACACGATAATCCTTAAAATAAAATAACAATCTTTATAGAAGATAATTGTTAGTGACTTTCCAACGTCTAGGTAAAGTACCAAGAATTATTTTTTTCGGACTGTTATTTCTATTTTATTTATAATATCACAAAAAAATTTTAAATGTATTATTCTTTTTTATTATAAAATATTTTATCATCAAACAGTAAATTAAATAAAGAATAATGCAGATAATTATCGATGATAACACGATAATATATGCATGCTAATAAATGTCATGTAAAATGAAATGCAATTTAAAAGTTGGGTTCTTAAGTATAATGAGACTACCCCGACTCTTCAACATCTAGGCAGAGCTTAGATGCAACTTTTTATATTTAAGATCCTAATTTACTATTATACTTTTTATTTATTAATCTTATTATTAATTCGAATTAAGAAATCGTGTGAAAAGACTTAACGAAATAAAATTTTTTAAATACCCCGTCATCCAAGTAGCATTCGGGAACAAATTACTTCAAATGAGATTTTCACACGTGTCCTTAAGATTTACAGGATATTTTGAGTAAGGGCTTGAATAAAGGTTTTAAATATTAGATTTTCAAGATTTTGAAGATTCGGATTTTAAGGTTTTGATTTGAGTCTTGAGGGTTTTAGGATTTGATTTTAAGGTTTAGAGGGTCTTAAGGCTTGAATTTTAGGGTATGAAAGGTTTAGGATTTTGATTTTAAAATTTAGAGATTTTAGGGTTTTGATTTTTTTTTTAAAATGAGGTTTAGGGTTTTGATTTAAGGAGTTTCGGATTTTGGAGTTTTGGGTTTTAGGGGTTTGAGATTTTATGGAGTTTGGATTTAAAGGATTTCGAATTTTAAGGGATTTCGAATTTTAGAGGTTTCGTATTTTAGGGTTTTGAAATTTAAGAATTAATGTTTAAAGTTTCGTTTTTAAGAAAATATGAACATCTCTAAAAATCTTCAACATCTAGACGAATTTTTGGAGCAAGTTCGATTTTAATGATTTTTAAAAATTAATTAAAAATTTCTCATATATATATGTTTTTTATGAAAATTGATTAATAATAATTCTCTAACATCTAGACAGAATTATTTTTAAGAATATATTTTTATTCCCTCCAACATCTAGGTAGAAAATGTAATAAAAATTATTTTTTTTATTATTATTTTTTAAAGCATTTTTAATATATATTTTTTAATTATTATCTTACTTATTTTCATTTTTATTATTATTAAAATAATTAAATATTTATCCTAAGTAATTTAAAAACTTATAATGTATAAATATATAAAAATACTTAAAATAACAAAAATAATAATATATAAAAAAATTAAAAAATTAAAAAATTTTTTTACCTCAACCGAACCGGTCAACGGTCCAATCAATGGTGGTTCGGTTGGATCGAAAAGAGGTAGGTTCGGGGCACGGTTTGGTTGAGCCAGTTGAGGAGCGGTTCGGACCGGTCTAAGAAGCGGCTCGGTCCGGTTCGATCAAACCGATTCAGGGCTGCTGAAGAACCGAGTTGGCGAATCGATTGTGCGGTCCCCGGGTCGGGTCCGGGTCCACGTGTGGATCTTTTCTTACCCAATACGACGTCGTTTTGGCCTTTAGGCCTTTATATATAACTAAAAATTTTTTTTGTTTCAGTCTTTTTCTATTCAAAAAAAAAAAAGAGGGGCAAGCTCCAGAGCTTCGTCATCGTCTAGTCGCTGGACCATCGCATCGACCCTCGCCTGGTTCACCATCAGTGACGTTACCGATGATCGTCAATGACCGAAAAACTTTCAAAATACCTTAAAAATTTCTTTTTTTCGTTCTCTTTTTGGATCTGACTTTGTTTTTGCCAGAAACAGTCCCGATCGTCGTAGATCGGGGCTTGAAGTTTTCTGCCTTTTTTTTCTTTTTCTTTTTCTTTTTTTAAGGAGAGACTAATATGATTTTTTCTTTTACAAGTAACGTGGCGCTGGGTTCCTTCCTGCGGAAAGGACTGTGTTTGTCTATTTTTTGTATCTATTTTCTTTGGTTTGGGTATTTGGGTGTGGGTTTGAAATTTGAGTTTTTATACGTGGATATCAGGGTTTTGTCTGGGGTTGTTGAAAGTGTTTTGAGATGGGTAGTTCATCTGAGCTTGAGGTTTGTTGTAGGGGTGGATTGAATAGGCCTTTTTTTTTTTCGAGAGAGAATCTGAAAGGGAAAAAGGCTGAGGTTTTAAAGAACTTCAATTAGAGAAATCTAAGTGGCTATAGATGGACTGAACAGGGGGCTTGTCGGGGACGACGTCCAGCCCTCTACTTTTTATCTCTTTTTCTCTTTTTTTATTATTATTATAATTATTATTATTATTAAATTAAAATAAAAATAATAGATCCGGATAAAATCAGTGTCTACACGTTATATTATTATCAATCTACTTTGTTAATTACTGACGTTAAGATTTGCTTGGCGAACCTGGCCAAACTGTTGCCCAAAGTTATTTAACTGTGTGAAAAATTTTGGTATATGTCCATTTCTTAATTTCTGAATTGTGTGTAGAAAAATTCTCTCTTTCCATAATCAACGTGATTTGAAACATTCGGAAGTTTTGACTTTTTTTTTTCTCCTCAAAAGGATTGAATATTTAATTTTTAATTAAATTTTGGTTTTGAATTCAAAGGTTATTTTTTTTCAAAATTATTGATCTATGAATTCTCTATTCTTATATTTATTTATCAAAAGAATATATATTATATGTATAAATTTTTATGAATTCGTAATTTTTAAATATTACTTTAATATCATGTTAATTGATTTAAAAGTTAGTTAGCTCAAAGTAAACTATGTAATTCATGTCAGATATGATTTTATTTGACACAAACACGACACCAATATTTAAATAATACGAATAACCTAAATATAAATATAACATGAATAATCTTGACACGAACACAATATAAATTTTTAAATCATATGAATATTTTAAACATAAATATGACATTTAATTGTATGTATTATATACGACACAATTAATACATTTAAAATTAATTTATTTAATATAACCCAAGTAATACGATACGATATGAATAACATAATTAGATCTGATTAATCTATTTATTTAAACAAAAAAATCATTTAAATTAGCATTTAAACAAAAAGTTATTTAAAAATCAAATATTTATAATCTATTGAACCACTAAAATTATGATAAATATAATTATTAATATATTTAAAAAATAAATTAAAATAATTTTAATAGTTTGTATGTTATATATGCTTACATAAATACTATTATTTCTTAAATATATCATTATCATTTGATATGAATACAATATGAATAATATTATATTTTAATCATATAGACATAATTAAGACACGAAATATGATACTAAATCATACATAAAATTTTTATATTATTTTTATATCATATTTAAAATTATTAAGCTTAATTCAACATTTATTTTTGATTTGAGATGGATGTAGCATTACAAACAGATATAGACTTTTGATTATGGAGTAAGAAGTCGAATTATTATAAATAATAAATAAAATAAACCAAACCTTATATCCTCAAATGGCGCCTATCTCGATAATAAAGGAACATGGACAATATATAAAAACTAAGGAAAAATGCAGGTGGAAGAAGAATATGTGATGGTGAATATTGGTCAGTGAAATTATAAAAATTTAATATTTTATTAATAAATTACATGGTAATTAATTTTATTGTGAACGTTTTCTAATGGAAAATCAATCTATATTTAAGAGAGGTTTTTTTTTTTTTTACGAAAATTAAGAGTTATTTAAAGGAAAAAATTTTAGCAAGTTAGGGTCTCTTTGGTCCCATTAGTGTTATTTGAGTAGAATTATTTTAAAAATGTTGTATGGAAGTTTAAAAATATATATATTTTATGAAAAATTTAAAATAATATTTGATAAACTTTATGCAAAAGTAGAATATCAAAAAAATTTTATAATTTTTTAACAGACGAAAAATAAGTTAACTAATTTTATTAAAATAAATCATAAATTTTTAGATGAAAGAAATAAATAAAATAAAGAAACATTTTTGTTAATTAAAAATAAAAACAAATAAAATCAATAGAAAAGTTAGACCAAATAAAAAAACGGTAAGGTGTTATTTTGTAAAAATATTAAATATTTGTTAGTAAACATTAGTACATTTTTTAGAAAAATTTTGATTTAAAATTTTATCTAGCTCAAATGAGCTTATCGCATAAGCTTAAAATATTAAAATTTTAAAAATCAAACCTTTGACTTTGCTTTTAGAATAAAAAATTTTTCATTAGTTGAGTCAAAATTCAAACACCACTAATTTTGAAATAATTACACAATTTTCTCTCTTAATGCTGGAGATTTTTAATCGAAATTTAAACATGATCCTTAAATGAATGTAATATTGAATCTAAAATTAAAATAGAGCAAACGAATTGGTTTGATTAATTCGATTGTAAAAATAAAAAAATTGATTTAATCGAATCAATTTAATAAAAAATCAAACAGACCGAAGAAAATAAAAAAAATCAAATGCAATAGAATTGAATTGAGTAAATCGATTATAGTTGACTTTTTCGATTTCGTCGATCCTCTAATTTTTTTTTTTTTTTAGTTATCAACATTCAATTATGTAAATCATATAAGGTAGTTATTATAATAAGTTTGAGAATGAAAGAGAAACGTCATTAAAATTCACAAACATGTATAATTCTTTGACAAGAAACAATTAAAGGCCATAAACTTTTATTAATTCTTCTCTAATGGACTCTTTGAGATTATGTACATTCAACATTAAATATGGGTTTAAACACACGTCATGAATCAAATGAGGGAAAGAGGTGAAGTACACACCTAGTTTGAGAATGAAAGAGAAACGTCATTAAAATTCACAAACAAGTATAATTCTTTGACAAGAAACAATTAAAGGCCAACAAACTTTTATTAATTCTTCTCTAATGGACCCTTTGAGATTATGTACATTCAACATTAAATATGGGTTTAAACACACATCATGAATCAAATGAGGGAAAGAGGTGAAGTACACACCTGGTTTGACAAAAGGGGAAGGCAAAAACCCAAAGATGGTGACCATTAATGGGTATGCTTTGGTAGTCTGGTGTGGTGGCTTTGGGCTCTAAGGGCTCCTCAGTCGTCACTAGTGGAGTCTAGGTCTCAAGCATGATTGTGAGAGGTGAGAGAAGATTCAAGAAACTGAGATGAGAAAGAGGCTGGTGTGGTGAAGGACGGAGAGGCTGGAGAGAGTGTGAGAGTTGAGAAAGAAAGAGAGGAAAATGAAATTAGGAATTTAAAGTTTAGGGGAATGTACAAAAATTGAAGGGTAAATGAGTAATTGGCAAAATTAAAATTAATTAAAATGTAATTTATATTATTTAATTATTAAATATCGGTTATTTTAGTCTATTCAATTTTTAAAATTCAACATCAAAAACCTATCGAATAAACTGTAAAAATCAAATCTCAAATCAATTTAATTTATTAAATCGAAAAAATTGAATCGATTTATTATAATTATCAATTTTTGATCGGGTATTTCAGAGCTGACCGATTGCTGCTCTGCCCTATCCAAAATCAATCTTCCAATGTTTGGTTTCTTTCCTTTTTAGGAAAAGCCAACTATTAACTATATAATTAAGCATACAAATTTAACTGTTGAGCTTTTAACTGATTTACATTTATTTTGGGTCCACTTATAACATAATAAATAGTAAAGAAAAAACAATGAGAGAGGATCTCTCCAATAATAGTAGTATTATTTATTTATTGTATTTCCATTTATATCATAGTGATTATGGTATATATTGAAAAGCTTTGGAAAAGACCAATAATATTTCTTGTCAACATGTAGCAACCAAGTTAATGGCTGCTTGTTTGGCTTTCCTATTCCTAGTTTTTGCCTCTCCGTTTTTCGAGAATGTGCGTACTTCGTTTAATTTGTACCTTATACCTTTAATTTTTTTAATTTTTCGAATACCCTTTTGATATTCACATGTATCTCATGTAGTTTTATACAGCGAAATGATTTTTTTTTTCTTTTAATGGAACCTTCAATTTGAACAGTTAGCAGAAGAAGCGTCCATGAGCTTGATTTGACCGTACCAGCAGGCAGCATATAACACTAGGACCATGCAGTCATAAACCATGCGGTGTAGCAAACTCCGTGGCCTTCTTGTTACGAGATTGTTGGTGCTGCATATCAAAAGAATCACATCCATGCTATTACGTAAAAGCAGATTGCGAAGCTAATTGCCCATTCGGACCGACTCCTGTTCTTGCAATTCCATAACTTGCATTGCTTTGATATAGCTGTCCTCTAGTTGTTCAAATCAACCATTCACTTGTTTCCAATAATCATGAATAAGAAAAGGGCATAAGAAGATCAACCTTTTTTGCATTGCTGCTGCCTATAAACTCAGGGAATTTCAAAACGAAAATCATGTAAGAAGAGCAGGCTGTTCTACTTGTAGCTCCCTCTTTCTGATAACAGAATTTATAAAAATCAAGGCACAAGGACCGGAACCCTTTCCAAATGAAAGTTCTGATATCTCCAGAGAAAATGAGATTTACACCTTTGACTCGATCCCTTTGTAAAGATCTATACAAACAGATTGGCATGAAGTTCCTGTGGTAGTATATGTAGACACCCAATTGGGTCCGGGCCCAGATCAATTGGGCCTGACCCAAATGGGTAAGGCCCATTTCAATCCTGTATATTTTTTTTTCTTCTTTTGTATTTTATGTATTCTATTATTATTATTATTATTATTATTATTATTATTATTATTATTATGTATATCTTTATTTATTTATTTATTTTTATTCAGGTTAGATTTATATGTATTTTATTTATACAGTTATATATTATTATTATTTTTTTTTGTGTAATATATTTTTGGGTTTATCTTGTTTTATTTGTCATTATTTTTTTTTAATCATCTGTTAATTCTATCTTCTTTTTCCCGAATTATCTGATATTATTTTTAATTTTTAATTTTTGATTTTCTTTTCTAATTATCTAGTTTTTTTTTTATTTTGATTTTGGAGGGCTGAGATTGAAGGCTGAAGAATCCCATTGGAAGTGGGAATTCAATCAGAAGAGTCCAGTGGGATTCAAAGATTGAATTCCCGTCCAAGGAGGAATTGGGATTGATCAGAAACTCCTGATCAATCCCTATATAAAGCACCTCCTGGAACAGTTCAAGAACACACAGAAAACAGTAAGCAAAGCTACTGATTTGAGAGAAAAGGAGGCGTATAGGAAGCTAGGAAAAGTTTAGGAGTGGTCTGGGAGTGAGAAAAAATTTCTAGAAATTTTTGGCGAAAAAATTTTTTGGAAATTTCTGGGAAATTTCCAGATTCCGGCAAAAATTCCGGCGAAGTTTGAATTTTCCGGCGATAGTTCCGGCCAAACTTGAAGTTTCCGACAATCAGCCCAGTTTCCGGCGAAGAATCCCAGAAACCGGCGATCTTTCGGCAACTTCCGGCGAACTTCCGGCGAAATTTTCCAGATTCCGGCGAGAATTTCCAGAATTCGGCGAAATCCCACCGGTGTTCTTCAGTCTTTAGAGAGAAGGCAGAGGAAAGAAGGAAGAAGAGAGAGAGAGAGGAGGGGCGGTCTGCCGAAAAACAGAGGGTAGTGCCTTTTATACCCTCCCAAAACGACGTCGTTTTGGCTTTAAGTTAACCCAGAGGATCCGCGCGTTTTGCCGCAACCCGACCCGACCCGGGCGTCGACCCGCTTTCTGACCCGCGCGTGCCAGCCCCCTCCGAGTCGAGCCGAGCCGAGCCAAGCCGCCAAGCCGCTCCCCCCGAGCCGTTTTCCTGCCTTGAGCCGAGCCGAGCCGAGCCGCGATCCGAGCCACTCCAGGTTTTTTTTTTTTTTTTTTCTTTGAATTTTTTTATTTTATTTATTTCTTTGTTTATTTTAATTTTTATTTATTAGATTAGGTTTATGTAATATTCTTTTTATTTATTTTTTATTATTTTATTTTCTTTAAATAAAAATAAAAAATTTCAAAAAAAAATATTTTTGGGGAAAAGTTGAAAGTATCAATTTTCCTCAGAAATAAATTTCGAAAAAAAATATTTTTAGGGAAAAGTTGAAAGTATCAATTTTCCTTAAAAATCAAAATTTCAAAAAAAAATATTTTTGGGGAAAAGTTGAAAGTATCAATTTTCCTCAGAAATAAATTTCGAAAAAAAATATTTTTAGGGAAAAGTTGAAAGTATCAATTTTCCTTAAAAATCAAAATTTCAAAAAAAAAAATATTTTTGGGGAAAAGTTGAAAGTATCAATTTTCCTTAGAAATAAATTTTCAAAAAAAGGGTTTTTGAGGAAAAGTTGAAAGTATCAATTTTCCTTGAAAATCGAAATTTCCAAAAAATATTTTTAGGGAAAAGTTGAAAGTATCAATTTTCCCTACAAAAAAAAAATCATTCTTTCCTTCCTTTCTATCTTAATTTTGATTTTGTTTTTTTCTTTAAATAATCCGACGACGGAGCCTCTGTAAGTGAAACAGTAGTTTTCTTGCATACTCCTGAGGTGAGGGAATTTTCTCAATTTTCTGCTAAAAGTATTAGAGTCAATTGAGAATAATTTCCAATAACTAATTACTTGGTAAAATTTTAAAGCTTTTGGATAACACAAATTTAAGCTGGTACCATTTTTTGATGGGCGTTGTGAGGGTGCTATAACCTTCCTCACACGTAACCGAACTCCCGAACCCTGTTCTGGTTAGTAGACCTGAACCTATTCTTTTAGGGACCCTTAAGCTTAGGTGTTTCCTGAAAGGACAGATTCCTTAGGTGGCCAATCGCACCTAGACAAAAAAGATTGGTGGCGACTCCCTAAAGTCAATGTCTAGCGATAGATCCCCGGATCTAGACGTTACGACAGTATACAAGTACTGAAATTCTAATCAAGTTAATTAAATTGAAGTTGGTTAAAAATGATTGCCAGAATATGTTTTAACGGGGTCAATTATCCTCAGGATGCCAAGCAAACAATGCAGTGGTTAAAACCAAAATGCACCAGCAGGATGGGAAAACTTGCTGGTAAAGTCCAACCCCCATATATTTCTCAGTTTTGTTTTGTCAGCTTTTCTGAAAGGGGGTGGAGCTGTCGCTATGAGTCTGAGATGGGTATGGCTTTGAAGAACTTGGCTACAGCCTGATAGAGATTTTCTTCATCAAAGGGCTTTGAGACATATCTATCCATCCCACATTTCAGGCACTCGTCATAAGTCGCACGAATTACATCAGCTGTCATGGCTAATATTGGCACATGCCACTCACCCTTCCTGGCAGACCCTTCATCTGTTCATTTGCCCGACTCTCCATCATTCGAATTCAACGAGTTGCCTCAAACCTGAAATAAAAGTTCATGATAGTATTATATTCACATGCATGCTATCTTCTTTATACAATGATTAATATTTAAATTTATTTGTCTTGGATGTAAAGGATGATTATCTGACGGAAAATGAAAAATTACGGCAGCATTGAAGAAATACACAGTAAAATAATGATATTATCAGGTTGTCATTGAAACAAGAAAACATTGCTAGAGTCGCCGCTTAACAAAGTATCAAGCAATAAGAAAACTAATTTCAATCCCCGCTGAACACAAAAAAATCCCATATCACTTAAAAGGACATGTCCAAACGCCAACTTTGTTACTGAAGTATAGAAGTTGGAATACAGAATGGAAGAATGAGTCCAAGGGATGGATTGGTGTATTCAGCTTTTCAAGAAGTTTCCTTTGTTTTGAACTGTCCGGTATACATACCATTGGCTAGAGACATCAATTTGAGAGAAATTTCAGATACAGTGGGGAGGAAAGCATAAGGGAAAGAAAAGGAATTTGATGAATAAATGAAGTGTTGCACTGTAATGAAAAATAAGTGTTACACAGTATTGAAATAATGAAACTGCTTCACAGGGATTTTCTAGTTTCCTTTTACCATGCCTTGATTAGCATTAAGCCCTGAGATTCAAAGTTACCGCTTTATGTCATTTGTAATCTGAAGGATGTCAAAAACAAGCTAATCTCAGACTCGGACACTGTGAATACCCAGTAACAACAACCGGTTATTCCATATGTAGTGTGCAGTCCACTTTTTTTTTTTCTTTTCTTTTTAGTTGGCTCCTCTCACCATATTGCACCTATTTTATGGTATATCTCTTGGTCTAAGGTAGATCTGTAATGGTCATCATGTATCATAGCTATAGTACATGCATGTACATGTCTGGGAAGAAAAAGAAACAGATAAATAGGGAAAGATGCAGGGATAAGCACAATATCATAAACGAAAATGGTTTACATCTTTTAACCAGCTATCTAAAGTGATATAACTTGGCATACCATTTGAAAAAGATCATATTATGAATATCAGATTATTGCCCACAGATATAAAGCAGAATGACACAACAACTGTTACACTTTTTTCTTTATTCTTTCTTTTTGGTATTTTGGTTGTCAATTTTTCAATGAGAAAGATATGGCATACATACGGAACCACTGATATCCTAAATTTTCGGGTAGTATTTTTTTGTGTTTATGATAAGTTAAAAGCTTTTGTAGGTGCCTCACCAACAATTGGCTTCTGCATAAATACAAAATTTTATAATTGAAAACATTTTCTGTTAGGCAGAACCATTATTGAAACCTGAAGGCTGCAAAGTTCATGAAATAATTATATATTAAAGCCTGTAGGTAGTGAAATTCATGAAATTCAGTTAACTTGAACATGGGAAAAAGAACTTCACTATTCATAATTGGACACTTTTTTGTGCAACTACAGATCAGCAAATCATGAAAACTATAGGTGTAGATTCATTTCCTTCCAAAATTCACCAAATTTCAGCTGACAAATCTGACGCCAACAAAATTCCAACCAAAAGAATATTGTAAATTAAATTGGATTGCAGGCCAAAGAACTTAAAAATCTGAGTAACCAACCACAAAAGTTTCAACTGATCAGCATTTAAACAAACCGATATCTGGCAACCGATCACTCACCCTTTAAATAGTAATTGCAACAAATGGACTGCCAGGAAAACTGACAATGCAACCAAAAAAAAGGGTAAACCAATCATTTAATCCATTGAATTTGATTTGCTCAAAAACAAACAAAATGGTAACAATTTCCCGAGGCAATGCCAAATTACCGGTTGTCCAAGATGAGAGAACAAACATGATCGGCAGATATTGTAGCCTGAGTCCCTATCTGCCTGGCAACTGACAAATCTTTAAAAATATACTTAGAAAAGAGATTTTTTTTTTTTTCGGCTTGTTGACTCTGCTTCTCCCCTCCCAGGGGATGTGATTTTCTTTTCTGGTTACTCGTTGCTTGACAGTTGGTTTCAGTTTTCAAAGAACAATTTCTTTTTTTTTGGTTTGGGTGGTTGAGGGTGGAATAGTTCGGCTGTTGGTGTGGGGATTGGGGGCTGTGATGGTTTGGTGGTCAGTGGTGGCTGTAGGCAGTGGGTTTCGGCTGGGGTGCTTAGGTAGGCTTGTGGTGGTTTTCTTTTGGTCGATGTGGGTCACAAGGGGGCTGGTTTCGGCTGTCAAGGAGGCAGAGGCAGGGGTTGGGTTGATGGTGGTTCGGGTCTGGGTTTATGTGTTGGTGATGTGAGAAATGATGGCGGTGGACGGTGGCCGAAGGGGTGATGATGCGGGCTATTATGTTGATTCAGAGGTGGTGGGAGGCCGCGGGTGGTCTGTGTAGAGGGTTAGTGATGGTGTTGGTCGGCTGTTTTGAATTTGGTGGTTCAGAGGGGTGTTTATGGTGGTGGAGTTTTTTGATGGTTCAAAGGAGTCCAGGGATGATTTTCTGCTGGTGTTGTATATGGGGGTAGAGGATGGCTCAGGGAAGGGGCTCCTGAGATTTTCCTGTCTATTCGTGATGGTTTAGGATGGGATAGCTCCTGGATATGGTTCTCGGCTGTGTAGGTTTGAAGAGGATGCTGGGATGGGTTATGGGGTTTCCGTTTCTGTGAATCGTGAATGGGAATTGTAGATTGGGAATTTGTTTTTTTTGGTTCTCTGAATTTTCCCCTCCTCCCGTGTTAAAAAATTTCGGTTCTTTTAGGATTCAACTCCTGAAAAAGGGACATGTCAATTGATTTTTGTTGGACTCTTGTTGCAACAGCCATTGCTACATCTCAGGAGGCGTAGCATGCTGGTTCTTGGGTGGGTTGTTTGATGAATTTGTGTTAGAGTTGAATAGGTGAAATGGGAGGTAAAAACAGAGGAAGCTGAGAATGGAGATAGAAGGCTGCCAGCCGTCCCTATTTAATTAATTTTAATAAAAATAAAAAAGATATCGGGCTTTAAAATTTTTAAAATTTAATTTTTGTCTATAATTAGAGTTTGGATATGAAAAAATTGATTTGTATTTTTATTAGATTTTCAGGCTTTAAGTGACTCAAAAATAAATTGGATTGTACTTTAAAAATTAAGTTTGAACTCACAATAGACTGGATCTTTTAAATTCGAATAATTAAATTTTAAAATAATTTAAATTAAATTGGATTGAACTTTAAACAAAATAAAATGATTCAAAAATAATAAATTATGAAAAAAATTTAAATGAGTTTAATTATATAAATTTAATTAAAGTGTTCGAATAAATTAAAATTAAAATATTTAAATCAAATATAAAAATTAATGAATTTAAATCATTTCAAACAAAATTTAATATTTATATGATATATTGACAAGAAGAATAACATGGATCGATTGATTAACAATAAAATAAAAATATTTATAGCCATACTTACATTCATTAGTCCCAACCGAGGAAGCCAATAAAAGGAAATCAAGAGCTAAAGGGGCTGACATGGACATTGAATTTGAATAGCTTTAGTGCTTCTCCTATTTTACTTGTACTACTTTTCAAAGTTACGTCACACCAAAGGTCAACACAATATCGCATTAAACGCACTCCCACACCGGTTTACTTTTTTAACTGGTATTGGGTCAATCTGACTCATTTTGCACTGCATCGATTGCCGTACTGACGACGCCCAAACTCATCCCAATCAATTTTTGGGAGAAAAATAATTTTAGCCATTGACCCAAGTGGGCCATTTTATAAAAAGAAAAAAAAATAATTTCGGTTAATTGAATGTAAATAAAAAAATTGATTAAGATTAGTTAAAAATATTATTCTCAATATGTTAAATAAATTTAAGAAGAGATCATATATTAATCATAATTTTTTTTTATAAATACCATTTGAGGTTAATGTGTACTGATTTTTTTTATAAAGAAAATTGTAATTAAAAAATTATAAATATTAAATTTTAAATATATTAAATATATTAAATATATTAATTTTTAAAAATAATTACATAAATTAATTAAATTAATAAAAAACAAATAGCATGACAGATACGTTAACAAAAACAGGGGTACAGCGATCGAAAATATTTATTGCCTGATGGTGGATGACCTTGTTCGTTGTTTGATTACCGTCTGTGTCCTACATTCTGACGTATTGTGGTGGTCGGTTTTGCAATGCGTCTGGCGTATTATGTGCTCTGTCTTGTCGATTGCAATTGTAAAGCTGGATTCACACTTCTTTCAACAAAGTAATAAAAACTTGACTTAAAAAAAAATAAACCTTAAGAGAAAGAAACCTAAAAAGCTTACATTGACGAAAAAGAGTGTGAACCAAGACAATAGGTGGCTGAGAAAAGTCAAACATAGGCACAGTATTTATGCGCGGTATGATCCAATTATAAGTACCATGTCATTATTATAGCCGAAAAACTGAGTTGCTTTCGGAATTATTAGGCCCCCAACATATAAAATCGTAGAGGAGAAAATTATGGCAATCAAACCTTCATTTTCTCTCATCCTTTGCTGCTTCCTCTTGGCATCAGTCCTCTTCATTCCGCATGCAATAGTAGACTAGAGGAGGTTAAAGGTACCTAACCTATTTCTTTTCTCTTCTCTATATTTTCTTGTCTCCTTGTTTTTCTATTTGTTAAATTATACATGGAATGTGGATCTAAATTTTAATGCATGTATATGTTTGTCTTGTTGATTACAGTAAAGTGTTCAAGGTGAGGTTTTTTAATGTCAAGTTTGTAACCTTTTTTTATTCAACTCAATAAAATAAAAACTGAATTTAAAATTTAAAATTGATAGATTGATAAATTTTAATGAAAACATTAATAATTTATAGAAAATTAAAAATATGTAGTATTTATATGCAAAATTTAACCGATATTTATTAGATGGTGAAAATTTTGCATATACTTTATTTGATAAAATCTCAAAATATAATCAAATTATTTGAAATTTTATCGTATAATTTATTTAAGTAACAAAAATTTTTAATTTACCGATTAAATTTTTAAATTTAAATTTTATTTGCTCGTTTTTTAATAAATAACCTTGCAAACTTGATTTAATAGACATTACTTAAATCTTGCATTGATTTATTATATAGTATTTATATCCCTTATATGATCAAATGGTTTGGAATTGCAGAAGATGATAATGGACAAAGCAAAGCGGGAGTAACAAAAAGTCATGCAAATACAGCACCATCTTGGGTTAGCAACGATTCTCCTCCAACCTCAAATAGGGTTGCTAAAGGGCCATATGACAACCTGATCGATTGGTCAGCATTACGTAAAGGTAAACGAGATTGCCGCAGCGTGTATAATCGTCGTTGTCGTCGTTGATATTAAAGCCACCCAACAAAAGCTCAATAAAGAATCTGTAGCGGTTTTGGAAAAAAATTTCGATCCGCCACGGTATTATTATAAATCTACTTTGTTAATTACTGATGTTAATATTTGCTTGGCGAACCGGCCAAATTGTTGCCCAAAGTTTTTTAGCTGTGTGAAAATTTTTGGTATATGTCCTTTTCTTAATTTCTGAATTGTGTAGAAGAAGTGTTTCTCTTTCCATAATCAACGTGATTTGAAACATTTGAAAGTTTTGACTTTCTTTTTCTCCTAAAAATGATTGAATATTTAATTTGTATTTTGTAAGCATCGATTTTGTCCGAGGCTACTATTAAAGTTAATAATAATAATAATAATACTAATAAATATATATTATTAATTATTAAAAAAAAATAAAAAATAAAAAATAGAGTGGTTGGTGTATGGCGTTGCTATCGCCCCCGACCAGCCACCTTATAGCCCACCTCCTACCACTCCCTATAACCATTCCTACAACCACCCAAATCCCTCTATTTGAAGCTCTTAAAAACCTCATAGATTCTTCCCCTTCAAGACCTCTCTCTCGGACGGCTAGGAGCCCATTTCATTTCACCCCTTTGGCACTAAACACCAAAAATTTACTCTTCATCACTACCCAACCCCCTTCCAACAAGTTCAATACCCATACCAACACCCAAATCCGAACCTCAAACCCATACCCAAATACCCAAACGAAAACACACAAACATAAACAAAAAAGAACAAAAACAAACAGTCCTCCTCGTAGGAAAAAATCTCAACACCAAAAAGCCTTGTAAACAAGCAAAGAAATCATCAATGTCTTTAAAAAAAAAAAAAAAGAAAAAGAGAAAGGAGACTGAAAGCTTTGAGCCTCGATCTACGTTGATCGAGACTGTTTCTAGTAAAATAAACGTCAGATAAAAAAAAACGAGTTGAAGAGCGCTTCTGGGAGTATTATTGAAATTTTTCGACCACCGGCAACCCCGCCGACAATGACCCAGGCAACGACCGGACGGCGAGAGCCCGGAGCTCTCCCCAGAGCTCTCTCTCTCTTTTTTTTTTTTTGAAACAGAAAAGAATGAACAAAAAAAAAATCTTTAGCCATATATAAGAAAACAAAACTCAAAATGACATCGTTTAGGGAAAGACCCAAAACGATGGCGTTTTAGCCAAGGAGAATCCGCACGTGACCTAGATCCGACCCGAGATCCGTACAAGCCGACCCGTCAACCCACTTCAGCCAACCTTGAATCGGTCCAGACAAACCGTCAGTGAACCGATCAAACCGAACTGAACCACTGGACTGCCCGAACCGTTGATTAAACCATCAAACCGGTTAGACCGGTCCAGACCAACGTTGATCGGGCCATTGACCGGTTCGGTTCAGGTAAAAAAAATTTTTTTTTTGAATTTTTGAAATTTTTATATATTATTATTTTTGTTATTTTAAGTATTTTTTTTATATTGATGATGCATGATAAATTCTTAAATTTTTTAGAATAAAATATTTAATTATTTTAATAATAATAAAATTAAAAACAAGTAATAATTAAAAATATATATTAAAAATGCTCAAAAAATTATTATTATTATTTTTTTTTCTACCTAGATGTTGGAGGGAATAAAAAATATTTTTTAAAAAAAATAATTCCACCTAGATGTTGAAGAATTATTATTAATAAATTTTTCATACAAAGAAATATAAGAAATTTTTAATTAATTTTTAAAAATCATTAAAATCGAACTTGCTTCAAAATTTTACCTAGATGTTGGAGATTTTTAGAGATGTTCGTATTTTTTTAAAAACGAAACCTTAAACACTAATTCTTAATTTTCAAAATCCTAGGTTTCTAAAACTTCTTAAATCCAAACCCCTAAAATCCAAAATCCTAAAATCTGAAACCCTAAAATTCAAAATCTTATAAATCCAAACCCCCTAAAATCTGAAACCCCTAAAATTCAAAATGTCATAAAATCCGAAATCCCAAACCTTTAAACTCTTTAAATCCAAACTCCTAAAATCAAAACCCTTAAATCAAAACCCTAAGCCTCAAATTTTAAAATCGAAACCCTAAAATCTTCAAACTCTAAAATCAAAACCCCAAACCTTCTATACCTTAAAACCAAACCCTAAAACCCTCAAAACTTAAATCCAAACCCTTAAAATCTGAATCTTCAAAATCTTGAAACCTTCATTTTGAAAACCTCTACTCAAGCCCTTACTCAAAACATCTCAAAAATCTTAAGGACACGTGTGAAAATTTCATTTGAAACAATTTGTTTGTGAATGCTGTCTAGATGATAGGGTATTTAGGAAATTTTACTTTGTTAAATATTTTCACATGATTTCTTAATTCGCATTAATAATAAGATTAATAAATAAAAAGTATAACAGTAAATTGAGATCTTAAATATAAACAGTCACACCTAAGCTCTGCCTAGATGTTGAAAAGTCGAGGTGACCTCATTGTATCTAAGAATCCAACTTTTAAATTGCATCTCATCCTACATAACATTCATTGGCATACATACATTAGCATATTATTTTCAGTAATTATTTGCACTATTCTGTCTTTAATTTTTATTTACTACTTGGTAATAAAATATTTTATATAAAAAAAAGAATAATACTTTAAAAAAATTGTGATATTACAAAATAAAATAAAAATAACATTTCGAAAGAAATAATTCTTGGTACTCTGCCTAGATGTTGAAAAGTCACCAACAATTTTTTATAAAGCGTGTTATTTTATTTTAAGGATTGTTGTCTTAAATATTAAGCGAAAAGAATTATTTTAAATTCTATCAAATGTTAAAGAATTTTAAGATAATTTTTTAACTTAAAGATTTTCTCAATATTTTTAAATAAAAATTTTAAAAAATATATTTGTTTAAAAACGAAGGGAATTAGTATTAAATTTCAAGTCAAAACTATTTTTATCCAACACTGAAAATAACGCATAATTAAATGGTACCAATTTATGGGCGTTGTAGGAGTGCTAATCCTTCCCAACACGTAACCGACTCCCGAACTAAATTTGATTTTTTGTAGACTAAAATTTATTTTTTTTATAAACTTTAAACCCGTTTTTATAGTTTTATTAAAAAGATAAATTTTTGGGTGGCCAATCATACCCTAACAAAGATTGGTGGCGATTCCCTTTTATTTTTCTCGATTTTAAAACTTTTTTACATCTAACAGTCTCAAAATCGTTACAACACATTCAAAGGTTGTTTTTTTCAAATTATTAATTTATCATTAAATTCTCTATTCTTATATTTATTTATCTAAAAAAATGTATTACACATGTAAATTTTTATGAATTTGTAATTTTTAAGTATCAATTTTAATATCACGTCAATTTATTCAAAAATTAGTTGACTCAAACTAAATTTAATAATTTGTGTCTTTATGTCATGTTTTAGATTAGATACGATTTTAAACATGACATGAATAATCTTGACACAAACATAATATAAATATTTAAATGATACGAATAATTTAACTATACATACAACATGTTTATTATATAATACGAATAATCTTGATACGAATATAACATAAATATTTAAATGATACAAATAATTTAAATATAAATATAACATATTTATTATACGTGTTATATATAACACAACTAATATATTTAAAATTAATTTGTTTAATACAACTCAAGTAACACGACATAACACAATACGAATAAGACGATTAGACATGATTAATCTATTTATTTAAACAAAAAAAATCATTTAAAATTAGCATTTAAACAAAAAATTGTTTAAAATTTTAAAATTTAAAATTTATTGATAAACCAAAATATATGATAAATATGATTAATAATTTATTTAATAAATTAATTAAAATATTTTTTATAGTTTATATGTTATATATGCTTATATAAATATTATTATGTTTTAAGTGTGTTATTATTATTTGATATGATCATGACACAAATAATATCATATTTTAATACTGTAGGCATAATTAAGATACAAAATATAATTATATTAAACTTATATATAATTTTTTATATTATTTTTATATCATATTTAAATTTATTAGATCTAGTCCTAGCTTAAACTTTTGATTTGAGATTGGCTTAGCCTCTGAAATAGACTTTTGATTATAGAGTAAGAAGTCGAATTATTATAAATAATAAATAAAATAAATCTAACCTTACATCCTCAAATGGCGCCTACCTCGACAATAAAGGAGCATGGACAATACATAAAAACTAAGGTGATGGTGAATATTGGTCAATGAAATTATAAAAATGTAATATTTTATTAATAAATTACATGGTAATTAATTTTATTGTGAACGTTTTCGTAATGGAAAATCAATCTATATGTAAGAGAGGTATTATTTTTATGAAAATTAAGAGGTTTTTTATAATGAAAATTAAGAGTAATTTAAAGGAAAAAAATTTAGCAGATTCAGGGTCTCTTTGGTCGCATTAGTGTTATTTGAGTAGAATTGTTTTAAAAATATTGTGTGGAAGTTTTAAAAAAAACGTATTTATGAAAAAGTTAAAATAATATTTGATAAACTTTATGCAAAAGTAGTGAAAAACCTTCCTCCTTCCATCATCAACGTGATCTGGAACATTTAGAGGTTTTGACTTTCTTTTTCTCCTCAAAAGGATTGTATATTAGATTTTATAAACATCTATGGAGTATTAGAAGGAAATTTTTGTTAATTTGTTTCAATTTATTGAAATTAGGCCCTTCACAATTAACCATTGTCTGGATTTCACTAATAAAATAATGTTACCTTCTTGGTTTTTATACAAGTGTTAATTTTTTAAATCTACATAATTTGTGAGTTAATGTTATGATTTATGAATTGTCTTTGTATTATAATAAAATATTTAATATAATATTTAAATTATAAATTTATTAATTAATATAATACTTAAATAATTATTTATTTATCATGTGTTATTATTTAAAATTAATCGTGTTAAGTGTGAGTGTTATATATATTTATATTTTATGTATTAAATTAAAATTTTTTAAAATTTAATTATTATATAAAATATTTTATTATAATTTAAAGATTATTTGTCGTATTAACCCTTTAAATTACTCAATAACAAATCAAGAAAAAGATAAGCTCATAATTAAGAGAATCCATGGAGTGTAATGCTATGAAAAAAAAATTAAGGCTTTACATCAAAATTTCAAAAAAAAAATGCAATCATTTCTTCGCCAAACACTTGTTATTAAAATACTAAAGGCAACAAGTCAAAGCAACTATAAAGATGGAATTAACAACGAAAGGAAAGGCTAATCGGAAAAAGTTATTCAAGGAGCGAGAGGTCGAGGAGGTGAGTTAAAAGCTGGGCAATCGTTCAGGCATTCTTCGTGAGTGTCCCAACAATCACCCTAGCCGTCAGTCATGCAATACTAACACCGTTTTGGGTTTGATCAATTGTTATTAATTTCCTTCTAAGACCAACAATTTCTCTGCTTCCTTCGCTGCTCATTTGTAGTAAAAGAAAACAGAACAAAAGGTAACAAATTAATATGATAATAATACTCTCTAGGTCCCATAAAAATGTTTTGTTTGTATACATTTATTTGTCTCAACAAAATATATTTCGTTTGAAAATTGAAAGAAAAATTATTTTTATTTTTTTGAATTACCCTTCAACTATTGCTATATATCTAATTTTTCTCATTTTTCAAAATAAAGATAATTTGAGAAAAAAATTACTAATAAAAAAAAAACTATATATGTGACAGAGGAGTAACTGTTGGGAAAAAAACACCCACACGCAGTAACCACACATAAAATAACAAACTCAAATAAAAAATAAGAACATATAAATATATTTAGTTCGGCCCAACTCAAAATGGGCTACTCCAAACACAATCTACTAACAAATAAATCTTTACAACTGTGAGACTTTTAGAATGAAAAAAGTCTCTTAAAACTACTTACTCAAAACTTAACCCAAAACCTAATTACACCATTTAATAGCCTATTCACTTAACTATTCTCTTGGTGTCTAACTCTTTAGGATTAGACAACTAAAATCAAAACATCTTATTTATAAGGGTGAAACTCCTTATACCTTTACTAAACTCCCGATGTGGGATACAAGACAAACTCAAACTTACTTAACTTTCGATGTGAGATTCTAAAATTCAAGGTAAATCCCAACAAATCCTCCATTGACTTGAATCTCTAAACACTTTAAAGTATCTGCAAAGCTAACACGCTTACCTGTCTTCTTTTCTTTCATCATAGGCATCTCAACAACTGAGCTTCCATCAAACATGTACAAATGATTATTGATCATATTCCCTTATAAAATCACACTACTATTCTTGTACACTTTCAACCAATCATTACTACCATAATATGTGTACCCCCGAGAAGATAACTCACCCAAAGCAATCAAATTGTAGTGACAACTTGGTACATACCTTACATGATGAAGCATCCTAATAAAACCATCGTGAGATCTAAAGCGAACATTTCCAATGCATTGAATCTGCACCTTTTCTTTGTTAGCAACCACAATATCCCCATACTTTTCATTTTCATCCAACTTCACAAAGCAACTCCTATCATTGCAAATATGAACTGTAGCAGCTGAATCTAAAACACAACCTTTATCACTTTTCAAAGTCTGAGTCTCATCCACACAAGTTGTCAAAACAACATCATCATCATCAGACACGACAGCAGTAGTATCACTCTTTTCTTCATTTGATTTATTCTCATCATTCAACCTTTTGAAAGCAGCCATATACCTTCTCAGCTTCCTGCAGCGCACTTGGATGTGTCATTTCTCACCACAATAATAACATTTTACATCACTGTAATCTCTGTCTCTTGACTTAGATCTCCATCTTGATCCATCAATCCTCTTTTAAGTCCTCCCTCGATCAAAACCCTCTACAGCTAGTGTACTCCCCCAGGTGATGAGTTCTAAGCTCCCATAAACCTTTCATTCTCACATAATAAGACAGTCACATCATTCAACTTCAAAGTAGACCTATCCACCAACACAGTCTGAACTAAATGCCTATAAGACTTGGGCAAAGATGACAGCAAAATTAAAGCTTTCTCTTCATCTTTTAACTCATCAATAGAAATCGTTAGTAATTGAGAAACCAATCTATTAAACTCATTCAGGTGATTATGAAGACTCATACCTTCTTTCATCTTCAGAGAATACAGATCAATCTTCAAACATAATCTATTAGTCAATGACTTCGAAGCATAAATACTTTCAAGCTTATCCTATAAACTTTTCGGAGTACTCTCAGTCAACACATTGTACTTTACTTCTTTAGCTAACGTCAATCTAATAGTACTAACAGCCTTCTTCTAAATCTTATTCCAATTAGCATCAGACATTCCCTCAGGCTTACTACTCTCTAATACCTGATCCAACCCTTATTGTACTAATAGATCTTGAATCATACTTTGTCATAACATAAAATTACTTTTTTTATCAAATAACAAAATCTCAAACTTAGGCATAGGCATACCAGACATACCTTCTTCAGACATCTTAAAACATTGCTTCACGATCTCTTGGGCCCATGAACTTTAAACCTTGAACCTCAAACTTTGCTTTGATATCACTTGTTGGAAAAAATAACACCTACACGCAACAATCACACACAAAATAATAAACTCAAATCAAGAATAAAAACATACAAATATATTTGGTTCGGTCCAACTCAAAATAGCCTACTCCAAACACAATCCACTAACAAATAAATTTTTACAACTGTAAGACTTTTAGAATGAGAAAAATTTCCTAAAACTTCTTACTCAAAACTTAACCCAAAACCTAATTATATCATTTAATAGCCTACTCACTTAGCTATTCTCTCGGTATCTAACTTTTTGGGATTACCAAGCTAAAACTAAAACATTTTATTTATAAAGGTGAAATCCTTTATACTTTTACTAAACTTTTGATGTGAGATATAAAATAAACTCAAACTCACTTAATTTTTAATGTGAGATTTTAAGATTCAAGATAAATTCTAACAATAACATGGATCGGTTGATTAACAATAAGATCAAATTGTTTATAGCTGTACTTGCATTCATTAAGCACAACAATATAAGGAAAAGGATAGTTAAACGAGCTGCCATGAACATTGAATAGCCTTGATACTTCCCCTACTTTACTGGTACTACTTTTCCAAGTTACGATTGGCGTTTGTGTTACGGTCACAGTAGAGGTCGACACAATATTGCATTAAACACACTGCAGCAGCTGGGTTTTTTTTGTTTTTTAGTCTGGAATTGACTCGAACTTAGAAATATTAATAGGTAGGGTAGGGATAAAAATAGAGTATTTTTTATTTTTATTTTTAAATTTTTATATTGTGTTTATTTTTATATTTATATTCAATAAATATTTTAATTTTATATTTATTTTTTATCTTTGTAAGTATTTAATGAGTATAAATAATATTTATATTGATAAATTTAAAAAATAATAAAAATTAAAATTTATTTGTATAATATTCTTTAATAAAAATATATTAATTTTAATTTATTTAAAATAATAATTTATATTATTTAATAAAAATTTTATTTATTAAATATTTATAAGATACAAAAACAAAATGAGTGTTATATTACTAATTTTCATCTTCATATCTAATAAAAAATTAAAATAATTCTCATCTTTATTTTCGTATTTATAATATAATATTTATCTCTATTTTCATTAAAATAAAAAATTAAGTTCCACGAATAAGATTAAAATTCCTAGTCAAACTCTTTTTGCACTGCACCTAGAAGTATCGTTTTAGCCGTTAACCTAAGTAGGCCAATTTATAAGAAAGAAAAAAAAAACAAATTAATTCTTGTTAATTGAGTGCCTACAAAAAATAAAATAAAATCAATTAAAAATATTATTCTCAATAGTTTAAATAAATTAAAGAAGAGATATATTAATCATAAGTTTTTATATAAATATAACTTGAACTTAATGTGCACTGATTTTTTTTTTATAAAAAAAGTTGTAATTTAAAAAAAATTATAAGTATTAAAATTTTAACTTTAAATATATTAAATATAATTTTTTAAAAATAATTATATAAATTAATAGAATTAAATTATGAATTAGATTAACCTTGACAGAAAGAAACCCAAAATGCTTACACTGACCAAAAAGACTTTGAACCCAAATAATGGGTGGCAGAGAAAAGTAAATCACAGGCATAGCATTTATTAGTGGTGTGAGACAACTGTAAGTACCATGTCATCTTGATAGCCAAAAAAACTGAAATAACAGTGCTGCTTTAGGAATTAGAAGGCTCCCATCCTTTGCTCTATTAGAGGAGAAAACTATGGTAATCAAAGCTCCATTTTCTCTCATCCTTTGCTGCTTCCTCTTGGCATCAGTCCTCTTCATCCCGCATGGAATAGTCGGTCGTAGACTAGAGGAGGTTAAAGGTACCTAACCTACTTCTTTTCTCTTCTCTATATTTTATTGTCTCTTTGTTTTTCTATCTATTAAATTATACATGGAATAGGGATCTAAACTTTAATGCATGTATTTGTTTGTCTTGTTGATTTACAGTAAAGTGTTCAAGAGGTTTTTTAATGTCAAGTTTGTAAAGTTTTTTTTTTTTTCATTCAATTCGATTAAATAAAATTTGAAGTTAAAAATTAAAATTGATAGATTGATAAATTTTAATAAAAACATTTAATAATTTATAGAAAGTTAATTAAAAATATATAGCATTTCTGTGCAAAATTTGACAGATATTTATTGGATAGTGAAAAGTTTGCGTATACATTATTTAATAAAATATAAAAATAATATATCCAAATTATTTGAAATTTTGTTGTATACTTTATTTAAGTGACAAATTTTTAATTTACTGATTAAATTTTTAAATTTAATTTTTATTTGTTTATTTTTAATAAAGAACCTCATAAACTTGATTTGGGAGACATTACTTAAATCTTGCATTGATTAATTATATAGTATTTATATCCCTTATATGATCAAATGGGTTGGAATTGCAGAAGATGATAATGGACAAAGCAAAGCCGGGAGTAACAAAAAGTCATGCAAATACAGCACCATCTTGGGTTGGCAACGTTTCTCCTCCAACCTCAAATAGGAATGCTGAAGAGGCATATAGGAAAGCTGAAGAAGAGGCATATAGGAATGCTGAAGAGTCATATGCGAACATGATCGCCAGGTCAAAATTACGTAACGGTACAAAAGATTGCTCCCCCGACATTAATAATCGTCGTTGTCTCGTTGATATTAAAGCCACCCAACAAAAGCTCAATAAAGAATCTGTTGCGGTTTTGGAATCAAATTTCGATCCGCCACCGTATTATTATCAATCTACTTTTGTTAATTACTGATGTTAAGATTTGCTTGGAGAACCTAGCCAAACTGTTGCCCAAAATTTTTTTAGCTCTGTGAAAATTTTTGGTATATGTCCATTTCTTAATTTCTGAATTGTGTAGTTGAAATCCTTCTCTTTCCATAATCAACGTGATTTGAAACATTTGGAAGTTTTGACTTTATTTTTCTCCTCAAAAGAATTGAATATTTAATTATTAATTAAATTTGATTTTGTATTCAAAGGTTGCTTTTTCAAAATAATTAATTTATCATTGAATTTTCTATTCTTATATTTATTTATCTGAAGGATATATTATATGTATAAATTTTTGTAAATTTATAAGTTTTAAATATAAATTTTAATATCACATCAACTGATTTAAAAATTAATTGGCTCAAACTAGATTTGATCATTCATATCATTGTGTCATATTTTATGTCAGATATGATTTTAGACACAATACAAATAATTTTAACACAAATATGATACAAATATTTAAATGATATACATAACCTAAACACACACGTAACATGTTTATTATACAACATGAATAATCTTGATATGGATACAATACAAATATTTAAATGATATTAATAATTTAATTATTAATATGACATATTTATTATATGTATTACATACAATACAAATAATATATTTAAAATTAATTTATTTAATACAACGCAAGTAACACGACACAACACAACATGAATAACATGATTAAACTCAATTAATTTATATATTTAAACAAAAAATTATTTAAATTAGCATTTAAACATAAATTATTTAAAAATAAAATATTTATAATCTATTGATACACCAAAATATATGATAAATATGATTAATAATTTATTTTAAAAATAAATTAAAATATTTTTATAATTTATATATTATATATGCTTGTATAAATATTATTGTGTTTTAAGCGTGTTTTTACTATTTTATACGAAGACAACACGAATAATATTATATCTTAATCGTATAAACATAATTAAGACACAAAATATGATTATACTAAACCCATATATAATTTTTTTATTATTATTTTTATATCATATTTAAAATTATTAAATCTAGCTCAAACATAAACTTTTGATTTGATATAGATGTAGCCTTACAAACTGATATGGACTTTTGATTATAAAGTAAGAAGTAGGGTTGGCAACGGGTCGGGTCAAGGTAGGTTTTTATTTGTCCCGAACCTGACTCAAAATTTTTTTAATTTTTTTCATACTCAAACCCGATCCAATATTATATAAATCGTACATGATTCAATCCAACTCAACCCAAAATTAATAAAATATTATTTTTAAAATATAAATTATTATTTTTAAATATAAATATATATATAATTAAATAATTAATTAAAAATAATTTTTATATAATATCAAGTCGGATCATATTTGTCTAAAATCTGAACTCGACCCAACTTTGATTTTTTCTTAGTATTATTCAATCTGACCCTACTCAAAATTCAATTTAAAAAAAAAAATTGATCTTATGAAATTAAATCAGATCAAAATCCATAAAAAATGAGTTAAGTTACCAACCCATCCACCAGAGATGAGTTAAGTTATCAACCTAATAAGAAGTCGAATTATTGTAAATAATAAATAAAACAAACCTAACCTTACATCCTCAAATGGCGCCTATCTCGACAATAAAGGAGCATGGACAATATATAAAAACTAAGGTGATGGTGAATATTGGTCAGTGAAACTATAAAATTTTAATATTTTATTAATAAATTACATGGTAATTAATTTTATTGTGAACGTTTTCGTAATGGAAAATCAATCTATATGTAAGAGAGGTATTATTTTTTATGAAAATTAAGAGGTTTTTTATAATGAAAATTAAGAGTAATTTAAAGGAAAAAAAATTAGCAGAGTCAGGGTCTCTTTGGTCCATTAGTGTTATTTGAGTAGAATTGTTTTAAAAATATTGTATGGAAGTTTTAAAAAAAAGCATTTTATGAAAAAGTTAAAATAATATTTGATAAACTTTATGCAAAAGTAAATATAAAAAATATTTTTTAATTTTTTAATAGATGAAAAATAAATTATTTAATTTTATTAAAATAAATTATAAACTTTTAGATGAAAGGAATAAATAAAATCAAGAAATTTTTTTGTTAATTAAAAATAAAAAAAAATAAAATCAATAGAAAAGTTAGAAAAAAAAAAAGGGTAAGGTGTTATTTTTTAAAAATATTAAATATTTGTTAGTAAAAGCTAGTACTTTTTTAGAAAAAATTTGATTTATAATTTTATCTAGCTCAAATGAGCTTATCGCATAGGCTAAAAATATTAAAATTTTAAAAATCAAACGTTTGACTTTGCTCCTAGAATAAAAAATTATTTCATAAGTTGAGTCAAAATTCAAACACTCACGGATTTTTAAATAATTACAGAAATTTCTCTCTAAATAGTAGACATTTTTAATCAAAATTTAAACATGATCCTTAAATGAATGCAACATTGAATCCAAAATTAAGGCATAGCAAACGATCGATTTGATTAATTTAATTGTAAAAATAAAATAATTAGTTTAATTTAATAAAGAACTAAATCGATCGAAGAAAATAGACAAAACCAAATGTAACCGAACCGAATTGAGTAAATCGGTTGCCGTTGATTTTCTCATTTTCGTCGATCCTCTAATTTTTTTTTAGTTTTCAACATTCAACTATGTAAATCATATAAGGTAGTTATTGTAATAAGTTTGAAAATAAGAGAGAAACGTTATTAAAATTCACAAACATGTATAATTCTTTGACAGGAAACAATTAAAGGCCAACAAACTTTTATTAATTCTTCTATAATGGACTCCTCGAGATTATCTAAATTCAACATTAAATATGGGTTTAAGCACACATCATGAATCAAGTGAAGGAAAGAGGTGAAGCACACAACTAGTTTGACAAAAGGGGAAGGCAAAAACCCAAAGATGGTGACCATTGATGGGTATGCTCTGGTAGTATGGTGTGGTGGCTTCGGGCTCCAAGGGCTCCTCAGTCGTCACTAATGGAGTCTAGGTCTCAGGCATGATTGTGACAAGTGAGAGAAGATTCAAGAAACTGAGATGAGAAAGAGGTTGGTATGGTGAAAGATGGAGAGGCTAAAGAGAGTGTGAGAGTCGAGAAAGAAAGAAAGGAAAATAAAATTGGGGATTTAAAGTTTAGGGAAATGTACAAAAGGCAAAGGGTAAATGGGTAATTGGGAAAATTAAAATTAATTAAAATATAATTTTAATTATTTAATTATTAAATATCTATTATTTTGATCGTTCAATTTTTAAAATTGAACATCGAAAACCGATTGAATAAATCATAAAAATTAAATTTTAAATCGATTTAATTTATTAAATAAAAAAAAATCAAACCGATTTATTATAATTATCAATTTTTGATCGGGTATTTCGAAGTTGACCGATTGCTGCTCTGCTTATCCAAAATCAATCTTCCAATGTTTGGTTTCTTTCCTTTTTAGGAAAAGCCAAATATTAACTATATAATTAAGCATATAAATTTAACTGTTGAGCTTTTAACTGATTTACATTTATTTTGGGTCCACTTATGACATAATAAATAGTTAAGAAAAAAGAATGAGAGAGGATCTCTCCAATAATAATAGTATTATTTATTTATTGTATTTCCATTTATATCATAGTGATTATGGTATATATATTGAAAAGCTTTGGAAAAGACCTTCAATAATATTTCTTGTCAACATGGTAGCAACCGAGTTAATGGCTACTCGTTTGGCTTTCCTATTCCTAGTTTTTGCCTCTCTTTTCGTTTTTCATGAATGTGCGTGCTTCGTTCAATTTGTACCTAATACCTTTAATTGTTTTTAATTTTTCATATACCCTTTTCATCTTCACATGTATCTCATGTAGTTTTGTACATTGAAATGATTTCTTTCTTTTTTTTTTTAATGGAACCTTTAATTAGAGCTTGATTCGACCGTACCATCATGCAGCAAAATAACACTAGGACCATGCAGTCATAGACCACGCAGTGTAGCGAAATCCGAGGCCTCCCTATTACGTGATTGTTGGTGCTGCATATCAAAAAAATCACATCCGTGCTATTACGTAAAAGCCGATTGCGAAGCTAATTGCCCACTTGGACCGCCTCCTGTTCCTGCAATTCCATAACTTGCATTGCTTTGATATAGCTGCCCTCTAGTTGTTCAAATCAACCATTCACTTGTTTCCAATAATCATGAATAAGGAAAGGGCATAAGAAGATCAACTTTTTTTGCATTGCTGCTGCCTATAAAACTCAGGGAATTTCAAAATGAAAATCATGTATGAAGGGCAGACTGATCTACTTGTAGCTACCTCTTTCTGATAACAGAATTTATAAAAATCAAGGCACAAGGACCGGAACCGTTTCCAAATGAAAGTTTTGAAATCTCCAAAGAAAATGAGATTTATACCTTTCTATCCCCTTGTAAAGATCTATACAAACAGATTGGGATGGAGTTCCTGTGGTAGTATACAAGTACTGAAATTCTAATCATAAATTTAAGTTGGTTAGAAATGACTGCCAGAATATGTTTTGATGGGGTCAATTATCCTCAGGATGCCAGGCAAACCATGCAGTGGTTAAAACCAATGCACCAGCAGGATGGGAAAATTTGCTGGTAAAGTCCAACCCACATATTTCTCAGTTTTGTTTTGTCTGCTTTTCTGAAAGAGGCTGGAGCTGTCGCTATGAGTCTGAGATGGGTTTGGCTTTGAAGAACTTGGCTACAGCCTGATAGAGATTCTCTTCCTCAAAGGGCTTTGAGACATATCCATCCATCCCACATTTCAGGCACTCGTCATAAGTCGCATGAATTACATCAGCTGTCATGGCTAATATTGGCACATGCCACTCACCCTTCCTGGCAGACCCTTCATCCATGCCTCCGTTCATCTGTTCATTTGCCTGACTCTCCATCATTCGAATTCGACGAGTTGCCTCAAACCTGAAATAAAAGTTCATGATATTACTATATTCACATGCTATCTTCCCTATACAATGATTAATATTTAAATTTATTTGTCTTGGACGTAAAGGATGATAATCTGTCGGAAAACGAAAAATCACAATCACGGCAGCATTGAAGAAATACACAGTAAAGTAATGATATTATTAGGTTGTCATTGAAACAAGAAAACATTGCTAGAGACGCTGCTTAACAAAGTATCAAGCAATAAGAAAACTAATTTCAATCCCCGCTGAACACAAAAAAAGCCCATTTCACTTAAAGGACATGTCCAAACTCCAACTTTGTTACTGAAGTATAGAAGTTGGAATACAGAATGGAAGAATGAGTCCAAGGGATGGATTGGTGTATTCTGCTTTTCAAGAAGTTTCCTTTGTTTTGAACTGTCCGGTATACATACCATTGGCTAGAGACATCAATTTGAGAGAAATTTCAGATATAGTGGGGAGGAAAGCATAGGGGAAAGGAGGAATTTGATGAATAAATGAAGTGCTGCACAGTAAAGAAAAACAAGTGTTACACAGTATTGAAATAATGAAAATGCTTCACAAGGATTTTCTAGTTTCCTTTTGCCATGCCTTGATTAGCATTAAGCCCTGAGATTCAAAATTACTGCTTTATGTCATTTGTAATCTGAAGGATGTCAACAACAAGCTAATCTCAGACTTGGATACCGTGAATACCCAGTAATTTTAACCGGTTATTCCATATGTAGCGTTCAGTCCACTTTTTTTTTTTTTTCTTTTCTTTTCAGTTGGCTTCTCTCACAATATTGCACCTATTTTATGGTATATCTCTTGGTCCAAGGTAGATCTATAATGGTCATCATGTATCATAGCTATAGTACATCCATGTACGTGTCTTAGAAGAAAAAGAAACAGATAAATAGAGAAAGATGCATGGATAAGCACAATATCATAAGTGAAAATGGTTTACAGCTTTTAACCAGCTATCTAAAATAATATAACTGCCATACTATTAGAAAAAGATCATATTATGAATATCAGATAATTGCCCACAGATACAAAGCAGAATGACACAACAACAGATAAACTTTTTTCTTTAATCTTTCTTTTTGGTATTTTGATTGTTTCTCAATGAGAAAGATATGGTATACATACCCATCCATTTCTGGCATCTGAATGTCCATGAAGCAAGCATCAAAACAGTGTGGAAGCTGAAGCAATTTTAGTGCAGCTTTTCCACTTTCAGCACATTCTACAGCAGCTCCAAACTTCTTCAATGCACCAGCAGCAACTCTACGATTTACTATATTGTCATCAACTACTAATATTTTCTTTCCAAAGAGTAGACTCCGAAGGACTGAAGAGCCATTCAGCATGTCTGTTCCGGACTGCCTCTTCTTCCCTATCCCCAGCACCTGTTGAAGACATGCAGCCACCATACTTGCCCTCATAGGTTTCATAATCATAGTATCAGCAAAACCTGCTGCCTTTGCTTTCTCAAGTTCAGCATTCGTAATATTTGTTGCAAGAAGAATCATCTTCGGCAACTTAAACGCATGTCCATTCTGTTTCCAGTCCAATATTCGTAAGCTCAAGCCACCATCCTCGCCAGAAAGCCATGAATCTTTCTCAACAAGAATTATATCTGGCTGGATTTTACTTCTGCAATATTTAATTAAGTAGTTCTACAAGGTTAAATATGATAATATGGATAGAAGGTAGCATGTTTTTTTGGTCCAATGATCTATATTAGTTGGTCTTCTTATAGCAGTTTGATGGTTGGTTTAGATTTCTAAAACCATCTCTTACTTTTTTAACATTCATGAAAAGCAAAAACAAGTACTTAGCAGTGTAAAAGTAATCTGAGTCTTAGATAAGGTATCACTAGGGCATTAGAAAAGGTTCAACTTAAGACACTGATAGAAGTGTTCAAAAGGAGTAATCATTGACAAGATCTTGTCAACGTGATTAAAGCATCAAGCAAATACATCAGGCAAATTCCCAAAATGTAAAACATAAGTTAACTGAATTTACTAATTATCTCCCAAATAATAATAATTCTAAATGGGAATTCAACTTACCCGCATGAAGAACCATTTTTCCCACATGCAGAAGCTGCAATCTTGATACTACTTGCAACTTCAACCAGTATACCAAGCCTCTTCAAGTGGTATCTGGTTACAGCAGCTCTAACTGGTTTTCCATCAACTACTATTGCTTTCAATCCTCTGAAACCAGAAGGAAGATCTTCAGCATTGGATTTTTTCGTATCAGTAAATGAAGCATTTTTACACCTTCCAAAAACAGCAGTGAATGAGAATGTGCTTCCAACTTGTGGCCGGCTAATGAAGCTTATGTGACCACCCATTAACTCAACCAAGCACTTAGTAATGCTCAAGCCTATACCAGTCCCACCATAATTTCTGGACGTTGAGCTATCTGCCTGCATAAATGGCATGAAAACCCTTTCCTGGGCAATCAAAGGGATCCCAATGCCAGTATCCTCCACAGATACCATCAAAGAGACACTCCGAGAAGCCTCATCAGCAACTGTCATGTTTATTGATGCATCATATCGCAATTCTTCATCAGCAACTAAATGCTTGAAGGAATCCCAACTGTTCCGCTCATCAGCTGCTTCATAACCACTCAAAGTTTTAAACTGGCGAGCACCTGATATCAGCACATTTTCATCTGGCCTTCCATTCAAACAAGTTTCAGCTTTTGCATCTACCATAGACTTAGTGTTTTCAGCTAGATGGACTTTAACAAATATGTGTCCCCGTTCTGTGAACTATCAAACACACAATTTAAATGACTACCAACTTATTAGAAAGAAATTTTATGAGAAGAATAATCAGTTACATAGAAGAAAATAAACTCAATTAATACAAATTGATCCCAAAAAAGGTTTCTTATGGCATAAGATCAAAAACCTCCGTCAATTAAGTAGATAATAATCCAAGAAAAGGGTTAAGATGAAAATTAACATATACTACCTAAATGAGTGCCAAAAAGAGTGAAGGTTGAGCAACCAACTTACTTTAACAGAGTTCCCAACAAGATTTGTAATTATCTGTCTGAATCTTCCTGGATCCCCCATAACCATTTCTGGTACTTTATCAGAAACAAAGACTGCCAGCTTCACTTCCCGAACAATTACACCATATTTGAGTCGTTGTAATGCATCAGGAACATCACCATTTATTGATGTCAACAAACCATTGAAACCAAGTTAGTTTGATAATCATAATCCATAAGGTTTTTTCTTTCTGTCATAGGCAACCCCTATAAGCTAGCCTATATGAAATATCTAAAATAGAGAAACATATTGAAAAATGAAGCATTAGGTTTTCTATTAACTTCATCTGGACTTACCTCGACACCTTTGTTTCTAGACTTCTCAGAAAATAAAGAAAGCACATCATCTAGGATAGAACGAAGGTCAAAGGGGACAGTTTCCAGCTCCAACTTTCTGGCTTCAATTTTTGCCCGGTCAAGCACCTCATTTATCAATGTTATCAGTGCCTTTCCACACACTTGAGCAGTCTGAGCATAATCCCTTTGTGTTGAACTTAATTCTGTATCTAAAAGCAAAGCAAGCATCCCTGCAACCATTCAAAAAGTCATCAGAACATTTCCAATTAAAATCTGTTAATGTCCTTGAACATATATTTCACAGAGAAAAACTTGAGAGATCTGGAAAATACCAAGGATGCCATTCATGGGAGTCCTAATTTCATGAGAAACTGTTGCCAGAAACTGTATCAAGAACACAAGTGATACTCAAGTAGTAATTGGTTTTTAGCTTGGAAATTGGTGGTCAACAACGAGTTGATAGATATATCCTGAAAATGTACCTGTGATTTGGCAACATCAGCAGCTTCTGCCCGAACCTTCAGTTCTTCCATTTCATGGAAATCATCTTCAACTTTAACAATGTGTATTGCCGCACCATATAAGATATAACCAACTAATAAGCAGATCACAAAGAATAAGAATGCAGTGGTCAGCGCTGTCCACGATGTGGGTGCCTTCTGATGATATCTGCTCAGAATGCCAAATAGTGAGTGCTTGCATAAACAACTGCAGTCATTCCATCAACCTTGTAAATAAGTAGTCAGTGATACACTTACCTACAAATCATTTGATGCTTCCTAAAAGGATCTCCAAAATCAAGCTTGCTTTCATGCAACAGAGCCAAGTCACCATCTTGATTTTCGTGACCATACATGATCAGGTGATCTGAAGAGTTAGTAATGTCGTACACATTCACTAGAATTGCCTGATTTCCAGCAAGTTGCCCTAGTAGATTCTCCACAAGAGACTCCACATCAAAGGCTCCACCAAGGTATCTGTGTTCATTTAGAAGTTAGTTGACATATTAGAAAATCTATGATGCACAAATTAAGAAATGCACTAACGGGAGCAATTAGCCTTTTTTTTTTTTTTTGAGAAAGTGTATATGCCAGTTTTTTCAAGCCATCATAATAACTGGAAGCCTAGTTAGCCAGGAAAAAACAGTAGTATTTAAAAAATTCATCATTATGAATGTTAAACTCAAATTCATGGAGAAAATAAAAATGTCCAATGCCAGGTACAGGTGATGTAAGGGTGGTAAAGGTACTTATGCTGGCACCAAAGGAAGTGCTAGCAACAGTACCAAATCATGGAGCACCACACTGCTGGTAATGATCACAATGAAACAGCAATTGTTGTCAGCAGTGGTAGCCAAAATGGTGATGTCAGCACAACCAAGTAGCGTCCATCCTAGAAACTTGTTGAGGTCGTAATAGGAGTTGCTTTGGACAATTGTGGGGTCAATGGTCGTGCTATCCAGACTCCCATCAGAGAAAAGGTAATGAAGAGTTATGATTGTCTACTAAATGAAGAACAGTACAGCTTCTGCTAAACTTGTATACCTTCAAATAACTAACTTCATCAGCAGAAATCATATGACCAAGAGTCTAAACCTTTTAGTTTGAAACGTGCATTCTAATACAACTGCAGTTGCAATAGACTGCACACTTTCTCATCATCTACACTCTCAGACTATCTTGAGTTGCTTTTCAATTTGACCAATAAATTCAAAACTATGTCGCATATATTACTAAATATAGAAGGAACAAGCTTACAAACAAGACCAAGCACAAAAATGTTTCAAACATAAACTGGCCATTAAAAGTAGAAAGACAAGCTGTAAGACTTACCCTGCAGTTGCTTCAATGCGCTCTTCCACAGTCGGTCTCAGTGGGAGCTTGGATTTGTAGACAGGGAATGTCAATACAACTCCAAGATGATGAGAACCCAGTAGCCTGAAGGGGCTAGTTAGCACAGCTTTCCCAGTAGCCCTAGCCCTTAAGATGTTTTCTCGGTCCTCCTGCATAATGCAACATGGATATTGCCAGTCAAGTCTAACACTGAATTTAAATATCAGACTACATGTAAAACTTAAAAATTATAAATAGTAAATGGCATACCTCCCCTGACATCATGTCAAGCGATTCAATGTAAGAAACAGTTTCTTGAGAGAATATCACAGGAGCATACTCGTCTCGAATAGGAGAAGGTTCCCTCTGCATTGTCTTTATTGTCCAGCCATGCTGCCTCTCAAATTTCTCCCTCTCTGAATGTACCACTCTTTCTGCATAGGCCACCCCACTAAGCAATGGCCTCTCAAAAGCAGTTCTGGCAGTGTACTCTGCAAAGGTCTCCTGCATTTCTTGCAAAAAACCAAAGCCCAAAAGTGCACAATCAGAAAAGGCAATAATCATCTAGGATGCCACGTTTAATTTTGTAAAACTTGGACAAAAGCTGAACAAGAAAAAAAATTTCACCATCTACGATTTTTAAGAAAATATAAGATCAACCAGACTAAGTTTTACAAAGGCTATTTTTTCTAACAAAATAAAACAAATGTAAAACTAAAAATGAAAATGAAATTTTTAATCTCTCAACTCTCCACCGAAACCACACAGAACTCCACCAATACCACCGACAAGAAGAACAACAAGATCAAAATTCAGGAACAAGAAGCACAAACCTGATCAATAGCAGATGGATTCTTGTAGTAATGAAAAGTGGAGACTAGAACGGCCAGGGCATGAACATGGTTAACACTAACACTGAATTGATCCTGCAACATCCTTGCCCTCTGATCACACATGCTACTCAGTACTTCCTTCCTCCTTACTTTGTTGTCAGCATCCATGTTTTTGTAGATCCAAGTGCTCATAAAAGCCATCACCATTACCCAAAGCAACAGAAATTTTGGTAGCCAAGCCCTGTTAGCCTGAATAAATGTGTACCCTCTTTTGGTCCCCATTTGTTCACTCACTTTCACAGCCACTGAGTGGTGGTGGCTCTGTTGCAGCTTGAGACCCATCAGCAAAAGCACAAGACTATCTCAACTTGTTTCTCTATGCCTTCTTGTTTTTCTTCTTCTTTCTTTGATACCCACTTCATATCTGAGCTAGAAAAAGCTCCAAGAAAACATGCATACACAATACACCACAAATAAGACAACTTTCTCTATAGTACTGGCAATTTCAACAGCTTCCTTTTTTTGCTGAAACAGAAAGAAAAGGGTACTTGCTAAGCTAAAACTCCAAGTTTATTTATCAACATAGCATTGTTTTGCGTGATTCAATAACCAAAAGTTTTTAAACACAAACACAAGCTTAACAAAGAAATGGCCTGAAGAACTAGTTGTCACAATCCAGCGAGAGAAGAGAAGAAAGACCCAGAACTCAAAAAAGAGAAAGCTTTTCAATTCTCAGAGACAAGCATGGCTCTCAAAAGATGTAAAACAGCTCAAACTCCAAAGATATCCATCATCTCTCTCTACGAAAAAAAAAAAAAAGGTTTTCTTCTTTTTTTCTCTTGCCATATAAAATAAGTGGGATTTCACAGAGAAACAACACTAATCATGTTATCTTCCAAGCGTGAAGTGTTTTAGTCTAAGACAACAAAGACAAAGAATAGCACGTTCACTGTTTTTCTTCTATATTAAAACCAAATTCTTCAGATTGACCAATAAACACTCACAGCAAAGCACAACAAACCAAAGACCAAAAATTCGAAAGGAAAAACAGAAAAGAAAAGGAGAAAGAAAGTGAAAAATCTTTGAAGTAAGAAATGGGGTCATTTGAAAGGCAACAATGTTTACCGGCACACCAAGCATCGCTGGTATTGTACATTGAATAATAGTTTTAAAAAAATAAAAGAGTACCAAGTTTTTCCATGGTCCTCCTTTGATCTGCGTGTGTGCTTCCCCTTTTTTTTATTTTAGTATTAATTTATTCATTTTTTTTTTAATGTTTCCATCGCTCTTCATTGCTTTTTAAAGTAAAACTGAATCGAATTTTTAGGATTTTTGCAGACACGCTGTTGTCTCCCTCTGGACAAAATCGGCGTTAAACTAACACTTTCTTTCTCTTCAACTTTCACTCTTGTACTTTCTCTCTCTCTCTCTCTCTCTCTCTCTCTCTCTGTCTTCTCACCTTCTCCTTTCTTTGTTTTTTTCTTCCCTTTTAGTACAATTTTCTCCCCATACTTTGTCTCCCCCTCTCTTGTTTATTTTAATTAATTTTTTTCTTCTTTGATCATAAATGTAGATTTTAAGTTACTGGTTCATACTGCATACAACTCTTCAAAGATAATTTATAAATTATACTTTATTTGTCTTAAAATATTTGAAAGGTATTGAATTTTATGAAATTTTTTAAAAAAATTTTATTTTAAATATACTTAATATTAAAATTAAATTTTTTATAATTAAAATTTTATGATTTTTAATATTAAAAAACAAAAAATCATAAAAAATAATTTTGAAATTTTTCAAAAAATAGATAAAAAATGGAATAGAGGAAGCAGTGATTTTATTTGGTATTTCTTAACTTTAGTTGATAAGAAAAATGAAAAAATAAATTAATTTAATTGTTGAGTTTGTATCCATATTTATTATTTTATTATTGCTCAACAATTGAATTAAAATTTTTTTCTTGCTATCCACCTTACCAAGTAAATGAAGAATTTTTATATAGATTTTTTTTATTCACATTGATTTTGAATTCGATAAATCAAGACGTGAATTGTCATAAAAAATTTGATAAATTAAAAATATGATGTATAATTTCATATTACGTCACGAAATATGGATTTTTTAAAGGATTGGTAGGTGTAATTTTAATTAAAAAAATAAAGAAAGTGAATTAAATTAAAGTCAGGGCAAAAGAGAGAGTAAAAGAGGGGTTCGTATGTCAACTGTTACAAGAGGAATAAATGGTGAAGTGGGGATTGACTAAAAAGGAAGACCAAAAAGATTCATTCAACATGTGATTTGATTGTGTTTTTGATTTCTTTGAAATATGAAATTATGGGTTTGCTTTTTCCTGTCTCTCATGTGTATGTATGAGATTTCAGAGGAAATAAGTAATAATAAATTAATATTACATTTTGTAAGTTTTTACAAAATTTTTATATTATTTTTAATCATATTATTTAAAAATTTTTATTGAAATTAAATATGTATAAAAATATTATTTATAATTTATAAATTCATATTATAAATATTATGTTCAAATAAGAATTATAATAAATAATTTATTAACCCAATGTAAAGAATAAAAAACTATATTAGTAAAATTATATTGTATCTAAAAAAGTTAAAATATATATATATATATATATATATATTATAGAATTTATGTTCAAGAATAAAACGTGTATTATATTATCTTTCATTCTAAGCTAGTTGATCATAAGTTCTTTTTCTTCTTGCTTTATGCTTGATAAAACAATCTAAGACTTCATTTATTTTATAAAAAATAATTAAAAAACAATTCATATTTTTAAATATTTGTTTAATACAAAATTGATTATTCAACAAAAAATAACTTATTGATCAATAGAAAATGAGGTTATTTTTTTTTAAATTATCTTATGAATTTGAAAAAGAAAATATATTTTTTGAAAAATAACTATCTATGAATATAACTATTTATTAATAATTTTGACCATAATTTTATTTATAAATAATATTATAATATATTAATAAATAATATACTATTAATATAATATATTAATAAATAATATTAAGAAAATATTATAGTATATTAATAAAAATACAATAATATATTATTAATTTAATTAATAAATATTATAACAATATATTATTAATGAATAATATACCAATAATATAATATATTAATAAATATTATTAATAAATAATATATTAATATATATTAATAAATAATTTAAAGAATAATAAATCGTTTTTATTTTAAGTATTTTTTATATAAACATCATATTTTAATATTAACTATTATTATTATATAATTATTTTTTAATATTAATAAATTTAATAATAAATATTTTTAATATTTTTTAATAATAAATAATTTTAATATTTTAATAGTTATACTAATATTATTTTAAAAAATAGATTCTCCAAAAAACAACCAAACAACATAAAATATTTTTCATTAATTCATCAAAACAACAAAAAATCTCTTTTAATTCATAAAATATAAATATTTTTCAAAAATTATTTTTCAAAAATTTTCTACGAAACAAATGGAACTTAAGACTATAATCATATATATTTATAAAAATGTTAAACTTAAATTATATTAAATATTTAATATATTCATTCATAATTAATTGAATTCATGAATACATAAATTCATAAATGATTAAGTGTTTTATTGATTCTATTTAGGTTTGATTCATAACTAATAAATAATAAATATGAATTTAAATTCAAAATTTAAATGACACGAAAAACAAATAATATAACTTACTTACAATTAATTATATTTATGAATTTCATATATTCATAAATGATTAAGTTCATTAATAGTTAAAATACATTTATTTATAGTTAATTTGATTTATGAATATTATAAATTATAAATGATTAAATTTATGAATATTAAAATATAATAAATATGAATTTAGACTCAATTTAATAATTAAATTTTACAATTATTTTTTTTATTTTATAATTTAATCATTAGATTAATAAATTTTTATATTTAATATTTTTTTATCAAGCAATTTTTTGTCTCCTAATTTTTTTCTTTTTATAATTTCTAACACACAGGATTTCAAAAAACTGATAGAAGAAAATTAGAGAGAAATAAATCAATTAAAATATTAAATAATCTCTTATGATTTTTTATTTGATGGTTACAAGACTTGTCAATGACAAGGCATTACATTCGATCCCCTTCTTTAGCTCCATTTAGAGTTTTAAAAATAAAGTTTTAAAATTTAATTTTTTTGATTGGATTTGAAATATTATTTTTAATAAAATTTTATTTTTATTTAATTTATATTTAATAAAATATTAACATCAAAACATTTTTATTTTTTAACCCTATTTTAAATAACGTTTTTATGAATAACTCGAGTAAAACTTTAGATAAGCCCGTGTCAATCGAGCCATTACCATATTGAAACCTAGATTTTTTTTTTTATTTAAATATCATCTTATCTTTTGCATTTAAGTTAACTTCATATATTACTAAGGGCTTATTTTGTAGTGTTAATATATTTTTACCCATTCATAAAAGTAATGAAACTCTATATTTTTTTTTTCTAAATTTTCATTTCTTTCAAGTAATTGACAAACCAATAAAAATCCATGTTAGAAAACATGCTTAATTTTTTCCCATACGAATTAAATTTTGGTGGCTCTTTATTTTATATGAGATTGCATTTATAAGAAAAAAAGTTACAACTGTAATACTTCGTGAAATTTTTTCTCAACATCAACACAACTATTACATTTAATGGAATAAATCAATTAACAAACGAAATTCATACATAATAGAATTTAATTTTAATATTTAAACTTTTGTTGTTTAATTATTATAAAATATTGCTTTTTCTTGTTGGTTGTACCTAAAACCCATTTTCAAAAGAATCAAATAAATATATATTTATGCTAAGTTGGCTCTGATTTCACGTGTATCGAGCAAGATTTAAATTTTGATTATGATCATACTTATGTCAATGTTCTTAAAACTAATTAATTTAATTATGTTGTTGCATGTTGCATAGCTTTGTTTGTTATGTGTATTTTTCTTTATTTATTAAAATTTAATAGTTAATTTTTAGACATAGTATTATGCTATGTTTGATTGCTTTTTTCCTTTTTTGTTCATTATGTTGGATTGCTATAATTAAAGTTTTTAAAAAAATCAGTTTAAAATTTTTAAAATAACCTTTTCATTTAATTGATGTGTTGATACTATTTACTAAGAATATTTGCTTTTCGATTATTTCCTGAAAAGTTGTTATAAAGTAGAAGTTAAAAAAAAAAAAAAGAAGTGATTATCAAAAGTAAAGTAAAGTTTCATTTACATCATCTTTACACTATATTAAAAGTAAATTTATAAGAAATTTATTTTAATACTTTTTTAATTAATTGATTAGTAGTTGATACTTGTTTAAATTTATTATAATGTTTCTAATTTCATAATTAATCAAAATTATTATAATACTTTTCTATCATAATTATAAAAATAACTCTCCTAACATAATTACTCAAAATTAATATAATATGTTTTTTATTATAATTACGAGAATGCTTCTTTTACTATAATTAGCTAAATTACTAAAATGTTTATATTAAATTATATATTAAAATTTAATAAGATATAAAATTAATTAAATATAAAATTATTAAAATACTATTTTCATTATTTCATGAAAATTTAACATGTGGCTTTTCATGAAATTTTATTATAATATTCTTATTAAATTATATATTAAATTAATTATATAAAACTTAATTATATATTAAATTACTATAAATTTATATAATATATTGAAAGTAATTTTCAATGGAAATTATTATAAAAATATATTTATTATTTATGTTAAAATAATAAAAATATTTTTATACAAAAATAACAAATATATTAAAAATTAAATTTGATAAAACTTTATCAACCCCGACAACGCGGGTGCAAAAATATAGTGTGAATAATTATAATCCATTACATGGATTGGATAAGTTTTTCTGGTGGGAAATTTTTTTTTTAATTTAATTATCCAATAAGGTAAAACTTTGGGTTGTCCTTCAGTTTGTTATAAGTTTCTACCCAAATGAGTTGCATCAAGTCCTTTTAAATTAAGTCTGAATTATTTGAATTTGGAGTTGTGAAGGTCTTGGAGTATCAAAACCACTTGAGTTTAAGTATCAATTGAATATCATATAATTTTTCACATTATTTTGGATTTGAAACCATTTAGATTTTTCTTTCAAATTCTAGTTCTTTCAATGTTAAGAGTTTTAGGAGGCTTTTTTATTTAAATGAGATCAATGCTTAGGGGAAATGAAAAAAAAAAAAAAAATTATAAATGTTAGGATGGAACCTCGATTTAGTTAAAATTCAACTTCTAGAAAAGATGACTGAATTATTTAAATTATCTCAAAATATTTTTAAGAGTTTTTTCTTTCCTAAATTAATTTTATATCATTATTACATGTAGTAATTTATTGTTAATTTATAAAAAAAAAAAAGGGAAAAAAACACAACAAAGAAACCATGTAAAATTAATAATCTAATTTGTATAAAATTAGGAAATCATGTAGTTAATTGATAGCATATTGTTAGATAATCCACATAAAATTATTTGTGATTATGAGGTGACAAATGACAAATTGAACAATTAAAAAAAAGAATTATTGGTTAGATTTCTCCAAAGGTTGAATAAATAATCAGATTTGATAAGCCTAATTTAAATCGAGATAGATTTTAGATAAAAATTTTAAAATTTAAGTTTAGCTTGATTCAAAATATTATTTTAATTGATATAAATTATTTTTTATTTTATTTAATTTTAAATTAATAAAAATATTACTTTTAATATTTTAAAATTTTTTATAGTAAATACTTCAATTTTTTTAAATTTCAATTTTTGTTATGGTTATAATCATTGAAATTAAAGGTGTCCATGTCATAAATATTCCATGTGCAGTACAGATTAGAAAGATAGTAGATGGTTTAGAGTTTAGTTTTAAAAAGCATTCAACATTTTCCATGATGCTAATTGCTAAAAGAGAAAGCTCAGCCACTTATTGCACTATAAAGTTTACTGCTATACCATCCCCCAATCTTTAATTTTATTATGAAATTAGTTCAAACCCTTTCACTTTTTTTGGTGCTAAAAGCCTAAAACTATTGTTATAGCAATGAATTAAAACCGAAAACCAATTTTCCCCTTCAATCAAATATTCAAATGTTAGCAGCAAAATTAAAGAATATCAAAATACTATGAAATGCATTATTGCCCATTTTATACGGCTCAAAAAAAGGCAATAAAGAGTACACATGGGGAAATTGGAAAGACTTTCCTGTAAAGTTTTTCAATATTTAATTTTTTTTTCCAATCTGATTGAAGTACGAAAGTAAAGCTTTCCATGGTCAAGGTCAATTAAGGATAGTTATGAAAGTTAACGACATTTGAATTATACATTTGCATGCTTTGGATAATGATGGGATTGGCTCTAGTCAAGTAAACCAAAGTTTGCCATTACCCCTAAATTAATTAATTACATGTACTAACAATTACCTTTTTCTTAATTATCGTCTAAAACTTTGACTGCTTTTTTTCCTTTAATGCTTTATAATTAAAGTTGAAGTCTTAAGTTTGAATTCTAAAAATTTTAAATTTTATTTAGATGCGTGGTGAGTGAGATTTCCACACGTCGTGAGTGTCAAAGGGTTTAATCAATAAAACGGCACTCACGACGAAGTGAAAATGTCTCTCAGCCAGTAATGTTAATGTTTTGATTTTTTTTTTTTGGTTTTTTTACTTTTCAATTATCGTTTAAAACTTAATTAATTGTTTTATTTGATTTGCATGTGAAGAAATATATTACAGCTAAAATATAATAGTGGTATCATATTTAAACAAACGGAAAAATTGTTTCTCATCTCTAGTTGTAGGGGGTGTAGCAAATTATATTGAACCAAGTAACAATAGTGGCATGACACTATTGATTTCAACTTTTATTTTTTATACAGTTGTTTTTTTTAATCAATAACTCAAAATTTCACTAATAAAAAATTTAGGTTTCACCATCCTTAAAACTCACCCTAAAGTAATTAATACCAGAGGGCCTTCAGTAAATTATTACGTAGGGAATTTTTCCAAGATATATCATTTTTATTTCTCCAACAAAGCATTTAAAGCAACCTTCTATTCTAAAAGAACAACACCAATTCAATCGAATCTGATGCCAGTGATTCAGATTAGGTTATAAGGGAAAGCATATGATAGCTTGAGATATAAAATCCAAATGGGTTTTCCACTTTTTCTCCCAAAAATTGTCAAATTACCAGAAAAAATGAGTTTTCCCGGATTTGGAATTGGAAGATAGACCGATTCACTCCCTTCCTTTTTGATGTGTTAGTTGATGTGATTTAATGTCTGTATTTTCTAAAACTTTTAAAAATAAGGAAAAGAAAAAAAAAATAAAGGACAAAGGTGAGTTGGTATATCTTTGTAATTGAGATTCGAACGAAAGATGTTGGGTATTGTTTAAAAAGGGATATCTTTTGATGGAATAAGTGGAAGATTGCATGGGGACCATTTTTTGTACCAAGAGGCAAAGGGACTCAGAGCCAGAGGGCATGTAGCTTTGGGTTTTTTACTCATTTAGGCCTTTCGTTCAATTCAATTTGATTTTTTTTTGGGTTGGCTTTGTGTAAGGAATTTTTATTGCCCACTCAAACTGTGTGGGAGATGTGGGTGTCGGCCATGTGGACAGGTAGTGAAGCCCCACATGCATCATTTTCCCTAAAACAAAATAAAAAAAAAGGGGTAAGTTTTCTTTTCTCTGTTCAATGAATGATGATTCATGATTCATGTCCACCCTCCTCACATGGGCAGGTGCTTGCTTCGTCCAACAGTATCCCTGGGGTTTCAGCCTCAGATCTGGGCTGGCTGGGGGATTTGCATTTGCATAGACGTGCCCCCTGCAATTGCCCTGCTGCCTACCTATATGCTCTCTTGCCTCTCTACTGTGGTCCCCCGTCCCGTCCTACTTTGCTTTCATTGAGCCACGTGATGTTCTCTCATGAGGGAGGTTTTCCCCTTCCCCTCGACTGGTCCCGTAATTATCATCCATGGTTTTGGGTAATTATCTTTAATCTTTTCACTATCATATTAATTTTGCCCACTTTCGAATCTTACTCGGTTGCTTGCTCCCTAGTTTTCTCCTCACTCAAAGATGGTGATTTGGTAAGAACTGAGAGAGTGAGAATTTGGGAACTTCATGTTAATTTTAATTTGTATAAATGTGTGGTGCACGAACACATACGCATGATATATATTTATGTGTATTTTATAAAAAATTAAACAAAAAATAATTGAAATTTATAATTTAGCTTTAATTAAAAGAGTAATAAACAATTGAATCAAAATTATGTACTGATTTGAGTTTTTTTATTGTTCATGAATGAGTATCAAATTATCAATTTAATTTTTGAAAAGAAAAATAAAAATTACAAAGAAATAAGGCAAAATTTTGTGAAGTGCAAATAAACTGAATAGTAAGAAGTTTCCGTACAACAAACAAAGTCTATTTTAAATATATATATTTTAAAGTTAGGGAAAGAAGAGAAAAATCCAAAAATTTCAATAATTAAATATATATATTTATAATTAAATTAAATATTCGGATGTCAGACATAAAATTTATAAAAACTAAATACAATTAATTTTAAACTAAAAAATCATTAACAAGGTGATAAATTAACCCTGACCTAGTTTTGAAAGCAAAACTTTGAAAAAAAACAAAGGACTCGAGTGCTGAAATTGCCTTGAAATGTGAATATCATGTGATTAACGTGGCTTACAATATAGCAAGCTAAGTACGTATATATCTCTCTTCAAATTTCCAAGAGTCACTATCTAAGCACCTCCTTTTTTTCTAGTCTTAGTAATCTCGAAAAGGTCAAAACAATCTTAATCAAATCTTTGGTGTAATCTAACATATCTAGCATATATCTAACATATCTAAACGCTTGATGTAAATGTCAACTTTCCAACATGTAAGACAAAGCATGATTCCAATTTTTTTTATTTAATATTATTAAGATTTAAATTTTAATTATTAAAATAAAAAATTTAATATTCTATTCAATAAATCATACTATCATTGTCACCATTTTTATTTTTAACAAATAGTAAAACTTTTAGCCTCGTCTACTTACATGGATTCATATCACCACTTTTTAGTTCTTCTAGTTTTTATTACTACTACTTGATGCAAATCAAACCTATGTATTGTTCTTGACTAATTATTGTGAAGTGTGAAGATCACTTATTTTTAGAGTACTTAAATTAAAGAATATAAGTTTTATTTATAAAAAAAAAAAAAGAAGGAAGAAATCCAATTTGATTTTGTTAGGTGCTTACCATTATTATTGAGAGAGCTTGCAAATCTCTCAAATCCAATAGAACAAAGATACGATGCCCATTTTCTGATGAATATCTTTTTTTTTGTTTCTTGATTATCATTATTATTTGCAATCATTTCTCCAAGGGCTACAATTCATGAAGGACCTTTCTTGAAAAGGCACCCCCTCTTCGATTCTAAGCAGACAGTAATCCTTCTTTTCTCACCTTTTTGCTAAAACAAATTCTCCTTCCTTTGTTCATGTAGAAAGCATTAATCTGACCATTAAAACACAATTAACAAGTACTTGAGCCCCTAAAAAACAGACTCATTAGCTCTGGATGTAATGTTAAATTATATATAAAAAATAAATAAATAAAAAATTTCTTTGAATATTGTATACGATCAATTCAACCTCTGCAACTTCAGATATTATATGTTAAATTATATAGAGTAGTTTTTTTTTTAACACGACTGAATCCAATGAGCTTAGTCTCTTTCTCTCACAACCTTAGTTTTATCATTATCATCAAAGATATCGTTCTTGCGTTGATAGTATTAATTGTGTGGGTCAAAGTGTTTTTGACGTAAGATGAAATGAAATAGTGTAAAAAGCAAGTAGCCAAGTTAGAATAAAGTGCATTGTGTCAAAAGGGAATAGGTCCAAGCCCAAAAATGACAAGTTATGAGACAGAGATTTCCTGTCTGATTGTTGCACCATCAACTTTTTTTTTTTAAATCATCAGAAGCCCTTTTCCTTGTTTTTATGAGCTATTTTTTTCTTTCATATTTTATTGCAAGCACCATTTTATTGGTTTAAATTGATTTGGGATATTGCCCACTATATATATAATGCAAGTTGAAAGCTTGATCATGAATGGTGAGACTTAGTAGAACTTCTCTTTAACCTTTACCACTTATCAAGATTCTCTACTAATTCATAAATATCTCTATTCAATGTGTTTTTCTTTGGCATAATTCGGGAATGTCTTTTTTTTTTTTTAATGAATGTAAGTAAATTGAGTGTTAAATTGTATTAAATTATTATATTTAATAAATAATTTATTGTTAATGCTATGGAGAGGACAAATGGGACAAGGCACAAATATTGGTACCAAAGTGGCTAAAGACAATGATAAAAAATTTGAATCAACAACATCAAATCATTTACAGACATTGTACTTTAGTGGAAGAACTCGTGTAAGGTTCAAAGAGAGGTGGACAAGACAGAAGAATAGATATGTTCCTCCACAAAAGATCTTAATCTGCCAAGCATAAATTCCATGATTTTATTGAAGACACCAAGAAAAGAAAATAGGCAATTAATTTAAAAAACTGTTCAGAATTGGAATGGAAATATCGAGTCCTTGGGTTCTTAAGGTATATTATATCTGGGGGCTGTGGCTTGAAATCGTTGTGATTTTTTTAAAATGTTTAGGATAAATATTATTTTCGATTAAAATGAAAATTAGATGGTAACGTATGTATCTTTCTACTAAAAAATTAGATGGTTTTTTCCTTTAGTCTAAAATACAATAAAAAGCCCTTTTTGCAGTTTAATATTTTATTTAAAAATATATATTCGAATTTTAAAAAAAATTAAATTTTGAATCTCAATATTTATAATTTTTTATTTTTAAATTATAACTTTTTATTTTAAAAAATCATATTTAAATCTTTCTTTATCTAATATTATTAAAAGTTGAAAGTTAAGGAAACCAAAAAAAAAAAAATGCAACTGGTCCATGGGCCGTATGCTTATGGTGACACAAATTTGGGTTATTTGTTGAAGCCCATTGTAGAAATTCCAAAATAACAGAGTTGCTCATGATTTACATGACAAATTCCGTGGAGACCCCTGATGTCCATAATGAATTAACGTCATATATATAAGAAAGAGAATATGCTTTGGTACTTATATAAGCAGTAAGATATGGTATATACTTGTTTGGTTACCCTTCCAAACTTGAAAATTCCCCTAAATTTTTTGGGGGTTCTAATAAAAATATAAAGTATAAAAAGACTAATTTGAAAAAAAAGGAATGATTTAAAAAAAGAATTTGATTTTGAAAACATTCAAGGTCTTATTAGACCTCTTTTTTTAATTATATAATGTATGAAACAGTAAAATTTTTTAACTTTAAAAGCATGATTAAGATAATAATACATGTTTTATTTTTTAAAATATATATTAAAGAACATATATTATCATTTTAATCTTATTTATGAAATTAAAAAATTTATTATATATCAAATAATTTCTCATACGATTTATATAATTTAAAAGATAAATATGCAATATTATATTGTTAACATTAGAAATTATATTAAATTATCTATACTTTAAAACTTAATAAAAAACAAATTTATGAAAGTTTAAATAAAAATAACATATTTTTATTTAAGAAAAATCTAATTAATTTAAACTATAACATTTACAAATTTAAAATTCAAATGATCAAATTATCCTTGGACCTGATCTGAGTCCAGCTTGAACTGCTATGGACACTTCTATTTGTTACGTGTCAAAAGAAAATTAGAAAAATAATAAAAGACCTCATAATGAAGTCATCCTTATCCTAATGGTAAGGCTCTCTCAAACTAATAACAAAGCTTGCTTTTGATGCTAAGTAGGATTCAATTCACATTCCATCAAGTTGTTTCTTATTAGTACGTGATAAATGTAGACACATCAATCAAACTAAAAATATTAGTAATAAATAAATAAAAAAGAAAAGAGAAACTAAAGGAAAATTCCTAATACTATAATAATACAAAAAAGAAACAAAAGAGCGCACTTTCAATGGATTTGATTGGATTAGGTAAAAAGCTATAACTTTGTCTGCACCGCAACCACCCAAGACAGGAAGGGTCAGGTCGTTTTGGTGCTTTGATTTTAAGATTTTAATTAATGTCTTTAATTCAGGACGTGTCAATTCCCACTGCTGTTTGTCGGATCCTATATTTAAATTTGTCAAAGACCGTACCAACTGGCCCCAAAATTTATAGTCCAATTTAGATGCATATAATATTAATTTTAAATTAAACTCTTGATAAAGTATCAAGGAATTACTTTTAATTATTAAAATTAAAATTTATAATTTTAAATACTATTAAATTTTTTTTAAAAATCAGTTGTATTCTTTAAACTAAAACTGCATGCAGCTATATATATATTTATATTATATTTAAAACTATTTATTCATTCATGGAATTAACTAATTTGACAAGCATTTTTTTATCCTAAAATAATTAATATTTTATGTGTAAGAACAGAAACAATGCGAAGGGAAATTTTTCTAATTATATCCAAAGAGTATTTAGTGTTGAATTTAAAATTTAATTTAATTTGTTCATTTAATTATTTAAAAATGATATTTAATAATATTTTTTTCAAAATCTCAATACTTGTATTAAATAATTTTATATTATACAAATTATGTATATATTTATTTATATATATGGGGCCAAACTTGCCACTTGTTTTGCTATTGAGCTGGTTAAGGTCCCTGTCCCACAGTGCTGAATATCAACATCAATCAAGCAAATATTATCTTGTGTTGATTTAAATCTGATTAATGATAGATATTGCTGTCGCACAAACAAAGGATAACGTTCTTTACTCCCATCTCCATGCTTTTTTTTTTTTTTAATCGCACCTTTTAATTCGTTGTTCTTTTTTGTTAGTTCATTTACATAATAAATTTTATACAAATATTAAAAAATATGGATGAGTTACTATAATTTCTTTGATAAAAAAAAATAGAACTAGTGGTGAGAAAAAAAATATAAATCATACCTTTTTATTCATTAGTTAAACTACACAATAAGTAATCCAACCCTCTTTAATCATCTTCTTTACCCATGATAATTACTAATCTAAAAAATAAATAAATAATAATTTACATCTAATATACTTTCAAGTTGATATTTTATTTTCGTTAATAAATAAGATCTATTTATATTATTAAAATTTGTATCAACACCTATAATGTTATTATTTATTTGTGAAATATTAAATTATTAATTTAAGTGATCAAATTTTAATTATTAAAATATCAAATACAAAAAAAAATTTCATCAACAAAATAAAAAATTTGATAATATGGCTAATTATTGTTTGCAAATTGATGATAATCAAGTATTAATCTAATAATAATAATAAATGAAAATAAGCACTAGTTCTAAAAAGTTTTTTTTTAGTCTGGAAATGAGAATTTAAATTTTATTTTTTAAATATAAAAATTATAAATAATTATTAAACCAAAATACTAAAATTCTTTTTATATATAAATGCTTAAAAAGGGTTAGAAACCTAAAAGGCAAATGTATGGGCCAGAGTGGATGATAGGCTCATTTCCATGCAAATTCTATAAGTGAGCATGGGAGTTATCTGACAAATGTGGTTGAATAGTATTGGAAAGCAGAATCTGACCACAAATAACTTTTAAAAGTAAGAAATGCAAATACTAGAGAAAAGAAAAAGAAAGAGAAAGAGCATAGAGCAATGAAACAAACATTTTTATGGTATCCTTATCGTGGGACTTCCAGTAAGTACTCTTTGCTTTTTCCCTGTCTCTTTGTGTTCTTAGTGTTCTCTTTCTCTCTCTCCACTCATTGATTTGTAGCTGTTGAAACACCGGAACAGCCCAAAATTCAACAAACACTGGTTACTGTATAGTCTACTATCTCTCTTTCTTTTTTTTTAGATTCTGACATCTCTGACTTTCCTCCATCATCCCCATTTCTCTCTTTCTTGGCAATCTTATCTCCATTCATAACCTTTTTCAGCTTCAACAATCACTGTGCTACTTGTGGTAAAAACTAGAACCAAAAAAAAAAAAAAACCCCAAAGTCACAGGCCGCAGTTCTGTCTTTGTCTTTTGATACTTCTCATCCCATAGCTTCCATAGCTTACAAAATAGCATATCACTCAACTATTCTTTGCTGCTTCAAAAGATATACCAAGTAAGAATCTTTTTCACCAACTATCTCATAGGCGATGGATTTTCTTTTCTTTTCTTTTTCTTTGGGTTTAGCTTTTGTTTTGTGTTACTGATTTTAAGCTTTAGTGTTTGCACTGTTTATTTTCATGTTCTTGAATTAAAAAAATTTTTTTTCTCTTGTTTTTAGCTATGGATTTTAGTCTAATTCATTTTGGTAGATGTTCCTGTTGAATTTGTCTTTTTTTTTCTTTGCTTGTTACCTGAATGGTCATCTGGGCTTTTCTGTTTCCTGTTTCTTTTCATATTTTTTTAGTAATTTTGGATGCATTTTCCATGTCAATTTTAGCAGCTGATTATTATGCTTTTGGTTAAAAATTGGACAGTCTTCTATTCTGACAACAATTCATTATCAGTTGTTTTTCATTTCGAACTTCATAGTGTTTCATTTAAACTATAAAAAAGAGAGTAAAAACAAAAAGAGAAAGAAATATTTGTGAAAATGGTTCTTTCATTCCACTGTTCTGATAGAGTGAAGTTTGGAGAAGAAAAACTGAGGTGTAGAATTTGAAAGAAGAAAAAGATCTCTGGTCAGGGTAGTAACATGAAGAAAGTTGCTAAATTGAAAATTATAGCAATTGATTTCTGTTAGAAGCACTTTTTAAAGAGAATTGGAGGAAAATAAACCAGTTTTCTAAGGCAATTCTGAATACCTTTCATGCATGTCAGTTAAATTCATGAATAAAGCATAAATATATGGATAAAACAATCAAATATTCTTTTGAATTACTTCAGTGAACCTTTCTCTCACAATTTCTCACTAAATCACTTATCTCCATTTTTCCCTTGCTTTTTCAATTTCTTTTACTTCTTAAACAGTCAGAAAAGTTCTAGATTAGCTAAACTGAATCATAAGATGGATGCTACTTCTAAAATTTAAACAAAATTAATTGTACTATGGTGACTCAAATTAATGATAGTTGCATCTTTTCTGTCCTCACTATAGGGCTTGCACAATTTAAATAGGAAACTCAAGACGAATTATAAATATGTGTGCATGTTTAGCTTTATCATCTTGGCAAGAAATTACACCTATTGCGACTGGTTCATATTTTGATTTTGTATGGCTATGCAATGTGCGTGCTTGTTAAGATTTAATGAATGGTATTTGTGTTCCTGTATGTGTATGTGGAGCTTGTTGTCCATATTTCGAGGGTTGGATTTTTTTTTTCAGGTATCAAATGGAAGTTGACATGTTCATAATAAACTTGATTTATTGCATACCAGTTTGACAGGCATGAGAGACTCGAATAGACCTCCTATATCACAACTCTGACACTTTTAAGCTTTAGCAAATAATCCATTTTTGTTCATACATGCAGGTGTTTGAAGAGATAACTGATTAGTTCGGTAGCCATTCATACCGGATATCAAAAGGAACAAGCACTAGACATTGCTACTTCACCCGAGAATGACAACCCCAAACCCCAGGGTAGAATATGAAAACAATTCGGAAGAAAGCAGCCAAGTGGCTTCCAACATATCTGCACACGAAGCATCTCCTGATCCCTCAAAGAATAGCACAACCACTACTTCATGCCTCACAAATCTCGTAAAGGCTCAACCAGATTCAGGGTCTGTTTCCCTTGACCTGACTCTCCAATTCTGTGCCAGTGATGCTGAGATGAAGGGCACTGGTGAGAGTAGTAGCGAGATAGCAACCCATACTTTGTCAGCCACTGCCACAAGGGTTTTCTCTTGTAATTATTGCAGGCGCAAGTTTTATAGTTCACAGGCACTGGGTGGACACCAGAATGCTCATAAGAGGGAGAGGACAATGGCAAAGCGTGCAATGCGTATGGGGATACTGTCTGATAGGTATAAAAGTTTTGCATCTCTGCCCCTTCATGGTTCTGCATTTCGGTCCCTTGGGATCAAAGCTCATTCCGCTATGCACCATGGAATCATGCCATCCCAGAGGCCTCTAGATACAAGAGCTGGAGCAAGGTTTGATCAAGGGTATTTTGGAATGCCAATATTCATTGAAGATGATGATGTTGACTTGTATTGGCCAGGGAGTTTTAGGCAGGTGAATGGAGTTGATGCTAACCAGGCTTTGGAATTTGCTCAAAATTCAACTCAAAGTTCAAATATTGGTTTTGTAGCAAAGGCATCACCACCAAGAACAGATACATCTTTGCCTGATCTTACTTTGAAGCTCTAATTTTTTTAAGATTCCTTCTCATCTAAACATGCTACTTATTATGGTGCTCACTCTGTACAGTGAGATGCATTAGCAATGGCTGCTAGCTCCTAAGATTATTTTTGCTAGATTTCTTTAACCGTTTAATTTTCTATTATTATCCCTGCCATTGGTTTGCTGCTGATGTGCAAAGTTTGGGGTATGAAATGAAAGCTATAGCTTGCAATGATGATGGCACGATTGATTTTAGGTTACATTCCATGCACTAGATTATGAGAATTATTGAAAGCCTTTCCCTTTAGCAACATTGAGAATTCTGAGTAGCTGGAATATTTCTACAATCTGAACATTTTGCTTTGGCAGGCTATATACCTGCACCTATTCGCTCTTCCTAATTGTTAATGAGAGCTGTATGTAGCAAATATTCTGCTTTCGGAGCTTATGTGACTGAGGATGTGAAATATTCATTCATCCAACAAGAATAATGTGATAGCAAATATGCTGCTTTCTGTGCTTCTCGTTTCTTATTTGCACCAATTCATGGTATAGATGCAGGATTTAGGTAGAAATCCTTGGATAAGTTGTGCTAATTCCCTTTCTTAGTTGGGATGAGAGATTGGAACAAATCCAACCTGCCAAACTCGTACCAGATTAAAGCCCTTGGCAATGCAAGCCTAGTTAGATTAAGCATCAACTGCTTCATCTCGTACACCAAAAAGAGCCTTTAATTCAAATATACTCTTGGTTAAAGATATATTTGTATGTTCCCCACAACCAGGATACGGTTCTATCTCAGCAATCTTTGGAGATTGTGAAGATTTCATTGCTCCCACAATCAATTCTTCGTGACCAGAGCTCTTTGCATCAGCTCCCTTGTCTCCCAATCCATGTTTCTTATGATCAATATCCATCTCATGATTCTCGGCAACAGCAGCCAACTTCGGTGTAAGATTGTTCCATTCCCAATTCAAAAAGATCACCTTTTACTTCATCTAGTGCCTTCTAATTTCTATTGCTCTGCATTCCCTTTCATAGCAAATGCCGTATCAAGTAACTCATCTACCCCATTTTCATATTCAGGCAACCGTCTGTCTTGAAGCCGCATCCAGCTCTTCATCAATTGCCATGTTTCTGTATACATAAAGGCCCGTCAACTTGGCAAGTGATCTCAAGTAACCAAGCTTACATAGATATTCATTTTAAGCAAATAACAAAAACAAACACTAAAAATCTCAAAAAAAATCTAGCCCAGCCTAATTTTTCATCAAGAATTTTCTAGGCAATCCACGTTCTTTCTTTGGACCAACTATGTAGAGCATTGATTTGAGGTCCAAATACTGACATTTTCTCACCTACCAAACATCCCAAAGTAAAATCAGACTTTTTAAATCTTACTACTTGTATTTGTTTTTACTTGATTCAGCAACCAACAAATATTTCTCAAAAAAAGAAAAAAACAATATCCCTCAATAGAGGGTCCAAGTCCAACCTATACCCGACATATTATCATGGAATTTAATTAAAAACAAATATCAGGTCAATTTTGTCAGTCCAAGAAAGCACAATAAAGTATTTTATGCATAGAAACATATATGTAGGCACTCACAAACCTACGTACGAAATAGAGAAAAAGAAAGAAGACAAGAGTATAATCTGGCGACCCAAAACAACGGCATGACTTTTAAATTTTGATGATTTGAATGGTCCAAATTAGATTTTTTTTCTCTTTCTTAAGATCTATCTTAAATTCAAATGCACAAATTCAACTTAGGTATGCTAACAAATTGAATTATTTTTAAAATCAAGATGATTAGTTTGATACTTCGAAAATTTTACTTGATTGGTGTAAATTTAAAAAAAAAAAAAATAGATTCGAATATTTCAATTCCTTATATCCAAAAATTAATAATGATGATTGATGGGGTTTTAAAACTTCGATCTACCTTCAATGATATGCTTGGGGCATAGGCATGAATGGGGATTTCAAATTTCATTTGCAGAATATAAGCTCAATTTCTAATGTGATATAAATAACATTTTTTGTCAAAAAATTTATAAGTAGCTCAAACTCTCAAATTAGTGAATAAATATTGAAAATGATCTCACTTGTTAAATGTCATAAAGAGAGACCACCAATGAGGTCGAACTTAAAATTAAATCAAATCAAATTATCTTATTAATTAAGTTAATATAAAATTTAAAATTTAATTTAAATCATTCATCAATTTTTTTTAAAAAGTAAGTTCACGTAAGACTGAAGTTTAATCCTTAATATTATTCATTTTCTAAATTCTTCCAGATTGCAGTTTTTTTTTTTTTTTTTTTTTAAATTAAGTAAATATGGGATGTTGATTTGAAATAAGCATTAGGACCGAGACAAACAAATAATCCAACATATATATATATATATATATATATGTTAAATTAAATAATTAGGGATTGAAGGCAACTTGCAGCAATGCCAGGACAATACCGTGTTGATTTTCCTGGTCTTGGACAAAATTAGGCAATGTGCTCATACCGCAGTTGACCAGAACTGGCAAGACAATCAATAGGATTTAGTGAGAGTTTTTTAACCATGCAATAAGAAGAAGATAGGCCAAAAAAAAAAGAATAAACATGGGATTACTAGTTAGAAAAATTAGAAACTAACACGAGACTCAGGGGAACTAAGACCGGTCAGAGCCATGAAAAAAAAAAAAAGAACTTTTATTGAGGTGCAGTTTCATACTCAATTCGGGCTACTTCTTGAGGAAATGATCAGACAACTGGATAATTGAGGTACTACCAATCACTAATATTGTTGTTAACACAAAACGAAAACAAAAATTGGTCAAATGAAAGTTCTATTAATTTTCTTTTTTGAAAATTCATTTGATCTAGCTTAAGGGAGTTATGTTAAGCTGAGAGAAATGATTATTAATTATAATCAAATATTATATTTATAAAAAAATATTAAATTAAATTAAATAAATGAATCAATCAATAAGTTTGTATACAATTAAAAATTCTAATATAAAATTAAATTAAACTTACACAATGAAAGTTGAACATGATATGGAAAATTACAACCATTCAATTAAACAAGTTTTATTATTTTAATCCAACAATTCGATTTTATTACAAATAAGAGATTGGCTCAATCAATAATTTGTCCCTCTCAATGATAAATGGTTTTACCAGAACTATGGAAACTAGATATGTAAACTATCCACACAACATTTTTTGCCCCACATCTTACAATAATGGAGCTAAGTTTGATTCTGCAAATGAAGTATTTCTTTTTCTTTCTGGGTTTTTACGAATCTAGAGGAAAAGCAAACTTAGTACTTTACACCAAAGCACACTTTGTCATAAGATTCTCATCTAAATATAATGATTTGAATGTTTTATGCACAAATCATACCCAAAAAAAAAAAAAAAAACATTCCAAGATTCTTCAATTTATCAAGTTGTCCCTTAATTTTATTTTTTTTTGACTTTTGTTTTTGGACATTTTCTAATTTTCTTCCATTCTTTTTTTTTTTTTCAAAGCATTCTCAAATTAAAAAACTTTATCACCTTATTCTCTATATATAAGATAATTCTTCAAGACATGTAATTAGCCTTAGTTTAACTGGTTTGTTTCTAAGTTCGTGCTTGTTATTGGTTGGATTTGGGGCTGTCGAATAATTTAATAAACATACCATTTTCTTTAATCTTTAAAGTTAATGAAAGTTAAAAAATGTCACTCTCATTTATCCAATTAAATTAATAATTTAATTAAGTGCATCAAGTTAGAACTTAGAAATATCATATTTGGTCTGACTAAGTCCAATTTTTTTGGCCGGCATTGGGGTTAGGATCGAGTAGCACTCAGTCACTTCGTATCTATACGTCCTTCCGTCTCCCCCAATTGATATCCACTCCATTGTTACATTTGGTAAGAAAATTTACAGAAGATAATATAAAATTGATAAAATGATATAATTTGAAAATATATAAAAAATACGAAAATCATAAAATTAAAATTTTAAGTAAAAATTATATATGAGTTTGATAAAAATAAAAAAATATTTCGTATTTAATATATTATCATAAATTATGATAAAATAATTTTTATATTTTACATATATTTGATGCGAAACAAATAAATACGAATACACATGTTATTAAATCTAAAAAATCCCTAATGCTTCAAAATTAATGCTAATTCAACTTCTTTACCATTTTAAAACTCTTAAGTTCTTTTTTAGTTCATATAAAAATACATTGAATTTTGAATTATAAAAGGAAAGATATGACTTACTCTCATTCTAAAATCATGTATTTGAATTCTTAATTCAAACATAAGAAAATAATTATTTGTGGTAATTTTTTTTATTAAAGGTGCATGTATCTCTTTTTTTAAAGAATTGGATTAAAATATTTTTTCTCCAAATTTTTTAAACGAATTCAAAATTTTTGTTATAAAAAGTGGAATAAATGTGTACAATTTTTTCTTCTAAAAAACTCGGGGAAAGAAAAGGCTTTTAGTTTTGATAGGGAATTTCTTAAGCAATTTCATCAATTGAAAAAATTCTGATATGTAAGTTATCTTGATTTCAAAATGCCATCCTCTTTTGTTCTTAGAATCCCAACATGTTACGTCAATCTTGGTAGAGATAATGGAAACAAATCACCTCAATTGTGGAAATAAATTGAGACATGGCATTTGGTCATTTGGATAGTGTTTGGTATTTTTTGTAAGATTATTATGATAATATAATTATTAAAATGATTTTATTATTATGGTGATTTTAATACTTATGATTTTGAACTCATTTTATTTAGTTAACAATGATTAATTCGTAAAAATGAAAAATTATTGTGTTTGATATTACTAAAAATCAAATTATGCATATTATAATAATTATACAAATTAATAATTTTAAGGTTATTTAAAGATAATAATTTGTACAATATTAATAATATTTATTTATTTTATAATAAAATATAATTAAATAATAAATGTATTTATTGATAGATAAAATTGATTTTTATAATATAAATTATGTAAAAAATATTTGAATTAAAAAATAAAATCAATCTATTAAATTTATAATTAAAGATAATTAAAAAAATCATATTATAAATAAAATATTAAAAAATAAAAAATACACAAATTACGTTGAACTTACTGCGATGAGTATTAATTTGAAAATATAAAAATTTATAATATAAAATAATTATAATTTTAAGATGCAACAAATTTTTAATTTGTATATTAAATAAGTAAAATTAATTATTATTAATTTTATACGTTACTTTGCTTCAATAATACAAGTTTTTCATATTTTTATATAAAAATTAAATCTCCCTTTAAGATAATAATATAATTATTTTCGATGATCCAAAATTATCGTTATATAAGATTACTGAATATTTACCAAATATAATGATTTAACTTCATGTATAAATTATTATAATTTTTGAAGTGATTATCTTGTATCAAATATTACTTAAGATACCAAAATTTCCATAAAAATTTATCAAGCATGTTGCTTTCCACTTTTAAAATCATGAACCTGCAATGTTGACTTTTGATGCTTTTAACAAAAAAATCTCATTATAGGTGACGTAGGTGGCCCATGAATGAAATAGGACACCCTTGACATGTGACATATCCCATGAATTTGCAAGAATCAAACTCACAAATTATCAAGAGAATGTGTACTCAGGACTTTGAAATACTAAAGAACTTCACTTTAAAGTTACAATTATTTGAACCAATTTTAGTTTTTAAAATTGCTACATCATTCAAGGGTACTCAAGTTTTGATATATTTCACATTACCTAATTATTTGATTAAAAGTTCACAGTTCGAATTTCTCTCCTCGAATAATAAAAAAAAAAAACTAGTATACGCCATGTGAAGCAAAAAGAAGACCAACAACAACTTGTTGGTGAATCATTTTCTAAGTTATTGGATAAATGTGTGGAGTTCAATTTTGTTGCATTTGTATTGTTGTGTTAATGTGGGTCATACATCTAAAGTTCATAGTTGCTTTGCCCATTTGCAAACAATAAGAAACAAAGTTGGGAATAGGCAAAGCTTATTGGAGCAAGCAATTAGACAAAATAGGGTGCCCACTTCACGTGGAATAACATGTCAATCAAGTGACTTTATCCTACCCAAAAATAAATATATCTAGTCTTAAAATTTCCAATTTTTGGTTTATTTTTCCCTTTAATGCATATTCAAATTATTTTGAGCAAGTCATTCAAAATTGCCACTCGCAAATCTTAACAAGTAGTAATGTTAATTTTCTTTTTTTTTTTTTGGGGGGGGGGGGGGGGCGAGGGGTTTTTTTGGTACAATTGAGCAAAATAGGGGATTTGAGTATACCTTAATCCTTAACTTTGAACTAGAATGGTAAAATAATTGGAGTAAATTTGGGTTGAGAATCTTAATAATTAATGTGTTGATCATTGACCAAAATTGCACTCCAATCAAGAGGAAAATTGAGGTAGGTTGAAGTAAAAAAATTTTTTTGAGACACGTGAAAAAATATAAATTTAAAATTTAATTAAATTAATTTATCAATTATTTTAAAAAAATAATATTTAAGAGGTTTAGAGTGCAATCTCTTCTAATATTTTTTAAATTACTATTTTATTTGTATCCAAAAATAAAAAAACCCATCCAAATATTCCGAAAGGCATTAAAATTTCTTTCGTATTATTTACACACGTCATCTTTATTTCTCTCTCCCTCCCCTTACGGTTTCATACCAACGAGCACATCATCCAAAAAGGAACACCATTTTATTAAGATCAACTCTTGTCCATCTTCTATAAAACAAAAAACCTCTAATGAAAATGACCTAAATCGATCCCCTACCACTCGCAAGCATTAGTTGTCTTCAATATTTGTAAAAAATGGATTTAAAACTCACTAATAGACTAGTCCAAAAGAGAGAAAAAAAGGAAAGACAGTCACTAATAAATTTAATTTTAATTTTTAAAACATTTTCTATTAATTCTAATATAATTCGAACTGAAAAAAAAAAAGTCATTTTCCTTAAATTCTAGTGTTAAATAAATATATTGTTCGGTACTAAAATTCAAGGATGATATTAGAGTAGTAAAAAGTCTAATTCATGTTCTTGAATCTTGACCGGTACAAACTTTAAATAGGAAACTTCTCATCAGCCCAACTCCCAAATTAATTTTTCTTTCGACTATTATGAGAAATTTCTTTGTTGTTAGTAGCATTGACTTACATTCAACATCAACCTTTTTTTTTTTTTTTGTATGTATCATGTATAAAATAAGCCTGTAAACGTTGAATAAGCCAAAGCAACAGCTTAAAACTTTTTTTTTTTTTTTTTGGTTCCTTGCATAGGTAACATTAAGTCACCTAATTTACCCTCCATAATAGCAGCATAACTTTTTCATGTCGGAATATACATGGAATCAAATATGTAATTAATAGACTTTTATCCATCGTGTTCTTGGGCTTAATCTGACTTAGATTAAGTCTTGAATAAAAGTTTTTGAACTCAAAAATATTAATATTTTAATATATATATTTTTAAAATTTTAAATTTTTTGAATCAAACAAACAATCTTTTAAAAAATTAATCAAATTTGATAACTTGATAAGATTCATGACTCCTTAATTGAAGTTCAAGTTTTTTCCTCCATGATTTTTTTTTTTTCGAGTTGTAGAGTCAACACTGTAACAATGCAAGCCAATAGGCAAAAAATTTGGATTATTAAATAAAAGAAAATTCGAAGAAAGTAATGTATTCAATAAAAATATTTTTGAAAATAATACATTAATCGGTATTTATAAATACCTGTCAATCATAGAGTCAAAAACTTAAAAACAAAAAAAGAAGAAAAATTAACCATTTTATTTTATATTTAATGGTGTAAACGCTTTGAAATTTCCAGCCGTTGTTGCAGAGTCTTATGGTTGCTAAAGAAAAAAAATAAAATAATCAAAAGCCAAAAACAAAGCACTCTCAGATTCTTTCCAAATTTTCATTTTGACCGTCCATTTCTACTTCTCTATTTCTCTCCTTCTCTCTTGCTCTGGTACGTTGTCTGTCCCTCTTTTTATTTTTCTTTTTTGTTTCTCTCTCTGTGGGTGTGTAAGGCCATGTTTGGAGAGAAAGATCTCTCAAGTAATCTCCCTTGTACAGGAGATGAAAGCTCTCAAAGCAAGCTTTCACGTTTGTTTCAAAATAAGGAGATTTCTGGTGAAAAAATGAGTTTTTTACAAAAGGGTATTGATTTTCTTAGAGAATCAAAGGTGGGTATTGATGGAGGCTACCCTTCAGCAAGAACTTCGAGGCCTGGGAATTCTGGCTCCCAAGGCCAAGAACTCACTCTTAGCTATCTTTGTGAAAATCCAAAACTGGGTTTTTGTTCTGAGAAAGAGTTTCCTGGGAAAACCTTGTTGGAAAAAGTTACTAGTTACAAAGGGAAAGAAGTTATTGATTCTGAGAATTCAAATCACGATGAGAAATGGGTTGAAAGAGATTTCTTGAATTTGAGTGAAAGTAAAGGAATTTCTTCAAAAAGAGAGGTAGAGGAAGATTTTCAAGAAAGAGAGAATAGTAATAGGGAGAAAAGGCCAAAGCTTGAAACTTTGAATCTCTCTCTAGCTTTACCTGATGTGTCTCTCTCTTTAACTGCATCAAATGCTTTGCAAAATTGTGATCCTCCACAACATAGGTCAAGGCCTAGTAGGAGTGTACAGTCTTTGGCTCCATCAATCAATAACACACAAACCACCTGCTCTAATGATTTCACTGCTGCTTCATTGTCGTACTCTTATTCTCTTCCTTTTTCACATAATCCTAGCTGCTCGTTAACACGAAATTCCACCGAGAATTATGAATATTCTGTTGGGAAAGATGATCAAGTTTGGTGTGGTGGTGAGGGTACTAATGGATCCGTGCATAGTCGGTTTAGGCCAATTGGTGATGGAGTTGCTTTGGCCAATCATGGTGGTGCTGGTGGTGTTGGGGGGTTTTCCATGATGCAGGTTAATCGTCAAGTGAATAAGGATTCGTGCAATAGTCTTCATAGAACTACTAGTTCAGATAATCATTCCTTTTTCCCATCTGAATTGCCTGCTAAGCCACGTCTAGATAATCATTTAGGGGATTCGAGGAGGAGGGATTCAGAGAATTTGAGAGTTCTGGAGAGTGTAGATGGAGGGAGATCCCGAAAGATTTCTAGACCGGAGAGAATTCTTCGTGAGATTGTGTCGGAGTCTATTACTGCCATGGCTCTAATAATACAGGAGCTGCCTGATGAAACGCTTGAATTGACCAAAGAATACTTGGGGAATCTTATATCAACGCCGGAGAAGAAGGAAGAATTAATGGGACTTCAAAGCCGGCTTGAGAGGAGATCTGATCTTACCAAGGAGACTCTCTCAAAGTGCCAGAGGGACCAGCTAGAAATTTTAGTTGCAGTGAAGATGGGCCTTAAAAGCTTCTTGTCTGTAAAAATACGTATTCCCATGACAGAGCTGCTGGAGATTTTCTTTTTTATGAGATGTAGGAATCTGAATTGCAAGAGTTTGCTGCCTGTTGATGACTGTGATTGTAAGATATGCTCAGGAAATAAGGGGTTTTGCAGTTCTTGTATGTGTCCTATCTGCTTGAATTTTGATTGTGCTAGCAATACTTGCAGTTGGGTTGGTTGTGATGTTTGTTCCCATTGGTGCCATGCTGCCTGTGGTATGCAGAGGAATCTTATCAAGCCAGGTTCCAGTTTAAAGGGGCCATCTGGGACTAAAGAAATGCAATTTCACTGCATAGGATGTGGTCATGCTTCAGAAATGTTTGGGTTTGTTAAGGATGTGTTTTTATGCTGTGCAAAGGACTGGGGTCCAGAAACACTGACAAAGGAGCTTGATTGTGTGAGGAAGATTTTTAGGGGCAGTGATGATTCAAAAGGCAAGGATCTGCACATCAAAGCTGATGAGCTGTTAACCCAGCTCCAAAATAAAATGATGTCTGCTACAGATGCATGCAGCCTCATTATTCAGTTCTTTAACTGTAAGTATCTTATGTTCTGTCTATTTTTCTATGCAAACTTATTGTCATTATGAAGCACATCAAACAAATTTCATGAAATACAGTTACATTGCATCTTGATAAATGCTTTCCTTGTTTCTTCTCAGTGGCCTTGTTGTTGAATGCATTTGTATTTTTCTTTTGATTACTAAGGATGATTTCTGTTCTAATAAAACAGCAGTTTTTGTAACTTGCATAGATCAAATGACTTAGGATTTCAATTAAACTATTAAGTACTAGTCTTAAAACTTTCACTTATAAATATGTATGCTTTTTATAGTGTTATAATATACAGTAGAAGATATGTGCAGAGAGTCAGAGAACATAGGAATATTATTAATGGCATGTAAGATCAGTACATTAAAATGCCACATTCCTTTTTTTTCCTAATGAGAGGATAAATATCCCTAGCCTTTCATAATCTCATGATGGGTTGAAATCTCTCATTGAATTGGAAGCCTTGTTCGTACTCAGTTTCTCTATGCTTCAGAGGCCATTAGAAAAGCTGAATTATGTGCTGTATTGATGAATTGCATGTTAAAATACCATTTGAATTTGAATCTGTTTATTCAGTCTTTTTGCCACATTTCCAGCATATAAAATCTACTTACCTCTATTTTGATAGATTTAGGCCTTGGCTAATGTAGGAATAACTAAATCACATAGAAGAGGGACCACTTTTCAAAGATTTCAATGTGGTTAAGGTGTCTAATAGGATATGTTTAAGATTTAGTATCTCTAGCTCCTTATATATTCTACGGAATTAATAATTTGTTTAGTGGCTACAGCTCTTCCTTTTCCATGTATATAGTTAACCAGGTAAACTGGATATATTTCAGCTATTAAGCTAATTGTTTTCCAAAAGCTGAGGAAACACAAAAAAGTGCCTCTCATGTCACTGAGCCTCGAGTCATCCTTTGAAATTTAAGATTACTAACATGATTCTGAAACTGCAGTAACATAATTCCTGGTTAAAAAATTGTAAATTAAAAGGTTTGCCTGCTGGTTCTTCCTGATGGCTTGACTTGCCTGTGTAACCTCTGTAAATTTGTGCAACACTAGGTTACTCATGCCTTATGTTGTTTTATTATGCAGTCTAATGAGACATTGGCTCAATTTTAAGATGGAGGCAGAAAAATTAATAATTACCTTTTGCCGGTGCAAGAGTCTTTATAAAGCGAATGAGAAAGTAGTTTACTGTGATTACTAGTCAAACCTGCTAGTTAAGGGCTATTGATGATTGAGTGAACTGATTAGTGAAACAGATTGCATATGCTATTAGAAGAATGCCTAGTTTTTTTTCTTCAAATTTTTTCTTTGATTATGGCTCCCTTCAACTCAGATTGCACCACTCTGTTTTGATTAGGACCGTTCCTGGATTAGATAAATACTTATGGAGCTAGTTATATTGTTGATAATTCCTGTAATTTTATTTGCATGCATTCCTCAATTTATGATATTCTTGTCTAAGCATTTTATTTCTCTTCTTCTTTTTCCTTTTCGGCCTGGACAAATAGACACTGATGGTTTGTCAGAGTTTCCTGCATCTGGTGCATGTTCGAAAGACTTAACAACAACTCAAGTTGACCTTCGAAATGATGAATCGTCTGTCACACCAGCTACTGCTTCCCTTCCTCCAAAGCTCGTGTTTTACAGCACAAGCTCCTCAAGTGGACGTGATTTAGTTTCGAATGATGACAGTCAGAAAGATCTCAAAACTGCTCTAATGAAGGACCTAAAAAGTGAAGATGAGTACCGGTTTGGCAGGTTATCAAACAATGATCGATTTGACAGCTTAGAAAGCATGGTAAGGATTAAGGAAGCAGAAGCAATAATGTTTCAAAGCAAGGCAGATGAAGCCCGGAGGGATGCTGATCGTTACATGAGGATGATACGGGCGAAGTCTGAAAAGTTGGAAGAAGAGTATGCTGAGAAGCTATCCAGACTTTGTTTACAGGAGACTGAGGAAAGGCGAAGGAAGAAAGCAGAAGAACTAAAAGTTGTGGAACATTCACATTGTGATTATTACAAAATGAAACTAAGAATGCAAGACGAGATTGCCAGTTTGTTGGAGAGAATGGAAGCCACAAAGCAGCATTGGGTTTAACTTTTTTTTCTTTGCTTTTTTTTTTTTGGTTAACAATTAAGCTAAAAGTGTGTAGTTTCTTTAAGTTTTTAACCTTCTGGATTCTGCTTGTTCCTTAAAATCAGAAATGAATGATTTCTCAGTTGTTAAAATTTTTTAATTTTCAACCTTACGACATTTCTTAATGATAAATTTCAGTCAGTGAGATTTCTCTTGGAGTCTACAGAGTCAAAATGACACAATAATATCCAAAATGCCAATGTGATAGCTTGAATTGGCAGGTTCACTTCGGAAGTGTCGACATAAATTGGTAGGTGTAGGTATACCTGGGGATCATGTGGCTGACAAAAACAGTAGAGGCCTTGGTATTTCAGGCAGAATCCCAATCAGACAATCTGCCATGTCTCCAGGCTTTCGAGTTTCAAACCAAACGAAGTTTTGGACAGATCTTTGTTAACCTTTGTGGATAGCGATGTTGACGATGGTGGTTGTTGAAGGACATGATTGCCAAATATAATAAATTTTATGCTTGTTGCTATCATGATATAGAATTGATTAAGTTTGGTATGGCAAAAGAAATTGTTCCCCATATATGCTAGTGTATAATATTTTAGATTTTAGATATGCCGTAGTCCAAAGAGAAAAATGACAAGTGATAGGCACCGTTGAAATTGTTCTCCAGAAAATTTTTTATGGATGGATTGGAGAATAAAGGTGAATATGGTAATGCGCCACCAACGGTCATGCCCACAAAATATCCTAGGGACCATTGAAATTTTTAATTGCAAATGCCATAAGATCACGGGTTCCTTGTAGTTTGTACCTTGTACAACTGGTTTTCCAGTGTGGAGTTCCACTTTGACATTTGATGTCAAGGGCCTACAGCTACATGACATGCGATCACGTTTGTAATCCAAAGAATCCTTCATAAGCCGTAAGATTTATTCCTTCTGTTTTCAATGTTTGATTCATGACATTGTTTGTCATTCGATTGTGCAATGTGTTTGTGATACTGACTCTTTCACCTATAGAAAAAAATGATTCATTTTTATTTGGACCTATTTCAATTATGATATTCACATTAAAAAAAATTTAATAAAATCGGATGATTTATATATTCAACTTGAAAAACATCTATTAAAAAAAAACCTTTATTTATAAATTTAAGATCATATTTTCTTTTGGACATGAAATCCGTAACATTTCATATGAACATAAATGAAATCAGAAATCATAGAACCACTTATGATTTCATATTGAACAGAAAGTTCATTACAACTTTCTTCTACTATAGTCCTTGAAAATATTTTTTGGTTTCATTATTTTATAGAAAATTATCCATTAATTGAAAGTATTAAGTCTTCAATAATTTAATGATAAAAAGTGGCATCAGTTTTTCAAGAATTTTATCCATGCAGCTAAGATCTGAATTACTTACATTAATAACCTCGTGGCAGGACAACACTAAGGCCAACAGCAACAGCAAATAGAATGAGCAAAAATCCAGTAAAGTTGACAATCAGTGCTTCTTGGCCGCGAAATAGGCCTAGAAAAAGGAATTCCTCTAACAATCCCATCTCTGCTGTGCAAATTGCTAAAAAGAAAATAACTAAGCCACCAAAAATGTGCCATGGCGCATATGCTGCTCTTGAATATGATTCTACCCCAGGGAAGACAAAGGAGAAGAAACCAAGCAAAAACTGCAACCAAAATAAAAGAGAGAGAGAGAGAGAGATATTAGGACATTGTTTCAAATTTCTGATTAAATATTTGCCAAAAACAATAAGATTTAATTGGTACCTGCAAACCAAATAAGCAGATGGCAATCATGCCTAGCCAAGAATGTAAGGTAACCATATCAGGGATGTTTAACTCATCATTGAATTTGAAAATTGCAACAATTCCAAAGATCCCGCAACCAAGAGCAATGGCTTGCAATGTGAGATGAACTGCTCTTTGCACGTGTCTTCCAACAGGGATTGCCTTGTATGCCATGATTGCTGGTTTAGATGGTATTCAGTTAGAAACTTAGAATCCTATATTATTGGTGCAGATCACCCCATAGACATGCACTAAAATTTCATAACTATTTCATAAATTTCATTTCTATGTACTTCCATAAAAACCATAAAAAAAAACCCAGCTTCTCAAAATTGTGATTATGAGCTCTATGTTGATGCCAAAAACAAGAAAAAAAAAGATTTTCCCACTAGATTATGCTATTATATAAAATGCTACTAAAAGTTATTACGCTGTTACTCACCTTCTCCTGCTATTAATATGAATCCAATCACCATTAGAAATGGATGCAGCTGCAAATGGGAGGGAAACAAAGTGAAAACCAGAATCTCTTTATAGTAAGCTGAAAGAGACTAATATGTATTCATAATGCATAGAATCAAATTTAATCCTTACAAGAATATTTCTTCCATGGATCATATAAAAACGAAGATATGAACAAGTCCAATAGAAAAATGGGATATTTTAGTTTAACCTATCGGTTTTGTTCTAATATATATTGATTTCATAAATACCGTGGTGAATCTGTTGTTGAAGGTAAAGATTACAGAATTACAGAAAGAGATGGATTCTTAATAAAGGCAACTCACATTGAAAATCTTAAATTTATTAGCAGATTCAAAAGCCAGGCCTTCCCGGAACGTCAGTAGCCAAACCAGCACAAGGGTTGCCACTGCTACAAATAACAAATGCCCAAATACTGTAACTGGGGTTGCAGAAACTTTATAGCTTCCACTCCTGACAGCCATTGCATCCGTAGAATGAAAGTTGAGAGCTCAGTAGTGATCAGTTCTATTATATAACATTCTAGCAACAGACATGGCCTTGAAAATATTTGTCATTAACAAAGACAGCTTTTTGTTTTCCAAACGGAAGATACTACCAAAGTTGGTATTTGGTAAAAACCGTCCTGCCGGCTAATTCAATGGTGGCAAGTCCAATAATATTGGAGAATATTGATTTGGTCAGTAATATGGCTAATCACATTTGCCCGTGCTGCGGATTAAACTATATTTCAGACTTTGAGATTACATGGTTTCGATGAACAATCATTCGAAGAATTCAGTAAGACTTGCAAAATGATTGTTTGTTTCAGGTTTGGGCGTATTGCGGAGAATATATAAGCAGTGTTTGGTGCCATAAGAAAAGCCAAGGTTGTGCCTATCAGAAAGTTATTAATGACTTAATTCATCAATTACTTAAACTTGTATGATGAGGCAAACTCTTACTGATTTCCTGCTTTTAAATTAAAAAAAATTATATTAATTTGGGAAGCTTCAAGCTAGTGCATCAATTAAATTGTAGAACCCGGCTTGGTTTCGTTTTGTATAGTCATTTTTTGGAAATGACACTGCATAAGTATGAAATCGGAATCTTAACACTGAGCAAATTTTTTTTGTCATGAAACTACGGCTTATTTTTTATAAAAAAATTAAATTGTATAATTGAAAAGGATTTGTTTTGTAATAAATTATGATATATGAATTACAGCATCAATCCAGTGCAAATTCACACAAAAAATAACCAAAAAGAGAGAATCAAAGTGAAAACCACACACAAACAATAAAACAACAAGATGATTAATATTAAAATCAGACATATCGTGCAAGAGCAACACTGAGATCAACAAATATGCCAAATAAGAGGATAGATAGTCCCAGGAAATTGAGCAAACGAGCTTCACGGCTGTGGCTTAGTTGCATGAAGGTAGCCTTCTCCATCAAGCCAGTGAGAGCTGCAGCTATCGACATGTATAGCAATGTCCTGCCACCACAAATGTGCCAGGGAAGCAAGGTTGCCCTAGTCGTCTGTGTTTGTGTAAACATAAATGTGAACAGCCCTACAACCCACTGCAACAGCAAGTTTTAAAATCAAATTAAAACAATTTCAGCTTAATTACTGTAACCAAATAAAAAAGAAGACAAATAAAATGTAACAACATCTTATAAAAAAGTTGAAAATTAAAGGGCAGTAGCTGAATTGCATGAAAATTGTAGGAAAGTTACTGGAATTTTTTGGGTTTTTTGTTTAACCTGCAATGCAAACAAGGAAATAGTGGCGATGCCAATCCATGAATGCAAACTGTAAACATCTTCTATGCTTTGCATATCATGGAACTTGAAAACTGCACAAATCCCAACCACCCCAAGCACAAAAGCTCCAAGCTGAAGTATCATATGTGCTACCTTCTGCACAAAATGTTCTGCTTTTACTGTCTTGTACACCATCATTGCTGCATGTTTTTATGTTCAAAGGAAATTAGAAAAATGTTTCAAAAATTTGATTGATTTTCATTAATTGCCAATACCTTCACCAGACAGAAATATGAATCCACAGAACATCAGAAATGGGTGAACCTGCCAATGCAAAGAACAATATTAATTTAACATTAAAAAATGTACTAAAATAAGCTTGAAATCATAACAAAGAACATATATAACAAGCTTAAAATAAGCTTTCTTACATTAAAAACACGATAACCATCGTAAGAATCATAATCGATACCGCCACGATAATGCAGTAACCAAACCAGCATGAGGATGAAAGCCAAGATCCCAAACAAGTGAGCCAATATTGTCAGACGAGAGGCTGAACTTCGGTAAGGTCTGTGCGTGACTTCTAGGTGGGTGGATTGCATGGTGATGATGAACTGAATGAGTTGTTCGATGACAGAACAGAGGAAGTGGTTTGCACTTAAATGTGTAATAATTAAATTAAACTGATCATCAGCATAAAAACCTTTTCAAAAAGAACATACCAAAGGGAGGAATTTAGGCCTTTTGGATTGCTTGTCGGTTGGTTTTGGTACTTCTCTGTGGGAAAACTTTGAGCTTTGGCAAAGCATCATCAGTATTAATATTAGTATACCTACTAGAAGAGCTATCCAATTCTTTTGTACAAACGAAAATTACAATTAAAGGTTTTCATTGATATTAAGTAAATGTCAAAATCTCAAAATTGCTCATAGTTCATATTACTGGAATTGGATCGATCACGCCATTTACATAGAAGTGTGATAATTTGATTACTTTTAGTGAATGCCTTAGACGCAATTTTTTTTTTATTTATAAAATTGTGAAAATCTTAGGAAAACCTTCAAAGGACTTCAACATAAAAGATTTTAACGAATGCGTAGCATATGCTTACATAGTTACATTACATACGAGTATAGGACACATAGTAAACTGAAGTATGGTCTGTTAGAAGCATGCTGTTATTAGCTATGGACACATATAACCAACAAAATATTAAGCAAAAAGAGCATTTAAACAAAAATAAAATAAAATAATAGCTAACAGAATATTAATTTATAGCTAAAACAGTTGTATAATTATAAAGATATGATAGACTTCATTTGCAAAATTAATAATGTTAGAATTAAAAAAAAGAAAAGAAATGGAGTTAGGCGGGCTCTCTTATCCAAGTAAAGAAGGGAAAAATCTTAGATGAATTCTTTTAAGTGAAATTCATAAAGATTTTAATATAAACCATTTAATTAAAATTTTAATAAAAATTTTAAATCGATAAATTGATATAAAGTTCAATGAAAAATTCAATAATATATATAATAATTATTAAAATTTTTGTTTATAATTCAAATCTAATCATTATTTATTCAAAAGTAAAAATTCAGTCAAAATTTTTATTAAAAATAACTATTTAACAATATATAAAAATTTTATTAAATTTTTTCAAATTTTATATAATTGATATATGTAATAAGATCTTTCAATCTATCAACTTTAATCTTCAATTCTAATTTATCTTTAATCATTTTTAATTAAAAACTTAATGAATTTCACCCAAAAAAAAACCTTCTATCTAAATTTTTTGGTAAAGAAGATTGTAATAACCAATAACTATATGTGAACAATTTCTGACATTGAGGACTCACACTGAAGCTTGGACCAGCCCAGCTCACTCAATGCCTCATAAAGTGGCCCATACTAAAATTTCATTTATTACTCCCTAGATAATTTGTAACTTGTCCTTGCTTGTTTGTCCATACTAAATCAACTGGGGTCTGGGTTTATTTGATAAATCTATGGGTAATGTGAAGAAGAAACCCTTTCATTTTATTTTAATATAACAAGATTAGGGTTCTATCTTAACAATTGCAATTTTTTTTTTCAATTGTTTTAGGCATTAACCTCCTTTGTACCTCAAAAATGTCAATTATTTGTTTGATATAAAAAATTTTAACTTTTAAATATATATAAAAAAATAATATTCTCAATCAATATAATAAAGATATTGAATCAATTAAAAATTTTACATGCACGATAGATATAATTATATTGTTATATTTATTAAAAATATTAATTCTATATCTAAATTCCGAAAATATATAATTTGATCCATATATATAATTATATTATCAAAATTTTTATAAAAAAATGATATAATTAAATGAGAAATACATGGAAGGTTTAACATTACGTATGGGATACGTAATGTGGATATTAAGGCAAGATTATCAACAAAACAATCTTATTACTCTAATTGCATAATAGGAAAATGGAAAATTATTTATCATAATTATTAAATTTCAATTCAATAAGGTTCCATATATATAAACAAATCATATTATCAAAATCATTACAAAAATATATAACTAAATGGGAAATGAATGGAGGGTTTTACTTGACGTATGGGATGCCAACGATGAGATTGTCAACGGAACTAGTAGCTTCATCTATCATTCAAGGTCTGAGAACATGGATAAGAGCTTGGTTTAATGGAAATTGAACTCCATTCTTATTCAAATATCATGCAAATGCTTCAAACTTTTACACCTATGAATAAGATGCTAGCTTTCACATAGTTTATTTAAATTATTTATATCTTAGCCCAAAATTGACAAATATCTTATTCTTCGCAAAGTAAAAAATTTATAATTATTATAAAATTTAGTTTTAATGATAAGAAGCAAGTCGTAATAAAAAAATTTTCAACTCAAAAAGCAGGTTTGATTTTTTAAAAAAATAAATTATGAAAGGTAAATCTTAATTAGAGGTGTTTATGATCAAGCTTACTTTAAGTCTATATCAACATCTTACATATTTGCTCAAACTCGACTACAGATAGAACTTCAAATTTTATCCATTAAATTATTAAATGGAATTTTTGAGAATAATCCAAATATTTTAAAAAATTTTAGAAAGTAAAAACATGAATTTTTATTTAATCTTTAATAATTTTTGTATTAAATTTTAAAACAATGGCTAATTTTGCATATTTTTAATGTTTATATTACAATATTATATATATATTTTTTATGTAATATGTATTTTTGAATTAAAAAAATGAAAAATCTGATTCAGAGACTATTGGAATTAAGACTTGATCTATTTGGGTCTCATTTTTTCTTAAGCCCATTTAATAAATTTAATATTTTTGTTGAGCCCTTATAAATGAGCAGGCCTTCAAATTTAAATGAACAACCCGACCCACAAACGAAACTCGGAAACCCAAATATACATGTCCAAGATTAGCCCAAAAACCCAAAGTCAGCCGAAAAGAAAATATAAATATATTTGTTCACACTTTTGGAAAGACCAAAATCACCCTTCAAAATGAAATAGTGTATTCGATCACGGTTCCATGATCGATCCATACTAGCAAAAAAATTGTAAATCTCAAAACTCAAAGCACTCTATAGTTTCAAATATAATATAAAAAAATATAATTTAAAATTATAATAAAAATTATAAATAAATTTAATAAAATTATAAAAATATATTTTGAATTCGAATGACACGAATTATATTATAATACATAATTTTTATAAAAATATAACATAATACAAAAATTGCCGGTCTAAATTTTAGCCACCGTTTCAAGCAGACACATGCGTGATCAATAAGCCATTTTTGTTCACTGTCACTCTCCGTCTCCTACACGAGAAAGTCGTCTCTTTTTTTCTTCAACCCCAACTCCCCAAGATACACCACAGTCCAAACCCTAGATCTCTTTATCTATTTTTATTTGTTTATTTATTTATTTGCTTTTGACACTCCCCATCTTCACGTCACTCTTTTGTTTCACTGTATCCTCACACGGACATCACACAACAAAAGCAAAGACCCATATTCCAGATCTGACTAAACGGGACCAACCTCCATTTTCCATTTGTTGCTCCTCAGCTACCCATTTCTTTTCTCATTGTAAATCTTTTATTAGATCGGCTTAGACCTAGAAAAGAAAGAAGATAAAAACCCAGTTGTTCATTTTTTTTCACGGAATTGTATCTTGTTTAAAGTTGAATTCTTTTGAGTTAAAAGAATTTTGTTTGTGATTTTTGCGGTTGGATGTTGTGGGATTTAAATTAATTAGATCTGGATTTGGGGTATTTTAATTTGTATATGTTGGTTTAGCTGTTTGGTTTTTTTTTTTTTTGGATTGGTGTTAGGGAAATTTTCTCAATGGCAATGCCATCGGGAAATTTAATTTTATCAGATAAAATGCAGTTTCCTGCTTCTGAAGCTGGAGCAGCTGGCGGTGCTGCTGGGGCCGTTGCTGGCGGTGGAGGTGCAGGAGGAGGAGAGATCCACCAGCACCATCCCTGGCAATGGTTCCCCGATGAGCGTGATGGCGTTATCTATTGGCTGCGGGGGGAATTTGCTGCAGCCAATGCTATGATTGACTCCCTTTGTCATCATTTGTGTGAGATAGGGGACTTTGGGGAGTATGAAGCCGTCATAAGTTGCATTCAACAAAGGAGATGTAATTGGAGCCCCGTGCTTCATATGCAGCAGTACTTTTCAGTTGCTGAGGTTTCCTACGCGCTTCAACAGGTAGCGTGGAGACGTAGACAAAGGCACTATGATCAAGGTAAAGTTGGGGGAAAAGAGTTTAAAAGATCTGGCATTGGGTTTAAGGGCCACAGGGTAGATGTGGCTAAAGAAGTGCAGAATTCTGGGGTGGATGGTGATGGGAATTCGACTGTCACCACAGTTTCAGAGAGAAATGAGAGAGGGAGTGAGAAACGTGAGGAAGTTAAATCGGGTGGTGAAGTAGGGAAGGTGGATGATAAGGGCTCAGCTGTCACAGAGGATAAAAAAGGTAACTACTTGGTTCATGTTTCTTTTTTTATATGTTTTCCTTACATTGTGGTGAAGGTTGAATTTGTCGGTGAATGATACCTCGTATTCTCTAGCTTTGTTATGTTTGGTTATTGGTTTGTGACGGAGATGATCGAAATTTATATTTCTAAAGGATTTTGGGTGTTGATATTGTTGACTAAGGAACTATTTACTTGCTTAAAAAGCATGGTGTTGCTATATATGCTTCTTTCTTGGATTAGGCTTCTTATCAGAAACAAGAAAGTAGCCTTTTGTTGTTTGGTAAAATTTCTATTAGGTTTGTAGGATTATAAAGCAAGCTTTCTTATTTGGAAATTGCTGTCACATTCTCTGTTTCCCACGTTGACCTGAATATGCATATACCTACCTAATCAACAGTTGCACTATTTTTGCTAGTAATTGTCTGAAACTGGGGTTATGTATAATTAAAGGCAGATATTTTCTTCATCTGAGAGTGGTATAGTTGTAAATGGATGAAAATAAAATCAAAGGCATGCATTTAATAACTTATATACAATCTTGGAGAGGTTACAATTCACATACTTTATTACCAAATTTGTTATTAGTTTATGTGCACATATTGGAATGTAACTGATGTGATAAATAACTTCCAGTTTCATATTGTGCTAAGTATTTGTTTTACATACTTTTATCTTCAAATATATCCCAATAGAGGCTGGCTAAATTTCATTAGAACTGTGTTTTGGCATGGGGCATTTTTATATCAGTGCATAAGGCAATCATTCTGGTTTTAACTTTAACTCCTAGGGATTTTTCATTTGTTCTTAATGAAGGTTCTTTTGATACATTTTCGAGCTTTTCTTAGCCACACCACATAGGATGATAATTACTTAATGTTTTTAAAAAGTTAATTGACACCCCTTAATTGTAATTATGTATTGTACTTGATAATCTATGTTGTGAGATTTACATTCCTTTTTTGTTGGGCTTTGAATGCAGATATTGGTTCTAAACCTCATGCTGATAGCAGCTTAAAAAAGTCAGGGAGTTCAAAGGGAACTACACCTGGAAATACAGAACCTGGAAATGAGGATGTAAATGGTGGATGCACATCGATCTATAAAGGTACATCCTTTTACTTTGGTGACGGGTTACTTTTAGCTCTTAGAAGGTTCTGAAGTTGGTAGCTGCACTATTTATGAGTAGCAGCTGCTGTACATTTAATTTTCACTGCAATCATTTTTCTTTTCTTTTTTTTGACTAAGATTTGAACTTATCCAAATTTATGTACTTATCTATTTTTGCAAATATCCTCTCTTTTCTATTTAGCTAGGAAGGGTGAGAATAAACTGGGTAGGGTATTTAGTGGTTGCAACTTTGATTCAACTCCTGCACGATACGTTGAACAATTGAACTCAGACATTTCACTCTCTCTGAATAATTTCTTAGAGTTTAAATTTTAGTTTCATTCTGTTTTGTTATATTAATACTTTTTATTTATGATCTTTTAGAGAATGATTTACATTCCTCCCGAAATCAGAATGAAAAGCAGAATCTGTATACAGCTCCTAAAACTTTTGTTGGTAATGAGATGTTTGACAGAAAGATGGTAATTCTTTATAACCTTTGTGATGATATTTCTTGAAATTCTGGATGAACTGATAGCTTCTTGCTTCTTTTTCCCCCTATTCTGTTTCTACTTCTTATAAGCCGATATTTTTATTTTAAGGTTAACGTGGTGGATGGGCTAAAATTGTATGAAGAACTGTTTGATGAGAAGGAAGTTTCAAATCTTGTCTCATTGGTAAATGATTTAAGGGCCGCAGGAAAAAGGGGACAATTTCAAGGCAAGTTCTCTTAGAAGCTCCATTCTTTTTTCTGGTCCTGCAAGAAGGAAGTAATTCTTTCCAAATTGCATTCGATCCTTGGAAGCTTTGAGTTGTTTCCTTGGTTAATTTATCTATAGAGTCACTTTCTCATATTTCTGAAGTGAGAAGAACAGTGAAAAGAAATAGGAATGATCATTGCACATAGAAGAGTGCTGATTTAGTTTTATGATATACACTTTTACTTATTTACCTATTTAGCTTGGAAGAATTTCTCAGCTGTTTTTCAGTTCGACTTGTGCTTTAAATTCATGCCATGGACATTGCCATGGTCATGAACATATATGTGGTTGGAAAAACGGGGCTCATCGTTTGTTGAAGCTGCATAGTTTAGCGTGCTTGCTTGGCCTATCCTATTGGCAAGTCTTCATCTGCTGACTTTTATGAATTTGTCACAAGCTTGTAATTAAGTACTGGACCGTCGTCATAGAATATAGGTCTGATAGAGCTAGACGGGGATTAGGTCAATGTCATGTCATGCAGTTTACAATGATGGTACAACGACCTTCTTTTCTAACTCACTTTTTCTGTGTCAATGTAAATCTAGGGTTCTATCTGTTTATTTAATTTTAATCGTACATGCTTGCACTGAGCATGCTACTACCTTTTTATTGGGTAGAAATGGGGATTTTGTTCTATGTTGGCTCCATTGTTGCATTTAGGTTTTCTCTATTATAACTTTTTCAAATGAGCTTAATATTAACTTCCTGGGATGAATATGATTTCTATGTTGTTTATTACGACAATGGGACAAAAGATCATATGATTGTTTTTTCTTATGACTTTCAAATGAGCTTAATATTAGCTTGGTTTTTGTATCAGAAAGCTAATTTTTCTAGATTTATTTGTGATTGTTTCTACTCTTTAACTGCTATCATTGTTTATGTTTTTGAAGTGATTTGGCATGTTAAATATTATTATTGTTTCACTTGGGTGATAAATTCTGATTTTTTTTTGTCAGCTAGACAAATATAGTGAAACAAAAAGTCTGTATGGAGGCCAAACCCTCTAATTATAAGAGATATGGGCATAATTAATTACTTTTCTTGATAATACTGCTTTCTGCCTGCATTTAAATTGACTGATGCATGTTTGTTTTTTTGTATAAATCTTGGCCTGGAACTTAGCTCTGCAATTTTGGGCCCCTTTATTCTTATAAATACCATCTAGGGGAGGAAAGGTTTGTGTTCAACAGAAAGCTCTTGGGCTGTCACATTGGTTACCCGTATAAAACTGGGTTTGACTCTTACCCTCATATGGTTGGAGGGATTTTGAGCTGGTTAGCTTGCTTTCCCTTCTTACTATGGCGCAACTGCTCATGTGTTATTCCAACCATACCAAACAGGCACTCAAAATCAAGTTATGTTATACCATGAGATTAGCCAAACAAAAAAGTGTATTAGAAAAGGGTAAGTGTAAGAATATTGGAAAAGAAAACCAAGAAAATCAAGCAGAAATTTATGAAAATATTAGCGAGATACAGTTTTTCTTTTACTTCCATGTTTATGTTTGCTTTATCCAGTAGTGAAAATATGTTATCTTCTAAGATGGAAATCATATGTTCAAATTCAGGGAGTGGGTATCCTTCTGGTGGAAATCAATTGTATGTCTGTTTTTCTTCAGAGCTAGAAGAGGTTTTTCTTTCCTTTTCGGTGGAAATCAATGGTTGATACCTGATCAAATATGTTAAAACTAGATATGAACTGCCATTTAATCAGTCCAGTCGTTATTAAAAGCAGCTTGTACTGCCTGCTTATGTGAATATCAAGGTAGCCAGGTCTCTATCCATTGTTGCATAAAAGTGCCAGTGCTTTTTTAGCTCGAGTGCACTTGAACACTGATAGAAAGAACTAACTTTTTTGTGGTCCAGTGCAGCTAAACACCGATGATTTGATCTCAGTTTTTTCCTTTCTCATTTCCTTTAATTACTTTTCCTCATTATTTTGCATCCTTAAAATCCCTTCTTGAGTTTTGCTTTAAACTTCTAGAAGTTTTCATTTAATCTTCATTCTTCAACTCTTTGCAATTTCCTCAATTTTTCTGTGCTATGACTTTTTCCCCCTATTTTGCAATCTTATTTTCTTATCTTTTCATTTGCTTGTAAATTCATTTTGAATATATTTTTGTGGAGATCATTCGAGTGAGATCGAATGATTGCATTCAATTTATATAAAACATAGAGGGAAAAAATGAAAATAAATGATTTTTTTATCCTTGTACGTTGATCTACTGCCTTCTACTGTGCCCCCCCTTTGCTGGTCAGTCTCAAAGCTGGGTTGAGAATATTGATTGAATTAACCGGGTAATAAGGACATAATGTAAAAGTTTCATTATTATTTTTTAGAGAAGATGCTTGTATGGAAAAATGATGTATAAAATTAGTGTTGGAGCACATAAACATTTACCAAGTCAATTTGGCACATGTTAGTGTTAGATAATTCTTTTCAGCATTTAAAAGCAAATCTTATAAATATACATTAATGTATACCTCCTAGGTTATTTTGTTTGTCATTAATCTATATGTTAAATTGTTAACATCCCAAATAGCTTAAATGATCATTTTAGGACCGAGAATTTCCTTACCACGTTGCTGGTGCGCTCCTATGATCCAATTCCAGTCCTAACCTTTGTCCATCATTTGTCCACTCCTTTTCTGAATATTTTTGCTTTCAGCTGAATCATAATCATAGTTGATAGGCTTGCAGCATCTTTTGCAACTACTGTTTATAGTTTTATCTATCATGCATCTGTTTCTGGGTGAAGCTGGTACCTAAGAATGCATTGGGGACCATTGTGGCAATGGTTGAAGGTGCTAGTATTTCTTTTATTGTCATTGTTTTTTTTTTTTTTTTTTAAATTTCTGATTTTATCTGTGTACCATGGCTGAATTCTGTATTGTGTTGGAGGAACAGATAATTCTGCTCATGCTTAAGCTGATTCTGTTCTCTTAATTGCTGATCAATCTTTGAATAATTTTGTTTCAGTCTGGTAGTGCATTTTCTTGGATGCTGAATATTTCTGTAAAAGTACTATCATTGTATTCAAATATCAGTTATAGCTGAATTGCTATGTGACAATTTACATGAAGCAGGTCAGACATACGTCGCTTCAAAAAAACCCATGAAAGGACATGGCAGAGAGATGATTCAATTGGGCCTTCCAATTGCAGATGCACCTCTAGATGATGAAACTGCTGCAGGGACTTCCAAAGGCATGTTTCTTTGATGAGCCTTCCCCTCCTTGACTTCTTCCCATACCAATCCACCCACCCACCCACCTAAACACACATGCACACAGAAAGTAATGAAATATATGTTTAATTTTTGCGTGATAAATACTTTCAAGAAATTTTAATTCCTTTCTAATTTGATTGAGCTTTAGCAGATCGGAGAGTAGAAGCCATTCCTGCCTTGCTGCAAGATGCTATTGAACTGTTGGTTGACTTACAAGTTATAACTGCAAAGCCAGACTCTTGCATCATTGATTTCTATAATGAGGTAGGTAAAGATGGTTCTTCTGGTGGTTCTGTATAAAATAAGCTTAAGGCTTATGGTGGTTTTTTTTCCTAGGGGGATCATTCACAGCCTCGCATGTCACCACCTTGGTTTGGAAAGCCTGTTTGCATCATGTTCTTGACTGAGTGCGATATTACTTTTGGAAGGGTAATTGCATTTGATTATCCTGGGGACTTTAGAGGTTCTCTAAAGCTTTCTCTTGCACCTGGGTAATTATTTTACTCTTTCTCTTGATCCTACCACATTCACAACCCTTCAATGTGCTTGGAGAATGATGCATGTTTAAAATTGAATGATATCTATATATTTCCAGATTACTAACTTTGAGCAATTTAACTGTTTAAGTCAATCCTAAAAAAAAAAAAACTGGTAATAATGCTTTTAGGGTATAGACTATATAGTCCCCAAATCTATTAGAATAGTGATGACTAATAAAAGTTAGTCTTTCATAGCATTGCTTCCTCATTGAGTCCAATTGGATTCTCTTCTTTTGTGTCATATTCCTGAGATCGTATGTTTCATAACTATCATGCAGATCTCTGCTTGTGATGCAAGGAAAATCAGCCGATTTTGCCAAATATGCACTTCCTTCCGTCCGAAAGCAACGAATACTTGTTACATTTACCAAGTATCAACCAAAGAAATCCATAACTGACAACCAGAGGCTTTCTTCACCTTCAGTTTCTCAGTCTTCACAATGGGGTCCACCACCTAGTAGATCACTTAATAATTTTCGTCATTCTGCTGGTCCCAAGCATTATGCAGCAATACCAACAACTGGCGTACTGCCAGCCCCACCAATTCGCCCACAAATACCTCCTCCCAATGGTGTTCAAACGTTATTTGTCCCCACTCCGGTTGCTCCTGCAATACCTTTTCCCGCTGCAGTTCCCATTCCACCTGGTTCAACTGGTTGGCCAGCTGCTCCTCCACCTCGTTTGCCTGTTCCTGGCACTGGAGTTTTCCTGCCTCCACCAGGCTCTGGTAATTCATCACCTCAACAGTTGTCAACTACTGCAACTGAACTCAATATTCCTGTGGAGACAACTTCACTGGAAAAAGAGAATGGTTCTGGGAAACCCAATCATCATACAACTTCTCCTAAGGGGAGGTTGGATGGAAAATCTCCAAAGCCAGACTGCGATGGAAGTGTAGATGGAACTGGCAATGGGAGAGCTGTGATAAAGGAAGAACAACAATGTGCTGACAATAGTGTCAACCAGACCTGCTAGTGCAGTTTAGAGAGAGAGAGAGAGAGAGAGAGAGAGAGAGAGAGAGAATTTCTCGGAAGGAAAGGAGGTAGGCTGCGAACAGCAATGAGTTTAAAGCAAATGTAAAGAGCGGCAACATTCGAGACTTTTGACATTTCATACCAGTAGGAGGGGAACAAAGGGGAGGGAGGAATTCCTCGGTTCTCTCTGCAATCCTTCATGTTCACTTTTCCTTTTTTTTGTTGTCTTGTGACTCTCACGCTAGGTGAAAAACTCCATTAATTTAACTTTGGTTCTTATTACTGTCTAGTTTTACAAGTTTTATTCTTACTGTCTAGTTTTACAAGTTTTATTCTTACAAACTTAGTTGAGCTGCTGCTGTGCGCTACCTGCTTAATCTAGGTGAAATACCTTGATTCAGAGCCTTTCCCTAGAGATTAGTACTTACAAAATTACCTTCATTTCTCTTGTACAACTCCTGAAGGACTTATCTCACACACCATTAAAGCAAATATTATCATATTTGGTCGTTGATTTTTTTTTCTCTTGTTTTTTAATTCTCTTCTTGTTTGAACTGACTTTTATAATAGCATGAGCACCAATCTGAATTTATTCAACCCTGTCAATTCCAAACTATCGATTAGACTGTAAAATCTGTGCAAGGGAAAGTAGCAGGTTTGCCACAGAAAATGACACACTTGAAAATCACGCTGAAGAGGAAATCGTGAGGTTCCAACTCCCAACTTCAATTAGAAGCAGTTGACTTCTAGATTTTGAATGCTCATTATCGCTAAGCCAAATAAATGAAAATGAACATTATTTTAGCAAATCAGATTGAGGACGACCCTTTTGGTCTTGGTGCTATATTTTACATTTGAAAAGCAACGCCTCCAACAAAATCTAATTTCAACGCCACTTACCTTTCTCTTCCAAGATTGATGAGTAAAAACTAGGAGGAATCAAGTCAAGAGCCAAGGAGTTCCTTTTTTTTTTTTGGGGGGGGGGGGGGGGGTGGAGAGAAATCAAACTTTCATTGGAGGAACTATTGTATTCAGAGGCAATTATTCTCATACATATTAGTCTTTTTTTGCACACCTATATAATGACTATTATATTTCATTGTCACCCCACCGCCTGAAATTGCAGCACTTGAAGATCAGTAAGCAATTTATCTACAACAACCTTCTGATTTATACATTTAGTGAATTTCTCTAACTAAGCAGATGAATACTGCTCTTTGGAGATATTCCATGCATGCAAAACTCTGCCAAAAATATCATAGAAGGCGATATAAACACTTTTTTGAGTTATTTGCATTGACATAAATCCTTGCCCATCATAGTAGAACTTGAGTTCCTCTGGATCCCACGGGTGTATTTGACCTTTCCATGCCTTTGAGCCACCACCAGTAGTTAAATATTGAATTTGACTGCATTTATATATGTTATTTCGGATGCTCGTATCTCATATAAAATCTCAAAAAATGTATGAAAATTCTACCTGTTACTTTCAATGATGTGTTCCAAGCAGTGATCGTGGCCGTTAATGTACATGTCTACACTATTTGCCTGAGAAAAAAAGGGTATAATTAATTTCCATTATAAACATAAGCAAACTGAAAATGCAATTGATATAGTTTTGTTGGTCGTTTAGATTATTACTTCAAGGATTGGTACAAGTTGTTCAACCAGCTCTTCGGTGACACCATGGTTTCCTGCGCTTTTGATTGTATGGTGTCCAACCACTATCTTCCATTGTGCATTAGATTTCTTTAATGCTTCATCCACGTCCTGTTTGGAACCAAGAATACCGTTTTCCCTCAACATTTTTTTAAAATTTTTTATTATAGTGTCTTCACAATAAAATATTAAAGCATCGTTCCTATGATTTTTACCTTGAGGAGATTTGAAAGATAATATTCCCTGGGATAGACGCCTTTCCAGTCATAGGTATCATCCCCTGGATGAGTGAAATACTTGTCCACAAATGGAGTTGTATCCACGAAGAAAAACTCTACAAATTCTGCCAAAGAAACATGACAAAAGTATTGTAACCATACTTAAAATCAAGGTGACAAATCCAACCTACTGATCAGTTGAATTATGGATTTAACAATTGACAATGATTCAGTTCCCTTTTTTTTTACCAGCTTTGAGAGTATATGATCTCAAGCAAAGCCATCTCTTGTCTTTTTGTCTAAGGATGTGACTCAATTGTGCTTCAACATCACCTCTATAGTCATGGTTCCCCAAAACTGACAAAAAACCCTTTTTCCAGTTAATTTTTTCAGCAAAAATGAAGAATAAATTAAGTAGATGTTATATGTGCATATACTTGAATTTTTAGTTTGAGGAAAGTAGAAATTTGATTGAAGTTTTTATTCATTTACCATTGTACCATTGTTTGTTCAAACTTGGGGCTGTATAGATTGCGGTGAATGACTCATTGAAAGCTGGATCATCAACTCCAGTCAGGCCATCTTCATAGAAGTTATCCCCTGTTGAAATCACAAAATCTATGTCTAGTTTCTGACCCACCGATCCCATCTACAAATACCCAAAAAAATTGGGGGTAAAAAAAAAAATAGAACTAGCATTTTTCATATTACATATGAAATTAAAAAAAAAAAATTAGGTGACAAATTTGTTTTGGGAATAATAATTTTAATGACTCTTAGTGGGTTGATTTTCTATATTAATCAAGAATTATATGGTCATGATTTCCTTTGATGATATTTTCAATGAAAGAATCTATGCATGGAATCATCTGCCGCCATTACACCTCTATATTTCAGACTGCTTTCAAATGGCAGACGAATGATCCAGTGGAAGCCATTTTTGAGGCAAATATAAGGAGTTGCCGTCGACACATATAGGCCGGTTGGCCTTAATTATAGGTTTTTGCTGGCATGATCCAACCCATGCTTTGGGAATGCCTATATTTTACTTTTTCCTTTTCCATAAATTTACTCACAAATCTTTCCAATCAACTGCTAGTCTAAAACCTTAACTATATAAGCTTCATTTGAACAATTTTTTTTTTTATTTTTTAATTAAAATTTAAATTTAAAATCCTGAATTTTGAAACCGATTTTAATACACTAAATTAATAGTTTATTGGTTAAACAAAATCTCCAGTGTAGGAGATGAGTTTTTTTTATTTAATAAAAATAGCTTAACACGTATACCATTTTTTTTCCAAAATCAATTTGAAATTTTAGCTATAGATATTCCATGGCAAACAAATTGTTTTCTTACAATGGAATTAAACATAAACAACTAACTTGGTAAGCATTATTACCATGGCAAAGTTTTACATTCAATAGTTGGCAAAATAAAAAACGAATCATACAGAAAGACATGTTTATATATATAAAACATTTGTCATAAAAAACCTTAATCGAATGCATTATTGTTAATTAAATTAGAAAAAAAAATCACATGAATCATGAAAGAAGATAGCTACAATTGAAACTGACCTGAAATGCAACTTCAGATTGATTGTATCGTCCTTTTCTTCCCCAGTCTCCAACCACCAAAATGTTGAGAGACCCATCAGGTTTTACCGAGTGCTGAAAATGCTGGAGCTCGGCCAAGGAAGAAAACGATGACAGCCATATCCAAGCACTGATCAGGAGAAGAGAGGTATGAATGGTTTTATCAGACGATAGAGAAGCCATTAATGTTGAAGAAAAGGAAGAATTGTTTGTATTATTAATCGCTGACCAACATTGTTGACAATACAAGGCAAGACTTTTATAGCCCGCTAAATTTCGTGACTACAACAGTTACTTGAGAAAGTTGGCTTCTTTAACTCAAAAGTTGATACAACTAAATATGCTTTTTTTTTTTAAATATAAATAAGGCGTAAAGAGATTATAAATGTTGAATTTAAATTTTAAATTTATTAAATATTACCTTTTAAATATATAATTATATGAATTAATTAAATTAAATTAAATTTAAATATGCCTTTAAATATACAAAATTATTACGCTAAGACATGGTCCACATTTATCTTGCAGAAACAAGAAGGAAAGAATCCGAATAATGCTTAAAACACAAACGTTTTGACTTGATGAAAGGTTCTCAACTACCCCAAGTATTTGCTTCCAAGAGATGGAAGGTTAATCAGACAAACGGAAATTTAAATATTTAAAGAATATAATATTTGGATATAAATTAATTATATTTTTAAGCTTAAAATGTACTGTAATGAACCCTAAACCTGGTCTCAGTTGTCCCTTTCGTAGTAAAGAAATTGCAATTATTTAACTGTTAGACATAATCTCTATGGGTTAAGGAAAAAGAATTCATTTTTGATATATTGATAATAGAAAATTTTTACAAGTGGAATTAAAAAATTATCATATGTTTTATTATTTTAATTAATTTATTATATTTTAAAATTATATGTCATTTTATTAATCTGATTGTCGGTAAATGTGATAATTTCTCATTTAATTATTTAAGTGTTTTTATTTTTTATACGAATTTGCAAGGTAAAAAAAGAAGGGATTGAAATCTTGCACTTTGAGCCTCCACTTAAAACAATAAATATTAATTTTTTACTTAGTTCCCTACCCCCCTTTGCCCCTCCCCAGATGGTTCAATTGCTTCCTTTTGTTTGTGTTCATATAAATTAATTATAATTCTTTTTTATTATATAAATCTTTGTACGTAGTCATTCAATCTCAATTATAAAATTGCATAATGATTCAGATAAATTTTATATAAGGTTTGTCTGGACCTTGTACTCATGAATGATCGAGCTTTATATAATTTTATATATTAATTGCAATAGAAGTTATCCTTCTGTTCTTATTCGACTTTTTATCTACTTTTGTAGGCGACAATTGCTTTAGGGTGTGAATAGCTCTCCATTTTCATGTTGAAAAGGGGATATGATTTTAGATTTTTTTTAAAAAATTTACAACATACCTAATTAAATTAGCTTTATTCACTTTATTGAACTTTTATATATTATTCAAGTTTTGTCTTGAGCTGGGAAAAGAGTTAATGCTTGTGTCGTAACATATTTAGAGTCGTCGGATGAATTTAGAAATGAAAAGAAAAAAACGAAAAATTGAGTTGTTATCAAATTTTTTTGATTATACGGGATTAGTCATCTATTAAAATATATTCATTTAATAAAATTTTAAAATTAATTAAAAAAATTATTTTAAAGTTTACAAAATATTTTAGATCCAGAAATCGATTATGTGTGAAAAAAATTAACACTTTTATAGTGCTAATTAAAAATGATATCAATTAATTACGTATTATCCATTAATATTGACAAAAAAGTCATTGACTTCCTTTGTTTATTGTAGTTTTGATTTTTACTTTATCTTTATTCTATATTTATTGTTTCATTTTTATTCGAAAAAAAAAATTAGAATCATTTTATTGAAATAGCTTTTAAAATGTTTTAGTACGCTAGTAACATTAAAAAAATTTTTTTTCATCTAAAAATTTTTTAAGTATTACTTCTCGAAATACTTTAAAATTTCATCTTTGAAGCTCGTATTTACTTTTCGTAAAAACGAAATCATGCATGCAATATGAATGGCAATATATTGATGTACGTGTTTTATTTCATTTTTAAAAAATATTTTTTATTTTTAATGTTATTGTATTGAAGAAATTTTTTTTTATTATACTGAAAAGTTTTTATAAATACTCAAATACATTAGTATTATTTAAAAAAATTTTTTTCACCTAAAGATTTTGTAAAATGTCATTACTCGAAATACTTTAAAATTTCATCATTGAATAAAATTTTTTTCCTCATTTTTATTATTTTTAATAAATTAATTAATTTTTATTTTTATTTTATAGCAAAAAGGAAAGTTTTTTGTTGTATTAAAAATTTTTTATAAATGCTCTAATACGTTGATAGTATTTAAAAAAATCTTCTTACTTAGAGATTTCATAGATATCACTACTCAGAATACTTTAGAATCTCATTATTGGATAAAAATTTCATTTTTTACACTTTTTAATTATTTTTTTATCAATTCTATTATTTTATTATTTTTACTATTTTTATTAATTTTTTTTAAATTCTTTTGGTTATTTTTTCTATTTTTTTAATTTTAAAAATTATCAAATGTTAGACACCATTATTATTATTATTATTATCATAATCATTAATTATTAATTATTTTATTATTATTATTATTTTATAAGGTTTATTCCAAATTTTAACAAAACTATAAAAAATTTTAACTATATATTTCATTATTTATTTTTATTATTTTGTTTACATTTTTACTAAAAAAACAACAAAAATTTATTCTAATAAATTGAAACATTTTAATATGCATAAATACTAATGATAAAATTTAAAATAACAAAATAATATTAAAAAGTAATTCAAAAAATTCAAAAAAATTTTTTTTTACTTAAATTGGACCGATCAATGGTTTGGTCAACACTGATCTGGGTCAATCAATGCAGGCTTAGAGCTGATTCAATTGGATCAATCTACGCTGAAAGAAGAGCTGGGTTTCGTGTTGGGCGCACGAACCCATGGGTGCAAGATCCCAAGGTCAGATTGTTGGGTCACGTGTGGATCTTGGCCTCTTAAAACGATGTCATTTTGTTGTTTTTTCTGTAAAATCCAAAATTTTTTTTTTGTTATTCATAAAAAGCTTCTTTCTTTAAATCGAGGGCTTCTTGACTGGTCATTGGTGATCCTCAATGGTGGTCAAAAAGTTCCTAAAAAATGCCAAAAGTTTCCTCTTCCTCTATTCTTTTTAAATCCAAACTCACTTTCACTAAAAAATTTCCCAAACCTTCTAAATTTACTCTTTAAACTTTTGCCCAAAACTCTTCTTTTTATGGATTTTTTTTGATGAATTTGGTGCTGGGTTCCCTGCTTCTAAAGGATTAATTTTTTTGTTTTAGTTTTTTTTTTTGTGTTGGTAGCAAGTTTCCCTCTTTTTTCTTTTTAGGTATGTTGGTAGGGTTTTTTTTTTTTTTTTTGTAAGGGTTTTTTTTTTTTTGCAAGATTTTTTGGCTTTCTTGGTGGTTTTTTTTTTTGGTAGAGTCCTCCTTTTTGGTTTCTCTAGTAAGGTTTTTAAGTAGGAGTGTAAATGATACATTAGTACTCGTAAGCTATTCGGATTTGATTTGATTAAAACTCGAATTCGATTCGATAATTGTTGAGCTGAGTTCGAGCTCGAGTAGCTTGACTTATTAAACAAGCCGAGTTTGAGTATATTAGTATCCAGCTCAAATAGCTCGCGAGCCTAGTCGAACTTTTTTATTATATATATTTTTATTATTTTATTTATAAAATTATCATCTTACCCTTAACCTAAGAAACCCTAAACTTTTATTTTCTTCTTTCCTTTTTTCTCCCGTTTCTCTCATCTCACCAGTCACCAACTGCGGTGCCCTTTCTTTCCACTACAATCTCTTCCAATCCTTTCTATCTTATTAGTATTTCCATTTTATTCCTCTTACTAGTTGGATTGGAGTTGACACCCAGTTATGAGAATAATTAAAGCAGATTATAGTTGAGTAAGAGTTTTGATTTGATGGAATGGCCTACTTGGCTCAATAGGCGGAGATGAAATAGTAGCTTATTCTTTCACAACAGCAACCTATTTTTACCCAACTTATTCTTGCAGTGGCTATGCACCTAACAACGAATTCTCGGGTTTGTCTCACATGTTCTCTTTACTATTTCACCTTTTCTATTCGGTAAGATTCTTATCAGTGTCTTAAATCATTCGCGTTTATTTCACTCTTCCTTATTATTATTATTATTATTATTATTATTATTCTCCGATTCTTTTCAAAAACCCTAAATTTATTTATCTATTTGTTTTTTTTTTTCAAAGATTTGCTAGTGCGATTAGAGTTAAGGTTTAAAGAGGCTTGAATCAAATTCTGAGATAAGTTTTAGGTATATGATCTTTTATCTCTTGTTTGTCTACTGAGAAAATGTGAAAAAATGAAAAATAAACAAGAAAATGTTTGTTTTTATTTGCATAATTTTGTTTTGCATGTAAGAAATTTCTATCTCTGAGTCATATATTTTCTTTCTGTTTTAGTTTCACTTTTTTTTTTGGTGGAGTTTTTCTTTTGAATTGATTATTGTTTTTGTTATTCATTTGATGACATTTAAAAATATATAAAAAAACAACTTAAAGTTTTATATATTTACCATAAAACATATTAATTAAACTTTTTATTAGATTATTATTCATTGGCATTGTTTTTTTCATTTTGTAGGATTTTTTTCCCTTTCATTCTCTTTATATATGGACGGAGGATGAATTGATGGGCTTGACCACATTGTTTCATTATTATAGCATTAAATTTTCATAATTATCTAGTATTTTAATTATTATGCAATTGAGATCTTTACAATCTTTTATATCGTTGTCCCATTAACGATGTTTGACTGATTTCTAATTTGGACCACATCATCCACGTAAAATCAATATCACAGGTTTGTTTTTTTTTTTGAAGGAAAACACTTGCCTTGATAATTGTCACTTGCTGATGTTATTAAACCTTGTTTTCCATGTCCAAATTTGTATATTTTTTTGAATAATTTAAAAATTATTAACAAGATTTTTAAAGGGCAAAATAATACTAAAAACCAAAATTCAAAGATATATAGCAATAATGTGATTGTTTGACTTAAAAAAAAAGACCCTAAAGATATATAACAAGGATGGATTTGAAAAACAAGAGGAAATTTTGTACAAAAGGGTATAACTTAGTGATAATTTGGGTCAAAAATTAATATTATTAAGGACTTGATTCCATGATAATGCATCTCCTATGAATTATTGATAAAACATTTTTTCACATGTAGCTATTAATGGAAGAATTTTGAAGATAAATTATTGTTCAAAGTTGAAATTTTAAAAATATAATCTCTGAAGTGAAATTGAAAATTACCAAATATTCTTTTCCATTGGTTATATTATATACTGTTCTTACATTCGCCTACTATTAATAAACCCACCAAACCAAAATAATAAAAAGAATCTTATAAATATAAAATTTAAATGTAACTTCCCTTGTATGAAAATTCATATTATTTGAAATTAAAATTTAATTTAATTAATTTTTATGATTATTTTAAAATAATAATATTATAAAAATTTAAAATTTAAATCTCAATACCTAAAATAAAAATCTCATTTAGAGTTTTTTTAGTGTTTTTTCTATGTATTTTCTCGGAGGATATCCCTAGGGGCATTGTAGGCTTTAACCTTAATTACTTGGAAAATTTTTTGTTTGTATATAATGATTAGAAAAGAGAAAAACAGAATATAAAAGTGAAGTCCCAAACGTTTCTTGGTAAATTATGACAAGGGTTGATTTTTAAGTCAAACATGCAATTAAGTAGATTCTTGATCATCCAAACACTGTTTTTTTTTTTTATGTGATTATACTTTTTTGTTTGTTTGTTTTAGTTACTGCATGTGTATGATCAATTGTTTTAGTTACTGCATGTATAGGATCAATTTAGATCTTAGTTATTTACATAATTACTACCACCCCATTGCATTTTAGTCCTTGATCAATTGTCATATATGGCAAAGACTATGTATATTGTTTGCAATTCCTATAGATGGTTATCATTTACTGCTAAATTCCATACTCTTCTAATAACTTGTTTCTAGCAACTTGTTTGGCATGTTTTTCCCAAAAAAAATTTATCGCACGTGTTTCTAACAACTTGTTTGGCATTATTGTTTGATCCTAAAATTGAATTATTGTTTTGATTTGTCCTTTTTTTTTGTTATATAAAACTAAACATGTCATCAACCACATCGGATCTCTCCTCTGTAACAGTTCAGCTGACAATAAATTTTTTTGCTAGTCGAATAATGATAATGATTCAATGAATGAAACTTTAGATGCCACTGATGGTAACATAAATAAAACACCAGTCACTGATACCAATGATAGAGAATGTGATGATGCTAACCCTGAAGAATGTGAGGAAGGTAATGAGAAAAGAAGGCAAAAAATATCTACTGTTTGGTTAGAGTTTAAAGAAGTCACTCTTCCTGATGGTTTTAAAAAAAGAGAGTGTGTCCATTGCAAGAAGAAGCTAGCAATAAATGTAAATAAAAGTACAACTCAATTTAAAAAGTATTTGATAACTTGTGTCAAGCAAAATTTTTTTTTAAATCAACAACAAATGATTAACTTTTAACCAGTAGACACATGTGGTGATGTATAGATACTATCTACTTTTACAGATGGTAAGTTTGATATGGCAAAGATGAGAGAGGCAGCTACATATTGGATACTTATGCACGAGTATCCTTTTTTGATTATAAAAGAAGAAGGCTTTAACATGATGCAAAAACATGGGATGCCTGAATGGGAAAATATATCACGTAATACTATTAAAAGGATTGCATGCAAGTTTATGAAGCAGAAAAAAAATTAAAGGCACTGTTAAAAATTATCAGCAAGATTAGTTTGATGATAAATTTATAAAAGTCAAGTAATCAAAAGATTGAGTACATGGTTCTTATAGCACATTTTATAGATTCTAATTGGAGATTGAAAAAACGCGTTATTAGTTTTGTTCACATACCTCTTTCTCATTGTGGTGTTGAGATTGTTGATTATATTTTTAAGTGTTTAAAGGAATGAAAAATTGAAAACAAGGTATTTACACTTTCTGTGGACAATGCTTTAAGCAATGATGTGGCAATTAAAATTCTTAAAAACACCTTTTAAAAAAATAAGAGGTTGCTTTATGAAGAAAAATTATTTCATATTCGGTGTTGTGCGTACATTTTAAATATCATGGTTCAAGATGGTCTTTCTAAAATTAAAAATATGATTGGTGATGTTCATGAAAGTATCAGTTTTATTAATCAAAATGAGGCAAGACTTAACTCATTTTTTGACGTAGTACAATAATTACAATTGCCTGATAGAAAACTCATTTTCGATTGTAAAACACGTTGGAATTCAATATTCGAGATATTGTCGATTGCAATCAAATTCAAAGAAGTATTTTCAAGACTCAAAGAACGAGAATCTTATTACGAATGTTGTCCAAGTCATAAAGATTAGGAAAATGTGGAGAAAGTTTGTGAGATTTTAGAAGTTTTTAATTCAGCCACTAAAATCATCTTTGTAAGTGATTATCCAACTTCAAACCTATTTCTAAATAAAGTTTATCATGTGAAAGTGTTGTTGGATAAAATGATAAATGATGAAAATGAATTTGTTTAAGCAATGGTTCACAAAATGAAGAGTAAATTTGATAAGTATTAGGAAGAATGTAATTTGTTAATGGCTAGAGCAGCTATCTTGGATCCAAGGCGCAAAATGAGGGTGGTTGAGTTTTGCTTTCCTCAAATATACTTTGATAAAGAAGCAAGAGAAAATATTGTTAGAGTTCGAGATGCTCTTTATGAGATTTATGAGGAATATGCTCGTAAGTATCAATTTGGTAGTGAGCATAGTGCTGAAACTTAAGTGCATGATAGTTATATTAGTGGTATGAATATAAAAGCTTATTCTTCTGATTGGTCTAAATTTGTAAATTATGTAAAATCAATTGAAACTGCTCAACCACGATAATTTGATCTAGATGTCTACCTAGTTGAGGGTTGCTTTATCTATAAAGTAGATTCCACTAAGTTTGATGCTTTGAAATGATCGAAAGTGAGCACTTTGAAGTATCGTATTTTATCCAATATAGCTCAAGATATACTTACTATTCCTATCATTATGGTGGCTTCAGAGGCTACCTTTAGTGTGGGAGGTAAAGTTATTGATATTTATCACGCTTCTTTAGCTCTTGACACAATGCAAGCATTACTTTGTGAAGGAGATTAGTGTCAAAATCTTCATGGCGTGAAGAAGAAAAAGAACAAAGTGAGTTTTTTTTATTATTATTTTGTTATTGGGTGACTATCATTGCTTTAATCTAATTTTTAACTATTATTTTTCTTTACTTTATCTATATAGAAAGAGAAGAAATCAATTGAGATTGCACTTAAAATCCCCTAAAGTGAGGATAGCTAATGTTTTCTATGTATGTATGACATATTATTACTAAATACCTTTAATTTGTCATAACATTACTAAAGAAAAATAGGTGGTAGCTAGTCTAGATTGAGCTTTTTACATTATAGTTTACGAACCATAGGTTAACTAATGACAGAAACTTATGTTAAATTAATTGACAAGACATTGTCTATATTTTTCTGCTTTGATTATAAGGCAATTGACAAGATACAATCCATGTTTATGCTAATGTTAAAAATTTAAAGTTATTGATCATTGTAATAATATCATAATTTTTTTTTATATGGATGCTTCTATTATGATTCTTATTGTTAATTATAATTTGTTTGTATTGTAATTATTTCTTGGTTTAGGTTTGTTGGAAAACAATATGAGCCCAATGTTCATTTGAAGACATAATATGTAAAGGTAGCATATGTATTGTTTTAGGTTTGTTGTAACTTATTTGTGGACTTAGTTGAAGACATAATATGTGAAGGCAACATATATATTGTTGTTGGTTTGTTGTAACTTATTTGCTTAGATATTTAATTTCTTTCAATTAAGACTTTAATTTCTAAGTTTCATCATGTCTTTTATTTTTGTGTTGTATTTGAATCATTTGATGAGATTTTTATTTGCTTGAATTTGGTTGTTGTGTAAGTTTTTATTATTATTGTTGTTGTTGTTGCTATTATTATTGTTATTATCTTGAAAATATAATATTTATTAGGTTTGATAAAAAATAGTTGTAAAAGATCTTGAACTCAAGTTCGAGCTTTCGAGCTCAATCACAAATAATTGATCTCTTGTCAAGTATAAGAATTGAGCTTAATCGAACGAGCTTGAGTAACTCAATTTCAATCACGAATCGAGCTCGAGTTAGAAAAATAAATTCGATCGAGTTTGAGTCGAGTATCAAGCCGCGAGTTAAAAGTCGAGCTTGAGCTTGAGCTTTTCACTGTATCGTCTCGACTTGACTTAATTACACTTTTATTTCTGGATAGTCTTTTTTTTTTTTTTTTGGGTTAGGTCTTTTTTTCATTTTCTGGCTAGGCTTTATAAAAGTCGGCCTAAGAGTGGGTGGGGGTAGGTGCTTGGCATACGAGTTGATGAGTGCTTAGTAGGTGCACAAAGCGATTCCAAGAGACTATGGTGGTATAGAGGGAGCTTAGGGGTTTGGTGGCCTGTGCTTAAGGGTTGCAGGGGTTGTATGGCATCCACTCCCATCGACCCTTTGCCTCCTTTTTATTTTTTATGTTTTTTTTATTGTTTAATAATTAATTAATTAATTAATATTATTTAATATTATTGTATTTTTAATATTTAAAAATAAAATAAAAGTAAAAATAAAAAACAATGGACTTAAGCCCAAAAAACAAAATTAGGCACCGACCAAAATGAATTAAAATCGAGTTTCGACCCAAGAATCTGATAAAACTTAGATAAATTTAAAATTGAGGTCTGATTCAGAAAATCTGAAAAATTTAGATAAAATTTGATGCCTTCAACTTAAATTTAAAAATTAATTATTTAGATGACAATATAAATTAGTATTGATTTTTACTTGTTTTCACTAAAAATAGAGCATTGTCAATAAAAAAAGAGTTAAATGTATCAATCATTCATATTTTAATAATATTTTATTTTTATTCAATATATTTAAACTTTAATTTTTATCTGACTTTCTAAAAAATATTTCAAGTACATGAATTCCATCAATGACTATGAAAAATTCAACGAAATATATCACGGTAATGCCACGCCAACGATGTGATGTCCAACGCAAATTTCAATTAAAATATTTTGTCATATTAAATATTTTAATGACGATGTACAAAATAAATGAATTTAAAACATTTTTAAAAATTTATGAATCTAAAAATTTAATTTAAAAAACAGTAAATAAAAATAAAATATTACAAAAATTTCATGGAGGTATGGTATTATTTACTCATTAGAATACATTATATATTCTTATAAGGCCATTAATAAACTTTATTTTTTGGCACACTGTTAATAAACTTTATTCATCAAGTTAATTTGACGTAAGCTATTTAGGAGTTGTTGTGGTGATTGTGGAAAGCGGATATATATAATATATGGTATATTCCACATTGGAAATTATGCCCTTTGGAGGAGTTCGTCGGAATATGCCCTGGAATTATACCGCTTTTAGTGGAGTAGCTGTCAAGTGGAAACTGCAGCTTCAGCAATAATCAACCAGAAAATTCTATGATACAAAATAATTGAACCAGATGAGAAAATTGGAGCATATACCCACTGTAAAAATCAGTTTCCTGATATAAATACAGCCATTTCAAGAAATTAATTAGTGTTTTAAACCTAGTGTTTTACCGACTAATTCTTGATTGTATAGTATATATGGTAAAATTAATATTAAATTTTTAATTTTAATAATCGAAATTTAAATTTGGATAATATCTAATATAAAAATAATAATATATGTGATAAATAAACATATAATTGTCAAGAAATGACTTAGCCTAAAATAATTGAAGTGGGTTTAGTTGTCATCTTTCCAATAATGTTACTTTTCTATTGCTTAATTTTTTTTTAAAAAAATATTCTACATCGTTGACATTTCTGTTTCAATGGATGAGAGGAACTTGATTGGTAGAATTATGAGATATGATCAGGAAAAATAAATTAAAGTCCCTTGTTCGTTGATTTTTTTTTCTTTTTGCTATTTTTGTCGTTTTTAATTTTCTTTTTAACTTTCCACTAAAAATAAACAAATAATAAATAATAAAAACATCAATTAAACAGAATTTAAATAAAAAATTTGATCATATATTCTAAGTGCATAGCACATGATAACAATATTGTCAATTACAAGTAATAATTTCGTCTTCCTAAATAAATGGACTCTACTTTCTTTGGATAATATGTACGTCTCGAGAATATTGTATATTAAGAACTAAAATCCACTCATCCTGCACTATCTTCGTTCATCTTCTAAAATAGAAGGAAATTATATGCCTGGTAATTATTCACCTCCATGTTCCTTCTTTCTTTTGATTAATCCAATTCTTCTTTTTTCTCTCTTTTTTTTTTTTGGTTCTTTTTCTGTGCTGAATCTACTGATCTATAAATTAGGGGCTTGCTTTATTGTATTCTTTTCAACTTAAAAGTGCTTTTACATGTGGACTTCATTAGTCACTAATCACTATACGAAATTCAATTTTTTTTATATAAAAAAAAGAAATTCAAAATTCAATCAGCCTATACCTAGCTATCTAATTAGTTGTTGTCATCTTCAATGTTGATATAATAATTATACTCTATGTTAATGTAATAATATATAAAAATGTAATTATAGAATTTTGATATAATATGATTTAAGATAATTTGACCGTAGATTAATCTTGAATTTGAGGGTCGAGAAATATTGTTCAGTTAAAAACAGATCATGGAGTAAGAAATTGGGTTAACTTGAAATCAACCAAATTGTAATGTCGTAATATCAAATAACATATTCGATTTCAATAAAAACAAAAAAGGATATAGCTAAAAATACAAAGCTCCCAAGATTAACCAAAGTTTCTCTCCTCTGCTTTTCCTTTTCCACTCTTGTTTCTAATAGCTACTAGATGATGTAGGAAAACCAATTGACGTCCAAGGTGTGCGATTAACTTTCCTTACATTGCAGAAGAAAGCTGCTTGGAAGTGCTCCATTTGTGCAAAACATTGCCAGAAACATCATAGAAGTTAACATCAACCTCAGTCTGAGTCATTTCCACTGACATGAAACCTTGTCCATCATAATAGAATTTCATTTCTTGTGGATTCCACCATTTAATATCACCCCTCCAGGACTTTGATCCTCCACCACTTGTTAAAAATTGAATTGGACTACATTTGGGGGGCCAGAATCAATTTTAGTGATTATCCTTTTCCAAAATTTAAGATATAAAAGATGAAATAGTATTAGTATATACCTCTCAGTGCTGCTAATATGCTCCAAGCAATGGTCATGCCCGTTGATATAAAGATCAACATCATATGCCTGGAAATTAATTTTAAAAAGTTGTGAAATCAATTCTGATTTTGGGTTTTTCCAAAGCTTATAATATAGTATCTAATTTTCATTTTTTTTAGATGTAAGTGTATTAAAATAACCTGAATGATTGGGAGAAGATAAATCCCAAGCTCAACAGTGTTGCCATGATGTCCAGCACTTTTGATTGTATGGTGACCCACTACTATCTTCCACTTTGCTGTGGATTCCCTTAAAGCCGATTCCACTTCCTATCAAACACCACCCACTTTATCAATTTGCAAAGCAACTCAACTGTTATGTTTTGGACCAACAACTAATTAGTTAAATAATGGTGAATATTTCCATTAAAAAAATTACCATTAAAAGATTCTTAATGTAATTCTCTCTGGGTAATACGCCCTTCCAGTCATAGACTTCATCTTCTGGGTCGATGAAGTATTTGTCCACCATTGGAGTAGTGTCTACAAAGAAAAATTCTGCCATATCTGCCAACAATAGAAAAAAAATTAACATAACTAGAGCTTTAAAATGATTATTTGTCCTTTTTAATAATTGGCATGGCTTTGCAAATATAATTTAATTTGTTGTTTTACCAGGTCCAGCATTGAGGATAAAAGATCTCAAGCAAAGCCATCTGCTATCCATCTTTGTAAGAATGGGACTCAACTGAGCCTCAACGTTACCCCTGTAATCATGATTACCCAACACTGAAACCAACATAAAGCTGTTAGTAATATAAATAAAATTAAATTTTCGTTTGATATTTTTGCGAAAAAAATAATATAGGCAAACTGTTGTGACATATATAAGGGTATTGGATATTACCATTGTACCATTGCTTTTGCAAGCTAGGAGCTGTGTAGATATCAGTAAAGGATTGATGGAATGCTGGATCGTCTATACCGGTCAATCCTCTGTCGTAAAAGTTATCTCCGGTTGAGATTATGAAGTCAACATCTAATTTTTCTCCAATGATTCCCATCTGGAGGACATAACATATGTAAAATGTCAGGTGATTCTGGACATCAGTTAAAGCTATGGTGGCACCTGGATAAAGAATAGTTTCATTTACTATCATATTTATGTCTTAAGACAAAGCTATGGAGGCACATGATGTGCTTTATCATGAATTACTAGAACCGCCCAAAACCATATCAATTCAACCTAAGCTAATAGTATAATGTTGGCTGTGCATGTGCAGTGAAATGATGTATTTTGCAGTGCTTTTCACACATCTGGTTTAAACCATTTCCTTAATTAATAAAAATTCATTTTGCGTTATGACATTTTTAGAACTGTTCAAAGAAAGAGAATCGTTGTCAACAAAAAGAAAAAACTTTAGGAGGCTGACAATACTGAATAATTTAAAGGTAGTGTGACCTGTCCAGTTAAAAACATAATGTTGTTTCAAGATTATAAAGGGATTTAAACGCTTTGATTTTTGGTTGTTGATTTGATCGCTTGAGAACCGGCAAAGTTTGAAACTGGAATTTTTCCGGTTCAAATATTGGAAGCCAATGAATCATGACGGAGAGTCGTGGAAGCCTAAAATATGAGCAAAATTGTCGAATAGTGAATAATACAGAAAAGATGGTCGCTCTCACATAGTCCCATCACCCACATTTAAAGCAAAAGGAATATGGTATCTACTTGGAATCATACCACTCCAAATCAACTAAAACAAAATTAGATGATAAAAACAATAATTTCTAAGTGGATAACATATTTTTAATTTTGAAAAAAGAGGATTTGAATCCAATTTTTATTTTAAGAAGGAAGAATTTATCCAATTCTTGAAATAGAAATTACATCTGGCTAATAGTAATACAATCAAGTTATGGATTGTTTTTATGGTAATATTTTTTTTTACTAGTTTTAGCATCTACATTTATGCTATTCGACTTTATTAGATACCATTGCTAAATTTTCTCAATTATTGAAGAATTATTGATTTGATGTGGCTCTAAATTAATTTGACTAGATATTATAATTAATCCTCCATTCAAACTTAGACACCCGTTTCTCTAGAGTGGAGAACTATATGCTTGATTGATGTAGAAAGTTTATTCTCAGCATTTTTTTCATTTATAGGGTGGGAATAAAGGAAAATGGAGCCAATGAAATAAAGGTGAGCAAAGAAGAAAATATTTTTGTTGTATTTGGTAAGAATCGAAAATAAAGAAACAAAAATAAGTTAGGGATGAATTTATGGATAAAATTGTTGATTTAAATGGAATGAGTGTTTTTCCCTCACATATGAAAAAAACATTAAATTTGAAAAAAAAATATAAATCCACTTATTCTTTTTTCTTCTTATTTCCTTCATATACCAAAGGAAGGAAAGGATTAGCTGAAAATAATTTTTCTTTCCAACCTTTCCTTCCATCCTCTTTCTCTCTTACCAAATACATATTAGTTTTTTAAGAGAATGAGAGAAGTAAACATGACATGGTAAATTAAATTCTGCTTTAGATGTATTGATAAATCTTTCAAACAAAAAAGAAAGATTCATGATTTAATATTACTTTATTTTTGGCTTTGGAACTGATACCAATTACCAAAGCATTAACAGATGTAAACACAGTTATCAATACAAATTAATTTTAATTTTTCATAAAATAGTTAACAATTAAAAAAGAGAATAAGGAGTAGAAACAATGACCTGAAGAGCAACTTTAGATTGGTTATAGAGTCCTTTTCTTCCCCAATCTCCGACCACCAAGAAGCTAAGAGATCCATCAGGTTTCGCAGCGTGTTCGAAACGCTGAAGCTCTGCCAAACAGGAAACAGATAACAAACCAAGAAGAAACGTCGATACAAGCACTAGGAGCATAGTTTTTTTGCCTGAAACAACCATGGTTGTATCTGCGTATGAGGACGCGAGACAAATGGTGTTAAAAAAAAAAAAAGGGATGATGAGAATGAAAATGTATAGCTAGTTATCTAAGGCCTGCCATGAAGGCAAGTAGGGTATTTATAGATGGAAAACAAAAACAACAGATATAGAGTTTTCCATAATGAACAAAAAAATTGCTCGAGCCAAATATGGTATTTAACCTTTATGAGGAATAATCCACCACTGGGAAGTGAAAGCCCCTACCAAACTGTATGGTCCACCTGGTCATAATCCCTTGAATCCCCACAAAATATTGCTCTGCTCTTTTCTTATTTTTTTCTATGGTCCAAAACTATATACAGTTTTAGCTTTATGTATACGTTCGGTTTCGTGTGGGATGATAAGTAGCATTGCTATCATGATTTTTGTTTCCCTAATTTGTTAAAGAAATAATAGCTCTATAAATATTTGAGTTCAGAAATTTTGTTTAAATTAGAAATTGACCACTTATACTGTGTGAATGTTTTTGAAAAAAAAAACTAGTTTTTGAAAAAAAAAAACTAGGTTTAAAAAAAAAGGAACTTTCCTGATAAATTTTAGTAGTTTTTTAAGAAGTGAGTAGTTTCATTTTAAAATATTTGTTTTTATAAAAAAATTAAAAGAACATATGTATCCTTAATTTTATATTATTTATTAGTGTTACTACAGTAGAATTTTATGAAAACTAGAGTCTGTCACCCACCATGTGAGAAAAATATTTTTTAAAAAATTTAAAAATTGTGATTTAGAAAAAATAATACATGAGAAAAAGTGAGATTTTTTAAAATGGGTAGCTAGTTTTTGTTTAAGTGAGAAGATACAAATATATTTAATTTTATATTTATTAAAATAATTTTATTTATCTTTTTACCAATTTTCAAATTGAGTTGGTGTCAATACATCAACTCAATTACAAGTTTTATACATAGTGTAGATTTATCAACTAAATTAATATCAATTTACACATGACACTAAACTCTTAGTCAAATATCTTAATAGATTGTATCGAATTTTTATTAATATTTTGTTAGAAGCAAGAGTTTATTTAGATAAAATAAAAAAAAATTTATTGAGGTATAATAAAATATAAAAATTTATTTAAATAAAATGATAAAATTCGAAAACTAATCTTTTAATAATTTAACCAATTTTTATCACATGAGCTAAACCCAACTGGTTGGCCTCTCTCAACTCATCATCTATCCATGTGGAGGAAGTAAAGATGATCAAAACAGGTTTACCCAACCATGGCTGACGGCATTAATTGGCCATGCGTCGTGGGGTCACTTCACGTGGCTTTCGACAAACCTGTTAGCACGAGAGGGAAGAAAGATGGCCGTTGATTGTCTACAACTGGTAATGGAGTATGGGAAACAAAGAAGAAATTCAGTTTACAAGATACTTTTAGACCATTTTGCGCCGGTAGTTGGGCAGGCTGTTGATAACTGAAACCATTGGCATTTCCCCTCGTTCGAGCTTCTTAACGCAGCTATATCGATGATTGATGTTTACACCAATTATATATATGTCGAAGTAATGATTTTTTTTTCTTTTCTTCTTTTGGATTGGATGGAATAACAGGGCATGCAGATGTTACATTGAAAAACACAATGTCGTGTCTTCTTTCTGCAATATTTTTTGGTTCAAAATTTTCGTCTCTAGTTATTATCTTCCCCCAGTTGATGCCTAGCTAAGTTAATCTGTAAATAAATATATAAAATAAAAGTATATGAGTAGGCTTTACCCAGATTATAGAGACAACAAATTGAACTTAATGTAAATGAAAAAGACAATGTTTCTGTCTTCTTTCTGCAATACTTTTTGGTTCAAACTTTTCATCCCTAGTTATTACCCCAGTTGGTTCTAAGCTAAGTCTAATTTAACATTTCGCTTTTGAAAATAGTTTTTATGTTCAAAAATTACTTTTTACTTAATATCAATACTAAAAAATAAAAATACAAATTTTCAGATTAAAAGTTTGATTTTTTAATTCAAACCAATGAAAAAGGTTTCATAAGAGATGCTTTTACGCTGAAAAAGTATTTTTGGAATTAAAAATTATTATATTATCTTTATACTTCTAATATTTTATCACTTTATATTTATTTTTAACATATTTTAATTACTCACAACATTTTTTTTACAGCAGTACCAAATATTTAAAATTTTATATTCTATATAAATAATAAAAAAAAAAACAATCATTTTTCATCTCAAATGTAAATACTTTCTTTAAAGATTATCTATTAAACAAAGACAAACTCATGGATCATTATAAAAGACTTCATATCTCCAAGACATATCTATTTCATATTTGCTAGCAAATTACTTTTTTTTTTTTTTTGCTCAAAGAGTCTCTACAGATTAAACTTTATCAATGTGAATTAGTTTTCAAAATTAAATCTCAAAATTATTGTTATTGTTGTTTAAAAATTCATAATTTGGAATTTGAGAATAGAAATAAAAAGACATGAAAAAAAAAGCATAGAATAATGGCTAAGATGAAAGAGAAAATGTAATGAAATGCATCATACTTGCTTTTTATTAAAATGATAAAAAAATAAAATCTTATTACATAAAAAAAATCATAACATTACTCTGAAAAAAATCTTAAAATGACAAACAACTTCTAACTAGCCTTAACATCATTGTCCTTATCAAAATTATGCCCTTGTGTGATCAGAAAAAAAAGGTTTTTATTGACATCCAGACCTACTGATTCGTTGAAATTGACCAAGCTTTTTTGGACAAACTTTGCATTTTGTGTTTGAAAGCAGAATAAGTTTTAATAGAATGACCCACATTCCTATTACGATAATCACATGTGACATTAGCATTATACCATTTTGGATAAAGTAGCTTTAATGGTTTTAGAATAACTGGAGATACGAAATCATTTTTAACTAGTTATATGAATAACTCAATGTAAGTCATGGGGATTTGATTAATGTGGGCCCTTTCTTGGTTATTTTGAGATTTTTTCAAATCACTCGCTTAGTTGTTAGGCCTAGACCCATATGCAAGTATTTAAAAGGCTGATTGATAGGTTAGTGGGTAAGCTGGTTGTGAAATAGGTTGGTAAGGGACTTGCACAATACCATTAACTATAGGGTAATAAGTAGGATGAATAAGTGATGGATAAAGAGCATAGCTTCTGAATTATTGCCTATCGAAATTTATAGTTTGGGCTTCAGTTTCTTTTTTTTTAGGCAACCCTCTTTTTTTGATGCTGGTAGTCTTTTTTTCCTAAAGCTTACCATTATTGATACCATTTTTAATAATTTTTCAAATAGCATTGTAGTCTATTTCTCAATCAAAGATGGTTAAACTTGAGTAGCTATGTCTCTTCACTTCTGGGTATACTCTTTAAATGATTTGTCACCTTTTTCTCTATATTCTACAAAAAAAGATGATCAAGAGCTAAATCTATTATATACCGATATTGACTAATAAAGTCATAAACCATCTTACTCTAGAAATGAATGTGGGTCTTATCCAACTAGACATATCATCTAACAGTAGAGCCAGTAAAGTTGTCTTAGAATACGTATATTAGCAGCTTTTCATTATTAGCATAAGCAATCATTTTTCAATAATACATGGTAATGTGAGTTATTGGATACTTTATACCATTATATTTTTTAAATTTTGATACTTTGAACTTCGAAAAGATAACAACGTTTGGGACTAAACAAAGCCTAGCAGCATTCATGAAATCATAAAAATCAATTCCTTCAACTGTTCGTAACCTTTCTTTCAATAAGTTCATCTTCTGTTTAGCATTTGAACTCTTTAAAGTTTTTACCACTTTCGACCTCAACGTATCTGTTTTTTTTCGAATCATTCAAGTTAGGGACCAATATTGATTCTACTGCATTCTCAGTAAAGATAGGATTTATATAACTCTAGTAGTGCCTTAAGTTTGAAGTTAATGATATTTTAGGTATGTATACCCTACAGGATATGTAAACTGCTGCGGTGGTGCATCTTATGTGGACTAAGCTTGATATGTCCTATAACTATAAGGGTATAGAAAGTCAACCACATCTTGTGATGGATGGTCCTATTGGCTAGCATTTTCTTCTACAGCTTTCCCTTTGCTTCACTTGTTTAGGGTTTTTAAAATTTTACTCAACCCCCCTCAAGTTTTTCTTAAGCCTTCTTTATTTTTTTCAAATGATGTGCATTTTCATGTTTCATCTATCTACTTTAGGCTCTAGTATTATATTAATAGTGGGTTGTTTGAACAGGATTCTTGGATGATCAAGCTATCCTTAAATCCTTTGTAACATGATTAGTATGCTTATGTTATTAAGAATCCTATATGTATAAATGAATAAATGCATAAATAATGTATGAATGCATGTATTGATGTGTCACATTATGATGCATGGTCGAAATACATATGTTAGTGATGTTGGAATAATAATACACCATACAACATCTAACAACTTAATCAATAAAGATCAAATAACATTTACCATGAATGTGATACGAATAAAGCTCTAAAGGTCCACTTATATGTCCTAATTAAGGTTACATTATAATGATGGGTAAATATGGCTCTAACCTAAGGTTGGTTTCTTATGTATTACTACATGTGGTTTTGGTTAAATCTAAAGGTTTCCAAATTGTTCTCACATTATTGTCCATCATAGACTCGTAAAACACTCAAATCTTCACCTATCATAGGCTACAAATGAAAAAGATTTAATTTGAGTAAGAGTATTTTATTAACCATTATGGAGAATATTATTTCATGAGAACGTGAGTACTTACTTCTTTCTAAAAAAGATAGAGCCCGGGTATAGAGCTCATGTGATGCACATGCATGTGATGTATGTGTGAAAGATAGATATATATATATATCTTTATTCACAATTTTCACCAGCCAAGTCAAAAAATAAAAGAATGAAAATAAATGCAAACAAAACGATGAATAATTTAAGACCAAGCAAACCAAAAATTAGGATAATTCAAATTAATTAATGGCTGACTTTCAGAGTCCCTAGCGGAATCGCCAAACTATCATAACGTATAGATCTGTAAATTTTTAGCTAAACTTAACTTTATGAGTCGCCACTAATCTTTTATCTAAGTGTGATTGACTACTTAATGAATTTATTCTTTTAAGGAGCTCCTAAGCTTGACTAAGGGTTTTTAAAAAATAAGTTCTGACCTTCTAAATAGAACTATGTTCTAAAGTTCAATTACGTGTGAGAAAGGTTATAGTATCCCCACAATGCCCATTATAAGATGGTAACATTTAATTTTAAATTATCCTAACAATCATCTTGGTTTTAATGATATTTATTTTAATGTTTAAATATTAGAAATGATTTTCAAAATTTCTCCATCAATATAATAAAATTTTGAAAAATACTTTCTCACCTTAAAAGTATTCAAAAGTCTCATTTATTTTCTTAAAGAAGCTTCATCGTCGGAAAGCTTAATCAATTTTATTTTTTGTTAAGTTTTTGTTTTATTGAAAATATATCTAATTCTTTCACCATTTTGGCCAAAATTATAAATATTTTTCACCTAGAAGTATCTTAGATAATCATCCATTTTTTATTATTAAAAATTTCATCGTCGAAATTTATTTTTTATTTTTATTTCTAAATTTTTCATCATTTGAATCTATTTAGAAAATTTTTCTACAAGTTTCATTTTTAAATTTTCCATAATTTGGGTTAAATTTAGAATCTAAACTCTTGTTAGTTTCTTAATCTTTGGAAAGAAAATAATATGATAATTATTTTTTGAAGTTTCATTTAAATTCTTCCACCATATGGGTTGAATTTAGCAAAAACCTTTCACTTAAAAATCTTATAAAAATTTAACCATTTGTGATTTTTCTTAAGATTTTATTATTGATAATTGTAAAATATTTTCACCCAAAATTTTAAGTTTTATTTTTATATTTTTAATTTTTTTACAAAAAAAATTATTTTTATTGAAATTTCGTCTAAATTATTTCACAATTTGGGTCAAATTTAAATAAATTTCTCACCCAGAGATTTCTTAAGAAATTTATCATTTGAAATTTTTAAGATTCTCATCATTGGATAATTATTAATTATTCTCAAAAAAATTTTATTAATGTTTTTTTTTTTTTTTTGTAAATATTTTCTATTTTTTTCTAAAAATTATACATACATAGTCAAATAAATAAAATAAACAAATAAACAAACAAACAAATAAATAAATAAATAGACAATTATGATAAAATACAAAAATAACTAAAATTTAAGAAAAAGACAAGTAAAAAGTAAATACCAAAGATTGAGTCACGGTTGATTCCAAATTACGTGGGCATTTATAATTATGTTTCTTCTCAACTCCTTTTCCTAACACAGAACTCTAAAAAAAAATCTTAATTATCTAAACCCAAAATACTAAAAAAGACTATAAAAAAAACTCTCAATTTTTTTGCTTTATTTTACTCTTTCTCTTGATTTTTGATTGATTTTTGATTGTCTCATATTGATCATAATGGAGTCTTTTTATATGCCTCTAATCCCAATATCAATAAGAAAATGAGTTTTCTTGGTTTAAAACTCCTAATCAACTTCAACCTTGGATTTTTAATCCAAATCTATCTCTCAAATCAATTCTCTTTTACAATCCTTTTTCAATTAAAACACTTTCTATTCAACAACCCAATTAGAATTAAATCCTCATCAAGTTTTAGTAAAAGAATTCTTTCCCTTTTTTTGTTTTTTTGTTTTAAAAATAATAACTCTAAACTAAATACAATACCAATAATAAATTAAAAAATTCAAAGCCTAATCTTAAAATACAAATCGACTCTGGACTAAATGGAATGTTTATAAGATTTACTTGCATGAGGGAGACAATGTAGGACTTGATAAGAACTCACAAGTGAACGTAAAAAATTATTGGGATAGTTTACATATAAGTAAAGAATCTCGCATTACTAAAAAATATAAATGAGATGTCATATATATACATAAAGAATCTAAAATTTTAATAACTTAAGCTTTTGAACTCAAGTGTTATCTAACATGTATGTATCAACTCTTTGGTATACTTTTATAGCTTCAAGTGTGACAAATCTCCCAACAATATGATCATACTATTTAGTATTTATTATTTATAATTTGTAATAGTAATTAATTTTTGAGAAAATAGAAGTCAAAGGTTTAAAAAATTGTACACATTAAAGTAAAGAAAAAAAATTGGATTTTAAACATTTCATTCATTTTATAATTTTTCTTCAAAAATTATGTTTCTAAATATTTTCCTAAAAATTCAGCATCAAATAACCTTCTTGTTTTTGCAGTGTACAGCTGCTTTTACAAAAACAATACCTCATATTATTATTATTATTATTATTATTATTATTATTATTATTATGGATCATACCAACCAACTATATATATTATATATACTTTGAAAATATCAACTATATAAATATATATATATATATATTATATTTGTTGCCATCAAAGTCCTTATCAGGAGATTTTTCTTTCAAGCGAGCATCAAATAGTCATGCTGATTCTTAATTGAAGTTTTGAAAAGAAAATAAGGCATCCCATAACTTTAGGCAAAACATTTCTAATTTCATTGTGTCAAAATTTTGACCGGTTTAAGCTGACAAAAAAAGTCATAGGGCATGATTTGCTCCTGGGTGCTTTCCAAAGGATTGCCCATAGAATTTGTCTCACATATATAGATGTATATAATCTTGTGCAGCATAATCTAATTTCTACAAATTAGCTCAATTTAAACCACCCATTCAATTAGTATGGGTAAAAATTAAAGTTGGTGTCCCAACAAATTTATTGATCATTTCTTTTTTCATGAATTCGTTTTTTATATATAGTTAATGAAAATTTTAATATTTAAGTGAAATGTAATTATGGGTTTTTTAGTTCAAGTTCTAATTTATATATATTTTTTAAATTAACACAATTGGCTCATAAAAATTTTGACATATGACATAATATGGTAGATAGAGCACCAAGTAGGTACAAATTTTGAGAATAATTTATCTATAATTTTTATTATAATTTTATAATTTAATTCATAGAAATAAATTATATAAAAATTCAGCACTTATAATTTTTTTGTTATGATTCTTCAATTATCTAATCCTAATAAAAATTTATATAAGAGTTTACCACTTATAAATGTGATATTCATATAAAATTTTGATGTATTTTACATAATCTTAAACTATAATTAATTAATTGAAATATAATGATTATAAATGATATGCTTCTGATTTTTATTAATTTTACACAATTTTAAATCTTGACTTATTAATTATAGTGTATTGATTATAGATAATATGTTCTTTTAATTGGAAATAGATGTTCGGCTAATCTATTACACTTATTAATGATCTTTGAAAAATGCAATCTACTCTCAAAGACTAAACGCGTAAACCAAAAACTTAATAAATTTACTCTACTTAATCTTCATATATATGTTAGCGTGTTAATGCCAACAATAAGAACCATTTAAATTTCTGAGGACAACTTACAGCCAAAATTCTACTAAAGAGCAAAAGTAACGACAAATTGCAACTTCCCCGCAATTACAGCTGAGTTTTCAAAATAACTCGTTTTATTTTTTTTTTCCTCGTGAATTTTACTCATCAACATCAACATGTAACTTTTAGTTTTGTACCAGATTTGGTTTTTTTTTTTGTCCTTTTTTCTCTTGGGGGTATTGAAATGCATGTACGTGGGGTTCATTCCTCTTTTTTTCTTGAAAATTCAGATGAGGTTCATTTCAATATCATTGCAAAATGAAAAAGACACATCATGAATCATGAACACATGGGATTAATTGCTACAATAATAAGAGGTTGCAGGGTATAGTGTTATCCTATCCACTTCCATTGGAGAATTTTTTTGGTATCTTTGGGGTCTTCTCCAGTCCCCAAGAAACTCTAATGCATTCAGCATTTATTCAAATTCTGAGGAGCTCCAAGTTCCTCCAAACTACCAACAGATAATCTCCATATATCCATAAAATTTAATATATTGAACAATGACACGAGGCTACTTCAATCTGATCCAATATATTATATTATATAGTGCATAATTTGGAGCATTGTGTTGAATATGGACGGATATCAGAGAATTTTGGCTATCACTTGTCCGTTTGTCCTGGGAGGCCCAATATTTTTATAACATTTCCCATAATATCATATATATATATATATATATATATATATATATATAAAGGCTAGCTAGTTTGATGATGATTGAAATTAAGAAATTCCACATAAAAATAAAATTCAAATATAGTGAAAATCAAGAATTGGGCATTTTCTCTAAACATCAAGAACAGTCCAAGCTGATAAGTGGGCCAGGCTGAGTTGGGCATTGGGGCTGGCATCAGTGACATGAAGCCTGGTTAACCAACGTACCCACATCCTTAGCTTTAATTAATAAAACATAAAAACTCTTTTAATGGAAAAGGCTACATTTAATTTGGTGAAACATTAAAGCTGCTATTCAAAGAAATCAATACACACCAAAAAAAAAAAAAAAAAGAGGAAAAGGAAAAATGAAGTAACAATAGTTCTAAACCAAACATCAAACAAATAATTGCTCGAAATATGTAAGAAATTGTTTGCTGGTATAAAAGTATAGTATATACAAAAATGCACACTGAAAAATCTTCTTTTGATTGATGCAGAAAGGATCTACATTTCTAACAATCAATCTATACAAGAAGATCATAAGCTGTATAGCCGATTATGAACAAGTTCTGGAAAATCAATCTTTGCTTTTTAGCTAGGATCAAACTATATATGTCTGGGATGATGTTTTCCCATTGCCCGATATGCCTAGTGATTGGTACCTAAAAGAGATAGTAGAAAAGTTCTGTAATGGCCTGATGTATCAGAATGTACGGCATCATTCAATGTCTTCCCATAGCTTTTACGGTATTCTGCCTTTATATATTCCATGTCAATCTCAGCCCTTGTAACAACAATCCTAATTAGTGCAGTGTCAGCTGTTCCTAGACCTTTCATTGCCTTCCTCAATGCCTGCAGTTAGAAAAACCATGTCACCAGGAGAAAAATACATGGACATTCAGAGTTATTACTTCTTGTTTGTCATGATTTAAGGGTTGACAATGTAGTTAATCTCACCTTTGCATAGAACTTTGGAGGACTTTCAGCACATCTTAATATGGTTTTAAGGGCATATTCAAAACTTTTATGCTTTTCATCTCTTATTGCCTGCATTAAGTTCAACACCACTGAGCATCACATCAAGGTTGATACATGGAAGATACATTTAGCTCAATGCTACAGAGTAGAGTTAGGAAAAAAAATACCTTCTCTAATGGTTTTTTGAACATCTTTTGGTAGGAGATATTAACAGCGGCAAGGTGTGTCCTACTTCTTTCACTGAAAATCTGTATGAAAGTCTTTTCTTCGAGTCCAAATTTCTTTGCAGCTTTGTGCAAAGCTTTAGCATCATTCTCTACCAAAATTTCATCATATTCTGGGCCTTCATAGCGGGCTGTACTTATAAAGGCAAGGAGTAACTGCGTAAATTGAATCAAATCAAGCAATGAAATTTTGGACCAAGAAGTCAAATAGATTTAGTGCCACTGATGACTAATATGAACTTACTAAACATGTGATTTCATTTTCACTCTGACTAGACTATAGTTCCAGTGATTAGAATTCAATTCCTGACAATCTCATATATTTAAAAAAAAGATCATATATAGTAAAACGAAGATGGAGAGAGGACCTTTTTATGATTGCCGGATGCTTCAGATTCAATGTCATCTTCAAGGTTAGCACCAACATTTGTAAAATAAGCTCGCTTAAGTTGTCCAATCTGGGACCAAGTACGAGAACATATCATTTCGGTAGCAGCTTTATGATCTTTCACAGTTCCTCTTAAAGCTTTCTTCACAATGTAAGCATCCCGTGCCCCTGGCTCATGCATCCAGAGCAATACTGCTTTCTAAGACCAACAGTCAAGAGTTTGATCAGAGTTGATATCAGTAACCAATGTCAATTGTATATTAATGAAACCGATAATGAGCTTTTGCAGTTTACTGGTTTTGTGAACAAAGTTTCATTGAAAAATGACTGTAATCTGATCCCCATGTTAAATATTACCTTGAGATGGCCAGTGAGCTCTGATGACAAACATTTCCTAAGGTCATCAGAGTACGTGGTTTGGTATTCTTGTTGGATAAGGGAGCGTTGTGTAGCGTCCCTATGAGCTAGAATATTGATGATTGCTCCAGCATCACAACCTATTCCTGAAATGTAATATAGAAGGTTGTACATGAGAACCAAAATTTTACAATTACAAAGCCCATGTTGGTCTCAAAATTAATCCCTCAATCTTATTCAAAAATGCCAACAGTCATTGTGATCGGTTAGTAGAATGTTAAAACCTTAATTTTTTAAATAAGATTCAATCCCTAACATATTCAAATATTAAAAAATAAAAATAAAAAGAAATGAATCCCTCAATATTTTCCTTTCCCTATTGGGAACTGGAACAGAATTCTTACTTTTAATTTGTGTTGAAATGCCATTTGAACATGCCATGCAAATTTTCTCGTTTACCTTAAATAACTCCATGCGTGATTCAAGTTGCCATTGCATTTCCTTTGATTTCATTCTAATTAAGTTGTAGAATATCCATAATTTTCACATGCAAATCAGGGTAAAGTGTTGATTACAATAACAAGGCAAAGAAGAAGCACATAAGATAGATTTGCTGATTTGCAAATAATTAGCACATAAATCTACCCAAAAAAAGCAAATTAGAGTATACATTACTTACATATATTACTTATATATATTTATATAGATGATTCAAAATTTCAAATGAACCAATTTTTACTGGTTTCATGAAATTAACTCTTCTCATGGATAATAGGCTATGAGAAATAAATGTAGAAATAGGAAAAAAAAAAAAAACTCGTAGTTGCATTGGGCTATCTTTCACAAATTCCTTGATATAATTTAAACTAATTGTTTAGAACAATTTTCATTGTTGCCTGCAAATAATGAGTCGTTAGTCATTGATTATTAAGGACGAAAATTCATGCAATATTGTAGTAAGTTTCGCGAACAAAAACGATTACAGAGAAATAAACAAGATATAGTCATTACCTTTAAAGGCATGGTGGATTTGCATGGCATCATCGCGGATGGAAGGTGCCACCCTAGGTAATTTCACAGTCGACATTTCTCCTCCCTCTCTCTCTGATCTCCCCCTCACGTTACGTGGAAACTAGAACCTAGAAAAAAGAAATGAAGGTGAATATAAATGCAACAAGAAGAAGGGTGAATGTAGTTTTTCCCTCCCATGCATTTCGGATTATCAACCATTAATTTACAACCACCCCATACTCTCAACCTTTATTAGTAAACACTTCAAAGTTTTTTATTAATTAGTACCAAATTTTTTTTTAATTAATTGATCAATTAAGGTACTATAAATTGTGGACATCCCATTTTGTCCGGGATTCTTTGTCAATTGAGACTAATCCAAGTTCAGTTGCAAGGATTTTTATTCATTTTTATTTTAGATTTTTTTTATTTCATATTTATCATTTTTTTTATTATCTGATTATTTTTTTTTTTTAAAAAAAAAGATTGAGATTAAGTTAGATGATGATCAGAAAGCATGATTAGTGACTAATCTTTAGCATTGGGTGACTAATTGGAGTTGAATTGAAACTCTATCAGCATGGGCCTATATATCAATAATAAATATACAAGCTGGAGGGGGGGGGGAGGAAAGATAGAAGAAGAATCTGAATAGGAGAGGGAAAAAAACAGAGAAAAAGATAGAGGAGGAATCTGAATAGGGGGAGGAATCCGAATAGGAGAAAAAAACTGGAAGGCATTGTCACGATGGCATGGAGAAGTAAGCCCAAAGCTTGCAGCTTGGGCAGCTGATTTATCCTCTCCCTACCTCGATTCTGTCTTTGGTTTTGAAGTCGTCTGCCAACTTGGCGCATCAGCTCTTGCTTATTGGCCAGTATATGGTTGGACTCCTGGCCTCTTCCACTTAATTCTTGCCAGTGTTCGAACGACTTCATCACTGGCCCTAGGGTCCAAAGGAGACTTGCAGTTTACTTCGTCCTTTGAATATCTTGTTGACGAGGATACTGAATAAATTCTGCATTTGATTTATTGCTGGAACGCAACCGTGAACAGTGTTTGGTTTATCTTTTAGTTTTTTCTCTTACATTGCTGATCATTCTTGTGCAAAAAAATTACAGGAAGCTAAGGAGCAGCAACAGGAAGAAAGATCCAGAGATCAAAAACTGACAAAAAAATTCCCCTGATCCTGCTACCAATTTTGCTTGAGCGCATGAGCAGGTCTGTTGAGCAACAAAAGCTGGCACAGGTGCAAGCTGAGCCCAATTGCAGCTGTCTCGATCTCGGACTCAAGAGCCGTGGCGACAGTCCATGAAGGAAGGCTTTGCTTCGAAAGAGGAGGTGGAAGATCACCTGTAGAACCTGTTTTGGAGAACACGTTGGAAAAGGCGCTCCACTTTGTTACGTCGAGCAACGTGTATGGCTAAGATGGTGGAATGTACAACTGATCCTCCTTTGGCTGCTTTTCAGAAGCTGTGTCCAAGGATTTGCAAGCTGTTGAATAATCAGAATTTTATGGCTAAGGCTTCCTTTTTGGCGGTAGTGGCGAGTTTGTCACAGGAGGGAGCAATTGCACCTCAGAGCTTGGAGTCCTTGCGGCAAAGCATCCATGAACGCCTTGGGTGCACAGATTGGATGATGCGAAAGGCAGCAACTGATATCACAGATGCAATTACAAACTACTCAGCTGCAGTAACAATTGGGTTTGCAACAGCAGCCGAATCAATTACACCAAAATATGCAGCCAAGGATTCACGCATCAAGCTTGGAGTTTTCAACAACAAAGCTTCGTGTTATTCGAGCAGTTGCTGTCCTTGGAGGTTTTCTTCAAAATTTTCTCTTCACGTGTTCGTGTGGTATAACAATTTCGCTATATGCTTTTTGCAGTTATATGGAGGACTGTGCTGTGGGTTTGCTATTTGCTTTACTTCAGTTCTAGGTGGCAGTTCTGGTGTCCTTCAGGGAGTACTATCCACGACTAAATCGTTGACAAAGGAGCTCTATCAGTTGATATCCATAGCATTTTTGCTTGCTTGCTGTTTGGTGATGAGCTGGGTTCATTTGTTGCTGGAATGATGATATCAACCTCTTATTTGAATCAGCATACACTTGAACAAGTTGAGCAAATTCGCAATTGCTTTGTTGCTCTCTTCCTGGCCAGTATTGAGGATGTTGATTCATGTGCATTTCCTTTGGAATCACGTTGATATATTGCTAGCAGCTGTAATATTAGTGATTGTTATTAAAACAATGGTAGCTGCTACAGTTGTTAAGGGATTTAGATACAGCAACAAAACTTCACTTCTTGTTGGGATGCCTTGGCCCATTTGGGGATGCAGCTTTGTTTTCTGGTTTGCATTGCTACTATAACATGAGGTTCCTTTGGATGTCCTCCTGTAAACTAACTCCTCAAGGTTGTCAGGAGACTGTCCATGTTACGCCTCGCCTAGTGGTTGAAGTGACTAGGTTTGCTGTTGAGAAAGAGATGGTTGACTTTGTTGAAACATCATACATGTATCGGTGTCTTAAAAGGGTCAAGAATCGATGCACTTAATTCAATCACCATCTCGTAAGCAAAGGTGGTGCAAGAAGATGTTCATTTGTTCTCGTGTTGGATACCAAGTAAGTTTAAACTGTTTCACTGGAAATTTTGATTTGTCGAGCATCTTTTAAATAACTCTTGAAGATAAAAAGATTTAAAAAAAAATATTTTTGAGGAAAAGTTGAAAGTATCAATTTTTCTCGAAAATAAAAGTTTTCAAAAAAACATTTTTGGAAAAAGTTGAAAGTATCAATTTTCCTTAAAAATAAAATTTCGAGAAAAAGGTTTTTGAGAAAAAGTTGAAAGTATCAATTTTCCTTGAAAATCAAAATTTTCAAAAAATATTTTTGAGGAAAAGTTGGAAGTATCAATTTTCCCTAAAAATAAATTTTCAAAAAATAAAGGTTTTTGAGGAAAAGTTGAAAATATCAATTTTCCTTGAAAATCAAAATTTTCAAAAAATATTTTTGAGGAAAAGTTGAAAGTATTAATTTTCCTCGAAATTAAAGTTTCAAAAGAATATTTTTTGGGAAAAGTTGAAAGTATCAATTTTTCCTGCACAAGGAAAATCATTCCTTCCTTCCTTTTTATTTTGATTTTGATTTTGATTTTTCTTTAAATAATCCGACGACGAAGCCTCTGCAAGTGAAACAGTAATTTTTCTTGCATACTCTTGAGGTGAGGGGATTTTCTCAATTTTTTGCTAAAAGTATTAGAGTCAATTGAGAATAATTTCCAACAATTAATTGCTTGGTAAAATTTTAAGGCTTTTTAGATAACATAAATTTAGGCTGGTACCATCTTTTGATGGGCGTTGTGAGGGTGCTATAACCTTCCTCACACGTAACCGAACTCCAGAACCTTTTTCTGGTTAGCAGACCTGAACCTATTCTTTTAGGGACCTTTAAGCTTAGGTGTTCCTTGAAAGGACAAATTCTTTAGGTGGCCAATCGCACCTAGATAAAAAAGATTGGTGGCGACTCCCTAAAAGTCAATGTCTAGCGATAGATCCCCGGATCTAGATGTTATGACAGCTTGGCGACTCCATTGGGGACCTTGAGAGTCAGGCCAGCAAATAATTTATGTTATCCAAAAGCCTAATAAAATTGAACCCTTCTGTATATATGTGTTATTATTCATTCATGTTTATTTGCTTTGTTAATTATGTCATTCATATGCATGTATATAACATGAGCTCTACACCCGAGCTCCGTCCCTCTAGGAGGGAGTAAAGTACCTATTACTTTCGTGAGGTCTAATACCTCCGCAGTGGCTAGCGAAATACTCCCACTCAAATTGAACCTTTTTCGCTTGTAGCCTGTAATGGGTGAAGATTAGGGTGCCTTACTAGTCTGTGATGGACAAGGATGTAAGGAACAATTTGAGGACCCTTAGACTTTGACCCTAAAACCGCATATAGTGAACCTTAAGAATGCCTAACCTATAGATAGAGCCATCACTCTTCCCTTTTAGAATTGACCAAAAGCATAGGATTCATCCCTTTTACTTTGTGTGATGTGTGATGTGTAAAATTACTTAGTTATTTGTTCTTTTTCTGGGTATACTAACCTTTTTCTTATTTCTTTTGCATTGGTTCATACGCATATCATAAAGTTGCATAAAAGAACATTTGCTTGAAAAACGGTCTTCAACAAATTTTTTTCATGGACACCAACGAACGCTTAGTTTGCTCTTCATTAGTATTAGCACCCTGTGGGACACCTAATGAAGTAAGGGCCCCGTCAGAAAAGACTCAACTGAAGATGGGAGATTGCTTGCCAATTGGGTATGAGTCTACTCTGTCTCAAGAAACATCTATCCTCCTCAAACAAAACAATTTAGAAAATTTGGTTGACATCTGGAAGAAAATGAGTCCGTCAAGACAAGAGCAGTTTTGTCAGAAGCATGGGCATATAGCACACCTTCTAACAGTGACTGTTGATGATCAACTAATCAGAGCTGCAACACAATTTTGGGATCCTGCATACAGGTGTTTCATCTTTAACGAAGCTGATATGACTCCCACCATAGAAAAATATTCGATCTTATTGGGTTTGCATCTAAAGACTCTTGACAAGATATATGTCAAAAAATATAAGTCAGGATTTCATAAAAGTCTGGCTCAACTCATGAGGATAGACAAGGAAGTTATGGATTCTCATACAAAGAAGAAACAAGAACAGGTTTGTCTACCTTGGAAGTTCTTTCATGAGTTTTTGATGCAACACGTCAATGAAGAACGGGGGTTAGACATATTTGCCTTGGCTATATACGGACTGGTAATCTTTCCAAAGGTTTTAGGACATATTGAGATAGCAGTGGTTGATTTCTTTGAGAGTGTGATCAATGGCTGTAATCCTTTAACGGTAATATTAGCAGAGACTATCAGATCTTTGAGTTATTATCGTCAAAATGGAAGACGCTTCATAGGGTGCATACAGTTATTGTACGTATAGATGAAAAGTCATTTTGAACAAGGAAATGGTGTTTTCTCGAAGATTTATATCCGTAATCACTTTCTGATCAAAGAGTTTTACGAAAGTGGGTGGTCAAAGCAGAAGTCTAAACAAGAATGGATAACTTTCTTGTAAAAGTTGGAAGGTGCCAGGGTGAGATGGTTAGCCCCATGGATGAATCGAGAGCCTATGTTATACCAATGTGGGGATAGTACAGTGGTTTCGCTTCTGGGTTTATGGGGAGTGACGAATTATGCACCACTCATAGTGAGGAGGCAATTGGGAGGAAAACAGTTCATTCCTATGACTTATGGGCTTCATCAGTTAGATTTCTCTTACAGCGAGCCTAAAGCATTTCAGAGGATGAATGAAATGATCAAAGCATGGAAAAATCCCTAAAGAGTGAGTCCTGGACCATTCACTGAAAAAGTCACCCCAGGCTACTTGGTTTGAAGAACAAAGAGAAGACAAGAAATGGTATTCACTTATGAAATCTCTCAACCACCAACAGAAGAAAAACTTAAAAAGACACAATCAGAGTTAGAGTTGGCAACAAAAGAATTTGAATTGGAAAAGATCAAGTTAAAGAAAGAGATTCAAGAACTTCAAGAAGAAAAAGCCTGGTGGAAAGGTAGAGCTGAAAATTATGAAATTAAAGTTCATAAGATTGCTAGAGAACGAGATACAGCTACTGAAGATCTAGCAAGGTTACACCAGGAGCATAAGAGGCTATGTGTAAGAGAAAGGGCCAAAGAGATAACCATTGTCGAGCTGACTGAGGAAAACACAAGATTAAAACAAGAGTATGCCTAGTTGGAAGAAGAAAGTACTGAAGCACAGGCAGAAATTAACATGCTAAACAGTTATTTGAGCGGGCTAAGTCAAAGGTTGGATGAACAAGGAGACCACATTGCTGCATTGGTTAGAGAACATAGAGAATTATCATACCAAGTCTGGTGTGGTAAAAGAGAGAACCTAGGGAGGCAGAAATACATTGAGCACTTAATAACCCAAATTCATAAAGGGGTGCGTAAGACAAGAGAGATGGTGGAAGAGGCAGAGGCATTAAGACAAGTGGTGGCCCCAGTAGAAGAACATGGACAGCGTCTCTTGAACTTCATAGAAGAAGCCAAGGCCCAGTATGAACAGATCAAACAATTTTATGGCTATAATTCTAAGATGATAAACTCAATGTAGATCAAAGTTTTTTGGAATAAATGAAATTTTTTTAGTTGAATATCATTTTAAGGCAAATATTCTTTGCATACATGCATTTTTCATTCATTGCATTCTCATTCATTACATTTAACAAAGTGATGATCATGTAAATTTACTAATTCTGAGATATGGTACTCAAGGTCCCAGGATAGCTCCATCTAGTGAAAACCCTGCCCATCGATTCCACACAAGATTCAGAGTAAGGCAAATGGAACAAGAAAACTCTCAAAGATTTGAAAAGATAGAAAAAGCCCAAGAAAAGATTGAAAGTGAGCTAAGCAAGATTCTGAAAACTCTTAATAACATGAATAAAAGAAAAGGAGTTGAAGGAAGTACAAGCCAGCAAGAAATGGCTGACCCTTTATACCCTCTAAGTTTTGGCCCACCTCAAGCCTAGTCTGCCCAAGAAGTTCCGCCACAACACTTCGCATATCCAATATATCCTGGAATGCCATCGACTTTTAACCCAGGGCAGTGTAACAGCTATATAAATCCTGTCTTCACTGAAAAGACAGCAGAACTAATTCTTGATCTAGATGATTTAAAAGAAAAGGAAAAGGAAAAGATAATGGTGAAAGTTGAGGAAAGTTCCAAGATTAGCATGCTAGAGCAAAGGCTAAGGGCTGTGGAAGGATTTAGCTTCTATGGGTCAGTTGATGCTGCTGGACTCTGCCTAGTTCCTGATGTGGTTATCCCCCATAAGTTCAAGATACCAAAATTTGAAAAATATGATGGTACAAAGTGTCCCAAAACCCACATCACAATGTATTGCAGGAAGATGGCAGCTCATGCACAGGATGAAAAACTCTTGATGCATGTTTTCCAAGACAATCTTACTGGCTCTGCCGCCGATGGTATGTTCAGCTAGACAGGACTCGCATTCGCTCTTGGAGCGATATGGCACATGACTTTATCAGTCAATATCGACATATCATCGATTTGGCCTCAGATTGTTTGTCTTTGCAGAATCTGGAAAAAAAGGCAAACGAATCTTTTAAAGAGTATGCCCAGAGGTGGAGAGATATTGCTTTTCAGGTACAGCCTCTTCTGACCGAGAAAAAAATTACAGTGCTATTTGTTAGCACTTTAAAACCTCCATATTATAAAAAGATGATAGGGAATGCAATAAAAAATTTTGCCGATATGGTAATCTCGAGAGAAATCATTGAGAGCGCCATCAAGAATGGTAAGCTAGAAGAGAATGAAGCATCTAGCAAAAGAATCTCGAAGAAAAAAGAAACTGAAGCTCAGGCTGTGAGCTTTGATAGACAGCAACCTAGAGATTATTCACCCTACCCCCCACCAGAATATCCGTCATATCACCCCACTGTAAATAACACTTCTTTTCACCCATACCAACCATTTACACAACCACCATACCCCCAAACATACCAAACATATCAAACCTCTAATAGACCCCAAAATACCATGTATAGTTCTAACATTCAGCCTACCCCAAGACCATAAATTTGCCCAACTAACCCTGCTGGTGGCTCCCGGGAGCAACGAACCACTCGTGAAAGACCTGTTTTTGACCTTATTCCTGTGACCTATACGGAATTATACAAGGAGCTCTACAACAATCATTTGATTGCTCCAAGTAAATTGGAACCCCTTAAGCCACCTTACCCCAAGTGATATGATCCCACCGCCCACTGTGACTACCATTATGGGATTGCTGGTCACTTCACCGAAAATTACACTACCCTGAAATACAAAGTACAACGGTTGATCAATGATGGGATGATTTGCTTTGATACTGAAGGGATGGCTGCACCAAATGTTAGTGGTAATCTTTTGCCAAATCATAATGTGAATACTATAGGTAAAGAATGGGAGTGCCATGTGAAGAAAAAAATGGTAGATATTAAGACACCTCTCGATCAATTGTTTGATGTCTTACGAAAAGCAGACATGATACAACTGGTAAGTTCACACAGCTATCATGGAGCATATATAGCTGGTACTAGTTGTAAGTATTATAGTGGGGCAAAAGGCCACTCCATTGAGACCTGTAAGCAGTTTCACCGAGAGGTGCAAAAACTCTTGAATTCACATCAGATGGAGGTCTACGAAGAAAAAAAAGGCTTAAAAAATGCTGAGGTGTGCATGACTGATAGGCCTGAAAAGCTGTTTCCCAAACCAGTGACAATTCGGTGTGGAAACAAACCAAAATCAATCATAGACAAGCTCCTCCCTAGACCGGTAACTTTTAAAGTCCTGACTCCTTTTCCATACAAAGATGATAAAGCTGTGCCCTGGAGATATGGATGTGACACTGTAGTGCAGGGGCAAAAAGAAAAGGTCTTCAAAGTCGATGCTTCCAATATTACTGGTGTAGGAGGCATTACTCGAAGTGGGAGATGTTACACCCTAAAAATGCTAGAGAAGGCTAGAAGGGAGAAGGCTAAAGAAGGAGAAAGATAAAATAATCCAAAGATAGAGCCTGAAGAAGATCAGCCAAAGCCAGTATCAGAAATGGAGGTTTATGAATTCCTGAAGCTGGTAAAACATAGCGAATATTCAGTTGTGGAGCAGTTGAATAAAATGCCAGCTCGAATCTCATTGTTATCACTGTTGCTGAACTCAGAGTCACACCGAAATACCTTGCTAAAAGTGTTGAATCAGGCATACGTGGCACATAACGTGTCTGTCAAATATGTGAATCACTTGGCTGGAAACTTAGTCATGCCAAATCATATTTCATTCAGTGATGATGAGATTTCTTTAGAGGGAAAGAGAAATGCCAAGGCTCTGCATATCACAGTCAAGTGCAAGAGCTATATCATAGCTAAAGTCCTTATCGATAATGGTTCTACCATCAATGTCATGCCTATGTCAACTTTGGCAAGGTTACCCATCGATTATTCTCATATGTGAGATAGTCAAATGATTATGAGAGCCTTTGACGGGACCAGAAAAGAAGTCCTGAGAGATATTGAGATGCCCTTACAAATTGGGCCATGCACCTTCAATGTAAAATTTCAAGTGATGGACATCTCTCTATCCTACAGCTGTTTATTAGGAAGACCATAGATTCACATGGCAGGAGCTGTACCCTCTACTTTACATCAAAAGATCAAGTTCAATGTAGAAGGTCAATTGGTAGTAGTAGTTGGAGAGGAAGACATGCTGGTGACTCGACCATTGAACACTCCATATGTAGAGGCTACTGAAGAAGCATTAGAATGCTCATATCAATCTTTTGAATTGGTCAATACTGTAGGTGAAAGATTTCAAAGTCAGCTTTTTTCAAAGATAGTGGTGAGCCAAATCATCAACAAATGCTGGTATCCAGGATTTGGGCTAGGCAAAAATTTACAAGAAATTAAAAAACCTCCGACAATAACGGACAATAACGACAGGGTGGGCCTAGGCTATGAGATGGCAGAGTGGGAAGTCAAAAGAAGGCCATCAAGAAAGACACCAAGATTGATGTTTATCCCACATTTATATGAAACCTTCAGACCTGAAGGATTCATGAACCCAGATGCAAGGAAAAGTGTGGAAGATGATTTTGCCCAGTTAGCCATTAATGCTGCTGAAGATGAAGTGAGGATTAATCAATAGGAGTGGGTTCACCTTTGTCCACTAGATTATGAGCTGAACAATTGGAGTGCCATCAAAATGCCTTTGACTTTTGATTTTGACACAATGTAATTGTAACATCTCAATAGCTTTTGCCCAAGGCTATGGGGTGATCTTTTTTTGTTTGGGCCATTCATCATTTATTATTTTTAATAAAAATAGAAAGGATGCATTTTCATTCATTTCTTCTTATGCCTTCATTATTTCCATCTTTCCAAGCACATCTTGCCAACATATCCCATTTTATTCAATTTCAGGTCTTTAAATGAATATGGAGATAATCATGATAACAATCAAGAGGTTGCTTTGAGAATTCGATTAATACTGATGAACTTGACAATAAAGAGAATTCTGAAGAATATGTTATGCCTCCGGACCTAATGAGGATGATTGAGCAAGAAAATAAGCCAATTGAGCATCATCAAGAGGTAGTGGACTTAGTGAATCTGAGAGAAGAAGAAAATAAGAAAGAGGTCAGAATAGGTACTTCACTTTCGTCGAGAGATAGGCAACGATTGGCAGACCTACTTCGAGAATTTGTAGATATATTCGCTTGGTCTTACCAAGATATACCAGGACTGAGCACAGAGATAGTAGAGCACAGATTACCCCTAAAACCAGAATGTAAGCCAGTTCAATAGAAACTGAGATGGATGAAGCCCGAAATGCTACTAAAGATTAAAGAGAAGGTGAAAAAACAATTCGATGTAGGTTTTCTACAAGTGACTAAGTATCCAGAATAGGTAGCCAATGTAGTCTCAGTTCTTAAAAAAGATGGAAAAATATGAATGTGTGTGGACTATCGGGACTTGAATAAGGCTAGCCCAAAGGATAACTTTTCTTTACCTCATATTGACACACTAGTAGATAACACGGCTAAGCATTTAATTTTCTCCTTTATGGATGGTTTCTCGGGGTATAATCAGATAAAGATTGCTACAGATGATATGGAGAAGACTACTTTCGTGACCATGTAGGGAACTTTCTGCTACAAAGTCATGCCTTTTGGATTAAAGAATGCTGAGGTAACATATCAAAGGGCCATGGTAACACTCTTTCATGACATGATGCACAAAGAGATTGAAGTGTATGTAGATGATATGATTGCAAAGTCTGTGTGGGGATGAAGATCATGTCACCAGCCTCAGAAAATTATTTGAAAGGTTGAAAAAATTTCAGCTAAAATTAAACCCAGCCAAGTGCACCTTTGGGGTAAAGTCAGGGAAGTTGCTAGGCTTCATAGTCAGTGAAAGAGGAATTAAAGTTAATCCTAATAAGATACGGGCCATCCATAATTTGTCACCTCCTAGCACACCAAAAGAAGTTTGAGGTTTTCTGGAGAGATTGAACTACATTTCTCGGTTCATCTCTCGGCTTACCTACAAATGTGATCCCATATTTAAGCTTCTCCGTAAAGATAATCTTAAAAAATGGAATGAAGAATGTCAAAAAATGTTTGATAAAATTAAGCAATATTTATCAAACCTTCCAGTATTGGTGCCACCTATTCCAGGGAAACCTTTAATCTTATACTTAACTGTATGTGAAAATTCAATGGGATGTGTGCTGGAGCAGCAAGATGAGGCTAGTCGAAAGGAGAGAGCTATTTACTATCTGAGTAAAAAGTTCACGGAGTATGAATCCAAGTATTCTTCATTGGAGAAAATGTGTTGTGCATTAACGTGGATCGCCAAAAGACTCAGACAGTACATGCTCTACCATACTACGTGGCTCATAGCGAAACTGGATCCCATTAAGTATATCTTCGAGAAGCTTTCTTTGTCTGAGAGAATCGCTAGATGGCAAGTAATGCTCTCGGAATACGATATTATATACGTGAGCCAAAAAGCAATAAAAGGGGGGGCTATAGCAGAATTTCTTGCAGATCGTGCTGCTGAAGAGTATGAGTCGATGAAGCTAGAATTTCCTGATGAAGACTTGATGACTATTTCCCAACTGGAAGAAAGGAAGCATGGGGAAAAATATTGGAGAATGTACTTTGATGGAGCTGTCAATGCCTTGGGGCATGGAATTTGGGCAATTTTGATTTCTCCAGAAGAATAGTACTACCCTGTAACAGCGAGGTTAAATTTTAATTGCACAAATAACATCATTGAGTATGAGGCATGTGTCATGGGCCTGCAAGCTGCTATAGATAGAAGAGTGAAAGTACTAAAAGTGTTTGGAGACTCAACTCTAGTCATATATCAGTTGAAAGGAGAATGGGAGACGAGAGACTCAAAACTCATTCCATATCATAAGTATATTCTAGAGTTGACGAAACAATTTGAAGATGTCCAGTTCGATCACTTACCTCTGGAAGAGAATGTGATTACTGATGCATTGGTTACTCTGGCTGCAATAATTCGAATTAATGATAATACCGACATTCAGCCTATCAAGTTAGATGTTAAGGATATACCGACATATTGTTCTAATGTAGAAGGGGAAGAAGATGAAAAACCCTGGTATTATAACATCTTACAGTATGTCAAGGATCAGCAGTATTCAGTTCATGCAACAGAAAATGATAAAAGGGTCATCCGAAGATTGGCTATGAGCTTTTTCCTGGATGGGGATATCCTTTACAAAAGAAGCAAGGATCAAGTACTATTGAGGTGTGTAAATGAGACTGAAGCGAAAAAAATCATTGAAGAGGTGCATGATGGAATATGTGAGGCACATACTAGTGGACATATGATGGCAAGACAGATTATGAGAGCGAGATATTACTGGTTGACGATGGAGAATGATTACATTGACTATGCTCGTAAATGCCATAAATGCCAGATATATGCTGATAAGATTCATGCTCCGTCGTCTGCTTTACATGTTATGGCATCACCATGGCCATTTTCAATGTGGGGCATGGATGTTATTGGTCCAATCACCCCAAAAGCTTCTAACAGGCACAGATTTATTTTTGTGATGATAGATTACTTCACAAAATGGGTAGAAGCAGTATCATATGCAAAAGTGACACACTCCGTGGTTTGCAAGTTCATAAAAAAAGAGATTATCTGTAGATATGGACTTCCAGAAAAAATCATTTCAGACAATGCCAAGAATCTAAATAGTAAGATGATACAAGAAATATGTGCTCAATATAAGATCAAGCATCATAACTCGGAACCATACCGTCCGAAAATGAATGGGACAGTTGAGGCAGCCAATAAGAACATAAAAAGGATTTTAGAAAAAATGATCGAGACTTACAAAGATTGGCATGAGAAGTTGCCATTCGCATTGCATGCATATCGAACGTCAGTTCACACCTCTATTGGGGTAACCCCGTTTTCTTTGGTTTATGGGATGGAGGCTGTACTATCAGTGGAAGTAAAAATCCCCTCTTTGAGAGTTTTAAAAGAAGTTGAGTTAGAAGAAGCTGAATGGATTCGAGAACATTATGAGCAGTTAAATTTCATAGAAGAAAAGAGATTGATTGCGTTGTGCCATGGTCAGCTGTATCAAAGAAGAATGATGAGGGCTCATGATAAAAAGATTCGACCTCGTTGTTTTTGAAAAGGAGAGTTGGTTTTGAAAAGAATTTTCCCAATCCAGCATGATAGTAGAGGAAAATAGACTCCGAATTGGGAAGGGCCGTATGTGGTGAAACGAGCTTTTTCGGGTGGAGCGTTGATACTGACTGAGATGGATGGAAATGATTTACCCCATCCTATAAATTCTGATGCTGTGAAAAAGTACTATGCTTGAAAAAAAATTTAAAAAAAAAATAATAAAAAAATGAAAAATGATGAAAAAAAACAAAAAAAAGAAAAAAAATGAAAAAGTAATTGAAAAAAGAGGACTCAAGGTGAAAACCCTAAAAGGGCGGTTTGAGTCATAGGGGGTTTGTCTAAGTTGAAAACCTGAAAAGGCGACTTAGATAAGGAGAATACAGCATCGAATCTGAAAGTCTGCTGATATGAAGGTTAGCAAATTCAGAAGAGTTCCAAGTTGTTAAATACATCAGAGGGTTGAGTTTTCAGAAAAAACTTTGAGATGCGTTATCATGATTATCTGATTGTTCATTTTGGGCTTTGTCCCCATACATATCCTTGTAATTCTTTCTTGGCCGAAGTTTGTCAACATTTGCTAATAAAAAAACATCTTATTTCATTCTTTGCTCCTTTTTCTGATGATTGTTTCCCTACCATTCATATCCCTTTCTTCTTAATACCCCATCATGGAAGGAATGTGCAAATACATTCTCACTTTTTGAGTTTGAAATAATGATTGATGAATGAATAATAACATAAAAAGATTTTTACATTACATTGAATAAATCAAGAGTGATAAAGGCAGAATCGAGATGTTCAGCTCCTGATTAGGACATTGAATTTGGAAAGAGATTTTTGTTACAAGAAGAATATGAATGGAAGAAATAATTAAGAGCTACACTGGTTCGATCTTAGAAGAACAGTGCCATTGGATCCTTGAGGAATCAAATGGCTTGACACCCAAGAAAGGAAAAAGAGCTTGAAAAACTTGAGTACCATACAGTGAATAGGAATTAATTGCCCAACATTTGCATAGCATGCATTGAAATTCATGCACATTGCATAGCATACACTACTTTTAGGAAAGTATAGTGTATAAATTCAAGAAGCAAGGGTGTTCCAACATCTCACATGGAGAAGACAGATATGAAGATATTTTGCAAAATTGAAAAAAAAAAAAAGCTTGTCAGGTAAGTTCCTAATCCTTGAAATAGGATGTCTTCTGGTATCAGGGTTGATTTATAAGACCTTTGGGCATAATCCCCTGAAATTCCTTCAAACACAACTTTCAACTCCTTTGGACATGATTGTCAAGGAGTAATTTATTTTCTCAAAATCGTGGTGCCTCTGTTTAGAGGAGCAATTTACTTTTTCAAAGTCGTGGTGCCTCTGTTTAGAGGAGCAATTTATTTTCTCAAAGTCGTGGTGCCTCTGTTTAGAGGAACAATTTATTTTTCAAAGTCGTGGTGCCTCTA